>NC_134713.1:194106663-195356663 GCF_049634645.1 Pelodiscus sinensis
GGCATGATGGCAGACATTTCAGTGTGGATGAAACCTCCTCTCTTAACGTTCTGCCAAACTTGCCATAAGAATTGAGTTTCTAGGATTTCCTCTGTCTGTCATGTGCTGCTAAGTTGCATCACACTAGAATTTGGCACAGGAGTTGTCGACCCTGATGTAAACGTTGACCTTTTTCAAAATCGTTATCCTGCGCAGCTGTTAATCTGCATATGGGTTGTTTTAATTGCATGTGTTGTTTTTTATGGTGATAAAAGGCATATTTATGTGCTTCCAGATGTTTTGTTTGCGTCTCAGCTCTGTCTCAACAACAAAAAATCAATATAAAATGGAAGACGTTGCCTTCTATGGTGTGAAGGCTTTTGTATTTTTATATGGGATGAGGAGGGAAAATAGCCTTACAGCGCCTGAGATGCTTCTAGACCAGAGGTCTCAAGCTCAGTTTACCTTAGGGCCAATGCCTGTCCTCACATCCTCCAAGTGGGCCCACGGGCACCCCTCTCTGGCAGGGCTCTGCGGAGGGGGGTGTCTCATGTGTTTCCCCTCCCTTATGTGTCTCCCGACCTGGCCTGAGCAACTCCCCTCCCCCCAATGTGTCCCCCAGACCCACCTGCCACACTGGGCAATTTAACACCCCCCTGCTGGAGGGCCCCGGCACCACCACCAATAGCACAGCTGGGCTAGAGCAGAGTCTAGCTGCTAGCTTTGCGCCACTGCTGGCACGTCCCTGTGGCCTGGGGGAGGAGTGCACAGAGCTGTCCCATGCATAGGATGCTTTGGCACAGCCACCCCAGGCTCCACGGCAGCCACCCCAACTGTCCTATGGATGGGGTGGGCCCCCATACTCAGGTTAGCCTGCAGGGCCCTGGGCGGGCTGGGGCTGGCAGCAGGGTCAGCCCCACTCCTCCCCCCCCCCCACACTCACCATGGCAGTGGGAGCCAGGGGGAAGAAGAGCAAGGCAGTAACCTGCTCTGTTCCGCCACCATTGTCCCAGCCAGAAGGCGTGTGATGGGTCGGGGGGGGGGGGGAGAGGGAAGGAGGGTGGAGTGGGGGCGGAGCAGGGGCTGGACTTGGGGGAAGGGTAGGGACATCCCCCCCGAGGGCTGCAGGATCTTGCATGCCAGCAGCCGTGCACAGGCTGGATTGTGGAACGGCTCCAGCCGCAGATGGCCCATGGGCTGTGAGTGTGAGACAAGACATTTTTGACTCCTGCCATGCTCCAGGAAGTCAGCAGCTGAACCAAAACTGAAGCTGTTCTTTAAACAAGTAACCATCGGTTCCTGATTCAGCAGCATGGGCGGGAGGGGAGGGAATGCAGGATCACTAAATTGTAGGATTATTTCTTAATGACGGATTGGTTCTCTGTGATGTACCCCCTCCTCCTCTCTGACTGAGGACCAGAAAGATAACACAAACGAGCCCCAGGACACTGCATCAGTAGATTGGATGGACAGAGCTTGCAGGGTCTGCATTTGAAAATTATAGTTTCCTAATTAGTTTTAAGGCTTAATTGCTCCTCTTGCAGCCCATGCTCATTTAATAAGATATGTGGTCTGTGACCTCAGCAGACCTCGGAAAATATGGAAACACTCTTCACTGACTACAGCGTTTGCACATATGGAGTCTCTCAACAATAATAAATCAACGAACACAATGTGATGTTAACAATAAAATATCCTACGCTTGTTTTTAAAACTAGCTCAAAGGACACTGTGATCTTCATGAAAGCTTGCAAGACGTGATTTGTTGGACCAGCATGTTTACAATTCAGATTCTGTTCTATCCAAAGCCAAAAAACGGCACTACCTTAACTTTTTTTTAAACATTGTACTTGCTTATCAGATCATTTTAACAAGCCCAAGCACTTAAAAGCAAGGAGATGAAAAGCTAAGGACAAAATAAACCTTGTATTAGGAGAATCTATTCCATCGCATCCCAAGTATCTGAACTCTAACCCGTGGATTGTTGGGGGGCATATAAGAACAGAGTTGTCTCGGCACGTGCAATTCACAGTTCTTTATAGCTTTGTGGAAAGTAACAATCCATTTATTAATGTCTTAGTAAGTAATAGATACTACATCCCATGTATGCTATAACTTGTAGGCCAATTTAGCAAACTAGAAAGGGGAAGCACCTTTTCTTCCTACAGCTTTTTGATTTGGGAGGGAAATACTTCTGTGTAGACCACTGCAACCCGGACACATGTTTGAATTCCACAGTTCTCTGAGTTCCCATTTCTGGTCTACTAAATGTGCTAAACCCTATGAGAGCAGGGTTTATTTGGATACTGTCTCCTGGATTCTGGAGATGGCTCTGGAGTTGCCTTTAGAGCTCTAATGTGCTATCTCTAGTGCCTTATTCTGCTTCGAGGGCAGGCTATTTGATTTTTTAGAAATATGAACGGTGTCAACCAATGAAAAATAACCCTTGCAAATATTTCACGAAATATCCATGGGCCTTTACTAATTTCTTTTGTGTATTTTTTGTTTTTTGTTTTCTACCCTACCACTTGAAGATTATTATCTTAATAGCATATCTGGTCCTTTGCACATCAAATACAGAATATAAAAATATGGAATGAACATTGTGGCTTTTCTGCTTGATTCATCATGCAAATTCCACAGTTTGCATACCCTGCTGCTTTCCAAGTTCCGAAAGTACAGGCCTACATTTCTTAGGTTGGCTCACAGTGTTCTCAGAAAAAAAAATTCACTGTTTGATTCATGGTGCCAGCTGTTGTTTTTTAAACAATTGAATAAGAGGAGGAGGAGGAGAACATCCATTACAGAATAATGGGTTTCATCTCATTCAGATAATCACATCATTATCACACACTATTAAACAAAAGTTGAGGAAGTTACACTTACACAGTCGGAACAGAAATTGTTTCTGCCATTATTTAAGGTAGGCGGGTGCCAGTTGTGATTTACACGTTGCAGTAAAGGGAGTGATCGTGTAGATTAGAAAAAAATGAGTAACTTTGAGGTTTGTCTACTGTCTCCTCAAGGGTCTGCCTCGCTCTTTTGCATTAGAGCTGTTTGGATGTTAATGTCAGGTTTATAAATGTAACTGATAACCACTAGTATGAGGGCCAAGCGACAGAAGATTGCAGGTATTAGTTTAAATGTATGTATTTTGAACATAATATGTCTGTCGGTCTGTCTATTGCCTAGGAAGGCAGTGAAGTCTCGATCTTTGGAGATATTTAAGAGCAGGTTAGATAGATATCTATCAGGGATGATCTTGATCAGTGGTGTCTAACCAGTTGTGAAGCTGTAGCCACTATAGTGAACTAGCCACACTCAACCAGCCAAATAGCCACATGTGGCTAGTGGCTAACATGTTGGACACTACGGAGATGGTGCTTGGTCCTGCCGTGAGGGCAGGGGACTGGACTTGATGAGGAGGTCCCTTCCAGTTCTATATTCTATGATTCGAACGGTTTTATTCTATATTATAGAATATAATAGAGCAACAAGAATGATTAATGATTAAAGGTCTAGAGAACATGACCTATGAGGGAAGGCTGAAAGAATTAGGTTTGTTTAGTTTAGAAATGAGAAGATTGAGGGGTACATGATAGCAGTTTTCAGGTATCTAAAAGGGTGTCATGAGGAGGGAGAAAACTTGATCATCTTGGCCTCTGAGGATAGAACGAGAAGCAATGGGCTTAAACTGCAGCAAGGGACGTTCAGGTTGGACAATAGGAAAACGTTCCTAACTGTCAGGGTAGTCAAACACTGGAATGAATTGCCCAGGGAGGTTGTGGAATCTCCATCTGTGGAGATATTTAAGAGTAGGTTAAACAAATGTCTATCAGGGATGGTCTAGACAGTATTTGGTCCTGCCATGAGGGCAGGGGACTGGACTCGATGACCTCTCGAGGTTCCTTCCAGTCCAAGTATTCTATGTTTCTGTGATTCTATAATATAAACATAAGTTAGATATTTTTCTTCCACTGATAAAACTAGACCTTTTTGTTATTCAAAATAAACAGCACAAACATTTGCAAGAGCAAATAGTGAGGTATTTTTGAAATCATATGATGACAGTGTGTCACCCGCAGGATCCCAAACACATCTGCTTCCAATTTGCATGCTCTGTTTATTTAGTTGTCCAATATACACAATCACAATAATTTTGTACCCTGGTATCATAAGTGCTTTTACTCGAGCCTTAATAACTTCAGAGGTAGTCTTTCTCATTTGTCTGCCTAGCTCTGCTTCATATTTTTCTTCTTGAAGAAAACAAGTCAGCACATCCTTCAAAATATTATTTACTGTGACCACTGGAAAACGTTTTGCAGGACTCTTTGTTTTTTTCCAAGGATTTATTTTGCTCCGACTTCATGGCTGTTTAGAGAGGATATGCTGCGTCTTTAAGAGTCAACAGCATAACACTGTTGCAAAAAAAAGCAGGCACGATTCTGGGATGCATTAACAGGACTATTGTGAGCAAGACACGAGGGGCTCGTCTACACTGGCCCCTTTTCCGGAAGGGGCATGTAAATTTCATGAGTCGTAGTAGGGAAATGCGCGGGGGATTTAAATATCCCCCGCGGCATTTAAATAAAAATGTCCGCCGCTTTTTTCCGGCTTTTAAAAAAGCCGGAAAAGAGCGTCTACACTGGCCCCGATCCTCCGGAAAAAGGTGCCCTTTTCCGGAGGGTCTTATTCCTACTTCCGCTCCACTCTGCACTGTCTAGTTTTGGGCAACACATTTCAAGGAAGATGTGGAAAAATCGGAGAAAGTCCAGAAAAAAGCAACAAGAATAGTTAAAGGTCTAGAAACCATGAACTATGAGGGAAGACTGAAAGAATTGGGCTTGTTTAGTTTGAAAATGAGAAAACTGAGGGGGAACATGATAGCGGTTTTCAAGTATCTAAAAGGGTGTTAACAAGGAGGAAGGAGAAAATTGTTCTCCTTGGGCTTTGATGCTAGGACAAGAAGCAATGGGCTTAAACTGCAGCAATGGAGGTTTAGGTGGGAAAAACTTCCTGTCTGTCGGGGTGGTTAAACACTGGAATAAGTTGCCTAGGGAGGTTGTGGAATTTCCATCACTGTCCCATCACCCTCTGTTTACCTTCCCTTCTGTAATTTGTCATACTTGTGTTGCTTTTCAGATTAGATTGTAAACTCCTGGCCATCGGGACAGTCGTGTTTATGCCGGGCTGAGCTCCATGAGGCTCTGTTTCTGATTTTGGGCTTTGGAGGTTACCAGTTACTGCACCATAAATAACCCCACCAACGAACTGCGTGTCCCACACATCAGTGCTTCACGGGAAGTTGAATAGCCACAAATGATAAATGTTCTTAAATGAACCATTCTAATTTAGGGTCACCAATGTTCCCCAGAAAAATTTCCACAGCAGTGAGTCTGAGCCGGAGTCACTTACTGGGCT
Source organism: Pelodiscus sinensis (assembly GCF_049634645.1). NCBI lineage: Eukaryota > Metazoa > Chordata > Testudines > Trionychidae > Pelodiscus > Pelodiscus sinensis. The sequence continues at coordinate 194,112,064 of NC_134713.1, forward strand.
CTGAGAGTTGCTGCCATGGTTTTTTGTTTTTGTTTTTAACCTTGGAAACGTACCGTAAGTTTCCTTGGATGCAAATGTACCAATTTCCATGGTCACTTAACACATACAGCAAGTGAATGTTTTATCTGTAGGATTGTCGGGAAAATCATGCGCCTGTTATATAATATGAGATTTAAAATTAGGGATACAAATGGGTAACTGGTTAACTGGTAAGCGTTACCTTATCGGGTGATGCTTACTGGTAACCAGATAACTGGCACCCATCCCAGCGGGCCCACCACACTATGGGCAGGGGGTATTCTAACCCAACCAGGTCCACAGCACAATGCAGTGGGCCGGTAAAACATAGTTTAAGTGGTTAGCATTTTCAGTAGGATCGTGCATCCCTGTTTAGAATGTTGTACATGTAGGTGATACATATACATATGGTGAAATATTACACACTTGTCCTTGAGACTTATCAATATACTGCATGGTATGAATGACTTAAACGATTAGACAGGCAAACAAAGCTGTTTCTCAGCTTGCTATATAGTAGCACCTAAACTAACTCCATTCCTTCTCTGTGGATTTCATTCCCTAAAAGTCCTGCTGGCCTTGAAACGATGATTTGCAGGTAACACATGATTAACCCAGAAGAAATTGGAAAAAGCAGTCTGATAAATTACAGTAGATTACCAAAAATCAAATCAACTGATAAACAAAAATCATGAAATGTCTCTAGTCAGCAGGTAGCTATTGATAAGCAATATACCTGACACGTGTGGTAGGCTGCTTCTCGGAAAAATGGGAGACAAATGCCAAAGTGATACCTGCGTTCAATTTCATTCGATTTTTCACATTGGGTTGAAGACTTCTGCATTGAAAAATGATTTCTTTGTGATTTTCCTTTTGAATATTAGCTCTGCACTGTTAGCAGAGATTTCTCTTTGATGTGCCAGGAATGAGGTGCTCTGTTTCCCTCGCCTTGGAGCGTACTAGAGTTTCTCTCCATGAAACTAAGGCTGTGTCCACACCATTAAGAAAAATTGGAAAAGGATACGCAAATTGCGCTTCACAATTTGCGTATTTTTTTCCGCTTTTCTTTCGGAGAAGGCTTTTCCAACACGGCACCAAATTTCGGGGAAACCTCTTTTGGCGAATCCCTTATTCCTCGTACAGGTTTACAAGGATGGCGAAAGAACGCACTCGCTCTTCTGAAATTTTTTTTGGAAAAGTGGATGTTTTCCTTGGATGCAGCATAGCTTTTCCAGGATACCTTCAGTCTCCCAGAAAAGAGCTGCTGTGTCGACGTAACCTAAAACTCCCCATACCATGTCCTCTGGGCTGGGTCTCAGAACACAAAATGTCTCTCTTCAGTGCCTGGCTTTGCCTTAGGGTACATCTAGACTACGTTCACCTGTTGATAGAAGAGATGCAAATGAAGAGCTAATTTGCATATATTCTAATCGTATTATTAGAGGAGGTTTTTTCAAAAGTGAAAGCAGTTTTGACGTGTTTTTTTTTTTTGAAAGAACCCCCCTTTTTCAAAAGAACCGTGTACACCTCTTTTTTTAAGGAAGAAGGATTCTTTTGAAAAATGGGTTGTTTTTTTTAAAAAACCCATCTAAACTGCTTTCACTTTCGAAAAAAAACCCCTCTTCCAATAACGCGATCGGAAGAAGATATGCAAATTTGCTCTGCATTTGCATATCTTCTTTTGGCAGACAAACATAGTCTAGATGTACCCATAGTCATCACATTCTGAAATTCTGCTTCCCCTCTAAAACCCAACGCGGTAGAGCTGGTGGGTTTCCATTGGAATTCTCTAAGAGCTTCGGCCTCGATCTGCAAAGGGACTTAGGCACCTAAACCCCAGACTTAAACACTGAAGTTTGGATGTAGCCGCCTAAACGAGGCGTCTGGCTCCACCGCAGTTCACAATCCCACTGGACTCTGTAGGCATCTGAACTCACTTGGCATTTAAGTTTTCAGGGTAAAAATTCCCTTTCATGCCTAAATGTCTGCCTCTGGGCACGCACGCTGCTGCCTACCTGTAGGCACCTTTCTCCTGCTGGAGCCCAGAGCGATTCCCGAGCCAGGAAAGACAGGCGTTGGGCTGCCTAACTCCATCACAGAGCTCCATTGGTAGGCGTGCTCGGAGGCTGCCTGTTGGATCGAATCCTGTTCCGAGGAGGAGGTGGAAGTGCCCACTTTTAAACTTTCGGCCCAGTGGTTAGCGTAGCGCCCTGGGATGTGCAAGAAGCAGGGAGAGGATTGGCCAAGGGGTCTTCCACCTCCCAGGAGGAGGCTCTGACCACTGAGCTATGGGACAGCCTGACGTGGGGAGCCTCAGTCTCTCCCGTTGAAGCTGTTCCACTGTGGCTAATCAATGAGCGAGTGATTGGAGCTGGGAGCTTGGACCCTGGGTGTCGTACCTCCCAGGTGGCCACCCTCACCGCCGGACTGGGTGGGTTTGCTTAACCCCCCGGCCCTGTCTTTTTGCCTCATGCTCTTAATTTTGTCACTAGCATTCTGAGGCACCTGTCTCCCACTTGCTGTATAGTAGGGACTTAGTAGTGCAGTCGATGAACCGATAAGCAAAAGCTTACAGGTGAATGCTATAGACTACACATATTTCCACCACCACAGCCGCCACCACTTGCCAGTAAATTTTTTAGCAGGCTGGACGGCAGTCCGGCTCAGCCCTGGCTTGAAATGGGTCCAGGACCTACCTCTGCTGCGACTCTGCATTTAAAGTGTATTAGGAGCCGGGTGGGCAGGCAGCCTGGTTCAGTTCTAGGTTGCACTGGGTCCAGGAGCTCAGACACCCCTCTTAGACAGGGGCTGCTGCCACCCCATGCTGCTGCCTCTTTATCAGAGGTAGCAACACAGGGCAACAGGCAGCTGGTCCGTGAGGGGAGCTGGTTTTTACACCGGCACCCCTCGCGGACCAGCTCCTGCCTGGCACCCAGCACTGCTGCCTCTGATACAGAGGCAGCACCAAAGAGTGGCAGGGGGCTCCTCAGGAGAGAAGCTGGAGTGCACTGGCTGCTGGCCCCACCCCCGATAAGAATTCTTGAGGTTACTCAATTATTCGATATTTAACATCCCTACTGTACAGGGCACCCCACCCAGGGCTTATGGGTTGCAGTCGTGTTCTTGTGATTTTTCTTGCCATCTAAAAGCCAGCATTGCAGCATTTAAGTTAGTTTGTTGTTCCGGGCCTCTGTAATTAAATGCACTCTCCTCTTTTGATCCAGGTTTTTAATCAGTGTTGCATATTAGCAAATGACTGGGTACTATGTCTTCCACAGATACTGCTCCCTCCAAAGAAGGGTGTGGGAAGGAGGGCCCTTCTATCCACTGCTCTGATCCACAGAAATCACATCTAACGAATGCTTCTCCTTCCTCAGGACAACGGAAAAGGGGTTTATCGGAGTTGGGGAAGAAAGGTTCAGATTCAGGAAGCTTTTGGCTCTGTTGTTTGTTAGCCCGATTCACATTCTGTGACTTATTTCTTTCCCTCTCTTTTGGTGACTAGCTGACAAAGCTTGAAAAACAGCAGCAAAGGAAAGAGAAGACTAGAGCCAAGGTACCCTCCGAATCGAGCAGAGAAAGGAATGCCCCTCGGAACAAGGATGACCCCAGTGCAAGCAGTGGAGCAGAGGGAGATGTGTCTTCTGAAAGGGAGCCTTGATCTTCCAAAGCAGGTCTCAGGTACGAATCCTTGTCACTTGCCTGGATATTCTGACGGTCACCTTGCAGAGGCCCAAAAGGCATACTACTGATACCCTTGTTTGCAGGTACTAGCCTGTGGGGCTCTTGTGGGGGTGGGGGGATATTCATTATGAAAGAGGGTCTCCTCATCATGGATGATTTCTCTGGAGGGATGCCCTTGTTTGGTGGACGTAGTTTTGTGTGTGTCCTGGACATCCTCCTCAGAGCATATCACAGCACTTGCAAGTGAACTCTCTAGGGAAAGTAATAAAGACCAAAAAACCCCTATCACGTGTGGCCGAACACTTTTCTCCAAGGGTACGTGTAGACTATAAGCCTCTTTCGAAAGAGGTTTTTTCGAAAGCGATCATCTAGACAGCCACAGCTTTTTCGAAAAGGCGATCTGCTTTTTCAAAAGAGAGCACCCAGGCAATCTGGATACACACTTTCAAAAAAGCCCTGTTTGCAGTCAAAAACGCCTTTTTTTGAAAGAGCTCTTTCGAGAAAAGGCATTCTTCCTCGTAAAATTAGGTTTACGGTCAAAAAACCCACAATGTTCTTTTGATTTAATTTCAAAAGAACGCGTTGGGAGTCTAGATGCAGGTGAAGTTTTTTTTGAAAAAAGGCCCCTTAAAAAAAACCCTGTAGTCTAGACATAGCCCAAGTGATAACTCTATTTCTGACCTGCTAGCACTCATCCTCAAAGGAAACCCCTACTCGCTTTCAAGACATGAATCTGGGAGCTGAAACTCATGACTCTGCTAGACTGAATCATGGACTGACTAGCAGAACTGGATTTATGTCTTATTACAACCATCTGTAACGTATTAGCCCCCTCTTTTTGTCCTGTGGCTGCAGAGGGGCGAAAATGGTCCCTTACAATATGTGCTGGTAGCGTAAGTTCCACTTTGCGTTTTGCCGTGAATTCCTTTCCAGGCCCTGAGGAACAGCTGTGTGTGGCTCTAAAGCTTGTGTCTCTTACCAGGAACAGGTGCTCCAGTAAAAGATATTCTCTTCCCCTCCTGGGATGAGGTTTACCTGGGTGGTCGACAAATACCTTTGATGTCGCCACCCGCGCGTCCAGACTATCGCGCTGAGCCGACAAACAGCTGATCAGCTGTTTGTCGGCTCAGCGCGGCAGCCATGTAAATTTAAATGAAGCGGCGATTATTTAAATCACCGCTTCATTTTCCTATGTCTGGTAGCCTAATCTACATGCCTCTGGCGACAGAGGCATGTAGTCTAGACGTACCCTACCTCCCATTTAGCCAGAATTTTCAGGCCACCTGTGTGGAAGAAACATGGTGAGTTGAAAGGCAGAAGAATAGGGGTAGGATTGATGGTCTGGGAAAGGGATGAAATGTACAATTTCCTTTGAAGATAAGAACACTTCTTCCATTTCAGGTAGAGTTCTCAGGCGACTGACAGTTCTGCATCTGTCAGGAAGAAATGTGACTTGCTTATTTTGTCAAATGGACATAAAACTGCTAAAAGCAGCTTTTCTTTTTCTTACCCTGTTGCTTTAAGGCACACAAACCAGACTGTTTGATAGGACTTTTCCATTAGCAGCAATACCATTTAGCTCCCCCAGCCTTGTCCCAGCTAGTGAAAACTGGTTTGTCGTGTGTCTCCAAGCTTCTAATAAAGCTAGCTGTATCGTAAACAAAAGCCACTTGTGTGGAAGAAATGGCACATGTGCTTGTGAGGAGCAGCATGGTAGGTTGAAGGGCACAAGGGTAGGGGAGGCTTTGAAAGATTGATGGTTTGGGTGGAATGTAATTAATGGATTGTGGGGAAATACGACCATGGAATTGATGGTTAAGAACGTAAGAACGGCCGTACTGGGTCAGACCAAAAGTCCAACTAGCCCAGTCTCCTGTTCTTACAGTGTCCAATGTCAGGTGCCCCAGAGGGAATGAACAGAACAGGGAATCCTCACACATTCCCGGATTCTGGTTTGTAAAGGGGTGAGGTAAGAGGATGGAATATAAAGGTGGAGGTGAGTGGGTGGGCAGGCTGTTTGTTAGGAGGTCTGAGTTTTGCCTAGAGGATATTATATGAACCTCTAAGGCCAAAGTTTTTAGGACACCCTCCGTTAACATCTCTGCTCAGACGTACCTTTCATCTAACATCTCTTTGTTGGAAAATAAATGAGATGTGTTGCAGAAGCTTCATAAAAGAGCCATGAAAACCTCTGTGAATGCCTGATGCAAAACTCAGTTGGGCAAAGGTTTTAAGTTAAGTCACATAGATCAAGAAAGTGAATTAAATGAAAAATCTTGTGCAAAAATTTCCTTTGAATATGAGAAAATACCTTCCCATTCGGTTAGCATTCCCAGGCTATCATCAGTTCTGCATAGATCAGGAAGAAACGTAACTTGCTTATTTTATCAAATGGACATGAAACTGCTAAAAGCTGCTTCTGGTTTTCTTACCCCCTTGCTTGAAGGCACACCAGCGAGAAGCATGAGGGAGCTTTTCTGTTCGCAACAATCATCATGCCAGCTCTTAGCCATCACCCCGTTCCAGCTAGTGAAGTCAGGGTTGTAATGTGTCTCCTTTAAGAGATTATGACAAAGTCAGCTCTATCTTCTGACATTAAGCAGAATAAGATACTTTTTCTGCAGCTCTTGTCCTGATCTGACCTTGCTGCGATTAGAATGAAGTATCCTGCACTGAGCAAATTAATCTTGCTCCCACCTGGGCTTAGTCAGTCACTGTTCTGTCACCAGGGATCCACAGATCAGCTGGTGAGTTATCACGCTCCAGGTTCCATCAGTCTCGATCTACCAGACCAATCATAATAATCATTTATTTTCTTTCTCTCTCTACCAGCAGAAACCCTTCCTCCATTTATATCCATTGTCTACATAATCTGGCTGCACCATCAGTTATACTTTTTCATCCTTCTCTTTTTAGACACAACCCCGGGCTTTCCTGGTGCGATGAGAATTCTTTGCTGCTTTCTTTTTCAAAATGCCTTGCCTTTAAAAACAGCTGGGCTTGAGTCCCACGTACACCCAAGCCATTTTACACCACTCCAGGCAGCACTGAGGGCTGGCTGCTGTAGCCCCGCCTCTTCCACCCAAGGCCCCGCCCCTTCCAGGAGGGTGGCACCATTGAGGGGCCTTCGGGGGGGCACACAAGTAACATCCTTCCATGTAAAGGCTTCTCTTCCAGAGGAGTGCACAGTGGCCTTGGTGCAACTGAAAATCAAGCCCCTTAGTTTGGCTCGAGATGTGAACTTTGGCCTTTAATACACCTCAGTGAAAATAATGCACATAGTTGTGACCCTCATAAAAATATTAGTTGTAAAAACAAAGCAAGCTGGGACCCCTTTGGGCTGAGAGAATAACCCCACATCCTGACAGTCGCTAGGGCTAGTAGAACCCAGTCCCTTTGGGAGAAACTACTCAACTCCCAACAGCCATTCATGTCTGTCATCATCCAGATCTAGTGGAGAGAGAGTTAGCTGAATCTGGATCTGATTCTCGCGGGACTCCAGTACATTCTGACTCTCGGGCTCTGTCGTGGCCTGGCTAGAAGTGTTATTCTTTATCCTCTTTGGCATGGACAAGCACTGAAATATGTTGCCCTCCTGGCTTTCCCCCGTAGGGAGGCATCTCTGTGAAAAGCAATGGCCGCCATCATTGATTTCCAGAAGCCATTCCCTCTCCAAAAGTTGGTATGGAATCAATCTAAAAGTGGAAGATACACCAGAAACGAGTCACCCACTCGCGACTCCCTCCCTTCCTGCTGTTTGTCAGTATTTTTTTGAGGATGGCTCTCTCTATTCATTCATTGCAAGGGTGAGCAATACTTTTTGATGGGGAACACTCCGAGTTTTTAGTAAGTGGCCTACGGAGCCGATGTGAGGTCTGGGGTGGAGGTTGGGTGCAGAGAGGAGCTTGGGTAGGGGACCAGAGCGTAGGAGGTAGTGGGGGGTCTGAGAGGGAGTTTGGGTGAAGGAGTAAGGTTGTGACCTGGGGCAGAGGATTGAGGCACAGAGTCCGAGAGGGGTATGGATGCAGGAGAGGATTCTGGCCTGGGGGAGGAGAGAGGAGGGGGGCAGGGTCTGGGAAGGAGTTGAGTAGCGGGAGGAGGCAGGGTCCCAGAGGCAGGCTCTGGCTCGGAGGCACTTATCTAAGCAGCTCCCACCCAGCAACACGCTCAAGCAGGCTTCCCTGCCTGCCAGCAGCCCCAGATCACTCAGTGACTGGCTGTTCCATGTGGCTCTTTAAACTGTGTGAGGAAGCTTCACGTGCCGCCCCCACCCCCTGCAAAATCTCTCAACTCCTGTTGGCTGGAAACTGGCCAATGGGAGCTGGGAAATTGTGCTACACTGCTCCTGCCTCCAGCAAAATCTCTCCGCTCCTATTGTCTGGTTTCCTGCCAATGGGAACTGAGAGATTTCACCGGGGGTGGGCACAATACAGGAAGCCTCCTGCCCCGGCTCACTCCTGCCCCCTACAGTGCAGAGAGCCACAGGGAGCAGCTTTGAGTGGCACAGCTCTGTACTGCAGGGGCAGGCCATGGGCCAGATTAAAAGGCTTGGCAGGTCACATCCAGCCCCCAGGATGGTTTTTGCCCATTCCTGTGGTATTTGAGATGTGTTAGTCCAACATCTAGCCCTCTCTAATTGCCACATCCCTTAGTACCTTGTAATCTCTGACATGTTTCAGGTCTCCAAGATAGTGCTTCCCACTTGTCCTTTGGACACGTCTACTGATGTGGGTAGACTTTTCAGATGTGCCTAGGAGATGTAGGTGCCCGCATGCCACTGAAAAGCAATAATCCATAGGGGCACCTTTGGCAATTTAACCCTTTGCTAACAGGAAAACAGTGCTTCCCTTGAATGGGCGTTTGAGATCTGTGTGTTACTTCTTTTCATTCTTTACCAGAGTGGTAGTTAGACCTGGCCTGCCTCTCCTACCACAGCCGTGACCCTCAGGTTGGGCTCTGATTTGGGCTCAGGTGTTGATTAGTGAGCTGCTGTGATCTGTGGTGCAGTCTGGGCCGTGGGGCCTACAGGAATGAATTCCCCGGTGTGGTAGGTCACGCGCCTCTTGGACTGAGTGAAAGAAGGAATCTAGTTGCGTGAGGGGATTCTCTCTCCGGGCTTTAGCCTGTTCCGGGAAGATCTTGGGCAGGAAGCCAAAGAAACCATTAAGTCCAAATATTTCTTGAGCCTGGAATCACTGACTGAGAGGCCTGGCGATGGGGGAGGGGGAAGTGCCCCGGAGCCTAGCGATTCCTGGCCCGGGATTCCTGGCTGCTATTAGTGCAGCAGCGGTGGCAGCTAGAGCCCTGGACCGTTAAATAGTGGCAGGAGCACCATGCACTGTGTTCCCGGCTGCCTGGGGAGGGGCATGGCACGCTCCAGGCATCTCCAGCCCTGCCCCTTCCACCTAAGGCCCCGCCCCTTCCAGGAGGGTGGAGGGTGGAGCCAGGCCCCTGCCGCCACCATGCCCAGGTGCCCGGCAACTGTGTCAGCCCCTCTGCTGAGTAATACAGTCCCACGCTCCAGTCCTCAGCTCTGTTCATGTCCTCTGCCTGTTACCGTCCTGCTGGCTTACCACCACCAGCTAGCCTGCAGTTCCCTCTTCAAAACATCTTATGCTAAACTAGACGATCCCTTCGTTTTTCATACGCGGGTGGCATATTACACATGCAGTGAATCTTGCATTTCCAGACGGCCATTACTGTCTCTGTACTGATACTACTTCTAGTGCACTTCAGTAAACAAAAGGAGCTGTGACCCATGGCAGTGTGTATGCGCGGGTTATGCCAGGGGGGTTGACAGACGAGAGTGCAGGATTTCTAATGAGATCTAATGCAGTGCTGTTTACCAAAGTCATTTTGTTATGGATAGGAGAATTATTTGTCTTCTCTCCGCTGCAATCCAAACAAATTAGGTTTCTGTGAAATATCACTGCTGAAATCAGGCCAGAAGGAGAGGGAGGGGAGGGGTTGCATTTAAGAGCTTACTATTTTATGGTCTTTGCTTCAGAGCAAAAGATGCCATCCATGTTGGCAGCGTTTTATTTTAAAATTTGGCGAGAAGGGAAGCACTTAGTAAATTTTTGCGCCATCTTATTAATAGCTCAACAGTTTAGGCGTCACCATTACGCTGCACGAATACAAATCTGCATATCTCCCCACGGGATGTGGGCTTTTCCTTTTGGTGGGGTCCTGTGAATGACTTCTTTTAGCTCCTTAGCCATGCACTTTTTTTTCTTGGGTTTGAAACGGAGCACTGCTCTGGCGTGGCATAGATAAGTGGGCAACGGGAAAATGTTCATGGATGAGATGTAACGTTTGACTCTGTCGTGAGACACTGCTATTTATGTGAGAGCATTTGAAAGTCAGCCTAACCACACAGTGTCAACTGATAATTCAGGATCAATTCAAATGCTGTGACTGCAAGCCAAGCTATTTTTCTGTACATGGTTTGAAGGAAGCATGTCCGTTGCCTGTATGTCTCTATTGATATTCTTCTTTCTTTTTCCATTTAACAGTTTGTCATACCAAGACTCTATTGGATCCTTAAGAATTCACAGTTTACATTCTCCTCAGAGTCACTCTTAAAGGACTTTGGAAAAGAAAGAAAAGCAGGAAAATAAGAAATTGTGACTCTACATCATTCTGCACTGAAAACAACCAAAGGGACGTTACCCGTTTCAGTTACAATGTGGTAGTAGTAGTGAAAATTAGTCCCAACATTTTTCTGTGTATCCCTGTTTGTTTTCACATGGTTCCTGAAGGAAGGGTGATTAGTTTTACACAAATTATAACAGAACATATGGTGACAGAGCACACGATCAATTTCCAAAAATAAATCAGGGTTTTTTTCCCCCCTCAAATTATGATTTTCATTCTTGAAGCTGTCTGAAAGCAAGCTTGTATTTTTAGTCCCGTTTTGTGCAGTGTCATGCGCTCCCTGTTTCCATAGCAACGTATAAATCTGTGTATATTGCTGTGTATTGCACCATCTCTGCCTAACACCAGGTTTGGAAGTACAGTCTTTTTCATGTGTTTTTTTAAAAAAACCTGGACACTGATAATTTATTATGTGAAATATGTGTGTCTTAGCAAACTTTTTTTATAAAGGAAAATACTTTATTAAACAAATGACGCTACCTTCTCTCCTGCTGGTGTTTGCTATGGATTGCTGTAATGTGGGATCTGCAATGAACTTTAACAATGCAATTAACATAGAGCACAGGTATCTGCCTGATAAGTTTGTAACAGAGTAGCATGTTCCTCTTGCCCTTAAAAAAAATTCTGTTGACAAAGTTTCTACATTTAAATTTCCAAGGGTCGTCCGTCTAGATGCTTCTAGATGCTTTCTGCAGGCCACCAAAATGTAGAAGCTGCTGGTTCACTGACAGTTTCTTGTGTCTGGTGACATTTCTGTCTGATTCAGGGGCAGGTAGCCTTTGAAAACTGGCAGAATGCAGGAAGAGCAGAAAAGTAGCAGACTACAAAAATTGCCGTTGTGTGAACGCCAAGGAAATTTCAGTCCTGTCCCTTTAACTAAGGGCAATTAAAGTCTGTGGTGTCTGCCTCTTTGTTAGATGTGGTAGCACATTTATAAAATTTATTTAAGGAAAGAGTCGTTGTTACCAGGGTAACCCTCGGGCAAGAGCATAATTCCTACAAAATAGCTAAATATCAGCAATTCATAAAAAATAGCCTGTTTGTCATACATTGGTTTCAGTGTTCTGTGAACAGAAGCATTTATTTTTCAAATTGACTATCTGCCTGGATGGAATCTAAATTACATGTGTCGCTAGATTATTCCTTTACAAGATGAACTGTTTGCTTTCTGAAGCCTTAGATTTCCTCTGAACGATGTGTCTGTAGCTTATGATGTGAAAACTGTTATACCCCCGTCTTGTAGCGCTACCTCACTGTCATTCGGAATCCGATTGTTACGTTTCTGACATCACTGCGAATATAGAACCATCAGTGCTCATTTGCCCATGAAGCATTTCCAAATGCTGCTCTCTGCTTGTGTTTATAATTCAGTGTTTATCGTCTAATAAAACGTGTGACTGAGAACAGGAGGAATTCAGAAACTCCCCATGTATGGCTCTTTTATTTCACAAAAATTTGACTGGCCGCAATTCCGGCACACCAAACAGAGCAGCCGGTAGGTGACATGGCTTGACAGGTTTCATTTAATCTTGCTTTTAATGTTTCGCTTGATTGCAGACCCTAATCTGGCCATCATACAGAGCATACGCCATATCCTTTCCTGGTGCCAAAGCTATGCTGTGTCTCCGTGTGTAAGTGGTTGTTTTTAATTTGGAAGGGAGGGGATCGTTTTCCTCCTAACTTGCCTTGTCTCTTTGGAATCTTTTGGGCTGGAAACAGTGTCCTGTCCATGTGTCAGATCGGTGTTTAGTCAGCTATGAGGAGTGAATCCGACGTGCTCTGTAGCAGAGTCCTCAATGTCTCCAACACTAATGCTGTGTTTGAAGAAACAGCTGCGGGATCCCTCTGTTGTACCTACCAAAGCCCCTCTGTCACGTGCTTGCTGCAGACCACGTCTGCATTCTTGCATCCTGGCCAGTAGCGTGAAAGCTTGGCCTAGGCAAAATCACGTCATTCGTGTTCGGGCAGGTAAATTGGGAGACCATAAATCAAAGAATAGCTTTTAAAATGCAAAGCGGACACCAATGGAACAATAGGCAGACAGAATTCTAGGGGTATGTCTGTGTCGTTTCCCTCCTGACCTGTCATCGAAATGAGGGGAAGGAGTATTCAGTGGAATGGGTGCTGGCCTGGAGCTTAGGAGCCCTGCAGTCAGTATTTTGCTGTGCCACCGATTGCCTGGGTGACCTTGGGCATATCACTTAGCCTCACTTCCTATCTGTATGGTGATAGTAGCACTGCCCTGCCGCACCAGAGGGCTGCTAGGATAAATACATTCCAGAATGTGAGGTGCTCAGATACTCCAGTGAAGGGGGCCAGTGAAGTACCTTAGACAGTGTGTCGGAGACTTCCGACCGTCCTGTCTCTGCTGAAATGTTCATACACCACACTGGGGAACGGAGGGCTAGGATGGGGTACTGAGGGAAGCTACCGAGACTTGGGGGGCTGCCAGATTCAGGCTGGGAAGGGTCATTCCGGCCGTTCCTACTGCCATTCTGGCAGCTGGCACCCAATGGTTTCCCTCCTCCGCCCCAGGGCATCTGGCACCCTGTGCTTATGCCTCCCCTATTCCCACCGAGGTGCTGGTGCCTTGTCCCATTCGCCATGCTGCTGCTGGCACCTTTCTGCGTGCTCTGGGAGGCAGGGGGGCAGCGGGTCTCCATGCACTGCCTGCACCTGCAGCACCACCTCTGCAGCTCCCATGTCCCAGTCCCAGCCAATGGGGGCAGTGCACAAAGCTGCCTCCCCCTTCTGCCGGGATGCAGCTTCTGGGAGTGGCATGAGGACACGGCCCAGCAGGTGAACTGCCTGAGCCCCCTGCTGCACCATGAGCTGGACAGAAGTGATACATGGGCTGGCCGTATTTTGCGCACTCTGGGGTTAAACACTTCTGCAGCAAGGTTTATGTTTACTTGGTGGCTCAGTGCAGGGGCTGGACGTAACCTCCCGAGGTCTCTGATTCTGTGTTATTCTGATTCTGTAAATCTGGTTACTTGTAGTTAGAGCCTGACGTTAGGCTCTGAAAGTTGAAAACGTTGCAGTGTGTTCAGCCATGGTTCCAGCCAGCCCTGACTTTGAGTACTTTTGTTTGGAGCCCTAGAGTTCTATTTATGTTCAGCGTGTGTGTGTGTGGCTCTCTGTAAATATGTCCAGAGCCACATTAAAATAGCCAATCATTTGCTCAGTAGCAATTGACTTGAGACAGTCAGAGCAAATATTATCAGCACGCGGCAGGAATATATGTTGAACCTCTGTGATCGGGGACTCTCTGGTCCAGCAACATCCATGGTCCGGCAGGAGCACAGATGTTGAGGGACCAAAGAGTCCCAGCGGCAGAGGTTGCCGCGGTTCAGAGAGGTGCCGGCTGGTGGGGGCAGCGGAGCCCACAAAGCACCAGAGCCTGCAGTCGACAGGGCAAGGAAGCCAGCAGGGCCACTGGGAACTCCAGTGGGGCTGTCCTACCTTGGAGGGCCAGGAGGCTGGGGAGATGAATCCAGGTGGCTGGAGAGAAGAGCCCAGTGGGGAGGCTGGAAGCCCCTCCCTTCCCCTGCTGTCCCCAGACCTCCTCTGGTCCGGCATACTCCCTTGTCTAGAACAAGCCAGGTGCCGGACCAGGGAGGTCCAACCTGTATAGACTCCTCACCATTACTAGACTGTCTGAAGCCAGTCTTTTTGCCAAGGTAGATCACAGAATTACTATTTGTCTCAAACCACGTGCATGATGCACAAAACACTTTTGTATTGCTATAATTACAGCCTTGCCTGACCGTAACTAGCAGTGACAGATTTCCTGTACATGGGAAAAGGACGCATGGCATAATTTCGACTTGGCACCGAGAGAGCTTTCCCCAGCTGAGCAACTAACAGTAAGATTGGAAAGAGGGTCAATAAACCCCCCCCCCCCCCGATAAATTACCTCACTGTTGGTGTAAATCCCAAATGGCTGATTGGCAAATACTCTACTTTGACAAAGGTAGAGGCCGTTTGTGTTCTGCTTTAAGGTGAGTTCACCCCTCGGGGGTGTTTCTAGCTGCAAAACAGAACAAAACGCAGCATTTCTTGCAGCCCTGTTCATTGCATACGAACTTTACGGGCAGGGCCGAATGAAGATATGCTGAGGCCCTAAACTCTGTCCAATTTAAGAGGCTCCGTACCATTAACAAAAAATGTGTATTATTCTAACAGAAAGGACAATGGAAATAGAAACAATAAAGTTTCCTATTTGCATATAGAACGATAGAGAGGCAGGGATGCAACTAAAAAACTAAGTTTGTTTGTTTGTTTGTTTGTCTTTGGAGGCCCCTCATAATCTGAGACTTAAAACTGTGGCTTACTTAGCTTGTGCATAAACTTGGCACTGTTTACAGGGCTTTCTCGGGAATCCTGGGAAGAAACATTTCCTAAGTCTTTACAAGGCAGCAACCAGTTTTTCATTGCGAGAAGCCTATTACTAGCGGTGTTTATAGGGTTTGTGGTTTTACAGCCACCAAAAGTTTATGAGGTGCTTAACTGAAGACGACCGTGAACTTCGCCCCCTCCAGCCTCAGCTGCCACGGGAGGTCAGGGATCAATCATGCAAGAGGGGGAAATGAAGCGAGGCAGAAGGAAGATTACAGTGAAAAGGTCATAGAGTTACTCAGCAGAGGCCTCATTTCCCTTGTTAAAAGGTTGTGATTATTTAATCCCTACTCCTGCAACATGGTAGCACGAGGAATTAAGGTGAGCTCGTCCCAGAAACATCCTCTTTAGATTTGGACTCCAGAAGCGTCGCTGAGAAGGTAGCTGGCCTTGGCCAAAGGTCCATCTAGCCCAATGTCCTGTCTGCCAACAGTGGCCAACGCCAGACTCCCCAGAGGGAGTGAACACAGCAGATAATCATCACATGATCCCTCGCCTGTCATCCATTTCCAGACAAACTGAGGCTAGGCGCACCATTCTTACCCATCCTGGCTAACAGCCATTGATAGACCCAAGCTCCATGAATTTATCTAGTTCTTTTTTGAACCCTGTTAAAGTCCTGGTCTTCATAATATCCTCTGGCAAGGAGTTCCACAGGTTGACTGTGCGCTGCATGAAAAAAAATGTCCGTTTGTTTCTTTGTTTACGGAGCTGGTGTTTCTAAATTATAAGCCAGTGTTTCTAAATAAGAAGTGGCTTCAAATACAAAAACACTCCCACCTTTCACTCACATCTTCTCACTCCTAATCTGCACAGCTTTCTCTTTTCCACGCAGTGAGCACAAGTAGACGGACAGGAGTCTAATGGCTCGGGTGTGTAAAGGAGACTGACTGGCCACCCCTGGTTCAACGCTTTGGAATCGGAATGTTTCTAAAGTGGATGAAGAAGGGGAAACTGCCTTTTAGCCCAATGAGAGAACGTTCAGTGTTTAAACCGCTCCTTTCCCTGCACTGCATCTCCTAGTCCTTCCATGTCAAAGAATCCCATACGCTGCCCAGAGGGAGGCAGGTTATAGAAGCTGCCAGGGTGCATTGAGACCAACGCAGATCAATCTACATCACATGAAGGAAATGATTCAACTTTTGTGCGCACCAGCTCTTCGAGGGTAAGGCCGGAAGGAACCATCATGATCATGTGGCGCATCCCAGGCCACAGAACCTCACCCTCCGACTCCTGTCCTAGACTCCCAATTCTGGCTGAGTGACTGAAGACCCAAATCACCCTTTAAAGACTTCCAGTGGGAGAGAATCCACCATTAATGCTAGTGTAAACCTGCAAGCGACCCATGTTGCGGGCAAAGACAAAGACCCACCTGTCTGTCTGACCCTGGGGAAGATTCCTTCCTGCCTCCCAATATGGCGACAAGTGATTCCCTGAGCATGTGGGCAAGACCCCGCAGCCCAACACGGGAAAGAATTTGCTGTACTAACGAGTCCTCCCCAGCAAGTGTCCCATCACCAACCACCGGCAAGATTTGCTGCTGACGGGCGCAACTCAGCGACATGCCACTGTAGGCAGGTCTCATTACGGCAGCCTCTCCGTGAACGTATAAAGCTCAGTCTTGAAACAAGTTAGGCGGTTTTGCTCCCTTGGGAAGAATGTTCCGGAGTGACCGCCCGGCAACCAGCTACAAGCTGGGAGTTTCGGAAATCTTCAGGGACATCGGTCGCTCTGCCTTCTCCAGTTTGGGTGAGAGCTGCCCCTCGGACATTATTGGCTCTGTCGGTCCTTTCTTCCTTCCACGCTGCCTCGTCTTTCAGCGAGACGTTCTTAGCGTTGAGCCAATACCAACATTGGCAAAAGGACCAAGCACCACAGCTCTGTTTTAATGCTGTAAGAGGCGGTCATGTGGAAACTTGTTTCAGTAAAACATTGCCATATCGTGGGTCTCATCAACACTGGGTAAACCAAACTCTCGACTTGAGCTGTATGTCATGTGAGTGCGACCGCGTTAGTCATCTGTAGGCCGATGGTGGCATCATCTATATTGGAGCGAGTTCAGGACAAAACGCTGTGGGTGTATTAACATTGATGATGCCTTTGAAATCATCAGACTTCTAGCCTTAATGGACATCATCCATCTACATGCCCAACATCATACATCACGCAGCACTCTTGCCTTTCGTGCACAACGGATGACGTGTTTCAAACCCATTAGCCTTCGGAATTAGACCTACCCCGAGTCAACATTATGCTGCTCTGGTAAATCGAAGCTCGGAGGATATTGAAGTTAAGAGCTCAACAGCTAACAAGAGAAGTCTGGGTTAGGGGGGCGCAAGCAGTCACTTCGCCATCTAGTGGCCATCCTCCACCGAGCCACAGAATTGCTTGCTGACAATTCAGCACAGAATGAACAGCTGTCCCGAACAAGAATGCGTTCTTGAAATCAGCTTGTATTAAAACTTAACTCACACAGAAACCATGCATTGCAGGCTGGGGCTGAACATCACAAATCTGCTCTTGCTAGGCCTCGTGTCGAAGGAAAGACCCTCTCTACGTCGTCTGGCCGGGAACTTTTCTAACTCCTACACCCCTCGCCCCCCTCCGGTAGTGTAGTGCCAGAGTTGCAGTCCTACCTCTGAAATCTCAATATCCTCCCAGCCCAAGACTCTCATTTTACCGTGGCCAGAATAATTAAAACTTGGAGACAGGCTAAAGTTCCATTCAGATTCCTGAGGGATTGTTGCAACATGAAAACCAGATGATTTGGCTAGAAACACTCCCCTTTCCCCACACTGTGAGTTTGTTGTAAGATCCACGGGCGTTCTAGGGTAGAAATGCAGCAGGGTTCTGTCCTGGGAGAGCAAGGAGCTAAGAAAACCCGTCCATGGTACACTGGAAGCAAGGAGCTGTGATGTTAGGGCTACATAAGGGGCATTTGCCGTGGAATTGGGGCTCTGACTCTGAGAGTGCCTGAGACAGCAAACCCAGTGTTAGATCTCGATCCATCTGCTCTCCTTAGGTACAGCGGCATTGGTGCCAGACCCCACCACAAACCACCATGTGAAAGAGGGGAGGGATTAGCTTCCCCGGCACGGTAAATATGTGGGGAATGGATCTTGGTTTCAGCCCCACCATGGATCCACCCCCAGCACTCTTAGGGTATGTCTACACTAGCCCCCTAGTTCGAACTAGGGAGACTAATGTAGGCATTCAAAGTTGCAGATCAAGCCTGGGATTTAAATATCCCGCGCTTGATTTGCATCTTCCTGGCGGGTCACCATTTTTGAATTTTACAAGTCCGCGTCTACACGCGGCAGGGATCCGGTAGTTCAAAATAAAGCCCTAAATCGAACTACCTGTTAAACCTCATTCCAGGAGGAATAGCAGGTAGTTCAAACTGGGGGGCTAGTGTAGACATACCCTTACAGAGGCGGGAGCAGCCCCTGGCAATGTCCCTTCCCAAGCAGATGCGTGGGGGAGGGATTTGGAGACAAGAGTGGGAGGGGCTGAAGAGACACCATGGTGCAGAAGATTGGACCAGCCTCTGGGGAGCAAGTGGGACTCCTGGCAGAGATGTCTAACCTGGGAGAGGGGCAGGAACACATGGACCAGCTGCCAGGGTCCTGAGCGCCCTGCTGCACTGCCAGCTGGGAGCCAGCTGTGGTAAGTGTCTGCCAGCCAGAGCCTGCACCTTGCACCCTCTCCGGCATCCCAACCCTGTGCTCCAGGTCAGAACCCCCCTTGCCAGACTCCCTCCCAGACCCTGCACCCCTCCCACCCCCTCACCCCGGGTCAGAACCCCCTTCTGCACCCAGACTCCCTCCCAGACCCTGCACCCCTCCCACATCCAGAATTGGATGCATCCTCCATCTGAGGCTTTACCAGTGCAGAGCAGCGCGGGAATAATTCCCTCCTTGGCCTGGCATACAGCACTGCGGTTAATGCGCTCAAGAATATTAGTCCTTTTTTCCTCAACTGCATCACATGGTTGGCTCATATTTGATCTGCAACCCGCTCTGACCTCCAGGCTCCTTTTCAGCCGTACTAGCCAGTCGTTCCTCATTTTGCGGCGGCGCATCTGTTTTTTCTTTCCAAAGCATAGTACTTTGCACTTGTCTTTATTGATTTTCGGCTTCTTCATGTCAGTCCAATTCTCCAGTTTGTCAAGGTCATTTGGTAGCATCCTCACCCTGGTCCCCAAAGGGCTTGCAACCCCTCCAAGTAGGGCATTGGTCACAGATTTGGTAAGCATGCACTCCACTCCACTAGCCAAGTCATTAAAATACTGGCGTACCTGAGCCAGGATAACCGCCCTGGGCATTTCACGAAGTCCGCCCTTCTAGTTTGGCAGAGAACCACTAGTAATGACTCTCGGAGCATGGTCTTTCAACCAGTTGTGTGCCTGTCTGATTTCATCTGGACCATGTTTCTCTAGTAACCTTACCAAAAACTACTTCTCTCCCCACATCCACTAAGCCAGCGGCCCTGTCAAAGAAGAAATGAAGTTGGTTTGGCATGCTTTGCTTTTGACAAATCCATGTTGGCGCTTGCGTATCACCCTGTTATTCTCCCAGTACGGAGAGAATTAAACAAATTGATTGTTTAATAATTTATTCCAGGATTTTTCCCGGTATTGAAATGCGTCTGACTGGTCTGTTTTTCCTGGGTGGTACTTTTTCAAAGATAGGTGCCCTGAGGACCATACCTGCACTCCATTAGTTCTCCAAGATAATTGCTTCCACTAGTTCCTGTAGAGCCTAAGGATGAATTTCGTCAGGCCCTGCCGGCGTAGATAAGTTAGCGTTAGTCTAGGGCTGTCGATTAACTCAAAAAAGAATCTCAATTAAAAAAAAAAGAACCGGAATGAATCTCACTGTGAATTGCATTGTTAACCAATAGAATACCAATGGAAAGTTACTTTTTCAATCTTTTGGGAGGTGTTCTGCGTTGATTTCAATTACGACACGGTACAGGGAGTGCACAGGGCTCGTTTTGTGGTGGTTTTGGTGACCATTGCACTGTAAAAACAATGGAAACGGGATTTTTCAATTCACCTCTTCCAGAGTCGACAATCCGTGGGAGGCGCAAGAGCCCTGCGGTGAAGAAGCACCGTGAGCGCAGAGGGAGGTGTCGTTGCCCATTGCATTCTGTGAGCAATAGCAGGTGATCATAGATGGACACTTTGCAATCTCCTTGTGACTGCAGGGGCCCTTCTGCTCATAAGGGCAGAGACCAACAAGACAGTACTGCTTTAAACTCTGCTTCCACTGGGGCCCTCCTGGCAGGGGCTGTATGTGTGGGCTGGGAGAGAGAGAACGTTTCTTTAACGTTGCATACGCATTAGATTTAAAACCATTGTCCGCCCACATCTTGAATACTGCGTACAGATGTGGTCGCCTCATCTCAAAAAAAAAATATTGGCATTGGAAAAGGTTCAGAGAAGGGCAACAAAAATGCTTAGGGGTTTGGAATGGGTCCCATATGAAGAGAGATTAAAGAGACTTGGACTTTTTGTCTTAGAAAAGAGGAGACTAAGGAAGTTTTTCTTCACTCAGTGCACAGTTAACCTGTGGAACTCCTTGCCAGAGGATGTTGTGAAGACTAGGACTTTAACAGGGTTCAAAAAAGAGCTAGATAAATTCATGGTCCATCAATGGCTATTAGCCAGGATGGGTAGGAATGGTGTCCCTAGCCTCTGTTTGTCTGGAAATGGATGACAGGAGAGGGAACATGTGATGATTCCCTGTTCTGTTCTGGCATTGGCTGCTGTCGGCAGACGGGACTTTGGGCTAGATGGACCTTTGGTCTGACCCAGTGTGGCCGTTCTTATGTTCAGAGGGTACATCCTGCCGAGGTCCATGAACAGGATCACGAGGTGCTTCCCAGTGTGCACTATCTTAGCAGGACTCATGGACATCCCAGGAATCCGGACTGCACAGGAACGCCTGAGCCAGGGCAACACGTGTCTGAGAGGAGCAGGCAGGTCAAGCACAGTATGAAGGGGCCTAGTTCTCTCTTTGAGGTTTTTGCAGCCACCATCTCACTGTGAGCCCAGGCAAGGCTAATCCTCCAGAACCACAGTGAGAGACCTTGGCAGCCATGCACGAATATCAGCCACCAGCGTGTCCTCCTGCAAATGTGAGTTATACCAAAAAGGGAAGGGGAGCGAGGATCGTCCTTCCTTCGTGGGCTGGAGGGGGCCAGACGATGGTTTCCTGGCAGCAGAGAAAAGGAGCTGTGTATGATTATGGTAATTCAGTAGCTATTTGAGTACATAGTGACCTCTCCTTAGAAGGCTTCCAAAGAAACCTAATAAATCTATTTCACTGATTCAATCACGCTGCCCCATGCAGAATCGTTAACCCGAGCCATACGCAGCGGGTCCTGGTTCGTGCCCTGGGGTCGTAAGGCATGACAGATGCTTAAGAATCTCAGCACTCCTGGACTCAGTTGTTTTTACGTAGCACCTAGGAACCGTAGTCGTGGACAGGACGCTGTTATGCTAAGTGCTGTACAGAGTGAACAGTCTCTGCCCCAAGCAGATGCCAATCTAAGTATTAAACGAGACGAGATGGATACAAATGGGCAGGGGAATGCAAGGAAACAAAGGAGACGAGATTGGTCGGTTTGCTACGCTGTGATGAGGATGCTGAAAATTAGGACCAGAAGAACAAAAGGAAGTTATTAAAGATACAGGGCATCTATTACTGCTAAGTAATATTGACAATACAGGGCACTTCTGTATTGGCCTTTAATTGCTGACCTCAACATCGCTTTGAAAACACTGTCCAGGTTTGCACCATCATTTATAATTAGGCTTGGCAGAATTTGATTTTGTCATAATTCTGACGAAATACCCATCTTTTGCTGTAAGCATCTCCCCCCAGTTTTACTGATTTAAATTTTCACAGTTGCAGGCAATGATAGGAGGCAGTCAACAACAGTCTGGATAAGACAATTAGTTAATGAGAGTAGATGGTGAGAGTCAAGAAATTAAAGTTGCATACCCACGAAACTCACAGTCAATACCATGTGCAAAACACGCATAGCAAATTGCCATACCCTGAGACTCGAATAAGTCCTCCAGTAGCATTTTTCTTTCTGTGCCCACCTGTAAATATTGATTATTATTGATGGAAATATTTTAGCATCTGTTTGCGGGCACAGCGAGAGGTGCATTTACCAATGAAAATCGAATCCTTTCAAGCTTGCTTATGATGCCGGTCGCTGGTGTAAGACACAGTTTAGAAACAGAGGTGGTCGCTGGGGGTACATCTAGACTTACTTTCACTTTCAAAAGAAGATATGCAAATTTGGCAGTAATTTGCATATCTTCTGATCGCTTTTTCGAAAAGTTTTTTTTTTTTCAAAAAAGCAAGCAGTTTAGATGTGGTTCTTTCAGAGAAAAAACCCTTTTTTTCGAAAGAAACTTCCTCAAAAATTGAGAATTACTGGTTCTTTTGAAAAAAGAGGGTTTTTTTTCCCAAAAGAACCGCATCTAAACAGCTTTCTTTTTTAAAAAAAAAACTTTCAAAAAGGTGATCAGAAGAAGATATGCAAAGTACTGCCAAATTTGCATATCTTCTTTCAAAAGTGAAAATAAGTCTCGACGTACCCTGGAGTGGGTTAAAAAAGGGGGAAATTCCTTTGTTAAATGTCGAACTTCAAGGCCAGCGGGACCACCGTTATCATGTGATCTCACCTCCTGCCTCACTCAAGCCAGAGAACTTACCTTGATCCCTGCGTCAAACCGAGTGACTTGTGGTTGAGCCAGAGTGCGTCTTGTAGAAAGAGTTGATTTATAGACGGCTGGTGATGGAGAATCCATCATGGCCTGCGGAAGGCAGCTCCGATGGTTAACAGCCCTTGATGGGGCTTGTTTCCACTTTGAATTTTTCCCGATGGGTTATTTTGGGGGCGAGAATGGACCCAGTGGGTTTGAAGTGGGGGTAGGAAGGTATTAAACACAGGGAAAATCACAGTGTGGTGGAAAATGCCATGCTCGAGGAAGTTAAACTTCTGGCCACTTGTAGGTAAAGGTAAGGAGGGGGGAGGCAAGCCCCCACCCTCCCCTCAGCTCCACTCCTTCTGCCCAGGCCCCACCTCCATAGGAGCCAAGCTCCACCCCCCAGCACACGGCCCCAACCTCCCCAGCCCCGGAGCATGGGGTGGGCAGACAACGTGTAACTCCAGCCCTGGAGCACCGGGAGAGCGGGCACTCAGGGGCAATAACACCACCCCCACTATGTCTATAGTAGGCGTTCTGGGGGTGGAGTGTGGGTGGGGCCAGGCTGGCGGCTTGGGAAGACAAAGCCTTCCCCTGCCTACGATTTCCGCTGCCCCGTCCATCCGCTATCTCTGTGGGATCTATGTGGATGAGCAGACGGCTAATCTGTCCTAGCTCTTAAATTCAACGTGGGACGGAAGGGGGGGTTGAATGCAACATCAGCTTGTTAACTGATTGTCCTGGCTGCTCACTCCCGCAAGATACTGTTCAGGAGACAGAAATGTTGCGGATCTGCTAGCACATCTGTCCATTTGTACGTGAAACAATGGTCTGGCAGCGTCACTGTGGGATTTTCAAAAGCACCCAGCCCTGTTTAGGCATCCGACTCCTCTTGGCATCAGTGGTGGCCAGGAACCTGAATGCCTTTGAAGTTAGGGGCTTGAGTGTTGATCTACCTTGGGTCCCATTCCAAGTTCATAATACAATTCCCAGTCGTTCTGCCTTAGGACACGGCCGAGTGCTTTGAAACACTCCTTCCTCCTGCCCTGAGAACAAGAACTGGTTGAAAACGTTGTCACTGGTTTTTATCAGTGGAAAAGGGTTTTTTTGTCCTTCTCCTGGATATGTCTGTTTTCAATATTTTCCGGAAGTTTGAGTAAAAATACCCATTTTTTTGTTTAGTGGCTGGCAACCAAACAAATGTTTCATCTGAAAAATGTTCAGTTTGGGACAAAACCCACAAAAATGTTCAAGGGAAAGTTTTCATTTTCTTTAAAAATGTTTTGTGGGGCGAGGGGAGGGATGGGGTGGTCATTCCCCACCAGCGCCAACATAATGGCTTGTTTAAGATTCTGGATGACAGCAATTTGGACTCAAGGAGATTGTGTGTCTGTGACGATCCGGCCTTGCAACTGCAACACAACGGCACAGCAGGACATTGTGTTCAAGTCCCAGTTCTTCATTCGGCTGCATGTTAATTCAATTTGTCCCTCGCGGTCTCCTCCCTGTGCTGCCGAGGCTGTAAATGAACTGCTTTATTTGCCTGGCACTGATCTCCATCTGCCTCATCAACTGTCTTTTGCGTGCAGGGTTTGGCAGAGGAGAACAAAAAAATAAAGCTCCGCCAGGCATTCGAAACCAACGCTGTTTATTTTGTCTCAGGGGCTTGTGGTTCGGAACTGAAGGGAAGCCCCCTCGGAGCGGTGTCCGGACCGAAAGGAATGTGAGCATGCAGCTCTCTTTCCTTGCGAGCGAGACAGCTTTCTAGCAGGAAGAAAGTGCGTTTCTCTCCTTTTCCTCGGAACCCAACAGCCGTCTCTCCTGGACAGCGGGGAAAATATTTCCTTTTCAACAGACGCTTGGACTATTTTCCACCACTTCTTTCAAGAAGCCTTAAAGCGAGCATCAGTTCCATTGTTACTCTTTGTAAGAGCCCGGTCCGCTGCCAGTGTGGCAAAGAAACACAGGCATGCAGAAATGAAATCAAACTCTACCTCTTTTAATGTCACGTTAATAGGGATAGACAGCCGATTCAGCAAATTAGCCTAGAAAAATCCAACTGGGTCAAGTGTAGGAGTGGATTGAAACACAATTTTGCCTTTATGAAGGGATAAATCACCATGTGGCCGGTGAAGCCAGCTGTAGCTTCCTCATGGAGGTTGAAAACCTGTTTGACATTCATCCTGTCTATGTTTCTGTATGTACCACAACTTATCTTCCTCAATCCCTTGTCTTGACTACCACCTGTAAGCCCTGGTAAGGATAGTAATTAGTTGTATACAAGGCTCATCTGTGCTGGTTACAACTGAGACAGTGAGTGGAGCAGGTTGCTATACAGTCGGTGTCTCCCATGGTTACAGAATTTGCCATTTGTATTGTAGATGGTACCTTGACCATGTCCTACACCAGACCTGAACCTACTGCCGACCTGCTTCAACCCAGTGATGGAATGCCGGAAATTCCTGTCCACGTTACAAACTGGACTTAGGGTGTAACTGGCTCAGCACGGTGGTGCTGGAACAGGTTTTGCAGTGGGGTCCTGAAGCCAGTAGTCCCCCTCCCCCTTATTACTGTTTGTGCCTCCTTGCTCCCCTACCCCCTAAGCTGGGGCCAGGAGTGGGCCATGGCTTGGGGGTGTGCGGATAAAGGTGAACAGAAGTATCAGGACCAAGGGTCATGGAGAGCCCTAGGCATGGGGCAGCTGGGATCCCACATGTGGGGCCAGGGACAGAGCCTGGGCCCTGGATCCTGCAGCCGGGACCCACGAGGAAGGTCAGGAGCGGAGCCCCACACATGGGGCCAGCAGTACTGAGACCCCAGGGAAGGGATGGCGGCTGGGACCCTGCACATAAATGGGACGCTGCAACACCCCACGCATGCATAGTTCCCATGCTTGTGGCTCAGCAGAAAACCTCAGGGCAGTTTCTGGTTTTGCATCAAAGAAGCTATTTCACAGCTACGTTCCAGGCGCGTGTTCCAGCCCATCCCAGGGGAGGGACTCGAGCCAGTTGTCTTTAAGGCAGCTCATCCTGCTGCAGAAGAGGAATCGCCCCATTTGAGCGGGGTGGGAAGTCACCACTGCCCACAGACTTTGGTGCCTGTTGCTTTGCTGTGGAGTGTGTGTGTGTGTGTGAGAGAGAGAGAGACAGAGACACTGGCGCTGCAGTAGAGCAGAACATACGTTGCCGGACTCCTTTCTAAAGCCCTCTCGGCTGAGCTCAGACTAGGGGCCTGTCAAGCTAAAATAGACTCAGGACACATTGCAGGCCTCTGCTTCATGTCCCAGTTTCTCTTTAATGTAGATCTCTGGAGCATTTCTTGCTTGAAAACAGTGAGCAAGTCTCCTTAATCACACAGCCTGGGGAGGTTGTGGAATGTCCATCACTGGAGACATGTAAGAGCAGGTTAGACAGACACCTGTCTGGGATGATCTAGATGGTTCTTGATCCTGCCTTGAGGGCAGGGGACAGGACTTGTTGACCTCTTGAGGTCCCTTCCAGTTCTGTGCAGCCCAACCCCCAATCCTGGGCTGATAAGCAGGTGCCCACTTCTTAAAGGGACACACAACAGCAGTGCAGGGCCTGACCCACATGGGAGTCCATCCATTAGCTTCATGGGGAGATGGACCAGTGCCCGTGTTCCCTTTGGCAGACTAGAGTTTCACCTCACTGCCCCTTTCCTAGCACTTCAGCACGACCTCTACAGAAAAGTGCATGGAGACCCAAAATTGACTCGCTGAGGGGTTTCAGCAAGGACTGCTTAGAGTCAATCTCCCCCCCCATTAAAATCCAGAAAGAACCAGAGGGACAAACTTAGATTCTTAAGTACCAACTTTACACAGCTAACACAGCAACAGCTTCATTGCTCGTCAATAACAAGGGTACTTCGTAAGAGAGAGTTACTCACCTGGTGCAGTAACATCTGTTCTTCGAGATGTGTCCCCCTGTGGGGGCTCCACTGACGGTGTCGGGCGTGTCCCGGTGCCACAGTGCAGAGAATCTTCATCAGCAGAAGCCCAGCCAGAGTGCACATGCTGTCTCGTACCGTTCGCGCCCTTTCGCAGAGCACGGTCCGGCTCTGTCACTTTCTCCTAGCCGGGAGCATCTGAAAAAGATCAGAACCCTAGCTCTGAAGCAGGGAGGAGGGCGGGACATAGAGAACCCCCAGGGGGACACATCTCTAAGAACAGACGTTACTGCACCAGGTGAGTAACTCTCTCTTCTTCATTGAGTAGTGTCCCCATGGGTGCTCCACTGAAGGTGAGTACGTAGCAATGGTCCAGTGCTATTAATGTGCTTCAGACTCATGGTCTCTGTGCTGTGGATAGGACTGCTTGGGCCACTGCATAATCATTCTTCAGTATATTTGCGAAGGAGTAATGTCTGGCGAAGGTACGAGTAGAGGACCAGGTTGCTGCGCGGCACATGTCCTGTAGTGGTGTGCCCTTAAGGTAAGCCGTGGCCATCCCTCTAGTGGAATGGGCCATCCCTTAAGGTGGCCATCCCTCTAGTGGAATGGGCTTGCAGTTGGTGTGGTAGAGATCTGTTGCGCGAGGCGTAACATCATGTGATGCAAGAAACGATCAAGTTGGAAATGCATTGTGCGGAGAGCTGTTGGGCTTTTGAACGTTCTGCTGTAGATAAGAGAAGATGCTGTGATTTTCGGAAAACGTGTGTTCTTTCAAGCTAAAAGGCCAGCACTCTTCTGATATCCAGTGTATGTAAGCACGTCTCTTCCGTGGTGGAATGAGGTTTCGGGTAGAAGCTCGGCAGGCTTATGGGTTCGTTTATATGAAAGATGGAGTTCACCTTTGGTAAAAAGGGAGGGTGAACACGAAGCACTACCCCGTGCTCAGTAAATAATGTGTAGGGTGGATCAGCAAAGAGAGCTGTTAACTTGCTCACCCATCGTGCCAAGGTTATGGCACGCAAGAATGCCACCTTTATAGTGAGCGTGCTGAGATCGCATGTTGCAAGTGGCTCAAAGGGGGGGATTTGATAGCAGCCTTCAACTTCCTGAAGGGAGCTTCCAAAGAGGATGGAGAGAGGCAGTTCTCAGTGGTGACAGATGGCAGAACAAGGAGCAATGGTCACAAATTACCGTGGGAGAGGTCTAGGTTGGATATTAGGAAAAACGATTTCCCTAGGAGGGGGGGAAGCACTGGGATGGGTTCCCTAGGGAGGGGGTGGAGTCTCCATCCCTAGAGGTGTTTAAGTCTTGGCTTGACTAAGCCCTGGCTGGGTTGATTTAGTTGGGATTGGTCCTGCCTAGAGCAGGGGGCTGGACTTGATGACCTTCTGAGGTCTCTTCCAGCTCTATGATTCTATGAGAACTTGTGAATGAATGATCTAATTATTTCTATTCCTATTTCTATTTTCCTATTCGCCTCAGAGCGGAGAGGGAGCTCGTCCTGACTCCATTTAAGGCCATGAACAGTTAGAAAGGAACTGATGAGGCTGGACCACTCTCCATGAAAGGGCATGAACAGCACAAGACAACACGCGCATGTTCAGTCCGGCTGGGCTACTGCTGATGAAGATGCTCCGGACTGCGACGCCGGGACGAGCCCAATACCTTCAGTGGAGCACCCACGGGGATGCTACTCGATGAAGAATCCACAGTTACACATCCACAACAAAAAATAAAAACCGAATGGAATCTAAACGGGTCAGAAACGCAATGGGAAGCACTCCCCGTTCCACACGCTTAGGGTGAGCCCACTCAAGTCCCATTTACTCTCTGTTCATCAGCACTGTACAATCTGCGGACTCAAAAGCCCTGCAGTAATATCTTCTCTCCTCTTGCTTGCAGAAATCTCCCATGGGAACCCAGGCAGTGTCTGGGTAGTGCAATCACTCAATTAGCTCGTCAGCAGCCAGGATGTGAAAGCAAGAAAAATACAAAATGGAGAAGAGCAAAAGATCGATGCTTCTTTCCTTGTCATCCCACAGAAATGAGGAAAGGGCTGATGAACCAGATGGGTTAAGGCAGCTTGGCTAGCATCAAATAGCATGTGAGGTAGGCAAGTAAAAGGGAAGGATTGGTTTTCCCTCCCCATTTCCCCTTTCTGTCTCTCACACTGCTGGTGCTCCCCTGGTGGAACGTTAACTGTCATCCGAACTGCTGCAAAATACTTTTGTTTGGAGAAACCTGCTGACTTTCTGCTCCTTGGGTCAGCACAGGTCCCGTGTCCTTTTGCAGCTGCCCTGACTACTTGCCCTCGATGGAGTCTATCAGTCCAGCTCCTGAGAGCCTATGGACCATGCCCCAAACTACCATGCCCACTTGCAGTGTGGGATGCTAATTGTGCATCAGCACCAATGGCCCTGCTTTGCTCTAGGTCTCCAAAAGAGATTTCCCTTGTAGGGACATAGGTTACGCCAGTCATCCTTTTCCATACTTGGACCCCCGTCCTCCCCAAAACCTCCATCCTACTTAGCAGTGGGAGAAGAGCAAGGGATTTACAACCCATGATGCCTGTTCTTGACCTCTGCTCCTAGCCCAGTTGAACGACAGGCATTTCTTGTCTTCTAAATTTGATTTTTTTAAAAGAAGCAATATGGGCTGTTGGGCGACAGCCGGGATCCACTCTAATTTAGGTTTCAACTGTTTCTTGTAGCCTTTACTTTCTACAAGTTGCACCTCTGTGAACTGGGACTCTCTGGTTCAGCAACATCCGTGGTCCGGCACGTAACCCAGTTGGGATCCCTGTGGGAGCCAGTGGGGTGGCAGTGCAGGTCGTGGAGCTGGCAGAAGGGGGGCTAGAGATGACCCCCCTGTTCCAGCAAAATTCCCCATCCGAGACCAGTCAGGTCCCAAGGGTGCCGGGCCAGGTCCAACCTGTATATTTTAAGACCATGCAGTTATCATGTAGGAGTTACTTATACATGCAAAAACAGATCAGGGAAGAGGAGTCACTGACCAAGTTCCCTCTTTTGGGGACAGGGTGATGTTTTTCCCCTAGATCTCTACTCCTGCTATGTTCTGCCCCGTGTCTTCTCCACTCTCTTGTTTTCAGCTGCTATCCTTTATAACCTGTTCTGTAACTTGATGCAGATTCTATTACTCAGCTACCTCATCTAAGTACCTATCCATTCTAAACCCCTTGGCTAAAACGTATTAGACACAAATCACAACAGGGAACAAATTTGGCTTACGCTGCTCAAACTTACATTTGGCTACTTCTACTTCCTGGTTTTGGCTGTTAATCCCACTGGCTCCATCAGGTTGTTTTAGCTTGCTGGTCTGTTTTTGCAGCTTTGGGTTTTTTTTGCTTGTTGGCTTGTCTGGGAGAGGGCGGCACCTGACATTAACACAACGTTCTGTTTCACCCTGCTATTTACACAGACAAAGGCTTTACCAAGGAAGAGACACAAACCAGGTTTCACACAACCCTGAAGCTGTTTCAACGGTGTTCCAAAATGCTGCATTAGCAAAACCACATACAAAAGCAAAAATTCCTTTATATTTTCTTTTTCCGTATGTGTGATGGACAAGAGGGTACTGGCCAGCACCTGGTGATTAAAGGGTTAAACTCAGGTTGCTAGCAGGGGGCCAGGAGAACCAATGGGATACAGTGCTGAAATTTGAATTGTATAAGATACTTTGCCTGTTTTCTTTGTGGGAGAGTTAAGCCAGGAGGTGAAAAAAACAGCATGATTTAAACCCAGGCAGGACTACCACGCCTCCAATTTGAGGCATGGAAGTGGACTGAACCAGGAAGGGATCATGAGTAAATAAAGGGGAAATGTGTATTTAGCTGCAATCGGGTCATTTTTCTTTGTTTTGGTGGTTTGGTTAAACTTCTCTGTGTGAATCTATGCCTTCCCTCCCCCATTCACTGTCTAAGAGCATATCCAGAGATGTTCTCTGTGTTTTCATTTATTTTACTCAGTTGCTCTGTCACGCTTAGCAGCCAAGCATAACTTTGTTTTGTTAATAAAATCACTTTTTTTTAAGGCAATGATTTGATTCTTGTGTCCTGGAAAGAAAGAGGAGGTCTGTGTGTGTGTCTGCCTAGCCTGAGAGGTCTGCTATGAGAGAGATTGTTTTGTTTCTTTTTTTCAAGCTCTCTTGTGGTAGAGGAGTTTGGAGTATCCTTGGGGAAGGAAGTCCAAGTGCTTTCTTCCTGGGTTCAAGAAGAAAGGTGTTTTTTTTCTCTTTTGTTTCACTTGGTGGTGGCAGCTACCCCCCAAAGTCAGTAAAACTGTGACTCTGGGGAGTTTTTGAAAGTAGAGCCTATAGAGGTGTTTAAGGTCACTTGCGGGCCCCCATCTTCTGCGCTTGGAGTGCCAGAGTGGGGAACAGCCCTGACAGTATGCATAAACGCTTCATTTCTCTAATATTAGTTAACATGTATTTCTGACTGACACCATTCATTACACAGTTTTCTAACAGGCCCTTTCATGGTTGGAAATGCCTGATTTGAACATTATCGATCCCAGTCCTCAACTAGGGATGTAAGCGACTAGTCAAGTCCGATAAGCAAATGCTTATGGGGTAGTCAAGTAGGAATTCGACTAGTTCCGTCTCCCCCTTGCTGCCTCTATCTTAAAGGATGGTTTCCCTCCCCCCCATGGGAAATTCCATCAACTATTCGATTAGCTGATTAATCGAAAGGTAACATCCCTATTCTCAACACCCCCTTTGCCTTTTCTGTCATGTGCCATTCCTACCATAGGGGAATCTGATTTCTTTGGCTTGGGTATGTTCCAACTTAGAGAGAGTTTGTAAGTTGTTTAGATCCGCTCCTCCGGAGAGGTGTGTTTATGCAGGACCTGTTTGATTAGCTAGCACCTGGAGGGATGTCGTGGGTGGTGATACAGTCTTTCTTTACAATGTTGTTACTGCTAACAGCATTCCTAACGTCTTGTTGACAGTGTCTCTGCTATTTTCGGTAGATTTGCTCCCCTGATTGCAAAGTCATTCCCCATGCTAATAGAAAAACTGAACAGCATCTTGATGAGACGCATTTCCAGACACAACAAAAAGGAGGAAATCCCTTCGCATAGCAGTACGGGTGGGAAGAAGTGCAAAGCCCAGGGACTGGGTTTTTCAAAAACAATCGCTTGGTCTAACTCAGCTCTCATTAAAGTCAGTGGTGAAAATCCCATTGGCTCCAATGGGAGCGGTGTTAGGCCAGTACTGGGAATCTTGCAACATCCTACCCAGCCTCATGGCACACAAGGGATACATTGTTAGGGGGAATGTTCATGCGTGATCAGTTTGTGAGCCCTCCAGCATAACTGCACCTCTGACCCCTTCCTGGCCCCCACTCAGACCTCCAGCTAGTGGCCTTCTCAGGGCAGGCGCCCATCCTGCTCTTTCTCCAGAGCAGGGATTTGCCTGACCCAGCGTCATCCGTCTTCCACCTGGTATGTGTCAAAGTCCTTCCAACTGTGGATTCTCCCTTTTGGGCACAGTCTCATGTCAGTTCTTGGATCCAGTGAGAGAGACTCCTCCTGTGTACTAGCCTGCCCATTTGATAGAGTTCTCATTTTGCTGGGCCTCTTGAACCCACTTAAATCTAGTCTTTGCCTCCCCGCCCCCGGGAAGACTTTCCGCAGACTTGTTTTCCTGCCTAGAGGTGATGAAGTTCCTTCTCCTTTGCTGCTGTGAATTCCTGATGGTTCATTTGTGCTTAGCGACTTCCCCCTAGTTACTGCACTGTTTGATTTGTTTCAAGAAAATAAATTAATCCTTTCCTTCTTGGTAAAGAACACAAGAAAAGTCCCCTCCTGTCTATTTCCCCCCGCCATAAAAATATCAGAATCATCACAATAATCAAAGAGTTTCACAAAAAACTAACAATAATAATAATTAATATAATCTGGAGCAATATGACATCTTTTATTAAGAAGTTACCCATAATCATCCATGCGCCATCATATTCATAATCTGCTTGCTATCATACTTGGCTATAACTGGTTTAATGAAGATAGGCAGGGACAAAGCACATTTAGAATGAGCAGCTTTCAGAAGAGTGCTTAAAATACTATGAAGGTAGTGGATGGAAGATGAATTTCTACATAAGAATTAAAAAATAGTTAAAGAGTTCTTCACATTCTAAATCTTCAAGCACACTCCAGGATCTCAAGGGATTTCATTTAATGGCATTTCCATTTTCATTAGTTTGCAATACATGGCAGCTACATTTGCAGTCTCCTTTTCAGATAGCTCTGTCACAGATTTTGGTGCTGTCATTTTGCCTCTGATAACCTCTGTCTTCTCCCTGAACTTTTCCTTTTTATCCTCTCCCATTAGAACGCATGGCTCAGAATGCCATCGGAAAAGCGAGCGGGTCTGATTTTGACTCCAAAGGATCAAATTTAGGATTTGAATTCAATATGGCCGCGAGGTTAGCATTGGTCAAGGGATGAGCGAAGACAGGTGAGTCGTAGATGTAACCGTTTTTGTTTCCCTGTGGCAGCATGAAGGAATCCAGAGGTAAATTCTTATTTATATTTCCACCCTTCTGCCTCATTTCTGAGGAGTGTAATGGGGACAAAGGAGGGGGAACATCAGAAGGAAGGACATCCCTTCTTCAAGCCCGAAGCATGGATCAAAGCAACACCAACATGTGCTAAGGATCAACAATGACCGGACTATTCACAACCCCAAATGGAAACATTTACCCCGGGGGAAGGCTGAGCGACGGAGATTTACTCAGGATACCCAAACGCAAGAAAAGCAAGTGGCATCATTTGGATGGGAGGCTTTAATCTTCCTCCTGATGTCAACTCTAGGTTCAGGGAAGGTCATGAGCGGTGGATAATGTAGGCAAAGGAAGGCATTGCCTTCCCAAAAATGCCTATACTGCCTGGCTGCCGGGGAGGGCTGGGACCTGGCACAGCAGCTTCGGCCCTCTGGGTGGCCAGGAAGGATTGAGCTTGAGGGCTTGGCCAGTCGGAGGGAGGTTGTTGAAAGGGCGTGGTCTCGGGAAGAGGTGTGGCTTTGGGAAGAAGAGGTGGGGCTTGCCTTCCCCAGCTGGGCCTTTATCTGCTGCCCATGGTGAAGATGCGAGGTAGACTGACAACTGGATTGTTAAAGAACTGCTCATTCATTTGCTGGCTTCTGTTTCCATCCATGACTATGGAGAGGAAATGCTCTGAGCGATTTCCCAAGGGTTGCTCAGAAATTGAGAGGAAGAGCTCATAGTTCCATTCCTTCCATAATGGAAGCCTCTTCCGAGTACCAGTAGAAGGCCCTGATTTCCGTAAAGCATTGAAGCACTGCCTTAACTTTAACCACATGCTCACACCTTATCTTAAGCCTCTGCCTGAAGCTCAGCACATGCTTATGGGTTTTGCTTCGGAGGGATGATTTGCTGAAACCAGGGAGACAGCGCCAGTTCAGAAGCCAAACTGAAGGGCGGGATGTGCGTTCGGGACTTACGGCTGTTTGGAGTGGACATGCCAAGGAATGTTCCATGTGTTTATTCTCTGATTCCTGCAGCTCCTATTCCTTGACTGGTTTTTTCATAGAGCTTCATTGGCTAGCTAATCCCTGCATACTTGTTTGGCTGCTCACTGTTAGAACGCTGGGCCCTGTTGCAATCCCAGCCAACTGCTTAGCTAGTTTCCTAGCAAGTGTTTCCCAGCCGCTCTTGGGACTAAGTGCCTCGCCCGGTCCTCACCTCCACTCATAACAGTTCTCCTCTGCTCCGTTAGGGCAGAAAGAGGGGGGCCCAATGCTCAGTGGGTGTAAATCAGAAATATCAGATGTCTGTAAATCAGCAGAAGGGCTTTGGAGTCAAAGGAGCGATGCAGATTTACACCAGCTTACAATCTGGCCCCAATGTTTTAGACCACAACCACTAAACCCTGGATGGAAAAACCAAGTGGCACAGGCCCTAGGAGGGGGGCCTGAGGCTGACTGGAAACCAACGTTGCCCTCACCTGATTTGAAGCTGTTCTGGATGACCAGTGGAGTATAGACTGGAACAGATGCCGTGTGCCCCACCAGCACAGGTGGGAACAGCTGTGCAGGCAGGGAGGCACTGGCTACATGTCAGAACCTTGGGGCCTATACCTGGCCCAGTTCTCTACACACCAAACAATGTCTGGGTGGCTTTTTTTTAGCAGTGTGGTGTCCCCGGCCTTCCTCCTCCAACAGCCTTTCACTGCTGCATGTATTACACCCCACAGGTGGCCACAGCCTACTTTTGTTAAAAGAACAATATGGCGAGGCTAAAAATGTACAGTGAACACAAGAAGGGTTTGCACGGCACTAGGACTTATGTAAACAAAACGAAGGCTGTGGGGAGAGGTAAAGAGACTGAGAAATTCTGAGCAGAAGGAGACAATTTAAAAAGTTCAAAATGAACCAACAAAACGCAATTCCAACACTGGAGCTGCTCAAGAGCTGGAGTTGCCAACATTTCAAAATCTGTGTTTGTTCCCAAATGGAACAACAACAACAAAAGTTTGGGGTCAGTTGAAACATTTTGTTTTGATCCAATTGAAATGTTTTGACTTTTATATCGTACGATCGTATTTCCAAACAATGTCGCTTTGAAAGAAAAAGCAAAATGGTCCATTCCGACATGGGTCAGAATGGTTTGACCTCTTCCCACTTCTTTCGGAGAGTTTCAAAACAAAATTTCATCGAAAGCAACGTGCTCCCAGGGGAACGTTTTGATTTTGATGAAATGGTATTTTTGGAGGAAAAACTGCTCTGTCAGAGATCTTTTGACCAGCTCTCCCTCAACGAAGATATCCAAGGAAAACAGGCTAGAACATTGCAAACAAAGCATTACACAATAAGAAATCAGGCTCAGATATGAATCTGCTTAGCAAGAATAGTTGACCAGAGAGCAGTATAATACATGGTGCTCTTTTCTCAGTCCACAGAGCTACCGCCAGCCAGAGGGAAGGTTCTCTGTCATTTGGAGCATTGGTGATGGGTGAATCGCAGCGGCAGGGTGTCTGGGTTGCTCTGGGAGGAGCACGCTCACTGCCGGTTGTTGGAGTGTATCAGAGGGTAGCTAAGGTCTCAGTGGACCAGCTACATCTGACAGGCTATACAAGGGGAAATGAAGCCACTCAGGTCCACCTGAGAGTAGTTAACTCACTGAGGGTATGTCTACACTACCCCGCTAGTTCGAACTAGCAGGGTAATATAGGCATACCGCACTTGCAAATGAAGCCTGGGATTTGAATTTCCCGGGCTTCATTTGCATAAGCGGGGCG
Organism: Pelodiscus sinensis; assembly: GCF_049634645.1. Classification (NCBI taxonomy): domain Eukaryota; kingdom Metazoa; phylum Chordata; order Testudines; family Trionychidae; genus Pelodiscus; species Pelodiscus sinensis. The sequence goes on from NC_134713.1 coordinate 194,147,740, forward strand.
CCGCCATTTTTAAAACCCCGCTCGTTCGAACCCCATGCAGCGCGGCTACACGGGGCACAAACTAGGTAGATCGAACTAGGCTTCCTAGTTCAAACTACCGTTACTCCTCATTCCACGAGGAGTAATGGTAGTTCGAACTAGGAAGCCTAGTTCAAACTACCTAGTTCGTGCCCCGTGTAGCCGCGCTGCACGGGGTTCGAACGAGCGGGGTTTTAAAAATGGCGGCGCCCCGCTTATGCAAATGAAGCCCGGGAAATTCAACTCCCGGGCTTCATTTGCAAGTGCGGTATGCCTACATTACCCTCCTAGTTCGAACTAGGAGGGTAGTGTAGACATACCCTCAGGGTATATCTACACTAGCCCCCTAGTTCGAACTAGGGAGGCTAATGTAGGCATTTGAAGTTGCAAATGAAGCCCGGGATTTAAATATCCCAGGCTTCATTTGCATCTTCCCAGTCATCACTATTTTTAAATATCCCTTAGTCCAAACTCCGTGCCTGCAGCTACACGTGGCACGGAGTAGGTAGTTCGAATTAGGATCTCTAATTCGAACTACCGGTACACCTCGTTCCAGATCCTAATTCGAACTACCTACTCCGTGCCGCGTGTAGCCGTGGGCACAGAGTTCGGACTAAGGGACATTTAAAAATGGCGGCGCCCGGGAAGATGCAAATGAAGCCCGGGATATTTAAATCCCCGGCTTCATTTGCAACTTCAAATGCCTACATTAGCCTCCCTAGTTCGAACTAGGGGGCTAGTGTAGACATACCCTGAGCTTGGGAGGTAGTTCATTAGGCAGGGAAGCTGCCAGACATGCCAAATGTTAAGACCTTCAGGTAGAGGAAAGACTCCTGAGAAGATGGCTGCCAGAGAAACTGCAGGGAGAGGATACCTCCAGAAGACTAGTGAGAGACAAGGCCCCTTAAAGAGATAGAAACATGGCAGGAGGCTGTTGAAAACTTCAGGTAGGAAGTAGCTCAGGGAAGAGTGAAGGGCTGGTTCTGGCTGTTCCAAGCACGGGCCCTGAGTTGAAGTCTAGTGGAATGGTGGGCCTCTGGCTTTTGGAGAAGAACCCAGGAGACCTAGGACTGTTTAGCCACTACTAGAGCCACAAAGGGTTGAGCAGGAGCTCACAGATTTCTTCGGCAGAGTGCCCCATGGGGCCTACCCTGTGCAGAGCCTTAGCCGCTGTCTTAGCCGCCTGCAATGGTTCCTAGGGCTAGAGCTGGTTGAAATATTTCCCATGTGGATTGTTCAATGAGATTTCTCAAAGATTCAGATTTTGACCAATGGTTTCTGTCTGAGTTTGGCCTGATCTTTAGCTAGCTCCAGAACGGGCCAATTTTACTTCAGCAAAATTTCAAAATGTCAACAAAAGACCATTGTTCCAAGAAAATCCATGGCATTTATAACCTGGGTTTCCTACATGGGACTGTTCCAAGTCATCTGGTGAGCGCAGCGCTCCAGAGACCCCATGCTGAGGGAACAACAGCTACACCACAATGCTTTCTCCCGCACATGCTTCGCATCAAGCACCATGTGTGGTCCCATTGATGTCAATAGGGTTACTCAGACGTGTGGCATGAAGCACAACAACAAGTGTTTGCAGAAACAGGGCCTAAGTTCTTGTCCCCCCTTGAGCTATTTAATCCAACCCTTGCAGTAGATGTTCTTATTTAAAAATGCCTTTTAAACAGAGTCAGATTGTGTAAGGGAAAAGTGTCAAATACCACTGCCATCAGCACCAAGATTTTAGTTCCTTTTCTTTAGGGTCAAATTTGATTTTCACCGGGTGAGAACAGTTCGACATAAATCAAATAGATGCTTGCTGGTACAGCTGGCTAAAAATGCAGGATTTGCCCCTTACAGAAAACAGTATTTCAAAGTATTTCATCCCGATCCTGATGAGGACAAAATGTTGAAGTCTTAGTTGTTGCTTTTTGCAAACTAAAAATAGTCCAAAAAATGTCGTTTCAACTTCAGCGAAATACTTCACTTCAACAAGGGTGTTCTAATTTGTAACACAGTAGCATAAAAGTCAAAACAAAACATTGCAATAGAGTAGATGACCTCCAGAGGTCTCTTCCAACCCTAATTACGATTCTCTGACTCAATGAACTCCTGTAAAACATTTCAGTTGAATCACATCAGCATTTTCCTATAGTTCTTCAGCTGTTCTAGTGAAAAATCTCCTAGCACCATGATGGACGACCTGGGGCTTGGAGGCTGCATGTGGCCCATCGGGGTTCTATGTGTGGCCCATGAGACATTTTGTTTATTGTTGCCCATGTGCAGGGTTGCCAGATTTCGCTGGTTTCTGTCCATGTCCTTTTTGCCCTATTGGTGTTACTAAAGTGACACTCCCGTAAATCCAGGGCACATGAAGGGAGGTGTGTGCTGATTGCACACAACACTGTAAGAGCCGTGCATGCTTTCTTTCATCTAATCACAGCTCTACTACGGTTCAGTCGGCACACCCTGCAAATTCTCGGTGAACAAGCGCAGTGAGCAAAACTACCCCATCCTGGGAGACCATCTTGGTTACAACAATCTTGGGGCCCCCTGAGATAGAGGCCACTCATGTGGCCCACTCACTAGCCTAGATTGCCCATCATTGTCCTAGCAGCTCTATTTCCTTATTCCCGACACGTATCTCTCTCTAGCTTCAGTCTGTCCTTTGGAGCTCCCACCAGGCCCAGTTCTGACTCGCATGCTCCTGTTATTACATGACCACTGGACTCGCTTCCTTTTCCTAGGGCAGCAGTCTATGCCTGGCATAGGTGAGGCTGGGTCCCACCTCTCTTTACGAGCCATCTCACCTTGAGAAATGTTTCATACATGAACGAAAGCCCCAACAATGCTTGGCTTCCATTGAAATCAATGGGATTTTGGTGTTAATGTGGGCCTAAAAGCGAAGGCCATAGTGACCTTTTTTTAAAGCTAGCGTAACCCCCTTTTTCCTCCCCGGGTTACTCGGGAGCAGGTTACACTCACAGGTGTGCCTGGGCACCGGATGGTCTTGACATAAAAGGAGATCCTGAGTACCCCAGTGGTGATGTTTCGTTGGGGAAACCCTATCCACCCTCTTGCTGCTGTCCCTTGCTCATAAAGAATGTACAATGGAGGTGTCGCCACCTGGCTGGCCCTGTACACACTTACTGGTGTGCCTTGGGAACCTCCAGGAATAAACTTATTCCAGCAATAAACTGGATCTAACTCCAGAACAACAATTACAAATCATAAATAATAGACATCTAATAGTTTGCATTAGAATGAACAACCTTTACTTAACTTAAAGAAACAGGATTTAACAAATTAACAGTGAATAACATCAATTAACAAAGTACGCAGAAATAAAAGGAACTTATCTAGCTGCCATTTGTACTGCCAATATTTATCCCACCCCAGAGTGTGCACCTCCCTGGACTCAGAGTCCCAGACTCTTGCTTGCGTGGGCGCGCTTGAAGAAGTGCAGCTGTAATAGAGATTCTCTGTAGGTCGTGTGTATGTGGGTCCAAGCTATGCAGCAGCTCTGGTTCACTGGGTTGGCCTCTCTGCCTCTCTTTGAACCCAGAGTTAGTCTGTATCTCTGAGGTCTGTCCCAGGCAGCATTTTCCCAAAGATGCCCAGTTACTCTCAGTCTCCTTCTGTGTGCTGGATGCAGAATAGCTTCTAGCCACCAGTACAGCCAAAGGGCCTCCCCTCTAGGGCAACCAGAAGCAGCCTGCTAGATCCCAGTTCCAAAGGCTCCTGTCCAGTCTGTAACTGCAACATAACAGCTCCTGAACTGGATAAAAGCTCCTTCACAGCAGCCTGGCTCCCTTTTGTTCCAAAAAACAAAAGGAAGAGTCTATAGGCTGCCGAGTCTTCCTCCACACACGCGGAGAGCCTCAGATCTCCCAAACAAAAGTCACTTCCTTCCTGTTTTCCTCCAGGGCTCATGGGAATTGTAGTCTGTGGGGCTAGATTGCAGCACACAGGGTCTTCCCAGAAAATAAGCAGAGGCACCTTTAGAAAGGGGACTACATTAGGTAGGGTGGCCATGATGTAAAAATTAGCTGCAGATCTTGCCAAAAGCTGCTGCAAGGGCTTGGGAGGGTGTGCAGGAGTCAGTCAATAAGAAATAATGCAAATATAGGCAGGACAACGGAATCCAGGCGGCCTTCACAGGCAAGATGAGGCCCCCAAGCCTAAATTCCAAAAGAGTCAGTGAGCAAATCAAAGCTCATAGAGCAGGGACTCCACGTAGCCCTAATTAGCCAACCACAGTGACGATCAGCACAGGCATTCATTCCGAAAAGGAGGCGGGAAGAGGTTGCTAGGCTGTCACGGCCCCTTTCCCATTAGCATGCTTATCCACACTGCAGTATGGTGCAACCTAATTGTTGGCCTTCCTTTATGAGGTCTATGATTGCCTTTGGATCGCTGACTACCCCCTCCCCACACATGTTTGCCATTAGCATCTCTCAGCATAACAACAGCCCGGGCCCAGATGTCTACATTGCTATATTTAGCCCCATAGCACAAGCCCCGCGAGCCCAAGTTACTTGCCTAGGCTCTGAGACCAGTTAGTTGGTTGCTGTGGGGGTTGTATTTTTTTCTCGCAGGGGAAATATACCCACAGACAGTTCATGATCCTTTATCTGCCCAGCCTTCGCTCAGGGTAATAGAGGCAGGGATAGCAAGATAACAGCATGGAACAGCACTGGAAGCAGCCAGTGCTTCAGTAGAGTTGGTCAGTTCATCTGGGTAAGATCATCACAGGAAATCTTTGGCCCATGTGGACTGACTGTTACCCCTCTTTGTACACACAGGGCCTGAGTCTTAGACTAGGTCTTTACTACACAGAAATGTTGAATTAAGATACACAACTCCAGCTACATTAATTAGGTAGTTGCACTCAACGTACCTTAATTTGAGTTTTCGCACGGTCTCTACAGCGAGAGATTGAGGTGAGCAAACACTCCTGTAGGTTTCCCTTACTCCTCGCGAGGGGCAGGAATACTGGCTGCTGATGGGGTGTCCCTCTGAATTTGATTGTGAGTCTTTACTAGACCCGCTAAATCAAACTCCGGAAGATCAATCATGGCAGTGTTGATATTCCGCATAGTGAAGACATGATCTTAGCTATGCTGAGGCCTCTTTTACAAGGTTCTGGAACCATTAAGATATTTGAAACTACACACGCCTTTCTCCTCACAAGGAAATGTGAACTAGGAAAGGGACAGGAAACTATATGTCAAGGAACATTAGGCAAGGACATTTGCATAATATTTGGGTATATGTGTAGGGAGAGTGTCTAGCCTGGAGAATGGAAAATGAGTGCCATAGGTAAATATGAGAACACTTGTTTGGAATGTCCCTAACTGTACAATCCATCCATGTTTCTGCCTAGCCAAAGCCAGCTTCTTCTAAGAATAATAATGCCCAGAGAACACAATGCTGGGGAAAGTCTGCTCAAAGAAATAAAGTTTTACTCTGCAGATGGAAAGTTACTCTACAAGGGAGTCTCCCTGGGCATAATCAGCCAGTCAAAGCAGCATCCAAGTGAGCCAGCAGTGTCAGCCACCCATGGCTTCACGTCAGGATGAGAATCCAGTGCAGCATTAGGCGAAAAAGCTGATCGGAGTGATAGTCACAGTCCCTCAGATCATTAGAGCACAGCCAGAGAATCACTTGCTAAAGAAACTCAGACAGCGTCTGCGTTTTCCTTTCCAGCTTCTCCAGCTAGCTTCTCCGCAGAACCGATCACTTCCCTAGTTCCTTTCGCTGTGCAACTTTGGCTAAACATGGTGCCTTGAAGCATAGCTAAACACTAAGGCCTGTGTATTGTGACAGACCCAGGCCAGCTGGCTGCCACACTCTAATGGAGGCCAGGCATGCGGGGAGATGGTTAAATAGTTTTCTCTTCTCCTGAATAAACTCCCAGAGTCGGCTGCCACATAATTAAGGCAGGCAGACACCTGAGGCTAGTTAATCGCTGGCCTGAAGGAGCAGGCTAATCAGACACCTGCAGCCAATTAAAGCCTGTCAAGTTGCTTTAAAAGGTGTTCCCCAGGTAAAGAAGGGGGAAGGAGAAGAGGGACGGACTGAGAGGAGGAAGTGTGTAGCTGAGAGAGAAAAGATTCATACAGGTACCAGGAAGAAGGTGCTGGGGGAGCATTTGGGGATGTGGCCCAGGGGAAAAGGCTGCTGTCTTGGGGCTAGAGAAAAAAACCTGAGCAGTTGCCGCTGCCTTAGGGTCCCTGGGTTGGAATCAGAGTAATGGGCAGGCCTGGGTTTCCCCCAACTCTTCCCACACCACAAAAAGATCTGATTTTGGGAAAAGGAGGCGCCAGATTTTGGAGGGGTCTCTCCCCCGCCAATTAATTGACTTGGCCAGTGATGAAAATGGCTAAGCATGTGACTGTCAATAGCGCCTTGAAACGTGGCCCAGAGTTTACTAACCCAATTACACTTTGCTTCACTAACTACAGTAACTTTAACCGGATCAGAGGAAATAAGAATCAAACCTGTTAGCCCAGCCAGACGGGGGGGCATTACCTACCCACGAGAGTCACTGTTTCTTCATGCGTGGATCCAGCCTCCAAGAAGCCCAGCTGCAATAGCTGCCTTCGGACTGGCTGTCTGAGACCTGCCAGTCCTGAATGAGCCAAATGTCAAAGGCGCCGTAACCACACAAACTTGCTATCTCAAAGCTCCAGATGCCACAGCCTGGCTCCCAGTTTGCCTGGCCTGGATTTTACACATTTGCTAGAGACAAGGCGTGTTTAAAATATGAACAACAACCACCCACAACATGACTCGGGAGGCTGTCTGGCGGCATTATCCTGTCTATGCCACTGTAGCCTGTGATGTAGAAAGATTGTGTGGAGCCTATAGACAGGACCATCTCTAGGGGGCTGCATGGGCAGGGACAACCCCCCCTCCTGTCTCAGGCCCTGCCCCTGTCCCTAACTCTTCCAGCCCCCTCCTCTGCCCCTCTGCACCCCTTGCTCAAGTGTCCGGCCTTGCCCTGTCCTGCCCCTCCCTGCCCTCACTCCACCTTTTCCCTCAAGCTCCCTTCCCTGAGCGATGCTGGGAGGTGGCAGAGCAGAGGGGCTGGGCCAGGTTGTACACTAATCCTGTGGGCTGCCCTTAGCCCTGCACTTCCACATCCCCGTGGGGTTCTCCGAAGCACAGGGCTCTGCCTATAGACCGCAGCTACACATGCAGTATTCCTGTATTAAGTATATAACAAAAATCCCATTGCTAGCCAAGCACCAACAAAAATCCCCTGTCTTCGTTCACAACTGTGTTATAATCGTAGCTGCTAAGTAAAATGAAATGTAATCTTAAATGCAATGCCCCCAAATTTTAACACTGTAAAGTATTGGACTCTTGAATTACAGTATGCAAATGAACTAACACTTTACGCTAATTGGCTGGATTACCTCTGAGGTCACAATGCCACTGCCCAACAATGATTTCGCATGGTTTAAAAAAATGTAAATAAAACCTTTCATACCCCAGCAGAAGGCAAGTCTGATGAAGGAACCACAGTGACATAAAAAAGTACTGTACAATTATCCGCAGACAGGCCAATCAGAGAACGATTTCATTGCTGGTAGTGTGAGGTCACACTGAAGCCTGCAGAACATCTGCAAAGCAAGATGTGGAAGCAAAGAACGAAAATTTACCTTCCGACCAAGAGCAAAGAAGCAGAACAAGCCACTGGTTCAGGGTCCTATGTGGCTCTGACAGCCACTTCTACTAAACCTTCCAGGGCAGCCACCAGTCTCCAAAGTGACTTTATATTTGAGGATATCGGTCGCCGCATCAAGGAAATGGGAAGCCAGCTGGTCAAGAAAGTGAATGCCGTATTTCAGTGGAACATCACTAGAGACGGGAAGATGGTGGGGCAGTGGACTCTTGACTTAAAGACCAGCTCTGGAGAGATCTACAAAGGAGCTTCCCGATGTCCTGTGGACACGATCTTCACCCTTTCTGATCATGACTTCATGGAGTTGGTCCTGGGCAAAATTAAGCCCCAAAGGGCATTCTTTTTTGGCAGGGTGAAGGTAAGGGGCAACATCATGTTGGGGAAGAAGCTGGAAATGATTCTTAAAGATCATGCTAAACTCTGAGATGCACTGTGCCTGACTGGTGGAACAGCCAAGACGGACTTCCTTTTGTCATACCGCCAAGTTGCTCACAATGGAGATGGAAAAGAGCAAAGTACATCCTATTTTAATGCAAATTCTATACTATGCAAGTTTGGAGTCACTTTACAGCTAGTTTGCTTAATTATTTATTATTGTTCCAGTAAACTGGGTGTTAATCGCATAATGCACTGTGTCTATCAATGGAAGCTTTCGTTGTGTATTTTCTTAGCCACATCAAGCATATAGAATGTGTACAGTACTTTACATTCCAGTCTCAGGCCATGTTTTCATGAACTGGAAGATCAATGTTGCCACGATGGATCTTCCGGAGTTCGATTTAGTGAGTCTAGTTAAGACTTGCTAAATCAAACGCAGAGAGCGCTCCTGTCGGTGGCCAGTACATCTGTTTCTGCGAGGAGTAAGGGAAGCCTATGGGAGCGTTTTCTCCCATTGGCCTCCTGCTGTGAGGACAGTGAGAAAACTTGAAACAAGGTATGTCAACTTCAGCTACATAATTAACGTAGCCGATGTTGCGTATCTTGATTCGACCTTCCACCTGGCCTCAGGAACGTATGTGTCTTCTACTCCGAAATTCAGGAGAACAAGGATCACATCCTGAGCTTCCTAAGATGACGGGGGGTAGGGGAATGCCGCAGTCATCCCATGGCTGGAGAAGGCTTTGAACCTCCAGTGTTCCTCCATAGCCAAATAGGGAAGTAGTGGTGAGTCAGAGAGCCAGATTCAACGCTCGTGTAACTCCACTCAACACTGGAGATAAATATGGCCCAGTGAGACATGCTCAAGAGGGAGTTATGGCCAGGACTTTTAACTAGAGGGAGGTCACTACAACATGGGATTTGTGGAGGCAGGTGGGGGAGACAGGTACCGGTATATAGTAAAATTATGGGGAAGTGGTAGAATGGAACAATCTCTAAACATGGAGTTATTCCTCCTGGAGCATTTCATTAAGGCATGTCCAGCATTAGTTGGAGAAGCCAACAAATGCTGTGACTTCTCCAGAGTTCTGGAAATTATGCAATAGAACACCCCAAAAGAAGGATGTCCCATAATAGTGGGGAGCTCAAAAGGCCAATTGGCTGCCTTGCTTGATGCTTTTATGGAGGAACTGCCATAACTGAAAAGGCCAGGGCTCTTTTTCTGACACTGACCCATTCCTGACCTCTGATCAAGTCTGTGAACCTAGTCTTATGTGAAGCATAAGGAGAGACAGCCCATGTAGTTTTATGTTAACTAGTGCAAATGTAGATGCTATTCCGATCACATATAACCCTTTGTTGAAAATTACTAAATTACCTGTTTTACTATTCTCCTGCAGCAGGGAGTTCCATGGGTTAACCAGACCTTTAAATAAAAATCCTTTATTTTTTTTCTCTTCATAGTATCACCTTTTTCTTGCATGTTTCACTGAATAAAATATTTTGATGAAAAATTTCTACCCAGCTCGATGTGGCCATTACTATGTTAGTCTACATCCCGTCTCAATGCAACCTCGCATTGTTTTTGCTCTGTTTTCCAATAATGATGCTTTATCTAGATACTCACAGATATTTAGGCTCTTAACTTAGGTCTCTAAATATCCTTGAGGACCTGGCCCTAGATCCTTATCCCAAGAAGTTACAACCAGTTGAAAGTGAATTTTGGGGGATCTTCAGATCCAGATTGGACAGTGCTCTTGGTGGTCAGGGCTTTGCTGTAACTGTGGGTGGTTGCCCCAGAGGAAAAGCAAGGAATAATTGCCACACCAAATCACCGTTCCTTGTCCACATGGGGAGAAGTAAGTCAGACTGAAGAGGAGTAAGGTCGTGACAATCTAATCCTTAGAGAGCTGAACCTAAACTCCTGATCTATTGAAACTCCCTAGAGGCTGAGGTAGCCTTTGCTGCTCAGGTGAATGTTCTTACTAAATTCCATCTTTTAAGGTGTTGCCCTATTAGCTAAGGCTTGACTTACCAGGAGGTTGACTCTGCAGAGATTGATCACCCCAGGTTCCATTTAGCAGGTCTAGTAAGGACCTGCTAAATCGACTTCTGATGGCACCCCCATCAATTTCAGTACCCCACCAGGTCATGAGGAGTAAGGGAAGTCCACAGGTGAGTTTCTCCCATCATCCTCCCCCAGTGGTGACACCATGGAAACTCAACCTAAGGTAGATTAACTCAAGCTACGCTGATCACATAGCTGGAGTTGCGTACCTTTAGTTGACTTTCTCCCTTAGTGTAGACTTGGTTTCAGGTCCTTCTGGAGTTTCTGGTCACCTTCCCTATTAGTCCTGGCTAACCTAAATCAAAACATACATTTCTCCTACATACTCCTTGTTCTCACATTTGTCCCAGTTTGGGAAGATGAGTCTGCTTCTAGCTATGATACCCACTTCAGAGTCACGAAGCTCTTGGCCTTTGTAAAAAGCTTAGACTCTGCCATTCCATGCTATTACTCTTGGAAACTTTGCTAGAGGATGAATCCTGCACAGGTTGGTGTGATGGTCACATCTTTACACTGGCCTTGATATCACAGATCATTAGTTCACTGCAAGAGAGGAAGTATGGAGGAGACTTGCTTTGTTCTAAAGAATGGACTATTCACCCCAAACCTAAGACAAACTGTATGTTTGAGGTGGGTGAGTGCAGTACCCTTCCCCACCCACCTCATCATTTTTCATGCTTTCACATTTATGCATTTCGAGATGCTGCTAGAAAGTCCAAGTGCTCCAAAGTCTCATTTGTGGTGTTTCCAGTTCCAGTGTCCAATTTGAGCACAAACTGGGAGCAATAAAAATGCCATGGAATTTCCTGCACTTGTAAGAGTTCCATGCAAGTTCAGGAGAGCTTTGAGTGTTGGATAGTTTAGGTAACAATATTAAAAAGTGCCGAAGGGCCAGATTTTCAAAGGTATTTATGTGCTTAGAGATAGGTGACCGGTGGAATTTTTCAAAAGGATTTCCAAAGGGAGTTAGATGGGTAACCTATTTATGGGGTTTTGAAAATTGCAGTAGATGCCTAGCTGTAGCTCTAAGCAGCTAAATGCCTTTGAAAATCTGTCCCAAAGTGTCAAAATCATGTTTGAAAATGGTATGTCGGGTCCCAAGTCACATAGGCACTTCTGAAATTTTTACCCAGTGACTTTTGGGTGTTACATTGAACCTTTACACTACTCACTAAACATGTATGTCATGGGATGTTGCAAAGTATAAATGGGTAAAAAGAAGAATCAGCTAAGTTCTTGGAAGAAAGGTCCATCAATGGCTATTTGCCAGGATGGGCAGGGATTTAACCCTATGCTCTGACGAATGTCCCTAAACCTCCAACTTCCAGAAGCTGGGAATGGATGATAAGGGATGAATCACTTGAAACTGCTATTTGGTTCATTCCCTCTGAAGATCTGGCATTGGCCACTCTTAGGGTATGTCTACACTACCACCCTAGTTCGAACTAGGGTGGTAATGTAGGCATACCGCACTTGCAAATGAAGCCCAGGATTTGAATTTCCTGGGCTTCATTTGCATAAGCCGGCCGGCGCCACGAGGCGTACAGATAGTTCGGAATGGCTTGCTAGTTCGAACTATCTAGCCCGTGACGCGTGTAGCCGCGCGGCACGGGGTTCGAACAAGCCGGCATTTAAAAATGGCGCCGGCCGGCTTATGCAAATGAATCCCGGGAAATTCAAATCCCGGGCTTCATTTGCAAGTGCGGTATGCCTACATTACCCCGCTTGTTCGAACTAGCGGGGTAGTGTAGACATACCCTTAGAGACAGGATACTGGACTAGATGTACCATTGGTCATAAGAACATAAGAACGGCCGTTCTGAGTCAGACCAAAAGTCCATCTAGCCCAGTATCCTGTCTGCCAACAGTGGCCAGCACCAGGTGCCCCAGAGAGGGTGGACCGAAGACAGTGATCAAGCGATTTGTCTCTTGCCATCCCTCTTCAGCCTCTGACAAACAGAGGCCATTTTATCCCCTGGCTAATAGCCTTTTATGGACCTAACCTCCATGAAATTATCCAGCTTCTCTTTAAACTCTATTATAGCCCTAGCCTTCACAGCCTCCTCTGGCAAGGAGTTCCACAGGTTGACTACGCGCTGTGTGAAGAAGAACTTTCTTTTATTAGCTTTAAACCTGCTACCCATTAATTTCATTTGGTGTCCTCTAGTTCTTCTATTTAGGGAATTAATAAATAACTTTTCTTTATCGGCCCTCTCCACATAACTCATGATGTTATATACCTCTATCATATCCCCCCTCAGTCTCCTCTTTTCTAAACTGAAAAGTCCCAGTCGCTTTAACCTCTCCTCATATGGACCCGTTCCAAACCCCTAATCATTTTAGTTGCCCTTTTCTGAACCCTTTCCAAGGCCAAAATATCTTTTGGTCTGACCCAGTATGGCCATTCTTACGAGTTAATGGCTTGAAGGGACCACCAGATCATCCGGAGGACCAGAGCCACCTGACTCTGATCCACTTTTCACACTCCTCCATTAATGGGAATGAAGCTCAAACTGTTAAGCAGGAGGTGATATGGACCAGTCTGGCAAACTGGATGCACTGATGCTTTGATTCATTGATGCTTTGGAAGAAGTAAGGTTTTTTTTTTTTAACATGTCAGGAATATTGACTAGTTGCCATTTCATTTCTGGGAAATACTATTGGAGTGTTTACAATCCTGAATTGTAAGAATTGGAGAAAAGCCGTTGCAAGAAGCAAGGACTAGAGAGAACACCTCATGGTTCGTCAGGAGTACAAGAATAAGATCCTAAAGTCTGTGAAGTCAATGACATAATGCCTGTTGAGTCTAGTGCAAGGATCCGGCCTCAAGTGAGCAGTCTAGTTCTTCTCTCCTTTTCCATCATGCAATTACTTGATCGTTCTCTGAAGTCATTCCTCCTGCACAATAGTGTATAGAGGCCCCGGCTGAAATTAGGGCCCCATCATGGCAAGCGCAGTACATACGCACAAAAAGAGACAGTCTCTGTACCAGAAAACTTACAGTCTAAAGAGACAAGACAAAGGAAGGATTAATAGCCCCATTTTACAGATTGGGGAACGGAGGCAGGGAGAGGTTAAATGTCTTGACCAAGGTCATGCAGGGAGTGTGACTGTGATGGATGGGAGGGATACTACTTTTTTTAAAATATCACAGCATTCAGTAACTAAAGGGTTAAACCCAGAACAATGGGTATCCAGGAAGTGTTGGCAGGAGGCCCAATGGGCAGAAAGTGTTGAGATGTGAAGGGAAAGGGAATCTGCCTGGTGCAGTTTTTTGTGTGAATTCATGCCTGGAGCTGGGGGCGGGGGGAGATAATTGGACCAGGCAGAGATACTCATGCCTAATAAAGGACTAAACCTGGGAACTACGAATATGTGAGTAGATAGGGAATGTTTTTAGTTAGACATGATCAAGTTATTTTCTTACCATTCTCTGTGTTCTAATCTGTTTCCTCAGTTGCTCTGTAACACCTGGCAACTATGTATGCTTTACCAAGTATGCTTTTTTGGTTTTGTTAATAAAATCACCCTTTTTAAGGTTCTAATCTGATTCCTGTGTCCTCCTATGACGGGGCAGCTGGCTTTGCCATGCTGCCCCGCACTAAGGCGGATGCCGGGCAGGCGGGCAGCGACAGACCGGCCCCCAAGGAGTCCGGAGACGCGCCAGTTGCGTCCGGGGCCGCCATGGCGGCAGGGTATCAGGCCAGGTCGGCGCACAGGGAGGACGTCACGAGTGACATCACGCGGGAATCCCAGAAGGCCGGGGGGGCGCACGGGGAGGCGGGGCCAGCCAGGAACGCCGAACCATGGCCCTTTCAAAAGGGCCTGGGGCTGGAGCGAAGGGGGGAAGGCAGCGGTGAGTGTGGACGGCCCTTGGCACCCTGAAGGAGTCGGCCAACCATAAGTCTATCCCTGCACTGGGGAGTATGATACCACCCGGGAAGAAGTGGCCCAGGGCAGGGTTGTGGACCCCGTGAGTGGAGGGTTTAGGGGTTCTGACCCCCTTCACTGGAGCAGGGACAAGTGTCCCTGTCTTAGGGCCCTGGGTTGGGACTCGGAGCGAGGGAGGGCCCGAGTCCCCTTCCTGGGACGGAGGAGGTGAACGAGTTCGAATGCAGTTGATTTATATATACGGAAGCTGGGAATAGCCCCTTTAGAGTTGGGGGAAAACTGTAATCGCAGGACGGCTCCCCACCCAAACTCGGGGTGGGTTAAGGCAAAACGGTAACACCTCCAAAGCAGGAAGGTCTGTGTCTAGGAGCCCGAGACTGAGAGGCCAGCTATTAGAAATTACATGTTATTTTCAAGCTCTCCACTGAGAGATGGTAAAATACTTGGGTACCCCATAGGAAGAAGTTCCCAAGTGCATCTTCCTGGGTTCAGAAAAAGTGGTTTTGCACATAGGTGGTGGCAGCATACCACCCAACATCTGGGAATCTGTGACGTCTAGAGGCAAAGTATTATGTGGGCCTCCACCTTCCTTACTCAACACGTCAGAAGCTTTAGAAAAAGGTGACTTCGCAAGATGATTTCTGAGCTGTGTGCTGTACATGTAACATCGCTGGGTTTGTCCGGATTGGGCAGAGAACTCTCTGTCAGTACAGACACAGCAAGGAGCTGAATGTTTCTGCTTTTCAATAGCAAAATCCAAATCCTGCTTTGACAAGAGGGGCCTGCACAGCTTCACAGAAGAAGCTGCCACATATGACTCCTGAGTCTTACAGACATGATTAGGTTGATGGATGTCTTTGGTAAGGCCCTCGTCAAGTCATATGCTGTGGTAAAAGTTTGATATCGTAACTAGCCACTTCTGTTGGTGTTTATCGATTCCGACATTATATGAATGCAGTTTTGGGAAATGCACCGAGACAACCTCAGATGCATCCGTTGGCAAGTGGAATGATGAATATTCAAATGAGATCTCAATGAATTTCTAATGTACGTATATCTGTGAATGACAGCCTCATGAGATATTACAAGAAGCCAGCAGATAAGAACACTTTTCAGATTCGGCTGTGAGGTGCCACAGGACTGCTTGTTGTTTTTAAAGTTACAGACTAACACGGCTCCCCTCTGAGACTTTGTACCAGAATATATCACTCAAGCAAACCAATGCCCAGTATAATTTCTGAACTGTGAACTAAATGTAAAACAGAGAAAACTTGTGCTGGTTGAGCTCAGAGTTAAAATAAATGCCAGAGCTGCTGTATATTTTTGACGTGTGTGACCCAGACAGTGGCTTTTTTAATCATTCAGGAGAAGTTTTAAAAATCTCAAGAAAAACTAGAGCACTGCTGAAGGAAAGAAGGACAAGCAAGAGGCTTGTTTTCTGGATGGTTCTGTTTATTAACTCAAGTCCTAACTGGGAGTGTACAGAGATGGGACTTTCCAGACACTGCTAATACAAAGTGGATCTCTCATGCTCTGCTCTTCATGCCCTGCAGACAAAACTGCCAGTCCCACAAACTGCTCTGAGTGCCAGGGTTGAGGAGAGAAAAAACAAAACAAAATAAACCCACAAACAAACAACTGCTGAGGGTTTTGCTCTTTTCTTAAAGGCGCAGCTCCCCTTCTCATTCAGGGCTCGTGGTTGATGATGCATTTTCTCTAACCAATACAATGAGTTGAAGTACACAATATAACAAATAGAGGTTGAACTTCTCTAGTCTGGGACTCTGGTCCAACAACACCGACCACGGATGTTGTGGGACCAGACAGCCGCAGCCCCAGAAATTGCCAACAGCTATAAGCTGAGCCAATATGGCTGCCAGCAGTTTGCAAGGCCAGTGGCCTAGGGGCAGGGAGCCTGGTCAGCGGGCCGGCAGCTGGAGCAGGCTGGATGGCCAGGATTGGATCCCTGCCAGTGGGCTGGGGGCAGTGCACTGGCTGGGGCTAGCAGCCAGGAGGGGGGTCCTTGGAGACCCCAGAGGCCTGATCTTCTCTGGTCTGGCAAACTCCCTGGTTTAGGACAGCTCAGGTCCTGAGGGTGTCGGACCAGGGAGGTCCAACCTGTATTTAAAAACATGCAAATTAACTTCTGAGTATTTTCAGATATTCCAGACTTGTCACACACATACAAGGAGATATAAGAAGGGTAGCCCTGTCTGCATAAACAACAAGAAGTCCTGTGGCACCTTATAGACTAACAGATTTATTGCAACCTAAGCTTTTGTGGGCAAAGACCCACTTGGTCAGATGCATGTGGGTCTTTGCCCATGAAAGCTTATGCTCCAATAAATCTGTTAGTCTATAAGGCACCACAGGACTCCTCATTGTATATACAATAAGATGTTGGCCAGATGAATTTGAAGCTTACAAATGTTTTAAAGGTATCCCATCAGAATATGGCTTCATGTTAGTCTAGTTCAGCAAAAACAACAAGGAGTCCAGTAGCACTTTAAAGACTAACATATGTATTAGGGCATAAGCTTCCGTGAGATACAAGTCACTTCCACGCATCTGAGAAAGTGAGTTGTATCTCATGAAAGCGTATGCCCTAATAAGTCCATTAGAATGTGCAGTACTCCTACTAATTACTTATCAATATGCATGTAGTCTAGAGACATTTAAAGAAAGTAAGGTGTCCATAACTGAATGTAAATATGCCAGGGTTTCTCTTGTAAATGTTTCTGCTACAGCTTCTTGTAGTGTTTTCATCAGAGTCCCCTGCGTATAGGCCTGTTGTGTTATATTTCAGCATAACTAGCTTTGTGTGTGTGTGTGTGTGTGTGTGTGTTGGTTTTGATTCATCTTGGTAATTGGGGGGCGATTCAAACAGATTTGTTTCCTTTGCCAACTGGGTCAGCCTTTTTCTGGGCTGCTGCCCTGTGTTTAGTGGTCTCTGTTTGTTTGTTTGTTTGTTTGGATTACAGAACAATAAAAATGCACATTTAATAAGTTCCAGTCCCCTTACCAGTTAATTAGATGGTAAATGGTAGCCACCCCACAGCAAAAAATAATCCTAGACAAATTGTACCAGGGCGGCTTGCCCTCTGGGTTGAGAATCTGGGACTAAGCCAACCCTCATTGCAGGATGGGCCCTACCTGTGAGGAATCAGGTGATTCCTGTATCAAAGAAGCTGCAGCCCTTCTCTCGCTGTAACTCTGACAGGAGCAAGAAGGTTCCTGTGGGAAAAGGAAGCTGCAGGGAAGAAAATGTGGAAGCAAGAGTCTCCAAGCAGGGAGGCCTGGCAGAGATGCTGACTAACTGGGGAAAGATCTGGCAGACACTGCGGGAGGGGGGACTTGCCAAGAGAGGCAGGAATGAGCCCAAGGAAATCTGCAGCAAAGAGAAAGGAGCACGTCTAGCTATTGGTTACAGGGTTTGGGGCCAGAAAGCAGAGCTGCGGGTGGGACTGAGTTCCTCTACTGGCCCCAAGAAAGGGGGTACACATCCATTGTAAGGATTGTTGAGCCTTGGACAGGGGCAGCCGGTAGAACTGAGCGCTGGCTGAAGAAGAACCCCAGGAGGGCAGAAAGATATTTGTTTCTGCTGAAGACTTTTTGGACTTTTAGTTTGGGACAGCTGGGACCCTGGAAGAGTAGGACTAAAGAAGGTGACTTGGCTAGACAGCCAAGTTGCCATCGGCTTCCCCATGGCCTCTCCTCTTCTTCATGGGCTGCCTCATGGCCTCTCCTTGGCCGTGTCCAGACTCAGGGGTTTTTTCGGGAAAAGTAGCCTTTTCCCGAAAAAACTTCCCCTGCGTCCAGACTCAAGCCGCGTTCTTTCGAAATTATTTCGAAAGAATGCGGCTTTTCTTTCGATGGCGGTAAACCTCATTTCACGAGGAAGAACGCCTTCTTTCGAAAGTTCCTCTTTCGAAAGAAGGCGTTCTTCAATGTAAAGAGGCCGTCTTCGAAAGAGAGCATCCAGACTCGCTGGGTGCTTTCTTTCGAAAAAGCGGATTTCTCTTTCGAAAGATCCGCCTGGAGTCTAGACGCGATCTTTCGAAAGAGGCTCTTTCGAAAGATGCTTTCGAAAGAGCCTCTTTCGAAAGAAGCCTGCAGTCTAGACATAGCCCTTGTGTGCTCCTGCACGGTCCCTGCTCGTTTTGCTCGTTGTGTGCTCCCTTAGTGATCAAGCTTTGTGGTTCCTCCTTGTGGTTTCTCCTCATCCTCTTTGTGTGCTCCCTCGCGGTTTCTCATGCTCCTTTGTCGTTTCGTTTTACACACTCCCTTAGGGTTCCTCCTCCTCTCCTGCTCACTTCTCCCACCCCTCTTTCCCCTCATTGCAGACCCTGCAGACTCCCATCAGGTTCTGACCCCGGCTTCCCACAGCCTGTCTGCTGCGCTTTGGGGCCTGAGCATTGTGAGGTTGCTAGGCAACCACCGGGCCTGAACTGCTGTCATCACCGCATTGTATTGTCTTCTGCGAGGAGGTGTAACTAGCAGAGACACTGTCAAGGGCAGGAGCCAACAGCCGGGCCTTGGTCTGCAAACCCCTTGACCCAAAACAAGAAACTCTTAACTGCCAGTGAGATCCGGCCAAATATAACACCACGAGAGAGCCCAATGGACCCGGGTCCAGTGCTGGTAGACTCGTGGGCACAGGTTTCCGTTGCTTGCTCAGGATTGTGGATAAGAGCTACCCAAGGAGAAGAACGTGGAGACCTTTCAAGAGTGTGGCCCAGGCGGCAAACAAAACACAGCTCAAAATCATGGGAATATGGCAAACTATTATTTGGGATACCTCGTCTGCGAGCTCCTGTGTTGTCAAAGAGAGACCACTTGCCAGGATGCCTGTTGGGGGTGAAACAGCGGTGTACAAGGTCATCATGGAGACAAATGTGACTTGACCCCTTGGGACAGGTGAAGGGGAACCTGACAGAGAGCTGCATGATGGAACCCCCACCATTAGGTCAATGGATCATGGGCAAAAAAGTATGAGTGGCTGTGAACCAGTGACTGGTGCCCCATGACCCCACCCAAATCATGTACAAGGGAATGGGGCTTGACCCCTGCCTCCTGAAAGTGATTGTGTATTCAGAGGTCGTGTCCACACTACTAGCAGTTCAGCAAGGTGCTGGGAAGAGAGGAACTCACTGAGTCTGACTTCACCCAGGAGTGAAGCAAGTGCTAGAGAAGCTACACCAGGCCAATTGAAAGGTGAAAGCAGTACAACACAATGATTTTTGAATGTGATCAAATTATCTGTGGCATGTGATCTCAGGAGATGTGCAGCAGGGAGGGGGCTGATGGCAGGCCTAGTCTCCTCATTAGCAGAACTATCACACAAATGTGGGTTCAGAGGTATGGACCTTGAGAGAAACAATTCAAGATCTTTCTTTTCACATGTCTATTGTTCTTCCATGCTTTCCAGCCCAGCCAAAATCCCATTTTTTGATTAATGCTCCTAGCCCATTAAGGAAGCTGCTAACTTCGGAAGTGGAAAATCGAGGCTACGCTGGGTACCAGCAGCAGCCTGCAGCAGGGTATTTCAGGGACCAGGCCTATAGACTTGGACTTGGGCTGTGGTGCTAAAAGGAGCCGTGTAAGGATTTGGGCTCGGTTTGGAGCTTAGGCTCTGAACTCTAGAGAAGTGAGTGGCCAGAACCCATAGAGTGAGCCCGCGTGTGTAGACTTGCTACTGCCCTGCAGTGTAGATGCACCCTGTGGGGCTTGGAGTGAAAGTGAAGTTAAAAAGGGAACTTGGGAGTCCTAATCCCTTTTCTAAAAGGGATCTAGACACGGAAGGCCAGATTTTTTCAACGGTTTTAAGGCACGTGAAGCAGCAGGTTGGTACCCGGTGGCATTTTCAGATTGATTGCAATGGGAGTTAGCGGCCTAACCTGCCCAATTACCTTTGAAAATCTGGCCTAAGTCTCACTGAAATGCAATGGGACTTTGTCTCAGGCAAGCAGGCCCCTCTTTTGAAAATGGGACTTGGGTGTTTTGGAAACCTTAGGACTACCTGCCTGCCCAAGGGAGTCTGACTCAATTTGCACCCTGGCCTGGGTCTTTGATCCAGGCATGTGTTGTTTTTATTATTTGCATTGCAGCCGCACTCGGGCTCCCGTGCCAGGAATGGGACTCTGTTATGATGGGGCCGTATGCGCGCATCTGGTGCGATGCAGTCCCTGCTGTGGAGCGTTGACAGTCTGTTTAGACAAGCCAGACAGGGTGGGCGGGGAAACAGAGACACACAGAAGGGAAGGGACATGCATGCCTTAGGGCTCAGAATAGATTTCCAGAGTCTCTGCCCCATGCTCGTCCCATTGGATCGCAAAGGACTGCAGGCTTTTTACCCCCTCTGCCCCTCATCTGGGCAACCCCACCACTGTCCAGGGCAGCTGAAGCAGACGGGCATATTTTGTTGTTTGGTGCTGGCCAATAGTAAAGAAGCATCCCTCGTTCCTCAGCACAAGGGGGAAGCAGGGCTTGAAACAGGGTATAAAAGGCACGACCCAGCCCTTCGATAGCTGGTGTTCTGAATAGGGGGGTTCCATTCTAGCCATGAGAGCAACGCTGGGATGGTGCCAGAGCTGAGCCTCACTCCTTCTACGCAGCCTCCTGTGACGAGAGATCAGACTCAGTCTAAACGAGTTCCCCCCACTCTCCCTCCATTTTGGCCAGTGAATTCCAGCACGGGAAAGCAGAGAGGCACATGTCTGATAAGGAGGATGTCATTTTCGACACATACCCAGACACCTGCACCCTCCAAGCCTCTGACTTGGCTAATCACAACAAACATCTGTCAACTACTAAAAATAACGGCTTTGTACCATTTTGTGAAGCATAATATTTATACAGCCCAGCAGTATAATTAAAGTAATGTTTAGTTAACACTTGAAAACAGCTGGAAACTCACCAAAGCACATTGCGAGATTTATAGCCCATATTCACAGGCTGCTTGTCAGGAAGTTTGGGGGGGAGGGAGATTTTGCAGAGTTTCAGTAGACGCTGAGGTTCAGGGCCCGATCCTC
The DNA here is from genome assembly GCF_049634645.1 of Pelodiscus sinensis. NCBI lineage: Eukaryota > Metazoa > Chordata > Testudines > Trionychidae > Pelodiscus > Pelodiscus sinensis. Next base: position 194,168,810 of record NC_134713.1, read on the forward strand.
AGTGAGAGAAAAGTCAATGGAGTGACACCAGTTTACACAAGCAGAGGAACTGGTCTGTGGGTTTCAGGAAGTACAACAGAGTTCAGAGAGCATGACCCATTGAAAAAGCTGTGTGCATTGTCATTATTTCAGTCATAGATGCTTCCTTTTGCATGGACAGGGGATCATTGCAGATTGCTGCTGTCCCAAAGAGCCAGCAACCATTCAGTATGGCTACTTCTACACTGGCACCCTTTTCCGGAAATACTTAAAACGGAACAGTTTTCCGTTATAAGTATTTCCGGAAAAAGCACGTCTACATTGGCAGGATGCTTTTCCGGAAAAGCACTTTTTCAAGAAAAGCGTCCATGGCCAATGTAGACGCGCTTTTCCGGAAAAAAGCCCCGATCGTCATTTTCGCGATCGGGGCTTTTTTGCGGAAAAGACTACTGTGCTGTCTACACTGGCCCTTTTCTGGAACAGTTTTTCCGGAAAAGGACTTTTGCCCGAATGGGAGCAGCATAGTTTTTCCGGAAAAACACTGACAATTTTACAGTAGATCGTCATTGCTTTTCCAGAAAAGCAAGCGGCCAGTGTAGACAGTTGGCAAGTTATTCCGGAAAAGCGGCTGCTTTTCCGGAATAAGTGACCCAGTGTAGACACAGCCTATGGGTTTGTGCACACTTGAGCTAAAATCGGTTGTTGCCTTCAGGCGCTGCTGCAAGACAAATGTTTAATAATGTGAAGGGCTAGAACTGGTGTCTAATAGGCTATGTCTAGACTACTTCTCTCTTTCGAAAGAGGGATGTAAATTAGACATTGAAATTGCAAATGAAGCTGGGATTTGAATTTTCCGCCCTTCATTTACATAATCGTGTCACAGCGTTCTTTCGAAAAGAAAAGCCTTTTTCAAAAGATCCTGTAAACCTCACTGCTCAAAGAATTAAATTTAAGCATAAGAGAGAAAATAAAATTATGAAATGCACAGAGCAGTCACAAACTAAAACTAACCCACTTTGCAAGCAGTACAAGAAGTAAAAACAACCCCCTCGTATGTGTTGGGTCTGGAGATGAGAGTGAAGGGCAGTTTGTGTTTGTGAGAATGACAGACACACATAGTGTGTGAGTGTGACAGAGATTTGCATTGCTAAGCTTCCTCCATCCCCTTCTCTCTGTGTGGGGATAGGGTATAGGAGTGGGGGGAGGAGGGACACACTGACATCAGCACCCACCCCTCTTCTTCCTCCCACACTGCACAGCAAGCAGCAGGCTCCCAGGGGGGTAGCTTCAAGGCAGAGGACAGGGGCAGCATGACAGTGTGGGCAGGGGCAACTGAAGTGCCAGCACTTGATAGCTTCCTGGCCAAACCAGTCAGGCTCACCTGTCAGAGGCTCCAAGATCTACTGGTAGATCCCGATCTACTGGCTGGTGACCACTATCTTACCCCTTTGGAAATTTCTCTGAGGCTGCCAGAGTGACGTATAGAGGCCTTGAAAGGGATCAACATCTGGTCCATAGAATTTCCAGTCCCCTGTGTGAGATTCACTTGCAGAGACTCCAAATTAGCTTTTATTCTTTTCCCATCCAGTTTACCTCTCGAACCTGGCAGAACAACAGAAGGAATCACCACGACTTTTGATTGGTATCACATTAACAGTGCACTGAAATGACAACATCTCTTGGCTTTATTGTGCTATTCCAGACTCCCTACCTGCACACATCTATGCATATGGCTGTGTGTAGAAGGGTAAATAACCAGTGAGTGGAACAACATAGCTGGAGAGGTGGTGTATTCTCCATCACTCGAAATCTTTGCCTCGGAACTGGATTTCTCTCTGAAGGGCTGGCTCTATTTCCCACACCAGCCATGGGCTTGATGCAGAAATCCAGTGACTGAGGTTCTCTAGCCTGTGCCCTACAGGAGGTGACAACATATAGAGACATTGGCCCCATCTGGCTTGGGAAGCTATAGAACACTAGAACTGGAAGGAATCTCGAGAGGTCATCAAGTCCAGTCCTCTGCTCTCATGGCAGGACCAGGCACCATCTTCTAGACCATCCCTGATAGATGCTTATTTAACCTGCTCTTAAATATCTCCAATGATGGACACTCCACAACCTCCCTAGGCAAATTGTTATTCCAGTTTAACAACCCTGACAGGCAGGAAGTTTTTCCTAATGTCCAATCTAAACCTCCCTTGCTGCAATTTAAGCCCGTTGCTTCTTGTCCTATCCTCAGAGGCCAAGGAGAATAATTTTTCTCCCTCCTCCTTGTAACACACCCTTTTAGGTACTCAAAAATTTTTATCCTGTCCCCTCTCGGTCTTCTCTTTTCCAAACTGAAAGTATTGGATTTGTTTAGTCTTCCCTCATAAGTCATGTTTGATAGACCTTTAATTGTTTTTGTTCTATTGCCTTGTATTATCATTCACCCGCACTCTGTGTATGTTTTGCGCATGAAGTACTACCAAAGCAAGCAGAGAAATGTGCTTTTACTAACCCCCTCCATGCACATGTATTCAGGCCTTCATACGCTGCAAAAACTGTATAATTGCTTGGGGTTGGTAATGCTGCTAAAGTTAAGCACTTAGTTAATAATAAGGTCCTAAAGTGCCTTGCAAAGGAGGTGAGTGTCGTCATTAGAGCTGGGCAAAAAAATTGCAGCCAAAAGTTGGTGGCAGAAAAATTCAGATTCGGTAACATCAGAAACAACATAATTTGTGAAACACTTTGATGAATTGTTCATGGAGGAGGGATTCCAAGTGTCTAAAGGACACTTCTGAAATGAGATTTGTTTGGTTTGAAATTTCCTTTAAACTTAAATGAAACCCTCTAAGGAAACCTCGCACTCTAACAAACAATTAGGTTTGCAAAACTGGACACTTTTTTGTTTGTTTGTTTCGCTCCAAATGATTTTTTTTTTCAGAATTCCCAGGGAACCAAGAAATCCCATGAGCTGCCCAGCTGTAATCATTATTCCTATTTTACAGACAAGGAAATTTATATAGGGATGGATTTAAATCAAGGGTGCCATTTTGAGCATGTGTGTGTGTGTGTGGGGGGGGGAAGCAGCAGTGCAGGCCTCACACCTGGCTGGTGAGTGTGAGAGGAATGCATGGAATCCAAACACTTTCCCCTCACTCCTTTAGCATCCAGGAAACTGGATGAAAAGCTAGCCGCGTCCTGGAGCGCATGGCTGCTGCCCCCCCCATGCTCAAAATGGCACCCTTGATTTAAATACATGCTTGAATGCTTTGCTGAACTTGGGCTTTAGAGAACAAACCTTGTAGAGCAGCATTCAGTTAGAAGTTGTGTGCGCTGGGTGAATCTTCTTTGAAATGCACTTACTGTCTGGGGTTAGGGTTGTCAGATGGGTTACCCAAAAATACCGACCCCCCCCCAAAAAAACCCAACCAAAAACCACCTGGGAAAAAATTCTGTGGCGGGGAAAAAAAGGGGGAGACCAAAGCAAAAAAATAAAAAAAACCACATTAAAACAGCTTTAAGTACCTGAAGAGTCAGAATAGGAATAGCAACAGGAGAGAAGTTGAGCACTAAGACCCAGGGAAGGCTTCAGTTCTTTAGGCTTTTTGCTGGCAGCCATTTTGTGTTCTTCATGGAGCCAGAACGCAGCTTCCCTGCGGAACCAGGTAAGCAGAGGGTCTGGGGGAGGGGGTTGGGCCTAGTTGCTGATTGTGTTATAGGGTTGCCAGGTGTCCAGTATTTTCGCCTCCTGGCTGGGAAAAAAAAATCAGAAAATACTGGACATTTTAGGACATTTTTTTTTACCAGACTGGAGGCGAAAATATCGGATTGTCTGAGTCGTTACTGGACACCTGGCAACCCTATCTGGGGTTAGGAGAAAATATGTGACTCTCAAAACAGTGGATGTTCCAGTCCTGCTGATCAGCCGTTTGTGTCCACCAATGATGTTAGTGTGTGTATAGATCCGTCCATATGGGAGGAATTGTAATTCAATGGTTAGCTCTGTACCAACAGCATGGGATTCACTCTGATGAGAAGCAGGCCTTCCCTCAGTCCACATGGGTGTGATTACATCAGTGACACAGGGAACACAAGGGAGCCATTTATTCATTTATGAAGTTAAATACCTTGTAGTGAAATATTGTAAATCGTCTGCCATGAGAGTAGAAGCGAGGCAGGAGACATCAGGTTCAGTAAATCATTTCCATTCCAGATGTGACTGGGCTTTGGGCCTCTTAATTCTGTTGATCACATTCCTCTCAGTTTCATATTGGATTTCTTTACCAGCTACAGCCACCTTTGTGCTTTCTCCTGTCATAGGTGTTAGATTAAGGGAGGGTGCTGCCTTTCCCAGCTTGAAGTGGTTTCTACTTATTGCCCACTATAAAAACTGTTTGAGATCCTCAGCTTTTATGCTACCCCCTACGTGTGGGACATCTTCCATGAATGGATTGACGGGGCCTACACTCTCCTCCATCAAATACTCTCTGAGGACTTACTTCTACTATGATGCCAGCAAGAATTAGCCACGAGTCCTTCCACCGATGACAATGTCCCTTGTGCAGAGATTTGCTGTAGCAAGAATGGCAAGCTGTACAATGCAAAGCGCTGGACCCATGAGAAACTTTCATTCTGCTTTGCTCTCAGGCTATTTTCTCTGCATCCGGGCTCAATCTTTCTATTATAACAGTGTTTACAGGCCCCAGCTGAGATCAGGGCCCCTTTCTGCTAGGGCTGTTCATATATGTAGCAGTATTGGCAACCCCCAGGATTCAGATATTATGAGTTTGACTAAAAATAATTAGAAATAAAACAAAAACATTTGCCTTTTGGCATTTGACTCTGTAGGTTACTTCACTTCTCTTTCTGTTGTTGCTGTAACCTGGGGGCTAGAAACTCATTTTTTAAATGAAAGTTGAAATTCCCAAATCCTCTGTTGATCCCAACATCTGTGATTCTTTTCTAAAAAAAGAAAAAACAAATATGACCAGACTCATGTCCAAACCACAGTGAGTTGGTGACATTGATGTAATGAAAGACCTGCAGAATTTCCAGTCACTGTTGGTAAGTGATGGGGAAGGGAAACTGAGGCAGAAAAGTGAAGTAAATTGCCCAGAGTAGCACAGAGACTAGAGGGGGACTCAGATTAGAAAGCTGATTACCTAACATCTAGCCTAATGTCCCTGCTGGGCCACCCCATCTACTAACAAACTATTAATATGCCTTTAACGGATTCTCTTGCTTTCCCTGTCTATCACTTTTAAAAAAATACAAAATATACTTCAGTAGAGTAATCAGCTGTTACAATTACCCTTTATCCCCTGTTCCAATTTTTCACACATGCTGTTTGGTCACCTTAGTGCCCTAGCTGTTCTGAAGAAGGTTGTTCCGTATCCAACGAAAAAAGAAGTCCCTCTATTCAAACCTACAGCAAATGCTGAAATAAAAAATTAAAAACCCAGAGCAGAAAAACTAAACAACAATAGCAGAGCTCAGCAGCCAGGTGAATTATCATGTTAAAAATTCTCTCCAAACAAATGCAGTGAAAGGTACAGCTGTGCTGTCACTTAATCATGAAATGATCATGTATAAAATTGGCTCTTTAGAAGGAGTGTTGAGCATATGCTACCTTCATTCTTCATTCCTTCAGTGGTGTTACACATGACCTGTTTGTGTATTTGCTTGCATGTGAATTTGGATTGAAGTGATGAATTTTGTCACTATGTGGAGACGCAACAGAGACATAATTATCTGCATCATTTTCCTTTGTCTGGGAAACAGCTTTCAGGCAGGAAAGCAAGTCCCTTGTTCTTACCTTGCTTCACTAAAAAAGCATCTTAAAAGCACCAGCCGTTACAAAATCTGGGTCCCTGAATCAGCACTGATTCCCTATTCTCTTTGACAAAGCACTTACGCACCTGTGATGAGACAGAAAGGCACCAGACCAGCAGAGAAGGGGTTAACTGGAGCCTATGGGCCCTAGTAGCACTGCCCTGCTATACCACCAGCCAATGACAAGTCTGGAGCGAGAATAAAAGGGGAGAGCCGGGCAGACTGGAGAATAGGGCTGAGCCTGAAGGGAGTTTTGCTTGCAGAGATAGGCCCACGAGCTGCTGCAGCAGCCACTGGGAGCAACAATTAGACTCCCCACAGAGCAAGTGAGACGCAAATCGGACAGTTTGGGAATCAAGCCCAAGGGAAAGAGTGGGGATATATCTCTCCCTTCCCCCCAAGATGGAGGGGGCGGCCTAGAATTGAATTAGGTTTGCTTTTATGTTAAATATTTTGGGACTGAGTCCATCAACTCCCCCCAGAAGGGGATAAGACTCAAGGGACAATTAGCTGGTAGGCCAGAGTCTGCCTCAGTGGATACCAGAGACAGAGATTCCCAACCTTGAGGAGACCCGTGGTCACATCAGGCACCCAAGAGGACCACAAGGGGGCGCTGCTTCAGCTGAGCCACTGGCAATGTGCTGAACTTCAATGAGGCTTAACTAAGCGCTTTGGCTAAGAGGGCTGGCGCTGCTGATTGGGGGCTCCAGGCTTGAAAACAGATGGAGCAGGCTGAGTACAAGGCATTTTGCTCTCCCAGACAAAGATAGGGATGTAGATAATTATGCCTCTCCACTTAGCTGGGACCTGGGTATTTCAAATTAGACTCCTGATTCAGATACAGTGAGCAGGGTTCAGCATCTATGGAAACCACACCTTTGGGCCCAGTGTCTCACAGATATTTAGGCACTTACCCTCCACACTGAGGTGCTAGGCCTTAGGTGCCTACGTATGGACGTGGAATCTCATCTTAGCTACCCAGGCTTGAAAGCCGCAGCCATCACTCTGTTTTGAGAAGTTCCTTTGGGTAAATCATCATCAGTTTGATTGGCCATGCAAATTGCATGGCAGAATTGCTGGCTGTCATTGGTAACTACAAATGGTTCTAGTTAGATAACCATTCTCCCTGTCAGATGCTTGGGAAAGCGAGGTCTCCAAGGAGAAATCCATCCATTTAAAAGGCCAGAAGTGACCATTCTAATCTCCTGTATATCACAGGCCACAGAATCTCCCCCCCGTAATTCCTGCCCCAAGCCAATAATGTCTAATTGAGCTCAGTCAGATCGCTTACAAAGAGCCCGTCTTGATTTAAAGACTTCAAGTGAATCCATCACGTTCCTTGGTAAGTAGTTCCAGTTGTCAAGTTCCCTAATGGCTGAAAATATGCAGCTTATTTCTAGTCTGAATTGTCTTGTTTTAGCTTGCAGCAGTCAGCTCTTGCTCTCCCTATGCCTGCTGGAGTAGAGCCCTCTATCACAAATCTCACCTATGACATCTTCCCTCCCCCCACTTCTAGTACGGAGTTGTTGCAGGGGAATCAAAAACACACATACACACATCACTTGATGGTTCAAAAATCTTTGAGAGGGCTAGATTTATGTGTTTACTTGCTTCTTCTCTTTCTCCTGATTTTTGCATGACAGGTGGCCCTTGGACTTCTCTGGGTGCCACAAAGAAGGAGCAAGGGGAAACATTAAGGCTGTGTCTAGACTACATGCCTCTGTCAGCAGAGGCATGTAGATTAGACAGATCAGCAAAGGCAAATGAAGCCGCGATTTAAATGATCGCGGCTTCATTTACATTTACATGGCTGCCGCGCTGAGCCGACAAACAGCTGATCAGCTGTTTGTCAGCTCGCGCGCTAGTCTGGACGTTCCCCCTGTCGACCTCAAAGCCCTTTGTCGGCAGCCCCGTTTTTCCTCGTGGAATGAGGTTTACCGGGGCTGCCGACAAAGGGCTTTGATGTCGACAGGGGGAACGTCCAGACTAGCGCGCGAGTCATTTAAATCGCGGCTTCATTTGCCTTTGCTGAACAAACAAATCTACATGCCTCTGCCGACAGAGGCATGTAGTTTAGACGTACCCTAAGTGGAATGTCAAGGGGAAAGAAACCTGAGCATTAGATGTCTTTGAAGGAAAAGTCTCCTATGCAAAGCAGGCTTTTTTTCTTTCTGTTCAAATCTAATAGGTATGACAAGTGAAATAGACGTGCCCAGGGTTCACTGGAAGATGACTTCCTAACTCCCTAATTAGGAAATTCCAGCCTAATTTAAACGAGTCAATTGGCCAAGCAGATTGGTGCACTGAAGGATGGCTTGTCTGACAGTATCCCAGAAGGAATAACACAAGTCAGTACGGGTATGTCTACACAGCATTCCTCTTTCGAGAGAGGAATGCAAATGAAGACAAACGAAACTGCAAATGAAGTGCGGATTTGAATTTCCCGTGCTTCATTTGCATAATCGCGGCCGGCCGCTTTTTCGAAATACCCTATTTCGAGATAACCGCGTCTAAACAGCATTTTTATCTCGAAATAAGGTATTTCGAAAAAGAGGCCGGCCGCGATTATGCAAATGAAGCACGGGAAATTCAAATCCATGTTGCATTTGCAATTTCGAGTGTCTGCATTTGCAGTCCTCTCTTGAAAGAGGAATGCAGTGCAGACATACCCGTACTGACTTGTGTTGTTCCATCTGGAATAATAATTCCTCGAAAGAGGAATGCAGTGTAGACATACTGTACTTGACTAACTTGCCTACTGCTGAGTTGTAGCTAGGCAGAGGCTGAATTATCTATGTTGCCTGTGAAGTGTCCAGCTCCGTGAGTGGCTAGGTTTTCCAACTGAATACAGCACGCCAGCTGGATTTTTAAAAACCATTAAGTGGTTGGCTATATGCTTAGCAGATCTCTAAGCATCTTGGTTGCTCGGAGAGCATGAAGGTCCCTGGAGTGTGTGAAGGTGAGGAGTCCTTATGTAAGAACTGGAACTGATGTGCCTAGTGACTCACTCGGCCTAGCATGACAACGTCATAATAAGTAGCTGGTGGTCCCATGATGAAGACGCACAAGGGTATCCTTGACTGTGGTGCAGATGAGTTTTCTTCCCCCGGGTACCAGCTGGCTGGGGTGGAAAGGTGACAAGACGGTTCTTGGCAGAGGGCAAACACTGGAACGTCCACATTCAGGAGAGCTGAAATTCCTAGCGGCTGGAGCCAGGACAGAAGGCAACCTCAAGTGGCCTGGTGTTGGGCATGTTGCCAGGGGATACGGCTTGGGAAGACTGGAGGCTGCTCGAAGATGGTGTAATCAGTCCTGCTCCACGGAAGTCCAGGAAGCAACAGCGACTGACACCAGCTCAGAATCGGGCCCTGGATTTGTATTTGTTCCCTTTTGAATTACAACCGACGCTCTCAACATTTCTTTCCAAATATTTCTTATCGACACCTGTTTTTTCACATCAGAATGAAATTTTTTTTGAAAAAAAAAAATCAAACTCAAACCAGTTTACACTGGAATGAATGTAAAAAATCCAAATGCCGAAAAGGAAGAACACTTTCTTTTATAATACTGACTTATAGGGCAGATGCTCCTGGGAACCCTAGTTGATGGTGCTCTCTGTCCTGACCTCAGTGGTTAGTATTTTTAGCTTACCTACTGTGCTAGGTAAATAGACTCTTTGCTCGAGACAGCTTAGAATCTAAATCTAAGACCAGAGACAACAAGTAGCTACAGACAGTCAGATGGGCATCAGGAGCACTGGGATAGGCAATAGGTCTCAATGAAATCACTGTTGCTGAAGGGAATTCTTTAAGTCAAGTGGCCAGAGTTTGTGGCTTGACTAGAGGATTGGGAAAGCTATCACCAGGAAACTCTGAGTGTCCTCATCCCACAGTGCAGCATAGCTCCAACACTGGCATTTGTAGACAGATGTAGAGGTGCCAAATGCCCGTTTGTTATTAATTGACAGGCAGAATTGATGTCAAAACAGGGTCCCAGTTATCCAAAAAAACCCACCCAACCTATGTTACATCCCCTCTCTATATACATTATGGCTGTGTCCACACTGGCACTATCTTGCACCAAATCGGCCGCTCTTGTGCAAAAACTTGCTGCCTGTCTACACTGGCCGTGTGTTCTTGCGCAAGTAAACTGATGTTCTAATGTATGAAATCAGGGCTTCTTGCACCAGAACGCTGATGCTCCCGCTCAGGAATAAGCCCTTTTGTGCAACTGTTCTTGCGCAAGAGGACAGCGTAGACAGGCAACATGAATTTCTTGCGCAAGAAAGCCCTATGGTTAAAATGGCCGTCAGAGCGTTCTTGCACAAGAGAGTGTCTACACTTGCATGGATGCTCTTGCGCAAAAGCACATCTCTTGTGCAAAAGCACCTGCCAGTGTAGATGCTCTCTTGCACAACTACTTTGTGCTAAAGAGTTTTTGCGCAAGATCATGCCAGTGTAGATGTAGCCTATGATTATCAGTAGAGCAGGCTGAAAAGTTTGGGTAGTTCAAAATTTCAATGCAACATTTTTTTGGTGGAAAACATTCATCAACATTTTCAGTGGAGGCCAGGGATAGCTCAGTGGCTTGAGTATTGGCTCCTTAAACCCAGGGTTGTAAGTTCAATCCTTGAGGGGGTCATTTAGGAATCTGGGGCAAATCTGTCAGGGATGGTACTTGGTCCTGCCATGAGGGCAGGGGACTGGACTCAATGACCTCTCAAGGTCCCTTTCAGCTCTGTGAGATGGTATATCTCCATATGTAAAACCTGTTCACAGAGAATCTTCAGTATTTGGAAGCTCTCTTTCATGGGTCAACAAGAGGCACATTTTTTTCCTGCCGTATAAGGATGGCCAGTGACGTCAGTGACATTGATTAAAATGGGATCTTTCCAAGTCTAGGCATGTTCAGCATGAAAACCTTTTAGCCCAGCTAAGAGAGGGGTGTAATAGTGATGTGATTGAACTGATCTCTGCGTGAGCTTCGCAAGCCTTCTGCACTGGCAGGGACCTCTTTCCCTTGTTTGCTGAAGTGGACGACTGTCAGCCTTGGGCTTGGGTGTCACAAATGCGTCTCTGGAGAACGTGATGATGTTATGAATAATTCACACATCTCTCCACATAGGCGATAGCAGGAGAAGCCTGAAGGAACCTTCGCATTTTACTGACACTCACTAAGCACTGATATTTGTACTCTACATTGGATTCCCCCTCCCCGGTTTGCGTTATTGACACTGATGCTGTGTTCCTTGTCCTATCCATGCAGCCCTTCAGCCCCACACTCCCTACCCACTGAGCCTTGCAGCCTGCTTCTCTCCGACCTGCTTTCTCTCCGGCTTCCTTGGCATCGCTCCCGTCACTCATCCCCCCTTCATACGCTCGCAATCCCTTCTCAACTCCGCTGCCACGTTAGCCAAGCCCCCTTTCAGGAAAGCACTTCAGAACATGCATCACAGTAACATCTTGCTCTTTCAGCGTATTTCCTTTCTAGATCTCCGAGCATGTTGTGAAAGAGAGCAAGTTCATTAGCCCCATTTTGCAGATGGGGAAAACTGTGGCACAGAGAAGGGACTTTCCCAAGTTCAGTGGCAGAGCCGGGAAAAGACCCCAGATCTCTCATGACAAAGTTCTCTAACCACTAGACAACACTGCCTCCCTTAAGTGCTACTGAAAGCAATGCATACAAAATAACAAAGACTCCTGCTACTAGCTGGACATGAACACAGCACTTGCTTTCTCCGTGCCCTTCTCTGGCGTATGCTCTAGAATTTTAGGACCACTGGATTAGGGCCTCAATTGTGCCGTTACGGTAGGCGGTAGGGAGTCTAGAACAATTTTTAGAGTGGGGGTGCTAAAGGCAGGAAACCGTGTATTTGTTACGACTTCATGCCATGAGGTGCTCCTGCACCCCTACACACTTCCAGCACACCTGGTCACCAGGGGGCGCTGTTACAGCCTGCCAAGTCCTCTTTCTCTGTGGACAAGATTTGAGTGGTGGGAAGACATGCTGTGTTATAGTTAGCTCTGGTTATGCAGCGAGCTGTGTGGTGGCAGCGGGTGGCCCTTGGAGAAAGAGCTGTGGGAGCAGTAGAAGAGTTTGCTCTCTACCTAGGCCTGAGATTAGTCAGCTCTTGAGGCAGAGTTGCTCCACGCACTGGAGTTGAGTTGAGATTCAGTGAAAGCTGAGATTGCTCTGCCAGCTGTTTGACCACCTCATTCCAGGACTCATGTAAATAAACCAAGAGAAGAGACAACAGTGGACGCAATGAACAGCTGGGGCATAATAAGCAGAGGCCAGAGCATACCAGCTGCTAACCACCAAACTCAAATAATTTCTCGCCCCCCCCCCGCAGTGTGTCTAGCTGTCCGTCTTAGCCACTGCTTTTCATTCTGTGTTGTTTTGCTGAGTGGGATTAGTGCCTGCAACTTGACTGATATGTATTTTTAAAAAGGCATCCAAGAATTCAGTGGAGATTGGGGAAACAAAACCCGTTTCTAAATACCACTTGAAGGAGGCTGTAGAAGAAAGTGGGGACAGATGACTGTCAGCACTGTCTAAGGACTCTTCATTTCCCTTCATTCATCTCCTACCATTGTTCGTGATTGCAGTATTCGCAAGCCGTTCATCTCACTTCCACACATGAATAATCCTGGCAATTTTCTTATATTGTTTCCTAATTTCACATTTAGAGCTGCACACAACCATGTTCTGGCTGCTCTCTGAAGGATGCCAAAGCTGGCTGAATAATCAGGCCTTGGATTTCTCAACTTCGGGAGCTCGCTTTGCACGAGATGGAGTTCAGCTTTGACACGCACAAGCCTTCAGAAGTGGAGGGTGCCAGCTGGTGTCTTTGAACGTGCGGCAGAGGAGGGATATCGCAGCGGAATTATGCAAAGCAGTTGTTTTGCATTAGCACAGAACTAAATACTCTCCTCTTGTCACTGTAAGGATTTCGGTGCTTGCTCATAAAATACAGCACTTGGCTCAACGTGCCATTTCTGTCCAAGAGGTCATGCTGCTGGACAGTCGTCTGGGTTGGTTTTCCCAGGCCTGAAGACATAACTCCATGAAACTTAAAAGATTCTGTCTCCCTAAGGAGGACAAACACTACACACAGCAAGATTCCTTAGCTGTTTATTTTAGCGGGAGATGTTGTTTCCGAACAAACTGTGGTCACCTTGGGTATGTCTACACTACCCCGCTAGTTCGAACTAGCGGGGTAATGTATGCATACCGCACTTGCTAAGGAAGCCCGGGATTTGAATTTCCCGGGCTTCATTAGCATAAGCGGGGAGCCGCCATTTTTAAATCCCCGCTGCTTCGAACCCCGTGTAGCGCGGCTACACGGGGCTCGAACTAGGTAGTTCGGACTAGGGTGCCTATTCCGAACTACCGGTACACCTCGTTTCACGAGGAGTAACGGTAGTTCGGAATAGGACCCTAGTCCGAACTACCTAGTTCGAGCCCCGTGTAGCCGCGCTACACGGGGTTCGAAGCAGCGGGGATTTAAAAATGGCGGCTCCCCGCTTATGCTAATGAAGCCCGGGAAATTCAAATCCCGGGCTTCATTAGCAAGTGCGGTATGCATACATTACCCCGCTAGTTCGAACTAGCGGGGTAGTGTAGACATACCCCTTCAGTGCCTTATTGCGGTTCAGGCAGGAGAATGAAGAGTCACATGTGGTTATACCAGGGCTCAGTGTTTTTATTAGCAATAACCCAAAAGAGATTTAGTCAGCAATAGGGTGAGTATCAACACCTATAATGTTAACTCTAGAAATGCGATCTAGTGCATCGCGCCTCAGAAACCCCTTTCCCAAATCACGCTACTTTCTTTGTACAGGTTTGACCTCCCTGGACCGTCACCTTTGGGACCTGACTGTTCCTGGATGAGGGATCTTGTTGGACCAGGGGCGGTCATTTCTGGCTTCCTGCCACTGGCCTCCCCCCAGCCTTGTAGCCAGCCCCCACCTGCTGCTGGCCCCGCTGCCCTGCCAGCTATGCTGGGCTCCCTCCTTCTGGCCCTCCACTGGGAATCTCTGGCCCTGCAACATCTGTGCCGGACCACGGTAGGGATGTTAACTAACGTGTATTTGTATAAACGTGTAACCACTGTATTTTTTAGTGGTTACATGTTTATACAAGGGGGGAAGGGACAGGTGGAAACTGATTCACATGGGGAGCCGGCTTGAAAGCCACTTCTCATGTGTACTGTCTCTCTCCTGCCCCCCCTGCGCTGCTGCCTCTGATACAGCTGAGTGACAGTGCTAGTAACAGAGTAAGAAGCACAGCGTATTATCCACCTGCTGCCCAGACATGCAGAGGGGCAAATGCAGTGACTGGAGAGACTCACAGAGGATGGCCTGGAGCCATGGTTATCAGCAGCACTGCTGGGTTTAGAGAGACCCCGACTTGGGCTCTCGCTGGGGGGGCTGCTACAAGAGCTGGGAGAAGAGCAGAGTTTTCTGGATCTCTCGTAACGGTTTTGGGTAGCACCCAGAGAGACCCTTTCAAAGCACGCCGTGAATCAAAGTGCAGATAAAAAACTGATGGGGAAGTGAAACGGCTTGTGCAGGTTTTAACATTTTTGACCATTTAAACTGATTCTTTTTTCATAGTCTTAACAATTAAAACAAAGGAAAAGAAAAGGCCAAGTCCTTTCAAATCAGCCCCCCTTGACATTTTTCATGTTGAAAACATCAAAACATTTTGATTTTTTTCGGAATCTTTTACATTATCTTTTGACATGAACAGTTTGGTGATTTTAGCATGCAACCGTGAAACATTTTGCCAAATCTGCATCTTTTTTTTTCCTGCTGCCCTACACACATGCGCGCGCGCACACACACACACAGCCCACTTCTAGGTGTCACACACTGCCCACTTCTAGGTGTCACACACACACACACACTGCCCACTTCTAGGTGTCACACACACAAACACACACTGCCCACTTCTAGGTGTCACACAAACACACACACACACACTGCCCACTTCTAGGTGTCGTACACACACACACACACAAACACTGCCCACTTCTAGGTGTCGTACACACACACACACTACCCACTTCTAGGTGTCGTACACACACAAACACACTGCCCACTTCTAGGTGTCGTACACACACACACACACACACACACACTGCCCACTTCTAGGTGTCGTACACACACACACACTGCCCACTTCTAGGTGTCGTACACACACACACACACACAAACACTGCCCACTTCTAGGTGTCGTACACACACACACACACACACACACTGCCCACTTCTAGGTGTCGTACACACACACACACACACACACAAACACTGCCCACTTCTAGGTGTGACCCTAGGGGGAGTTGTTAGCAGGGCCAGGGCTGCTTTCATCAGAGGAATCCTGAAACTGTATTCTAACAGGCAGACGCAGCCTGAGAATCCCTGATCTTTCGTGTTAGTTCCAGTCAGCACAAACGCACACCCCTCGCTTGCCTGAAGAACAAATGGTACCAGCATCCAACGACACCTCACGCTGGGAAAAGCAGTGATGCTTAATGCAGGAAGAGCTGCAGTGGCGCGGGGGAGAGGGGAAGGAGCGGGTGATATTAAAACTTTCCCATAGCATAACTCTCTCTGGCAGCTACTGAGCTGCCTGCCACTGGGCAACCCGCCTCAGCTCATCCTTTGACTGCTGGAGAGCTCAGAGCCTGCCCGCTGCCTAATGCCGACATTGGGATGCTTAGCTGAGCCTGCTCACTGGTGAGCGCTCCTTACAAATGACTCCCGCGATGGCCCAGGCGTCGCCTGCCGTGCTGTGCCAGGGTGAGGTGGAGCAATTATAGGCCGCATGCTGCGGTGCGAGTTGCTGATCCTGCCTTGATCCTGCAGCTGAGTTTCCAGCCTCTGAGCAGAATGGAGTCAGGTTGGAGAGGGAATTGATGTGCCTGCTGCTTGGGAGGCTTTGTGGCTTCTCACCCAGTGCTTACAAGATGAAATGCAAGGGTGTGTCAGTTACTTTCAGTACGGTCCCAATTGAAATCAGCCCTCCCTCCCGCATGAGAGGTGCCCTGCTAACTGATAGAAAGAGGCAGCCCCTGCTCCAAAGAGCGTCCAGGCTCCATCTCCGAGACAGGTAAAGATGTGGGAGGCGGAGTAACTCATTCAGCTGCTCAGTACCTGATATATGAACAGAAGAAACGGGTTTTACACAACTGATGTGAAGCTTGTGCATGTTGGTCACTGTCGCAGAATTAATTCTTACCGCATTGCACTTACAACGGTGACGTTTGGGCCTGATCTTGCTTATACTGAGACCTCTTTGCTCTGGCAGGACCATGGAGCCTCAGAGTGGGTTAGTGAAAGGCTCCTTAGTATAAGGGCTTGGTTACACTTGAAACGTAATTTGGAAGACTGTAGGGTGTAAGTTTAAAGCCCAATAGCTATTCCAGACTAGCCCCTTGTGTAGACACTCAGGGCATGTCTACATTAGGCCATAACTAATTTCAAAATAACTCCTGAAATAACAAAATCCAAATACCGTGTCCTTGCTACAAAGAAGCCTCGAAATTAATCCGAGGCAGGCTCCATTAATGTGGATGCGCTACCTTGACTTAGAGCTCTAGGAAGCACTGGGGAGTCATTAGTTTGAATTACTCTGGGGAGGAGTCATTTCGAAATAGCAGCACCAGAGCGTCCACACTACCGCTATTTTGAAATAACGATTTCAAAATAAGTGGTTTTCCCCGTGGAAAGTAGGTGGCATTATTTCAAAATAACCAGCCCATTATTTCAAAATAGCGGGGTTGGTAATGTGGGTGCTTTGCTTGTTATTTTGAAATAAGGGTTTGTGTAGACCAGGACTTATTCCTGCTTAGTTTAATCCAGGAAAGCATTTGGCACAAAAGTGGATCAAGCTAAAGAGGAACAAGGCACTTCTATTCTGGAATGAGTGTGTCCCAATATGGAGTTATCCAAAAATAACTATTCCTAAATAACTTCATGTGTAGACAGGTTGTAACTGAGAATCAGGCCCATTTGACTTTAAGGAGTCTTTGCTTTGAAAGTTACAGTGCAGGAGTAAGGTATATGAAAATCCCTCTCTGAAAATGCCTCTGTGACGGGGCAAACAGGCCCCGCACTGAAGGGCTGGGAGTAGCCCAGGCCCAGCTGGCTGAAAGAGCCCCGCCCCTCCAGCCCTGCTGGGCCTGCTCCCAGCAGAGCCAGAGTATAAAGGCAGAGGCAGCCCGGCAGGAGGGGAGGCAGCTGGAGGGAAGAAGAGTACAGGCAGCAACCCCGGTGTTCCTGCGGCAGCTGAGGCCAGAGAGAAGGCCGGCATCGGACTCCGGGAGTGAAGCCAGCAGCCAACCCCGCCTGAGGGACTGGACCACCTACAGCACCAGCCCCGGTAAGGGCCGATGCCGACTGACTATGGGGGGGCCAGGGCAGTAGGAAGCAGCCCAGGGCAAGGGGTTGCTATCACAGCTCGGTGTGTATCGGCCGGATTCCCCACCGAGCCGGCAGGAGCGATAGTCCCTGCCTACAGGGCCCTGGGCTGGGACCCAGTGGAGAGGGAGGGCCCGGGTCCCCCTACCACCCTGTCCACACCCTGGGCAAGCATCCCCAGCCAGGAGAGGCTTTTCCCCGGGCTAGGTGTCAGGTACCGTATAGGCCCTGATAGAGGGGCCTGACTCTATATTTGAACGGTTAGTACCGTATAGGCCCTGATAGAGGGGCCTGGACTTGGTATTGTGACTGTTAGTACCATGTATGCTCTGATCGAGGGGCCAGGACTGGGGCAACGGGACTGTAGAAGGGGGGGTGCACCCCACGCCAGAGGCGTACCCCCCGACAGCCTCCTGCAGACTTCCCGTGGCTCTGCTAATCTGGACACAAAGCCTAGTAACTCGGCTCCATCTTGATCTGTCCAACTTTTCCTTTTAGGGTCTGCTCCCTTAGGCCCATTTGTATCAAAATGCCTGGTTCCCTGGGCGCAGCGGCCTGTTTACTTTTTGTTTCCTAGATTCTGTCTTTGACAAAAGCAAGCAAGCTCTGGCATTAATGGCTCACCTGAGGGGGGGCAGTGTCTCAGACCTCTGCTCCTCATCCGTAAAAGGGTTTAGCCTGATGAAGCTAGTCTTGAATTGTAAGTGGCTAGCCTGGAGACTTCCTTATTCAGCCTCAAACTGCCTTAAACTTCCATTGCCCTCAAGCCTTAACCTCCTTGTGTGAACTGGCCCTGACTGGCAGCATAAAAGTCACTTCTGCCTATTAAAGCCACTTCCTTTTGTGAGCCTGAGAGCAGCAGCCAGGGCATCTGGGTTTGTTTCCCTCCCCAATTGAACATCAGTGAAATGGTATCCAAATGTAGGCCATCATTGTGAGGCTTTCTGCTTTGTGCTCGCTGCAATCGTGTTCAGAAGCTGGAAAGGGCAGATAAGCTGCAGGGAATCTCCCATCATTCACTTCATTTTTAGTGCCTCATTTTCCAAGTGACCTGTAATTCGAACCTGGTTGACACAGGGGCTCTGAAAAAATTTCTCAACAGCCTTCGCCTTTCAAGCGCGGCCGGGGAAAAGTATTCGTTCCTGCAGAACTTTTCTCTCCCCCAGAAATGGTCAAAGCAAAACGAAACATGGAGGTAGTTTAATATTTCAGGACTAAATTTTCATGGGGGAATGTCTTGCTGCCAAAAAAAAAGGACATTCTTAAGTTGTTGTTAGCTGACTTGGCTTAAAATAGCAGTGAAGATATTGCAACTTAGCTCTCAACATGGGTCAGCAGCTCAAATTAAAATCTATAGGGGAGGTGAGGTGCAACTCTAGGTGCTGACTCAAATTAAAAGCTGGGTTGTTGAGTCTTCAGTGCTGTTTTAATAGGAAAAAAATGTAAACTATGACTGGTCCTGCAGCACCATAGGGGACATCTACACAGTGGTGCTATTTTGGGATAACGTCCATTATCCCGAAATAGCGTTCTGCACGTCTTAACAACAGCATGCGCGTTATTTCAAAATAGATTCAAAATAATGGTCTTTTTATTCTGGCTTCCTGTAAACCTTGTTGCATGAGCATTAAGGAAGATATTGGAATAGCGATTTATTTCAAAATTAGCGCTGAGTAGACTAGCGCCAAATTTTGAAATAAGAGGTACCCTTAGGGTATGTCTACACTACAGCACTAATTCGTACTAACTTAGTTCGAATTAACTAATTCGAACTAGTGCATCTAGACCTAAAAACTAGTTCGAATTAGCATTTTGCTAATTCGAACTAGTATGTCCACATTGAGTGGACCCTGAACCGAGGTTAAGGCTGGCCGGAAGCAGTGCCGGCAGGGCATCAGGTTAGGACTTAGAGTGTGGAGCTGCTGTCTCAGGCTAGCCGAGGGCTGTGCTTAAAGGGACCCGACCCCCACTCCGGACAGACAGTTCTCAGGGTTCCCCGCTTGCTTGTCTACCTCGATGAGGGACAGCAAAGCAGTCCTGGCTTGGAATGCCCTGAGTGTCCACACTCGGCACATCACAGCACTCGGCCATCTGCCCGGCTGCACTTGCCGCAGGCTGCCACCCGGGGGGGGGGTGTCAATCGGGGGGCTGCAGGAGAGTTTCCACCCCGAGGAGCCCGCAGAGCCACCCCAGTCCTCTTCATCGGGGGCTCGTACCCCATTCCTCCCTCACCTCCTTCTACTTACCTATCCCTAGCCCCGCTTCCTGATGTACAAAATAAAGGACACATGTGGTCAAAAATAGAAACTCTCTTTATTTAACAAAACTGGGGGAGACTGGGAAAAGGAGGTGGGAGAGGGGAGGGCAACTAAAATGATCAGGGGTTGGGAACAGGTCCCATATGAAGAGAGGCTAAAGAGACTGGGACTTTTCAGCTTAGAAAAGAGGAGACTGAGGGGGGATATGATAGAGGTCTATAAAAGCATAAGTGGTGTGGAGTGGGTGCATAAAGAAAAGTTCTTCGTTAGTTCCCATAATATAAGGAATAGAGGACACCAAATGAAATGAATGGGTTATTCAAACTAATAACAGAAAGTTCTTCTTCACAAAGCAAATAGTCAACCTGTGGAACTCCTTGCTGCAGGAGGCTGTGAAGGCTAGAACTATAACAGAGTTTAAAGAGAAGTTAGATAAATTCATGGAGGTTGGGTCCATGGAGTGGTATTAGCTGGGGGTAAGAATGGTGTCCCTGGCCTCTGTTTGTAGAAGGCTGGAGATGGATGGCACGAGGCAAATGGCTTGGTCGTTGTCTTTGGTCCATCCTCTCCAGGGTACCTAGTGTTGGCCACTGTCGGCAGACTGGCTACTGGGCTAGATGGGCCTTTGGTCTGACCCAGTACAGCTGTTCTTATGTTCTAAGATCAGGGCTCAGGGTCGGGGTCTCACTCGACCACCTTGATTTTCATGCAAACCTGCTCCTGGGTTCGCATGTGGCCTTTGGTGGCCAGGCTGGCAGCTATCCTGCCCTAGACGGCCACTTTCCTGTGCCTAGTGCAGAGGTCGTGGACATTGGAGGCTTCCCCCCAAACCTGGATGAGGTCTATGATCTCTGCACTAGACCAGGCGGGCTCCCACCTCTTGCGGCCCCAGGCAGGCTCCGGGGAGCCGCCAGCCTGGTCCTGGGAAGGGGTGGAGGGCTGGGGGGTATCGGGTGGTTGGCTCTAGCCGTGCCAGGTGCAGGGTCTGCTGGCTGGGTGCTGGCAGGCTTGCACCTGACACGGGCATCGTAGCCAGCCCGTGCCCCTTTATTGCCACCCTCCCGGCCCCGGACCCCTTAGAGTTTCCCTGGTGCTGGCCAGAGTGGCCACCAGGGAAAGCTGGGGAGGGCTAGCCTCCCACTAGTTCGAATTAAGGGGCTACACACCCCTTAATTTGAACTAGTAAGTTCGAACTAGGCTTAGTCCTCGTACAATGAGGTTTACCTAGTTCGAACTAAGCGCTCTGCTAGTTTGAATTAAGTTCGAACTAGCGGAGCGCTAGTGTAGCGCCTATCAAAGTTAATTCGAACTAACGTCTGTTAGTTCGAATTTACTTTGTAGTGTAGACATACCCTTAGAGACTAACAAAGAATGTAGACAGTGAATGGAGCAAGGGGTCCAAAGGTACAAAAAATGGCCCCTTGGTCCAGTCATCTGAAGAGGTGGGCTGTGCCCACGAAAGCTCATGATACATTTTTGTTAGTCTCTAGAGGCTCATCTAGACTACACTAAAGTGTCTAAAGGGGATATGCATATCTTTATGCAAATTCCATGGGAATTTGTATATCTTCTTCCGATGTCAAAGTAGTCAAGATGTGAGTTTTTTTTTCCCGGCAACCCCCTCTCCCTTTTTCAAAAAGTCATTTTTCCTCAATGAGCTTTATGTAGCTTTTTGAAAAAGGGGAGGACGGTTGCTGAAAAACGTGTGTCTTGACTACTTTAATTCCCGTGGAATTTGTACATCCCTTTCGACACTTTAGTGTAGTCTAGATGAACCCCAAGGTGCTACAGGACCAGTCATTGTTTTTTCCAGTTACAGACTAACAGTGACCTCTCTGAGAGTTTTAATGGGCGTTAGCTAATGCCGTGTAGTTAGCCTGAGTTAAGACCACAATTTTTTTTGTAGTAAGTGTGTACTCTTCAGTCCAGTCGTCTCTGAAATGCAAATCTCTCCGGCTCGTTCCATGTGTGGCATGTCCATTTGTGTCAATGGTATGTATTCCAGACAATGCTGCTGTAAACTCTTCATTGTGAGATTACATATCTATTGCTTCTCTGGTTTCCAGATCAAAATCTATTCTATTTTAGAAACTGTCTGTGTGTCCATGTGAGTTTGTTTGTTCAAGAGTTCCTGTGTCCATGAGTTTTTCTTCAAGAACTGCTTCCTAAATGGGAAGAGCTAGCACCACCAAATCCAGTAGGCAGCTTCTTTTTATCATAACTTAAAGCAAGGTCAGGGTTTGGCTGTGCCAGGTCAATGGGATGTGCCTGGAATTCAACTGTTTCTCCTAAAACGGGAAGGGAGGGGGTCTGGAAGGCAGTGTTTCCTGTAAGCTGCATGGCAGCACAGCAGGAAACACTGCCTTCCAGACCCCCTCCCTTCCCGTTTTAGGAGAAACAGTTGAATTCCAGGCACATCCCATTGACCTGGCACAGCCAAACCCTGACCTTGCTTTAAGCCCATTTAGGAACCGCTCCTTGCCAGCCCCGCCCCAGAACCGTGATTTTAAATGAAGAAAACCAGAACGTATTTGAGTTGAGGACCTGAGCAACGCCGGGTTAATCTTCTAGTTCTAAATAATTTGGGTAAATCATCATAGCTACTGAGATCCAATGATTTACGCTGACTGAGGATCTATCCCCATTTGACTGTTCTCACGCTAGGCCTGCAAATTCCCCCCTAGGATCTAAAAACCAGGCTGGCTTCTTTCACTCCCTCATATCATCCCCAACAGGAAAAAGAGGCAAAATCTCAATGCCCCCCAGTTGCACCCGCATGGGCCGCGGAACGGCAGTGGCGTAACTGATTGTCTCCAGTGGAGTTGTACAAGAGACATGAGGACACTCTTTGCCCCGGGAGCTGGCGTTTCTGCTAGTGAACAAAAAGCAATAGAATCCGGCCTGCTCTCCCCTAGCACTTTTGCTTCTTTGGGGCTCCCGGCAATCAAAAGCACTAAACGCTTACCTTTCTCCTCCCTCAATAAGAGACACAACTCAGAGCACCGGGAGCAGATGTGTGGAGCGAGAAAAGGCTCTTTCGTTTTACAAAGCAGACTTGTACTCCAATATTGGGCCTGTTTTTTTTCTCTCAAGGCCCTGGGCCAAAGCTCACTGACGTTGACTTCAAGTTGGCTTTGCACTGGGCCCATTGGCCAGGATAAATCAAGAGTCACCCTGATAAACTCAGCCTGATTACACCGTCATAAAACCAGAGCAAGTGAGTGCAGAATGGGTGCCCGTTGGGTTGAGATTCAAGCAATAATTGCAATGAAGGTTTGCAGAGAGCAGCTCTTTCCGTTTTAAGGCACACGGCTCACATCGGAATTCATTGCTGCCTGCATTTCTACTTCTGGCTTCCAGGGCTGAACAAATCGCTTGATGAATCAAATGAAAATCTCTAGTTCTAGTCTTCAGTACAGTAGCTGATCTATTTATACTCTGCCTTGAGGGGGCCAGTTAATCTTTGCTTCTGTTTGTCTCCTTCCCGGTTGTCCCCCGTCGTTTTGAAGTCAGTTCCTTAACTCGGTGAGAGAATCTTTGTTTCAAATGGCTTTCTGGAGTGCTCCCTGAGAACGCCCTGACTTTAGAGGGATTGAGCCTTGCTAGAGCCAAGAGAAACCTTGTGCCTTCTGACAGCTCCAGTCAGTTATCTGTCTCCACTAACCTCCTTTGTTCCAGCAGATCAAACGTAATTCAGATTTGTTCTGCACAGTTCGTGGGGACATTATGGTACACTCGCTTGTATCCATCAAAGGGGGAGTTGGGAGCAGGGAGTCTTGTTTGCACTTTAATCTTGCAGGCCAAAGGAGGATTAGGGCATTGGAATTACTAGGAATCTCAAACAATGGAGCCTGCACTTTTGCTGTGTTCTGACTGCATGCAGGGAAGAGGAGGCTGTCCGGCAATACTTGGCTTTGCAAGCTGATTAAGTCACCCTTCAGCCTGTTAAATGCCTTGGAAAATTAATTGTTGTCCTCAGCTCTAGCTGGGAGCCACAGCATGTATAAATTAATCCATCAAACCGCCATCCCTAGTCCCCTGCGATTACTGCTTTCCCTTTCACCTTCTGAAGGTGACAGGGATGTTTGTACGTTTGAGTCTTAATTCAAGGCTATCAGGCTTTTAAGTCCTGCCACAACCTAGTTCTACTTTAGCCATATCTAAATGTGCAGTGTGCCTCGGTGTACCTGGCAAACACTTCATTGCTTTTCCTCCCCAAAACGTAACTACCGAATCAGAAGCAAGTAGTAAATGTGTGTAACACACACAACGCCTAGTGTGGTTCACTGTCCCATGTAGTGGCACTTAGATCACTTACAGCAACAGATAAGGCCAAGGGAGCTCTACAGCCTCAGCTGGGAGCCAGCTGGCTTTATAGCTCAAGCTGTCGAGACTCCAGAAGTCCCAGGTTCAAATCTGCCTGGTGGTGTTACATGTGTGTCCATCTTTAATCATAGGTTCTGCCTTGTACTCTGTGTAGATTCCCATCATCCCGCTTTAGATGAGTCTGTGGCTACATCTAGACTGCGTTGTTAAATTGGAAAAAGATACACAATTTGCGTATCTTTTTTCGATTTACTTTCGAAAGAGGCTCTTTCAAAATTTAGCGCATCTACATGGCACCAAATTGCGAAAGAAAGTGCTCTTTCAAGCCATCCCTTATTCCTCGTAGAACAAGGTTTACAGGGATGGCGAAAGAGCGCATCTGTTCTTTTGAAATTTTTTTCGAAAAAGCGCATACGTTCCTTGGGCACGGTGTTGCTTTTTTGGGATACCTCTCTGGTATCCTGAAAAAGCAATGCAGTCTAGACATAGCCTGTGATGGAAGGCACCCCTGTATTGATCCCCCACGGGTGCCTCCATCACAGACTCTCTTTTGAAAGCAAATAACTCACTAGCCAATAATATCCCGGCGAGATGCACAGCGTAACTTTACAAATAAAGTTATAAACGGAAGCTGAAATCATGACTGAATTGCATGTATCAGACAAATCGAGGGACTGGGCGAACCTGTTTCTCAGAGATAAAGGACAAGCTGATGCCTCTAGCCAGGTGTCAGCAAAGCAAATGGGCTATCGCCTATCAAGAGACCATTCTTGGGCAGGAACAAACAGAACCGCATCTTAGCCAAAAACAACCTGGAACCTTTTTCACTCCCAAGACACCTGGAGGCCAGCCTCCCACTGGGAATGAACTATATCTAGGGCTAACGATCAAGAAAATGCATTTTTAGAGGGTGACTAAAAGGGAGGGGCAAAATCACCCCCCTCCCCTGCTTATCTCTCCTTTTCACTTCAGAAGATAAAAGAAACAGCCATTGGGCTTTGAGAGCAGATCCTGGCCCCAATGTTGCTGGGAATCTGGAGGCAGAATTTCACTGTGAACCAAGTCTAGTTAAATTCAGAAAGCACTTTTATTTGTATTTCTCTTGCAGCCACTTCTGACTTTGGTGCCTTAGACTCGTTCTCACTTAAAATGGCTCTCTTTGTAGTGAATTCAAGAGTAAAACAAGTTTGTTTAACACTAATCCAGTATAGGTGGAACCTCTCTAGTCCAGCACCCTTGGGACCTGACTGGTGCCGAACCAGAGCATTTATCGAACCACGGGAGGTCAATATTGTCTAGCGGCATTACTAACACTTCCATGGCTTATTGGGCTCTCAGAAGACATTTTGGGGTCAATTAGTGCTAAATAGCAGCACAGAACTGAGCACCAGGGCTGGTGGCTGTAAACAAACTTTATGGGACCGTGGGAAACTTGGTGACAGCCATGAAAAATCATGCCAGGCCACGGATGTTGCTGGACCAGAGAGTTCTGGACTAGAGACGCTCAACCTGTATAATCTGAACTGTGTGGCTACGTCTACACTGGCATGATTTTCCGGAAATGCTTAAAACGGAACAGTTTTCCATTATAAGTATTTCCGGAAAAAGCGTGTCTACATTGGCAGGATGCTTTTCCGGAAAAGCACTTTTTCCGGAAAAGCGTCCGTGCCAATGTAGACGCGCTTTTCCGCAAAAAAGCCCCGATCGTAATTTTCACGATCAGGGCTTTTTTGTGGAAAAGAAATCTGTGCTGTCTACACTGGCCCTTTTCCGGAACAGTTTTCCGGAAAAGGACTTTGGCCTGAACAGGAGCAGCATAGTTTTTCCAGAAAACCACTGATGACTTTACATTAGAGCGTCAGTGCTTTTCCGGAAATTCAAGGGGCCAGTGTAGACAGCTGGCAAGTTATTCCGGAAAAGCGGCTGATTTTCTGGAATAAGTGGCTAGTGTAGACACAGCCACTGAGTAACTCCCATGAGGGTAGCAAACTCTTGTATGTTGATCCCCTTAGAGGGGTGTGATGGAAAGGAGGAGTTCTGGCCTGTACCCAGTGACTAAAGGGTAACACTTCGGTAGCTAGCAAGGGTGTTGGCAGGGGGCTAGAAGAACCAATGGGATACAGAGCTGAAATCTGAATTGCATATAGATACTTTGCCTGTTCTCTTTGTGTGAAAAAATTCTCAGTTAAGGGCTGGAGGGAGCAGATGCAATAATCAAAACTATCATGCCTATAAGAAATATTGGACATGGGAGTGAACTGGGCCTTGAAGTACGGATCAGCACGGATCGAGAGTAGAGGGAAAACATGTATTTAGTTGTGATCAGGTTTTTTGTCTTTATTTTGCTGTCTGGTAAACCCTCTCTGTGTAAAATCCATGTGCTCTCCCCCAATGCACTATTTAAGCCATGCCCTCTGTGTTTTAATCTGCTCCTTTTCTTAGTTGTTCTGTAACACCTAGCAACCAAGTCTGCTTTCCCAAGTATGTCTTTGTGTTTTGTTAATGAACTCACCTTTTTAAGGCGATGGTTTGATTCTTGTGTCCTGGAAGGGAACAGGAGGTCTGTGTAAGCAAGCCTAAGACTGCAGTTTGGCTTCTTTTTTTTCCAACCTCTCTTGTGGTAAAAGAGCGTGGGGATACCCCTCTGGAAGAAATGTTACCTTTCTTCTTGAACCCAGGAAGGAAACTGCCACCTCTTGTTTCACTTGGTGGTGGCAGCTACCTCCCGAAGTCTGTTACTCTGTGACTCTGGGGAGTTTGTGTAAGCTGAGCCTATTAGAGGCAAGTTATTTAAGGTCTCCTGTGGGCCCTACCTTTGACACTCGGAGTGCCAGAGCAGGGAACAGCTCTGACAAGGAGCAATGGACCTAATCTCTCTTTAGCGTCTAAGAGAGGGCTAGACAGAGTGGAACACACTTGCTGGGGAAAATCCAGGACAGGAAGGGTGTGGTGGTCACCTTGCAAGTGGTAACTGAGGCTGGTGGAAGCCAGAGTGTGTCTGGTGTTTGCCAACACAGCTCTGGGGTCAGAGCTGCTGGATCAGGGCTGGGGCTATACACAGCCACCCCAAGGGTGACCTACAGCTGTTTGAGGAGCCCAGGTGGGGAGCTACCGCAGCAAAGCATCTGCATACTCTTGCCATTTCCTGTTTTCTTCTGAGATTTTGGAACAATCAAAGCATCAAATCAGAGTGGCTGGGGGCCATTGGCTGTCTACACTGGCCGCTTGAATTTCTGCAAGAACACTGACGATCTCATGTGAGAAATCAGTGCGTCCAGACTACCACACTGTGCCGCCAAACAGCTGATCGGCACAGCGTGGTGGCTATTTTGATATAAATGAAGCGGCGATTATTTAAATCGCCACTTCTTTTCCCTGTGTCTAGTAAACTCATCTACTTGGCTCCGTCGACGGAGCCATGTAGATGTCTAGACATCCTCTAAATGATTAATCTGGATAAATTCATGGCATCAATGGCTATTAGCCAGGATGGGCAGGAATGGTCCCTAGCCTCTGTCAGAAGCTGGGAATGGGTGACAGGGGAGGGATCACTTGATGATTCCCTGTTGTGTTCCCTCCCTCTGGGGACACTTAGCATTGCCCACTGTGGGCAGACAGGACACTGGACTAGGTGGGACTTTGGGCTGACCCAGTCTGGCCGTTCTTATGTCCTTAATGCAATTCCAAGCTTTGTCCATAACACCAGAAATGCCTATTCCCATTCCTTAGTTGGACAGAATATTTGCCCCTGTGTGTACCCCAGGTCATGCATTCTGCCCACACAACCTTGCCAGCCCCTACTGATCCAAGGAGCAAGAGACAAGACCCAGGGATGGAAGGTGTTCCAAGCCAAGCAGTCCCTCCAAGACCCAGAGCTGGCTCAGACTTTGATATTATCCGGGAGAAAATCTCTCTCTCCCACACAACTTTACAAAGACCGATCTCCTGGCGGGAGGCTGCATAAGTCTAAGTCCATGATTCCTAAGTTTGCCGCTCGACCTCATTCTTAAAATATATTTCTCTTTTTTTGTGTGTACCAATAACTGTTCTGAGAGCAGGTAAATGCATTGAACAGAGCACAGGGGGGAGGAAAAGCTTTTGGCTCCGTGCTTATGTTCTTTCTCGTGGGAAGCCATTAGTTAAACACGCAGCAAGAGACACACCTGCCGTTATGAAAGCCAGCCCGGCTGGGACGCCAGCGCGCCAGGCAGGCCATTGAAACAGCTCCGTGAAGCAGCCTCTTCTATGGCATCCCACAGCTCTGCCATTCAATGTCACGGACGCCCCTGGAGCGGTGACTCATGGGACCGCGGCTGTAATGGTGAGGGGTGGTGCCTAAAAATGCCACCAGACAGCACTTCTCACAGCTAGTTCAAAGGAGAAATGAATCACGTTCACCAACAAAGGGACTTTTAAAAGGATTCCCCCCCCCCCCCTTAAGTCTGGCGATCATTAAAAATGAAACGAGAGTTTCAGTCACCGGGGAACTGTGGTACTTAGAACATGGCAGGGAACTGGCATCTTCAGCCCACTCCACAAGGGCATGAGGGAGCAGGACTCAGCCATCCTGTTTCCATAGAGCTTGTCATCCCATCAGCCTAGCGTTCCAGTTGGCTCCCTCCTGCATGGCCCTCTTCTCATGGCGATGTAGCAGTTCAGCACGAAAGGACCTGGGGATTACAATGGATGAGAAGCTGGATATGAGTCAACAGGGTCCTTCTAACAAGAAGGCGAATGGCATATTAGGGTGCATTAGGAGGAGCATTGCCAGCAGATTTAAAGAAGTGATTATTCCCCTTTATTCGGTGAGGCCACATCTGGAGTATTGTGTCCAGTTCTGGGCCCCCCACTACAGAACGGATGTGGACGCATTGGAGAGGATCCAGCAGAGGGCAACCAAAATGATGAGGGGGCTGGAGCACTTGACCTACGAGCAGAAGCTGAAGGATTTGGACTTATTTAGTCTGCAGAAGAGAAGAGGGAGGGGGGATTTGATAGCAGCCTGCAACTTCCTGAAGGGAGGTTCCAAAGAGGATGGAGAGAGGCTGTTCTCAGTAGTGATGGATGAAAGAACAAGGAGCAATGGGCAAGTTGCAGTGGGGGAGGTCTCGGTTGGATATTAGGACAAACTATTTCCCTAGATGGGTGGTGAAGCACCGGGCTGGGTTCCCTAGGGAGCGGGTGGAATCTCCATCCCTGGAGGTTTTTAAGTCTTGGATGACAAAGCCCTGGCTGGGATGATGGAGTTGGGGTTGTTCCTGCTTTGGGCAGGGGATTGGACTCAATGACTTTCTGAGGTCTCTTCCAGCCCTAGGATTCTATGTTTCTATGATTCATGGGGATTCCCAAGCTAGGACAATCCATCTGCCGTCTTTCACGCCTTGCAGCCACAGGGCAAAACTGTCACCATTTTACCACCTGGTTCTGCATGCAGAGGGGCAAAGGTAGAATTTCCAGCCCTGCATAGAGAATTGAGATGAGCACAGAGCCAGCCTATAGGTCCTGATGGTTCGTCGTTCTTTGCAGTTCCTAGCTGCAGTCCATTCCCACTTCTCGGTACTATTTTAGTTGCTGCAGTTACGATACGTCCAGGAGAACATGCTAGGTGCATGTTATCTTCATCGGGCAAGGTGACAGCTGTTTTCACCAGGGTGCATGTCTGTCTGGGAGCTCGCCAGCTACAGTTGATTCTTTCTTCATTAGTAAGTTGAGCTTTCTTCATTAGTAAGTGTGGTTAAGTGCAGTCTGGCTTTCATAAGTCATCTAAGGCCGCGGGAATTTTACATTAGTGGGGCTTTGTTGAGGTTACTATCCGTTGTTTTGGGGTGGGACATGTAGACGTAGATACCTCTATGTGCGTTCTCCGCTCAAGTCCCATGCTGTCTTTTGGCAACACTTTGGTCACTTCTGGTGACCCCCCAGCATTTGAAGATGACTGTTCAATCTGGAGTGAATCCCGAGACCTTTCTTATCCAAATCTATTTCATGGATCCTCGCTCTGCAAAGAGGTCCTGGCAAAATTCAGATGATTTTTATTACTCATGCATACTTTATGCAGCCTAGAAGACCTGACTAAGGAGGTGGTGGAAGCCAAACAGATAGTAAATCTTTGTGGTGCCTTTCAGGGAAATCTTGGACTGTTCTCCTGTTTTTTAATGAATCTGAGCTGTGATCTCCATTGTGGGGTTTTTTTTCCCCTGTCTTTCTATTCCTTTTTGAGCTACTATTTGGTGATTGTATAATGAGAACAGCCTGAATCCTTTATTGTTGGAAAGCAAATTTGTCATACACAATTTTGCTGTGCTGGGGTATCATTGCACACCTGAGAACACCATGTTTGCACAAGCATCCACGGCACCGGAGGTTTTTGTCTTTGAAGAGAGGTTGGGGTGAAGGAATGATAAGAATCTCCTGGCTTAGCTTTTGTGGCCTTGACAGACCAAGTCCTATGTACCATTTCTCTGTGAAATATCCCGGGGACACCATATCCTCCTATCTCTTAGTAAAGAGGTGTCCTGCTCTGTGAAAAGACACATTTGTTGGTCATGTGCCACTTAACCAGAGTTCTCAAGATTACAATCAGCATCTTCAGCCACAACTGAAGGCAGCTAAACTAGGCAAAAATAACATTCATTTAGAGCTCTTTCTACTGTAATAGAAAATACAACCATGCAGAAAGCAAATGAGATGTAATAAAGCTGCATTCCACAGTCTGTGTAATCAGACCTGCAGGTGATGAAAACAGATTTATGGCCAAAGAGAGGCATTCTCTTTGATGTTTTTTGTGTAAGTCAATAAGGGTATGTCTACACAGCAGCATTATTTTGGAAGAATGTCTTATTCTGAAATAACTATGTGAGCTTCTACTCAGCTAGCCTGTTATTTTGAAATTATAGGCGGCTTATTTCAGTGTTTGTAAATCTCATTCCACGAAGAATAACACCTCTTTGAGTAGCGGTAGTGTAGATGTTCCATTGCTGCTATTTTGAAATAGCTCCTCCCTCTGGGCCATTCACGGTAATTCCTCCCTGGTGCTTCCTGGGGCTGTAAATCGAGGTAGCGCATCAGCATTAGAGGAGCCTGCCTTGGATTAATTTCCAGGCAACCCTGCAGTGCGGATGCGCTATTTCGAAATAAGGTATTTCAGAGTATTTCTTCTGCAATAGCTTATTCCGAAATAATCGTGCAGTGTAGATGTAGCCTTCCTGAAAACAGATTTCTTAGTTTTTTAACTAAACTGAACTTTACATTCACTAAAATAAGTTCCCCAAACCAGAAGACTGACTTAAAATATTCTCTGAGGCTCATGTGGATGAGAGTAATTATAAGCATCTCCTAAAATTCAATAAAGGTAAAGGCAGGTTTGTAGTAATCTAAGTTGTAATCGATTAATGTAATGTTATTAGTAAGTCTCAATGTTGCTGCAGAAGTGACTATCTTCAGATAGCAGACTCCTACTTCTCAGAGGCATGATTCTAGAGCATGGGTTCCCAAACTGGGGGGCATGAAGAAATTCCAGGGCGGGCATGAGGCAACCCAGCCCCCCCGGTCACTTCCTTTTTTTTTTTTTTTTGCTCAACATGTTTTGCTATTGGGGGAGGGGCGTGAGGGATTTTCGAAAATCCCAAAAGGGGGCGTGATGCTGAAAAGCTTCGGAATCACTGCTCTAGAGGGTGACAAACTTGTGTTTGTGTAGGTTACATACACATCGATCCAGTTAAAGCAATATTGCAATTTCTTTGCCGTGTGGCCAAATATAAAAAACAATGCAGTGTAGCCTAGTGGGTGGAGCCCTCATTGTGTGTCAGTAAAATAGGATAATGGCACTTGCCTCTTGTGTAAAGTTTTTTGAGCTGAACTGGTAGAAAATGCCATGTTGGAGCAAGGTGTTACATCCTAGAAGGAGAGTAAGAAGACTCTATCCATAGTGGGAGATGCTACTGCCTTTTTTTCATGACCACTAATATCTAGAGCCTCATTTCATCAGTGGCTAGGTGTGCATCACTTTACTATCCCAGTGGAGCTGCGTATTTATTTTCTACCATGATATAAAACAGTACAGAATATGAAAGCAAATGAGATGTAATAAAGCTGTGTTCCACAGTCTGTGCAATCAGACCTGGAGGCGATGAGCACAGATTTATGGCCAAGAAGAAGCATTCTCCTTAATGCTTTTTGTGCTAGTCACTTACTCAAAAGAGAGATTTGCTAAGGGTTCCCTAATCCTCTTCCATTTGAAGTCAAAGAGAAAACGTCCACAATGCAAGTTCTGGTTCTGCTCAGGGCTGCTTTCTTTAGGGTACCAGTTCAGCAAAGTATGCACATAAATCCTATTGATTTTGACGAGATTTAAGCATGTGCTTGACGTTAAAGATGCTATGGCCTTCCAGGGTGCCATCCAATGTTCCCTCTCATTTTTTCCGTCCATGGGCAGAATACATTTTGTTTTGTACACCGAAACATGTGCGCCACCAACAGAAGTGCATGCTGCCAGCTGCAGATGCTCTGCTAATCAGCTGGGCTGCATTTGAGTCTGTCCTGGGTGGCCGCCCAAGTGCTCAGCTGTGTTATCACTTGGCCTGCAACCTGGGATGCCTCACAATGCGTTGCTGCTGTAGGTCCTACGCTGGGCTCCTCAAACAGCCAAACAGGTCACTCCCTGAATGTCTGTGTATAGCCCCAGCCCTAATCCAGCAGATCTGACCCCAGCAACTTGTCAACAAACACCAGCCACACTCTGGCTGCCACTCGCCTTGGTTCCCATTTGCAGAGTGACCCCAACACCTCAGTCTCAAGTTTTCCCCCCCAAATAGTGTGTTGCACTGTCCAGCCTTTTCCTGGACAGTCTCGCTATATTAGGTCTGTCTCCCCTCTAAAGGGATCAACATACAACAATCTGTTACCTTAAATGGAGTTACCTAAACAATTCACAGTACGGCGTTAATGTCAATTAAAAAATAAACCCAGCTTTTTTTAAATGAAGAGAGATTCTAAAGTGACTGCAAGTAAGAAATAGTTACAAGAGAAATAAGGATAAAATGCTTTCTGAATTCACCAAACTAGACTTGGTTCAAGATGAAGTCCCTTGCCATGTGTCCTCAGTACTTTTCTGACCACACTTACCAGCCAGGATGTGTCCCCAAAGGCTGTTTTTTTTTTTTTTTTTTTTTTTTTTTTTTTTTGGTCTTAAGTGAACAGAGAGGCTATGTCTAGACTGCATCCCTCTGTCGACAGGGGAATGCAGATTAGGCACGTCGAAATTGCTAATGAAGACGGGATTTAAATATCCCGTGCCTCATTAGCATAAACATGGCCGCCGCTTTGTCGACAAAAAGTGGCGGTCTAGACACGGATCTGTCGAAAATAAACAGATCCTGTCAACCTCAAAAAATGATGTTTTTAAAAAATGAGGTAGACAGGATCTGTCGGAAAAGGGTTTATTTTCGAGAGATCCGTGTCTAGACCACTGCTTTTTGTTGACAAAGCCCCGTGTCGAAAAAAAGCAGCGGCCATGTTTATGCTAATGAGGTGCCAGATATTTAAATCCCAGCTTCATTAGCAATTTTGATGCGCCTAATCTGCATCCCTCTGTCAACAGAGTGATGCAGTCTAGACGTAGCCAGAGAGAGAACATAGGATGTTTTTGCCCCTCCCTTTTATAGTTCAGTCACCCGTTGAAATATATTTTCCTGAGAGCGACCCTTACAAAAAGCTCTGTGTAGCTGAGACCAAGGAGATGTAAAATCTGGTGGAGGAGGGAGGCTTCATGTGGTTTCTTTTCACCTGTTTATGCTGAAATGCAGATTTTCTTTGTCTTCTTTCTTCTCCTTCTTACTGTATGAAGATTCTGTTTACCTCATATATGCAAATTGAGGGAAACACATAGGGTTGCCAGGTTTCCGGTATTGACCTGGACAGGCCTGTATTTTTGCAGTCCAGCATTTTCTGTTTTTTTTTTTTTTTTTTTTTTTTTTTTTTTTTTCCCGGCCAGTAGGCAAAAATACTGGGTGCTTACCTGGTTCCAGAGGAGCTGTTTGGCCCGGAGCAGGAAAACAAGATAGTTTGAACATGTGCCTCCAATATCATACAGGAAGGATTTTCTAACTCTACGCATAATGTTGCTACATACACATCACCATGATATTACTGCCTAGTGAGTTATTAGTTTTCAAATGATAGGTCACAAGGCATATTTTGTACAAAGATTATTACAGCACTGTGTGTCACAAATGTGCTTAAGTGATTTGTTTACTAAGGATGGATTTAATCACATGCTTAATTCTTTGCTGAGATGGTCTGGGAGACAGCTCTGAAGGCTGCAGGGGGGAGCTAAAGAAGATATTTCAGGATTATATAGCAGTCTTAACACTCAGACCCTCATTCATGGCTTCTGAGATGAATATGTAACACATCTGGTAGAAAAATAAATGTGAGTTTTGGGAGGTGTTGTTGTTAGCTTGTTATTAGCACTAAAACTCTGCATGGACATGTATTTGATCTGAATGATAACACAAATGCTTTGTCAGTCGTCCAGTAAATTAGATTTGTTCCTTGAATCTTTCTTAGTCTGTGAGCAGCTATAAGTTTTCTTCCAAAATCCTGCTGTGATGGTGTTCAACTTGTTCAAATGTTCCCAACAAAACAATCATGTATTCCTCAGAATTTGCATAGTTCCTACCAGCCCTGGCTTCTGCTTTGGTCTGTATTTGAAGCGGAGAGTTCACAGTGATTGCCTAGTTTCTTAGATTCATGCCAGGCTGCATGTCAATTGTCACAATATGAGTTACGTGACAAAAGGAGCTGTACGGCACTTAAGGTTGAGAAAATATGTGACTTTTATCATTAATTGATTTAGGAGACATTGTCCACAGCACTGCATGTCCGTAATAACCCAGCTGTGTATTCTCTCCACCCTGGCACTGAAGATGAGTTTAATTCTATAATTGTCATACTCGTTGTTGCATTATGCATTCAACTTCGCTCTTCAGAAAGCAACATCAAGGAAGTGACTGACAATTAAAAATCTGCACAGTAAGCTTCGCTGCCCCTTGAGTTTTCAGCTAGTATACAGAGGCATCACTGCCAACAGGAACGCTTTCCATTAAAGGGACATTGTCAACAGACGCTAGGAACAAACGCTATATATTTAAGGTGCATAGAAAACAATGTTTTATGAACTTACCTGCTTCCTCTTGGCTGTTTTTGGGTAGTTAACTAAGAAGAAACCTTAGTCTCAGATCTTCCTGGCAATGTTGGTTGGGTTTTTTTGCACGAGTTCAGAGATTTCAAGGCCAGCATGGACCATGATGATGGTCAAGTCTGTCCTCCCATATGACACCAGGCCAGAGAATTGCATCCAGTCATTCCTGCATCAAGCCCATATCCTGTGACATGGGCGGTGGGTAATGTAGGCAAGGGAAGGCGTTGCCTTTTCAAAACTACATACAGTGCCTGGTTGCCCAGGCGGGCTGATCCCATGGCATGGCAGCCCCAGCCTTACAGGTGGCCAGGAAGGATTGGACTTGAGGGCTGGGGTTGGACGGGGCCTGGCTGTGGGGTGGGGGATGTTGTTAGGGGTGCCAGATGGTTTAACCAAAAATATTGACAGCCCCCCCCCCTTCAAAAAAAAACAAAAAACCATAGAGGAGAAAATTCTGTTGGGGGGGGGGGGGGGGGAAGGGGGAAACCAAAGTTGTTAAGCCAAAAAAAAAAAAGGACCCTGAGAGTTATTAAGCAAAAATAAATAAATAAATAAATAAATCCCCCCCCCCCACCCCCACCCCCAGCATGGCCACTCTAAGAAATGCCTTTGAGGTTTTTTGGCCCTAATAGGCTGCGGCAGCCATCCTTAATCTTGTCTTCTTGCTCCGGGCCAGACTGCTCCTGTGCAGAACCAGGTTAGCACCTGGGATTTTCGCCTGCTGGCTGGGAAAAAATCAGAAAATAGCAGACATTTAGGTGTCTGGTATTGCTGAATTTTTTTACCAGACAGGAGGCGAAAATACCAGTCTGTCCAGGTCAATACCGGACACCTGGCAACCCTAGATGGGTCACGGTCACAGGGAAGGGGTGTGGCTTTGAACAGAATGGGCGGGGCTTGAGCTTGCCTTCCTCAGCTAGGCCTTCACTCATATCCTGTGGTTGACTAGACAGAGCTTTAGAAAGACAAGGGCTATGTCAACACTCACGGCTTCTTGGGCAAGTAATATGCAAATGAGGCTAAGCGTGGAATATCGCCGAGCCTCATTTGCATACCTACTGAGCCACCATTTTTTTCAGAAGAGGCTCTTGCGCAAGAAGGAGCAACCTAAGCCTCCCTTGCTGCAGTTGAAGCCACTTGCTTCTTGTATTGTCATCAGAGGCCAAAGAGAACAATTTTCCTCCCTCCACCCTGTGACACCCTGTGAGATACCTGAAAACCGCTATCATGTCAGGGTGGTCAAATATTGGAATAAATTGCCAAGGGAGGTGGTGGAATCTCCCTCTCTGGAGATATTTAAGAACAGGTTAGATAGACATCTGTCAGGGATGGTGTAGACGGAGCTTGGTCCTGCCTTGAGGGCGGGGGGCTGGACTCGATGACCTCTCGAGGTCCCTTCCAGTCCTATGATTCTATGATTCTATGTCTCCTCTTAGTCTTCTCTTTTCCAAACTAAACAAGCCCTCCCTTCATCCTTCCCTCATAGCTCATGTTCTCTAGACCTTTAATGATTTTTGTTGCTCTTCTCTGGACCTTCTCCAATTTCTCCACATCTTTCTTGAAATGTGGTGCCCAGAACTGGACACAATACTCCAACTGAGGCCTAATCAGTGCAGAATGACTTCTCGTGTCTTGCTCACAACACTCCCATTAATGCATCCCAGAATCATGTTTGCGTTTTTTTTTTTTTTTTTTTGCAACAGGATCACACTGTTGTCTTGTGTTTAACTGTGGTCGACAATGACCCCTAGATCCCTTTCTTCAGGGCTCCTTACTAGACAGTCACTTCCCATTCTGTATGTGTGAAACAGATGGTTCCTTCATAAGTGGAGCACTTTGCACTTGTTGTTGTTAAACTTCATCCTGTTTACCTCAGAGCATTTCCCTAGTTTGTCCAGATCATTTTGAATTCTGACCCTATCCTCCAAAGCAGTTGCAAGCCCTCCCAGCTTGGTATCATCTGGAAACTTAATAAGCATCCTCTCCATGCCCTCATCTAAATCATTGATGAAGATATTGAACAGAGCTGGTCCCAAAACGGACCCCTGCAGAACCCCACTTGTTATGCCTTTCCAGCATGACTGTGAACCATTCATAACAACTCTCCGAGGATGGTTATTCAGCCAGTTATGCACCCACCTTATAGAAGCCACTTCTAGGCTGCATTTTCCTAGTTTATTGATAAGAAGGTCATGTGAGACCTTAAGGGATGGGCTGGAGGGGACATGCCACTTCAGTTGTGTCATCACCATCTCCTCTTGTCCTGAGCCCAAGGAGGGGAGTTGGCCAGATGGAAGTGGGTGATCTATACATGCATTGCTACAACCAGAACTAGGGCTGGAGGGACAGGTGTTCATTGCAGCGCTGTCTTCCTGGAAAGCTGCTGGGAGCCACCCATCTGACTACACTGACCCTGTCAGCACCGTCTTACTCCCTTCCCCACTTCGGGCGGAGAAACAGCTCCCCTTCCAGGAGCTTCTGCTGCCATGGTGAGCTGGGGACCAAAGCCAAGGTGAAGCCAGCCCCAGGGAACACTCAGAGCAATGTGGTGAGTCAAAACTGGCATGTTCTCAGTGCCCTAGAGAAAAGCCCAGTAGGACACAATCTCACCAGAACAGGTGCGGCTGTGCCCTTTCTTTGTTCAGCTGAACAGGGGGTAAAGAGCAGGGGCAGGGGGCTCCTTTGATGGAGAGTAACCCTTCCCTTCCAGACCATCCTCCACCACCACTTCAACAAAAGTGTGTGGGGAAGGGGCGGAGCTTGGTTTCCTCACCCTGTCACCAGAGTGCGCCATAGCGCGTATGTACAATGCCAGTAGATGGCGCTCCAGAACTCATAGCACGGTCCTTGGGTTCTGGAGGACCAATAAAACTTGCCATGCTCCGCAAATAGCTTCCTACAGTGGCTCGTTATGCCAGATTTTAGCTCTCCTCACTGCCCAGGTCAGCTGGCCAGGCATAAGGCAGGGACATAAACTGCATCCTCCAGAGGGGCCCAGGAAGAGGGTTGTGACAATTCTTCCCGAGTCCCAATTCCTTCCTGAGGCTGCTCTGGGCTGGAGCGGTGACGCACGCTGCCCCTTGCGGAGGCGGGACCTGGGACTTGGAAAGGAAGCACGTTTTACTGTCCAGCTCACAGCAGGTGACTGTCAATTGCTGAGAGTGAAAATTAAAAATACCAAATCACCCTCCCGATAAACAGTTTTCAAACGAGTGCAGTTCTTGGCAGTGTCAAGTTCCGCCCAGTTCTCAGACCGTATCTCTTCCCTGTAGGGCCGTCAATTCAAAACACATTTCACTTTCAGATGGCGGCTTGGATGCTAGCGGCTTGTTTGTGTTTGCTAATTTTATTAGGTATGGATTGTTTATCATTAACTGAACAGACCTCGCATCCTTCCCCGCACCGGTCAGCTTTGAGTGATACGTGCTGAGTCTGAGCAGACGCTCTGCTGCGACAATATTTTAATGAATACGCCACACTGCAGTTGACGTCCCCGTGTGCACCAGAAGAGGAATTATTTTGGGTCCTGATATCAAACCAAGCAATCAGAGGTTCAATTGATTATTTGCAGCTGGGTCCACATGGCTAACAAGAGCTGATGAATTCTTTCCCTGGCTTATCTGCCAAGGAGGACGGATCATGGAAGTCACAGTCTAGACAAGTGGATTTAGTCTCAGTGAAGATTCACTTTCCTATAATCTACACAAGGAGATGGCTTTTTCCTCCCTAGCTGGAGTACTAGCACCCCAAATTCACAGGTCATTTTGCAGCATTTTTCTCCATCGGTTTCTTCCATGAGAAATTAAGATAATTTGCCTGAGGTTCATGAGATCAATCCACACTAGAGCTGGTTGGAAAAAGTAGGTTGTTCTCCTTCCTTTCCTTCCCATAGGAAACTGACTTTTTGACAATATGGGCGATGTAGTCTGGCTGAGGACCCAGACCATAGGAGAGAATGGGGACATGAGGAACCCAAACTATAACTTCTACGAGGCAGTGTGGCAGCATTTCCAGATTGAAATCTAACACTTTTGGGCTGATTTTTGTTTTGTTTTTTGGGGAATTATTTTTCAGGGGAAAGTAGACTTTTAAAAAAATCCTTCAAATACCCAATTTCCTATTTAAAAAGGGTTTGATGGAAATTTTTCAGCTAGTCTTAATCCACAACCTTCTGCATAACAGGCTTTTTTTTTTTCAGCATAGACATTTCCCCCCCCCCCCCCCCCCCAAAAGGCAAACAAAACCAGCGTTATCATCCTCACTTCACAGACCTGATTGAAGCCTGGATTAAGTCAGTGATTTGCCCGAGGAGTCAGCTGGCAAAGCCAAACTTTGAATCTTGATTCCTGCTTGAGCTCTTTGTCCATCTTACCTCAGCCAGCAGTTTGAAGCCTCTTGAAGTCTATTGCTTCTGCCCTTCTTTTGTACTACATATCCGGAGTGGGAGGGGGTTACTAATTGTAATTCTATATGCCATTTTTTATTGTGTAGGGTATTTTCTTCTCTTGAGGGAAGTGTGACCTAGTGAGTGAGTGCTGTGGCAAAGGTATACCAAAGAGACGTGCCTTATATGTTGTGCTACAAGCCATAGAGAAAATGTGCTGAATATTTTCACAACATACCAATAGAGAGTTTGGATAACAATGGCAGAATGGGTCAGACCAAAGGTCTCTCCAGCCCAGTGTCCTATTTTCCAACAGTGGCCAATGCCCCAGAGGGAATGAACAGAACAGAGAAATTAGCATGTGGTCCATCTCCTATCGTCCAGTCCCAGGTCCCAACCACTCCGGCTAATAGCCAGTGATGGGCCTGTTCTTCATGAACTTATCTCGTCCTTTTTGAACCCAGTGGAAACTAGAGCCACAGCTTGACTGCATTGTGTGAAGACTTTGGAATGAGATCCCTTTGGAACTCTTCGCAGTCAGCTTTCGGCTTAACTATCCGGACCAATTTTGTATCCTCTACAAACTTTCCCCTCCCATTATTTACCCTTTTCCCCTCATCATTTATGAATATGCTGAACAGCATTGATACCGGTACAGATCTCTGGGACACCCAACTATTTATCTCTCAGCACTTGGAAAGCTGATCCTTTATTCCTACCCTTTCTTTACTACTTTTTAACTAGTTAGTAACCCATGAGAGAACCCTCCCTCTTATCGTATGACTGCGTACTTAGCTTAGGAGTCTTTGGAGACGGACATTCCTTATGTTTGTTTTAAACCTGCTGCCTCTTCATTTCATGTGTTACACGAAGGAGTAAAAACCACTTCCTTATTCATTTTCTCCACACCAGTCATGATTTTATAGATCTCTATTCCCTCTGTCATCTCTTTTCATTCCCATTCCTTTTACTCTCGCCTCCTATGGAAAATGTTTCCTTAGCCCTAATCATTTTGGTCCCTCATTCCAGTTCTAATATATCTTTCCAGATGAGGGGGTAACCAGGGGTACATCTAAACTACATGGCTCCATCGATGGAGCCA
This sequence comes from Pelodiscus sinensis, assembly GCF_049634645.1. Taxonomy (NCBI): domain Eukaryota; kingdom Metazoa; phylum Chordata; order Testudines; family Trionychidae; genus Pelodiscus; species Pelodiscus sinensis. Next base: position 194,209,302 of record NC_134713.1, read on the forward strand.
TGTAGATCTGTTTGATTTAAATAATCGCGGCTTCATTTAAATTTACATGGCTGCCGCGCTGAGCCGACAAACAGCTGATCGGCTGTTTGTCGGCTCAGCGCGCTAGTCTGGACGCTCCCCTGCTGACATGAAAGCCCTTTATCGACCTCCCTGGTAAACCTCATCCTACGAGGCATAACGGGGAGGTTGATAAAGGGCTGTCAGGTCGGCGCGGGAGCGTCCAGACTAGCGCGCTGAGCCGACAAACAGCTGATCAGCTGTTTGTCGGCTCAGCGCAGCAGCCATGTAAATTTAAATGAAGTCGCGATTATTTAAATCGCGGCTTCATTTCCCTTTGTCTACAACCCTCATCTACATGGCTCTGTTGATGGAGCCATGTAATTTAGACACAGCCCAGAACTGCACTCAGTATTTAAGGTGGGGGTATACCATGAATTTATGTAGTAGTATTATGATGGTTTCTGTTTTATTATCTATACTAGTGGTTCCCAATCTTTTTGATACTGGGGACCCAGTAAACCCATTCACAAGCTTTTGGAGGACTGGTAACTTTATTTGCCTATTCATTAAGCAAATGATGAATATGCATATACATTTTCTGGTCCTCCCAAAGCCCCCCGTGCCAACTTTAGCAAAGCTTTTGATACGGTCTGCCACAGTATTCTTGCCAACAAGTTAAGGAAGTATGGATTGGATAAATGGACTGTAGGATGGATAGAAAGCTGGCTAGACTGTCGGGCCCAGGGTTTCCCAAACTTTATATAGTTGGTACTGAAAAAAACCGAGTTCCTTTTTTGGTGACCCAAAAATATAAACGCATATAAACTGGGTTGAGACAGGAGGTGCAGGCTCTGGGGTGTGAATGAGGGATTTAGGTGTAGGAGAGAGTGAGAGGTGCAAACTCTGGGAGGGAATTTGGATGCAGGAGGATGTGGAGAAGGGGATGCTGGCTTGGGGAGGGGGACTCCAGGTTGGGGAGTGTTGGGCTCAGGTGGAGGGTTGAGGTGCTGAGCAAGCCACAGGCTTGTGGATGTGAGGGTGCAGGAGTTTGGGGGTCTGGCTGGGGGGGAGGGGATCCTGCAGCTGCAAGGCGAGGCCCAGGAAGTGCGCAGGCTGCTCCCCGGTCTACCAAACAGCAGCGCGGTACCTGAAACACTGGTCCGTCGCACACCTGATGCCTTCCTGCACGGGGGGAGGGGAAGTCCCGAACTGCACCAGCCCCAACCGCTGGGGCAGTGCACACCTTGCTCCTCTGCTCCCCACGGCAGCACGCGCTGCCCAAGCCACCAGAGCCGGTGCAGTCCCAGATCCCCACTCCCTCCCCAGTGCACGATGGACCGGCATTTTAGGTACCGCGCTGGCAGTTGGGGCAGGAGGGAGAGCAGCCTGCGCACTTCCAGGACCTGGCACACAGCTGCAGAACTGCCCCCTGTCCCTGCAGGAAGCCCACGCTACCTCCGTGGTCCCTGGAGGTAGCATCAGTGCGGCTGCCCACCCCTCCTGGCCCCAATCCCAGCCGCTTTACCAGCCGGCGCCAGCTCCTGTTCTGCATTGGTGCACCCAGCGTTCTCCCTGGGTCCTAATGCCCGTCGGATCTAGCCCTGCCGCCCGGAAGCATGCCTGGCAGACGCACGCTGTAGGCAGCAGGCTCTCTCCCAAGAATCGTGCGCACACATTTTTCTGAGGACCGGTATTTTTTTTCTGAGGACCGGTACTGGGCCACAGATCACACTTTGGGAAATGCTGATGTTTGTGCAAAAACATGCTGCCTGTCTACATTGGCGGGGAGTTCTTGCGCAAGAACACTGATGTTCTAATGTGTGAAATCAGGGCTTCTTGTGCAAGAACCATGATGCTCCCGCTCAGGAATAAGCCCTTTTGCGCAACTGTTCTTGTGCAAGAGGCCAGTGTAGACAGGCAACATGAATTTCTTGCGCAAGAAAGCCCGATGGCTAAAATGGCCATTGGATCTTTCTTGCGCAAGAGAGCATCTACACTGGCACGGGTGCTTTTGCGCAGAAGCACATCTCTTGCACAAAAGCACATGCCAGTGTAGACGCTCTCTTGCGCAAATACTTTAACGCAAAAACGCTTGCGTTAAAAGTATTTGCGCAAAATCTTGCCAATGTAGACGTAACGATTTCTAAAATTGTATTAGCTTCTTTGATGGCTGCTGCTTTGTGATGGAGTGGACTAGTCCCTGAGGTTCCCTACTGGAGGTCTTGTGGTCCTGTCATAACTTGCCCCCCAAAAAAGGCAATAGAGAAGTTCTTAAAGATTCTAGAATGTCTGCAGGAGAACCAGCCAATCAGGGACCAGGAAGGCCATAAAAAGGAGTTGCAGAACAGAGCTGCAGTAAGTTGTTGTGTGCAGCTCAAGGAGTGAAGTCTGGGTCGCTGTCTGGAAGAGTATCTACAATGACTCCAGGATCTTTCTTGAGTGGTAACAGCTAATTTAGAGCCTATTATTTTTTTTTATATGTAGTTGAGATAATGTTTTCCATTGTGCATTACTTTGCACTTATCAACATTGAATTTCATCTGCCATTTAGTTGCCCTGTCACTCAGCTTAATGAGATCCCTTTGGAACTCTTCGCAGTCAGCTTTGGGCTTAACTATCCTGAGCAATTTTGTAGCATCTACAAACTTTGCCATCCCATTATTTACCCCTTTTCCTTCATCATTTACGAATATGCTGAACAGCATTGGTACCAGTACAGATCCCTGGCACACCCAACTATTTACCTCTTGGCACTGTGAAAGCTGATCCTTTATTCCTACCCTTTCTTTACTACTTTTTAACTGGTTAGTGACCCATGAGAGAACCTTTCCTCTTATTGTATGACTGCGTACTTGGCTTAAGAGCCTTTGGTGAAGGACATTACTATTGCTGTTTAAAAAGCCATGTCTTTCCAGTTTGAAAGTCTTTTAACCAGAACTCCCAGTCACCGGATCTTGTTATGCTTCTGTCCACTAAACTGAGAGAATATCTTTATTTCTGGATTAATAGACATGAGTGAAAATTAACTGGGTGGGAAAAATGTTCATGTATTTTCTCACCAAATTCAGCAAATTCGTAGCACTCTTTGTGTAAAAGACGACAGTGGAATGAGTGAAAATGAACAAATTACTATTGCCACGAAATATTGGAGGTGGCTTGCAAGTGGTATCACGACTGGTCTCTGTAAGGATTAGCTTTAAGGAAGGTCTCTCTAAGAAAAGGGAAAAGAGAGTGTTGAAAGGAAAGGTGCTTCAAGAGACTTTTTAGTAAAATACATACCTAATACAAGTACCTAAGAAGGCCTAGAACAGCACTAACCATCACAAACCTCTTCTGTTCCAATGATCTGGGTCTAATAATCCAGCTTCAATGAAGTAGGAAAGATTTTTCCCTTGACCTGAACAGGCTTCAGATAATCCCCTCAGCCTCCTCTGAAGCCAGGGGGCATTTCAAAGCCATGCCCAGAGAGATGACGTCATGCCTATGTGATGACCCTATAGGGAAATGCTACTGAAACAAAGACCCTAGCATTCCAGAAGCAGCTGACTGTTGTTCTGGTGGAAATTCCTAGTGAGTCATGGTAGATGGAGGTAAAAATTACCCAGGTTACCATCAATATTTCCTCTAATTTTTTTCCATGAGTGTGTGGAATAAATTTTGTTATATGCACCAAGGCATGTGCTGATGTGCACCACCTGTAGAAACACATTCTGCCAGCTGCGGGCACTGTGGGTGCTCTGGTAGGGTACATCTACACACCAGCTTTATTTTGGAATAACTGACATGATTTCGAAATAACAAAATGTGCATCTACACAGCAAGCCATTATTTTGAAACCGTGTTGAGCTGGAGGACTTTTTACTCCAACTCGTGTAACTCTCATTTCACAAGGAGTAAGGGAAGTCAGAAGAAGAGTGTTCTTCCTTTGACTTCCTGCTGTGTAGGCAGCACCAAAAGCCGAATTCAGCTATTTTGACTTCAGCTACGCAATTGACGTAAGCTGCGTAGCTTAATTCAACTTTAGCCCTGCTGTGTAGACATGCCCCTCATCAGCTGGGCAGCACCTGACTCTCTCCTGAATGGCCGCCCAAGCGCTCAGCTTGCAGGGAATGCTGGTTTCCGCTAATGTCTGCGTGCCGTCAGCAGATGTAAATGGCTGTAACTCGAATGGGTCTAGGTACACCCACTGGGGTCTGGCCCTGGGAGCAGGTCCAGGTTTGCTCTTTCCCAGGAGTACCGTCTCCCTAAACATCTCGGCTGCATCTAGATTGGCATGATTTTCCGGAAATGCTTTTAACGGAAAAGTTTTCCGTTAAAAGCATTTTTGGAACAGAGTGTCTAGATTGGCACGGACGCTCTTCCGCAAAAGCACTTTTTGCAGAAAAGCGTCTGTGCCAATCTAGACGCGCTTTTCCGCAAAAAAGCCCCGATCGCCATTTTCGCGATCGGGGCTTTTTTACAGAAAACAAATCTGAGCTGTCTGCACTGGCCCTTTTGTGCAAAAGCTTTGCGCAAAAGGGACTTTTGCCTGAATGGGAGCAGAATAGTATTTCCGCAAGCAGCACTGATTTCTTACAGTAGGAAGTCAGTGCTTTTGCAGAAATTCAAGCGGCCAGTGTAGACAGCTGGCTAGTTTTTCCGGAAAAGCGGCTGATTTTCCGGGAAACCTGGCCAGTCTAGACACAGCCCTCCTGTGCTAGTGATGCTGCAGCGAAGCAGAAGCTGTGCGATGAGACAGATTAGGGGTAGCCTCTTCAGAAGGCCCATGTGACCTAGGACAGGGTTTCTCAACCTGCCAGGGATGATCCAAAATGAGTCACCCAAATGTGCGGGCGGGGGCGGGAGGAGAGTGGATCATTCCACTGGGGCTTGAGGGGTTTGCAGAGCCTGTCCCACACTCAGCCCTGCAGCATGAGGTGGGCTGGGCTCAGTTCCCTGCCCCAGGCATTGTGAGCTGGTACCCGGGCTACCCAGTATATGGGGTACCTGGCACCAAGCACTGCCCAGGTCTGGCCAAACCATCCCCTGCCATGATGAAGAGGCTCCAGGAGGCCAAATTCGACTGGCTGGTACCACGAGGCCATTTGCGTGTCTCACACATTTGGCCAGGTCTAACCTGAACAGCGCGGGGCCCCGGAGCCAGCTGCTGATCCCAGCCAGCCCTGCAGGACGGGAGCTGCTGTGATGGCGTGCCTGCTGTACTTACTTACAACTCGTTACACGCAGATTATCTTTTGTGGGTAAGAAATAGTTAGTGAGCCAGTTGGGTTTTACACTGGCCCTGTTCACTGGGCCCTGCCATGCCGTCCAGCCTTACAAATAGCCTGGCGTCCGAAACAATTGAGAGCCACTGGCTGAGGGTGCAATGTCTGCTAAGAATTGGATGAGCCCTGCCTCTGGAAACACTGAGGTGAAGGGGAAAACGAGCCGCCTGCTTAGTTCCCCCTCCAGCTGAGAACAGCGCGTACCTCCTTCCCCCACAGACACTCACGGGCCCTGAGAGAGGGTTGAGAGTCCCCGGCGGTATAAATCAACCTTCAGAGCATTGTATGGGAGATCAGAGGCAAAGGCGGAAGGGAAACTATCAAGACAATCCTGAATGGCCTGGGATATAGACCCCCGAGGAGAATTGCTTCGGGGTGGGTTGTCTGGTATGGTGGTACGTCGGGCTCATCCACGAAACTTGAGAGAGGTAACAGGGCTCTGAAGGGAACTGGAGAGCCCTCAAATGATTCTAGGTTGTATCAACAGGTGTGTTGTAAGCAAAACTCGTGAAGTCATTCTGCCGCTCTACTCTGCACTAGTTAGGCCTCAGCTGGAGTATTGTGTCCAGTTCTGGGCGCCACATTTCAAGAAAGATGTGGAGAAATTGGAAAAGGGTACAGAGAAGAGCGACAAGAATGATTAAAGGTTTAGAGAACATGACCTATGAACTGGGCTTGTTTAGTTTGGAAAAAAGAAGATTAAGGGGGGACATGATAGCGGTTTTCAAATATCTAAAAGGGTGTCACAAGGAGGAAGGAGAAAACTTGTTCCTCTTGGTTTCTGAGGACAGGACAAGGAGTAATGGGCTTAAAGTGCAGCAGGGGAGGTTTAGATTGGACATTAGGAAAAAATTCCTAACTGTCAGGGTGGTCAAATATTGGAATAAATTGCCAAGGGAGGTGGTGGAATCTCCCTCTCTGGAGATATTTAAGAACAGGTTAGATAGACATCTGTCAGGGATGGTGTAGACGGAGCTTGGTCCTGCCTTGAGGGCGGGGGGCTGGACTCGATGACCTCTCGAGGTCCCTTCCAGTCCTATGATTCTATGAAATGAAGGCCTGGCATGCTGGGAAGTTGAACAAGTGAGGGAGGGAAAAGGAGAAGGTGCTGCCTTAGAAATGTAGCAAAGTAATAAAGAGGTAGCCCTGTTAGTCTGATCTTGGTAAAACAAAACGAAAAAATATGTAGCACTTTATCCTTTCCTTGGCTGCAACTCCACCTCGGGTGATCCCGGCTGGGTGAGCTTTTGCCGAGTTTCATTAGGCCGGCTGCTCGGCGGAGGTAAACGGAAGGTCTCCATTGATGTTCTGATTTGCATCAGCTGCGGCCCTGGCCCTCCATGTGGCGTTGATCCCCTTGCTTTGGCTCTGATCTGCTGTTCTCTCTCACATCTTAATCAATCTTGTGTCTAATTAGACCTCTCGGGTCTGAGGCGGGTGTTGGGGAATTTCACGTTGACGGTACCAGAAAAAGAAGGAAAAAAACAACCCGTGTCCCTAAGACGAGGCAGTGAAGGAAGGGAGAGCGGAATGTGTGTCTCTTCAGGATCTGCAGGCAAGCGGGCGTGGGCTCCCTTTGCTCCAGGATTGCTCTCTGGCGGGATTACTGACTCCTTGGGAACTGAACTGAAGGAGGGAAGGAGGACCCGTAAGGTGACTTGTGTGAAACGAATGCAGCTGCCTAAAGCCACTTACATTCACAGCCTCCTTGGCTGTCACCTGAAACTGACATATGTGGGGCAGAGTAATAGAGCTCTTAAAATAAGGGATAAAGGATCTTTCGGAAAAGGCTTTATTTACCGAAAGATCCGCGTCTAGACTGGCGCTTTTTTCCAGCAAAGCTCCGAGCCGAAAAAAAGCGGCAGCCATTTTTATGCTAATGAAGTGGGGGAGATTTAAATCCCCACTTCATTAGCAATTGTGATACGTCTAATTTACATCCCTTTTCGGAAAAAGAGATGCAATCTAGACGTAGCCTGTGTGTCAGAGGCCTGGGCATGCTCCAGTGCAGTCAATGGGGGCTCCTTGAGAACAGGCGCATAAAGTATTAGTGCATTAATCTTAGGGTGCTTATCCTATTGACAGTCTGCCCACCAGGGCGTGATTCAGCCGTGCGGAGTGCTAGGGTTTTTAGCCAGCCGGGGAGGATGATATAGCTGCATAGAGTCATAGAAGATTCGGATTGGAAGAGACTTCAGGAGGTCATCTAGTTTCTCAATCTTTTTTTTTTTTATAAAGTACCCTTTTTCCTAAAAAAAATTGTAAGTACCCCGAGTACCTACAATTTTCAGACACACACATTTTTTTTCTACCATTGCAACACGTTTGTTTAAACAACTTAATCGTAGCCGGGTGGGTGCTGAAATTTTGGAGTGTAAAAAGTACAAGAAGAATAAAGCGCTGTAAAGCTTAAAAGAAAAATTCCGTTTTCTCCAAATTTCAGTTGTGTTGACGTACCCCCCCAGACTTCTCTCGAGTACCCCTGACGGTACTCGTACCACTGGTTGAGAAACACTGCTCTAGTCCAACCCCCTGCTCAAAGCAAAACCGACCCCAACTAAATCCTCTCAGCCAGGGCTTTGTCAAGCCGAGACTTAAAAACCTCTAGGGATGGAGATTCCACCCGCTCCGTAGGGAACCCAGCCCAGTGCTTCCCCACCCATCTAGGGAAATAGTTTTTCCTAATATCCAACCTAGACCTCCCCCACTGTAACTGGAGACCATTGCTCCTCGTTCTGCCATCTGTCACTACTGAGAACAGCCTCTCTCCATCCTCTCTGGAACCCCCCTTCAGGAAGTTGAAGGCTGCTACCAAATTCCCCCTCACTCTTCTCTCCTGCAGACTAAATAAGGCCAAATCCCTCAGCCTCGCCTTGTAAGTCATGTGCTCCAGCCCCCTAATCATTTGTGTTGCCCTCCACTGGACTCTCTCAGATTTGCCCACATCCTTCCAGATGTGCCCTGATCAGTGCCGAATATAGTAGAATAATCACTTCCGTGAGCCTTTTCCCATTAATGCACCCCAATATGCCGTTAGCCTTCTTGGCTACAAGGGCACACTGTTGACTCATATCCAGCTTCTCATCCACTGTAACCCCCAGGTTCTTTTCTGCTGAACTGCTACTTAGCCAGTTGGTCCCCAGCCTGTAACAGTGCTTGGGATTCTTCCGTCCCAAGTGTAGGACTCTACACTTGTCCTTGTTGAACCTCATCAGATTTCTTTTGGCCCAATCCTCCAATTTGTCTGTGTGACTCTGGACCCCGTCCCTGCCCTCCAGTGTATCTACCTCTGCCCCTAGCTTAGTGTCATCCGCAGACTTACTGAGGGTGCAACCCATCCCCTCATCCGGGAAATTAATAAAGATATTAAACAGACTGACCTCAGGACTGACCCTGGAGCACTGCACTATGTACCAGCTGCCAGCTAGACATTGAGCCATTGATCACTACCTGTTGAGCCTGATGGTCTAGCCAGCTTTCTATCCGTATAGTCCATTCATCCAAGCCATACTTGTTTAACTTGCTGGCAAGAATACTATGGGAGACCATATCAAAAACTGTGCTAAACTCAAGGTCTATCACTTTCCCTGCTTTCCTCATATCCTCAGAGCCAGTGATCGCATTGTAGAAAGCAATTAGGTTGGTCAGGCATGACTTGCTCTTGGTGGCTCCATGCTGACTGTTCTTGATCACCTTCCTCTCCGCCATGTGTTTTAAAATGGATTCCTTGAAGAATACATGGGAGCTGGTCTCCTCACCATTACAGGGGTGTAAACTGGTTCGTCCCTCAGCGTCCACTATGAGCTAATTGTGTTACAGAGAGATCAGCCTGAGCGGTCACCACTAAGGCCGGTGGCCCTTTTATTACGCACATTCGCGTGACACCCGAGCCGGGTAGGCCTGCTGGCGGAGTAGGGGGGTTCGGGCCCGCCCCCTCTCCGAACCCCGGCCCAGGGCCCTAAAGGCAGGGACCCGTGGTCCCTCCCTCGCGGATGGGGGAACGCCCCAAAACACACCCGCTCACGGGCTCCACGACCCCGCCCTGGGCCGCTTCCTACTCCACCAGGCCTCCCGGCCCGTCTCCCTTGACCCCGCTGGCCTCACCTCTCCTTCTTTCTCCCCTCCTCCAGCTCGGTCCGCCGCGCTCCCTTGCACCGTGCCGGTCCCGGGTTTAAATCCCCCGCCGGCTCCATTCCCCCTCCACGTCACTTCCCCTGCGACGCCTCCCAGCCACCCTTCCCCCGTGACGTCATCCCCCTGCGCCTCGCCGGCCCCTCCCTCTCGGGCCCTGTCAGCCGGCGTATTACTGCCGCCCGTCGCGGCGGGCTGAGCTGTGCTCCCCGCCCCCCGGTATGGCCGCCCGGCGCCTCCCGGCGCGTTCTCAGTGCGGGGCGCGAGTGCCCCGTCGCGCCGCCCGGGGCCTCCCGGCGCGCTCTCAGTGCGGGGCGCGAGTGCCCCGTCGCGCCGCCCGGGGCCTCCCGGCGCGCTCTCAGTGCGGGGCGCGAGTGCCCCGTCGCGCCGCCCGGGGCCTCCCGGCGCGCTCTCAGTGCGGGGCGCGAGTGCCCCGTCACAAGGGCACAGTGGTATGCCACCAGCTAGTTAACGTTACAGTCCCATCTCGTAGCTTTGACACGAAAATAAGGTTCCCACCACTTGTAAGATTGGCGTTTGGGGGCTTGGCCCCTCTCCGGGGATATTTTCACTGCTCCTCCTGTGCTGGTGGCAGAATTTGCTGTTCAGTAAGCTTGCTGAGGGGCATACCTCCTGGAACATCTCAGAATATACTTAGCTGGTGTAAATAAGCAGACCTCTGAAGTCAATGGAGCTATGCCAATTTACACCAGCTGGGGGATGATCCAATTTTGTCAAAATGGCTGAAATCCAAATAGCAAGTCACATTCCATTATGACTCAGGGAGGGCAGCGTGGGCTGTAGAGGGCGTAAACAAGGACAGAATTTTCCTCTCTGTTTGCCTGAACTCTGCACGTTGCAGGGACTGTTATTAACATTTAGACTCCATGGGGACATAAACAACATAGGCCAGATAACAGTGCATCTAGCCCCCAAGCATAGAAGTGAGTGAGCCTTGAAACTTCTGGAGAATGGCCGAAGTCAGAAATGATATCTCATTCCAACTGAGTGGATTAGAGATAACACAGGCTGCTTCGGGCGTTGAAGAGCCACGTTCTACCCAAAGCAAGTCAACTGTTGGGGGGTGCATTCCTCTATAATCTACTGGCTGAATTTCAGCACCTCTTCCGGGTCTGAGGTACTGGCTGATTATTTCAGTAGTGCAGACGCTTCAAATGTTAAAAATTCATGAAATCTGCAGGCCTTGTGCATGTGGGATATTGCATGCACAGGTAGATGTGTTATCCTCGGCATGGTGAACCTGGTCATTTTGATCAGAAACCAGAAGTGACCTAAAAACGTAGTTTATTGCTGAGTACATGAGAGACTCGATGGACATGCCCTGGTAAGAAGTAAAATGAATTTGTGGAGTGGGGTGGGGCAGGACTAAACATTTCATCTACAATCCTTTAACTGTCACGCTACCTTGTGATCGTGCAGCTCTTGAAGTAAGGCAGTGTGAAATTATAATCGGGCCACAGAGGGTCTTCTGTAAATCAAGCCATCTTGTATTGTCATATGCTCAATCAGCCACGAGCAGTTTTGTCCTCCGTAGACTACCAGAGAGGCTTGTTATACAGAATAGTAAAACAAATGAGCGTGTTACTCTTTCTATACAGTGGTCGGGCTACGAACCCACAGGAAAAGCCTTCTTCTGTGGAAAATTAGAAACCCAGGGTCTGATTCTCATTGACATTAAGGAGCCATAGTAAACGCAGATTACATCAATGCCCACCTCGCGGCCCATTACACTGTGTTATTGTTTTTTCAGCTGCCATAACCTTCACATGCGAACAGCGTCAGACCAGATCCCCAGGTGGTGTAAATCCGTTCCTCTCCATTGAAGTCAGTTAACTCCAGCAGAGGATGAGACTCATAATCTTCAAATCTAGCTTCACATCCTTGGGACGATGATTTTTATGCTGCAGGTCTTGCTACTTCACCTGCTTTTCTGCTACAGTAGAAGCTCCGAGTTATGAACTGCTTGGGAATGGAGATCGTTAGTAACTCTGAAACGTTTGGACTGCTGAACAAAATATTCTGGTGGTTGTTTCAAAAGTTGACAACTGAGCAATGACTTAATACCGCTCCAAAACTTTACTATGCAGAAAAAAATGCTGCTTTAAACCATCTTAATTTTAATGAAACAAGCACAGAAATAAGTACTTTACCTTGCCAAATTTTATACAGGTTGATTCTCTGTAGTCCAGTAACCTCAGAACTTGACCAGTGCCAAATCAGAGAATGTGCTGAACCGCAGGAGGTCAATATTGTCTAGTGGCATTATCAACACTTCCACTGTTTGCTGGGCTGTTAGAAGATGTTTAGGGGTAAATTAGAGCTAAATAGCGCACAGAACAGTGAGAGCCAGGACTGGTGGCTGTCAGCAAACTTTATGGGACTATAGGAAACTTGGCCACACCCATGGTAAGTGGACATCCGGCTAACTAAAATCATGCCAGACCATGGAGGTTGCAGGACAAGAGAGTGCCAGACTAGAGAGGTTCTATCTATTTAAACCGTCCCTTTCTAGTTTTTTCAATAGTTTTTTAGCACAGTACGATACTGCATTAGTTCTTCTCTGCTTCTGCCTGAAGGCATGCTTCTGATTCCAAATAGGGTGTGGGCTCAGTCTGTCATTCTGGTGTTCGTAACGCTGCAATTTTACTGTAATGCAATCGAGGGCAGTCGTCCCAGAAATGTTTTGCTTGGTTCTATGCTTTGGCCAGGGTGTGTAAAGAAGAATCTTTCCAAGGTGCCCTGCATATTTGTATTTCTTTTCCCTGGCGCCCCGTGGATAATTAGGGAATACTACGCGGCTTTTGGTTTTCGTGTTTCCCAGACCTAGCTGTGATCAATGCACCGACTGTGTTGAGGAACCGATGAAGGACAAGCCTAGTGAAGGGGAGTACTGAAATACAATGTAACAAGCAAATAATGCTCATTCATTTTATAGATTACGGCAAGCATCAGATCTTGGGGAAACGATAAGGCTAGTGTAAACCAGCGTAGGTCCATTAACTTTAAAATGCAGCCCTATAGGCCCACCAGTGTACACTGCGTGGTAACAAGCAGAAGGAGACTTTTAGAAAGGACAAAAGCAAGACAAGTAAATGGAATTGAACGCACACTGCAGACACAACGTGCACTAACGACACCTTGCACTAATAGAGCGCCAGGCATCTGGAAGAGCTTTAGAAAGGTCTCATCACTCCCGTTTTACAGACAGCAGCTGAAGAAGAAAGCACTTACCGCTCACGTTCCCCTAAGCAGCAGCAGCATTCTGGATCTGGGGTTGAGACGGTTTTGTCACGGCCAGGCTGCTGGTGCTATCATTTTCATCTGCAATTGAAATCAATGATGCATTGGACAGATTGTATTAAGCATGCTGAGAGGCCAGTGTTGCATGCCGGGGCTCACGTTTATGTGTGAGCACAGCCTGGCTGGCCTTAGCTTGTATTCCCCAGCCCCAGGTGTTACATCAAACTAAGTCCCTGGTGAACTTGACCCTCCTCTTGTTCCACCCATCGGATTACAGGGAGAGGAGGGCAGGCAGATGATGAGCAACGTTTCACTTTCCGGATGGTAGCCTGATCTAAGATTATGTTTAAATACTAATTACCCACCTTTAGGATTAACAGGTTCTCTGTCCCAGGATCAGACCCAGTATTCAATTATACTGTGATTGGGAACCCTGTTGTGCACGGTTGCAACACACAATATAGAAACTCTTGTATATTTACAATTTATTAAGATGGTTTAGCACAGTCACAAACACCTCAATTTCATAAGACAGGGAATGTACATTCATATTTAGAAAAGAGAAGATTGAGGGGGGACATGATAGCAGTTTTCAGATATCTGAAAGGGTGTCATAAGGAGGAAGGAGAAAACTTGTTCATCTTGGCCTCTGAGGATAGAACAAGAAGCAATGGGCTTAAACTTCAGCAAGGGAGGTTTAGGTTGGACATTGGGAAAAAGTTCCTAACTGTCAGGGTAGTCAAACACTGGAATAAATTGCCCAGGGAGGTTGTGGAATCTCCATCTCTGGAGATATTTAAGAGTAGGTTAGATAAATGTCTATCAGGGATGGTCTAGACAGTATTTGGTCCTGCCATGGGGGCAGGGGACTGGACTTGATGACCTCTCGAGGTCCCTTCCAGTCCTAGTATTCTATGATATTTCCTTACCATATACTTACATCATTCCTTATAGAACAATCTTAGGTGTTAGCCCATCATCTTTCTCATTACCTTCACCTCCCCATCATCACAGGGGCCATCCTTCTGGTCCTTCCATGGTCTACATCTTCTCCTCCCTATCCCCCTGGGCTGGGGTCTCACTTTTATACCAAGTGATGCTGACGATAACACGTTTTATGCATATTCAATAGGGGGTGTTTCTAATGCTGAAGTGTTCTTTTCCTATTGGTCAATATATCATATATGTCAATTCATTGCCATGGGCCTTTGTGGTTATCTATCGCAACCTGTGTCCTGATTGCTCAACTCAGCCTGAACCAATTATTTGGAACTTATATTTAATAATACATCTGCTGAGTCTGGGGGTATTGTTCCTGCCATCCTGTGTGGGTGAAAGGTCCAGGCCTAAGTTCCCCTTTTTCAGGCCCAGGAAACCATAAGTAAGTTATGACCAGTATCTGGGTGAGACTGTGTCCCAACCACGGAAGTCTGCTAACCTCAGCTCCTGCTGATCTTGTCAACGGCCTGTTGCAGCATGGACAAAAGATAAAATATAACCCCATGTTACTCGACTTGACTGTGAGCTTATGTATGTTCTCCCATTCATGTGCAAGCCTGTCTTTTAATTGGCTGTAATGCAGACATGGCACTCACTGGAAAGGGCATTCAGAAGCTGTACCATCTTGTTATACTCTAGAGCAGGAACCACTGCCCTGCAGGGGAACCCGACTCACCAGGCAGCTTAGGGCTGGGCTGTACTGTACCCAGGTGGGTTAAAGACAAAGCCCCCCCCCCCGCCAAGGAGTTGAGTGCTGCTGTGTTAGTATTAGCGGCCTTCACAAACTTGAGCAGACATAAGGCCTAGTGTATTACACCTGACCCCAGACATCAGTCAAGCTAACACAAAGGGCCTATGGAATGCTGAGAGCAGCTGATAGAAGATTTCTTGCATTACAGCTTTTAAGTATTACCGAATTAATCTAAATTAACACAAACATATTATTAGGGACACTAACTTGATAGGCTACAGGATGCCGACAGAACCTAAGGGGCTTGTTCATCATAAGCCAGTGGCAGAACCAGGTGCAGGACCTTGGAAGCTGTAATATGATGAGCGGAACAAGAGAAGGAGGGTCAGGTTCACAAGGGACTTAGTTTCTTTTCAGGGGTCAGCTGTATGAGGTGACCTCTCTAACTCGTTCCTCCACAGTGCCCCGGAGTAATGCCAGCCGGCACAGATTCATGGCGATAACATTCAGACACCACATATGCCCTTGTTCTCTCCATTTGGCAATACCTGTATGGGATGCTGCAGGCAGCTGTTCTCTATGTCTGCCGGCAAATGTATGGCTGAACAGTCTGCTAGGAAAGAGGGACAGCCATTTGGTGAGCCCAGGGGACTAATGACACTTATGCTGCTCTGGAGCGAGGGAGTTAGCTAAGGCCTTGGGGGCAGGCAGGATCCTGCAGGCTAATGGTTTGCATCTGGAGGCAACACAAGTGTTCAGGCCCCAATAAAACATCTGTGTATGGGAGCAAAGAGCATTCACAGGCAGCCTATCATTTCTCTTACCCTCTAGCTCCTTGAATTTAACCAAGGACAACCACTGAGCCATCTCAAAACAGCCATTTGTCTCTGTCGTCCTTGGTGCATCGCAATTCTAGGTGAAACGGATGGGGTTATTTTGGGCAAAGAACAAGCTGCCGTTCCCTATCCTGCCAGGTCATTCTGTTTCAAGAAGTACACTTGCTACAGTCTCTCTCATTTTGCAACATGGTCCCACAATAGCACAGCAGGAAGTTAAGAGGGAGGGGAAAGTCTTCCACCTCACTGTGTTGGTACACAGTAATAGAGATGTAGCCGTGTTAGTATGGTCTAGCTGAAACAAAAAACAGGACTGTGTAACAAGATTAGTCTTTAAAGTGCTACATAGTCCTCTTTTTTTGTGTTGGTACATGGCCATGTGAGCTCCATTTTCTTATGGTGATGAAAACCAAAGACAAGGATCAAAAGCTTCAGAGGGGGAGCCGAATTAGTCTGTAACTGGAAAAACGTAAAAAATGAGTGGTCTAGCAGCTCTTTAAAGACTAACAAAATGTGTAGCTGGCATCATGAGCTTTCATGGGCATAACCCACGTCTTCAGATATGGACTCAAATCAGCTATCTGAAAAGGCAACACACAGAAACCTGTTGGCGAACACTTTAACCTGCCTGGGCACTCATTAATGGATCTCAAAGTAACTGTATTGTTTCAGGCCAATTCCACAAGCCAAATGCACAGGGAACTTAATTTCATTTACAAGTTTGGGACCCATCACATATATAGTCATGCCTCTTTTCTTCCACAATTTGATCTGAGGAAGTAGGTCTGGCCCATGAAAGCTCATCACCTAATAAACCATCTTGTTAGTCTTTAAAGTGCTACATAGTCCTGTTTTTTGTTTATGAATAAAGACATCACCTGGCTACCCCTCTACCTTCCACATCCTAATGACTTAACCAATTAAACAATGGGTACTTAAGAACAATTTGCACCTTCTCTATCAGCTTCATGTAACATGAACTCTAATTCACTACTATATGTTTCCCTTCCTTCCCCCCAGGCTTCCTGCCATTCCCTATTTATTTTGGAACCGGACTTTTAATACTCCATTCATCTGAAGAAGTTGGTTGTACCCACGCAAGCTCATGTTACCATCTATAGCTATGTCTATGCTGGTGGCTTCTTGCGCAAGAGCATCTTGCGCAAGAGTTCTTGTGCAAGAACCCTTGTGCAAGAAAACGTCCACACTGCCATATGCGAGCGCGCAAGAGCGCCCATGGCAGTGTGGACGCTCTCTTGCGCAAGAAAGCTCTGATGGCCATTTTAGCCACAGGGCTTTCTTGAGCAAGAAGTCCCTGCCAAGCATCCACACTGCCCTTTTGCGCAAGAGCTCCTGCGCAAGAGGGCTTACACCTGTTAAAAAAGAGCGTAGCTCTTGCACAAGAAGCTCTCCCATACCACACCGTACTTTAAATGTCCTTGCGCAAGAGCGGGCGGGCAGTGTGGATGCTCTGCAGATTCTTGCGCAAGAATGGCCGTACTTGCGCAAGAAGCTGCAAGTGAAGACATAGCCTACATGTTTTGTTAGTCTCTAAGGGGTTCTAGACCATTCATTGTTTTTAAAGACAAGGGAGTGACAGCGCATGGGTGGGATTCTGTGCTGGAGCTTGCTGAATGTGTGAGCCCGAAGGGGAATGTTTCATTAGTAATCAAGGATGCACCAGACAGATCTTAAGCATGTTGAGAGGCCAGAGTTGCATGGGGCTCCTGTTTATGTTTGGGAACAGCCTGGTTGGCCTTCGCTTGCATTCCTGAGCCGATGGTGTTACACCAAACTAGGTCCCTTGTGAACCTGACCCTCCTTCTCTTGTTCCACGCATCATATTACAGACAGAGGACAATGGTAGTGGCTTTAATTCCCCTTCCCAATTCGGGGTTAGTGCAGGGGACAGTGTGGCCTGCTAGTGTAAATTCATTAGTCCCCCAAAGGCCAGCAGGGAACTGCTCTGCATTCCAGAGCACCTCCAGAATCCCCCAGCGTGCATCACACTACAGCCCAGCAGCTTCAGCTCCTTCTCTGGCGACTTTTTTGGACAGCCACAGTCAGGCATTTTACAGCTGCCCTACACAGCATCTCTGCCAGGATAATGCTGTTCCTCTGGCTGTGTGAGGCATTTACTGTCTTGAACACCACCTGAAAGGCTGCAGTGCACTGGAGAATCTCTCCCCATAAATCTGGGGCTGGGAGGAGGAGAACAAAACCTGTTTTAGTAGTAACAAAGCGCAGGTGGAAAGTAGATCAGCTCAGATGAAGAGGAGTGAGAGCTTTTAAGGCAGAACATTTTGCATCTTGAATACCTGATCGTCTGCTGCGGAGTGTGCTTTGCCATCTGTGGATTAGCGTATTTTACCATTTCATCTCCATCTGTGAGAAGGGAACTGACCTCATGTCGCCCCTATTGCTCTGGGTGCCACAGAACGCACCATATTGTCTGCTCCGGCCTGGTAGCTTTGTCAATGGCAGTTCAATAATGAGCACAATTCCCAGAGCTGGGCTGACAGCTGTGATTGATGCTGGCAAAGTGCACAGCCAAAATAAAAGCTGAGTCCAGCCCAAGCCTGTTCCACACGTCCCTCATTCTAACCAGGCCACGGGGAGGGGCCGTGAAGCACTGAAATACGTTTGAAGTCACCAGTCGACGCTATGGGGAATCCTGTGGGTTGCTGGAGAAATCCCAAAATGCATCATTCTAGGGGACCTTTGAATTCAAGGGGGTCACGTGCTGCTAAGTTCAGGTAGTTGTGATGTCTAGTGGGGTGGAGGGAGTGAAGGTGTCTTTCACCGCCGACCCTTGGCTTTCCAATCTCTCTGTCTCCCCTCTCCAACTCTATGTACCCATCCCGTCTGCCGCATCTCCTGGAGTGTGGGCACTCCCTAAGGATACCCCTTCTCCTAAAGCTGAGGGGCAGGTTGATCCACCCCCTGAGGCAGGGCGATGCTGCCCCACTCCTGTCATAAGCCAGTTTCCCTCTAGAAGTCACAGGCTGGGTCATTCCAGCTTTCTCTTCCTTTATATGGGGGTGGAGCCCATGCTCTCTAATTGTAGGGCTGCTGCTGTTGTATGGGAGGGAGTGCCGACAGTCCCCTGGCAAGATCCGATCCCTGTTATGCTAGGCACTGCACAGACACACAGTGTTACGAAAGGCTAACTGTCTAGCCGCCTCGTTACAAAAGGCTAACCATCTAACTGACCTGTTACAAAAGACTAACCATCTAATCGCCCCCATTTCGAAAGGCTAACCTCCCCCGTTACAAAAGGCTAACCATCTAATCACCCCCATTTCGAAAGGCTAACCTCCCCCGTTACAAAAGGCTAACCATCTAATCACCCCCATTTCGAAAGGCTAACCTCCCCCGTTACAAAAGGCTAACCATCTAATCACCCCCATTTCGAAAGGCTAACCTCCCCCGTTACAAAAGGCTAACCATCTAATCACCCCCATTTCGAAAGGCTAACCTCCCCCGTTACAAAAGGCTAACCATCTAACCCAGTGGTGCTCAACCTTTTTTAATTCCTGACCCCCAGGACTGGGAACATTTTTTGTTGAGCAACAAAAACAAAAAACAACGGCCCCTTTAATTTAAAGCGCCAAAGTGCCACTCCGCTCTCCTGCCGCTCCCTCCTCCCCTGCCACATGTAAATCAGGCGCCGACCCAGGAAAACAAAATGGCGGCCGGAATGGCGCAGTGACCCCCAGGAAGACAGCCCACGGGTTGCATATCCGTAACCATCCCCTGTTACAAAGGCTAAGCATCTAACTGAAAAACCCACAGGGTGGGAGCAAGGAAACTTTAATGAGCCCTTTCATGGCACTAAGCATTAGTCCTGGTAAAGCGATCTGTACAGCTAAGCTCTGTCTTTTGCACAAGCACCCACTGGTTGCATTGACCTGTTTTTGGACTATTCTTTTCCATCAGCATGTTTTCACCCCTCGGGCCCCATGGCCATGTAGGTTGTCATACTCATTCACAGGCGTGAGCTTCAGAAAATACCTGCGCTCCAGATCCTCACTGCTAGTTCGATGCCTCCCTCCCATTGGTAGACTCCTAAGTCCTTTTGCCCAGTAACATTAACTCTCGTGTTGGCAACGGGAGATCTAGATGCAGTCATCTTGTTTCTTGTGTCTGTGACGGCATATACCAACTCCGCACGGGGCCCACAGGGGTTAACCTCGTTACCTGGCTGAGAAGGCCCTGCCCCCACAGCCCTACTGGGCATGCTCCAGCTGGAGGCCAGCTATAAAGGCCTGTGGAGCTTACTCAGTCTGGGCTGACCACTGAAGAGGAAGGAGGTGCCACAGGAACTCCTGAAAGAGAAGCACAGTTACGTCTAGACTTTGTTGACAGAGGGATGTAAATCAAGCACATCGAAATTGCTAATGAAACAGGGATTTAAATATCCTGCAGTTCATTAGCATAAACATGGCCACCACTTTTTTTCGAAATGGAGTTAAAAAAAAACCAACCCGGCAGTCTAGACGCGGATCTGTTGACAATAAAGCCTTTTTCGATAGATCCTGTATTCCTCAGAAAATGAGGTTTGCAGGATCTGTCAAGAAAGGCTGCTGCAGGCTTGACTAGGCCCCAAACTCCCGGCTCCTCTCTGCCCCCTCACACCTGCTGTGCTGAATGAATTTCTGCAGCAGCCCAGAATCTGGATTTAAGTGATGTGGTATGGTTTGCTCTTGACACCGCAAACGTAACACAAAGGAACCACAGTGGTGCAGTGAGGCCCAGCTAGCCATTATTGTAGGTCCTACCTACATCTGCACATTGGGGTCCTGGGTGCCTTTTAAAACGTAAATGGGGGAGTGCTACTGGTGGGCCTACAGATTGTCTAATGCAGTGTTTCCCAATTTTATTTGGCCACGTAATCCTTTTCAGCTTGAAAGAATTTCAAGGAACCCTTAGGGTTGCCAGGGTAAAATTTGTTGAGTTAAAAAAAAAAAAGACTCACTGAGTCCCACCGAAAAAGGCTCTGTCTCTTTAAGAGAGGGCTAGGGGAGTGCCAAGTTCTTGTGGGACTCGTCCTTTCGCTTTCAGAACCCCAGGGTTCCGTGGAGCACCAGTTGGGAAACACTGGTCTAACGGGCTACTCCCCTTTACATGTGAATACTGGAACTCTGTACTCAAAAGGGGTGTGACTTCAATCTGCACGGATTGCTATTCTAGAACATCGTACATGTGAGTAACGTACGTTCCCCTGGGGAAAACGTCTGACCATCTCTCTGCAGAGCTAGTCATCTTTAAGGCTCCATTCTGCTAGTTTAAACCATTCATATGGCCTAGATCTTTGCATCCCTGGCCTGCTGCGCTGGTTGAAAGTCACAGTTCTGTGCTGGTATCAAGTGAACCTATCTGGGGTTTCCCCCACTTTCACCGTTTGATGATTTGTGGAGAGCAGCGGAGGACCTACAACAATGCAGAGAAAACCGATTCAGCCCGTCGCTTTAGAGTCTGGCACTTTCAATCAGCTGGCGTGCGTCCCAGGTCCAGTGAGGTTTCCCATCTGTTTCAGAGAGCTCTTGCAGGGGCCAGTCAGTAAGGCTTCCTTATGCACTTGTGGCAAAGAGCATCTCGCTGTCTTACAGACTCGGGAAGAAGCTGTTTGTGGGGCCGTAGGGGCCAACGCTGTGGTTGTTCCAGGGCTTGAGCACCCAGGGAAAAAGATTAGAAGGCGCATCACATCCTCTGGCAGACAAGCACTTGTCTTCCCTTCAGGGCTTCCCACACATAGAAGCCCCGCCTATCAACTCCTCCCCCGCCCTTCTAGCTCCTCCCACTTGCCACAGTCAGCTGTTGCAGGAGGGGTTGGGAGGGAGGGGGAGGAATGGGTATGGGGCATGGGGGAGGGAGGGAAAGAGGCACAGTAGGGGTAGGGCTTTGCGAAGGGGTGAAGTAGGGGTGGGGCTGGGGGCAGAGCAGGGGAGGGAAAAAGTAGAACAGGGATGGGAGCGGGTTATGTGGCTGAGCAGCCCTGGGGGAAACTGGAAGCTGACACCTGTGCACATACAGGCCTGCTAATGCAGGGGAAGTGGGGGGCAAAGGGCGTGATTGCCCTGGGTCCTTGTGATTCAAACGGGGCTGAGGCTCCGTCCGCTGTTTCTGGTGCTGTAGCAGTGCCCTTTAAATCAGCCGGAGCCCTCGGTGTGGCTTTTAGGGCTGCCTGGGCAGTGGGGGCAACATGCTGTGCTTTCCAGGCAATGCCGGGGGGGCGCCACTGTCTAAAAGCCAGCTGTCCTGGGCCCCCCCTCTTCTGCTTGAGTCCCCACCCCTTCCGGGAGCATGGAGCTGTGCTCCTGCTCTGCCCTTGCCCGGCCCCGGCGTGGCTGTCCGCTCGCCTGTGCATATAACACAATTAGTGCCTCTGCATTGGTGGGAAGGATGGCCTAGCACCGGGATTCAGGCCTGGGCTCTGTTTCCAGTTCTGCCCCCACCCAGCGCGTGGCTGTAAGCAGGTCCTTTCATCGCTCTGTGCCTCAGTTCCCCGTCTGTAACATGGGGACAATCGTTCTCACTGGGAGCTGTCTGGGGCCAGGCCTGTTGTCCCGTGGTACATTTGTGTACGCAGCCGCATGGCTGACTGGCTCGCGACCCTTGGAGTAATAACTGCACGTCGGTGCGACCCTCCGCCCAGGGCTTCAATGGCAATGAATGAGGAGCCGGCGTAGGAGCAATTAGGCACTGGGGCTCAAGGAAATGTCTTTACTTTCATGACGGGTGTGTCAAGCCCAGGCGTGCTGGGGTTGTGAACTGGGCCTAGGAGGGCTGCTGCTCGGCCCTGACAAAGCCCAGTGTAAATTAAGCACTGCCAATTCCTACATTGCTCCATGGAACAGGGCGGGTTTACCTCATGGGCTACAGAGCCCAAGCTGAGACAGTCTGATTACAGCATGAGCCGCACCCGAGGGGAATGAGGCAATTCGGCCGTGGCCTAGTGCGGCTGGGGAAAGAACTGACATGATGAGAGCCAAGTAGGAAGCTCAGGGCAGGCAAGAAAAAGACCTGGCAGAGACCCTTATTAAGCTCGGGGGGAGACGGGGAAGCTTGAACATTTGGAAGCAGCCCAGGGGAAAATGCAGCAAGGATAAAGGAGCAGACCTGGCTGTTTGGTTCACGGCCCTGGGCCAACACCTTGAGTCAGGTTGGGTTCCCTTACAGGACCTTAGGAAGAGGGGGTGCAAGGCCATTCTTGAGGATTATCGAGCCCCGCAAAGGGGCTGCAGGCTGAGCTGAAAACTGGCTGAGGAAGACCCCAGACAAGGCGTCTCTTCCATTAAAGAACCTTTCCTGTTTCTCGTTTGGGATAAATGGGACTATGAAGGAGATGGACTGAAGATGGAGACCTGGCTGGAGGGCTGGTTTACCAGGCAGAGAAATCGCCACAGCAACCATGGGCTAGGGGGGGCCAGCCAGCGAGACCTGCAATGCCATGCGTGGCCGTGAGGGAACACCAGCCCAGCGAGACCTGCAACGCCATGCGTGGCCGTGAGGGAACACCAGCCCAACGAGAGCTGCAACGCCATGCGTGGCCATGAGGGAACGCCAGCCCAACGAGACCTGCAATGCCATGCGTGGCCATGAGGGAACGCCAGCCCAACGAGAGCTGCAACGCCATGCGTGGCCATGAGGGAACGCCAGCCCAACGAGAGCTGCAACGCCATGCGTGGCCATGAGGGAACGCCAGCCCAACGAGAGCTGCAACGCCATGCGTGGCCATGAGGGAACGCCAGCCCAACGAGAGCTGCAACGCCATGCGTGGCCATGAGGGAACGCCAGCCCAGCGAGAGCTGCAACGCCATGCGTGGCCATGAGGGAGCGCCAGCCCAGCGAGAGCTGCAACGCCATGCCTGGCCATGAGGGAACGCCAGCCCAACGAGAGCTGCAACGCCATGCGTGGCCATGAGGGAGCGCCAGCCCAGCGAGAGCTGCAACGCCATGCCTGGCCATGAGGGAACGCCAGCCCAACGAGAGCTGCAACGCCATGCGTGGCCATGAGGGAACGCCAGCCCAACGAGAGCTGCAACGCCATGCGTGGCCATGAGGGAACGCCAGCCCAGCGAGAGCTGCAACGCCATGCCTGGCCATGAGGGAACGCCAGCCCAGCGAGAGCTGCAACGCCATGCGTGGCCATGGGGGGGCACCTAGTAGTTTATGAACACAGCCCATGTCCCTCAGAACTGGAAGGTGACAATGGGGTGTATTTGCATTGCCATTCCCCAAGGACAGACAGGAGCAATTAACTGTCTTTATTTGAACCACATGTAATCGTGCATAATAACGAGGCAGTCTCACCACCCTGACTGACAGTGGGGTACACGTGCATGATACTTTCTAATGCACAAAAACAGAGTCCCTGCCCCAAAGAGCTTGCCCCGACAAACAGGAGATGACAAATTATGGCATAAGGGACAGGAATAAGAAGGAGAGGCAGGATGCCATGGCTGTGTGATTTCCCTCAGGAGGCTGGGCATTGTGTCTCGAAGGTAACACAGCCATGCTCTGTTTGTGTTTGTTCACTTTATCTCTAAGTGCACAGAGAAGCTCTGGTTTATAGCCGTCCTTGGAAAATCACCATGTCCAGAAGGGTGCTTCATCCAAGAGGTCTTTGTCTCTGCCCGAACGTGTGTGGCAGGCATGTTAAGGGAAGGTGCCAATCCAGTCTCTGGTTAGAGGCAATGGCAGCAGAAAAACAAGGCTCCGCAGTCACAAGGCCTGAACTCGTGAGTGAGGAGAAAGTGCCCCTCAACTGGCCACAGGTGACTCCTGTCCTTCCAAGGAGTAGCACAGCCAGGGAACTGCCTTAAGCCATTCCCAACCAAGAGTAGGGATGAGAGATCAGAGAGGACAGGCCTGCACTACATCTGTGTCCCCTACCATGTGCAGTCCAGTGCTGCATGGCACTATTGTCATCCTCAAGCTGCCAAGAGGGGGCAAGTCATAGTGAGAGAGCAAAACTCCTCAGTTTCGTAATGTCCAAAGGCACCATGTCATCAGCCCCTAGCAGGCAGGCAGACAGACAGACACGCGCATGCATGCACACGCACACAGAGTGAAGTATATTATAACTTTAAAACAATGCTGAACAACTCTTCCTTGTCTCCGCTCCCCAGCTGCACTTAAATGGGGGAGGAGGAGAGAGAGCCCTCATTTGTTTAAACCAAGTGCCTGGCCGTGCCTTGCAAGATGTGCCGATCTCATAAACATGGCTGGGGAAGCAGGAGACGAAAGCAATTTTGTGCAACAAAGCCAGACGAGAAACCTAGCATAGAGGAGGCTGCAATTCCCAAGCTGCCTATCCCTCCGAGTGAAAATCAAACTGAAGGACGGGTTTGGCACGGACGTCTATAAATAGCAAGTGTATCTGGAGTTCCTTCAGCAAACACTTCCTTGTACTCCCTGCTTCATCTAGCTGATAAAAGGCAAAGGGGATTGGCAGCAGGGAATTTTCCTTTCTTTCTTGTCACTAAATTCATTAAATTCCCTCTCCCTGCTCCCATCTGTACAGCACAGGTAAAGCCAGATATGTTATAGATGTATAATATTTAACACTCTGTAGTTTAATCCATGGCATATTGGAGGCCACATCCGCAGTGAGTATAAATTGGCATTTACAGTGAAAGCTTTGTTATCCAGCATTCTATTAACCAGAAAACTTTGTTAACCAGCACGACCCCAGCCACATTGCTGCCGCGTCTTCAGGCATGTGCGCCTTACTCCCACTTGCCCAGCTGGCCATTGCAGGGCTTCTGGACAGCTGGCACTACCAGCTGATGTCATCAGCTGGCATCTTCTTCCCCCTCAGCCTGCCTCCAGCTACCAGGAGCTAGATCTGCCAGTAGGGGTTGGGAGCAGAGCAATAAGCTTTATCTGGCATGTTCAATTAACCAGCAACCCCCATTCGCCACGAGTGCCAGATAACAAAACTTTCACTGTACTTCAATGGAGCAAATGCTGATTTACATCAGTTGAAGAATTAGCCCTCAGTTCTTAGAAGCTATGTAGTGTGTTCTAGGGTTATTCCTCTTAGCTCTGCCCTTCAGCATCCTTTTTAGCTCTGGAAGTTGTAAGGAAGCAGCTTCGCTTCAGTTTAGACCCAACACTTGCTTTATGTCAAAGTGTTTTACAAGAGCAAATGTAACTGCCACCCAGTGGATTTGAACCTGAGACTTCTGGAATGTAGTATAGGAGCCTCTACTGCTTGAGCTAAAAGCCAGCTGGCTCACAACCTAGGCTGTAGTGGTTTCTTGTGCTGATTGTGTTGCTGTAAGTGGTCTAAGTGCCGCTGCATGGGACAGTGAGCCACACTAGGTTTATGGGTTACACAAATATGAACCAATGTGGATTCATCACATTAAAAAAAAAAGGGAAAAAGTTGGTTTTTTCTATTTCAGCACCCCCCACGATACAAACCCAACACCACACCAGTGTCCGGTTGTTGTGGGGTTGGGAGGAAAGAGGCAAACAGCGCATAAATGATAGCTAGCAAAAATAAGTTAGGTTTTGAAAGTGATTTTTAGTTCTCATAAACTCGGATTATTAATGCAACAAAGGATTATTTTTTGAAGATGTAAATCTGAACTGGACAATCTCCCTTTAACACTTTTGGGGGAAAGTTCAGCATCCACTGTGTATCATGAAAGTGGGGGGTGTGATTGCCTTGATTTAAAATTTTTGAAGGGCTCTGGGATCAACTGGTAATGTCTGTGCGATACTCCCTAGTAGTACCCAGGGTGGAGGCACATCTTGGCCACCTCTCTTTGGTGTGAAACAGTCCTGTCGATGCCTGCTGTGGATTAGCCCCTGGAATACTCCAGCGTCTGCAGCACAGAGGCTCCTCCAGGCCTTACTTTCTCTGTAGAACATCTCAGCAGGGCAGCCATGTTAGTCTGAAACTTTAAAAACAATGAGTAGTCCTGTGGCACCTTAGAGACTAACCAGAATATATAGACTCATGAGCTTTCGTGGGAAAAACCCACTTCATTAGGATTGGAAATAACGGAAACCAATATATATAATATAGGTTATTATAATATATATATATATAGAAACAGCAGAAATACCTGTCAATTGTAGGACCTGTGACTAATTAAGTGGGCTGGCTGTGTCCCATTGTGATGGGGTGGACCAGGCCCTGAGGCCCTCTGTCAGAGGCCCTGTGGTCTGCCCCAGAAAAAGGCCATAGACAAGTCCTACAGGAGGCTAGAGTGGCTATGAAGGAACCAGCCAATCAGGAGCCAGGAAGGCCTACAAAAGGAGCTGCAGGACTAGAAGCAGCTGAGTTGCAGGACAGACCTGGAAGGGAGAAGGTTAGGGGTGGCTGGCTGGCAGAACCAAGGACAGCTCATAGTGGGGAGCTGCTGAGAATGCTGTCTTCAGGAGGAGAAGCCCTGGAGGCACCACAGAGAAAAAGCCCTGAGAAAACAGACCGGACTCAGAGACACTCCACAGGAGGCACTAGGATGGGCCCCATGTAAAGTATATACCCTGGAAGGGGTTTGTGGTATACAGGGTATGACTTGGGCAGAGTTGCTGAAAAGGCCCTTGATGTCAACAGAGACCAAGTGCAGGCACCCGCACTCAGCCAGATGGGGGCGCTCATGGGAGGTGAGTGCCCCTCTGTTACTCCCATATGTAGCTTTTGATGCGGAAATGCAGATGTTAAAGGCAGGAGAAATTGGCTTTGTGATGTGCCAACCAGTTAATGTCTCTGTTTAATCCCAGGATAACGGAGTCCGATCTGTAGCTGAATTCCAGTTCTGTAAGGGGTATGTCTACCCCTCATTCCTCTTCTGAGACAGGAATGCAAATGCAGACACCCGCAATTGCAAATGAAGTGCGGCTTTGAATTTCCTGCGCTTCATTTGCATAATCGTGTTATGGCGCTATTGCGGAATAGTGCTATTTCAAGGGGAAAAAAACAGGGTTATTTTGAGATAAAACCCTTCCTTTGAAATAACCCTTAAACCTCAGGAGTAGAGTGCCTTCACCAGATGCATGGCAGTGACATGGCTGCATTGGTAGCCTTGCGTGCTGTGGGGCGGCCCCCTTCCCCCACGTTATGCCGATCTGACTCAAGTGTCACTAACTCAGCAGCAAAGACCTACCCTGTGAGATGTCTACAGCCCTGAAGGCATGGGCCAAAGTAACCGGTCACAGATTCAATGTAACGAACTTGTGCTGAAAAAGAAACTTGTGAAGCAGCTCCCCTCCCCTTTTGGATTTAACCCAGCTGTCGGGTAATGTGTTTGGCCTTGCATTACATGCTCCTGAGTGTTAGGAATGTAGCCGGGTATAAACATTATACTGCCCTTTCTAGCCCTATCGCTTTGATCTCCTCCTTATAATTTTCCAGCAGTGCCTAGTGGCAATGGAAAAATGAATTAGCTTGAGCTAATTTGTTTTCCCTTCATATACAAGTGCATTAACGCCTGGGAAACGGCAAGCCGAGGCTGCGTGCAGATGTGTGCAGCTCTAACAAGCTGTAAAAAGGCTTGGCGTGGGGTGAGGGGAAGGGCGGGGGGGCGGAGGACTGTTTTAAAAAAATGTGTGGTCTTGCTCCAGTGCTACAATCTGAACTGCTGTGGGGAAAGAATGCATCTAGCGATGTGGCCTCTTCTGCAGGCCTTTATATGGGAACGGAGAAGAATGTTAGAAGGAAAAACGTTCATGTAGTCGCAGGACAGACAATGTTCAGGCCATATTCTCAGCTGATATAAATGGATGCAGATTCAGATGGATTCATGGTAGCTACACTGGTGTGTAGCAGCTAAAAATCTGGCGCAATGTCTTTCTATCTTTCTGGCTCTCTGCTCTTGGAATATGCACGGATGGTGAAGGACTGTGGCTAGTTAAATGTTGCTGCTCTGTAACATATGCTTATTGCATATTTCTAGGCCTAGCCAGGCAGCAGGGTGGCTCTGCGAGATGAAGGAGCCTGCTGCATACGGCTGCTCATTTCACTAAGAGTAAAAAATTAATCACCAAGGGCGTGATGCAAATTTCACTGAAATCAAGAGAAGGTTTTCTACTTCTATTTTTTTTTAAATGAGCTTTGGATCAGGAAAAGGACCGGTGTGATCTGTGGATAGGTGGCCTGTGCCCAGCCCCTGGGCAGTGTGTGCCCCTGTGGGTTAAAGAAAGGTCCTAAAGCAGGGTTGTGACAGACCCAATTACGTGGAGGGGATCAGTGGCTACTAACTGCTATTCGACCCCCAGCCTCCTTCTCATGGCCCAGGATTAGGAGAGCATGTTGTGTGATAACAGGCACTAGCCAGTTCTAATGTGGGGCCTCAAGCAGGGCATAATGACTACGTCTACACTACCACAACAAAACAGCAAGAGCATGCACACTGCCATGCAACTTTTGTTGGGGGGGGGCACACAGTTTTGGCAACAAAACCTTGCACCCCATGAGAGACTTTTTCTTTTCCTCTCCCTTTATTGTCAACAAAGAGCCAGCGTGGACTCGGCTATTTCGTTTTTCAGAGAGAACTGGCTTCTGCCAGTATCCCGCAATGCCTGGCTTATTGGCTCTGCTCAGTGTGGTGTGCTCTCTGTTGCCCTGCAGGCATGCGCCCCCCCTCCCCTTTCAAAGCTCAACGAAGCATCTGACGGCTGAGTGAGTGGCTCCTGTTGTGCCCTGCAATCGAAACGTAGCGGCAGAGACAGCTGCTGCAGGGAGGGAGGGACAGACAAACACTGTGCTGCTTTGACATCCCTCAGCAGAGAGAGCTCGCACAGCTGCTCATGGTGCCACTCCCAGCAGCTGAGGCAGAACTCAGAGGGAATCCCAAGATGCACAGGGATCAGTTGTACCTTTCCACCACACAGCAGTGTGGGATACTTACCCACAGTGCACTGCTTATGTAACCCACACACCTAGGGTGGCTCACTGTCTCATGCAGTGTCACTTAGACCACTTCCAGTGAGAGATAAGAACAAGGGAGCGCTACAGCCTCACTTGAGAGCCAGCTTATTTTACAGCTTTGAGCTGTAGAGGCGCCTACACTAAGCTCCATAGGTCCCAGGTTCAAATCTGCCTGGTGGCAGTTACGTTCACGCTGATGACGGTGCCCCCAGTGGCCATGATCTGTCACCGAGCAAGTGTGAACACCCTCTGGTGATTTCTATTTTGTGGACAAACCTTGGTAGTGAGGAGAGTCTTAATGTCTGCTCCTACCAATAAACAGGAATACTGGAGCACGGCAGTGGGAGCTTTTCTAGCTGGTTTCAAATGTAACCTTGAGCAGCTCTGTGGGACTCAAACCTAGGACCCCTGAGTCTAAAAAGCAGGAGCTGCTGCTACCTGACCTAAAGCAGTCTGTGCTGTTCAGTATGGCTGTAGCAAGCTTATTCACCTCTGTCTGAGGTCCATTCGCCACTGGAGGGGGACAACACACAGTGTGTATCCAGCTGTCTTCCACTACTCAGGGTTGATGCTGGGCATCACAGTGGATGAGAAGTTGGATACGAGTCAGTGTGCTCTGGTAGCCACGAAGGCTAACAGCATATTGAAGTGTATTAGGAGGAGCATTGCTAGCAGAGCTAGAGAAGTGATTATTCCCCTTTATTCAGCACTGTGAGGCCACATCTGGAGTATTGCATCCAGTTCTGGGCCCCCCATTACAGAAAGGATGTGGGAGTATTGGAGAAAGTCCAGGGGGGGACAACCAAAATGATTAGGGGGATGGAGCACGTGACCTATGAGGAGATGCTGAGGGATTTGGGCTTATTTAGTCTACAGAAGAGAAGAGTAAGGAGGGATTTGATTGCAGCCTTCAACTTCCTGAAGGGGGTTCCAAAGATGGAGAGAGGCTGTTCTCAGTGGTGACAGGTGACAGAATGAGGAGCAATGAACTCTAGTTGCAGTGGGGGAGGTCTAGATTGGATAGTGGGGAAAAACTATTTCCCTAGGAAGGTGGGAAGCTCTGGGATGGGTTCCCTGGGGCAGGGGTGGTATCTCCATCCTTAGAGGTTTTTAAGTCCCAGATGGACAAAGCCCTGGCTGGGATGATTTAGTTGGGGCTGATCCTGCTTTTAGCAGGGGATTGGACGTGATGACTCCTGAGATCTCTTCCAACCCTGTGATTCTATGACACTGACTCAGTCCTGCTGCAAGGTGAAATGCCAGTCTCCCTCTGGAATTATTGGATGGATCCTTGGCAAGCAGAGGTCAAGACTTTCACAAGTGACTAGTGATTTGGGGTGCCCGTGGGAGATGCCTTAAGGGAGAGTGATCTTCAAAACATGCTGAACCCCCAGCTCTGAAACCTCGGTGACTTGTCTAGGGTGACTCTCAAATTGGTCACCTGAATTGTAAGGTTCCCAAACCCATGAGTCCTACTTGGAAACCCTGGCATATGCCTTTCAAGGGATAATTCTTCATACACCTCCCCTCAGCCTTGCATGACACCACTGGACCTATTTAATTGGAGAATAACATGGTATTATCCTTGTCATCTGGCTTGGTCCTACCTTGCACGGATGGCTGCAACCCACAGGGTAGGTTGAGACCAGATCAGCTGGAACACTGACAGGGTGAGGAGTTCATGAGAAGGTCAAGTCAGAACCATGGTCCTGGGCTTTGGAGGTCAGATTTGGACCTTCCCAGTGCTGGGGAGTGGCTCCCAGCCAGAGACTCTATGCCCACCGATCACTGCTGTATTTATGGATGTCCCAGTGCTCCAACCATAGCACCAGTGCACTTTGGATGGGAAATGGCACAGGAAGATTTTTATTTTTTTTGAGGGACAGAAGTTCCCGGCCAGTGTACGTTGCAAGGATAGTTAGTCGTGTGGCTTCCGAGCTTACGGACATGTAACCCACACACCTAGGCTTTGTCTACACTGGTGGCTTCTTGCACAAGAGCATCTTGCGCAAGGGTTCTTGTGCAAGAACTCTTGTGCAAGAAAACGTCCACACTGCCATATGCGAGCTGTGCTTTTGCGCAAGAGCGCCCATGGCAGTGTGGCTGTTCTCTTGCACAAGAAAGCTCTGATGGCCATTTTAGCCATAGGGCTTTCTTGCGCAAGAAATCCCTGCCAAGCATCCACACTGCCCTCTTGCTCAAGAGCTCCTGCGTAAGAGGGCTTACACCTGTTACAAGAGCATAGCTCTTGTGCAAGAAGCCCTCCCTTACCATGTCATACTGTAAGGCTACGTCTATACTACATGCCTCTGGCGACAGAGGCATGTAGATGAGGCTACCAGGCATAGGAAAATGAAGCGGCGATTTAAATAATCGCCGCTTCATTTAAATTTACATGGCTGCCGCACTGAGCCGACAAACAGCTGATCTGCTGTTTGTTGGCTCAGCGCTGTAGTCTGGACGCGCGGGTGTCGACATCAAAGGCATTTGCCGACTACCCAGGTATGCCTCCTGGGATGAGGTTTACCTGGGTGGTTGACAAATGCTTTTGATGTCGACACCCGTGCGTCCAGACTACAGCGCTGAGCCGACAAAAAGCTGATCAGCTGTTTGTCGGCTCAGCGCGGCAGCCATGTAAATTTAAATGAAGCGGCGATTATTTAAATCACCGCTTCATTTTCCTATGCCTGGTAGCCTCATCTACATGCCTCTGTCACCAGAGGCATGTAGTCTAGATGTAGCCTTAATGTCCTTGTGTAAGAGCGGGTGGGCAGTGTGGATGCTCTGCGGATTCTTGCACAAGAACGGCCATACTTGTGCAAGAAGCTGCGAGTGTAGACATAGCCCTAGTGTGGTTACTGAGCAATGTGAGTGGCACCTAGACCACAGCAACAGTTAAGACCAAGAGACCTCTACAGCACGGGCTGGGAGCCAGCTGGCTTTTAGCTCAGAGGGTAGAGGCTCCTATACTCCGCTTCAGAGGTCCCATGTTTAAATCCACCTGGTGGTGGTTACACAAGCACATAAAATGTGGCTTAAATTCCTGAGAGTAGAACGGGAGTGAGCTCAATGACAAATGAATATGCCAGCGGGGGGGGGAGATTCCTTCGGCCCTATGATTGGCCATGAGCACCCTCTGCAGTACTTAAGTCATTCATTCCCCTAACTTTGGGGGTAATTACAGTACCTCTCAGTCTTCAGACGGTCTCAACAGCCACAGGCAAAGGTTGCCTATCGACAAAGGAAATATGACTAGCAAAACACCCTCTTTCTCCTTCAGCTCAGACGTGAGTTTAACCTGGCTTTCCCTCTTTCTCTGTGTGCATGCAGCTCCCTTTGAAATGCCCACAAATGGTGGCAAAACGAAGCCTACCCCTTTATCAACATAATACCATAGTACCAGGCTTTGCAGTAATGTCCTGTGTCTATGGAAGAGGTATGCATCACACTAAGGTTTCTTTGCTCTCCTCTACCTCCCATAAACCTCCCTCTGACTGCTTACAAGTTGCAGTGCCTTGTATGTGCTTGATGGTGTATGTAGTAGGGATGTTAAATCTTGGTTAATTGAGTAGTCAATTAACCTCATGAATTCTTATCTGTGACTTGACTACTCTATAGTCCCTGGGGGTGGAGAAGGCAGCCAGTGCGCTCTGGCCCCACTCCCGAGGAGCCCCTGCCACTCTGTGCTGCTGCCTCTGTATCTGAGGCAGCAGCACGGGGTGCCAGGCAGAAGCTGGCCCATAAGGGGAGCCTGTTTTAAAACCAGCTCCCCTCACTGATCAGCTGATACAGAGGCAGCAGTGCAGGGTGGCAGCAGCCTCTGTCCAAGGGGTGCTGAGCTCCCGGACCAGGTATGAGCCAGAACTGACCCAAGCTGCCTGCCCGCCTGGCTCCTAATACACTCTAAATGCAGAGCCGCAGTGGGGGTAGGTCTTGGACCCGGTGCAAGCCAGGACTGAGCCGGGCTGCTGGCCAGCCTGCTAAAAATTCACTGGCGGGAAATGTATATAGTCTAACTCTATAGCATTGACCAATATACTTTAGCTTCTCAGTTCATCGGCTACACTATTGCATCCCTAGTGCGTAGCTATGTAATAGGTTGGAAGCATTGTCCAGAGCAGTATTGTGCCGAGGGTGGGGGCAAGAAGGAAACAGGGAGGGGTCATGATGCATCAACAATGTCGCAGTCTAAAGCAAATCAGCTCTTGTTTCCTCACTTGCCACACGCCCGTTCCTTCAAGATAATTTATTTTCTGTCAGCCTCTCCAAACACACACAAAGCGATCAGTCACATGGCCTTACTAGTAGCCTGACACCAGCTCTTCTAATAAATGTAACAGGCTCACTACAAAGACTGGCTTCAAATAAGGGATCAGCAGCCTGAAGAGGTTGAGAAACGCCGGTCTCATTGTTCAGGTGTTGCACTAAGACCCATGTTCTCTTCTCAACCCAGAATTGCGGTTTGTCATTGGATCTGCTCTGTGCCGTAGCGCCTGTTCTGTAAAACAAGGCTGATATTTCCCTACCACACAACACTGTTGTGAAGATAAATGCTCTTTGTGCCTCTGAGTTACTTGAATACTACGCAGAGCATGATAAGCTAAGCATCTACATGCATAGAATGTAACACATCACAGCAGAGACTTTAATTTTAGGGTAGTTAGAGACCTAACAATTCCCTAAAGTCGTTCAGGCCAAAAGTGAGCTGTTTGTCAAGAGAGGCAAGATAGCAACTGAAGACTTGGGTGATATAGATTCAGTTCCAGGCTTTGCCACAGACTTTTTATGTGACTTTGGGCAAGTCACTTAATTGCTTTGGGCCTCAGTTTCCCATCTGTGAATGGTGAATAACAATATTTGTCATCTGAAGAAGTGGGTCGTGCCCACAAAAGCTCGATACTATTTATATCCGTTGGCTAGTGTACAAGGTTACATCTACGCAGCAACAATATTTCAAAATAACTAGCGTTATTTCAAAATAACTTAGTCGATGTCTACACAGCAGGCAGTTATTTTGAAATACTGTTGAAATACTGTCAAGCTGGAGGACTTCTTACTCCGATTCCTGTAACCCTCATTGTACAAGGAGTAAGGGAAGTCAGAGGAAGAGTACTCTATTTTGAAATAAGTGCTGTGTGGATGCTCCCTAAGGGTATGTCTATACTGCACAGCTATTTCAAAATATGGTATTCTGGAATAGTTATTCCAAAATAGCTTATTTCAAAATGGCACATCTACACTGCAAGGAAGCCTCAAAATTAGTCCGAGGCAGGCTTCCCTAATGTAGACATGCCATCTTGATTTAGAATCCCAGGAGATACTGGGGAGGAATAATTTAGAAAGTCCTTCACCAGGGCCAATTTCGAAATAGCAGCAGTGGAGCGTCTACACACACACCTTATTTTGAAATAGCTATTTCAGAATAGGCGTTATTCCTCGTAGAATGAGGTTCACAGATTTTGGAATAAGCTGTCCGTTATTTCAAAATTATTTTGAAATAACGGAATGGCTGTGTAGATGCTCACGTTATTTCGAAATAACGCTAGAATCACCCTTGGACTTGTAATACTTCCTTTGTCTGTCTTGAGAGATTACAAGGTCTCGGAACAGGTCCTGGACAGCAACTCTCACAGGATTTCTGATCTCAGACGTAATACTAATAATCTTTACAAAAATACACGAGGGTGGAAATGAACTGAGATGGTCACAGCACAATCCTAGGAGGTATTTGCTGGTGGACTCTGAATAAATGTGAGAATTTCACAATTAATTCCTGCACAATTTGTGATCAGGAGATGCAGGCAAAGTTTGTCTGGTTAACTGGCCTTTTGATCATAACTAACTTGCTCTGTTGTAGTTGTCCTGCAGAATCCAAGCTGTAACTTCTTCCTTAACTAGCTGTGTTAAGTGCATGAAAAGCATCATGCACAACATTTTAAGTCATCCTCTAGTTTGAGATCTCTACAAAGGATGGTACTACAGGTGGAATTTCAGTATTAATTCTGAAAGTCCTGGCTCGGGTGGGTATAAGCTTGTGTTTCATGGTTATGTGCCTGCATGGTTTGAATACTAATTCCATGTTGTCATGGCTCCTTCCCCCTCTGGCATGATAAATGCAGAAGTGGAGGGCCAGCAAAAGTACCTCAAAACCTTATCTACCAGGCTTTGGTATAAAACTTCTCCCCAAAATCTGAACAACCTAGATTTTGGGGATAAAATCTCCACTCCCACCACCCAAATTTTCATAAAGCAACCAGGGAGAGACTACTTGGGAAATCTCACCCCTAAAGTACAAACCAGGACACACAAATTAACCAATACCAGGTTAATAAAAAGAAAAGAGAAAGAACTTGTATTATCACCACAATATTCCTGTTGCAAGCATAATGACTAGATGGAACAGTAACAAAATAATATCCTCATGGAGGAGAAATTTACCGTGGGCCAGGAACTTAGTTACAAAGGAGAACAAAACCCATTTTTAAATGCACAAACCAGCTCCCATTTCCCAACCCATAAAACAATAAAACTTAACGGATTTATCTAAACTTTATCCTGCTTACGGACAGTGAAGAGTATTTTCTTAGAGGGAGACATCTAATGCCCCCTTTAATAGCTGGAGAAACTACCCGAGAGACAAAGGCGGGAAACTCAAAAATTTCTTTGTCCTAGTTTGAGTTCCTACCTACGTTCCTATTGGCCAACTCTTCCTGAGTTAGGTATAGTTAACTCCTTAGTCCCCAGGCTGCTGGCTAACCCTCATGATCATGACACATGTTCTGGTCTCTGAAGAGAACAATTTCGCACCAACTAAAATTCAAACTCTGAAAAGTTCCAGCGATCCAGGAGCTGAAATCTGTCACAATGATGGTGATTGCTCTCAACTGTTACCAAATCATTCTCAGTGCTGCACGAATGAAGGCCTTGCCTCTTCCTGTATTCTAGTACACAAAGCCACTTACAAGGTAAAAGCATCAAGGCCATACAGAACAGTGTCCGTTAATATGCATTTGTCAAGCTTGCATGACCTTCTGGTTTCCCTCCCTCATGAAGGTGGCACGCCAGAGATGCCAGAAAACAGCCAAAGGGGTCTTAGTGACTCTACAGATGGGCTCTGTTGTGTTTGAAATGGGAGGACACTATATGCCTGCTAATCATTCTGCCACCTCCCAGAAACCTCCTAGCTGCCTTTACCAAACCCTCACTGCTATGGTTGCCAGATACTTTCACAAAAAATACTGAGAAAAATTGGTTGAGCAAAAAAAAAAAAAAAGTCACTGCACCTTTAAATCCCCATGTTCCCCGCTCCCACACCAGACGTGGCAGGGGAGGAATGTTGCAAGCGGCCTTCCATCCAAGCAAAACAGAAAATTGTACATGTCCGGTATTTTCTGTTTTTTTTGTTTTTTGTTTTTTTTTCAACCAGACAGGGGCCACAAATATTAGACTGTCCAGGCCAATACTGCATACCTGGCAACACTACAGTCACTGCCAATCTTGGGTGCTAGTGATGCCTCAGTCTGTCCAGGCCAGTGGAGTAACAGCACTCCTTTAATTGTAACGTTGGTGGATCAGCAAAGCATTGCTAGCCGTGCACCTGGAATGATGCAGAAGTCGTGTGCTGGGTCTTCAAGACCTCAAGAATCAGAGCTTTGGTTGCAGTCCAGAGGCCAATGGCGTGGTTTTGATTTTAAGATCAACTGCTTTCCCTGTGTGGCCGTCTAAGGCAGCTGTGACTGTGGTTTGCAGACTCTCTCAACACTGGGAACCAGATGCTCCCTGATGGCAGTGTTTCAAATGAAGGGCTGGAGGATTGCCTGCCAGCTTTCGGCCACACGCTGGAGCAGACTTACCCCAGTCAGAGTCTCTCGTTGAGCCATTAGTGGCTGGAATCATGATGTGCCCATGCTGTAGGTACCGCACCTCAAACTCCGGCTGAGATGTCAGTATTCCACAGGCGGCGGCAGCACTGCAGAGTGAATAGGATGGGGAAATCCAACTGGTCAGAGCGGCAGATGCTGTAATAAGCAAGCAGGCCACCTTGCTTATCTTATTGAGCATCTTCATGCTTCTGTCGACCCAACATCCTTCGGCCTGAGCGTTTTAAAACCAAGTACAGCTTCCAGTATTCCTGGGACGAGGATTATCGATCTAGACACCTTCATTGTTCCGTTTCTTTGTGTTCCACTTTTCCTTCCTGTCGTTTTTTTTTCTTCAATTAATTTCTGATCTTTACTGGAAAGTCAGACCTCCCCAGCAGAATGCAACACACACAATGGGTTATTCGTCCTTCCTATAATTCCTCAGAGCTCAGTGGCATTCAAGGGCCTCCTTTCTTCATAATGCCACGCTGTTTGCCAGGGATTAATGTGGCCTATTAAGAATGAGGGAAATATTGTCAGCCAACTGACTGTATAAAAACAGGCCTGTAAAGGATAAGTAGTACTTGCAGCAGGCTATGGTCCATTAATTATCTGAGGAAATCCACCACCGCAACACTTGGTTCCACTTTCCTTCTGCTAAGAGCTGGCAGAATAATGCTCGGTCAGGGTAACGACACATTTTTAGACCCGACTCTCTGCTTCGAATTGGCACCCGGCCGTGTTTGCATTCACAAGGCCCCCCAGGAAAGCATAGCCCTGAGACACTGGAAAAATGCAGGGGGAGGGGGAACCATAGAACCCGGGCTAGAAAAGACCCACTAGTGGTAGCTCTCCCGTCCATCTCTGTCCGTACAGGAATGGTCACTGTTGTGTACTGTTCCACTTCGTTTGTCCTCTTGAGTTTTAAGGTCTCCCAGCTCTTTGCTTGGCAGGCCACTCTGCTAACCAACAGATCTTGCAAAAAGAAGTATTTTTCCCCCCTCCCCCCCGGTCTCATTCTCTATTCCTTTTTTAATGATTCCCAACAGTCTGGCTGCTTTTTTGACTGCCACTGCACGCTGAGTGGGTGCTCTCCGAGAACAGTCCCCCATGACTCTCTGATCTCTGAGTGGTAATCGCTAACTTGGTCCCCACCAGTTTGTACGTTTCGTTGGGATTATGGCATCCAGTGTGCATTACTTTGCATTTATCAGCTTTAAAATTCACTTGCCATTTTGCTGCCCAGTCACCTAGTTTTGTGAAAAGTCTCAGCGGGGTGGCCGTGTTAGTCTATATCTGCAGAAACAACAAGGAAACCTATGGCACCTATGACAGCTGATGCTCTAATCCAGCTGTTAGTCTCCAGGGTGCCACAGGCCTCCTCGGTTTTTTCTAGTTTTGTGAATCCCTTCTGAAATTCTTCAGTCTGCTTTGGTCTTAACAATCTTGAGCAGCTTTGTATCATCTGCTCCTTCTCCAATTCTACTGTACTTCATATCATTATACTTGGTAGCACTAATCCCCCATGGGCATCAGGGCAGTGCTATTATACCCATGTTACAGAGAACACACCGGCATGGAGACACCAACTTGCTTGGGATCGCACACAGAGTAGGAATGTAAGCGACTAGTTGACTTCCCAATAAGCTTATGCTTATCGGATAGTTGAGTAGTCACTCAACTAGTCGCTCCCTCCTCCGCTTGCTGTCTCTATCAGAGAGGCAGCGGGGGAGGGAGGAGCAGGAGCCAGTACTGGGGGGGATCCGGTTTATAAGTGGGGGGCAGAAGAGGCAGAGGCATCCCTACTGCTACGCCTCTCCCTTTCCGGCTGTTGTACATTTCAAAGGCAGAGGCGCAGCAGGATAGCGAGCGCCCCTCTTATCGACAAATCGAGTAGTTGATGGAAATTCCATTGACTACTCGATTAGTTGATTAATTGACATTTTACATCTCTAATAGAGAGTTTGTGGCAGAGCATTGAACTGAATCCAGTCTTCCAAGTCCTAGGTTAATGCTTTCACTGGCCCTTCCCCTCTTCAGCAAAATATTTACGTGTGCGCTTTTGTCCAGCCCCGTCCAGGAAACGCTTGCACACAGGCTGCGTTTTAAGCGTTAAAGAATGTTGTTCAAGGTCCAGTGAAGTCAAATCAACACGCCAGTCTTCAGTAAACACAAGATTTCCGTAACCACTTTGCTAACACTTGCAATGCTTTTAATAATCACAATTAATGATGCCCCCTATGCAAGTAGCTTTGATCCTTCGGTTTTTACGTCCTAATTTCTGATTCATTGCTCACTTGGCAGGAAAGGCACAGGGCCAGCTCCTCCTCTCAGTTTCACTAGTGAACTTCAGGGAGCATAGAATCCGGCTGTTTCTGTGCCGGAATTGTCCAGCGGAGAGCAATGTAATTCCAGCTGTAAGAGTTCGTGGGCCAGCATTCCAAGTGTGGGATGCTATAGCTGTCTGCCTGTAGCTGAGCTCGGGGTCTATTCACGCCAGTGATTGCTCTTGAAAAGAGATGGGCTGGAGGAGGTATACCTTACAGGGTGAACAGAAATACCTGGAACTTGTACGGCTGGTAAACAGATGTGTGGCTTGTTGCATTCTACAAAAAAAAACCCAGCTTTTCCGAAGAGCATTTTGTCAGCTTGTTCTCATCTTAAAGTTGCCCAGCGAAGATCTGTACCACACGAGGCCTTATTTTTCCCCCTTTAATTTGGGGGTTCATGTTAGAGACAACCTGACAGTTCTATCTGTTAAACCTCCCTCCTCTCATGCCGCCTCTCTCCTAAACTTTCCACCAGTCTTGCTGCTTTTGGGGCCAACTGTTGCTTCAGTAGCTGCAGCGGCTGCCAAGACCCTGCTGCACAGTTCTCAGACATTTCCCAGGCCTGCCTGTCTTTGCAAGTGCGGCTGGCGCTTGGGTAGTAAAGCGCCATCGAGTGCACGTTCTCTGCCAACAGGCGGCAGAGGACAGGCCTCCGCTCAGGTAACATTCCTGGGGATTTGCCCATTTGTGGCACTGAAAGGCGCTTCAGAGCAGCGAGCCGGATTTATGGCTGCGCCACGTTTGAATTCTGCCTCCTGCCTGCTCCGTGGCGGACAAGGTTGGCTGCAGGGATGAACGAACGGGGGCTATGGAGACAGCCTTGATGCCGAAGTGGGGGAACAGGGCGGGGAGGAGAAAGGGGACATTCACACTGCAGGGGTCACTTTTCCTACGAGGCAGCTTTAGAGCTGCTTTGGAGGCATCACAGAGCAGCCAGATGGAAGGGCCAGGAATCCCGTGGCGTGGAATAGTTAAATACAACGTGGCAGGACAGGAGTGGAACAGCAGGGATCCCGATTGTGTGGAGTGGGTACATGACTCTCCAAGGGGCCGGACCAGGTGGCACAGGCAATGTGTCTCCCTCACAAATGCAGGGAAACCCACTGATGCTGCTGCTTGCGGGCCTGGCTTTGTATCTCCCTCCTCTTCCACGGCCAGGCTTTGTCCAGATATTTTTTGAGAGGGCAGGGCACAATCTGGATCCGACCCACCCCCTCTCTAGATAAGCCCCCAAAACTTACCAGGACAAGCAAAGAGGAAGCCTGCATCACACTCACCCACAGCTTCGGTGACCCCCGGTACAGGGTGGCGAGAAGGGAAAACCACAAGAGGAAAAACAAGGGACTGGGCTTTATCTTCGGGAAATACGGCTTCCCGCGGTGTCCTGTTTCTCCCTCGAGTGCGCATTTCTGCTGCCCTCCCAGAATGCCGTTCTTGTCTGATTCGGCTGCCTGTTTAAAAGGGTGCTCCTCCGGTTTAATGCGCCTCACTCTTGCTTCGAAGGAGGGACGGGCGGTCACTGAAGGGCAAGAGCAATGAAACAGGAGACTGTTCCTTGAAATGAGGTGGGAGGTGGTCACCATCCCTGCAGAGGCAGCTACTGCCCCCCAGTGCTGGGCCTGGCTTTTGGACCAAGCATTGCAGCTTGGTGCCGGGGCTACCGCTCACTCAGCTTTGGCCTAGCTGTCCCTCCGAGGGTGTTGGGACAACGTCAGTGAGTGGTGTTGGGGGCTGCAGAGCCTTTGTTTTGGCCTGGTGCCCCTGGAGCCTAGTCGCAATGCCACTCAGTTTGGGAGCCTTCTCAAACGGGGGGACTGGAGAAAACTGCCCCTGCCCCGTCCCCCTTGGGCAGTCAGTGGCCTAGCACGCACGGCCAGGCTGAAGGTGTGTTGGCCTGCTCAGGGAACACCGCTCCGGGGCTCTGAGCAGCCAGCAGTAGCTCGGAGGCTGCTCTGAATTGAGCAAGGGAGGTCGAACTGGTGAGGCCTGAGCTCAATGACGTGCAAATATGTCTGTGGTCCACTGCGTCTCAGATCTGGCATGAAGGAGAGCTAAGCCACGCTCCAGAATGGACCCTCAGTCCTTTGCTCGCTGCGTCAGCCTTCCTAATACAGGAGCCCGCTCCATCCCTGCAGCAGCCTGTGTTGGCTGTCTGGCTGCTCCCGTGGTGGGTGGAGTAGGGGGGGACTTGACCCCCCCACCTCCCTGGAGCTCCCTGGGAGCACCTGGGGAAGTGTCATTAACAAGCTATGAAGACAGGCTCATCCGTATTGCCCAGGGGTGAACGTAACTTGATTTTTTTCAGCTACTGTTATATTGCCTAAGGGTGTGTGTGTGTGCAGGAGTCAGGGCTGGGGTGTGAGGAGGAGCTGAGGGTAGCAGATTGGGGTATGTGGTACCCCAAGGCGGTGGCCTTACTTTCACCTCTGGTACCTCCCCAGCCAAGCAGATGGCAGACAGATGAGAGTGAATTAAGGCTGGTGGGGTGGGCTGGTGCCTGCAAGGTTTCCTAGTGCACAGGCAAGGAAGAAACCAATATTACTTATACTATTCTGGCTGCCTTTTACCAATGGAGTGGTGGTGACATAGACTAGTAGTGAGCCTGGGGGCTGAGCAAGTAATGAATGTATCTGAATCTCATGTTAAGTTTCTATCTTTGGGAATGAAAGCTTGAAAATATGACAGCTCGATGCCACAATTGCAGAAGAAAAATGGTTATTGCGCTACACCATTCTTATGGATTTTGAATGCTTGGGGTTGCCACTAACGAGTGCTACTGAACACTAAGGACGGAAACCACCCAAAACAGGTACTGAGTAATTCCCTCCGAAAGGGCAACAGTTAATGAGGTGCATGCTCTGAGCTCCTAGGGATTGTGTATGAAACGAGCCAATCACCTAGCTCTTGAAACGAGCCAATCACCTAGGCTTGTTCCTCTAATGTTGCTCTTGGTGTGTCATAAGTCAGAGAGCCCTTAAAATAACCTTTCATTCTGGGTGCGGCTCCCTGTGCGGTCTAAAATAGCTGCAGACAGGCTGTGCACTGAATGAGGTAGGGGGTCCTCTGTGTGTGGTGGGGGAATTAGTATGTGACCAAAGACTGTATCATACAGATCTCTTACAGATAATAGGCAGAATCAAGGTGATACAGGCAACCTTATTCGTAGCACTTCTTATGCAACCTTAACTTTTTTTGTTACTGTAGGTGGAGGGTTTGTTTTTAACAGCTTCTAGGATTGAGACTGAGGTATTGCCGGGCCCCTTTGTGCCCCTGTTTAAAATAAAGGATACCTAATTAGGTCATTAGATGGCGTGTGATTAGGCTGGAAAAGCAGTGTGGCTGGGGAACCACTAGTGAAAGTGAGGGAGAAACCCTGCAACCCCTATTGTGTAACAATAAAGAACTGCAATCAAAGCCACACTGCCAGGCTCACTTTGCATCTCCCAATCTCAAGAAGCCGAGAAGGGTGATGTCACCATGGGGAGCAGAGGACAAGGTGGTAGGAACTCGGTGAGATAGAGAGAAGTGGGGTAGAAAGGAGGTGTGGATTGTTAGTCATAGGATCCTGGGCTGGAGCCTGGAGATGCAAGTGGGCCTGGCTTGGCCTACACACCCCTGACAAAGTGATGCAGGACCTGCCATGGGAATAGGAGACAACATGAGAGAGGCAGCTTGTCTGGTGGGATTTGTTACTCCAGAGGCATGTATGAGTGTAAAATGCTCAGTGGCCTGGCTGATGGGTTGAGTCCCAGAGGGAGGGGGGCACTGTGTGAGCAACAGACAACAGGGCCCCTAGGCAGATACCACAAGGAGGCAAACCTACAGGGTGTGTGGCCCTTCACAATTAGGCTTTCCAGGTGCTTTTACCAAAAATCTCAAACAGGACCAAAAAAAGGGGAGGGGAGACCAAACTTGTTGAGCAGAGCAAAAAAAAAAAAAAAGGTGCCACGCCTTTAAGAATCCCCAAGCTCCTTACTCTTCCCCCGGCCCTTGCCAGATGCAGCAGGGGAAGATTGTCCCTGCCAGCCTTCCATCCAAGAGAAACAGAAAATACTGGACATTTTACATGTCCAGTATTTTCTGTTTTTACCGGACAGAGGCCAGAAAAAACAGACTGTTCAGGCGAAAACCAGACACCTGGCAATGCTATTCACAGCTGGGGAAAAGATTTTTGACACCTGATGGCTACCAGCCCTGAAGAGGGCAGGACAAACCTG
This sequence comes from Pelodiscus sinensis, assembly GCF_049634645.1. NCBI lineage: Eukaryota > Metazoa > Chordata > Testudines > Trionychidae > Pelodiscus > Pelodiscus sinensis. The sequence goes on from NC_134713.1 coordinate 194,252,784, forward strand.
AAAACACTCTGGGCTGACGGCCCTTTCTCTCATCCATCACCTCTTGAAAGAAAGGCTGAGAGCCTTTCAAATCTTCCAGGGTACAACTTAGCCTGATCCACCATGGTACAAATTGGCCCCATCCTCCGGGGTACAAATTGGTGCCGCTCCAGGGTATTCAGTGGACTTTGCCAGTTTCCCCCTACTGAGAATCCAGCCCTTTGCCGCATTTGTCATCCCGGATCCCAGCCATCCGCCTTAAGGAGCCGCAGCTCTTTGGGATGAAGCCTTTTGTGCCGTGTTTCCATAGGACACTTGAAGCCGCCTTCGTTTGTTTTCTGTTCAATGTCACTAATGTGAATTGGCGCCGCTTGAGGGCTGCGAGCCAAAGCCTTTGTGGTCTCTGGGGAACACCGGCCGTTGTGCTGAGCGGCGGGGAGCAGAAGAGCGCTTTGTCTTGTGGGAGACAGAGGAGCAGCTGCCCGTGGATGCTCAGGGAAGGGGGTGAGCATGGGAAGTGCTCCAGCTGGAGTGACATTTGCTGGGGCTGTGCTTCTGGGCAAGACATGCACATCTCTTGATCTTTCCACTGCATTGCAGTGGGGCAGGAGCAGGGGGGCGGGTTACAGGTGCATGGCTGGAGGGGATGGAGGCTGGGAGATTCCCGAGAGGACAGACTCTATGCAGCTTTGTCAGCAGCTAGAATCCGGTCCGTGTTTGGTGGAGGTTGGTGTTTGGCTTTCAAAGGACTTGAGGACATGCCCAAGTCCCACTGAAATTCACTAGGAACGAGGTGCCTAATTCCCTTAGTCGCTTTTGAAAACATTGGGCTGGAAGGGTCCCTCCCTGTTGACTGCCTGCAAGGTTGCTAGTTTCAGCCCAGATCCTAGAGGGCAGGTGTGCATGTCCCACACCCCAACATCACCATAGGCAGGAGTGATAAACCCAGAACAGGGACACACTTGGAATCCAAGGGTTAGACATCCAGCCCCCTGTCTCTTTAAGGGCGGACGGTCTGCTGAGGCGGCCAAAAGGGAGGGGACCGGTGTGGGTGCAGTTGAAGAGATCGGCCTCTCCAAAAGGATCTCTAGCCATGGGGTTGGTGCAAGCAGGGTGTGCGGATGCCAAGCTTAATAAAACTCCAGCTATAAAATGGTCCCTGTTCTGGGTTTATCACATGAACACTCAGATGGGTAGAGTTAAGAGTAGCCAAGAGTTAAATGGGTCAGGAAGTCGAATGTGCCCACAGGTGGCAAAGGCCTGGGGTGACTGACCTTTGCAAAGTGTGGGGTCAAACTGAACGGAGAGGATAGAGAAGGCAATTCATGGCCAGGGCTGTCCCTGTCAGAAGTGACCAAACTCACTCAGAGCAGTGACACCAAGAAACCAGCATGATTTTATTCCACACTAGTGGAGGAACCGACCCCAAAGTCTGCACAACACAAATACACTGCACCTCAGTTTTTCTGCGGCTCCTCTCTATGGGTGGGATATTCAACAGCACCTGGGTGATTTAGGAGCACCAGGCTCAGGGGAAGTCAGTAGGAGGTGAGGTCTAAATTTTCAAAAGTGACCAGTGATTTCTGGATGCCTTCATTCTTTTGGGTGCCAAACTGGAGATACCTTTTGGAAGCAGCATGATTTTTTCCCCCCGTGAGGCCGGGGGCTTAATGGTTTCTGAAAATTAGGTCCCTTTAAGGCGTTACATGTTGGGAACTCAAAAATGGAGGCATCTAAAATTGCTAGTCACTCACACTCGAAAAGGTAGGTCTGGGCTCCAAAATCACGTTACGGCGCTGTTTGGAACTCCGCTGGCTGCCTGCAGCTAGAGGAGGCTACTCCTGCAATTCTGAAACGTAACGGGCTCGCTATTCTGACATCTCAGTAAATGAGGAGTACGGGCGTTTCGGAATAGTGCTCCATTTTGAAATATGGTCCTGTGTAGACAGTGCAGAAAATTTCAAAATAAGCTATTTTGAAATTAACGCGAAATAAGCTACGCAATTTGTGTAGCTCAATAGCTTATTTCGAGCTATGGGTGCAGTGTAGACGCACCCTTACTTGGCACCACTTAGCCATCTTTGTGTGTGTGTGTGTGTTACTATTCCTACAAACTAGCTCAGTGCTGTCTTGAAAGGATAGGGGTCTTTACCCCCGTTAATAAACTGTGGTGTACCTCTGTCTTCAGAGGAACAAGCAAATTTGATTGTTTTCTCTAGGTTGGATGGGACATTAGGTCACATGTTTTGGGGAGAATTCTGGATTGGGGGTGTATTGAAGCCACCCTGCAGGCAGTAACCATGTCTGGGTCTATAGACAGGGTGCCAGGGTGAGAGAAGCTGAACTAAAACTGTCTACCATAGACACACTGGACCCGGCCACTCAGCATAAGGTACTCAACTCCAGCTACATAGAATACGTAGCTGGAATTGGCTTATGTTAAGATGAGCTTGGCAGTGTCCCTGCAGCAAGAGGCCAGGGGGAGCAAATGCTCCCAAAGGCTTCCCTTACTTCTTGCAAAAGGTGGAGTACTGGATGCTGGAGGGGGAGCCCTCTGAGTTTGATTTAGCGAGTCTTAACTAGACTTGCTAAATCAAACTCTGGAAGATTGATCATGGCAGCAGTGATCTTCCATTTAGTGAAGACGAGGCCTAAGAGTGTGACCTGCACACTTGTAAGCTGGTAGCAAGTGTCAAAGGCTGGGAACTACAGCAGCAAACCCCTGTAAGGCACCCAGGCTTGCAGGACAAGTGGTAACGGAACCCACATTGGTTTGGATTCCATCCTGTCACATCCACTTGATAGTCATTTCATGAAGACCACATTTCCCCAGCTTCTTTACGGGGACGTCATGTGGGATGGTATCAAAAGCCATACTCAAATCAAGATATATCACATCTACAATTCTCCTCACACCCCCAGTGATCATCCCAGTCACCCCAATGATCATCACTCACCACAAGGTGTTCTGTAAATTGAAGCTATTGCTTTATTTTCCCCTCAGTTCCGGGCGGCTGTATTCACACTCCAGTTAGTGTACAAATCCAGACCAATGCTGTGCTGTGCAAATGGGTGTCGAGGCTCAGTTTTAGCGAAGGAATTACTAATCCTCAATGTTCTGTGCACAGCATGGTGCTGTAGAAGGAATGCGCTTTTTTGCCATATGGGAGTGGGCGTTACAATGGCTTATTATTTGGCGTTCACTACCAAGGCCTTTGAATCCAGCATCCCATCAAAGTGATCAAAAACAAGCTACTTTGCAACAGACGACTGTAAACAGTGCCCAAGGAAATGCAGCGCGAAAGGAAAACGCAAGCTTTTCCAAAGGAGAAGGAACTGAGACAAAGTCACGGCATAGAACAATTTCAGTGTAGTTGCCGTTAATAAGCTCAGCATACTGAGCCACTGTTTACGGCCTTACAAACTGGCCTCTGAGGTTCGCTGCTATGGTGAATGTAAATTACACGCACTCACTTGTAGCAGGAGTGTGCTTAGTACAGGCCACCAAAGCTTCTCAACAAACGTGTGTCACACGTTTAATAGCACCCTAAACGTTCTTTGGGAAGTGAGCAAGGAGCCATAACTACTGACCTCTTCCAAATGTTCTAATCTGTGTGTATCGCAGCAGTTCCTGGAAGCCCCAGTGATCAATTATTTGTATTACAGTAGCCCTTGGACACTTCAACCACAAACACTCAGGGCAGTCTCCAGGCCCACCGATGGGCGGAGCTAAATGGGGCAGTTGCCCTAGGGTCCAACGATTCAAAAGGGCAGGGGGCTTCTGGTCGCTTTATATCACTGCTGGAGCGCTGCGCGGCACACTCCGGGTGACTCTTAGGGTTGGCGGAGGAGCAGGGGGAGTACAGAGTAGCATGCTCCAAGAAGTGCTGAGGGCAGCCCCGCCTCTTTCACCCGAGGCCCCGCCTCTTTCACCCGAGGCCCCGCCTCTTTCACCCGAGGCCCCGCCTCTTTCACCCGAGGCCCCGCCTCTTCCAGGAGCACGGAGCTGGCTCCCACCATTTTGCCCAAGGGTGGCCCTACAAATCTATTGACCTTTGGCAAGTCCCTGTCCTGATGTGTTACCATAGAAACAGAGTGTAGGCGGGGAAAGAGAAGGAAGCAACTTGCTCCAGGTCAGGCCAGAATGTCCTCGACTCATCAGCCAGCGCTCTACCTCCTAGACCGCACTCCCTCTTCCATTTTGATCAGCTCCCCTAACCAAACAATTCCAGCACGGCCAGCCCTGATGCACTGCCCTTTCGCTCTGCTCCCCTTGCTGCCTGCATTCGGGTGGGGGGGGGACGACCAAAGAGCAGGTGCTAGGTGATCAGATAACAGGTATGAAAAATTGGTACACAGAGTGGAGGGTAATAGGCCTCTCTGTAAGACAAAGCCCAGAGTAGGGGGACTGTCCCTATACAATTGGGACAGCTGGTCACATTAGTGCTCAGATTAATGACAGTTTGCTGAGGTTCCCTTGGACCAGAACCTCTCCCCCCCCACCTCCCCCTGCCGTGTCTCTGCCACCTACAGCCGCTGATTATCAAGAGGTAAGGCCTGTACAGGATCATTGTATTACAGTAGCAGCTGCGGCCCCATGGTGTTAGGTGTTGTATATTCACATTGCCCAAGGAATGTCCCCCCTCCACCAGCAGGGCAGACAAAAGGGAAGAAATGTATCCCCATTTTACAGATGGGGAACTGAGGCCCACAGAGATGAAGGGGCTTGCCCAGCATCACACAAGGAATTGGCTGCAGAGCCACTACTGAGCCTCCCGAAGCGTTTTCTTTAGAGTAGTTAAAAGCCGCCCCTGAGCTGCTCACGCAACCCCCTGGGTATCAGTAGGGCGACACGAGCATAACCCAGGGCCCTAGTGGCGGAGAGAATTCAAATCACCCACGTCCATATTGTCTAGTATAGGAGACAGCAGCTAAAGAGTCCCCTGCCATCCCTCTGAGCAGTGGCAGCCCTTCCTCAGGTGCTCTGGCAATATGACGGCACCATGCTCCCATGGGGAAGGCGTGGAGAGGTTGGACATGTTGACTGTTGAAGACAGTCACAGGACTGCCCTTTGGCCGATGTCCATCAATGGCGCCATGCCCAATTTGCACCAGCTGAGAAGCGGGCCCCTATTCTGCAGTGAAGCTACACAGATTGGCGCTGGCTGAGGATCCAGCCTTTTGAGGACAGATGGGGCTGGTGTGATCAAAGGCCTGTTACTCTCCCTTTTCCATTGCCCATGACCAGCATTCAACAAGGCAAGCATTAAGGGATGCATTAGTCCTAAGGCTTAGTAATGTTTTCCATTCCTTTTGTTAGTAAAAAGAACCTCAACTAAAAGCCCTTAAAGTAGATATCAGAAGATTTAATTAGCAGACATATACTGTGGGAAAAAATTGCACATAATTACCATGTGACATTCACTGGAAGTAAGTAAATGTTTTCATCTCTTAATAATTACCAGTTGACTCACTTACCCACACTATATTAGATCAAAATCCCTCAACACAGTCTTGGGGGTTTTTAACCTTGAGCTTCTAATAACATACATGCTGCCAAAAAAGCAGTCGGCTTAATTAAGGGACGACAACCTGGTGAGATGGTGAGGTGCTAACTTAATTTTTTTCTCTACCAACGTCAACATGTACTGATCAGACCCTCCCCATGCAGCCTGTAAATTCAAACAGGAGATAAGCAAACTATGTGCTTTGAGCAGCTTGTTCATGGAATTGAATCTTTTCTTCTACCTCTTAACAAACCTGTCCAAAACCAGGATCATGCTTTCCACTATTACAGGTTGATGCTCTTTAGTCTGGCACCCTCAGGACCTGACTGCCGAACCAGAGAATTTTCCGAACCATGGGAGGTCAACATTGTTTAGCAGCATTACCAACGCTTCAACTGCGTACTGGGCTCTTAGAAGACATGTAGGGGTAAATTAGAGCTAAATAACAGCACAGAACACTGAGAGCCAGGACTGGTGGCTGTAAACAACCTTTATGGGACAGCGGGAAACTTGGCCACACCCATGATAAATGGACATCCGGCTAACTAAGATCATTCCAAACCATGGATGTTTCTGGACCAGAAAGTGCCAGATTAGGGAGGTTCAACCTGTCATTTGTTGTCTGAGGTTATCTGAGGTCTATAGGAGCTGTTGGATGCTCAGGACTTTTGAAATAAGAGACAGGTGTCTATACATGAATGCAGGAGTTAATTATAATATCTTGCTCACATTTCTCCATTGAAAATGCATAATCAAACAACATTTGAGTTTATATAATTAGTGTTCATGCAGCTTGCCTGCTGGCGCACTGATAGATAATGAGGCACAATTGATCAGGCTTCACTATCTCCCGGTGCGTCCCTGTCTGTCTTTCTCCATCTGTTGCCCCTTGTTTTTGCGAGTTCTTTGGAGCTGGGCCTAGCTCTTTTTGTGTGTGTACAGTGCCTAGCACAATGGGGTCCTGATCCACAACAAGGGCGCCTAGAAGCTATAAGACAAATGATTTAATAATAATCATTTTCTAGGGTTAGTCTGTGACACTTTGAGAATACGATTACAATGTAAAATGACCATTCAGAGGTGCCTCTGTCTGCAAAGGGAGAAAAAATACATTGAGATACTTGATACCTATGTCATTATCAACTAGTTTAAATCCAGCACACTATAGAAAATTAGAATATTTCGCTTTTATATGGCACTATTCATCGGTAGATCCCAAAGCACTTTCCAAAAGACACATGTAATTACCCACTTTATACTGATGGGCAAACTGAGGTACAGAACCATGAAGGCCTAGAGCCTCAAAGGCACCTCACTCCCATTGAAATCAGTGGGAATTAGGGACCTAAATGCTCTTTGAGGATCTGGACCGAAGTAGTTTGACTAAGGTCACCCAGAAGGCCAGTGGCAGAATAGGGACTAGAACCAATGTCTCCTTAGCACTCAAGAATATACAGGTTGAACCTCTCTAATCCTGCACTCTCTGGTCCAGCAACCTCTGTGGTTCGGCATGATTTCAATTATCCGGCTGTCCACTTCTCACGGGTGTGGCCAAGTTTCCTGCAGTCCCATAAAGTTTGTTTACAGCCACCAGTCCTGGCTCTCTGGCTGTGTCTAGACTACATGCCTCTGTCGTCAGAGGCATGTAGATTAGACACATAGGCAAAGGCAAATGAAGCCGCAATTTAAATGATCGCGGCTTCATTTACATTTACATGGCTGCCGCGCTGAGCCGACAAACAGCTGATCAGCTGTTTGTCCGCTCAGCGCGCTAGTCTGGACGCTCCCCTGCCGACATCAAAGCCCTTTGTCGGCAGCCCCGGTAAACCTCATCCCACGAGGATGTCGGCAGGGGAGCGTCCAGACTAGCGCGCTGAGCGGACAAACAGCTGATCAGCTGTTTGTCGGCTCAGCGCGGCAGCCATGTAAATTTAAATGAAGCCGCGATCATTTAAATCGCGGCTTCATTTGCCTTTGCCTATGTGTCTAATCTACATGCCTCTGCCGACAGAGGCATGTAGTCTAGACACAGCCTCTGTGTTTTGTGCTGTTACTTAGCTCTAATTTACCCCTAAATGATTTACTTACCCCTAATTTGCCCCTAAGAGCCCAGGAAGCAGTGGGCGTGTGGCTAATGCTGCTAGACAATGTTGACCTCCTACAGTCTGGCAAATTCTCTGGTTTGGCCTTTATCCTAGTCACAAGCCTGGAAATAGCCAGAAATCTGAATGCTGCATTTTCAAATGTTACCCCCATGGCCGAGTGGCTGCAAAAGCACTGACTGAGTGACAGGGGACGGAGCGCTTGATGATTATCTGTTCTCAGGCCTACCAATGGGACGGGTGGGGGTGGGGAGCAATTGCCCCGGGACCCTGAGCTCTCGGCCATCGCTACTGCGGCAATGGCGGTGGCTGGAACCCTGTGCCCTTTCAGTTGCTGGCTTAGTGCCATGAGGTGCGCTCTAGGCAGCGCTGAGGCCGGCGGAGGGGGGGGGAGGGACCGCAGTCTGGGAGGTGCTGAGTGCTGGCTGCCTCCCGTCCCACCCTTTCCAACTGAGGTAGGGTTGCCAGATGGTTTAACCAAAAATACCAAACACCTCAAAAAAAACCAACTGGGGAAAAAAATTCTGTTGAAAAAAAAAAAAGGGGTAGGGGAAGAGACCAATGTTGTTCAGCAAAAAAAAAAAAAAAAAAACCCAGCATGGCCCCTTTAAGAAATGCTTTTGAGGCTTTTTGGCCCTAACATGCTGCCGGCAGCCATCTGCCAAATTGTCTTCCTGCTCCAGGCCAGACAGCTCCTCTGCGGAACCAGGTAAGCACCCGGGATTTTCACCTCCTAGCCGGGAAAAAATCAGAAAATACCCGAAATTTTAGGTGTCCAGTATTTTCTGAATTTTTTTACTGGCTGGAGGCAAAAATACCAGACTGTCCGGGTCAACACCAGACACCGGGCAACCCTAAACTGAGGCTCTGCCCCTACTAGGGGCACAGAGCAAGTCCCCCACCCCGCCGAGGCCATCAGCCCTACAGCCGCTTCTGTTCGTTCCCTCTGAACAAGCACCTGGCACTGGGCTCTGGAAGACAGGACACTGGGCGGGTGGGTGGGCCACTTTTCTTGACCCAGTGTGGCCGCTCTTAATACTCTTACTTTCTACTCTTTCAGGCCAATGATGAGGACATCGCAGAGCCTCACTATGGCTCTCCTTCAGGTGTCCGCGTGGTTCAGCAAAACCCTTCCGCATCCGCATCACTTGGCGTTTGTGTGGAGCCCAGGAGAAAGCCGGGTTTCTCAAGTGGGTGCCCAGGTCCCATGGGGCGTGGGAACTTCCCTTCTTAAGGCTCTTTCGGAAATCCCAGCCCAAGAGCTTTGCTCAAAAGGAAGGAGGTAAGCGTTAGCGGAAAGGCTCAGCCACTGAGGAGCCTTTGGAGGGGATCTAAGAGCTGAACTGTTCATTGCGATTTAGTTCTAGGGCTGAGTCTTTGTGATGCTGGGACACAGCTGCAGGAGAGTCCCTCCCTCCCCGCAGGCTACCCCCAGTTTCGCTAATGTCCACAAGACACCAGGGAGCTTGGTCCCCAGAGCTGCTCTGAGCAGGTGAGGCAGCCCGGTGCTTAAAATGCTTGAGCACCCTGGCGCTCTGCATGCACTTTAGCTCCTGCTTTGCCTCCTGGCAAAACAGCCCCCAAGATAGCAACAGCGGGTGGGTTTCATCAAGGAAAGAGAACAAGCTTAAACCCTTCCTCCTGGCAAGGGCTGATGGGAGCAGACATGGGATGAGCTGCTTCTCTTAAGCAAACTCCTGAAAATCCTTTGTTATCTAACTACCTGAATCTACTGGAAGGGCAATTCAGTGTATTGCCCTCCGATAAAAAGGTGCTGCAGCAACCCCACATAAAAATGGAAAGGTCTTTTGAACCAAATAATGGCCTGATCGTATTCCAACTGTCCTTGATCCAAAGATTCTCATTGATTTCGGCAGCACTTGGCTTGGGCATTAGGTGTCTTTGCACATGGCGTTGCGGGGTGGAGCTTAAGGTTAAGAGAGTTTTTAAAACAGCCAATCAGAAGAGCTGGGCAAAAGGTTACTTGACATATCTGAGGTCACTGAATGAAAGGAAGGATTGTGGGTAAAGGTATAATAAATAAGACATAATTTTTCTCCCCACCAACCTTCCAATTGCCCATACCTCCAGTGAGGAGGACTTAGATGAGATCTCAAAGGAACTGTATTGTAAGTGTTACCAGGCATCAGGAACAGACATATCTCTGCAAAACAGAGTAGTGTTCTTCCTCTACTACCAAGATCTTACAGCCAGTTTTCATGAATAGATTTTTTATATAAATCATTTAATCTTCATGTTTCCTCTACAGTGTTTTTGATTGTAGATAGGAAAAGTGAGACCCAAAACTCCAAACCAGCGTAAGAAACCACAGCATGGAATAGCTTGTGTTTACAATTACCCACTCAGCTTTTCATATCCATTCACACACAACTATCCCAGGAGTTTCACAAGCATGGCTTTTTATGAGTTGAGTGCATCATTTGCATCAAATGATAAAGCCAATGACCTATGCCTCTTTTCCTGTAAGCAGTGTTATTCACCGAATTATTTCTGCAAAGCTGTAAGTCTACAGCTTACTCCTGTGATGATTATTACAAATATCCACGACTTGAAATTCAGGCTGTCTTAATTGGACTGTGTGGGTAGGTCTAAACTACATGGCTCCGTCGACGGAGCCATGTAGATTTGTTGTTTTGGCAAAGGCAAATGAAGCCATGATTTAAATGATCGCAGCTTCATTTAAATTTACATGGCTGCCGCGCTGAGCTGACAAACAGCTGATCAGCTGTTTGTCCGCTCAGCGCGCTAGTCTGGACGCTCCCCTGCCGACATCAAAGCCCTTTGTTGGCAGCCCCGGTAAACCTCATCCCACGAGGAATAACGGGGCTGCCGACAAAGGGCTTTGATGTCGGCAGGGGAGCGTCCAGACTAGCGCGCTGAGCGGACAAACAGCTGATCAGCTGTTTGTCGGCTCAGCGCGGCAGCCATGTAAATTTAAATGAAGCCGTGATCATTTAAATCGCGGCTTCATTTGCCTTTGCCTATGTGTCTAATCTACATGCCTCTGACGACAGAGGCATGTAGTCTAGACACAGCCTGTGGGTCACATGCTCTTCTTTCTTGTTTCTGATTGGCTAAGTGTACCGCTTAGAATTGAGTTTTCTGTGTGAAGACTTGTGATTTATGAAAGAAAAATTAGTTTGCTGAAAACACTCCCCTTCCATAATTATTTTAAAATATGCGATTTCTATGAAGATTCGTTCCAGTGCACTTGTTTGTGGCACTATTCATAGGAATATATGTTTTAAAGTTGTTGTGCGGATACCGTGAAGGAGGAGCTTAAGGAACCCTGGAGATTTGGAAAACCAGAAGGCTTCAGCTCAAATGCTCAGTGATGGAAAAAAAAAAAAAGCCAATATACCAACCAAACCTAGAAAATGTAGGATGCATAAAGAACAGGATAAATAGAGCTAATGGGGAAAATTTTGCTTTTTTTTCAGACAAGTTTGAGTTTTTCCACTAAAATATTAGGTTATTCCACTAAAAATTGAAATTCAAAATGTTTCAGCTAAACCCTGAACTATTTTCATTCTGAAACGCAGCTATGGAGTCTTAGGGCTATTGTAGTTCACATGATGCATGCTCCTATTCTCTATTAGCCAACCTCCCTGGCTGGTCTATATTTCCCACAATGCACCAAAGTCTGTCCCTTTGCAGGCAGGAGGTGATGCATTATGGCAGTTACATGAACACAGTGCACTCTGGGAGATGAAGTCTGGCTGAGGAGCCTGGCCCATAGAAGAAAAATGAGAGCATGAGGCATCCACACTACAACTCCCATGAGTGACTTCAGTGCCATTTCAGATTAGAAAAACTTCAGAGTTTGGCTGTTCAGCTGATGGATGAAAAATTGAAATTTTCTGTGGAAAGCAGCCATTTTGTGTGAACGGTGTAGTTTAGCCAGAAATACACTTTTCTATCAATAATTTTGAGAGAACTTTTGTCCAGACCTAACAGAGAATGATGCTGAAAATATTATTGCCAATATACAACTGATCCTAAGCACCCATGTAGAATACTGTTTTCAGGTCTCTCGCTCTAAAAGGATACAGCAGAAATAAGAGTGTCTTGAGACAGGTGATTAGAAAAATGGAAATACTTCCATGTGAAAACAGATTGAAAAGACTGGGGATTGTTTCTCCTTAGAAAGAAGAGAAATAAGAACCAAATAGTCTGTTGATAATAGAGCAAGCATTTCTATTCAGCCTGACTCTCAATATAGAAACAATGAATGCCAAAGGGAAAAGCACAGATTTAAAATTTTATGAGTATGTACATTTGTTTTTACTCAATACATGCTTGACCTGTGGAACTCAATGCTGCAAGATTTTGTTGAGACCAATGGCTGAGCAGATTCAAAACCCAAGTTCGAATCTGAATCATCTCTGTGTTTAAAGGGAGGACCATAGGGGGATGGCGTGACATCCTGTACAGGCTGTGGGCCATTTGTGTCTGGGCCTTTAAGGCAGAAGTACACGCTTCACCCTGGCACCCTGTCTCTCTGCTGTCAATGAGACGTACTTGCAGTGGGCATGAGGGAGGGGCATTCATGAGCCTTGGAGATGTTGATGGAAGTGCCTGAGGATTTAGCTCATTAGGGGTTAATTTGATTATACATACCTCAACCCAGATGGTTGTTATCCAGCATAGTCAGGTCTCCATTTTCATTGATTTGCCTGTAGCTAATGAGAGACCCTTGTTTCCCCCTCAGTTACACCTCCTCCTGCACCCATTGGTCAGGTGGGCGCATTGTTCTGCCCAGGAGCCATGTGCCAAGCCATTAACTCCCCTTCTGAGATAGTTAAAGTAACCAATTTTCCTTCTGATCTTAGCCCAGCTCTCATTGCTGGGACACGCCCGTTCCTGGGGCATCCAAGGAATCTTTTAGCGCACTAGGTAGAACAGGAAGAGGCCCCATCTTTTTAATTGGCTGCAGGGCATGCGTGGCCGGTGATGCGCGCCCCGCAATGGAGCGTTGGTGTCTCGTAAACGTAGGAAGCTGAGCATCATTCAGTCAGTGCTGTCCTGGGTTACTGTTTGTGCATTTTCAACGGGATCTGCCCCATTTCATACAGAGCAACTTGTCCCCACCCCATTGTCACATAACAATCCCAGACCAGACCTCGCCGTGACACTGGTCCAATATGACGCTCGCTGGTCCAACGTGCTGCTGGCAGTTGATCTTTCCCACTGTAGTCTAGCACTTTCTTTTCAGGTAAGGGTTGTGAGTCTGTTGCCATCGTCCCCTTCCTCTGCACTGCTTCCCTTCTGGGCAGGCATATGGCGGATGGGATGAGCTGTTGGTACTGACCCAAGTGCTGGCTGCATTTCAGCGATTCTCTCTCCGTCTCCTGGATCTACGTGTGCTCCTCACATCACCACGGGGACTTTGCTCAGCCTCCTGCTACATGCCCCAGAACAGTTCTGAGGATCGCCCCTGGGGGAGCCAGCGCTGGCTGGATGACAAATGCTTGGTTAGCTTTAGGCAACTCCTGCAGTCAGCAGAAGGAGCAAACTTTCAGAAATTCTCTACTGCCTCCCCACAGTTTTGACAATTCCCCTGATGTTGTTTAAGACTCTTTCCGCCCCCCCGCCCACCTCTGAGCTAGCCAGTTTTCGGACACAGCTCGCTCTTTGCACCAGTGGGCATTGTGTCTGAAGACGGATGCCCACAACACAGAGGGATCTGAAAACAGGGAATGCTGGGAGTGTGCTGGCATGGCCGTCCTTAGGCATGCACAGCATATGCGGCACCTGAAAATGTGGGGCACCAGATTTCGGGTGCCCCTATGTGGCCATGTGTGCTGGTGTGTCTATGGACGACCCTGGTCCTTCTGTGGTCCAGCCCCTCCTCCCAGCTGTTCTCTTGGCCACCAACGGCAGGGCTGTCTTCTCCCTGCCTCACAAGGGAAGCCCTGAGCCATGGCAGGAGTCGTGTGGGGGACAGGGCAGGTGTAATGGAAGCGCTGGGAAGCCCCAAGTCCTGGCAGAAACCAGATGGAGGGAAGGGGAGCCGGGCGGCCTCAGGTAACTTGTGTAGGGCCCCACAAATTGGCCCTGGTGGTGGGCACTTTTAGAACGTTGGTGGCAGGCCAGAAACCAGTCGGAGCAGCAGCAGCTTGTAGGTCCATTGGAGGCCCTGCACCTCGCAGTCATTGCTAAATGTATCCTCTCACCCTCAGCTCCTGCCGGGAAGAAGAGTAGTGCTATTACCCCCATTTCACAGAGGGGACCTGAGGCACAGAGAAGCTAAGTGGCTTATCCCAGGTCACGCAGGGACTGTGTGGCAGCACCAGCATTTGCACGCTGGTCTGCTGAGTCCTAGGACCGGGCTCTAACCACTAGCCCCTCCTTCATTTCACATGTAAAATGTCATTTCAGCATAGGAATGCCCCAAGGAATGGTCTTGCTGCACCTCCCTCAGCCCAGCCCCCAGCTGGGAGGGGGTGGCTCTGTGTGTGGAGATGGGCTTTCCAAAACTCTTTTGCTGACCTACCCCATGTTGCCCAGGCTAGCAATGGAAAGAAGAGCCATGCCACTCCAAAGGAAGATGGCAGTCCCCGTGACGGGGTGAGGCTGTTGCTGTTCATACAGCCACCCAGTCTGTCTTTTTGGTTCGGTGTATCTCCTTCCCAGGCTTGGCTTCTCTGCCCCTGTTACACAAGACTTCAATGGATCCGGAGCCCAGCAAATGCAAGCTATTTCCTCTGGCTGGGGTTGTTTCTATTAGCACTTGTAAGGTCAGGCTAATTGCTTTGCTGACTGGAGCAGTGCGTAAGCAACAGCCCTACGTGCCATAGCAAGATGGGTGTTTTCGTAGCTGCCGGCCCTTAACCTAACCCAGGCCTTTTGACGGACTAAGCGGGTTACAGTGGGATCTGCCCACCGGGCACCAGTTTGCCTGGAGATAGAGCCAGGTTCCTCACAGGAACAAAGGGTAGGTTACTTCTTACTTTAGCCCAGGTTCAGTAAGTAAACGGTAGTTTGAATGTGACCCTCTCCTTTCCCACTTTCATTAATAGTTTTTGTGGTGGCTGCCAAACGCTGGAAGAGATTCTTTGCCCATCCAAATTCTTACATGTGGCTAGAAAGAGGGCTCAGGAAATTCCCCCAACCCAAAAACAGAGCAGGGTTGGCACAATCAGCCCTGGACACCTCCTTTTGGAAGCTCTGGTGCACAGAGAATACCATTATGGCCTCTCTCTAATAGATGCCACAAGAGCAATTCTGCACCACGAATGACACAGAGTCCCTCTGTCTCTCAGGCAGTGATCGATGCAGCAGGGGTCGATTTGTCATGTCTGGCATAGACGTGATAAATCGACCACTGAGCGCTCTCCCGTCGACTCGGTACTCCACCAACACAAGAAGAGTGAGCTGAGTCAACAGGAGAGCATCAGTTGTCAGCTTGCCGCTGTAAAGATACCGTGGTAAGCAGCCCTAAGCACACTGACTTCTGCTACGTGAGTCACGTAACTTCAACTGACAGCCCGTGGTAGTACAGACAGACAAGGCCAAGTTATGTTGTTCTTCACTCCTCCCTCAGGAATGGCATTGCTGGCATAGAATGGCTGCCACGTTCCACCCCCCCAGTGTGAGATGGGTGGGAGATCCCTGGGCGCTGAACATAGATTTCCCGCAACAAATGGTGCTATATCACTCAAAGGTGTGAGCAGTCCTATATAATTAGGGGGCATTCAGCACTAACATAAGAACATAAGAACGGCCGTACTGGGTCAGACCAAAGGTCCATCTAGCCCAGTATCCTGTCTGCCGACAGTGGCCAGCACCAGGTGCCCCAGAGAGGGTGGACCGAAGACAATGATCAAGCGATTTGTCTCCTGCCATCCCTCTCCAGCCTCTGACAAACAGAGGCCAAGGACACCATTTTATCCCCAGGCTAATAGCCTTTTATGGACCTAACCTCCATGAATTTATCCAGCTTCTCTTTAAACTCTATTATAGTCCTAGCCTTCACAGCCTCCTCTGCAAGGAGTTCCACAGGTTGACTACACGCTGTGTGAAGAAGAACTTTCTTTTATTAGTTTTAAACCTGCTACCCATTAATTTCATTTGGTGTCCTCTAGTTCTTCTATTATGGGAACTCATAAATAACTTTTCTTTATCAGCCCTCTCCACACCACTCATGATTTTATAGACCTCTATCATATCTCCCCTCAGTCTCCTCTTTTCTAAACTGAAAAGTCCCAGTCGCTTTAACCTCTCCTCATATGGGACCCATTCCAAACCCCTAATCATTTTAGTTGCCCTTTTCTGAACCCTTTCCAAGGCCAAAATATCTTTTTTGAGGTGAGGAGACCACATTTGTACACAGTATTCAAGATGTGGGCGTATCATAGTTTTATACAGGGGCAGTAAGATATTCTGGGTCTTATTTTCTATCCCTTTCTTAATAATTCCTAGCATCCTATTTGCCTTTTTGACCGCCGCTGCACACTGCGTGGAAGTTTTCAGAGAACTGTCCACAATAACTCCAAGATCTCTTTCTTGATTTGTCGTAGCCAAATTAGCCCCCATCATACTGTACGTATAGTTGGGGTTATTTTTCCCGATGTGCATTACTTTACACTTATCCACATTAAATTTCATTTGCCATTTTGTTGCCCAATCACTCAGTTTGGTGAGATCTTCTTGGAGTCCCTCACAGTCTGCTTCTGTCTTGACTATCCTAAACAGTTTTGTATCATCTGCAAACTTTCCCACCTCACTGCTTACCCCTTTCTCCAGATCATTTATGAATAAGTTGAAAAGGACTGGTCCCAGGACTGACCCTTGGGGTACACCACTAGTTACCCCTCTCCACTCTGAAAATTTACCATTTATTCCTACCCTTTGTTTCCTGTCTTTTAACCAGTTCTCAATCCAAGAAAGGACCTTCCCTCTTATCCCATGGCCACTGAGTGAGGAACAAGACCTGCGTGGGCACAGTATTATCGAGAGAGGAAACATACTGGAGACAACGGGATAGACCTTCTGCTGGTGTAACTCCACTGACTTGATTGTTGTCCCTTTCCCCTAATTGTCCCTGACAATTAGCAGCAGCTTTGGCTCCGGTCCGGCCTTTCCATGCAAAACACTCATCCAGCTTGATTCTCTGTTGCTGAGCATTTGACATTCCCTTTGCACTGTTCTATATGGGCACCGTTCTTCACCCACCTCTGCCTTACATTCCCACAGGGGCAAAGCGGAACCCCAGGGGCAGGGCAGCAGAGAACCCAGCCCTGCTCTTTTACCTTTGTCTCCATGCAGCATGTCCTTGGCTTCTTATGTCAGAGGACAGGGTCTCCCTGCAGGTCAGTAGCATTGCCAGGAATCCTACACTATGCTCTTCCATCAGTTATGTTCTGCTGTGGTAACAGACAGCAGCCATACAAGTCTGACTCCTATTAACCTAACATGAAGGAAAATCTTTCCAATTAAAAAAAAAAAAATCTGGGGACCAAACATTTGCAGTTCTCTTGGGTGGCTGCTTAAAACCCGTTAGCTGCAAAATCACTGTCATTACTCACTCAGGGTATGTCTACACTACAGCGCTAATTCGAACTAACTTAGTTCGAATTAGTTAATTCGAACTAAGCTAATTTAAACTAACGCATCCAGACTAAAAAACTAGTTCGAATTAGCGTTTTGCTAATTCGAACTAGCATGTCCACATTAAGTGGACCCTCAAACCGGGGTTAAGGCTGGCCGGAAGCAGTGCCGGCAGGGCATCAGATGAGGACTTAGAGCGTGGAGCTGCTGCCTCAGGCTAGCCAAGGGCTGTGCTTAAAGGGACCCGACCCCCACCCCGGACAGACAGTTCTCAGGGGTGCCCCACTTGCAAAGCAGTCCTGTCTTGGAGTGCCCTGAGTGCCCACACTGGGCACATCACAGCACTCAGCCATCAGACCGGCTACACTTGCCGCAGGCTGCCATCTGGGGAGAGGGGGTAATTGGGGGGCTGCAGGAGAGCTTCCACCCCCAGAAGCCCGCAGAGCAAGCCCAGTCCTCCCCATCAGGGGCTCGTACCCCATTCCTCCCTCACCTCCTTCCACTTACCCTTCCCTAGCCCCCCTTCCTGATGTATAAAATAAAGAAAACGTGTGGTCAAAAATAGAATCTCTCTTTATTGAACAAAACTCG
Organism: Pelodiscus sinensis; assembly: GCF_049634645.1. Lineage (NCBI taxonomy): Eukaryota > Metazoa > Chordata > Testudines > Trionychidae > Pelodiscus > Pelodiscus sinensis. Next base: position 194,270,536 of record NC_134713.1, read on the forward strand.
GGGAGACTGGGAAAAGGAGGTGGAAGAGAGGAAGAGAGAGGCTGGGAGAGGGGAGGGCAACTACAATGATCAGAGGTTTGGAACAGGTCCCATATGAAGAGAGACTAAAGAGACTGGGACTTCTCAGCTTAGAAAAGAGGAGACTGAGGGGGGATATGATAGAGGTCTATAAAAGCATGAGTGGGGTGGAGAGGGTGCATCAAGAAAAGTTCTTCATTAGTTCCCATAAAGAAGGACTAGAGGACACCAAAGGAAAGGAATGGGTAGCAGGCTTCAAACTAGTAACAGAAAGTTGTTCTTTACAAAGCAAATAGTCAACCTGTGGAACTCCTTGCTGCAGGAGGCTGTGAAGGCTAGAACTAGAACAGAGTTTAAAGAGAAGTGAGATAAAGTGATGGAGGTTGGGTCCATGGAGTGGTATTAGCCAGGGGGTAGGAGTGGTGTCCCTGCCCACAGTTTGTGGAAGGCTGGAGAGGGATGGCACGAGACAAATGGCTTGGTCACTGTCTTCGGTCCATCCCCTCCAGGGTCCCTAGGGTTGGCCGCTGTCGGCAGACAGGCTACTGGGCTAGATGGACCTTTGGTCTGATCCAGTACGGCCATTGTAAGCTCAGGGTTCAGGGTCGGGGGTCTCAGTGGACCACCTTGATTTTCATGCACACCTGCTCCTGGGTGGTCAGGCTGGCAGCTCTCCTGCCCTAGACGGCCACTTTCCTGTGCCTAGTGCGGAGGTCGTGGACGAGGTCCACGATGTCTGCACTAGACCAGGCGGGTGCCCGCCTCTTGCGGTCCCAGGCAAGCTCCCGGGAGCCGCCAGCCTGGTCCTGGGAAGAGGGGGAGGGCTGGGGGGCATCGGGTGGCTGGCTTGAGCCGTGCCAGGTGCAGGGTCTGCTAGCTGGGTGCTGGCAGGCTTGCACCTGGCACGGGCACCGTAGCCAGCCCGTGCCCCTTTAAGGGGTCCGAGGCCAGGAGGGGGGCAATAGAGTTTCCCTGGTGTTGGCCAGAGTGGCCACCAGGGAAAGCTGGGGAGGGCTAGCCTCCCACTAGTTCGAATTAAGGGGCTACACACCCCTTAATTCGAACTAGTAAGTTCGAACTAGGCTTAGTCCTCGTAAAATGAGGTTTACCTAGTTCGAACTAAGCGCTCCGCTAGTTCGAATTAAGTTCGAACTAGCGGAGCACTAGTGTAGCGCCTATCAAAGTTAATTCGAACTAACGTCCATTAGTTCGAATTAACTTTGTAGTGTAGACATACCCTCAGTCTGGTCAAGGCAAGCATATGTTCTAGCTAGCGGCATAAAAGTGCGAGGCTTAAAACGTGAAGCTACCCAGGAACTAGCTGCTGCTTCTCTGTTGGGGCATGTTAGTGCTGATTTGTACAAACCATATGAAAATTGGTCAGAAGTAAGCCCCTACCTGGCCCGCATGTGCATAGCAGATGTCTTCTATTCGGGTGCCTGGCGCTATCTAGAAATGCTGTGCGCCACAAAGCTTTGCGAGAGGTTATTTTAATCTTGTAAACAGGAATCCTAAGATTCGCACGATTAATCGGCAGTGCCGATGAACAAGATAATTGATGCTTTCTGATTATTCAAGTGTTCTGGGCAATTTGTTCCGCCACACCTTTGCTATTACCAGCAGAGAGGAAACTATTATTCACCGTTGCTAGCTGGGGACTCCAGGCATTGCTTGCAGTAATTTGGGGAATCAATCTGTCTTCCTGCCTATGAATTCTGACTGGCGTTATGAACTCTGCCAGGATCTATTGCAAACTATCAGCTCCGTTTCTACTGCAGGGCTCATCTGTGCCCTTTGCTGTCTTTTTACCTGACAGGTAGTCTGAAATTTCAATCAATGGTCCCTCTATTTTTTCCTCCTGATCTATGTGTGGAATGAATTTTGTTAGATGCACGGCGGCATCTGTGGATGTGCACCACCAATAGAAACACATGCCGCTGGCTCTGATTATCAGCTGGGTGGCACTTGAATCTCTCCCGGGTAGCTGCCCAAGCGCATAGTTTACAGGGAATGCTGGTATTGACACAGGATTAACTGTGGTGGGCCATTACACTTTGATGGTCTTCTAAGCAAATGGAGGTACTCTATGGAGGTCAATAAACTGGCTATTAAGTTTCATGGCACATGCACAGAGAAGTTAGATATACACCGTAAAATGCTCTTGCTGGAGGGTTGCAATGTAACATGACTGTTTCTTAGAATTCAGAATAAAACACAAGAATGGAAGAACTGAGACAAAATAGGCTGCACCCTTAAAAACACTAAGAGAGGCACAACTGACCCCATCTTACCGTAACTGTCCATCTACAAACTACTGCTCCGCTCAGATCACACAGTTCTCTAGCAAGTCCCCTAGTCTGCCAGTGGGAGTAGGAAACCCCCTGAAAATTTCAAAGAGGTCACAATTGTGACACGATTTTCACTACGTCACCATGGCTGCCACCCAGCAAAACAGACCGAGTTGGTAACTAGGCAACTGGTCACCTGATAGGGGGCTTGAGAGTGACCAGAAGGGTCACATGATAAACGGGACTGGAAGTCCATGAAAGGAGCAGAAAACTTACCTGAAAAGTACCATGGTCTTCCACCTTATCTCATCAATGAAGGAAGGGCAACTTACCACAAATTTTTCATTTCTAATTCATGATCCTCATCCACCTACCAGAACAGGCTGGGTTGGGAGGGGAGGTTAGCACAGGCCCTGGGCAGCTGGGCCATTGGGTCCTCTTCCAGTTGGGTACTAGACAGAGATTATGTCCCCAGGAAATGTGCCAGAGAGGCCAAAGGAAGCCGGTGGCCTGCATAGCAAAAGGGATGTTTATGAAAACACATGGGTGAGCATGTCCAGCTGGGCTTAACCTATGCTGTACCACTGCTGCCAACAAGTGGAAACTACTTTACCTGTAGTCATGGCTAGCGCTAGACTTTCCTAAGGGAACATTACCCACAAATGCAACCAGATTTGTCCCCGAGGGGGAGCAGTGTTGGCTTGTGTCTATAAAAACAACAAAGCGTCCTCTGGCACCTTAAAGATTAACAGATTTATTTGGGCACCTGCTTTCATGGGTAAAAGCCACGTCCTCAGAGGTGTGGCCACAGGACTCCTCGCTGGCTTCCCAGAACAAGTAGCTAGGTTTTCATGGGTCCTAGCAGATGGGGTGCAGACTAGGCACTGAGTGCTTTTGAAAACCCAAATCTTATTTAGGTGTCAAAAGGGGAGCTAAGTTCTCAGGAAAATGGACCCTCTTCGGGTTGCTGAACTCTTGAAAATCTGGTCCCGAGTTCCTTTAAATCTGGCCTGTATTCTCCAGAGAGGGTGAGGTGAACTCGGTGTGCGTGGGGGTGTGGTGAGGGTGGGGGAAGAAGAGTCAGTGGATGGAACAAAAGAGCCGCTTTTTATGCTCATAGTTCTTTTTTCTTCTGATGAATGCATTTGATTTTTGTCGTCCTGTCTCCTCTCTGGGTTCCTTCTGCCATGGCCAGTGGGGAAGATGGTAGGGCTCAGGGCTTCCTGACCTGACAAAATAGCCCTGTACAGTTGACTCATTGCAGAGAAGATTCACGAGACCCCTCTGAGAAGAATCCCAGTCCGCTGCTCTTCTGGGAATGAGCCTGTAACAGCGCCTGCTCCGTGACCCAGGCACACAGATGTGTGTGTCAAGCCCTATTGTTCTAAAGGTGACCGGCCACTGCAGATCCAAAGCACACTGCCTAGTTTCTACATTTCAGAAGTGGTGCTGTCTTGATGCAGGGTCCAGTTCTGGTTGGAGGCTCCTTATCAGAGATCTAAATTTCTTAATCATTGTAGCGGATCCCAGAAGAATAGTGTGATGGGGTGGACCAGGCCCCGAAGCCCCCTGCCCCCACACTTACCCAGCAAACCATAGAGAAGTCCTCCAGGAAAGATAGAGTGGCACAAAGGACATGACCAATCAGGGCCCAGCAAGCCAGTTAAAAGGAAGCTGTTGGGCCAGCATGGGGCAGTTCCTCCTTGGAGCTCAAAAGGCTTAGATAGGGCTGCAGGAAGGCTGACACAGCAAGGAGAGCAGACACAGGCACTTGGCCAAAAGGGAGCCACTTGCGTGAGGTGAGTGATGTCCCATTGCAGGTAGCCATGTGAGTCTGTAACTTTAAAACAGTGAGCAGTCCTGTGGCACCTTAGAGACTAACAAATATATTTATATCATGAGCTTTTGAGGGTAAAACCCACTTCATCAGATGATCTGGAGTGGAAATTACAGAATCCAGGGGATATATAACAGCAAAAGCAGTTACCTGTCAATTGTAGGACCTGTGTTTAATGAAGTTAATTAAATCAGGCTGGATGTGTCCAAATACTTATAGCATGTGATGTGGAAATGTGAATATCAAAGATGGGGGAAATTACCTTTGTAGTACATTAACCAGTTAATAGCTTTGTTCAAGCCCAAGTTGTTAGGGTTACACTTGTAAATGAAGTCTAGTTCAGCTGTCTCCCTCTGTAATTGGGTGATAAAATTCCTTTGTAGAAGAATGGTTACTCTTAAATCCATGATTTAATTGTAGAGGATATGGGAGATCTGTTTTATTGTTATTGAATATTTCTGGCTGTCGTATTACTATCATGCTGTCTGTCACAAGCATTCTGAGAGTTCACTCAGGGTGGCTGTACACCCCTGCAGCGATGCAGACCATAGCTAGAGACAGTCCAATCACCCATGCTTAACAAACATCCTAGGTGTCTGTTCTTTCAAAGGTTTGTTACCACACACTGATCCACAGGAAGGCTGATTACTTAGGGTGGGCGTGGGGGCGTAGAGATGGAAATCCAAGCAGAAACCCTCAACCAAAGTGTTTAGAAAGTGTTAAAGCCCCCAGCCTGAAGCTGAGGGGAGAGGCAGAGTTTACAGCAAAGCAGCTGTAACCCAGTTCCCAGAAGAAGGAGGTTGGGCTGACCCAAATGCTGGGGGAAATGCTAAGTTTAGGGAACACAAAGTACACATGTGGACCTTTGTTATTTTAACCCTTACGTCTCTCATGGCAGTGTTTCCATGAATAGATACACAGTACTTTGCTTGTAGGAAACTGATTGAAAGTGCCTTTACATGCTCCCGGGGAATGCTCAAAACTTTTGCCAACATAGCTGTGTTAGTCAGGGGTGTTATTTTTCCTACCCGTGAGTGACACGACTATTTTGGCAAAAGTCCTACTGGAAATGCGCTTACAGCAGCAAAAAAACCCAACCCCCCTTTCTGGGTATGGTTTATCCTTCTCTTGCTGGTATAAGCTTTGTCTACCCTAGAAAGCTTGACTGGCAGAGTTATAGCTCTAGTGAGATGCCCGTCTCACCCTTCTCAGATTAAGCCCTACTGGTCCCAGCTCACGGGAGCATATAGCAAGAGCCAAATGGAGCTGGACTCACGGAGGAAACACCAGGGGTGTAGCTACAGATGGACCTGAGTGGGCCGTGGGTCACCCGCTTTGCCCAGTGAGCCAGCCAGGCTGGGCTTAACCCCCTCCTGTCCCGCTGCCCTCCATTCCCCATTCTTGCCCACCCGCCATAGGTCAAGGCCCACCCAAGTGGGCCCTTCTGGCTATGCCACCGAGAAACACAATTGAAAAACAGGGCTGAAGTGACCTGCACGCCTAGTCTCAAGGCGGGTGGATCATGGGATTCCGCTCTGAGAGAAGTGCAGGTTTTGGGTTGACAAAGTACCCGAACAGACGGGCTGGACACCGTTGGTGGTAAAGGCTTGTCACTGGAAAGGAGCGCACATGGCGGAATGGGTAAGGGGACACAGATCAGGTGCACCCTGGAACCATTACAGTAGTTCTCCCTGTCCCTCTGCACTGCGAGCGAATGGGGCAATGGCGTGAAATGGATACGATTCAAGGTAACTCCGAACGTAGCTCTCTGCAGAGCCAGCCTGGCCATTTCCCCTCCTTCTGTGGGAGAGGGTTAAAGGGTATGTGAGAGGAAGGGAGGAGGGGGTCAGTCCCTTGGCTCTAGAATGCCAGCACAGAAGGGCCTTGCACATATACCCACTAAAGACATAAGCCCAGAACCTCAGACGATGTAACTTTGCTTGGCTGTATTGATGTCAATGAAGCTGAGCTAATGAACCCCAACGGAGGATGTGGTCCATTATTATCATCTATTTCCACATGGTCTTATTTATTTGTTGACTAATGTATGTTGGCTAGTATATACATATATATCCTATATTAATATGTATTATCCACACCACACATTAATGGATTAAGCATGAATCACACCAAGGACAAAGTACGGCAACAGTTATGTAGCCTAAACTGCTGAATACCATACTCCCTGTTCACTTCTGCTAAGTATTCCCCAACATCTTGCATTTGCTGAAGGAAGCGTGTGACATTAGCAGGTCGGAAATGTTGTCAAAATCAGGATACATTGTTCTGTGTCTTAGTACTAACTAGGGAAGTTCCTTCATGGACCGTTATCTGGATTGCTCTTATCTAAAACCTGGGCAAACTCATGGGCTGGATTTTAAGGGTGTTTATCTTACAAGATCATCATTGTAAATAGTTTCAGCTTAAATGTGTAACATAGGGAGCAATGATGTCACATGCACCCTGTGCAGGACTTCTCTTCTGGCACTAGCATCATCTAGAACAGTGGTCCCCAACCATTTGAGGCTGCCGGGCGCCAGGGGGCGTGGCCGTTCACCTGCCAGGCGCTAGAGGTCAGGGACACTTGTGTGCCCGGGGCCAGCGCGTGCGCCCGTGGCCAGCGCGCGTGCGCCCCCCCAAGTGCTGTGGGGCTGGCGCGCGCGCCCCCCCAAGTGCCGTGCCCCCTCCAAGCACCGTGCGCCCGGGGCCGGTGCCCCCTCCAAGCACCGTGCGCCCGGGGCCGGTGCTCCCCCCCATGCGCTGCGCACCCAGAGCACGGGTGGCTAATTCATGGTGCTCCCGGGGCCAGCACTCACTGTGTGCCATGCGCCCGGGGCCAGCTCCAGCACCATGCATGCGCCACGTGCCTGGGGCCAGGCGAGCCCTGAGCACTTGGCAGGCACACACAAATGCCCCCGCGGGTGCCATGGCGCCCACGGGCACCATGTTGGGGACCACTGATCTAGAACCATTTTTCCTGCACCATCGTAATGACCCGGACGGACCTTAGTTCTTTGAAAACAACAAGTAGTCCCGAGGCACCTTAGAGACAAACAAAAATAGATAGAATCATGAGTTTTCATGGGCAAAACCTACTTCATCAGATGAATAGGAGTGGATGAAGTGGGTTTTACCCACAAAAGTTCACAGTTGTTTCTATTTTTGTTAGTCTAAGGCAGGGGTGGGTAATAATTTTTTGCCGGGGAGCCACTCTGGAAATTTTTGAAGTGGCCCCGGGACATCAAGTGGAAGGGGCAGGGACATCAAGTGGTTAGGACTCACCTGGGACGAGGGAGACACGGTTTTTAAGGACTTGTCAGCCTGATTCAAAGCAGAGGCATAAACCTGTGTGTCTCGCCTCCTAGCCAAGTAAATTCAAAGCTTGGGACATCGAAGTGGTTTATTTGGCACCCTGGATATTGAATAGGTTATACAAAGGGGAACGCTTGCCCACAAGAGTGCTAGAGAGGAAGAAGAGGCTGACTTCATAGCCAGGTGTTCTGAGTACTTATTTGGAAGGTGGAAGATACAAAATACAAGTTCTTGTTCCGCCTCGTTTCAGAGCAAGCAGCCCCAAGGTCTGCTACAGCTCAGGTGAATGCCCTAACCAGTAGATGATTGGTTGTACTGTGGAATCTTGTGGCTTTTCACAAGTTTTTAAAGGTCTTATCTTGTTTTCATTCTACACAGATTTCGTGAATTACTTCTCTGCTCCTCCCCTCGCCAGCCAGGAGTGAGAGACATGCACACAAGCTGTGTATTTTCCCCTCACTGCCTGACAGCCAGGGGAACAGGAAGAAAAGCCAGCCGAGTCTCGGTACGCATGGCTGCTATTCCCCCATAATGGCGCCCTTTTTCTGCATGTCACATCCCCACTTTCCTTTCCCATCCAAGAAATGATTTGATCTGATTATATTTAGTTTACAGGAGAAGCGCCTGATCACAGCATAAGGTATTGTTTCTGACAGGTGAATAATATTACATGCATAGGCTTGGTCTACTCTACACTACAGCAGGAGGTTGTATTAAGATACACAACTCCAATTACGTTAATTATGTAGCTGGAGTAGACATATCTTAAATCTCATTTCTTCATGGTCCACACAGTGGGAGGCTGATGGGAGCCAATGCTCCCCGTGACTGCGAGGAATACAGGTGCCAGCCGGAGCTGCCCTCAGTGTTTGATTTAGCGGGTCTATATTAGACCCGCTAAATCAAATGCCAGAAGATCAACCTCTGGAGTGTTTGATCTTCTGATGTATAATATGGAGCTATATCTTTATCTCATAGAGCTGGAAGGGACAGTGAGAGATCATCGAGTCCAGTCCTCTGCCCTCATGGCAGGACCAAGTATCATCCCTGACAGATTTGCCCCCTCCCTCCCACTCCCTAAATGGCCCTCTCAAAGATTGAACTCACAATCTTGGGTTTAGCAGACCAATGCTCAAGCCACTGAGCGGTCCCTCCCCCCCACGCATAGACATGGCCATAAATAAATGCACTTAGAGAAGTGTGCGTGAGAGAAACATGAAAGGGTAGCTAAGTGTAGCATACCATAATCCTCTACAAATGTTTATTCTACATTGTTTTCTGTCCTAGTTTATTCAGCAACGCAGAAATACACACAATTGTTTCAAAACTACATTGGAAAAGGTCACATGAAGTTTACTCAACCCGTTAGTCATATATTAATACACTTCCTTAGTGCACAATACAGGAAAATGAATCAACATGATTTTATCTCATCCCGATGTCCGTCAGTATGGTGGTTTTGAGTGCAACGCACAATTTTGCAATGGGTACCTCCTGCTACTTCGAATATAAGAGAATGGAACAAAAAGCTCCAGTTCAAGACACAAACCAAGGAGAAAAAAAGTGTGTAATTAATCTGCTGTGAATTGTGTGACTTAGAAGCTTAACAAAACGTCAGACTTTCTCATTCCCAGTAGGCGGATACGGGAATTTGTTGAAAAGATTCCTACCAAGCGCTGACATCCAAAGCCAGAAACTGCTTAACAGAGGAAGGCAATAACACATGTCAGGCTCTGCCTTGCACTGCATTTGGATTGTTCATTAGCGAGACAGAAATGAACAGCCAGTCACTAGCAATAATGGGTTAGAAGAGCATTGAGAGCGGCCTGGTGAAATAGAACAGAATGTAATAATCCAATGGAATGCTGAAACAGCAGGCAGGAAGTCACCTGCCCCTTTGAAGAGCTGCTGCTGAAATGCACACGCTGCCTTGTATTCCCAGGTGAGCGTCTCTGCGCTTGATGCTGTTTCACTCGCTGGATTAACGTGTGACAGGATGTTATTGCTTCTTTCCAGTCATCTTATAGCTAGAACGTTTGTCAAAGAACAGCTCCCTGTGATGCAGCATACACAGCCTTCCCGGCGGTCTGACAAGGATAGGCAGGGATGTAAGGAAACAGGAAATCCTACCACTGAGCCCTGTTAAAATGCAGGTACATAAAAATGTGAAGCATCATTTGGGAAGGAGGGGAGTCATGCACACAGCAGGGCTTTGGAGTATAGTTGATGATTCTGTGGGGGCTCTAGACAAATTGGAGGATTTGAGCCAAAAGAAAGCTGAGTCAACAGACATGTGCGGAGTCCTGCCCTTAGGACAGAAGAATCTCAGACACTGCTACAGGCTGGGAACTGATTGGTTAAGCGGCTGTTCTGTAGAACAAGATCTGGGACAAGAATGGAACAAAAAGCTCCAGTTCAAGACACAAACCAAGAAATCGTAAAAAAAAAAAAAAAAAAAAAGGGGTGTAATTAATCTGCTGTGTATTGTGTGACTTAAAAGCTTAACAAACGTCAGACTTTCTCATTCCCAGTAGGCGGATATGGAATTTGTTGAAAAGATTCCTACCAAGCGCTGACATCCAAATGGATGAGAAGCTGGATATGGGTCATCAGTGCTCCCTTGTAGCCAAGAAGGCTAATGGCGTATTGGGGTGCATCAGGAGGAGCATTGCCAGCAAATCGAGGAGATGATCGTTTCCTGTTGATGGTTACATTTTGAGACCTATCAGCCAGTTTTAAGTCCATTTCATATGTGCCATGTTAACTTTATTTATAGGGTTGCATACTCAAAATGGCACGTGGCATTGAAGTAAAATTCTTTACAGAACTCTAAGTTATATTATGTCAACTCTATTACCTCTGACAATCAGACTTGTCATGGTATTCGGTTAAGATCCATTTTACATAAACCTATGTTGATTCCTGTTAATTTCAGGCATCACCCTTCTCTAGTTCATTATTAATCAAATCCATGTCAGTTGCTCCGTTATCTTGCCCAGGATGTATAGCAGGCCGGCCTATAATTAACTTGGTCATCCTGTTTACCCTTTTCAAAAATTGGCACAAAACTAGCTTTCTCCCAGCCTTCTAGAACATCCCCCGAGTCTTATTGAAAACCAGAATTAACGAACCAGTGAGCTCCTCGGCCAGCTCTTGTAGAACTCTTGGATGCATTACCTGGACTTGTTGAACTTTAAAAATGTCTAACTTCAGTAACTTGTTTAACATCCTCCAGGAAACTCATAGAATGGAAATTACTACCATATGAGAAGACTGCTTTGTCTGTGTTCTCCCCAAGTACAGAACAGAAATATTCATAGTTGCTCTCGTGTTACTCTTTGGCATACATGATGTCTAGGCTAGCTACTCACCTAGCCTGAAGCTGGAGGTGGCTGCTCTGCGCTCAAACAGTGCATGCAGGGATGATGTGCTCACCAGATGGGAACCTAAATATGATCCAGACCACGACCACCCAAAACAGCAACTGCAAATATCCCTTCAGGGAATGCTTTCCCCCTTGTGCCACCTCCATCCCTGAACCAGGGAAAGCCTTGCCTTTCGCTGTATATAGCGGGGCCTGGTGTTTGTGTTCAGGCCAGTGGCAGGTGTTTTGCAGAAAAAGACCTGGGGATTACAGTGGATGAGAAGCTGGATACGAGGCAAGTGTGCCCTTGTAGCCAAGAAGGCTAATGGCATATTAAGGTGCATTAGGAGGAGCATTGCCAGCAGAGAAGCGATTCCCCTTTATTCGACACTGGTGAGGCCACATCTGGACTACTGTGTCCAGTTGTGGGCCCCTCATGACAGAATGTATGTGGACGCATTGGAGAAAGTCCAGTGAAGGGCAAAATGATGAGGGGGCTGAAGCACATGACACATGAGGAGAGGCTGAGGGATTTGGGCTTATTTAGTCTGCAGAAGAGAAGAGGGAGGGGGAATTTGATAGCAGCCTTCAACTTCCTGAAGGGAGTTTCCAAAGAGGCTGGAGAGAGGCTGTTCTCAGTGGTGACAGATGACAGAATGAGGAGCAATGGTCTCAAGTTACAGTGAGGGAGGTCTAGGTTGGATATTGGGGAAAAACTATTTCCCCTGGAGGGTGGTGAAGCCCTGGGATGGGCTCCCTAGGGAGGTGGCAGAGTCTCCATCCCTAGAGGTGTTTAAGTCCTGGCGTGACAAAGCCCTGGCTGGGATGATTGAGTTGGGGTTGGTCCTGCTTTGGGCAGGGGGCTGGACTTGATGACTCCTGAGGTCTCTGCCAGCCCTGGGGTGCTATGAGTCTATGATTCTAATGGCAGGGCACCCAACCACAACCCCCACTTCCTTTCTCTGCTGGTGTCCCATAGCCCTGCATTGGCCTCAAATGCCCTGATTAACCGCTTGCTCCTTGGGGACCAGATTCTCATCTCGGAGCCAATGCTTGTGGAGGAGGCGCAGTACCTGGCCGAAGAGGGTTCCCTGTTGATTGGCGCTCTAAATAGCCAACAAAACCCCTGAAGAACTGGCTTCTACACCAGCTGATCTGGAACTTTCTTGGTACGGGAGGTGGAGCGGGGCAGGGCAGAGCTCCGTCAGCTTTCGGCACAACTGCTCTAACTTAGCTCAGCCCCTGGGCTGCTCGAACTCTCAGGCCAGGGCTGGCGCAGGCCAACCCAGAGCATCAAGGTACCACAACCAGCTCGGACTTCCCCTCCCCTCTGGCACACACATTCTCCTTCTCCAAGTGGCGCTCAGCCAGTAGGGAATCGGTCCCCGAGCTGCACAGTTGTGCGCCTGTGGCTCGCGTCCACCCAGACATGCGTGCACACGGAGAGCTGTCGGAGTTTGTTAATATAACTGGAGCGGGTTCTTGGGCAGCCAATAAATGGCTGATGCCTCATCTGTCCCTGCTGGTGCCTCTGATATCTTAATGCTTGGGGAGAGCTATTGAAAATCCTGGCTTAGCAGCTTTCCCCCTGCCCACCTCCCAGCCCAACCCCCCAGGGATCGTGGCCACCTCTCGCAAGCCGATCGGAAAATCCCCGGAGGACCCAGCCGTGTGCGGAGCCGTTTGGCGTGTGCGTCACTGTCCCCCGGGGCAGGTGACAGGTGCTTTTCCTGCAGCGGTGCTCAGTGAGGTACAAAGCAGAGGAGCAGCCTGGCCCAGCAGAGGGTGGATGCAGGGGCCTGTCAGGGACAGATCGAAGGGCATGTAGCTCAGGGGGCGGGAGGCAGCCACTTCTCTGGTGCTGTGGGGTGGCTGGACTGGAAGGCGCCTGCCAAGGCCCGTGCATTGTGCTCTCGAGCAGCACTAGAACAACGGGCAAGTCGTTACTTGCTAACACGTGAGACTAGAAAACCGGGGTTCCTCTCCATGAGCGCCTTGGCGGCCAACAGGAGAGCTGGTGTAGAAGCGCAGTAGCCACAATTTGCTGGGTTACGGGGCCAGGGAAAGCCAACGCTGGATGCGTAAGGAAGTGACAGTATCCCCTAGCAGAGGGACGGCCACTGCCTGTTGGGGGCAATGGCCCTATGACAGAACAGGGCATGTGAAGAATGCCCACCCCGTCACCGTGCAAGGGGACCTATCAGACGGATGAACAGCTTGCAAACTGCAGTGGTTTGATTTTTCTGAGCGTTGGTTAAGATCTGGGCCAGGAGGTTTGCTGGGGTGTCTGCTGGCTGAGCATGGACCTTTCCTACGTCTTCAGGCTGGGAGTCCTTGGCGTTCTCAGAGTGAGGAGAGGGAGTTCTGGGGCAGATTGCCTGGCGTGCTTCTTGGCTGCCCACGTGTGGTTTTCCTTGTCCCACCCCAGGGAGGCTGGGATCTGGCTTGAAGATCCAGCAGCTCAGGAATTAGCAGAGGCCGGATTAGAGCAGGCAGGTCTCTGGAAATCGCAACAAAATCTTCTGCCCCCCTAGGGACATCATCAAGGAAACTGCGGCAGGCCCTCTGTGGTGGTGTCCAGAGAGGAGGAGCAGGCGAGCCTTCTTGGGCCTGCAGGCTTGGAGGAGGACCTCCTTGACCTGATCTGTGGGTGGCACCAGCCTGGCGTGGCCCCCTTTTGCCATGGAATCACTCTCTTGTTCATCCGCACCCACTGGTTCCTCTAGGGTCTCAGGCTGCCTGTCCTCCTGGGCCAAACTCTCCTGTTCTCCGTGATTGACTGGCCTTTTCAGGATCCCGGGGTGCTCCTGTTCCCGGGCGGTGCTCCGCCCAGGTCTCTGGTCTGCTGGGCCTTGTAGTGCCCCCTGCTGCTTTTCTGCACGCCTGTGCAATATGGTATGGGCCTCTCCACCCTGGTCATCACCCGGGGGACCTCTGTTATTGTCTCCTCCACCTTCATCCTCCCCTCCCCCAGGTTGGTCCATCTCCTCTAGCAAGTCCCCGTCGTCCTCTCTTCGGTGAACCATGGCCACCACCTCAATGTCCGTGCAGCCCCCATCCATGCTGATGTCATCGGGGAAGAGGCGAGAGAAGTCCTCCATTCTCACCCGCTCCAGCTCACCGGGGTCCCAGTCGGTGATGGAGAAGCTGAAGATCTCTTCTGCAGAGCTGGGGAGAGACCCAAGAGCTAAGATCAGGCAAAGCTGAATATATAGGGGCCTAGGTGCCCTGGCGCCTTTCCAGTGCACAGGACTCCTGCATTCTGTACCTGGCTCTGGAAGGGGAATGAGGAGCAGTGGTTAGAGCAGAGGCACTAGGAGAATCCGAGTTTCTGGATTCTATCCCAAGCTCTGGCTGGGAATGTTACCTTGCAATATTCCCTAATTAACAGCCCCTAAGAGGAGATATTGAAAGCAAGAGAACACCAAAAAGACAGGAAGAAAGACACCCCCAGTGCTTCTGTATTAAGGGTTTAACACCCATGCCAGTGCCCCTGACTCAGCTAACGGATGTCTCAGGCAATAGGGCTGAGAGCTGTACTGTAACCCTCTGTACCTGTCCTCACAATGCCCCATAGCACTTCCCATGGGGAGAGCAAATTGGGATTCCCAGTGGCTATTAGCACCCCCCAAAGTAATGAAAACCACAGGTTAGAACAGAGAGTAGATGATGGAGCTGGCTGATGGAGTTTCTGGATGAGGATCATAGAACTGGCAGGGACCTTGAGAGATCATCAAGTCCAGTCCCCTGCCCTCACAGCTAGACCAAGCACCATCTGTCTAACCTGCTCTTACATATCTCCAGTAATGGAGATTCCACAACCTCCCTAGGCAATTTATTCCAGTGTTTAACCACCATGGCAGTTAGGAAGTTTTTCCTAATGTTCAACCTAAACCTCCCTTGCTGACATTTAAGCCCCTTGCTTCTTGTCCTATCCTCAGAGGCCAAGGAGAACAATCCTCCCCCCTCCCCGTGACACCCTTGTAGATACCTGAAAACTTCTATCACGTCCCCTCTGTCTTCTCTTTTCTAAACTAAACAAGCCCAGTTCTTTCAGACTTCCCTCATAGCTCATGTTCTCTAGACCTTTCATCATTTTTGTTGCTCTTCTCTGGACCATCTCCAATTTCTCCACATCTCTCTTGAAATGTGGTGCCCAGAACTAGACACAATACTCCCTACGCAATTCATTCCAGTGTTGAACCGTCCTGACAGGCTACGTCTAGACTGGCATGAATTTCCGAAAATGCTTTTAACGGAAAAGTTTTCCGTTAAAAGCATTTTCGGAAAAGCACGTCTAGATTGGCAGGATGCTGTTCCGCAAAAGCACTTTTTGCGGAAAAGCGTCCGTGGTCAATCTAGACGCGCTTTTCTGCAAAAAAGCCCCAATTGCCATTTTCGCGATCGGGGCTTTTTTGTGGAAAACACTACTGTGCTTTTACACTGGCCCTTTTGGGCAAAAGTCTTTCGGAAAAAGACTTTTGCCCAAACGGGAGCAGCATAGTATTTCTGGAAAAGCACTGACGATCTTACATGAGATCGTCAGTGCTTTTCCGGAAATTCAAGTGGCCAGTGTAGACAGCTGGCAAGCTTTTCCGCAAAATCAGATGATTTTGTGGAAAAACTTGCCAGTCTAGACACAGCCAAAGTTTTTTCCGACTGTCCCACCTAAACCTCCCTTGCTGCAGTTTAAGCCCCTTGCTTCTTGTACTGTCATCAGAGGCCAAGGAGAACAATTTCCCTCCTTTCATCCTGGGACACCCTGTTAGATACCTGAAAACTGCTATCATGTCCCCTCTTAGTCGTCTCTTTTCCAAAGTGAACAAGCCCAATTCCTTCAGCCTTGCCTCATAGCTCATGTTCTCTAGACCTTTCATCATTTTTGTTGCTCTTCTCTGGACCTTCTCCAACTTCTCCACATCTTTCTGGAAATGTGGTGCCCAGAAGTGGACACCGTATTCCAATGAGGCCAGATCAGTGCAGAGTGGAGCGGAAGAACGACTTCTCGTGTCTTGCTCACAACACTCCTGTTAATGCAGCCCAGAATCATGTTTGCTTTTTTTGCAACAGGGTCATTCTGTTGACTCATTTAACTGTGGTCCACTATGACCCCCTAAATCCCTTTCTGCAGGTCTCCTTACTAGACAGTCACTTACCATTCTGTATGTGTGAAACAGATTGTTCCTTCCTAAGTGGAGCACTTTGCACTCGTTGTTATTAAACTTCATCCTATTTACCTCAGTCGATTTCTCTAGCTTGGCCAGATAATGTTAACCCTATTCTCCAAAGCAGTTGCAACCCCTCCCACTTGGTATCATCTGCAAAATTAATAAGCGTCCTCTCTAGGGCAAGCCATCATCTACATCATTGATGAAGATACTGAACAGAACCAGTCCTACACCAGACTCCTCGGAACCCCACTTGTTATGCCCTTCCAGCAGGATTGTGAACCGTTACAATTGGATGAGAGGTTAGTTTAGAGATTAGATAGATACAGAGGAACTAGAAGTTGGATGAGAGGTGGGATCAGATTAGATTGGCGAGGCGAGATGAGCGGATGGTAAAAGAGAGAGGTGGGTGAGAGATTGGGATGAAGAGGTGGATGGGTGTGATGGATGACTCGCTTGGGGGAGGGGTAGAGAGCGGGACAAATGGACGGATTAAAATGGAGATGGTGACAGAGAAATAATGGCTATTGCCGAGATTGTGGTGATCGAGGGGATGGAGATTGAGCTATACTGATCGATAAGTGGACGGACTAGGGGTTGTGAGAGATGGAGGGCATGGGAGCTTTCTCCTCCAAACAAAGGCTGGTCTGGCCGAGTCCCCAAGCCCCTATATCCCATCCCCACCCAGCCTAACTGTGACTCTACCTCCTCCTCTTTCTCCCAAAGCAGCAGATCAGGCCTCCCCATCTGAGCAGCCGCATCCCCTTTGACATCCTGGTATGGGTGAGAACCGCTGGTGAATCCAGCCTCAATGCCCCTAGGTACGCTGGGCCAGGGCTCTGTGACATGCCAGCCGAAGTCAGCGCATAGCGGTGTGAGGTCACGACAACCTCAGAGCCGCCACTAGCCAATCCTCACCTTCCCCCGCCAGTGCATTTGCATACCGCTCCTCTATTAACCAAGCTGACACAGTAGGAAAGGGGGTGGGGCAGAGGCAGCCACAGCGTGAGGGTCAGAGGGGCAGAACTCCGACATACCCCCGGGAACACAGGGGACGTTATTCCCAGCCTGCTTGAAAATGAGGCCTCCTGAGGAGTGAGGAAGCCAAGAAGTGGGGGAGACTCAGAGGCCCAGTGCTGGGGGAAGCGGAAGGAAGGGGGCAGATGAAGCGGGGCGGAGGCGAGATGGCCACGTTATGGACTGAGTGAGATTGCAGTGCGTGGAGAGAAGAATGGTTGAGTATTTTCAGCCCGGCAACCCAGCCCCACCCACAGGAAGCAGAAAGGCAGGGCCGGGAGTATAAAAGCAGGGCCTGAGCCCTCAATTGGAGCCCAGCGGCTGAGCTCTCAGGGAGGAAGGTGCAGCTGCCCCACCCTAGGAGGGAACACTGGATTGGGCAGCTGCCGGGCCCAGAAGACTGGATGGCCAGTTCCCCTGCCGGGCCCAGGAAATTGGGCTGCGCCACCTGGACCGCTGCTTGAGCTGGCCCCGGAGCCTATGGACGCGCTGCCAGTGCCATCACCCCCGGCGGACCCTGAGGGGTGGAGGCTGAGCCAGGGAGGCCCATGGGGAACTGGGCAGCGGCCCAGGGATAGCTGATGAGATGGAGGTCAACTGGGCAGCATGTTGCAGCCAGGATCCTCACCGACCCAGTGGCAGCCCTGGGCTGGGGCGGAGTGGAGCGGGTGGAGCTGCGTCCCCCCTGCCACACCTCCTTGGGGGCGGCAGGTTCCCCTTCTCAGGGTTAAAACCCCTGCGCTTGTCGGCTCCCCGCCAGCAAGGAGACCCTGCCCCCGCTCAGCCTGCGGACAGGCCTGCACTTCAAACTGCTTCACTGCTTGTATTGCTGCTTGTGGCCCCGCCCTGACCAAGGGCCTGGCCTTTAGAAACTGCTGCTCAGCCTGCAGCCCGGCAGAGCCTCTGAACTGTTTATCGCTTGCCCTGAGCTAGGGCCTGGACCTTAGGACTACTGAGCTGCAGGCCGGCGGCCCCGCCTTACACGCTGGCGGGCCAGCCCTGGCGCAGGGTTTCTGGGCCCCTTAACTGGTCGATCCATGGCGTAGCAGGGCAGCTTGGCCTCCCTCTAGCCAGAGACCAGTACAGATCTGTATAGGGAGCTGTGATGGTACCATATACAATTCTGTCTCCCCGCTCCATCCCATTGACAGCTCAGACTTTTGAGGGTCGAGCTCACCTGTGATCCAGGTGTGGAGGGAGACATTGCTCCTGCAAGCCTCAAGCAGGTGTGGAATTTGACTCCCACCCTGCATCATGTGCGGCCCCATTGGCCTGACGGGAGCTGCCTCCCTCCCCAAAAAGAGAAGCCAAACTAATTCTCTGCTTCGTTCTGGTCATAACTGTGATTGGTGGAGACTCTCTCCCCAGCCACATCACCTGCATGTTCCAAAATGGTGTATCGCTCCAAAAGTACAAAGCCTGACTCTTCTGTGCTAAATCCCCGGAAGCCTGCAGGGAAGCATAGCCGGAATCCTCTGCTCTGTTCTACACTGTGGACAGGCCCTCTCCTCTCAAAATAATAATACAAATAAGAGATCAGGCCTATGAGGTCACAAAAAAGGTAACTGTTTGATCTTTCACTGCCGAAGTTTTAAAATGCGTGGATCTCGTTCTCTGGTTGCAGGAACCGCTCCACTGAGACCAATGGAGTAAGCAGGTGTAAGGGTGAACAGTCAATCCACTGCCTAACGATGTAACGAACCTGCTGAGTAGCCAGGCAATGAAAGTCTGGCAACGTGGCTGGTTAGCTCATGGAAACAATATCTTGAACACCAGAGAGTCTCGTGTCAAAGACTTAGCTATTTACTTCAATATTGGTGTGTCTCTAACTCCGCCACGGTTCTAGGAGCAGAAAGGGAGTGCTCATTGACTGCCCTATTTAACGACATAACTTGTAATTACCCAGGATGCTGCAGGAGCTCACCACAAAATGCATTACAAGCAGAGTGACGGAATACCTGTGTGGCTAACTGGAGAGGTTTTTAAAGGCTAATGTGGATTTGTTAGTTAATATTGGTCCTGCTCAATCAGTCTCCGCAGCAGTTGAAACAAAAAACAGGACTGTGTAGCACTTTAAAGACTAACAAGATGGTTTATTAGGTGATGAGCTTTCGTGGGCCAGACCCACTTCCTCAGATCAAATAGTGGAAGAAAATAGTCACAACCATATATACCAAAGGATACAATTAAAAAAATGAACACATATGAAAAGGACAAATCACATTTCAGAACAGGAGGGCATTTCATCATAGGATGGTCCAGTTGTGTGGCTCTGAGATCCACAGGTTAAAGGGCCCTGTGCCAAGGTGCAATAATTATACTATCCGTGAAGGAGATGATATTAATTTGGGAACCATCCCAGTTTTGCCCAATTATCACGGTAGCACTCCCCAACTGCTATTCTAAGTGCCTCCTTTCCTCTCCATCTTTACTTGGCTTATTTTCACAACCCCCCTGTGCGGTACGGCAGTGTTGTTCTCCCTGATGTACAGATGGGGCTCTGAGGCATCAAAGCCTTGAGTAAGCAAGACAAGGTCACACAGGAGACTCCATAAGCTCCGCCCACCATTTCACATGCTCCTGTTTAGGTTATGAATTTAAATGCACAAAGGTCAGGAAATGCTGCAGTGCCATGTTTGAGAGTAAAGCTGCATGTGGCACGTCCCTTCTATTTTTTCTCTTTTTCGTCACACTTTAGATATCGATTACGTTGAGATTTTCAAAGGTGCCTAAAGGGATTTGGACGCCCAGTTCAAACAATGACAATGGAGTGTCCAAATCCTCGAGGCAGGCGTGCCAAATCTTCTTCCCTTTTTTTGTCACGGATGACCATGATGGACCAGCATGCATCTCTCTGTCACTCTGGCCAATCATATCCGTACGTAGCTTTTTGTGTGGCAACCTCTGGCAGAGTCTGCCCTGGATAGACTCATCACAGAATGTTACCGTGAGAGGCTGGAGGTCCATCTATGGGTTCTCATGACAGGGACAATGACAGGTGAGCAAAAGGACCTCATATGGGATGGATCTGGCCTGCCATGTGGGTTGATCCGGCCTGCAGAGTTGATCCTGCTACTCCCCTGCCTCCAGGCCAATCAGGGCCTAGGGACAGGGAAGCCCGTGGCAGGGAGTAAGAAACTTCACACTTCTCCCAGGCCAATCAAGGCTTGGGGGGCAGGAGGGAGTGTGCAAAGTCTCCGCCCACCCTGCCCCTGCCCTGCAAGGAGTGTGCGGTGCCTAGAAGCCCCTCCCAGCACCAGGGGCACAGGTGCCTAGAGGGAATCACCTGCTGTTTAGAACAGCTGGCGGTTCTCTCTGGGGGAGGGCAGGCGCAAAGACTTCACCCTCTCCAGGCCAATCAGGGTCTGCGGGCAGGGAAGCACAGAAGTGTTCTGGCCCCGCCCCTCCTGCCTGAGGCCCCGCCCCTTCCGGGGTGGCCCCAGGGACACTTCAAAAATTTCTGAAGTGGCCCCTGGCCAAAAATTATTGCCCACCCCAATCACTGATATAAAGCTTGGTCCCAACAGACTATCTGCCGATTGGAGCAGAGGACAATCATGACCGCTAAAGAGATTAGCTCAGTCCATCCGCTTGTACTCCATGAGGGTGCAATGTGATAACTGGACTAGAAGGTCTCTGTAGAAGTCAGCGATGATGTCTAACCAGCCGGCAGGTGGGTGAGCTGGATCTTGTTGTGTAAAGAGTAACAAAAGGTGGCCGAATCAGCCCTGCTTGGGAGGGAAACTTTGGGGCCAAGACTATTGTTTTTTGTTCTGTGTTCATACAGCTCCTAGCGTGATGGGATTCTGGCCCACCACTAAAGCTTCAAAGCTCTTCAGTAGTACAATAGTAATAATAATCTATACTGGTTGAACCTCTCTAGTCTAGCACACGCTGGTGTCTCAACACCCATGGTCCGGCATGATGTTAGTTAGCCGGGTGTTTACTTATCATGGGAGTGGCCAAGTTTCCCACGGTCCCATAAAGTTTGTTGACAGCCACCAGGCCTGGCTCTCAGTGTTCTGTGCTGTTATTTATGTAAGCGGGGGAATAGTCCCGCTATTGCGGGGAACTTTCCTGGCTTCTATACTACCCCGGTGAAATGGACCAGCGAAAGGATTGGAGTCCCCGCTCCCACTTCTTTTACCCAAAGGCCTCCCAGACCCTGAGGGCTCCCCTTCCACTCTCCTGAGTAGCAGAGTCCTTGAAATCCTGATAAAGCTGAGCCTAGGTTTTCTGGGGCTTCGTCCCCGACCTTGTAGTCACTTGAGGCAGGGGCTAGGGTGTCCCCACTCTGGGGTGCTTGCTTCACACTGGATGTTTTCTTGACCCACTGATCATTACATACAGCTCAAAGCGAATACAATTTATTAAACAACAACTGATTAAAAAGAAAAAAATAAGGAAAAAATGAGAGAGGTTAAAAGAAAACACACAGCCCTGCTCTGTAGCACGGGGACATCACAAACAGCAGTCCGCAGAGTGTAAGGACAGTTTTCAGTCTGTTCCTTATAGGTCCCAGGGCTCTTTCTCAGGCCCGGCTGTGCTACGGCGGGGCTGCAGGTTAGATACGCTTGCTCTGGCAGTGACCACATGACTTCAGGCTCTAGGTGGCAGGACTCCTCTCCCAGTTGGAGTTACAATCCCTCTCCAAGTCTGGCCTGCAGGGCTTCTTGGCTAGTGGTGTCTCTCTGTCCAGAGCCTCTTCCCCCCCTTTGCTGGTCCCAGCCGCTCACCGTACCCAGCTGCAGACTGTTGCTTTGCCAGCCTCCAGCTCCTTGTGTTGCTTCTCTGACCCCTTTGGCTCTCTGGTCACTGCAGGTCTGCCTTTCAGCACAGCTTGCACTCCTTGCGCTGTGTGTGTGTCTGGCTCTGTCACGGCAGGTCTGCCTCTCAGAACAGCTTGCACTTCTTGCTGCTCCTCTTCACTCTCTCTCCTTTTCTCTCAGACTCAGAAAATCCCAGCTCACAGGGACGACGGGACCTGGCCTCCTAATTCCCGCATTGGCCTGTCCAACCTGTCAATCAGGCTGTTCTGGAGTGTTGGCCTCTTCTCATTGTCCCTGGGGGTCTGTCAGTCTCATGGACCCTTCCCCTTTTGGTACTGGGAGCTGGCCAACCAAAAATTCCCACTGAGTTTTAATAAGGGGCTAACAGCCCCCTTACATTTAGCTCTAATTTACCCCTAAATGTCTTCTCAGAACCCAGCAAGCTGTGGAAATGTTGATAATGCCGCTAGACAATGTTGACCTCCCGTGGTTCAGCAAATTCTCTGGTTCAGCACCAGTCAGGTCCAGAGGGTGCCGGACGAGAGAGGTTCAACCTGCATTTGACTGACTGTGTTGTTCATCTCTCCTAGTAGGAAAAGGGAAATTCAGTGGAGACTTCCACTCAACGTAGGAGATCTCGTTCTGACATAAATCTGTGTTTCTCCTCTTCTGGGTCCTGGGAAAGAGGTGAGTGGAAGATGAAGGTACTTATGTCACAATTTAAGAGAAGTCAGACTAGAGGATCTACTGGTCTCTTCTGGTCTTAAAATTTGTTATTTCATTGTTTTTACAAAATGCCATTCCACAGTAACTGAAAGTCCATGGCATTAACACAGCATGCTCTAAAATATTCCCGGAAATAATTAAAGCTAAGCTACCATTGAAAATACAAATCAGCAAAGTACATTTTGTGAGGCTTGCCTTGCTGTTTGTAACACTACTTGTTCACTTAGTCATTTGTGGAAAAAAAAATCAGATTTGCATAAGGCCTTTCAGTCATTAATGCAAATGAGTGAGATTCTACTGCATTACAGTTGACTAATTACTGTGTTTGGCTGGCTGCAAATTACTGATGTCTCTCTCATACAGAAGTGATAACTAATTTCAGAGCTTTTTAAATTGCTGCTCCTTTGTGCATGGGGCATTGTGAGCTGAATAGAAGGAGTCTGACCGCTGTTGTCCTTACAAGGCCGTTGTTCATGTATTGGATGAGATGGGTGGGGTGGTATGGGGAAGGTAACTGCTAGTGATCTGTCACCCTTTTGGAGCTGAAAAGTGATCAGATTGATTCCCAAGGTAAACGGTAGGACAGGTTGAAAGACGGGGTCGAAGGAATCGCAATTAAAAAAATTTGTTTTCATATTTTTGTTTTTCACGAGTTGAAAATATTCTGAATGGTGCAAAAGTGACACTCAATCCAAAACTGGTCAAAAAATGGTGTGTGTGTGAAAGTTTGAAATGAGGTGGGAGAACGTTTATTTGAAATATTTCTCAGAAATGTTCCTGACTTTTCTTTTTAAATTTGCCACCTTTCAGTAATTGCTAGTAAGCGGCTGGCGCTTTAACAATCCAGGTGCTAAATGGTCGCCTGGCTGGCGTTCAAGAGAAAATGCAGTTTGTGTTCAAAGGAAACAATAGGAGGGTTTATCCAGTTGGTCCTAAAAGTGCATTTCCCCTCGCAGAATGAAGGGAGATGACCATCGGGTGTTACACTGATGCATCTCGTCCGCTCCCTTTGCCTCTCCCGGCTTTGTAACCCGACTGCACAGCTCCCTCTCAAGACCCGTTTTCCCCTCTCCTCGCCCACCTGCTTGGCCGCCAGCCTGCTTCTCTAAAGCTTCCTCAGCACTCAGCGGCTCCCCAAGCAAATGTGTGCTCCCAGCCGATGTGCCTCTCCCCACTTCGGCTTCCACATGGAAACGGGCAGTGCGGAGCCCAATGTCGAGCGTAGTATAGGGCGGGTGGGCACAGGGCCCCCCACGGGCTGGATGTGGCCCACCAAGTGGGTGGATCCCTCCTGAGGACACCCCACCTCTCCCTTGTCCCCAGGCCAATCAGAGCCTGGGGGCGGGGGGAGTTCACGAAGTCTCCTCCTGCCCTGCAAGGGGTGTGCGGCGCTTAGAGTAAGCTGGTAGCCCACTCTAAGCACTGCACGCCCTTTGCAAGGGGGGGGGCAGGGAGCGAGAGATTTTGTGTGCTCTCCCACCCTGGGCTCTGATTGGCCTGGAGGCAGGCAGGGAGCAGGAGAAGTCTCCTTCCGCCACCAGGGGCGTGGGTGCCTAGAGGGAACTGCCAGCTGTTCAGAACAGCTGGCGGTTCTTAGGTGGGGGGAGGGCGGGGCAAAGACTTCAATCAGGGTCTCTGGGCGGGGAGCACAGAAGTGTCCTGACCCTGCCCCATCCACCTGAGGCCCTGCCCCTTCCAGGGTGGCCTAGGGCCACTTCAAAAATTAGTGAAGTGCCCCCCCCCCGTCTAAAATTATTGCCCACTCCGGTATGGAATCATGGAACGGTGGGACTGGAAGGGACCTCAAGAAGCCATCAGGTCCACCCCCCTGCACTACACTAGAGATCTGCAGTGTGCTGATAACCACGAGGCATCAGCGCCGTGATCTGCTAATGGGAAGCGGTGAGGGGGTGGATCTGGCTTCAGTTTATACAAAAGTCCCAACCGGGGCTTCCTCTCTCTTTTTCCATCCAAGTGGGGAACACATTTTGTTACGGGCACTGAGGCATGTGCGGATGGGCACCGCCAAGGGAAACGCATGCTGCCGGCTGCGGGCGCTCTGCTTATCACCTGGGTGGCCGCCCAAGTGCTCAGCTTACAGGGATCACTGGTCCAAATCCTCCCATGGATTCATAGAATCGTAGAGCACTAGAATGGAAGGGACCTCGAGAGGTCATCGAGTCCAGTCCCCTGCCCTCAGGACAGGACCAAGCACCATCTAGATCAGGGCTGGGTGATAATTTTAGATGGGGGTCCACTTCACTAATTTTTGAAGTGGCCCTGGGCTGCCCCAGGAGGGGCGGGGCCTTGGGTAGAAGGGCGTGGCCAGGACACTTCCGTGCTCTCCTGCCCACAAACCCTGATTGACCTGGCGGTGGGGGAGCATGTGAAGTCTTTGCCCCTGCCCTCCCCCCGCCTAGAGAACTGCCAGTTGTTCTGAACAGCTGGTGGTTCCCTCTAGGTACCCACGCCCCTGGCAGCGGGAGGAGACTTCGCACGATCCCTCCACCCCCAGGTCAATCATGGCTTGGGAGCGGGAGGAGCATGCAAAGTCTCTCGCTCTCTGCCCCTGCCCTGCAAGGGGCACACGACACTTGGAGTGGACCGGTCCAGTCTAAGCACCGTGCGCCCTTTGCAGGGCGGGGGCAGGGAGCGAGAGAGACTCTGTGCGTTCGATTGGCCTGGCAGTGGGGGAGCAGCAGGGCGACCGCGGGCCAGATCCACCCACTTGGCAGGCTGCATCCGGCCCGTGGAGGCCCCTTTGCCCGCCCCTGCTCTAGCTCATCCTTGATAGATGTCTCCCTAACCTGCTCTTAAACCTGATCTTTCCTTCTACGCCAGAGCTTGGCTCTGCTAGTGTCACCCACAGGGTATGTCTGCATGGCAATTGTGGAGTCTGGTTGCGGTTCATGTAGACACACCTGAGCTAGCAGGAGCATTAGCCTACCTTGCTCCGGCCCTGGAGCAGCCAAGCTGTACCAGCTTTCTCAGATCCCCGGGTAATTATTCCAAGGGCTAGCTTACGCCGAAGCATGCGCCGGTGCAGCTTAGCTGCTCTGGTTCATGTCCGCCGTGCTAGTGTTAAACAGCTGGTGGCGAAGACCAATGTGTTTACAGGCCCGAGAAGAGAAGGCTATATCCGGGCACAGCACACTAGAACAGGCACATCCCAGCTTTTAGGGGCTCTACCACTTTGACCTCTTTTGCATAGGCCCTTTAGGCAGCTGAATTTTAAATTGCTAGTTGGCTCTATTAGCCCTCCTCCCCATCTGACAACATAAAAAGCGTGGTGAGCAGCGGAGCATGTAACTAGTAACAGGAAAGATCAGCGCCGCTCTGATCCTCGCATCTGCACTAATTAAATTACTTCAGCAGGGACAGTGAGTTTAGCTCAGCCAGCCGGGCTGCGGCGAGGCAGCAGCCTTTATTATCATGGGGGAGTCTCCTGTGAAGCAGCACTACTGAGATCGACTTGTGTGAGCCAATGTGTGATGAGCTTAGCCCGTGAAACACCATAGGCCCTGGCCAGGCACAGCCAACAAACAGCCCCTTCCCAGCAGGTTAAGAACACCCCCTCTGCTATCAGCGACGCTCCCGGAAACTGGAAAGAGTCGGGCAACGGTGGTGTTGGTAGTGTTGGTTGGTGTTTTTCTCTGCTGGCCCAGACAAAAAGATGAATAGGAAAATATGGGGAGGTCCCCAAGAGCTATGACAGTAGGACAGTAATATGTCCATCTTGTCTATTGGCTGCTTTTCGTTTGTCACATGACCCCGGCCTAGAAGGGTGGGAAGAGTCGCCCCTGGTGTCTTCATTTTTCCCTGACTCGTCATAGAATCACGGACGACAGGAAGGGACATTCTAGTCCAACCCCCTGCACTCGAAGCAGAGCCAATCCCAGCTAGTCACTTCCTGCACATCCTTCTCTTGATTGGGCAGAACACAGGCCTGCTGATGGGGGGCGGGGTAAAAGGGCCCGGTTCAGAAGGGCCTGGGGTTCCTGGCAGCCAGAGCCCTGGACCCTTTAAATCACCACCCGAGTTCTGGGTGGCGTGCTCCGGGTGGCACGGCTCTTCCGGGAGCATAGAGCCGGACTCCCCCACACCTTGCGCAAGGGCCTGGCAATTCTGTCAGCTCCCCTGGCACAACCTGATCTGGCCCATGGTCTCTAATGCCACGCGTGTCTCATGGGATGCTCCTTAAGACCCAATTTTTAAAGGAGCTTCACTCTCAGCCTGGGGAATTATTTTCTCCCCCTGCTGCAAGCCCTGTGCCTTTTTGCTGGGTGCCGAGCCTCTCACGATCGCACTCTGTTGTGCCGCTAGCACTGCCTGGTCTAGAGTTTGCACAGTCATTAAGGGTATGTTTAGACTACATGGCTCCGTCGACGGAGCCATGTAGATTTGTTTTTTTGGCAAAGGCAAATGAAGCCGCGATTTAAATAATTGCGGCTTCATTTAAATTTACATGGCTGCCGCGCTGAGCCAACAAACAGCTGATCAGCTGTTTGTCCGTTCAGCGCGCTAGTCTGGACGCTCCCCTGCCGACATCAAAGCCCTTTGTCGGCAGCCCCGGTAAACCTTATCCCATGAGGAATAACGGGGCTGCCGACAAAGGGCTTTGATGTCGGCAGGGGAGCGTCCAGACTAGCGCGCTGAGCGGACAAACAGCTGATCAGCTGTTTGTCGGCTCAGCGCAGCAGCCATGTAAATTTTAATGAAGCCGCGATCATTTAAATCGCGGCTTCATTTGCCTTTGCCTACAACCCTAATCTACATGGCTCCATCGATGGAGCCATGTAGTCTAGACACAGCCTAACTGTCAAGTGTTGGGGAAAATCCTTCTTTAAAACTCCTGCGGCTAGTCCATCTCGGGTACGCTCTCCCCGGCCGTTACCCAGCTTTGAGCGTTCGCCTTGTTCGTAAAGGGCCTTCGTCCAAGTTTCCGTGCTTTCTCGGTGTCTCTGGATCCTCTGGCCAAAACATGTCAAGTGTTAGTGCTTTTTGGGGAGGTGCTGCCCATTGGGCACGGGAAGAACAACATCTTAATTCACTTCACCCTTCCATGGAGCTGAGAGCCTTTCTCGCAGCCACTGCTTGACCGGTCAACACTTTGTGGCTGCCCAAATGAGTCTCTGAATGCAGAGAGAGGGAGCTGAAGAGGATGAAAACTGTGCACGTGTAACCCATGCACCTAGTGTAGTTCACTGTCCTATGCAGAGGCACGTAGACCACTTACAGCAACAGGTAAGAACAAGAGACCTTTACAGCATGGGCTGAGAGACAGCTGATTTTTAGCTCAAGCAGTAGAGGCTCCTATAGTAAGCTCTAGTGCATGGGTTCCCAAACTGGGAGGCGTGAAAAAATTCCGGGGGGGGAGGGGGGGTGTGTGCAAGTTTTGCTCCCATCAAGTTTTGCTGCCCTGTTCAGTTTCTTTTTTTCCTTTTTTTTTTTTTTTGATTTTTTGCTCAACAAGTTTTGCTGCCATGGGGGGGGAGGGGGGTTTCAAAAATCAAAAAGGGGGGCGCGATGCCAAAAAGTTTGGGAACCGCTGCTCTAGAGGCCCCAGGTTCAAATCCGCCTGGTAGCAATGACACAAGTCTCCAGTATCAAGATTCGGTAGAGACGCAAAACATCTCTTCTAGGAAAAAGATCTGTGCCTCTCCCTTTTGTTCCGCCTGTTCTGAGTGTGGGATTGTCAGGGGGCAATAGAACAGAAAGCAGAAAAGACACCCTTCGAATGCATTTAATAGGCGGAGAACAGCTTTATTCACTTTAAAAGTTCACACTCGGACAGCCGGAAAGAAAAATATCCCCAAGCAGTAAGAGGCAAAATATGTCCAGCACAGCCTCCCTTTCAAACCACAGGAAGCCCTGGTATCCAATGCAGCGGCTAATATTTTTCTAATCCTACAAGCCCTTTTATAGCACCTTTCATCTCCAGGGAACCCACATTGTTCTGCAAACTCAGTGCAGCAATTGCTTCCCCTGCATGGACACCTCTGAATGCAGCAGCTGTATACCAACGCACACAAGACAACACAGCAGTTTGGAACTGAAGAATACGGTATCCATTGGAACAACGCTGGGGGCGTGTAGGTCAACAATATGCCAATTACACAGCTTGGACAGGAGGGTTAACAGCAGAAATCGGAGAGGCTTCGAACTGAATGCTGACTCTGCTGTGCCAGTACTGTGCTCGCTAATGCAGCGCTAGGACATTGGTTGAACGCTAACTGCAAGGAAGAGGAATGCCCCCTGCTGAATTACAGATATTTAGATGTCCCTTGGAGGCTTCCCATCCCTACACAGACCCAGGCTAGTGCTGGTTTTCTTCTGAGAGCTGACAGGTCATCGCCATGCTTTTGACGTCACTAGCGCACAGCAAAAGAAGGAAAACCATTCTGTGGTGTTAGCTGGGTAGGAAGGAGCTGCGGGGTGTCTGCCAGTGATGCATATACTAGAGCAGTGGTTCTTAACCTTACTGCAGCCTGCACCCCTTTGGTTCTCAAAATATGTTCTCGCACCCCTTATTAAAAATGGTTGAAGTAGGTCAGTTCTTTCATCCTAAGATATATCATAAAAATCTGGCATGTCTCGCACCCCCAGAAAGGGCATCTCGCACCCTCGGGGGGGGGGGGGGTGCGTGCACCCCAGGTTAAGAACCACTGTACTAGAGGAATTGAAGAAGACCCTAAACTAAAGGTAGAATTAGCCAGAATTCCCAAGAGATACAGATGAGCAGCAGACGTCACTGGTTCCGTAGACTTACTGCATTCTCTCTCCATGCTAACACGTCATGTCTCATTTGAAATTTTATTATGCTTACTCTGAGTGATGTATGATGAGGCACTGTCAAGTGGTGAAGTTACGATAGAATTGGGCATAAACCATCGATACAATAAAATCACCATTTTGACATATTTGCATTCCTTTATTTAATGCCATAAAATCGGATTTCTTTGAGACTTCAAAGCATCCCAACCACAATCTAAAGGCTAAACCAAACCTCTTATAATAAATTTGTACACCGATTGTTTTAATGCCCCCCCCCCCCACCATTCAGGAACTCTCCAGATTCAAAGGCGCTGTGTATTACTTCTGGGAGACTTCATGTGTTCATTTGTAAACTGCTCATTCATCAGACTTTCTTAAGGTACCTCTAGACAGCGGGGCTATTTTGGGATACCACAGGTATCCCGAAATAGCTACCCTGCATCTTTTAAACATGCCCATTATTTGGAAATATTTTTTTGAAATAACAGGCACACTATTTCGGCATCCCTGTAACCCTTGTTCCACAAAGAGTTATTTCTAAATGTGGCACTCTGTAGACGCGCCAGATTTTGAAATAAGGTATTTCAAAATACAATCGAAATAAGATACGCAATTTGCGTAGTGCAAATTGTGTATCTTATTTCGAGTTCAGGGTGCTGTGTAGATGCACCCTTAGGGTATGTCTACGTTGCATTCCTCCTTTGAGAGAGGAATGCAAATACGGACAAACGAAATTGCAAATGAAGCGCAGACTTGAATTTCCCGCATTTCATTTGCATAATGGCAGCCAGCCACTTCCCGAAATAGCATATTTCGGAAAAAAACTGGGGTTATTTTGAAAAAAGAAACCTTTCCTTTGAAATAAACTTGAAACCTCAAGGAATAAGGGCGATTTCAAAGGAAGGGTTTCTTTTCAAAATAACCCCTTTTTTTTCTCGAAATGAAGCACAGGAAATTCAAATCCGCGCTTCATATGCGATTTCATTTGTCTGCATTTGCATTCCTCTCTCAAAGGAGGAATGCAATGTAGACATACCCTTAGAGAAGAAGAGCCACAAAACACTTAGGTGACTGTTCCTGCTTTTGTTTACTAGCAGCTTGGATGGCATCAGCTAATGTTATTGTGCTGCTTAGAACATGGTAAACTTGCCTTGTCCATGCTGTACATGGAATGAAATTGAAGACTGAAGAGGCATCTACACTTGCACCCAGAGCTCGAAATAAGTTACACAATTTGAACTATGCAAATTGAGTAGCTTATTTTGAGTCAATTTTGAAAAAACATATTTCGAAATTTGGCGCTGTCTACATAGGGACATTGGAATAGCGAGCCCATTATATTTCGAAATAATGGGCTTGCTGTTAAGATGTGGGATAGCTATTTTGGGATACCTCCAGTATCCTGAAATAGCACAGCAGTGTAGACGTAGTCTCAGTGTTTAGCTAGTCTTGTCAGTAATTTGCTGTGGGAATAGCTTGCAGTTGGTACATCTGAGTGAAGTACCTCTTGATATCTTGGCAGCAGCTCAGACAAGAGAAGAGCCTTCTTGTACGTAAGATCACTGTCTATCTCTTCAATCAGCTGATAAAATGCATCGTTATAAGGTGACAGTATCGTTGCTGTGTAATTAGCTGGCCCTGCTTTAAAATTTGTGGTACTCAAGTAGGAAGTAAGACATGTGGAGCGATAAACAGCATCCTTAGCAATAAAGTCTTCCACATGTACTCTGTGCAGTGTCATCATCTCCTCTTGGACGTGCCACCGCCCGGAGATTGGTTGCGTTCCAAGATGTTTCTGTTTTATGAAGTTTCTCGTCTTTGTGCATGTTCTCAAGCAAACAGGGCACGAAGACTAAAGGCTGGAGGACAGGCCTGCCAATGGGGAGGATGGAGGGAAAGAGGTTGGTGGCCCCAGCAATTTAAAAGGGTCCGTGGCTCCTGGCCACTGCCAGTGTAGAGCAGTGGTGGCTGAAGCCCCAGGCCCTTAAATTGCTGCCCGAGTACCATGTGGCATGCTCCAGGGGGCTTTCTGGGTGGGCTGGCTCAGTATGAGCCAAGCGGTGCTGAGGGCTAGCTGCACCAGCCCCGCCCCTTCCACCTGAAGCCCCGCCCCTTCCACCTGAGGCCCCACCCCTTAAGAGAGCAAAGAACCACCTCCCACACACTTTGCCCTGAGGCCTGGCAAGTCTGTCTGTTCCCTGCTGGAGGATGTGCTTGTTCTGGTTGCTATAGAAATGGGTGAACACGATGCTCCCTTCCTTGTAGCATCCCAGAATCCTGCCTAGCCTGGGGGCTCTTGCCAATTCTGCATTCCTTTGATTTTCTGGACAAATAAGCCATTTTTCAAAGTTTGTGGAGGCTGTAAACAGCTTGCGTCCTCCGTTTCTTCATAGTCTGTAATTTACCTGTCGAGGTACATTTTCCCAAAGGTATATGGTTAGCCCTGCCCCCACCACGCCCACCAGTTTTCATCTGATACAAGTAGACAGACTTGTGCTAATTACATCTCTACGTAAGCATCAAACCTGCCACTTTTGTTGAGAGAGCACTTTGAAACCCTGTAGGAAGCATTGTGTTTTCATCTCTAAAGCGATGCATAAGTGGTGCCGAAGGGAAATGCTAGTTTCTAGGATATTTCAAAGGCCAGTACTGCCTGCATATGCAATTACAACTTAAAACCTGTTACCAAGTAGCCTAGAAGCAACACTCTATGTACAAAAGCTTACAGAAGGAGTAGCATTACCTTAGGAAATCACATACTTTTCTATCTACTCAGTATGCAATACAAACTACAGGCATGTAATCTACTGCTTCTGGTGTACAGCTTTTAGCGTGAGACTGATCTGGTTAGCAAACTTCAGCTAAAAATATAGAAAACATTTAATTGCTTGTGAGGTACATTGACAATTAATGATGTGCCCCGTGAAAACATTTCACATGCGTATATTTTAAAACATTGATATTCACCATTTTGGCCATGTGCTAAATAGTTTCATCATTTCTGGAAAAAATGTGCCCATACAAAACCCATAAAAATGCATCATTGGTTGGTAGCTTTGACCAACAAAAACACCACAATCAGCAGCTGAAATGAACTGAAAACCATAAAAACTGTAGCCAGAGCCACTTGTGGTGTTTCTGAACCTGTGCAAAAACAAAACAAAACAAAAAAATCTCCCCAGAGTCACAGACTTACTGACTTTGGGGGGTAGCTGCCACCACCAAGTGAAACAAAAGAAGAGAACCCTTTCTTCTTGAACCCAGCAAGAAGCACTTGGACTTCCTCCATAGTGGTAACCCCAAGATCCTTTACCACAAGAGAGCTTGAAAAACAAAGAGAAAACAAGCTGCAGTCTCTGGTAGTTGACCCCTCGTCTTAAGCAGACAGGCAAACAGACAGACACACACACACACACACACACACAGAGCCCCTGTTACTTTCCAAGACGCAAGAATCAAACCATCACTTTAAACAAGTGATTTTTATTAACAAAACAAAAGATATACTTGCTAAGATGTACTTGGGTGCTAGGTGTTACAGAGCAACTAAGTAAAACAAACTGAAACACAGAGAAAATCTCTGGAACAACTCTTAGGGTATGTCTACACTAGCCCCCTAGTTCGAACTAATGTAGGTATTAGGAGGCTAATGTAGGTATTCGAAGTTGCAAATGAAGCCTGGGATTTAAATATCCCGGGCTTTATTTGCATCTTCCCGTCCGGTCACCATTTTTAAATGCCACTAGTCCGGACTAACTGCCCACGGCTACATGCGACAGGGACCCGTTTGTTCGAATTAAAGCCCTAATTTGAACTACTTGTTATTCCTCCTGCCAGGAGGTTTAACGGTAGTTCAAATTAGGAGCTTTAATTCGAACTACTGGGTCTCTGCCGGCTGTAAAGGGGGGTGCTTCATCTTTAAATTGCCCCACACTCCTCGCTTCCCCACCCCCGCCAGACGTGGCAGGGGAAAATTGTCCCCACCCAGCTTCCCACGGTCCTCACTCCCCCACCAGACATGGCAGGGGAAAATTGTCCCCGCCGGGTCCATCCGAGGGAAACAGGAAATACTGGACATTTCACATATCTGGTATTTTCTGTTTGTTTTTTTTTTAAACTGGACGGGGGACCCAAATAATGGACAGTCCCGATGAAAACCGGACACCTGGCAACCCTACCCCTGACAACACCATTGCTAGCTACTTGAGTTTAACCCCTTAGTCATCAGGTGCTGGCCAGCACTCCTCCGATCCATCACAGTCACCAACAGGAACAAGCTAGGTCCAGTGCAATGTACCTGGGCTGTCCCCGGAGACTTTGGAAGAGGCTGGAACTGTGAGGGAAAGAACCATTTCCCTATCTGTGGAGGGGCTAGCGAGGCCTAGCAACTGTTACTGAAGCCTAAGCGTTGCCGTAGCTGCCATTCTTGCTCAGGAGAAGGCATGGCCAGTGGATTTGGGTAGTTACAGACCGAGGTACTGATGCCCAAGCACACATGCACTACAGAACACGAGAGCCCTGTGCAGCAGTGCTAAGCCATAAATCAGCCACTTTGCAAGAGTTTTATTTTCTTAAACAGCTGACAGACTGAGCATGATTCCCTCTGCCAAGAAAAGGAAGAAAGAGCCAGAAAGATTTTGTGCACAAGTGTGTGTGTGTGTGTGTGTGTGTGTGTGTAAATGCCATGAAAACAGAACCTATCAGCACTGTTTTTTCCTTACACCTGTTTTTTTCAACAAAAAAATGTATTTTATGATTGACCTAAGCCCTCCCAGAAAGAGCTGAACTGAATTGGCCAGCTTAACTCTGACATGACAATTAACAGGATTTCCCAGTTACTGTGTTGTGACCTGTGAGGTGCCCAGTTCTGTATGCCTCTTTCACTTCCGCTCTGCACTGTGTTGTCGTTAGAGAGCTGATGACAATCACGGTAGCCGCTGGTGGCTAGCTACACTGACGGGGAGGCACAGAGAGGAGTTAGGCATCCAACTCTCTTTGGCTTCCCATGGGAGTTAGGTGCCGAAACTCCTTTTGTACCTCTGCAAATCCCATCCTTTGGTTTTGATTTGTGGTTGAGGTTGACAATATGAATCCGAGTTTCGGGGTCAGATGTTTATGTCTTCATCCACTTGCTGCACCAAGGCCCAGATCCTAACTCCTATTGCCATCAGAAGTCAGCACAAGGGCTCCAGCTTCAGCAAGACATGGCGGGTTTGGATTGCAGGCCTGGTGTGGGTGCGGTGGACATAAAAGCCCATAAAAGGTTTTTATGAGGAGGAGTGAGAAAATAAGGGTTCTTAACTTCTGAGGATAGGACAAAAAGCAATGGGCTTAAATTGGGGCAAGGGAGGTTTAGGTTGGAAAATTAGGGAAAAACTTCATAATTGTTGGGGTAGTGAAGCACTGGAATAAATTGTCCAGGGAGACTGTGGACTCTCCATCACTGGAGATTTTTAAGAGCAGGTTAGACTGACACTTGTTAGAGATGATCTAGATGGTGCTTGGTCCTACCATGAGTGCATAGGCCTGAACTAGATGATCTCTGGAGGTCCCTTGCAGTCCTATGGTCTATGCCATTAGCTGCCTGTTTTCCTCCTTCTCTAAGTAGTGTATTGTTTTTTGCTAGTGCGCTATTCCTCCTGTGCCACGTGCCAGGACTATATGATTGTGGCATGAGACAAGTGAAAGATCTTAGAGCTTCTCTCTCTCTTTTGGGAGTATCTCTTGTGTCCACACTCTGCGGCCACAACTGCATTCAGCATTTCACTAAGCCAAACAATGACGAGAGAAAAAACTTAAAAAACAACTGATGAAGCTAGTTTATGTTTAGCTAGAAGCCATCTTGTATAACAGAAACCATTTCAGCTTTTTGTTTTTGCACGTAGGCCAGAGTGAACTTTCTATCACCCCATGCGCCAGGCCAAGACAGATGTGCTATTGGAATGTGTTAATTGGGCTGGTTCAGAGAGGAGAGGTACTCCCTCGTACCTGTCCGCCATCATGTTGATAAGGCTTTGTTTTTCCCAGTCTAATTGATTATTTCTGTAATTGGATGCCCTGACGTCAGACTGTTTGGTTAAGGGTATAAAGATACTAGGATTGATTGTATTAGGCAGCCTTACTGGGCCCGGCTTTGCTGAGACCACGTTTGGCTCACTTTGCTTTTATTGGCCAATAAAACTGTCTGTTTAGCCACGTAAACTGAGTGAGGCGTTTGCTTCGATTCAACCAATAGTCTAGTAGCACCTTAAAGACTAACAAAACATGTTGATGGTATCATCAGCTTTCGTGGGCACAGCCCACTTCTTCAGATGACAGGAGTGTTAGATCCAGATCCAAGAATACATAAGGCTGTGGTTCTCAACTGGTGGTCCATGGTGACTTTTTCGGTGGTCCACAGGAACATTGTCCAAAGTCACATGGCGCGGGCAGGCACCAAAAATCTGTTAGTAAGAAATAAATTTCAAACTAAAATGTCCGTTGTCTGCTCTTTTTTATCATGTCTCAAAAAGAAGGTGGTCCACAAAATTTTTTTGATTGGCCTGGTGGTCCATGGACTGAAACGAGTTGAGAACCACTGACACAAGGGAGCGGGGGGCGGGGAGGGGAAGGAAAAAAAAAAGAGACAGTGAGTAGATAAGCTTCAGAAGGGGAACCGAGTGAGTCTGTAACAGGAAAAACTAAAAAAACAACAAATAGTCTAGTAGCACCTTAAAGACTAAATAGTTACAAGAGGCTGATAAGAACCGTTAGATCCTTCATTGTTCGGTTGGTTGGTTAAGTCATTAAGATGTGGAAGATAATGTGTGAGCCCTCTGATAGCCCGGTTCATACCATTTGCATAAGAATTAAACTTGTGAACAAAGTTAAGTTCCAACCCTTCTCTGTGTATTTGGCTTGTGGAACTGGTCGGAAACAACACAGGGACTTGGAAATCCATTAATGAGTGTCCAGGAAGATTGAAGTGTTCTCCAACAGGTTTTTGTGCATTGCCCTTTCGGATCTCTGATTTGTATCCATTAATTCTTGCCCATAGGGACTGTCCAGTTTGGCCAATATAGATTGCAGTGGGGCATTGCTGGCATTTGATGGCGCAGATCACGTTAGTGATGAGAGAGAAACCCATGTAAACAGGCTCCCCTCTGGAGTCCTGCTGGTTTGAGGATTCTTCTTCCTACAAGGCCAGTGGGACTGTTAACGAGCGCCAGCAGCCTGGGATACGGGCTGCCTCAGGACTGAACTATACAACAAACGGAACTTGAAGTGAAACAGGCTCCTTCCCTGTGCCACTGCAGTGCACTTGGCTTGGCTTTTTTGTATGACTTCTTCTTGTGGTGGAGGAAAGGTTATTTTTCTCCCTCTCACAAGACTGGTAAGAAAGCAAACGTCACTGGTTGTTGAGATACAACCAAGAGGACTCACACAGCTTGTGTGTGGTTTTTTTCAGGGGGGGGGTTGTCAAGACAGATAGAATCCGGGGTTAGATTATGGGCTTGATTGCCCCTGCCTTGGCCCCAGCTCCAGGAGTCATGTGATGATTTGCAGAATCTCAGCTTTCATTTAGAAAATGTGTTGAACTTTCTGGCACCCCCCTGTCAGCAGAGTACCTCACAGTTCTGTGAAGCCAGGAGGTGCTATTATCCCGAGGGTACAGATGGGGAAACTGAGGTGCAAAAATACCATATGACTTGCCCAAGGGCACACAGGCAATCAGTGTCAGAGCAGGAACAGGAATCAAGCTTGCTGGTGTCGTAGGTTAGCACCCTGTCCCCTGGACCATCCTTCTCCACTGTTGATCAAGATAAGTCTGCAGGTAGGGCCTGATCCGGCAGCCATTGCTGCGAGTAGGTTGGTCGTCATTGTGGTGGGAGCTAGATCAGGCTGTGATGCAGAAAAGGGCAGCGTGAGCCTACTGTTCTTCTGTATGCACCACGCTTGAACAGAACAGGGCTGCCTGCGTTCTTTGACAAGCTGTCGATTGCCACTGTGCGTCTGGTGGGAGGGGCAGTCATGGACCCTGAAGAGCTGAGACAATGCTGAACACAGCTTGTCCTGCCCCTTGCTGAGCACAGTGCCAGCCGGCCAGCTCACTGGGCCGCTCCCAAGGGTGTTCCAACAGGCTGCACGATTTCATAACACAGACAATCCCTCAGGGAGGAGAAGAGTCCCCTGTCATCTTGGGAGATGAATATTAGGCTGGGATGATTAAAAAATCCTGAATTTTAGGTGGTCAGGGACAGGGCCTAACCTAGAAAACCCAACAACAACAACAAAATGCCAGGGGAAATTTGTTGAGCAAAAAACAAAACGCCGGGGAAAATTTGGGCCAGGGAGTAACCTGGGGGGAGGATTCAGAAGGTCGGGCCGAAATGCGGTCGGTGGCCCCTTGAAAATGGCGGCCCCGGGCGACCGCCCGGCTCGCCGACCCCTAAGACCAGCTCTGGTCAGGGATATCACTGGGCTAAACACTCTGAGAAAGCCCAGACAGGACAGGGTAGGGAACACTCTCCCGAGTGCTTGGGTCATTGAAGAGCTCAATTTCTGATGGTTTAACAGGACTTCAGGCTGGTCTGCACAGGGGTGTCTGACCCATAAGAATGGCCAGACTGGGTCAGACCACAAACCCATCTAAGCCAGTATCCTGTCTGCCGTCAGGCCAATGCCAGATGCCCCAGAGGGAGTGAACAGAACAGACAATCCTCACATGATCCCTCTCCTGTCTCCCATTTCCAGACAAACAGAGGCTAAGGACACCATTGCTACCCATCCTGGCTAATAGCTATGGATGGACCTAACCTCCATGAATTTATCTAGTTCTTTTTTTCCTGGTC
The DNA here is from genome assembly GCF_049634645.1 of Pelodiscus sinensis. NCBI lineage: Eukaryota > Metazoa > Chordata > Testudines > Trionychidae > Pelodiscus > Pelodiscus sinensis. The sequence continues at coordinate 194,308,640 of NC_134713.1, forward strand.
TTCACAACATCCTCTGGCAAGGAGTTCCACAGGTTGACTGTGTGCTGCATGAAGAAGGCCATCATGCTGCAGTTGGTAGCTTCCAGGCCTGTTTGGAGCCCCACTACTGTCAACGGGGATCCATTAAGGCACAGCAGCCTTCTCCAGCAGTGGCAGGATCCAGGGGTCTTCCTGAGCAAGAGCCACTGCTGCTTTCCTTTTTCTTCTGCCTTCCCTTTTGCTGACAGGTTTGGCTGGGCTGCTCCTGCCCAGGAGGCCAGCCCAGAGTTTGCAGAGGCACCGGCCACTGCAGACGTGCTGTGGTTTGGTGTGGAGTTACGGCAGACGGCTCTTTCCCATGGTGTCTGAAATAGCAGCGATATTGCCCCGCTCTCTCTCTTGTCTTCCTTTTCTCAGGGCTTGGCCATCTGTGAGTTACCCCGGGGCAGTCTGAAGGCCTCGGTTCTCTTCCCAGCTCTGTTGCTGATCTTCACTGGGACCTTGAGCACGTTTCTAGCCCCGTGCTTCCCCTCCCACCTTTTACCTGGTCTTGTCCATTTGGGGGGCCAGCTCTTTGGTACAGGGCTGCTTGGGTGGGGGCAAAGCACCTGGCTTAATGTGGCCCTAATCCAGGGACTGAGAATCCCCTGGACTGAGAATCCCCACCCTTGCCCTAATTGAGTCTACACTGGCACTTTGCAGCACTGTGACTTTGTGGCTCAGGGTGTGAACCTCCCCCCCGCCCAGTGCAGCACGTTACAGAGTCGTAAAGCACCAGTGTGAGCCCCTCCCAGCACCGTTAGCACCTCCCCTCGTGGAAGGGACTTACCCAGAGCGCTGGGAGACCGCTCAGCCCTCCCAGCGCTCGCGCTGTGTCCACCCTTCCAATCTGCCACGCTGCCGCAGCTGCGCTTTAAGCTTCGACATGTAGACAAAGCCCGAGGCCTCTAAGCTTTATTTTAAAACGACTAAGTGACCACGAAGCTTCGACACGGGAAGCTCCAAATATTACAAGCGGAGACGCTGTTGGTTTTCCTGTGTTACAAAGAGGAGGCAAGAAAAGTTAATAAAAGCCTTTTTTAAAAAACAAAAAAAGAATCCGCAGTCTCCCGCTTGCGGTTCTCTTTGATATGAATTTCAGCCCCACAATGTATCCGCCATGCCGCTACCAGGGGCATCCGTGGGGCATGTCGCTTTTGCCTTGTTATGTTCACGCCCACATTTGAAGGCCTGTTTCCGTGTTGCCTTGCCTCTTGTGTTCTCATCCACATTTCGTAGACTTTACTGCCACATGGGAACTTGGCGATCAACCAGCCTGCCTATTGCTCCCCACGGCTAAAATGGACCCCTGACCTCTGGCTGTGTTACCGAAGTGCTCAAATTAGGAATTAAAGATTTCAAGTTACAGCGCCTCCATCGCTTCTGTTCGTTTGAAGGAGCAAGCGGCGTGTGCCGCATCGGCAGAGGAAGGCAAAACCTCCCCATCTTTACTAATCTGACCAGGGAAAAATTCCTTCCTGATCTCAAATCAGTTAGACCCTGAGCATGTTAGCAACACCCAGCAGTTTGACCGTGGAACGAGTTCTCTGTCGTAACTCAGAGACTTCCCCATTTAGTGCCCCATCTCTAGCCATTGGGCTTGCTGTAGCAGTCTCATCATGTCCCCCTCTCCATTAAAGTATCAAGCTCAGTTTTGAAGGCTTCTCTGGGAAGGCTGTTCTAGAGCATGGGAGAAACCTGTGACCATTTCAAGCCTAAACTTGCCGATGGACAGTTTAGAGCCATTTGTTCTTGTGTCAACATTGGCCCTTGCCTTCAATAAATCTCCCTGCCTCCCTGGTATTTATCCTTGGGATGTATGTATAGAGATCCCTCACCCTTCGCTGGATTAGACTAAACAAGCAAATCTTCTTAAGACTTCTTTTGCAAGGGAGGTTTTTCATTCTTCCAATCATTCAGTAGCGCTGAGCTGCCCCTGGTCCCATCTGAATTCATCTTTCTTAAACAGGGGAGACCAGAACTGCACACAGGATTCCAGATGAAGTCTCACTAGAGCCTTGGATGATGCCAATAGCACTTCTCGCCTGATGCATTTTAGGATTGCATTATCCTTTTTCACGGCCGCATCGTGTTGTCAGCTCATCATCATCCAACTGTGATCAGCCAGGACACAACGGTCTTTCTCCTCCGCTGTCACTTCCAGCTGATATGTCCTCAACTGAGAGCAAAGATTCTTGTTGCTAGTCCCTGAATGCACGACCCTGCACTATTAAATTCCATCCCATTTCTATTACTCCAGTCTGCAAGGTCCTACAGAGCTTCTTTATGATATGCTGGGACTCATCTGTCCTGGCAGTACCTCCCGTCTTTGTGTCATCTGCCAATGTTGTTAGGATTCCCCCATTTTTTGTGTGCCAAAGTCGTGAATGAAAAGTTTAAAGATGGTGGGAAGACTGATCCCTGAGGAACTCTACTAGGGACTTCCCTCCAGCCTGATGGTTCACCTTTCAGTATGACCCATTATCATCCCCCACACTTCAACCAGTTCCTTATCCACCTTTCAGTTCTCATATTAAGCCCCGTCATCTCCAAACCAGTAATTTCCCATGGGGAACTGTATCAAATCCAGGTAGATTAGATCAACTGCATTTCCATTGTCTAAAACTCTGCAAAGTGGGAGTAAAACACTACTAGATTCTCGTTCATGCGAAGTCCCCGATGTATTACACCCCCCTTACGCCCCTTTGCACAGCTCGTGTAAATGCGACCCAGGCTTTACCGCTCCGATCTGGTAACATTTTATCCCCACATGAAGGTGGTTACGAACGTATCTGGAATATTGCACATTCCGGTACCGTTAGGAACGGCACGGTCCTGCCACTGCCAACATGATCTCTCATGCCTGCTGCTTGCAAGTGCATGCCGCATGGGGGCACCGTTTTGAGGCGTGCGCCACGAGGCCCCTCTAAGGTGGCTGTGTAAGGGGGCAGGGTGGAGGGACCACATTCTTCAAAATGGCCTTTCTCATCTCAGTCAGACAAACCACGTCCAGATCTGCCTCGGTGCTGCGAGGGGGACAGAACCATCCCAAAAGAGGACTGTCCAGTTCAAAACTGGGCAAGTGGCTTCCCTCCCCACCATGCTCCAACTGTACACGGGTGTGAACGGCCGGGCAGGAGGCAAAGTGCATAGTGGTGAATTGGGCTGAGTTGCGTTCGCTGGCTCCCCATCATGTGACGCGTCCAACCTGTGATACTTGTTCTTGCCTTTGTGGCTTGCCCATGCACAGCTCTCGCCCATGTCTCTGACCACGCAGTGACATCCCCTACTGCGGATGCAATGATCCAAAGCAGGGATTATGCTTGTGCATAATCTGGTTACACACCAAAGTAAGTGATAAACTCCACTACTCACCAGTGCAGTGGGTCTACACTTTGGCTACGTCTGCACTGCGCATTGTTGATTGTCACCGCACCTCATTTGCATGCCTAATGAGCCACCATTTTTGCAGAAGGGGCTTTTGCGCAAGAAGGAGCTGTCTACACTGGGCAGGAGCCATTCTGCTACTTATTTTCAGTAAGAACGGCTCCAGCTCAAAAGACCCTTCCACGAAAATGGCAGCTCATTAGGTATGCAAATGAGGTGTGGCGATAGTCCTCACCGTGCCTCATTTGCATATCTTCTTGCGCAACAATGCACAGTGTAGATGTAGCCAAAGGGTTTGCGATGTAGTTACATTAGCACAAATTTATTTTATGCGCACCGGGCCTTTGTCTACATCTACACTACAGCCTTTTGCCAGCAGAGTATGCTAATGAAGTGCTTATTAGCATTTGTCATGCTGTCATTTGCATATTCTCTGCAGATACTTTTTGCGCAAGAAGTTTTTGCGCAAAAAAACCCTTTTGTGCAAGATCCTTATGCCTCAAAAAAGGAGCTATAAGGATCTTATGCAAAAGAGTTTTTGTGCGCAAAACGGAAGTGGCCACACTGCTTCTTTTTGTGCAAAAGCCCCTTGCACAAAAAAAATTGGCAGAAAATATGCTAATGACATTGCAATTCATGCTAATGATCCTGCATTAGCATATTTTCTGCTACAAAAAGTTGCAGTGTAGACAAAGCCTTTCCAGCAGCCCCACCCTCTTGGCTCTACCACCAATGCCAACCCTGAGTCTCCCTGCATCTCCTGCTCTCCTAGAGGTCTCTGTATATCCTTCCAAGGAAGCGCTTAATGCTTGCAACACACTCCAGACCGGTTTGCCACTCACCTCCCTTGTCACCTTGGCATCCTTACAGATTGGGTTTTGCTGTCCTGCTTCTGGGAATGGAAGAGTGGAAAATAACATTAAGGGGGGGAAAGTAACAGATCCATCAAGGTTTCTCCTAGAACTGGTTGAAATGCGTCACATATTGTTTTAGGGTTGAAAAGTGGGCTTTTTTTCCCCCAGAAATGAACTTTTTCGTGAAAACTTATAAAGATGTGTTTGTTTTTCACAGAAGAGTTTCTTTTTTTCCACTGAACATTTTGAATGAAAAAGTTATTGACACGACCACTGCAATTTTTAGAGTGTTTTTAATAAAAAAAAAAAATGGGGAAGAGGGAGTTCACAAAAAAATTCCAAAACAAAAATGAACCCATTTAGAAATGAAAACCTTTTTTTGAGCAAAATTTGTTTTCCATTTTTTAACTAATTTATGAACAACGGAATGAGTAACGTGTCTGTTTACGACCTTTGCTTGGTGTGTTGTCTTAAGTCTAGTTTATATATGTCTCAAATGTGGCATTATGATTTTGCTCTCTGCAGCCTCTAGAAAAATGTATTTCACTCCAGATAGGCACTTGTACTATGCTCATCATTGTAAAATCAGAGCACCTTCCAGTCGTACATGAAACCACGGGATTAACCTCCGTCATGTGTGGTTAGTTTGTTCTCTCAGCCTTTCTTCGGGAAGAAAGTTGCATGTACAGCGCAATGTTTTGTTTTGGTAGGGTTTTATTTTTGTTATAAGCATCCACACTGTGCTGTGTTGATGTTGGAGAAGGCAGGTGGAAGGAATGCTCCCTTCACTCACAGTAGAAATTGGTGATGTTTATGACAGTCCTGGGGGGAGCTCATTCCACAGTGCAGGGCCAATGCCCAGGAAAGGCCTGTGTCTCCGACACAGATGAGGTTTACCCTTGTGGTAGAAGGATAGAAGACTTTTGCCTGCTTACACATAGAACAATTATAAGCCGAAGAAACCGAGCGAAAAAGCCAAGAGGATCGTAACATTTTCCTCAGAGGCTGAAATCGGTGCTGCATTTTTCCAGTCAGTAATCCCAGCACAAGTGGTAACGGTACTACCTTCCCCATGGCTCCCAGATAAGTTCCCTAATGTTGACACACAGAAGCATTCTGTCGGGGTGAGAAGAGGGTTCGCTCTCCACGACCGTTCACTCCTGGGCCTTTTGGCTGAGGAAGCTAACAAAGCTGCCAGCGAGGCCGAACACGCTGGTTTGTTTAGATGAAGTGGATACACTGGGAACTGGACTGAGACCATTAAACTCATTTCACAGATACTATTGAACAGCCGGTCAGATGCATCGACAAATTCCGCTTGGACAGGTGACCTTCTGGTGAAAGTCTCCTATTACTCATCAGCAGTCCTGTGAGCCGAGGAAATCTTGGCTAACCAAGAGTACTGACTGCCCCCTAAAGGTTGCACTACACGAGGAACAGGAGTGGACGGAGGAGAGGAGGCATGCATTTAGGATATATGAAGTCCAGTGTTCGCCTCTGCCCTGGCCTCTGTCTTCTATGTTGGTTTTTTTGTGTGTGTCTCATGCTCCAAAAGTCCAAAATAGCCACTTTTCTCCTCAAAAGAATAACCTCCGCTGAGCTTTCTCTCCCTTCTGCTTCCTTCCTGCTGACAGCTGGGTTCAAAGCCTGCTCCACTCCTGTACTCAATTATCAGGGGGCGAGAAGAGGGAATTCTCGTCTGGTTACGATACGGAAGCATATCCGTCTGTTTAATAGCACATCAGGACTAATACGCTATTAAGCAACTGACTAGAAGGCCCCCTAGATATAGGTTCGTTACACAGCGCTCTCTTTTTCATAAGCTCCCCTTCAAACCTGCGCTGCTGCTTCCCAGGAAGCCTGCCAAAATTTCAGGTCGAATTTAATCTTTCTGTGAGCAGCAGAGCGGAGCAAGCCCAAGAGGTATGACCTCAGATGAGCTTGATGCAACTGACACAACTTCTTTTTCCTCGTATCATGATGTCCCTTCCCTTGTCTGATCATTAGGTGATTCTGGTGTTTTGCCGTATCTGTGGGGTTGGGGGTTTTCTGCTCAGGTTAGTGCTTGCTGGCCAAATACCTCCAGCTGCGGAGAAGGTGTGTAGAGATACCAGGGTATTCAAAACTTAAATTAAAAGGGCATTGACAAAGGCTGGAGGCCAGCGTTCAGTTTTCTTGGGATTAGGCCAAATGAGTGGGGAACACAAGTTCCATGTGCAACTCAGTGGGACACATGCTCCTAAATCACTTAGGCTGCCTTGAAAATCCTAGCCTCTTTCTCCAATATAAAAGTAGGAGATTAATGCTCATGCATAGCCCTACAAATAATAAAATTACAAGCAAATTGGGCATAAACAATAGACATGGGAAAGACATTGATAATCTTATTGATAAACTAGGCAAATATAACTTAGATAGGGCCACGATAACATGGGTGCATAATTGGCTGGATAACCGTAGTCAGAGAGTTGTTGTTAACGGTGCTAAATCCTGCTGGAAAGGGATAATAAGTGGAGTTCCCCAAGGGTCTGTTTTGGGACCCGCACTGTTCAGCATCTTCATCAATGATGTAGATATTGGGATAGAGAGTACGCTTATTAAGTTTGCAGATGATACCAAACTGGGTGGGGTTGCAACTTATTTGGAGGATAGGGACATAATTCAAAATGACCTTAGCAAGTTAGAGAAATGGTCAGAGGTAAACAGGATGAAGTTTAATAAAGAGAAATGCAAAGTGCTCCACTTAGGAAGGAACAATCAGTTCCATACATACAAGATGGGAAGCGACTGTCTAGGAAGGAGCATGGCGGAAAGGGATCTAGGGGTCATAGTGGACCACAAGTTGAATATGAGTCAACAGTGTGAAGCTGTTGCAAAAAAAGCAAATATGATTCTAGGTTGTATCAACAGGTGTGTTGTAAGCAAAACTCGTGAAGTCATTCTGCCGCTCTACTCTGCACTAGTTAGGCCTCAGCTGGAGTACTGTGTCCAGTTCTGGGCGCCACATTTCAAGAAAGATGTGGAGAAATTGGAAAGGGTACAGAGAAGAGCGACAAGAATGATTAAAGGTCTAGAGAACATGACCTATGAAGCCAGGCTTCATGAACTGGGCTTGTTTAGTTTGGAAAAAAGAAGATTAAGGGGGGACATGATAGCGGTTTTCAAATATCTAAAAGGGTGTCACAAGGAGGAAGGAGAAAATTTGTTCCTCTTGGTTTCTGAGGACAGGACAAGGAGTAATGGGCTTAAAGTGCAGCAGGGGAGGTTTAGATTGGACATTAGGAAAAAATTCCTAACTGTCAGGGTGGTCAAATATTGGAATAAATTGCCAATGGAGGTGGTGGAATCTCCCTCTCTGGAGATATTTAAGAACAGGTTAGATAGACATCTGTCAGGGATGGTGTAGACGGAGCTTGGTCCTGCCTTGAGGGCGGGGGGCTGGACTCGATGACCTCTCGAGGTCCCTTCCAGTCCTATGATTCTATGATTCTATGATTTTTATAAGGAAACTTACGGTAAAATGCTCAAGGCGATTCCAGACACTGAATAATTGTTTCTTATGAAAAAATATCTCAACACTGCCCTCTTTATTATTGTCTGTGTGACACATGTCAAAGCTGTGTGACACACATTAAAGCTGTGTGTCAGCGGGAAGCCAAAAGAGCTTTCTATGGCCATACATGAGATCTGGGCCGTCTAGTGAAGCATCCTAGTTGGTTTCATGGTGGAACATTTGAAATATTTTGGAGATTTCTTTCAGCCTAATTCATCAGTCTATGGTGAATGCAGAGGATATATTCACAAGGAAGAGAACACTATACGATCTTAAATCCTTTCCTTTTAATGACCACAGCCAAAGTTTTCCCCTGGCTACAGATGACATAACCAGGGTGTCACCAGGCTGTCAGGACTGGGAAGGAGGGAAAGAAAGAGAGAAGGAATTGTTTTCTGTGCCCCGGTGTGTGAGTTTTTGATCTGTGCCTCAGTCCCCCATCTGTAACACTGGGATAATAATTCCCCCTTTGATTGGACTGTAACCACTTTGAGTCAGGAGCTGTCTCTGACAGTGGATTGGTACAGTGCACTGATTTCAGTTCTAGCTTCCAGGTGCTGAGTAATAATAAAACAGAGTGATTCAGGCCATTTCAACTCTTTGAGACCTTGATTTAAGGCTCACTGATGTCAAAGGGAAACTGTAAAGCCTGTCTACTAAGGCATTTTTCTTCAAAATCCTCCATCCCTGCATTACCTGTCATGTAGCAACCCCCGGTGGCTGTATTGGCTTGAGTGCTAGCAGAGTCCAGCTGCCAGCTTTATTGCCACAGCCTTGTCTAGACCGCTGAGAAGCGCAGTGATTAAAATGCTAGCAGTCTACGCCAGTGCGCTTGCTGCTGTGACCACTGGGGGAGCGGAGCTGGTGGGAGATTTGAAGCAAAATGCTGAAACAGACAAAGCCGGAGTGTTGGGCAATGGGAATGTTTGGTTTGCGAGCTCTGTACCTGCCTTTTAAACAGACAGGGTAGCAGGGGCCTATGTGGGTGAGAGGGCTGCAGAGTATAACGGTATTAAAGGGAGACAGCCTGCTCTAAGACTAAATGAATCTTTGCTGCATTTATGGGGCAACTCTCAAGCAGTGCTGGATTTATGCACAAGCTAAGCAAACTGCAGTTTAGGCTTCAGATTACGAAGGGCCTCTCAATAAAATAAAATGACTAGTTTTTAGTTGTAGCCTCATTTGTGTATCAGTATACGTGCAAATCTCTCTTTACATATAAAAAAGTTTTTCCTGCTGGATGACAATGTTCCTGCTGGGCGACAGAATGACGTCATCAGCGTCAACAGGTACTCTTAGCAAAAGTGGCCAGAGAGAGGCGGGGTAGGTGAGAGTAGCGAGCAGAGGGCGCAGCCCCCTAGTAAAACTTTATTATTTCTATTTTCACTGTCCTTTCTGTTACAATAATATCAGTTTTGTGGTAATGTTATGGGGCCTCTTAAATTTGACATATTTTAGGGCCTCCACATGTCTTAATCCAACCCTGCTTTCAAATGAGGCATTTAGGGTGTTTTATGTACACTGCAGGAGCTGAGTGATGATACTTCTATGAGGCAGGAAAACCTTTCTATGCCTATTTCAGAGATGGGCAAACCGAGGCACAAAGAGGTTAAGTGACACATGGCCAAAGCTCCACAAGAAATGAGCCCTAGAGATGGGGCCTGGGGCAGTTTTCTACCTCCCACCACAGAGATTTAGTTATGAGACCTGTTGTGGCCCATATGTTAGGGGAGATCTACCCTCCACACAAAGTCCGATGGGGCTCCATAGGCCTTGTCTACACTACAGGGATTGACGCTGCTGCGATTGATCCACTGGCCATCAATTTATCATGTCTAATATAGACATCTCTGAGTGTGCTCCTGTCCATGCCGATACTCCACCAAGAGGAGAAGAGTAGCTGGCGTCAATGGAAAAGCAGACCCCAGGGACCCAGATGCCATGGTAAGTATGTTGACTTCAGCTGTGCTATTTGCCTATCTGAAGTAGATGGGGGTGTGGGTAAGTGTAGACAAGGCCTCAGATTCCCTTTCTGTCCACACACAAATCTGTCTCTGGGTCAGCAAGCACAAAGGACCTATCTAGGGGCCTGCGTGGGTCCCAGCCTGGGTTCCCAGTCCCAGCTGGGTTATTTTGCAGTGTGTGTGTGGGGGGGGGGGCAGCTCAGGCTGCAGACCTGAGTCAGGTCAGTGGGGCACCAAATGGAGGTGCAGTTAAGGCAGGGCCCGGCTCCCCCCACTGTGAACCCGGCTGTGACCCCTCCCAGGGCCCTGGGAGAAGACACAGCTGGAGAGGGAGTGGAGCTGCTGAGGATCCCAATGAGTGCAGCTGGAGTGTGTGTGTGGGGGGGGGGGCTTCAGATGGGCCTGGGGGAGCCCAGGGCCCCGTTCCACCTGGGGGAGGGCCACAGGGGGGCGGCGGGGACCCCGTTGGATTGGCCCGAGCCCAGACCCCCCCTAAGGGGGGGGGCAGAGAGCAAATGCGCAAAGCGGGGACACTTTCTGGCGGGGGGGGGGGACTATGAGACTGGCCCCTCGTATCGCCTGCTGGGACCGCTGCACCCCCCCGGCCCAGAGCAGCCCAGGCCTGGCTCTGCGGGGCGGGGGCGGCGTGCGGGGACACCCCCCCCCCCATCTGGGGAGGGCGGCTCCTGCCCTCCGCGCCCGCCCCTCCGCGCCGCGTGTGGCTGCCTCCCCGCCCCGCGCCGGGGCTGGCTGAGCGGCGGCCGCGCAGGCTGGGGGCTTGACTCGGGCGCTCCGGCTGCCAGCGGCTCCCGCCCGTGGCCCGGCCCGGCATGGACTAGGCGGCCCGGCACGGACCCCTGCGCCTCGGCCAGCCCCATGGAGGAGGCGGCGGCGGAGAAGCGGCGGGCGCGGCGCTCCCGGCCGGAGATGCTGCTGCTGCTGCCGCCGCGCGGGAGCCGGGCTCGCCGGAGGAGCCGGCAGCTGCTGCGGGCTCCCCTCTGCCTCGTGGGCTCGCTCACGCTGCTCCTGGCTTCCCTCCCCAGCTGGGCTGGGCTGCCCGGTGAGTCCCCCCCCGGCCCGGCCGGCGAGAGCCCCTGTGGGGGCGGGTGGGGGGCTGGAGCCGGGGGGTTGCTCTGCTTCCTCGGGGGGGCCCTCTGGGGTGCGGGATTTCCATGTGCCCCCTGCGAAAGTGCGTCCCCCCTCCCCGGCTGTGCGCAGTGGGCAACACAGCCCATGTGGGCTGTAGCTTCCCGGCCGGCTGGGTGAGACTGCAGCTCCAGCCATGCCCAGGCGGGCGCCGGGGACTGGAGAGCCGCTCCCGGGGGTAGCGAAGAGTCCCCACGCGGGATTCTTCTCCTGGCAGGTGGGCTGCTCCAGTGACCCCCCCCACCCGAAAGAAAGTGAGGGAAAGTTGTGGTAGCTGCCTCCCTCCCTTCCTCCCTAGCCTTCTGCCCCTAGCTCCTACCCCCACCTCTGCTGCTGTGCCCACAGCCACTCGTGTTTCCTATAGCCCCGTGAAGAGATGCACAGTGTCTTTCACATGCCTCCACATAAACTGTGATGTGAGTGGTGCAGGTTATTAGGCAGCGGGTGGCCCTGACTTCACCTTGTGCTGTCTGCATTAACGCGCCTGGCTTGCTGGGAGTGTAACAATAACTAATCCGGACAGAAGGCTGGTGCCTTTTTGGCATGTCTAAGAAATGGCTTTTGGATCCCGATCCCCCCCTTGTTTTGATTATTACTGAGATCCCATCGCTTGTGCTGATATTGCCAAGGGATTGTCTGTATTCTGCATTCTGTGTGCCTGTTTCGGATCTCTTTTTTAAAAATTTCTGTAGTCGTCAGTGAGATTGACAGACCACTTTAGGGTGCATCTACACAACACTGTAACGTGAAATAAGATGTGCAATTTGAGCTCTGAAAATTGTGTATCTTACTTCGATGCTACTTAGGAATAGCTTATAGCATCTATGTAGCACCAAATTTTGAAATAAAGTGCTATTCCGAAACATCCCTTATAGACCTCGTAGAATGAGATTTATAGGGACGTCGGAATAGCGAGCCTGAAATAACCGGCTTGCATGAAGATGCAGGATAGCTATTTCAGGATACGCCGGTATCCCAAAATAGTGTTGCACGGTAGATGTACACTTACACTCTGCGCCTGTTTAATTTCCACAGCCTCAGATCTGACTATCAACACAATCCCACTCCTCACACTTCCCAGTCCTGGGCTTTTCCTGAGATGACATAACCAGTCATGGAAAAATGAGGTAGTCAGATGTGCAGAGGAAGCTACCTGGATTCAAATCCCTCTGCTAATTTCACTTGTGAGCTAAGCAAGTTAAAACCCAGGGAAGAACTGTACATTTAATCACTGTTCCCCTTGGTCTCTTAAATTCCAGGATTGGTGAATGAATATTGACCACCTGAAGAAGAAAATTAGTGCTCTTTAAACATAACCTCTCTAGTACAACATAATGTTAGAATGGAATATGTCATGGTTAAGGTGCTTTAACAATGCCTGTTGAGAGTCCAATCTAAAGCACTGTTAGAGTGAAATTTAAAATGAAAGTTTGTTGCTTTGGGGGAGCTTCATTTGATTTGAGCAGCCTTTGCCTTAATCTCAAGGTGACCATGAAACATAAAGTATTCACTTGTCAAGATGTCTTCTCTATTAGTTTATTTTAAAATGTGATCGTCTCCATATGTTTTGCTAGTTCCACGGGTTCACTTGTCAACACTGATTGCCACATGGGGACATAGTGAATGTTACATGTTTGCACTGATGTGACAGGAGAGAAACTTTCTGAGTGTATTTGCATGAGTTGCGGATATAATTGTGTTCACTTGAGCTGTGGTTGTATAATTCTAGCTGAAAAGGTATTCAATTAGACTTATTTAATCCTCTCTGTGCAGTGGGTCTTAATGAGGTAAAAGTCTGTTTACAGCACTTCACCCACTGTGACATAAAATAAATTCCATGTCAGTTCCTATGTTGTCTAGTGTGATTGCAGCTTATGCAGTCGTGTTCAGTGAGTTATACAGTAGCACTGTATTCTGCTTTCAAATTTTAGGTGGGAGATAATGAAATGTTTGGCTTTTTGAGAGTGAAATTCATGGCACTGCAGCCAGTGGCCTTTGGAAACCCGCAGGAAAGCTGGGACAATTAGGATCCTATTCTAGAGGATTTGTCAGAAACTTGAAGCAGTTCAGTGTGTCATTTTGTATTGAAATGATTTCTGGAGGAGTGACGTTTGATTTCAGGTGTTCCTTGACCATCTCTTGCTTCATGTTTTCAAACAGCGATGAAACACGTGGCACATGGAAATACCACACGGTATTCTCATTAGGCTATAGCATTTGATTAATATTTGCATTTAAAGCAGAGTTGTTGACACGAGTCCCACAACTTGAACTGGAGTCCGACTTAAGTCGCCTAGGTGACTCGACTTGAGACTCGACTCGGGTTCATTGTTTGTGACTTGAGACTCGACTTGAGACTTGCTAATTTTGTTAAATCGACTTGGTGAAAAAATTGTTCGAAAATGCCAATATTGATGGCTTGTACAAAAGTGACTTGACATTTTTTAAATTAATATTTGAGACACAACTTGGGACTTGACTCAAAAGTGACTTTAGGGACTTGAGACTTGACTTGAGACTTGAACTGTAGTGACTTGAGACTCGACTTGGACTTGACAATGACGACTTGAAGACAACACTGATTTAAAGTATGCCAGAGTAAGCAAAAATGGTGCAAGGCTATTTTTCTTTATGTGCAGTACAATGGCTTAAGTTTGGTCCTATGTTCATAGTGTTTGTATAAAATAAAGTGTTAGGTAGTTTTTGGTAGCTAGGAAAGGTTGTAGAAATCCTAAGAATGCTTCAATGAAGAATTTTATTTCTTATGTGTACAGCAATGTTTTGAAGGATTGTTGTAATTTTGGACATAATGCCCTTAAACTATGAAGGTATTTTTTTTGATCTTCATGTTTTTTATTAGTGCTGTTTCTTCTTAAGCATGTCCATTGCTCTTTCTGCCTTGAGAGATCAATGTAGGATCAGAAAAGACAGAAAACATCTTCACTATAAATACATGCGGATATCTTCCATTTATATAAATGACTTTCCTGTAAGCTCTCCTTTGCTTTAAGAATTTTGACACTGATTTCAGTGGAACTGGGATTTCACCCTCTCTCTATATCAGTTGCATAACATAACACCACTGAAATGCAGCCACCTCTAAGATGGAACATAGCAGCTGCTTACTAGTGCACAGCATTACTACACAGCTGGTATTAGAGTATGTGGAAAACGGGAATGCCTTGTCCTTTTTAAAATGTAAACGTAGGGCAAAATTCTCTCTGATCTGGAGTGTGAATTTCTGTTGCATATTTTGCACTGGTTGAATGCAGTTTCTCCACTGATGTCAACGGGAATGCCATATGTGGAACAAAGGCAGTTCATGCCATGGAGATCTGTACTGAGATTAGAGGGAAGTATGACCATACTTTGTTTAAATTGTTCAGAGTGTTCCGCACTGGGCAGCAGGCACTAATAAATTCTGTCACCGCTGGCCCCGGTTTTGTCTTCATTCAGGTTTGGGAGTGTCTATCAGCATTTGTAGCCAATGTTACTTAAAGACTGATCCGAGAGATGAGAAATATCATTGAGTATCGCACACGCACCATTGTCTACACATCAGCAAGGTGGCCAGATGGAGCTGGGGGCAAGTACATTGTGCACTCAGGTCACAAAGGGGGGGATTGTCAAAAGTGCCAAAGTGATTGAGGAACACAAATCCCATGGACTTGCCAGTGGGACTTACGCCCCTAATTCACATAGCTCCTGCTGAAAATTCCACCGACTGCTAATATCCAGCCTGTATGTGGTAGCTTGGTTGTATGTTGCAGAAGAATTTCTACACTAGTATATTTTAATGATTTTTTTAATCTGTGCAAAAGGTGTGCAGTTAATTGGAAAATGGGACCAGATACAAGCGATGGGCAAATTATGGCACCTTTCTGTTGGTTCATTCGTTATACCATTCATCTCCGCATTGTAGCCTACTCAGTGTGAGTAAGATTATTTCAGTTTAGCCCTATGGTGTTTGTAGTGTCTGCTTGATTATAAAGTGGATGTAAGAGTTTCATACAAGGACAGAGGCCTTGGTTCAGTGAAGTACTTAGGCAGGTGTGTCTGACTTTCAACACATTAGTCGCAATGACTTTGCTGGGATTATTCATGTGCTTAAAGTTACACAAGTGCGTAAGTATCCAGCTGACCTGAAGCGAGCTTGCGGTTGAAATGGAGATGTGGAAGCAGTCTCAGTTCTCATAATGCCGTTTGGATCCAAGTAAGAGCACACTAATACAATACACTCTTTGAATCGTCTAAACTCCATTTAGTACATGTTCAGTTTGTCCCTGGTGTTACGTTTTTCTTTCAATCTCTTCCGCTTTTCTCAGTTTTCCTGGCTGTTCTTTTCACTCACCTCTCCCCGGAGACATTCGCAGCGCTGTGGCCTGAGCCATCGCGGTGGGACTCTTTACCGGGGAGAACTGGGAGAACTGACAGAGAGCTCACACGACTGTGCAGATCCTCCTGATGTTACAAGATTTTTACAACACCCCGAAGCCCAATAAAATGTGAAACGAGCCTCTGTCTCTCACACTTCCCCACTACGAATGTAAATATTCACTGTTCATTGCTAAGGTTTGGACTAGGGATGTTAAATATTGGTTAATTGAATAGTCAATTAACCTCATGAATTCTTATCGGTTACTATATTCTACAGTCCCCGGGGTTGGGGCTGGCAGCCAGTGCACTCTGGCCCCATTCCCGAGGAGCCCCCTGCCATTCTGCGCTGCTGCCTCTGATACAGAGGCAGCAGCGCAGGGTGCTAGGTGGGAGCTGGTCCAGAAGGGGAGCCAGTTTAAAAACCAGTGCCCCTTGGAGACGGGCTGCGTGTCACCCCGCACTGTTACCTCTCATACAGAGGCAGCAGCACAGGGTGGCAGCAGCCCCCATCTGGGGGGTGCTGAGCTTCCAGACCCAGCGTGAGCCAGAACTTAACTAGGCTGCCTTCCTGCCCAGGTCCTAATACACTTTAAATGCAGAGTTGCAGTAGGGTTAGGTCGTGGACCCAGCATGAGTCAGGACTGAGCCAGGTTGCTGGCCATCCTGCTAAAAAATTTACTAGTATGGGCAGGGGGCGATGCATGTAGTCTATAGCATTAACCTATAAGCTTTTGTTTATCAGTTAACCAACTACACTATTACATCCCTAGTTTGGACTGAGTCTAATTTCTCTTTCTGCGTTTGCACGTAAGCCCTTCTGTCTGCCTAAAAGAGTCTTAGGAACACAGGCTAGAGGAGCGCTGAGGATTGCAAGCTGTCCCTAAGAAAGGATTCAGAGGGACCAGTAAGCTCAATGTTTTGATAAATCAAGAGTAACTATCTTCATCTTTACTACGTTTTTCCAGTTACAGACTACCGTGGCTACCCCTCTGTAACTTTTCTATGTCAGAGAGGTAGCCGTGTTGGTCTGTGTCTGTAAAAACGAGTTGTCCTGTGGCACCTTAAAGACGAACAGATTTATTTTGGCATCAGCTTTCGTGGGTCAAAACCACTTCACCAGAGTGTTTCTGCCGAAGTGGTTTTGACCCACAAAAGCTGATGTCCAAATAAATCTGTTAGTCTTTAAGGTGCCACAGGACAACGTGTTGTTTTTACAGACTATGGCCTACCGGCTAGAGGACTAAACTGGGACTCAGAGGACCGGAGTTCTGGTGCTGCCACTAATTTGTGAGGTGACACCGAACAGTCACTTTCCCTCTCTCTGTTTCCCCCTCTTTAAAACAGGGATAACGGTACTGCCATCCTTTGTAAAATACTTTGAAATCAACTGATGAAAAACACTATATAAAAGTTGGCTGTACCTACCCCTTGTGGCTCTATTTTCGTACTAGGGCTTACCAGTATTAATGTATCAAGTGCATCCTCTTGGCATCATATTCTCCTCTAGGCAGTTGGGTGGAACTTTCAAAACGCATCTTGTGCAAATGGATGGAACTCCAAAGTCACAACGTGCATTTGCTGTGCCCAGCCATCAGTGTGCATTGAGGTCCCTGGCTCTCCCTTCAGGCCGGTATTTCAGTCAGGAGTCCGTGGAGTCACGCTGGGGTAATGGAGATCAGTCCCGTGTCTGCGGTGTTCGAGCGTGACTGAGGGCACACAGCTACCCTGTTCCTTTCAGTGGCTTGGAGGTCAGGCAGCGTTTTAGATGGGTCTCATTACCTGTAGCAATATTTACTGGTTCTAAGACTCTCCTGGAGTGGGAGGCAAATCCCAGGTTCCAAAATCCTGCGCTTGGGATTTTTTCCCCTTGCTGATGAGTCTGACTCTGAAGTAGGGGTGTCAGATGGTTTAACCAAAAATACCAAACATCCCCACCCCAACCCCGAAAAGACCACTGGGGAAAAAATTCTGTTGAAGGGAAAAAAAAGGGGGGAGACCAAAGTTGTTGAGCAAAAAAAAAAAAGACCCCAAGAGTTGTTAAGCTTAAAAAAAGCATTGTCCCTTTTAGAAATGCTTTTGAGGCTTTTTGGCCCTAACAAGCTGCCGGTGGCCACCTGCCATCTTGCCTCCCTGCACCGGGCTGGACAGCTCCCCTGTAGAACCCGGTAAGCACCCGGGATTTTCGCCTCGGGCCAGGAAAAAAATCAGAAAATACCAGACATTTTAGGTGTCTGGTATTTTCTGTTTTTTTTTTCTGTGTTTTTTTTTTTTTTTTTTTTTTTTACTGGACAGGAGGTGAAAATGTCGGACTGTCCAGGTCAGTACTGGACACCTGGTAACCCTACTCTGAAGTGTGTTTTACAGGGGAGGTGGTAGGAGAGAATTCTTCATTGCGCAGACTGTGATGATTCCAGTGTTTCGAGGGCAGGTTTCTGAGTCCTGGCCATTGGGATGTTGGCCTCATGTACAGGAGAAAAGGGGAAAAATGCTGCCCCGGGACTGTTTTAATTGCTTGTGGTTTTTTCCCAGCGCTTTGGAATTGCTGGGCCCAGTTCCTCAGCCCTTACTCGGGGAGTACGCTCATTCAAGCCGACGGAACCACTCACACGATTTAAGGGCTGCAGGGCTGGGCCTCTGGGGAGTTTTGCTCTCGCTTGAGCCGTGTTGAGCGTTCAGAACAAACTCTGAGCCGCGGCCAACCTGGCAGGCTGTGATGGCTTTCGCCTCTCCTTTTCAATCCAAAATTCAGGCCGCTTTTACAGGAGAGGCAGTCGTGTTCCACTGTTTGATCGTTGTGGGACAGGGCTTCATGCCTCATTATTTATTATTATAATGAATTATTATTATTCATGCTTGTTATGATTGCATACAAGACAAGAGGGAGGCCCTGTTGCACTGGGCAGCGTGCAGACTCAAAGCGGAAGATAGTGTACATCTCAGAGAGCTCAGGGTGTAGTTAGAACAACTTCAGGGCTGGTCTAAATTACACTCTGCCTCCTGGCCTATAGGACATAGGAAGCCGCAGCGCCTTGCACTGTCTCCGTGTCCCTGACATGTCACTGATCCCTCGCCTCTGATTTGGTGGGCAGTAGGGAGCAAGGGCTGTGTCAAGTCTTTCTGCCGGTTCTCACTGGCGGGGATGCCCCAGTGTTCCACCTCTGTTGAGGCCCCTTTATTGCTGCTGGAGCAGCAAAAAAGGGCCATTAGCATAACTGGGAGGTAGGCCCCTGTTTCTTAGCCTGAAATTAAGTGTCAGCGGAATATCTGGGTCTGTTCAAGTGGAGAAACTCAAAGCAAACTTAAGGGAGCGTGTAATGAAACTTTAAAGTATTCACCCCCCCACACATACCCCCGTCCAGAATGAAACTGCATTTGTATGTGACTCTGATCCGAACCCTGATGTGTTGCTGTAGCTGGTGCACTCCAGGGAATGGAAATTTATGGTCAGAAACCAGGGTGGGCGTCAGGCCAGAGCCCGATATGTGACCTTTTCTGCAGGGAGTTGGTAAAGCCTTGTGAGAAATTACTTGTTTGTTTGTGTGTTCAAGGCCCTAGACTGACAGCTCTGGAGAATGAAGTTCTCTGTTCAGCCACAGGACAGCTTTGGCGGCTGCAGTGCTCACAAGCTGCTCTGCCTGGCCACCTTGGTGGGGCCACCTTCAGCCTCCCCCCCCCCCCCGAGTAATGCACCAAATCACGTGCGGAAGCCGGGGTGGACAGCTGGAGGTGGTTTGCCAGGGTTAGCCCTGGCGGGTGACCAGCGCTTTATTTGCACACATGCCCGCAGTACAGCCACTTGCAGCTCCCATTGGCCACAGATCGCAGCCATTCCCAGCCAATGGGAGCTGCGGGAAGTGGTTTTCCAGTCCGCGCCTTTAAGTGCCTTTATGAGTGCGGTGTTGTTGTGGCCCTGTTGGTCCCAGGTCTCTCTAAGTGGCTTTGATGGAATTTAAGCTCATCTTTAACGTTAGGCATGTTAGGGGGGGTGACTGCCCCACGCTGGCTGGAAGGGGCTAAAGTAGCCTGGAGGGAGCCTGCGCAGATCCCTGGCCAATCGGAGAGGAACTTTTAAAGACCCAGTCAGGGTGTGGCTTGCTGGGGCAGCCCTGTATAAAAGGAGCTGCTGAGCAGAGAGTGAACAGTTAGGCCTTAACCAGGAAAGGGGCAGGACCTGGTTACCAGAGAAGCACCTTCGGGAGAGCAGTGCTGGGCAGGCTGGGGTGGGCTAGAGAGGGAGACTCCAGTCTGATACCTGCCAGGTTGTTGGCCTTGCTACAAGGGCCAGAAGGGTGCAAAAGGTCCACAGGGGAACTGACCCAGAGAACTAGAGGCGGTGAAGGGAGAGCGAAGGAGGGCAGGACAAGGCTGCTGTTGGAGGGTCCCTGGGTCGGGACCCCGAGTAATGGGGGGGCTTAAGTCCCCCTACCGCCTTGCACCGTGTCTAGCCACTATTGATGTGTAGCCTGGAAGGACTTGCCCCCAAAGTGAGGGGCTAGACTGAGGCAGGCACTAGACTAAGGACTGCTGATAGCCCCCTGGAAGGGGGAAAGAGCCCATTATGGTGGGCAGAGCCCCAAAGAGGATGCCATGATCTGGGAACGACACAGGCCCGGAATGCGAGTGTGGCGCCAAGTCAGGCCAGCATGACTGAACCATTCCTGAGGGGTATTAGTCCAACCTAGTGGCTCTCAACCTTTCCAGATTACTGTGACCCTTTCAGGAGTCTGGTCTGTGTTGTTACCCCGGGTTTCACCTCACTTAAACCACATGCTTACAAAAATCAGATATAAAAATACAGAAGTATCACAGCTCACTGTTACTGAAAAATGATTGACTTTCTCATTTTTACCACATCATCTATTATATATTTTGAAGAGTTTGTTTGTTTGTGGATTTGTTGTGCAAAATAAAGTCATACCTCGGGATTACCTACCAATACCAAATTTTGCCTAAACAGTCCTGCCACTTAAATGAGCTGAATGCACTACTCTTTACATTGGAAGATCTGGGTGAAATATTTAAATAATTATTTTTGTTTTTCATCGGAAAGAAGTCATGACTACTATGATTAGTGTTTATAAAAAATATTTGCTAACAAAACTAAAATTGAGTTGCCTATTCAACCGTTGTTTTAGTGCAAAGAAAATTGTTACTTTTCCAAATCACAAAATAATTTAAATTAGTTACACAAAGAGTAATGGAAGCTTTACGATTTTCTGATTCAAATGTACTATGTATGGTACAATAAAATGAATAATGTTTGAAGTTGAAATCCTACAAATGTAAACCTGTCCTTTTACTTCCCTTTTGCAACTACATTAATAAGAAATTCTATTACATAGATTTAATTTCTTGAACTTTCCTAGAAGTGTAATCTATGCAAAGTGACTTTGCCTGGTCACAGCAGGCCTCACCTACTAGTTATGAAATAAATTATTTGGGATATCAATATTGTACTTGCATTTCAGTGTATTGTATATAGAGCTGTATAAACAAGTCTCTGAATGACATTTACTTGGTACTGACTTTGCTATTGCTTTTTATGTATCCTGTTGTAAACTAGCCAAATATCTATAGGAATTGATGTATCCCCTGAAAGACCTCTCTTGTCGTGTAACCCCAGGGGATGAGTTCTTCTGGTTGAGAACTGTTAGGCTAACCTACTGTTAAAAGTCTCCACAACTGCCCTGGAAAACTGTTCCAGTGCTGAGCTGTCTTATAGTTAGAAAGTGTCCCCAAATATCTCACGGAAACCTCCCTTGCTGAGGATGAATGTGGTTACATCTTGTTTTACCTTCAGTAGACCTGAAGAACAAGTGATCTGTCCTCTATCTAGCAGCACTTAACATATTCGGAGACTTACCAGGTCCTCTTCCGTCTCCCCCCATCTTCTTTTTTCAACACAAAAAATGCTCATTTTTTTTAAACTTGTCCTCGCAGGTCAGGTTTTTTAAACCATTTGTCATTTTTGTTGCTCTCTTCTGGAATCTTTCTAAGTTGTTAACATCTTTCCTAGTGAGTGGACTCCCCTCTGGCTGAGACCTCACCAGTGCCAAGTAAAGTGGACAACTTCCTCCATTGTCTTAAATACAACCCTCTCATTAATGCATCCTACAGTATTAGCCTATTTTGCAACTGCATCGCATTGCTGACTGATATTTGATATTCAGTTTGTGATCCGTGCTAGCTCTCAGTCCTTTTTTGCAGTACCACCTGCCTAGCCAGCTAGTCCCCATTTTGTAGTTGTTCATCTGACGGTTTTCTTCATATGTGTAGAATGTAGCACTTTTCCCTATTGGATTTCTTCTGGCTGGTTTCAGAGCAACTCTCCAGTTTATCCAGGTCTAATCTTGCCTTCCAAAGTGTTTGCAACCTCCCTCCCCCCAGCTCATATCAGGCATTTTAGAAGCCTGCGCTTCACTCTACGTCATCAACGAAAATGTTAAATGGTACCAGACCCAGAATAGTTCCCTGTGGGATCTCACCATCTATGTCCTCTCAGTTTGACAGTGAGCTATTTTAAAATTGCTCTGTGAGTATGGTCTTTCAGCCAGTTATGCACACACCTTATTGTACTTTAACCATAGTCCCCTAGCTTCCTTATGATTCTGTCATATGGGACTGTCAAAAGCCCTTCTAAAATCAAGATATATCATGTCTGCTGCTTTGCCTGCCTTCAGCTCCGACCATCCACCATTCCAGTAATGCTGACAAAGAAGGCAGTTAGTTTGGTTTGGCATGATTTGTTCTTGACAAATTCCCTGTTGGCCATTCATTATAATTCTGCTATCCTCTACATGCTTACAAATAGATCATTTCATAGATTTATAGAATCTTAGGACTGGAAGGGACTTCAAGAGGTCATCAAGTCTCTCATTTCCTGCGCTCACGGCAGTACCAAGCACCATCTAGATCATCCCTGACTGGTGTCTGTCTAACCTGCTCTTAAATAGCTCTAATGATGGAGATTCCACAGTCTCCCCTAGATTATTTATTCCAGTGCTTAACCACAATGACAGTTAAGAAGTCTTTCCCTATGTCTAGCCTAAACCTCGCTTTTTGCAATTTAAGCCCGTTGCTTCTTGTCCTATCCTCAGAGGTTAGGGAAAATAATTTTTCTGCCTCCTCCTTGTAACAACCTTTTTAGGTACTTGAAAGCTGTTATCATGTCCCCTCTCAGTCTTCTTTTTTCCAAACTAAACAAACCCAGATCATTCAGAATAGTAATAGAAATGTAGCCGTGTTAGTCTGGGGTAGCTGAAGTAAAATGCAGGACTATGTAGCACTTTAAAGACTAACAAGATGGTTTATTAGATGATGAGCTTTCGTGGGCCAGACCCACTTCCTCAGATCAAATAGTGGAAGAACATAGTCACAACCATATATACCAAAGGATACAATTAAAAAAAATGAACACATATGAAAAGGACAAATCACATTTCAGAACAGAAGGGGGATGCGGGGGGGGGGGGGGGAGGAAGGAAGGTAAGTATCTGTGAGTTAATGATATTAGAGGTGGGGAAAGTTAGATGTCTGTGAGCTAATGGTATTAGAGGTGATAATTGGGGAAGCTATCCTGGTAATGAGTAAGATAGTTGGGGTCTTTGTTCAATCCGCCCCCCCGGAGAGTCTCGAATTTTAACATGAATGACAGTTCAGAGGATTCCCTTTCAAGTGCAGATGTAAAAGGTCTTTGTAGAAGAACGCAGGTGGTGAAGTCGTTGAGACAGTGTCCTTTCTGGTTGAAATGGCAAGAAATAGTTTTTTCTTTGTGATCTTGTCTGTATCTGTTTTGTGGGCATTAATCCTTTGGCGAAGTGTCTGAGACATTTGTCCAATGTACATAGCAGACGGACATAGAACACCACTTGTCATCATCTACAACCCCCAACTTAAACCTGTCCAACACATTATCAATAAACTACAGCCTGTACTGGAACAGGATACCATACTCCAAGAGGCTCTGGGAGACAGACCCATAGTCTCCTATAGACAACCACCTAACCTCAAGATGATTCTTACCAACAACCACAGGACATACCACACTAATACCAACCCTGGTACCTTCCCTTGCAACAAACCCCGTTGCCAACTTTGTCCGCATATTCATTCTGCTGATACCATTATTGGACCTAACCAAGTGAGTTATAAGATCAAGAACACATATTCCTGCGCATCCAGAAATATAATTTATGCTATAATGTGCTGAAAGTGTCCGTCTGCTATGTACATTGGACAAACATCTCAGACAGAACGTCTCAGAAAGGACACTGTCTCAACGACTTCACCACCTGCGTTCTTCTACAAAGACCTTTTACATCTGCACTTGAAAGGGAATCCTCTGAACTGTCATTCATGTTAAAATTCGAGACTCTCCGGGGGGGCGGATTGAACAAAGACCCCAACTATCTTACCCATTACCAGGATAGCTTCCCCAATTATCACCTCTAATACCATTAGCTCACAGACATCTAACTTTCCCCACCTCTAATATCATTAACTCACAGATACTTACCTTCCTTCCTCCCCCCCCCCCCGCATCCCCCTTCTGTTCTGAAATGTGATTTGTCCTTTTCATATGTGTTCATTTTTTTTAATTGTATCCTTTGGTATATATGGTTGTGACTATTTTCTTCCACTATTTGATCTGAGGAAGTGGGTCTGGCCCACGAAAGCTCATCATCTAATAAACCATCTTGTTAGTCTTTAAAGTGCTACATAGTCCTGCATTTTACTCCAGATCATTCAGTCTTCTTGTCATAGGTCATATTTTCTAGTCCTTTATTAATTTTTGTTGCTCTTCTCTGGACCCTCTCCAGTTTCTCCACATCTTTCCTGAAATGTGGTGCCCATCGCTGGACACAATACTGCAACCGAGGCCTAATCCGTGCAGAATAGAACAGAAGGATCACTTCTCTTGTCTTATAACACTCCGGTTAATGCACCCCAAAATCACGTTGGATTGTTTTGTAACAGTGTTATATTGTTGAATCATATTTGGCATGTGGTCCACTATGGCCCCTAGATCCCTTTCAGCGCTACTCCTTCCTAGACAGTCACTTCCCACGTAATCATTTGTTCCACTATCTTTCCAGCTATTGAAGTTAATTTGGCTGGTCTATATTTCCCAGGTCCTCTATCTTTTTAAGAGTCTCTTCTAATCACATTCCTGTAGGAGCTCAGGCTGTCAGAAGAGCCCCACATATAGTGACATGTATCAGAGGGGTAGCTGTGTTAGTCTGAATCTGCAAAAGCGGCGAGGTGTCCCGTGACACCTTATAGACTAACTGAAGTGTTGGAGCATAAGCTTTCGTGGGCAAAGACCCACTTTGTCAGATGCATGTACACATATAATGAGAATCTCAATAAAATCACATAGAGTTGGCAACGCTGCTTTAGACCAATTCTTGACAAGCATAATGTGAGCATTTTCCATCAGGATATGTTTACTTTAGATTGCAGACCATTTTATTTTAATGACAGTCACTTCGTGGGTTTTTTTTAAAAAGAGTCCAGACATACAGAACCATATCATTTGGTCTGATCCTTTTGAGAAACCAGTCCCGCTTTGA
The DNA here is from genome assembly GCF_049634645.1 of Pelodiscus sinensis. NCBI lineage: Eukaryota > Metazoa > Chordata > Testudines > Trionychidae > Pelodiscus > Pelodiscus sinensis. The sequence goes on from NC_134713.1 coordinate 194,333,511, forward strand.
GTAACTAGATAATGCAGAGGGATTTTGTGTTGCCTTTTTCAAGCGAGAACATAATGAGCTCATGAATTAAAGTGGCTGATCGAGGCCTCTGGTTGTTTCCACTGTGGTGTGGCTTCATGAAGAGATTTTGCAAGGGGTCGTTTTCTCACACAAACAGTAATATGCTCTTCACCACGCTGCTGCTTTACAATGATTCTCTTTCCTTCCAAGGCTTGAGAGAGAATTTGCAACTTGCTGTAGTAAAGCTGTGAATGGCCAAACTTGAATTCACATTGTTAACATGGGCAGCCTCTGGGTAGTGGTGCTGTGATTGTATTTATCTTCAACGAGCGTTTGGCTTTACGTTCTTGACCTTGGCTTGAGGAGTCTTTGAGCAGGGAATTAAGTGAATAAGGAAAAGCTATTTACTTGTTCCCAAAAACATAAGAACTAAGGGTCAACAAATGAAATTAATAGGTAGCAGGTTTAAAACAAACAAAAGGAAGTTTTTCTTCATGCAATGCACAATTACCCTGTGGAACTCCTTGCCAGAGGATGTTGTGAAGACCAGGGCTTTAACAGGGTTCAAAACAGAACTAGATAAATTCATAGAAGTTAGGTCCATCAATGGGTATTAGCCAGGATGGGTAGGAATGGTATCCCTAGCCTCTGTTTGTCAGGGACTGGAAATGGATGACAGGAGAGATGATTCCCTGTTTCTGTTCACACCCTCTGGGGCACCTGGCCTTGACCACTGTTGGATGACAGATATTGGGCAAGATGGACCTTTGGTCTGACCCAGTCTGGCTGGTCTTATGTTGTTATGTTCTTATGATTTTCAAAAGCACTCACCATTGACCTGCTCTGTAACAAGTTTTACTGTTGACTTCTGTGGGAGATGAAGTAGGTGGTTTTGATAATTCTGCCCTGAAAATTTCCAGTGCTAGCAAGGGGTAAACAAAAGTGGTGGGTCCTGTGTAACCCATACACCTGCTGGGTGTGGTGCACTCTTCCATCTAGAGACCACTGACAGAGAATAATGAGTCTGCTGTAGAGCCAGCTGGCTTTTAGCTCATGCACTAAGTTACAGAGGTCCCACGTTCGATTCTGCCTGTGGGCATCACACTGGCATTTTAACAACCATTACTTCTAGACATGCTCTGTAAGGTTGGATCATGCAGTGGTTAAAATGTCAAGGCTGGTCTGTATTAGAGCCACACTAGTTACAGCCCTGGTGGAAAACCTCCCGAGAGAAGTTGTGACATAGTCTAAAGTTAACGAACAGACTCCTTGCTGATATGAAAGTGAGTACGGTTCCCTCCCTGAGTGCCACGGGTGGAATATTAGATCAGTTTCTAGCTTTTGAACGGCTCGTCCTTGCATTATTTAATGTCAAGGACAACCTAACGGGAATTTTGCAGTTAGCTAGCTGAAATGACACATAAGGGCCAGTTTCCTCTTTCTTTCTTTCAGCTCCCGGCAAAGCGTACTCCAAACTGGCTTACATAACTCTGCCCCAAAGAATGCTACTGCACAGTCAGATTTCAATTAAATGCCTCTGGAGACTGTTCAGTTTGCTGAGAGTATATGTAGGCAGTTCAGTGGATTTTATCTCAAAGACCCCACTTAACACCTAACTTAACCGGATGGCAAATCCTGTTGGCCAGATAACCCTGATGTGATTTACTTCACGTTTGTGTCCCGTTCAAATGACATTTGAACTCACAAATCTTCTGCCTTCTCACCAGGGATGTTTTGATTTATACCACCTTGCTTTTGATTAATGCCACCTTCTTCCCCACTCCACCTGAACTCTTGCTTAAATTTAAAACCAGAACCTTTTCTGTTAAAAGACATTCACGCTTTTTTGATTTATTGACATTGTTTCCTTTAAAGATACCCCTGAACTTTGTCCTGGCTGCAAGCAGAAAAGCAAAAGTTCTCAGAGGCCGTTTGTAGGGTCATTTGCACTAGTGCAAAGTTTGTGCAATGTGGGTATAAGATAGACCAATGAACAAAGCGGCATAGCCACTTTCTTTTCTCACGCCTTTGAAGTCAATGGACTTACATGGGTGTAAAATAATAACAAGTGAAAGGGGAATCTGGTATGGAGTGAAAACACATACACTCGACACTGCAGCAAATGGCTGCGTAAGATGAAGGGAAGAGAGAATCCCGTTCCCTGATCTCATTTTGCTACCAGAGGCGGGAAGGACTGAAGATGATGCACCAGAGATTGTTTGCCCAGCTGACTTTATAGATTTATGAAGTTTGTGGATGCTTAATTGGGACGCAATCCCTAAACTGTTTGAGCGCGTCACTAGTTTTCATTCTTCTCTGCACACAAAGGTAATATTGCGACTAACAGAGAACTTGTCGCTAGAGTAAGATCAGTTTAAGTCAGGGCTGAAGACCACTGGGAATGTAGTTGGTGAAAGCTAACAATGTGTTTCTTTGCCATGTGCTGCCAATACTCTGTGGTCCCAAGCGAAGGGCTGTCTGTGGGAATAACCCGTGCAGCTAGATGGGAACTTGGGTGGGTTTCAGTTCCATGGTTTCCCCTAAATTCTTGTGTTGGAAGGGGCAGAGTTTGTACCCAGAGATTTCCCAAAACCATCAGGGGCCTAGTAAAGGTAAGACATCTACACAGATGCCCCTTGATTCCTTTTAGCTGCCTGAACTCCCCAGCTTTTCACTGACCCTGGCCAGGCATGCAGGTGCTTCCGCATCTTTGGATATGCCAGGAACCTTCCTTCAGTGCCCCTACCTAGGCCTGGGGAAGAAGAGGAAATGTTGCAGCAGGCCATGGGTTTGAGGAGGATTATTACGGTCCCCTAATGCGATCCCCTGTGCGGAACTGGGGAGCCCTGGTGGACTGTGTCCATAAGCTTGGAGGGGAGGGGAAAAGGGAAACACGCCACACAGGTAACATCCTCCCGCCTGTGCCTTCCTCCCTGCCGGAGTCTGCATTCTGCCTTATATGTGAGGATGATGGGAAATTCTGTGACATTAGTGGATGTGGTGGAGGGTGTTAGAATCCTCACTGAAAATAAAAAGTGGTAGAAATGTAGCCGTGTTAGTCTGGTGCAGCTGAAACAAAAAACAGGACTGTGTAGCACTTTAAAGACTAACAAGATGGTTTATTAGGTGATGAGCTTTCGTGGGCCAGACCCACTTCCTCAGATCAAATAGAGGAAGAAAATTGTCACAACCATATATACCAAAGGATACAATTAAAAAAAAATGCTTCTGTTCTGAAATTTGATTTGTCCTTTTCATATGTAAAGGGTTAACCACTTACCCAGTAATCATTGCCTTACTGTAATGTTTACTGGGGTAACTGGTTAACCTGTGTGCAGCCTGCGCATTGGGGTGCGTGTGTGTGTGCGCGCACTCCAGCCAGGCTATGTTAAGAAAGGGATTGCGCCAGCAGTCTTCCATCTGAGGCAGCGGGCTGGTTAACATTTGTAATGGGATTTTACATCCCTAGTGTTGACCATTATTCACCTTCAAGAGAATGCCTGGTACTTTTTAGACATGCAAGAGATTATGGCTCTTACCCATAGGAATGTAGGCCCCGACTTGACACAACACATTTGAAGCCAGGGGGTAGCACAACCGAGTTCAAAGGGAATTCCTGTGTGCATGAAAGTTATACGTTGCAATGCCTAGTTCTTTCATTAGTACATCTTGCAAGGCTTTTCCAGTGCCAAAGGTGACCCAAAGGTTAAAACTCAGTGAGCACTATTGATAGGGATGTGTGTCAACGTGTCGGTGCTGGAAAGGGGTAATTTTTTTTGTTTTTGTTTCAAGAGAACTGTCGATTGAGTAGCTCTCTTAAATGTTGTCTCTTTGACCTTCCATTTTGAATAGTCACTTCACCTTTCATTCCTGTTAATGGCACCATTTTTTGGGAAATAAGAACTTCAAACACATTGTAATAGTTCCCCTCACGCAAGAGCACGTTAAAGGCCAAGAGAAGAATCCTGTCTGATAGGCAAGCCAAAAAAATGCTCACAGAATTGCAAGTCACTGCTTGGCCTGCTATTAAAATATCCATTCAGAGGCCCTCTTTTCTTTTCCCTAAGATGGTCAGAACATCCTTCAATATTAAGGAGAGAGAGAACGATCCTTAAATGGGCATTCCTTTCTGTCTGGAGAAGATGCGCCTTTCAGTTCCTCCTTCCCTTCACCCCTTGTTTTGTTTTACTTTTTCCCCCCCAGTTCACTGGGAGCCGTTTCAGAAGAACATTGTGTGTGCATGTCGGGGCAGCGCGGGGGTTTATTTTAGGCAGCCCATGGCAGTGAGCCTTTCCACTTGACATTATGCAGAACAAGCTGTGTGAAGAGATTTTCTCCTGGGTGTCTCGTTTTGAGCGTAGTGCCACATACACAACCAAGGGGTGGGGAGTAGAGAGAGATTTATGGAAATACTTCTTCCCATGCAAACTGTTAATTATCTTGCAAGTCAGGGGCCTTTCAGCCACATCCACTGGGATAGTGAACTGTTGGAGTCCCTCTTGCATAGGCCATATGTTTTCCTCTCCCTCTGCTCCTTTCTGTACAGAATGTTTCATGGTACCGTGGTATCAAATATATATATATATATATATATATATATATATATATATATATATATATATATATAGTGGCAGAGCTCCGGCCTTGCCTCAGGGCTCCTGCACGTCTAGGCGGAAAGTGTTTGCCTCAGAGGCTCGCTGTGACCCTCCACACAGGCCCTCACCTTTTACTGGAGGCCTGGGTCACAGCCTGCTGAGCTATTGGATTTAGGATGAACCCCTCTTTAGTTCCCAACGCTCCCGCCAGGGGTGGCCTCCGTAGCGGAAGGTTGGGGGGAACCTGGGTTCGCCCTTGGCTTTGGGTGATCCTAACGGCAGCGCCAGCAGCAGGTAGTGTGATTCCTCCACCGCCAGAGCAGCAGCTTTTCCCTGAGCCTCTTCCCCAACCAACCCTTCCCAGCACCTTTCTCCTGGAACCTGACCACAACCTTCTGCTCTTCCCAGAGCACCTCCTCACACCCACTCCGTGGCCTGCCGGCCCTCCCTGAAGAGAGCCCTTTTAAACCAGATCTGGCAGGTCCTTAACGGGCTGCAGGTGTTCAGACTGGCCTGCTGCTTCTGGCAAGCGCTTCATTGGCTCCTGGGTCTTCCTGGTTGCACTGCACCAGCCGCTCCTGCCCTGGTTACTCAGGGAAGAGAAAACTGTTCACCTGGGGTGCGTCTACATTGCACCCGGAGCTCGAAGTACACAGATTGCATAGCTTATTTTGAGTTAATTTCAAAATAGCTTATTTCGAAATAGAGTGCTATTCCAAAACGTCCCTTACTGTGTGGAATGAGATTTACAGGCATGTCAGCATAGCAAGCCCATTATATTTCGAAATAATGGGCTTGCTCAAAAGATGAGGAATAGCTATTTCGGGATACTTAGAAATACTTAGGATACTTCCGGTCTTCCAAATATCTCCTGACGATGAGGTCTGCAAGTTGCCCGTGCATTTTGTGAAGGCATACTTTGTTGTATCTGTTTGTAAACCTGGGGCCTGTTAATTTCATTGAATTACCACTGGCTTCTGTGTTATAGGAAGAGTAAATAACACTTCTTCATTTTCGAAACAGCATTCACGATTTTATAGACTTCTATCACGCCCCCCCTTAATTGTCTCTCTTCTAAGTTGACCAATTCCAGTCTCATTTTTCTCAGATGGAAGTTGTTCTGTTCCTCAGTCATATTCTTCCTGTCTCTCCTTCCCAGTGGGGGATGGTTTGCAGCTGGGACTTTAATAGGCTCTCCTTGAGAAATGAACAGCTCTCCTGAACGCCTTTGTCCCTTAGATTTTCGTCCCATGGAGCATTACCTACCAGTCCTCTGAATGTACTAAAGTCTCTGCTTTCTGAAGCCCGTTTTCCTTATTCTGTTGCTTTTGCTCCTTTTTTTTCTTAGAATCATGAAATCGATCCTTTCATGCTCACTTTCACCTAAACTGCCTTTCCCCTTCAGTTTTGCAACGATTCCTCCCTGTTGCTCAGAATCAATCTAAAATGGCTTCCCACTGGTTTCTCTTCACTTTCTGTAACAAAAGCCCCTCCCCCAAACATTCCAATAATGTATTAGAAACGTAGTGTTTTTTTGCCATATTACTTTTTCCAATGGATGACTGGGTAGTTAGAGTCTCCTATTATCTCCAGATCTTGTCTTGGTTGTTTCTGTTTGTTCTAGAAATGCCTCATCCCACTCCTCTTCCTGATTTGCTGGTGTACAGTAAACTCCACCATGACATTTACTCCTATTTTTTCCCCTTTCTCTCTTCATGCAGAGACTTTCAACTGGAGGAAGTTGGTGCCTCTCACCTATTTCTGGACCTCAAAACAAGTGTACATGTTGTTGGTGTATAATGTAACACCTCCTCCCTTTCCCCCGTGCCTGTTCTTTCTGGAAAAAGCTGTACCCATATTCCAGTCATGAGATTTATCCTACCAAGTCTCGGATGCTAGTTAAATCATCCTGTATCTTGTGCAGTAATACTTCCAGGTCTTTCTGTTTTCCCCATGTGCCTTGCATTTGTGGATAGACATCTAAGATACTGAGCAGGTTTCCTCCTCCTTCCCGCCCTCCCCCCGATGCCCAATTTTCCCCTCTTACCGTTCCTACGATCATAACCCCCACCTCTTTGATCCTAGTTTAAAGCCCCCTTCACTGGATTGGTGAGTCAATGCATGAAGTGACTCTTCTCTTTCTTGCCAGATGGACCTTATCTCTTCCCACCGGTCCTTCTCAGACATGGTAATATCTTGAGTAGCAATGTGGATGAGCAGCATGGGGTAGCGATGGACAGATGAGCCTGGGAAACCTGTCTGTAACTTCTTGGGAACGGGCTCCCAACAGGCATCATGTCAGGCTGACAGATACATATCTCCATCCCCTTTCAGAAGGGAACCCCCAGCCCCCAGCTAACCTCCTCTGATGCCTTCTCTTGGCCAGGTGGCCAGGAGACTCCCAGCCTTGGAGGGCAGGTGGCTCGTCCTCCACCATGCGCAGATCCTTCCTTTTCACTTCTTATTACCGTGCTCATAAAATTTGGGGTGGAACGAGGCATCCTGCTGCAAATTTAGCTTATTTATTGGTATTGGGGCAGTGCCTAAGTCTCCCAGTCACAGACCGAGACCCTGTTGTGCTAGGCACTGTACAGACACAGAACAAAAAGTGGGTCCCCGCCCCAGACAGTCTACAATTTCTAAGTAAATGACCCTAAATGTGGCTTGTGTTGACTAACATACCCTGGCTCAGAACAGCCCGATCTGCTGAGAAGAATGCAGGACCCCTGTTGTTACAAGAGCTGGTGAAGAGGCACATCTTTTTATTTCTTTGGCGGGGAGGTATACAAAGGATGAATTTATTTTACTTTTGTACTGCTGGCTGCATATTTATCTTATTACTTTATCCATTTCAGGATTCCTGTTAGCCTGCGTTAGCATAAAGAATAAACCTAAAGATCAAAAATCCTTGTTTGGAGTAAGTCAACGGCTGAGCAATGAATACGGACTCTGAAATCAATCTCAATGCTACCTCCGTTTCCGCTCGAGGAGCACTGTCTTTTTCTGTAGCTCTGTGGGAAGTGACTAGTCGAGTCACTGCTCAGCTATCCCATGAGCATTTGCGTATCGGATAGTCGATTAGTCACTTGCCTTCCTAGTGAGTGTGCGTTCGCACATGTGCACTCCACATGCCGGCATGAGTTCAGACGGGCCGAGGTAGCTAAGCGTCATCCACCACTGTTGCCTACCACTGTGGTCAAGATAGTCACTGGACCACATTAGGGATGTGAAGGTTTAACCGGGTAACCAGTGGGGCTGGAGCAGCTCCCCGCCTGCCATAGGTAGGGGGCTGCTCCAGCCCTGTGGGGGGGCCTGCTGCAGACAGGGGCTGCTCTGACTGGGACCTTGGAGTAGCCCCTGCCCACAATGGGCCCGGATGGGACCAGCAGCAGGCAGGGGGGGCACTCCATCTGGGCTGGAGCGGCCTCTCCTCACCCCCCTTTAATCAGTTAACCGATTAAGCAATACATTTAACCAATTAGCCAATTAAACGGGATTTTACATCCCTAGACCAAATGCTCCTCTGGGATTTCCAGTGGGATTTCCACATGAAAAGTCAGTACTGTACCAAACCCATAGAGCGCCTTGCTGCAAGATTTTCCAGTTGCCTAAGGATTTGGTCAGACCCAAAGTAGTGATTTTTTAAAAAAAAGTACTAATGACACTGCAGCAAACCTCAGAGGAGTGTGTGTGTTTGATAAAAGATTGTCCGAGACCATGAGCTTTCCAAAAGCTGTGTGTGTCGCAATGCCATACATTTGGGTCTCAACCTGATTTACACAAGGGGCGTTTTGCACTGCTCTGGTGATGTTAAGGTGTCCTTCATTGGGAGCCATTGATCTGAATTCACTCCCACTGGAGAGTTAAAGGTGAGAATTTCAAAACCACCAAAGTGATTTAGAAGAACAATTCTTGATGAATCCCAAGTCCCCATCTGATGTTTCACCTTTAGTGAGAATAAGACAGAAGCCCTTTGCTTCAAAGATAGACAGGGCATGTTTAGCGCTGACCAGCTAAGCAGTTTCTGAGAAAGTTGAGAAGACATTGGGACGAGCTGAAACATTACAATAACAAAAAAATGAATTACCGTACTTCCTGTGGCCTGATTCTGATAATTCCATTAAAGTAATTATATATCAGTTAACGTGTAACAGAACTCACAAATTAAAATTACAGGATCACCATTTCATAGAACCATAGAACACTAGAACTGGAAGTGATCTTGAGATCCTCTAGAACTGGAAGGGATCTCGAGAGATCATTAAGTCCAGTCCCCTGCGCTCACAGCAGGATCAAGCACGGTCTAGATCATCCCTGATAGATGTCTGTCTAACCTGCTCTTAAATATCTCCAAGAGATGGAGATTCCACAACCTCCCTATGCAATTTATTCCAGTGTTTGACTACCCTGACAGAAAGTTTTTCCGAATGTCCCACCTAAACCTCCCTTGCTGCAGTTTAAGCCCCTTGCTTCTTGTACTGTCATCAGATGCCAAGGAGAACAATTCCCCCCCCCCCCCCGTGACTCCCTGTTACATACCTGAAAACCGCTATCATGTCTCCTCTTAGTCTTCTCTTTTCCAAACTAAACAAACCCAATTCCTTCAGCCTTCCCTCATAACTCATGTTCGCTAGACCTTTAATCATTTTTGTTGCTCTTCTCTGGATTTTCTCCAGTTTCTCCACATCTCTCTTGAAATGTGGTGCCCAGAACTGGACACAGTACTCCAACTGAGGTCTAATCAGCATAGAGTAGAACAGAAGAATGACTTCTTGTGTCTTGCTCACAACACTCCTGTTAATGCCTCCCAGAATGATGTTTCCTTTTTTTGCAACAGCGTCACACTGTTGACTCATATTTAGCTTGTGGTCCACTGTGACCCCCCTAGATCCTTTTCTGCAGTACCCCTTCCTAGACAGTCACTTCCCATTTTGTGTGTGTGAAATGGATTGTTCCTTCCTAACTGGAGTACTTTGCATTTGTCCTTATTAAACTTCATCCTGTTTACCTCAGACCACTTCTCTAGTTTGTCCAGATCATTTTGAATTTTGACCCTATTCTCCAAAGCAGTTGCAACTCCTCCCAGCTTTGTATCATTTGCAAACTTAATAAGGGTACTCTCTATGCCATTATCTAAATTGTTAATGAAGATATTGAACAGGGGGTCCCAAAACAGACCCCTGCAAAACCCCACATGTTATGTCCTTCCAGCATGACTGTGAACCATTAATAACTACTCTCTGAGCATGTTCAATGTTCCTTTTAAAATGCAATTATCTTAGTCAAGTTTTTTTAAATAAATGAATCGCATCTTGCATTATTGAATTTTCCATTTTGGGGAAAAATATCTGTAGTTTTTTCCTAGGGCAGAAAGCTAGTACTAATAAATACCACCTACCTCTTGGGTCATGCCTCTCATTCATAGATCCTGACGCACTTTACAGTGGAGTTGAACATTATCTTCATTGTGTAGACGAGAAACCTGAGGAAGAGAAGGCTAAAGACCAGATTCTCAGCTGGTACAAATTGACTTTGATGGAGTGACACTGATTGACATCAATCAAGGGTCAGGCCAGAGTAACTTGCCTAAGGTCACCTAGCAAGCGAATGGCAGAGCAATGAAGAAAGCTCAGATTTCCTGAATCTCACTGCAGGATAAATAATGAATACTGCCTCCTGGAGAGGGAACAGTGTCAGACACTTGGTTTTGGGATGATATGGAGACCGTTTATTAAACACAGTGCTGAAAAATCTCTGTTGTAAAGAGAAACACTTTTCTATTGTGTGTAGTCACTTGTTCCCCTAAAACATTTGGGAAGACTTAAGCGATTATTTTAAATGGTACACAGGAAGTCTGCTGCTTAATAAAATAATATCTTAGTAAAAGTTAGTGAATGTAGCTGGTTGAGGATTATTTCTTGGGGAACAAAAGTCATCATGGCTGCTCATCGAATCATAGACCTCGAAGGAAATTCAAGAGGTCCAGTCCCTGCACCGACAGCAAGACCAAGTACCATCTAGATCATCCCTAACAGATGTTTATCTTAAATATCTTCAAGGATGGAGATTCCACAACCTTCCTTAGCAATTTACTCCAGTGTTTCACCACCCAGACAGTTAGGAAGTCTTTTCTAATGTCCAACTTAATCCTCCCTTGCTGCAATTTAAGCCCATTGCTTTTTGTGCTATCCTCAGAGGTTAAGGAGAATAATTTTTCTTCATCCACCTTGTAACAACCTTTTATGTACCTGAAAACTGTTATGTCACCCCTCAGTCTTCTCTTTTCCAAACTGAACAAGCCCACTTCTTTCAGTTTTCCCTCATAGCTCATGTTTTCTAGATTTTAATAATTTCTGTTGCTCTTCTCTGGACCTTCTCCAATTTCTCCCCATCTTTCCTGAAAAGTGGTACCTAGAACTGGACACAATACTCCTCTTGAGGCCTAATGAGCACATCTCTTTTAAAACATCTCTTTAGCCTCGTGGGTCTTTATCCTTAGTTGTGCTGGACTCTGGGTCATGGAGAGGCAAAGATGAGAGGCAATTATTGGACTGCTTTCATTTTATACTTTGTGGAGGGGTTCGTTAGAAAGGGGACCAGCATCACTGGATTGCAGCATTCCCCATCCTGCCGCCATCTTGTCATTTCCTCGTCCTGGCCTTCCCGACACACTCCTGAATAAAGCAGGAGCCCAGGTGCCACCAAGCTGAATATATGCTGGAATTTACACCATCCAGGGATCACCCTCTATTGGGGGGGATCCCTGAGCACCCCTTTATGAGAAGTTAGTTTCCTTTCAGCCGCTGCAGCAGTGTGATGGGGGATGAGGGCAGTGAGGCATCTGAGCATGCGAACAGTCCCACTGCGCCTGTGTTTAACGTTAGACCTGTGCGTAAGTGCCTTGCTGAGCTGAGGGCCTGAATTCAGGCCCAAGATTTTGAGCCATGCTCTTTGTGCGGGAGAACTCACAACATGCATGATTTATCAGAACATAAAGGGCTGGAGAGTGGAAGTGTTCCCTGTGTAGATGAAAGATACTGGTATGAGAGAGCTAGACTTGACTGAACTGCGGCCGTGTTGTAAACTCAGCCACCATTAACTGAAAGCGAGAACGTAGCATAGTCAGGAGTAATTTGGCCTTTGCCTGTGCAGACAAAACAGCTGCAACACTGCTAATAAGGATAAAGTGCTACATTCATGAGAATAGGAAGGAGTGTGGATGGCAGACACCCAGGTGACAGGTCAGTGACCATGAGGTTTTTTTGGGAGTTGCTTTGCTAATAAATAGAATTATGAGTTATTTAATCCTAGGAAAATTTAGCTCACTAGGGCTATGTCTACATTACCACGTTATTTCGAAATAAGTTATTCCCAAAATAACTATTTTGAAATAAGCGTATTCCGCTTTACAAGCCGGAGTTATGACTTCAAAATAGCAAGCCCATTCTTTTGAAATAACAGGCTTGGTAGTGTTAGACGGTCACCTTGCTATTTCAAAATAAGGGGAGTTATTTCAAAATAACTCCCTGGTGTAGACATGCCCTAGGAGTTATGGGTTATGTGCTCTGTTTTGAGCGGTCTACAAAGAGACTAATTAGCGTGTGCAATTCGGAGACGTTTGGAGAGGTTTTTCAAGAAGCTAGGAGACTAACATCTAACTCCCCAGCAGCTAGGCGAAAGGCTGATCACCCGAAACCTGCTGCTGACCACATGAGACAACCTCAAATTTTGGGTAACTATCTCTGGGGGTAATTTTGGGTAACTATCGCTTTAGACCATTGATGAGTTTAGATGTGTGCTTTAGACTCAATAAAACCAAGCATTTCTGAGTGAAAGCACTCTTGAGTGTGCCAGTCATCGAATGGAGGAGTTGGACTACTTACCATAGTTTCGAGATCAAAAGAAGACCCCATATCACAACACATCTGAGTTTATTCTCATGGTCGGGGGAAGTTGCACAAAAGAGTGTTAATTGTACAGGAGAAAGTGTGATCACAGCCCTGGAATTCTTCAGAGAAGAGCTAAAACAAGTCTTTCCAAAATTACCACCTCTGCTTCCATTTCTGTGCCTACACAAGACTAATTGTAGAGAATGATTTGTAAGTAGCTTCCTCATTTACTTTCTTCCACAATTCCTCCCTAATGTTTTCAATAGGCCGTAAGGATATTTAAACAGCAAACAAAAGACCTAGGATTTAAATAATAGGAAGGTACATTTTCAGAATGATGCACACCATGTTAGCCTCGCGATTCCCACTGGTGGGAATCCCGATGCTAATTTCCATATGTCTGGCAGTGAATAAGTTCCCTAAAGGTTCAAAACACAAAACACCCAAAGCAAGAGGCTTTGTCTCAGCCCTGTTACTCGTAGGTATTACAGCACGCATGCCTGTCTCCCCCCCGGCAAGCTCAATTAGCTCGAGTAGTTGTGCCAAGTCAGGCTTGTCTACAAACGTAATGTGTTGCATCCTGAATAGGCTCTGGAATGATGTTCAACTCATAGCCTGGGACAGGAGGGAAAGAGTTAACCCGAAGTAGTTTAGCAGAGACACTCGATGGCTAATCAGGAGTGACAATAACTAGACCCCAGTAGGTCAACGCCACATGGCAAGATGTCTACCCAAAAGCCAGGGGAAAGAGAAGGCATGTGTGAAGGCTAAGATTATGCCTGCTTCACCTGTCTGGGAAAGTGCATAAATCGTAGGACCAGATGGTGCCTGTGTGTATCTGAGGAGCCTACTGCGGGAGGTGCCAAAAGCAGAGTTAAGATTGTGATGGTATGGGTTCAGAAGTGAAAAATCCCACCCAGGAGAATGTTTGCTGTATCTGTGCGTGTTAGGGTTGCCAGATGGTTTAACCAAAAATACCGAACACCCCTCCAAAAAAGAAGAAAACACCGGGGAAAAAATTCTGTTGAGGAAAAAAAAAAAGGGGGAGACCACAGTTGTTGGAAAAAAAAAAAAAAGGACTCCAAGAGTTATTAAGCAAAAAAAAAAAAAAACCAGCATGGCCTCTTTAAGAAATCCTTTGAGGCTTTTTGGCCCTAACAGGCTGCCGGCTCCCCTATAGAACCAGGTAAGAACAAATTCCCCTACAAAACCAGGTAAGCACCCGGGATTTTTGTCTCCTGGCCGAGAAAAAATCCGAAAATACCGGACATTTTAGGTGTCCAGTATTTTCTGTTTTTTTCCCCAGACAGGAAGTGAAAATACCGGACAGTCGGTCAATAACGGACACCTGGCAACCCTACTACGCATGGATCTCTCACGAGCTGGTCTGTAGGAGGACTCCCCAATAAGTACAATGCAAACGTAGACATATGGCCCAAAATTGTCAAAAGCTACTTGAGGTGTGCCAAAGCAGTATTGGTGTCAGAGTTTGCTGCTCAGGACCTGCTGGAAATCAGGCCCCTTGAAGATGTCTCCAGTTGGGCCCAGTAGTCCCTTACAGATGTTGGCTGCGGTTGCATAGTGGGAGTTTTCAGTCATCTTACCCCGCGAGCACAAAAAGAGTTAGCGTAGGTGGCGCCAACCGAGTTTGTGAAGATGCTGCTGGATCACGGCAAACAAGCAAGCAAGGATGGTTTAAACGAGGCAGTGTGTGGCTGGGCCGGGTGGTCTCATGCTGTCTACCAGCATATAGCAGCCTTCCTTCTCATGGCAACAGGGAGTGGACAAAAGAGGAGACATTACTCTCGCCTTCTGGCAGAAGTAGCCACGTTGGGCTGGAAAGGATCAGCTGTCCTTTCTTCACTTTATAGGTGGAAAGAACCCCAAGCAGTCCGTAAAACAAATGAACTCCTATGCCCGAGGCTTCTTACTCCCCATTCTCTTTGCTCGCTGCCCCTACGCCATCTTCTCAAGAGCCTTAGGGATCCACCAACAGCCACTGCTCTCTCTCTGGCTCTCCTTGATATGAAAGGAGAGAAGGGTATATATAGCAAGCCCTCTTTCCCAGCATGCTCTGTGGTAGGGCCAGGTGTCTTTTAGAACGACAGAGCCCCCAAGTGGGGGGAGACAGAAGGCTCTGTCCCATTAAGCTGCCCACCTCTCCCATGCTCTTTGTGATTGACCACCTGTGTTATCTGTCCTTTTTGTTTCCTGAGCTCTAAATTCATGTATTTACTGGCTTTCCTTTGACAAAATCTCAGAGGGAGCCAAGATAGAGATTTCCTGGGAGGTGAGGCTGCCTTCCTGTGACAGGCAGGCTAACCCACCTAAAAAGTGACTGGAAAAAGCAGGTTGTGAGAACAGCAGATATGGGAGAGGGAAGAAATCCATAATAAATAATGGCAAGTTATAAATAATACACACAGCCAGGCTGACATAGCTCAAAGGTAATTGCTCCCTCAATATTTAATAAAGCCAGAGCTATAAGGAAGACCTTATGGGTACAGCTTCCCCAGGTCTACAGAGCCCAGCAGCAAACTGAGTCTTGGCAACAGCTGGCGTAGGACAGACCCTGGGGGGTTTTCCGTACCGCAGTTAAAAACCTGCAGCTGTCCCATGGCAGCTGATGTGTGGGCTTGTGGCTGCAATGCTGCTGGGGAGATGTTTGGACTGACGCTCTAGGACCCTGCGAGGTGAGAGGATGCCAGACGGTCAACTGCAGCCCAAACCAGAATGTCTGCCCCAGAAGTGAACAGTCCCACAGCCTGTGTCAGCTGGGGGTGTCTAATGGCAGTGTGGACGTACCCTGGCAGCCCGCAGCGTCTTGGTAACCAGGGAGAAGAGTTAAATGTTGGCAGTACAGTCCGAGCCATGTGGTGGTCGCAGTATTGATCTGAGAAGAGACACGGAAGAGGCTGCAGGCGTCCGTAACAAAGCTCTGCTGGTCCTCAGCACCTTCCCACAACCGTCATTGTACCTTGTAGGGATGATGGTCCTACATCGGGATGGGCAATAATTTTTTTGCCGGGGGCCACTTCAAAAATACCATGCCATACGAGAGAGAGAGAGAGAGAGATTGTTCTTTGGCTTCATTCACTTGGTTACCAACCATGTCATCAGAGCACCATGGTGTTAGATAGCCGTGGCTCACAGTTCTTAATGTTGTATTTTATTCTTTGTGTGTGTGTGTGTGTGTGTGTGTGTGTGTGTGTGTGTGTGTGATTTTTAGATATGTAATACACTGGCCCCTATAGCTGGCATATTACATAACCGTATAACAGTTACGTTGGCTGATAGATTCTGAGAGTTGTTTTTGGCATGTGCCCCTCTTCCGCTATGGCTACCTCTTGCCAGGTGCCATCGTGTTCGTTTGTCGAGGGGCATGGCTGAGAATGCCTTCAGCATGCTGCTGACACTGCACTTTGTTTCAAGTTCATCCGGTGCCACTCTTGAGATTCAGTTAACTTAATCAGATCTAATTCAGCTGGCTTGTGGCTTGGATGAGGAATTCTCTATCAAGTCTTCTCCAAGAGGTAACAGCAAGAAGAACTGACGTGAATTATATCCGCCTCCTTGGTCTATAGGAATTTGCCTGCGGTTGATACTGGGATCTGTAACCTTGCTCTTGGTGTCTCCTCATCTATTTCTGTGTGTCTCTAGATGTCGGCATATGCAAGGCATGGGAGTGCTTCGTTCAATTGCCTCGGGAACCTCCACGTTGGATTGTTGCAGTGCCATCTACATGGGTTCAGATTGTGTGGGGATGAAGACTAATGCAAAATGTGCGTGTTGTGGACAGTGGTTGGGTTTGCTTTGGAGCGCTTCATGCCGAGCGCACGTCAGGTGTTTGGAATCTGTTTTAGCTGCTAGTTAAGCGAATTTTAAAGTGATTGGTTTTAACATGAATGGTTTTGTTTGATGGTGTTTTATGTAGAAGAGAGGAACTCTGAAGTGAGTGTTGGAGACAGCTGAGCCAGTGTCTCCTGTCTGTAACAGAGATGGCACAGTGTTATCCCAGAGAGATCCGCATCTCTGGAATTCACTTCCCTTCTTGGTCAAACAGAAACTTTGTTGCCTTCAGGATTCACTGCATGGCCCATTTTTCCTTGGTGGAAGTGAGGTAGGAAGGCCTTTATTACTTCATTTGGAGGTCGTTCACTGTTTTAAGGTAGATTGTATGTGGCAGTCTTGCTAGATGATAAAGGCAATTTGCTATGAAGAATGTGACTTAAAATGTTGTGCAACCACCTAAGATCTCATGTGCTTTAAAAAAACACGCATGAAAATGATGAAATATGTAAGCATAACAACATTGTAATACGCCACCAGCACTCCCAGTTACCTTCGTGACACTACGGATTTCCTGAGAAAACTACAATGCATAGGTGATCTTCCAGAAAACACCATCCTAGCCACCATGGATGTAGAGGCTCTCTACACTAACATCCCACATGCAGATGGAGTACAAGCTGTCAGGAACAGTATTCCTGATGATGCCACAGCACAACTGGTGGCTGAACTCTGTGAATTTATCCTCACACACAACTATTTCAGATTTGGTGACAACATATACCTCCAGACCAGTGGCACTGCTATGGGCACCCGCATGGCCCCACAATACGCCAACATTTTTATGTCTGACCTGGAACAACGCTTCCTCAGCTCTCGTCCACTTACACCCCTTCTCTACCTACGCTACATCGATGACATCTTCATCATCTGGACCCATGGGAAGGAGACTCTGGAAGAATTTCACCATGATTTCAACAGCTTCCACCCCACCATCAACCTCAGCATGGACCAATCTACACGGGAGGTCCATTTCCTGGACACCATGATACAAATAAGTGACGGTCATATCAATACCACCCTATACAGAAAACCTACCGACCGCTATACTTACCTGCATGCCTCCAGTTTCCATCCCGGACACACCACACGATCCATTGTTTACAGCCAAGCACTGAGGTACAACCGCATATGCTCCAACCCCTCAGACAGAGACCTACACCTACAAGACCTTCAACAAGCATTCTGTAAACTGCGATACCCACACGAGGAAGTGAGGAGACAGATTGACAGAGCCAGACGTGTACCCAGAAGCCTCCTGCTACGGGACAAGCCCAAGAAAGAAACCAACAGAACACCACTGGCCATCACCTATAGTCCCCAGCTAAAACCTCTCCAACGCATCATTAGCGATCTTCAGCCCATCCTGGACAATGATCCCTCGCTCTCACAGGCCTTGGGAGGTAGGCCGGTCCTTGCCCACAGACAACCCGCCAACCTGAAGCATATTCTCACCAGCAACTACACACCGCACCATAATAACTCGAACTCAGGAACCAATCCTTGCAACAAACCTCGGTGCCAACTCTGCCCACATATATACACCAGCAACACCATCACAGGACCTAACCAGATCAGCCATACTGTCACTGGTACATTCTCCTGCACATCCACCAACGTAATATATGCCATCATGTGCCAACAATGCCCCACTGCTATATACATCGGCCAAACAGGACAGTCCCTACGTAAAAGAATCAATGGACACAAATCTGATATTAGGAATGGCAACATACAAAAACCTGTAGGGGAACACTTCAATCTTCCTGGACACACAATTGCAGATCTAAAAGTAGCCATCCTGCAGCAAAAAAACTTCAGGACCAGACTTCAAAGAGAAACTGCTGAGCTACAGTTCATCTTTAAGTTTGACACAATCAACTCTGGATTAAACAAAGACTGTGAATGGCTTGCTAACTACAAAAGCAGCTTCTATTCTCTTGGAATTCACACCTCCAGATCAGCTGCTAGAAGTGGGCCTCATCCTCCTTGATTGGATCACCTCATCATCTCCAGCCTGATCCTGGCCTGCATATTTATTCCTGCCTCTGGAAATTTCCACTACATGCATCTGACGAAGTGGGTCTTTGCCCACGAAAGCTTATGCTCCTACACTTCAGTTAGTCTATAAGGTGCCACAGGACTCCTCGTCGCTTTTGCAGATTCAGACTAACACGGCTACCCCTCTGATACTTAACATTGTAATAGTGTACTCAGCTGTCTCAGTCAGTACCACCTTTATAACATTCAGTATTTCAGACTAGCTTCTAGAGCGCTGCTGGTTTTTTACTATGCCACTTTATTGTACATGTATTTGTATTGCAGTAAAACTTCAACCCTGAATCAGTTTGGTACTTTCTTCTTTCCACCATGCCGAGAACATGTGCATGTTCCCTCCAGAAAATTACTCTGGTCTAGGTTCCAGGCTAGACTAGAGATTGTTTTCAGGTGTGATATTTCTTAAAGCATCCAGGTTAGAAACACTGTCTTCTGACATCAAAGAGTGACAATTCCTTCCTTTCCAGCTACGTGCGGCACTTTGTTTCTAGGTCTAAGTAGCCGCAAGATCTCAGTGCTTAAAAACGTAATGTGCTGATGGATAGAAAATTGATTTTGGATTATTTTTAGAAGGGTTAATAATTGATTGGCACTAATTTTTCTTCTCTGCCTCCCATAAAAAAGAAAACTGCACCATATGGTGATATAAAGGTTTCATTCATGTAATGATCGGGGATAACCCGCAGAAGTTGTAAGGCAGCCATTCCAGAAACAAGCCAATTAAACGTTACACCAATATGATCTCCAACCTTCCTTTGTGTTCTTCTTCCAGCCTGAGAAGGCAGAGTTATGGCCTTATCGGTAAATCAGTACTCCCTTAGGGAGTATAAAACGGGATTGTCATAGTGATACATCTGCCCCCACTTTGCTCTTCCTCTCTTCTTTTTCAAGCTGTTTGGCGAATGAGGGATTGGGGAGTTGAAGTAGGGCTGAGTAGAAGTTCACTGACATCAATGGGAGTCATTCCATTGACTCCACTGGATTTTTGGTGTCGCCCATGCTTAGAGTAGTGGTAGAAAATGAGACATTTAGGAACGTTTTGGACAGACGAGAGGGGGAGAAGTGGTAAACGGAGAGAAGAGCAGGAGAATACAGTGTTATACATGGAGACGTTGGAAGAACAGATAGGTCTTTAGTGGAAAGAAAGGAGGGAAATAGGATAGTGTTCATATGGAGTCAGAGGGAAAGGGCCCCACTGCTGGCTCTGGTCCTGATCTGCAGTGGGCAGCTTGGAGGAAACAGAGGATAGAGGCGATTTTGGGAAATGAAGTGCATATTGGAGGAGTCAAGGAGCTAGACCTCAGTGATACTGTGGTTCTTGTGCGTGTTGGTGGAGATGCACACAGTCACAGATGAGATTTAGGTGCCCATCTCCCTTTGTGCCTTTGAAGATCTCCCCTCTTCATGAATCCTGAAGCTCCTTCATGATTAGTAAATAAAAGAAATGGCTGTTAACTCATGCAAGGCAGTCCAGAGGGCATCACTCCACCTGTCCCCTGGATTAGTCTCTGCAGCAGATATGAAGTAAGCAGTTATGCTAAGCATAAGTGGTTGTGTTATTTTTCCTGGGCAGGGTTGGGATATTACTGGTGTTTGTACCATTTTGGGGAGCAGCAGCACCGGGAAAAGAAATGGCCTCGTCAGGAGAGAGGCACTGTACCAGGGACACAGACAAAATCAAAGTGGGCATTCAGCATCTCAGATAACATCAACAGCTTTCAGATCCTCTGTGTGGAAAATGCAGCTCATTAATGAAGTGAATCATTACTGGTGGAGCATTTGGTTTAATGAAGCAACGGAGAACAATGCTAAAAATACTAGAATGCGTTTGTACAAATCGGGGAAGAGGGGGAGTCTCACCGTGAGTGCTTCATGGGGCATGCGCACATCATCTCGAAAGGGAAAGGCTGAGCAATGGCCAGCGAAAATGATGAGAGGCGCAAAGAGATGTTCCTGTGAAGAGATTCAAAAAATGTAGACTAGCTTAGAGAGGAAGCCAGTAAAAATGCTCAGGGCCGAGGTATAGAAAATAGTAATTGGTATAGAGGAGGCCAGTTTGGTGCTTCTATCTAGCCTTCTTTATCGAATAAGAATAAAGGGGTCCCTTGCTGGTTTGTGTCACATAAAAAGTCATGTGGGGCCTGCAGCTCAACAGGCTGGAATGGAAGTTTCCATCCTTGGAGTACATAGCTTGGGACCCTGCAAGCACAAACAGCAGCTGGTCCTTATCAGCTTTAACCCAGGCCTTGAGCTGGGAAACTGCTAAGCGGTAAACAAGTTTGACCTCAGGCTCAGCACATGAGAATGTTAAGAGGGGCATTGAGCCAGTACGTGCACACCTGGTAAACAACTGTAGCATAACTAGTGTAGGGAGTCTCACCAGGGACCTTGGAGGGTGCCCTGGATTCCCCCAGCTGGAGCCATGTTCACTGCAGCCTGGCACAAGGTGACAGGAACAGGACTCCCTGCAGACTGAAGGGGCGTAAACATTTCTAAGTGCCTGTTACTCTCTTATGCATTGCTCTGCCTGTGCTTATTGATGTGTCACTTTGCACTAGCTGTGTAACCATAGGGCAGCATTAATCCTGTAATAGTAGTGACGTAATGAGATTAATAAAAGCAACTATCCCTAATTTGACTCTTTGACTCTGTTATGAAGTGAATCCATAATCCTGTTTGGCTATGTCCCTGTGAGTTGTCAATTTGAACTAGAGTAAGTGGTGGATTCTCTGTAAGTTGAGGTGTTTAAATCAAGATGTGAGGACTTCAGTCACCCAGTCTGAGGTTAGGGTCTCTTTTAGGCATGGGTGCGTGAGGTTCTGTGGCCTGCAATGTACGGGAAGCCAGATCAGATGATCATGACAGTCGCTTCCCAGCTTGACGTCTATGAGCCTGTGTGACTATGAAGGGGAAGAACATGAAGTAGGGATGTAAGAGATTAATGGGCTAACCGGTTACCTGGTAAGCAGGTGGCAAGGTAAGCAGGTGGCAGGTTAACTGGCCTGGCTGGCTGGACACTGCCCACAACTGCGGTGGGGCCAGGACAGCCCCTGCCACCTAAGGCCACAGTGGGGTTGGAGCAGGGCTGGTCCCAGAGCAGCCCCCACTGCCTGCAAGCCGCAACCAGGCCAGAGCATCCCTTCTCGCCCCCCCAGCACAGCCCATCGTGCTGTGAGCAGGGGAGAGGCTGCTTCAGGGTTAGCCAGTTAAACCTAGCATTTAACCAGTGAACATTTTAAACGTTAATTAACATCCCTAATGTGGGATTTGTATAACTGGAAAGGGGAGGCAAGGTCCGTGCTGGTGTGAAGAGACGAGGTGTAGTGGGGGACAGTGATCCTTGTAAGCTAAGCACCTGGACAGCCACTCAGGAGAGAGTCAACTAATTAGCTGGCAGCGTGTGTTTCCACTGGTGGTGCCCACTGAGTGCACATAGCACCATTTATTCTGCACACGGATGGAAAATATGGGCGGGAACTTTAGTGGGGAGCCTTGCGAGAAGGGAGGGGACAGGATGCATGTGATAAGGCAGGGGAGATGGGCCAGTGGGATAGCGAAAGGGAGGAGAAATGGGGCCCAGGGGCTTGTGACCAAGAGGTGCTCCACGCCAAAATCTTCGTGAGAGTGCACCGTGCCTCAGGGAAGAGTTCAAGAAGTGGTCTGAGTCGTGTCAGAATGGCGAGGGACATACCTGTCCCCTCATATTGCCAAATTCTGGCCTATGGCATGGTTGCGGATCGTCACCGAGGCCTTTGAAGCCCAAGATGGCCACGTAGCCATCAAGGCTAAAATGGCTTCCGCAGTGGTGGCCAAATGACCCCTAAGTCACCAGCTAGCTCCTCCACAGAGTAATGCCCCTGACTCCTCTGACTGCCGCACCTGCATAATGCCAGATGAGACATTCTGAGAGCGGAGGGTTTATCAGGCCAAAGACCATGTCCCTCATAACAACTGGTGCGGGAGCAGGGGAAGAGAGAAGTCCCAGAAGCATCTCTCTGCGCCCCTCGCCACTGGAGGAGGAAGCTGGGTCCTAGACCCTAGAGCTGAGTGACCTCTGTAGCCCCAGAATGGAAGAGATGAAAGCCAGGGTCCATGGATGAGGTAATACCTTCTATTGGTGAGGGAGACAAGCTTTCAAGATGACACAGAACTCTTCTTCGGGTCTGGTAAAAGATATTACCTCCTCTGCCGTGTCTTTCTGACATCCTGGGCCCAACATGGCCATGACCACACTACATAGGATCTGTGGAAGGCTGATATGGGCTGGCCACGAGGGCTTTCCTCCCCCAAAACAGCTCCCACAGTCTCTCGTCCACGACCTTCTCAAGTTTCCTCAGGATCCACTGGCTCAGTGCAGAAGTTGCCCCGTTTGCCTGGCCACAGAATTTGCCTCATTATAAGGACACATCAGGGTTAAGACATTCTGAACGGGCTTGGGCAGAGAGAGATTTAGAGATCGGTACCCAGCCAGGCAGCTCTAGTCCAAAACTGATAATCGCACAGGGTGATAAACTAGAACAGCCTGGAAGAGTAAATTCCCCGAAAGGCCAGTCAGATAGTTAAGGGGCTCCTAATATATTCATTTTGTATGGGCCAGGCTTCTGAGGCTGCAGACATGAATGATAAGGGCTGGGGCAGAAGAAATCGTGCATCTCTTCAGCTGCCAAGGTCATCAGCTTTTCTGTAAGTCAGCACTGAGGATTAATGACATCCCTGGTGAAAGGTCCCCCAGCTCTGAGCTATTTTGTGTTCCCTGTTACCCAGCCACATCTGCCTTCACATCCTCTGTGTCTCCCTGCGCCAGACTGCCTCCCTCCTCCCAGTCAAATGCTAGGGACATCCCAACACCCTGTCATCTTCCACTAGCCAGAGAAAATGGATTAGAGCAACAAAAGCAATTACAGGTCTAGAAAACATGAGCTGTGAGGAAGGCTGAAGGAATTGGGTTTGTTTCGTTTGGAAAAGAGAAGACTGAGAGGGGACATGATGGCAGTTTTCAGGTATCTAAAAGGGTGGCACAGGGAGGGGACGGGGGAATTATTCTCCTTGGCCTCTGAGGATAGAACAAGAAGCAATGGGCTTAATCTGCAACAAAGGAGGTTTAGGTTGGACATTAGGAAAAACTTCCTAAATGTCTGGGGTGGTTCAACACTGGAATAAGTTGCCTAGGGAGGTTGTGCAGTCTCCATCACTGGAGATATTTAAGAGCAGGTTAGACAGACATCTATCTGGGATGGTCTAGACCAGCGGTTCCCAACCTTTTCCAGATGGGGACCCATTTTGACAATTCAGGAAGACTTGATGATCCAAGGCAATTAAAACACGAGGGGGGGGGCAGAGCCATCTGGGGAGACACTTGGCGACCCTTTTGAAATGTAATGGTGTCCCATATTTGGGTCGCGACCCATAGGTTGGGAAACCCTGGTCTAGATGGTGCTTGGTCCTGCCGTGAGGGCAGGGGACTGGACTCGATAATCTCTCGAGGTCCCTTCCAGTCCTAGTGTTCTATGATTCTAGGTTTCCTGTCATGGAATCGGCCCGCTTGTTTTAACAGCCCCCATTACGATGGGACTCCTAGAGAGCTGCATGATCCACCCTGGCAGAGTGACACAAGAGTCAGTTCCTTTGGCTTCTCTCAGGCAGCCGAGGGTGCAGGAACTCAGGGCTACCATTCTCCTTTGCACGTGCCATCCGAGAGTGCTGGGGGAGGACTGGGTCGGAGATTCATTTCACGTATTTTCTTGTTAAAGGAGGGGTGGGATTTTCAAAAAGCCCCAAGGGGCCTGAGGCGTTACAACGTGAGGCCCTGCGGTGTCTGTCTTTTAGGGGCCAAGCCAACAAGTGGAATCCTTGGGTATGTTTCTGCGCTGCTGACCCATGCACAGGGAAGAGAAAAATTGGCTCCTATTTTATTTGGGTGTTTTTGAAAATCCCGCCCACTGTTTGGCAATTTTTAGATGCCTCTTCGGTAGTCTGCTGCTTACTTTCTAAACCCGGGATCTCCTGATCATCTGTGTAGACCGACACTGTGCTTCTGAAGCGACTTCTCCTTTTCTTTAGCTTCTTTTCTTGTCTTAACGGGGACAGTATTTTAACAGGGTTCCCGTTTACAGGGAACCAGTGATCAAAGGCAGCGTCATCTTCTTGAGAGCTCCAGAAGGGCGGGTTTGAAGAGCTGTGGAAATTCAGAAGTCTTGCAAACAGGGGGCATACAGGCAGTGTTGTCCAATGGTTAGGGCACTGGGCTGGGAGTCAGGAGAGCAGTGCTGTACCTGGCTCTGCCTCTGACTTGCTTCATGACTTCACTTCATCTCTCTGTGCTCCTGTGCCCTCCCATCCTTTGTCTTACCTAAGGTTTTCCAGGCAGGGATTGGCTTGTGCTGTGTGCCTGTACAGCATCTAGGCAGCTAGGGCCTAGTCTAATACAGACACAGATGATGGTGGCTTAGGGGGATCATATCACTTACTCTCCTTTCCCCTTCTCCTTACATTTATACAAATCAAATTGGGCTTAAAGAACAGGCTGCTATTCAGAACTGGGAATTTTGTGTTTCCACAGGCAGCCGCTTGTGCATAAGTATTTACGGTCCCTGTGGAAACGTCCCCCAAATCAGACCGCAGTGAAATAATCAATTTATGAGAGGACTATGCATTCCTGAGCTTGGATTTCTCTCTGGAATGCTGATGTGTGTGAGCTGACCGGGTGACGGTTGATTACTTCTCACTGGTAAATGCTGGGGAGGAGCGGCCCCAACGCAGCACAGTCAGAAATGAGCAAGGAATAAAAATGAAAGGAAAACTTCCTAGGGGTGGTCGTGCGCCAATTAAAGCAGCCAAAGCATTGCTGTGGGGGATCTTGCTGTGCACCCCCTGCAGCTCGCTGGCTGATGTCAGCAGAGGCAATTGTTCTTGGTTGCTTCGGTTCGGTTCTCCCCAGGAATATTGTGCTGTTGTAATCACTGTGGTTATTATAGAAGTTTTAGAGAAGTGGAGATAATTTTATCTAGCCAAGTAGAAAAAAATAGAAACACAAAAGGAGAAAAAAATACAAGCGGGGGGGGGGGGGGGGGGCGCAAAAGGTCTTAGCAAAGCTGTGTTGTTTTCAGCTCCTGCCAGCAGTGTTTCAGTTTGCATAGAAACTAGTGTATTGTGAGCGAGAGCTGAGGAGATCTGCCAGCACTGGAAAGTCCTTAGCGGTAAGGCATTGTTTTTGAAATGCCGCAATGACAAATCCATCCCTTTTGTTTGTTCAGCTGGACCAGTCTCTGCTCTGTCAGCTTCTCGCCGCTGTCTCTTTTTGTGTCAGAGGATGTAAATTAGTGCTGCTCCATCCCGGTCCAAGGAGCTACCCCGATAGACACTGACTGAGGAGCTGGCCTGTGGTCTTTTCTGGGGAATGCTGTTCCGGCTCTGAGTTCTTGTGTCAGACTCGGTGAGCTACGCAAAAGTCAAGCGTTCTCGCTGGTTCTTCAGTGCTGTCTCTCTGCCCTCTCCCATCACGCCGTCCATCCCTGCAGCCATGGGTCCAGTCCCGCTGGGATCAGAGGGAAGACTATTCCCCTAGCACAGTCGTCACCAACCGGTAGATCGGGATCTGCTGGTGGGTCTTGGAACCTTTGACAAGTGATCCTGCGAGGTTTGGCCGGGAGGCTGTCAAGCGCCGGCACTGCCGTGCTGCGCCTGCCCTCTGCCTTGGAGGTGCCCCTCGCTCTTGGGAGCCTCCTGCTTGCTGTGCAGGGCACAGGAAGAAGAGGAAAGGTGGTGATGTCAGGGTGCCCCTCCCTTCACACTGTACCCCGTCTGCCCCCCCTGCTCTGTGGAGGGATGGAGGGAGTTTGCTGGCTGCTTTGGGAGTGGTGCAGAGCCAGGGTAGGGGTGAGCAGAAGCCATGTGTGGTAAGCAGTGCTCAGCTGGAACTCGCATTCCAAACCTCGGCCCCAGTCCTGACCCCCTGCTGCACCCCAAACCCTTGCCCCTAGCCTGATAAAAGCGAGGGAGGATGGAGTGAGAAGGGGTGGGAAGGAGACAGGGCAAGGGAATTTGGGTCTGAGAGAGATCGCGGATTGCACTTACATTCAGAAAGTGATCTCCTGCTTAAAAAGGTTGGAGACCCCTGTGCTAGCACTTGTGGCTCTCTTCTTGTGGGTATCAGATTGACAGCACCTGGTGCCAGTGGGGCTTGGAATAGGCAATTGGGTGGAATCCAAAGCGTTTGTCTTAATCTAAAAGCCGGGATGGTTTAGGCCCTAAGGAGACCCCCGCGTTCTCTCTGCCGTGCTCAGGGAGGGCTTTTGAATGGAGCCTCCTCCTGGCAAAGCGCTGGGAGTTGCTGGCAGGGTGTTTTTGGAGGGTCTTTGAGTGTGGAGGTCTCTCCCCTGCCCTGCCCAAGTGCAGATCTGTACAACTCCAGAATTGTGAGGAGGAGTTGGGCTGAGGACTGAAGGTTTCAGATGGCTGTAGCTGTCAGGGTGGGACGAGCACTTCTTTATTCCGCAGGCTACATTATCATTAAGTCTTGGAGTAATCACCCAAAGTGTGAATGTCTCCCTCCTCCCCATTGTTACCTCACACCCTCTCCGCTTGCTGTGTTTTATCCACTTGCTGGGCCTCGAGTTATGTACAAGTTGTGAGCACTTGAGGGAGAGCTGTGAATAGGTAACCGGTTAACCAGTTACCTGGGAAGCATCGCCCTTAACAGGGATGGGAGCTGGCCAGGCAGGAGTGGCCCCGCTCTCTCCCTCATTTAATCAGTTAACTGAACTTAACCAGTGAAATAGTGAGGCCTTATCCCTGACTGTGACCACCCCCACCCCAGCATGATCATACCCTGAAACGTTTCCAGCTGGTCCAACATTGCTTAGGGCACGAATAGGGCTCCCGCATCCCTGTCTCTCCTCTCCAGTTCGAGTTGCCAATTCAGGAATTAAAACTCACTCTGACCTAAAACCCCCAAACCCTCCCTGCATGGCTAGGTGTGGTCCTCAGGGATGGGCTGCTGTAGCAGAGGTAAAACTGTTCACAAAAGTGGTGGGGGAAATGCAGGGTTTTGTACAAACCTATAGAAAATAAAAACATCATGTTTTTCCACTTCTGCATGGGGATATGATAGTAGCCTACACAGGCAGCGGACTGGTTATTGGGGAGAATCTGCAGGTGGGTAATTGGTCTGCCTTTAAAGTGATGGACAGAGTTAATTTTCATCTCCAGAGAACGATCATTAGAATGCTCTACAAATAAATCAACTACTTGCATTCCCCCTTTTTAAAATATGATAGTTACCTGGAAAAGCCCCATGAGTCGCTCCTGCTCTTCAGTCACATAGCAGGCTTGTGTAATAGTCTTCGGGACAACGTGTCTTATTTTATCCAATGTTATTGTAGCCATTTGGTGCAAGGAGATGAGAGAGTCAAGATAGAGGAAGCAAAAAGGCATTCTAATTATCATCACTGAGGGACTATACACCTTGAGAAATACGAGAACAGCTCTGTGTGTGTGTGTGTGAGAGAGAGAGAGAGAGAGAGAGAGAGAAATCCAAGACCAATTTGGTTTGCATCTGTCAGAACATAAACAGGTATCATTTCTGAGATCCTATTAAGGCTGTTTTCAAGACTCTTTTAAGTCTGTGATCAACTCTTAAGGTCTGGTTTGAAAGTCAGTGGACATCTTTAGATCAGTTCGTAATTGAGGGATACAGATACATTGCATGCTATTTTAAAATAATGTGCTTGGTCCATTAAGAGACAGCCTGCAGGGAATTTTGATGTATTTCTATTATACTTCAAGCAGTATGCTATCGGGAGACCCTGTTCGAATAAATGAGAGAGACAAAGCGACTGAGGGAAGTTGGTCCAATAACAGATAATCTGTTCCCTCTCTTTTTCCTTCATATTGTGGAGTTGCCACTGCAGATGGCAAAATCCAGTATTTCCTGCTGTTGTTTGCAGTATCGTAGCCATGTTGGTCCCAGGACATTAAACCCAAGGTGAGGGAGTGAAAAAGACATTCTAGCTATCCATCATTGAAGGGACATACGCTCAGAGGAGACTATTCTTATAATTCTCAAGGTCCGTTTTCTAAGACCATACGGTCCCTCGGTATCTAGAATGTCTTTTTTGCTTCCCTCATCTTGCCTCTCTGATATCCTTGGACCAACATGGCTACAATAGAATAATAGAATCCTAGGGCTGGAAGAGACCTCAGAAGGTCATTGAGTCCAGCCCCCTGCCCAAAGCAGGACCAACCCCAATTCAATCATCCCAGCCAGGGCTTTGTCCAGCCGAGACTTAAAAACCTCTAGGGATGGAGATTCCACCAGCTCCCTAGGAAACCCATCCCAGTGCTTCACCACTCTCCTAGGGAAATAGTTTGTCCTAATATCCAACCTAGACCTCCCCCACTGCTACTTGAGACCATTGCTCCTTGTTCTGCCATCCGTCACCACTGAGAACAGCCTCTCTCCATCCTCTTTGGAACCCCCCTTCAGGCAGTTATAGGCTGCTATCAAATCCCCCCTCGCTCTTCTCTTCTGCAGACTAAATAAGCCCAAATCCCACAGCCCCTCCTTGTAGGTCATGTGCTCCAGCCCCTAATCATTTTTGTTGCCCTCCACTGGACTTTCTCCAGTGCGTCCACATCCTTTCTGTAATGGGGGGGTCCAGAACTGGATGCAGTACTCCAGATGTGGCCTCACCAGTCCAGAATAAAGGGGAATAATCACTTCTCGCAGAACACATAACATTGGATAAAACACATAACACATTTCATGTCACATAAAATAAGACACCACCGCACACAACTGAGACCGGATCAGCTATTTATTTCCCTGTATATCACTATCGTAACCATTAGCAGAACTCAGCAACAATCCCATAGTAGAGCTTGTTCTCACAAGACAGCCACCCCTCTTCGGCAGCTCCAAGAAGAGCTTTGAATGAACACTAATATGCCATGTGTGTAATTTAGGGCTTGTCTACACAGGAATAGTTGGGACAATTAATCTGATTAACTCAAGGCCTGTATTTAAAGTGGATTAGTCAAGCTGCAATGAGCCCCCATGTGGATGCTCTTATTCAGAATGAAAATGGCTTTAATTTGGTTTTGTTTAATTCACTTTCAAAGGGACGCCTGGGCATATCCAGTGGTGACTCATCTCTAGAGCTTTCTCTCATCTACCCTGGCCTTTCTTGCTTGCACAGATCCATCTCTCCTCCCTAGAACAGCACTCTCTGCTGACCTCCCTACACCCCGGAATCCCGGCTAGATTTGACCACGTTTTATACCGTCAGCATCTTAGGAGTTAAACCACAGCTGAGAGTCAGTTCCCGATTCACATCAACCACCTCAGGCAGGGTTAGCTTCAAGCCGTTTCCTGCCGGGCTTCAGGATACATGGTGGGGAAGAGGGGAGCAAAACTCCAAATTTGGGTCTTTGCAACAATAATGTTTTCAAATTACATCATCCGATGTATTCATCTGGAATTTTAGAATCGTGGCATGCACCCTGTTCCTGGGTCAGGGTCTTAAAGGGTCAAAACTTTCAGTAAAGGATTTCATTTTGCCTTTCCTTTTTTTTTTATTTCTCCTTGATTTCTATTTCAATCTGAGTACCCAAAAGCGGAGTTTGGCCTATAGTTTGTAAACTCTGCTCTGAGATGGTTTAACCTAATTAAACCTGAAGACTTGGAGCCAGATCTTTAACTGCTGTAAATTAACATAGCTGCCTCCATTTCAGCTGGACCTAATTCTGCTCTTACGCACACCCATTTAAGTGAGTGCAGAGCGGGATCCTTTTATTCACTGTGTCTCCTTGCCAAATGGAGCCTTTCCCAACCTCATTCTGAATGACTTATGTTTAGTTTTCCTTTTGGCTAGGTCCAAATTCTGAAACAAGAAAGCTGTTCTGGACTGTGAGGAGAAGGAAGAGCTCTGTGGGTAGTTTAGGAGAATAAAATCCTAGAAAGAGGATGAGGTTTTTTTTTCTTTTTCCCCTCACCCGAGATTGGAATAGTAACCGCTCAGAAAAAAGCCCTTTGCTCGGAAAACAAGCTGTGTGTGGATCTCAGGCAGCTAGCTCAGATGATGAAAGTCTGTTTATTATTAAAAATGAAGGCTGATGCTGTGCTATTGTCAATGCAGTTACAAAACCTGTCTGAATTAAAATCGGTCCCCATCCATGACATACTTATGCAGATAACTCATTGAAGGTTACTCAAAGGCTCCGTCTATACTGCACCTCTCTTCCACAAAATCTTATGCAAATGAAGCACAGATTAGCATATTGCTGCGCTTCATTTGCATGATTAATTAGGGGCCGTTTTTGCGCAAGAAGCTTTTGCGCAAAAAGGAGCTGTGTAGACGGCTCCTTTTTGCGCAAAATCCCCCTCTTGCACAACAGCCGGGTTTTTTTCAGGAAGAATGGCTCTTGCGCAAGAGGAGGTTTTGCATAAAAAGGAGCCATCCTCACAGCTCCTTTTTGTGCAAAATTCTCATGCGCAAAAACGGCCCTTAATTAATTATGTAAATGAAGCACGGCAATATGCTAATCTGTGCATCATTTGCATAAGCTTTTGTGGAAGAGGGGTGCAGTATAGATGTAGCCAAAGACAAAACAACTAGGGAACAGTAGGGTTGCCAGGTGTCCAGTATTGACCCAGACAGTTGGGTATTTTCATCTCCTGTCCGGTAAAAAAAATTCTGAAAATACCGGACACCTAAAATGTCCGGTATTTTCTGATTTTTTTTTCCCTGCCAGGAGGCGAAAATACCAGGCACCTGGCAACCCTACACACACTAAGCCCCCGGACTCTCCGAGCCCCCTGGACTCCTCCACTTACCTGGTTCCGCAGGGAAGCTGTTTTCTGGTTCGATCAGGAAAACAAGATGGCTGCTGGCAAAAAGCTTCAAAGGCTTTTCTTAAAGGGGCCATGCTGTTTTATTTTTAAATTTTTTAAATTTTATTTGCTTAATAACTCTCGGGGTTCTTTTAAAAATATTTTCCCCGGTGTTTTTTTTTTGGGGGGGGAGAGGGTGTTCGGTATTTTTAGTTAAACCATCTGGCAACCCTAGGGAACAGCACATTTTGAAGTGTAAAGTGTGTTGAATGACGGTCATTATTACACACATAAAAGCTAAGTTAAAATATGGATGTTTA
Organism: Pelodiscus sinensis; assembly: GCF_049634645.1. NCBI lineage: Eukaryota > Metazoa > Chordata > Testudines > Trionychidae > Pelodiscus > Pelodiscus sinensis. Next base: position 194,365,051 of record NC_134713.1, read on the forward strand.
ATTTACAAAGTTAGGTGCTCAAAAGTTACAAAATGGCAGCTTTAACGTTGCCTGTGAAACTTTAATTTTTCCCTCTTGTGTGTATACTCCCTGTGGCCTGACTGAGGTCCTGTGGAAAAAAGCAGTATATGATCCTATAATTAAACGGTGTCATAATACATACACATATAAAATGGGATTTCTTGTGACAAAGAAAAGGCACTTTTCTGGCCCTGGTAGTTTCTCCCTGCTGAATTTCAAAGGCCTGCTGCAAACAATGGAGATGTGAGAGTGTCTCAAAAAAAAAAAAAGTCACAAAATCTTTTATAGTGGAAAGTATGAGGCAACCTAAATATAGGGGCTGTGACCAGCTCCCTTATAAAAAGCTTTTTCTTTAATCCTCAGTGTCCTCTTGAGTCCCTGCCAAAGCGTTGATGATCCCTCTTGCTATATTTCTTTCTCTCTCTCTATATATATATATATTGTATGATATGTTGTTTGAACCCTGCACTGGTACTTAAGGAGTTAAGTGGAGCTAGCGAACACAATTAATGCCCATGATGGCACCTGGAGGGTTTATCAGCTTTAAATAAGACTTGAGACCAAGCTTGAGAGAAGCTGCAGGAGGGAACCGGGACAGGGTCGGAGGGGAAAAGCGCAGCAGGAGTGAAGGAAACAGGTCTGGGAGAAGGTGCCAAAGGAGAAAACCCTGAGGGTATGTCTACACTACCACCCTAGTTCGAACTAGGAGGGTAATGTAGGCAACCGGAGTTGCAAATGAAGCCCGGGATTTGAATTTCCCGGGCTTCATTTGCATAAAGCCGGGCGCCGCCATTTTTAAATGTCCGCTAGCGCGGACTCCGTGCCACGCGGCTACACGCGGCACGGACTAGGTAGTTCGGACTAGGAAGTAACGGGGAGTAACGGTAGTTCGGACTAGGAAGCCTAGTCCGAACTACCTAGTCCGTGCCGCGTGTAGCCGCGCGGCACGGAGTCCGCACTAGCGGACATTTAAAAATGGCGGCGCCCGGCTTTATGCAAATGAAGCCCGGGAAATTCAAATCCCGGGCTTCATTTGCAACTCCGGTTGCCTACATTACCATCCTAGTTCGAACTAGGGTGGTAGTGTAGACATACCCTGAGGGGTCAGCAGCTTGGGAGGAGCTAGTGTCAGGGGAGGAAGGACCTGTGAGGCAGCACTTTGCAGGAGAGCAACGGGGCTTTGCAGAGCCTGGAGCAGGGGTGGAAAAATTGGGCCTAATAATGCTGGCAGAGTGTCTGCTCCTTTGCATTTAATTTGGACAGTGGGTACGCAGCGGGTGTGCAGTGGGACCTGGCTGGAGGGCCAAGCCGTAAGAAATGGCCCATTGGCAGGCTTGAACGGCATTGGTGAAGACAACTGAGAAGACCTTGCAGGACCTAGGAGGGGTCTTATGAGTGCCAGCTGCATAGCCACCATGCTGTCTGAGAAGAAGGGGGCAGCGCCCCCATTTGTTGCTAACATAGTGCCACCCCCAATCCTGTACACAGATCCTGCCTCTGAGCAGAAATGCTCTTGCAGATGCAAGGCTGTGGGTTTGGAGTCGTCTGTAAGAGCCTCCGGTGGATTGATACAAAACCACCCCTCTTCTCCAGTGAGTAGGGTGATGTAACTTTGCAGCCCTCTGAACAGCTGTCCCTATGGAGGCAACAGAACCCAATGGCAGTTATACGCATCTCTAGGATAACATGTCAAATGCTGAACTAGCAAAACTGGAGTGAGAGAGAGGCTGGATGCTAATGAAAGAAAGCTGGGCAGATGGGCTGGAAATCCAGCCTCAACTCCACTTGCTGTTTATTACGCGAGGCTCAAGGATTCAGTAGGCGGTGTCCTTGGGAATTTTATTTGGTGGGGGAGAAAGGGGTTGCTTACAGTGGGCACCCCTCTGCCTCAAAACCACATGTTCCCTCAAAGTCTGAAATGCCATAGAATGCATGTGGCTAACACATGAGCAAACACGTTCAGCTAATCAGACCAACATGAAATGTCCAGCCCTGAGTAGTGTCATGCCAAGAATGGGATGGAAAATGGCCAGATGGTTTTGTTGACATTGCTCGAGAGAGCACTCCTCTAAGCCAAGGCGCAGAGAGAAGATGGGAGAGAGCGGGGAATAAATAGGAAGCAGTAGCCATAAGAGAACCTTACCTTCCACCAGGTGACTCGCAATAGGCATGAAATTGACACCATCCTGTAATCTGCAAGGATGTGAATGATTAGGGTTGCCAGGCACCCGGTTTTTGGACTGGAGCAGCTGGTCAAAAAGGGACCATAGCAGCTCTGGTGGGCAGTACTGTTAAAAGTCTGGCCAGTGGTGCAGCAGGGGGCCAGTGCTAAGGCAGGCTCACCTGGAAGTGGCCACTAGGTCCCTGCAGTTCCTGGATGTAGAGAGGCTCTGCCCATTGCCCCTGCCCTGAGGACCAGCTCTGCAGCTCCTATTGACCAAGAAGTGTGACCAATGGGAGCTGCAGGGGCGTCAATTGAGGGCACAAGGACAGTGTGTGGCACGTCCCTGGGCACCCAGGAACCTGGGAGGCAGCAGGATCCCACACCCTGAGGGTCCTCCTGCACCCTCAACCCGTTTCCCTAGCCCACAGTCCTTTTCTGCAGCCAAACTCCCTCCCTGAGCCCACACCCCTTCATGCCCCCCAAGCTCCTGCCCACGGCTGGATTAACTTTTTGGGAGCCCAGGGCTATTAGATTTTGTGGGGCCAGCTACACTCTGGGGTGGGCCCTAAAGGAGGGGTTCAGAGAGCTCAGGCCTACTGAAAGGGGGCGCAGGTTGCCTCAGGGACAGGACATGCAAAGGGGCCCAGAGGCAACAGCCACAGGCGGAGCCCCAGGCCCCTTTGAATTGCCACTGGAGTGTCTGAGCACCGCTCCCCCCACCTTGTCCCGGGGCCCTCAGTGACTAGTGGCCCCATTAAGAGTAGGGGAGCAGGCTGGGGATTGGGTGCAGGCTGTGGGGAGGAGAGGTTTGGTGTGTAGGAGGGGGCTCTAGGCTGGGGGCGAGGGTTGGAATGTGGGAGTGGGCTCAGGGCAGGAGGTTACCTTGGGGGTGTTGGTGTCTGGGCAGGAGTTAGGATGTGGGTGGAGGCTCAGAGCTGGGGTGGGGGTTGGGGTGCGCGGGCTTGCCTGGGGCATCTCCCCGTTGGTGGCGCATGCCCTGGGGAGGGATGGAAGGGGGCAGGTGGCTCTGTGCCCTGTGCTTGCCTGCAGGCACCGCCCTCCGCAGCGCCCATTGGCTGCAATTCTCAGCCTATGGGAGCTCCAGGGGCAGAGCTGCAGGTGAGGGAAGTGACGGTTGGACCTTCCCGGCAAATGCAGCTCCACCCGGAGGATGGGGGGAAAACGGCAGCATGTGGAGCAGTGACGCTGTGTTCCCCCCCCCCCCCCCCCCCCCACTGGGCAGGGCTGGAACACATTTACACAGGGGCTTTAACGGTGACAGCTGATGCCCCCAGGCTCAGGGGGCCCCGCAAAAGGAGAGGTTCAGAGAGCGAAGGCCCGCCAGTAGGGGGGCAATTGCGCTTTTGATGGCTCGGAGATCTTTTTGCAGAGCCCCCCTTTATTCCGGGATCCTGGGCTGCAGCCCCTAAAGCCCCTTTCTTAATGTGGCTCAGCCCCAGCCTGTTGACAGTGAGGGAGGAAGGATGGAGTGAGTAGGGGCAGGGCCTCAGAAAAGGGGCGGAGCTTTGGGAAGGGGCAAGATGTTCAGTATTGTGTGCCTAGAAAGTTGACAACCCTATAAATGACTGATGGACCCAAACAGTCACTTGGAGATGATTACTACACAGGGTTGGCTTTGAGCAGTTACAAAAAGCTGGGCATGCTTTAAGCACCTGTAGGAGTCTGGGTTCTGTTGCAACATGTTGTATTTCCAGGTTTATTATTCATACATTACAATTCGTTTTGGTGGCTGATTTGTTGCCTTTCCACAATTGCAATCTGCCTCTGCATGCACTGAGGTGCTGGTCTGTGGACGGTTCGATCCAGTTTGTCTGCAAAGAGAACTAGTGTGGAGCAGTGGAGTCTCCCTGGAAGGAGGACAAAGAACCGGGTGGCCGTGGTAGGACTCAGAAGGTCAGAAGGAGTCAGAGGCGAAGAGCAGGCTTGTGCAGGAGAGAGGAAGGCAGCATGTTTTCACAGCAGAGCAGTCTTGTTTAATGACGGGACCAGGCAAAGTCAAAGGAACCTGAGCTGGGGAAGAGAGGAAGATGTCCTCATTTGGCGGATAAGTCATCCACTGCAGGAGAAGCTGCTTAGCCACCTCAGAGAACTCTGTCCCTACGCCCAAAGAACGCTCTTTGGTGAGCGAACTGAGGCAGGGAAATGTGTATCCATGGGCAGGTCTTTCATTATTGTATCTTGCTCTGTAGGTCTTCTGTGCTGCATAAAGCGTAATTGTGTTTAGAAACCTTTGCAAAGCCTATGAGTAAGTTGTCAACACCAGTGACATGTCCCTGAAGATATGAACTGTGGCTCAAAGTAACCACAAGGTGGAGCTCTGGAAAAGGTGCGCGTTAGCTTCTCCAGTGGTTCTATAACTGCGGCCTGTGGACCACTAGTGGTCTGCAGTCACGTTGTGGTTGGGCCCTGGCTCAAGGCTCAGCCCCCCTGCAGTGGGGAGGCCGCGTCAGTGCTCCAGCCCTCTACCCCACTCCCCTGTGAGGTTGGAGCACCAGTGCTGGCTTCCTGCGGCAGGGTGTGGGAAGAAAGCCCCAAGCCTCACCTCCAGATGCTGCTCCTCTTCCTCTTCCCCCCGGTGCTGCTTGGAGGCTTTCCCTGCTGCTCCCATTGGCCGGAATCACAAAATGCTGAATTCCACTCTGTAAACCGAAGGCATTTTGTGACCCTTTGGCCAAATTCATGCCTAGAATAAATTTACCCAAGTCATTTTGGTTCCACCATGGGTGAGTTTGGCCATTGTCTGTGTCTGAACAAGGCACTTGCTTGGTTTGGGGCTGCCTGTGGACACAGATGTTTTGGCTTCCATTTTCCAAGGTGTCTGAGTAGTGATTTTGGATGCCACCATTTCTGGGGGCGCCACTGGAGACCCCCTAAGGGAGCCCGGTCTTCAGGGGGTTCAGCGCGCCCATGTTCTGAGAGATGTCTCAGTTTGGGCACCCAGAAATACAAGTCACTTTGTCCAACGTAAGTGCCTCTTTAGCCTCCTCGGAGCAGGAGCCTTTATCATGTGCCCTTTCCCTCTAGGTGACAATGTCCTGAGCTCTCCTATGGAAACTTACGATACGTGGAGTGGGAGGAAGCTGCTGCAGGTGACCGAGGAGAATGCCACTGAGATCCCAGAGGAAGCTGAAAATCGATATGTGAAGAACTGCACTGAACCAGGTAGGAAGGAATAATTCCTTCTCCTCCTCTTGAGCCAGCCATCCTAGCTACTGAAATTCTGAGTTGGTGTCACCAGGGGACTTTGATTGCACAAGTGTTGTATCTATTAGTTTGAGAGTCATACCACACTCTAACCCTGTATCTCCTGGATGTATGTGTAATATTAATGTTTCAAACTCCCTCTCCTGAGGAGTACCCCAAATGGGCAGCTGTTGACTACTATTTCAGGACTATGCACAGAGGGATGGCAGGAGGAATGGTTTGCCTGTTTACTGCCTGGAAATGTAACTCCAATTTTGGCACAACGATCAGGAGTCAGGTAACCGACTCTCACCACTAGGATCACAGTCAGGAAATATGGGATGTTTTCTTATAATAACCAAAAAAAAAATTTTTTTAGAGGAGGGATTAGACCTAGGTGAAGCGCTGCTTTTTGAAGCCACTTTTACCAAATCGTTTGCTTATTCTAAAAGCCTCACATCTTTATTTCGAGGGATATATCCTTTCACTGTCATTTAAAATAAACCTCTCGCAAGTCTACACAAAACTATTTCAACTTTGCCTGGGGGGGGGGGGGGGAAGAATAGGGATTCTTTAACTTGCATTCACTTGATCATGTATCACATTTGTTATACTTAGCTGAAAATTAAGATAATAAATCACTAGTGGTAAGGGAAGCTTCATAGGACATGCAACCCTTTATTTTTTTTAATGGAAGAATTTTGATGTGGTTCAAAGTAAGGGAAAGTACTTAATGCAGTTCTGTATTCTTCAAAGGATTATATTGGTTAACCGCTTGAAAAAATTCTGTTAAATACAGTTTGTATTGTAACTCTGCATATATATTTCCCCCCGTAATCCTTAATAACATTTCTGAGACAGTTGGAGGATTGTTCCATTTTCAAAGACAAAATATATTTCAAAAATTATTATACCAACTCTTTCCTTGATTATAATCCTCCCATGCAAAGAAGATCCCTTCTTACACGTTCATACCAACATTTGTAATAATCTGTCTCCCTCCCCTTCTGAGCTTTAACATCTGCTGTCTCATCAGCATAAGCCTTTCCCATTACCATCCCAGACTAAAATTTGTCTATTTGAAATGTGTTTTTTGTAGAAATGTAAAGAACAATAATCACAGGAGTTAACTGTGCGGCTTCTGTGAGATAAAGTGGAAATGGTAATGCCAGTTACAAATGTTTCCATCAATTGCCATGTGGTGCTGAAGTGTGTTATTTTATGGTATTTATGAAGCTAATTCACACGTCACTGACTACTGTGGAAAAGTATTTCTAAAAATGATGTGTCTTTCTCTGGAAGCTGCGGCTGCTTTTGTAGACGACACCTAGCGGGTGCTAAAGGTGAAAAATACATGTCTTTTGTTTTTCTGCTAAATTTTGGAATAAGTCTTTGTGTAGAGCTGGTCAAAGATTTTCCCACGGAACACTTCTGTTGGACACCACTGATTCAACAGAATCAAAAAGTTCTTTGGGAACACATCGATTTTGCCAAACTTTTTGGCGAAACGCCAGCCAGGGGTGTCACCTGGCAGCCTGATTTCTTGCCAGCCAGCCAGGCCCTCTTGGCTTCCTGACTCTCGGACAGTCGGCGTGCTTGTGGAATTCGATAGCCCCAAGGGTTAGCTGCCCATGGACTTGAGCAGTTTGATGCACGCCAGTTGTCCTGGAACAGAATTTTTCATTCTTTGAAAAACTTCAATTTTTTTACATTTAGAAGGGGCAGTTCCCCTTCCAATTCTTACCTCCCCCTCTACAAATCAGAACTTTCCTTGGGAAGGAAATTTCCCAGACAGCCTTTCTCTTTACCTCTGTTCTAGAATGAAAAGAGCCTCCTTCTAAAAAAACCCCCTAATAACAGCTTTCATGTTTACACACGTGGACACGTGCATTGTGATTTCATTCCCTTCTACCGCTGCTAAAACAAAACTGATGTAGGGCCTGATCCAAAGTCTTTGAAGCCAATTCAAGTATTTCCATTGGTCCAGTTGGTTTGCATCTGGTTCGTACAGAATAACCTTTTCTGCTGTGATACCCACTTCTCAATTCATGATAGATGATGGAATGTAAGAAGTAGAAGGCAGACTCTGACAGGCAAGAAGACTGTAGTTGTAGAATGTATCTCTTTGCTGTTGTTCCCTAAGGGTATGTCTATACTAGCCCCCTAGATCAATCTAAGGAGGCTAATGAGGGTGACCGAAATTGCAAATGAAGTGCGGGATTTAAATATCCCGCGCTTGATTTGCACGTTCCTGGCCGGTCACCATTTTAGAAATTGACTAGCCCGAAGTAACTGCCCACGTCTACACACGGCAGTGAAACGGGATTCCGAAATAAAGCCCTAACTCGAATTAGCTGGTAAATCTCATTGCAGGAGGAATACCAGCTAATTCGAGGTAGGGCTTTTTTTCGGAATCCGGTTTCACTACCGCGTGTAGACGCGGGCAGTTACTTTGGGCTAGTCAATTTCTAAAATGGCAACCGGCCAGGAACGTGCAAATCAAGCATGGGATATTTACATCCCGCACTTCATTTGCAATTTCAGTCACCCTCATTAGCCTCCCTAGATCGATCTAGGGGGCTAGTGTAGACATACCCTAAAAGAATAGCATAATTGTTTTGTTTCTTGTTTATCTACAAAACTACATTTTCATTATGAAACCTAGAGGTTTCTAACAACAATGGGTCAGAATTCTCAGGACATTTCTGTCCCTTGTATGTTGAAATGCTGATGGAACAGTTGAATGAAAAAAATTGTAATTCAGACAGTTTTTACATGTTTGGTTTTTGTCAGTTAACCTGTCGTGCAAATAGCAGACAAAATTTTGGGTAAAAATGCATGTATGTTTTCTTTTAAAACTGCGTATTCTTTTCGGTTTCTCTTCAGAGCATAGTCTTACATTTTGCTGTCTTTTTTCTTTTTCTCCTTTTTTAGGTAGTTTTTCAGAGAGTGTTCACTAATTAATCCAGTGAAAGAATTTTATTAATGAAGATTCACACAAAATACTGTGCTTAATTTACTTTGACATATGCATTTTCTTTCTTTCTTTCTTTCTTTCTTTCTTTCTTTCTTTCTTTCTTTCTTTCTTTCTTTCTTTCTTTCTTTCTTTCTTTCTTTCTTTCTTTCTTTCTTATCAGTAGATCTTTAAGTGGAAATGCAGGGCCATGTTTTAAGTTTCTGTAACAGCAGTATCAACACTGCTCAAGTTAATGCAGTTACCTTGGTATAACAGACAGACTCTGGCTCATGCTTGTTATTCTGTAGTACTTTTAATCACACTTTGATTAATGCCAAAGGATTAATGCCCACAAAACAGATATCAGACAAGATCACAAAGAGAAAACAGTTTCTTGCCACTTTAACCAGAAAGGACACTCTCTAAATGACTTAGCCACCTGCATTCTGCTACCTTTTGACTTAGCCACCTTTTACATCTGCACTTGAAAGGGAATCCTCTGAACTGTCATTCATGTTAAAATTCGACACTTGCCAACAAGGACTTAACAAGAATTTGAATTATCTCACCCATTACCAAGACAGTTTCCCCAATTATCACCTGTAATACCATTAACTCACAAACATCCCACTCTCCCTACCTTTAATATCATCAATTCACAGACACTTACCTTCCTTCCTCCCCCTCCCCCCCCCCCCCCGCATCCCCCTTCTGTTCTGCAATGTGATTTGTCCTTTTCATATTTGTTCATTTTTTTAATTGTATCCTTTGGTATATATGGTTGTGACTACTTTCTTCCACTATTTGATCTGAGGAAGTGGGTCTGGCCCACGAAAGCTCATCATCTAATAAACCATCTTGTTAGTCTTTAAAGTGCTACATTGTCCTGCATTTTGCTTCAACTACCCCAGACTAACACGGCTACATTTCTATCACTATTTGAAATACTTGTAATTTCTTTCTGTGTGGAACTATCACTGGTTACTTTGTTGGAATTCTGAATGAAGGGATGAATTTGACCCATTATCTTTTGTAATTCACTGCTCCTTATGTGTTAACACAATTCCCTGTGGTCCCTTTCCATGGAGAGGGTGAGTCTTTTACAGCCCGTAGACGCAGAAGCTGGATCTGTAACTCAAGCTGTAGAAACGCCCCCTATTAGCTGTAGAAGATCCCTGGTTCACCTTTAGGTGTTGGCTGCAACTGGAGACTGTCATTTATTTACAAAACCTGTCAAACATCAGACATGCCAGGCTATTATAATATTCATCAGTACCAGTCTCATGTGCATTTCAGCAACATATGCAGAATTTGCTAGCTAAAGCGTGTGTATAATATATTTGGGTCACACACAGAGATCTGTTGACTTCCCTATCCTAGAAGCTACTGGAAGCTCCTAGAACCAGCTATAGAAGCTACAAAAGCTGGACATCCAAGCTAGAATATAGCCTTTTGGGTTTTTTTTAAACTTTGTGAACAGAGATGAGATACATGTCCAGACTTATCACAAAAACCATACTTTGGCAAATATATTTATTCGTTTTAGCTGAGTATTCTTACTAGTTCCCAGCACCTGCAAGTGGGTTTGAAGTCCCTATTGCCTGGTATACAAGAGATTGGAGTTGGGCGGTAATGTGATTTATATTGTGGAAGCATGTAGGAGCTCTAGGCATGAATCAGGGCCCCTTTGTAACAGGTGCTGCACAAACCCAGAACAAAAATATGGTGCCTACCGCAGAGAGTTCAAAATCTGTGCATTTCTGCGCCCTTTGGCACAAACCTTCCTATCAGATCTGCGTGGGCGTACGTCATTGGAGCGCGGGTACTTCCGCACAGGCGTGTCTGATGACCTGTACTCCCAGAGATCACTTTGGTCAAAATTCTGTCCCCTTTTGCAGCCATCACCTTTTTCTCGCTGCCTGGTTTCAAAGCAGTGAGCAGTGGGATTAGGCGGCCCCGTGGGACTGATGCAGATCCCACTGAAGTCAATGGAAAGACTCCCCCGGTGCCTTCCGTGAGCTTTAAATCAGGTCCTACGTGCCCTCTTGTTCTGAGCTGGGAATGTTCTGTAGACATATAAGGACTGAAGTAAGGATGTAAAGTCCCATTTAATTGGTCAGCTGGTTACATATTATGCTTAACTGGTTAACCAATTAAAGGGGGCCGAGCAGAGTGGGGCTGCTCCAGGCCAGCTCCTTGCCCCCGCCCGCTGCAGATAGGGGCTGCTACAGCTAACCGAAGTGCCTGGCTTGAGGTGCGCCCAGGCCAGGCCCGCCGCATACAGGGTCTGGAGTAGCCCCCTGCCTACGGTGGGTGGGGAGCTGCTCCACCCCCTGCTGTTAATTGGAATTGGGAAGCCTCACCCATTAAGAGTGAAATTTACCGGCTAACCATGCATATCCCTAGAATGAAGCATGTTGGGGGAAGAATCCAGAGTTGTGCATCAAGAGTCATAAAAGGAACCGGGCTTGATCCTTCCCTTCTGCTCTGTCAGCTGCAGAATCCAGAGCTTACGTGGCAATCACTCTGGTTTTATTTGGATACTAGAAGATTTACCCAGCGTGGCTCGGGTCCTTAACTCAAATAAGTTTTGTTTTCCCTGCTTTAAATCATTGTTCCAAGGTAAGACTGGGGATGGGGGGGTTCATTGTGCAGGCTGCCTCGGGGAGAGAGGACAACCTTCTGCCCTCTCTCACTGCAGCAGCTTGGGGCCAGGTGAGAAGTGCCTGTCCATGGCCGCTGCAGTGGGCACAGCTGGGGGAGAGGTGCATGTCCCTCCAGATGTGGACGGACAGACACACAAACAGACAAACTTTCTGAAATTATTGTAAATATCTGTCCCTTTCTCCACTCCTGTCCCCTGCTGGCACTGTAGGGTTTCCATCTCTAGCCCTTTGCTGCCCCCTGTGGTCATTCTGCAGTATAACCGTCTCTCCTCCCAGACCCCTCCCTTTTCATTTTATGAGAAACAATTGAATTCCAGGCAGTTATATAAGTTATGACAAGAGGAAGCTGCATACCAAATTTGATGGGCCTGGTTCTTACCGTCTAAAAGGAGTTCTCAAACAAACAGGCTCACAGACGGAGAGCCACATAGACGCACAAACTCTCTCAAATATATTGTAGATAATGTGAACTTTTTGGATGTTCTCCTAGCTTTCAAAACCACAGCTAGAAGTGATGGTGAGTAATCACTCGGAGGAAAGGATTTGTATTAGCCATGCCGAGCGTTTCAGCTTTTAAGGCCATGTGCCTCTTTAACAGCTGTAGATCTTAAACGAATTAGAGGAAATATTGACTATCAATCTAAGGAACTCTCCCATCATTTGTTTTTAAAACGCAAATGGTTACATGGAAGGGTTTTGAGAGGAGACCAGCTTTTTTCCTGCTGTCTGTGCAAACTGTTGATACACAGAACCGTTAAGAACATAAGTTAATCTTTTGACCGCTGGGCTTGCAGAAGAAGCAATATAAACAAATACAATCAAACGTCTTACAGTAATACAGCAACCAAGTGACAATTTCTCTAAGTAGGGAGTTTGCACAGAGGAGATAGGCCAGGAAAACATGCTTGATAGCAGCTTCTTAATTAACAGTGGCCCCACAAGAGGCAGAGGACGAGGGGGATAGAACGAGGCAGGGATTTGACACTCCAGACTAATGAATAATTTGAAAGCATCTTTTCAAGCCTACAAGTAAAAGAGTGTGATAATATGTACTTCAAGCAATCCAGCGCCGCCTAAGAGCTTCATTTTTCAGAAAGTCTTTAAAAATCTCTGCAATCAAAGGATGCAACTGGGCTGGCTGCTGATAGCTTTGTTGTGGGTGCCCAGAACATGTTGGGGAGAAATTTGCAAGAAAATAACCATGCAGCTGCCACTTGTGTTCTTCTCCTGTACCACACTGGAAATGTACTCTGAGTGCTGGGGACTAGAGGGCATCCCTTTAAAAAGAAAAATTAGCATGACTGGAGTCCACCCCGGTGCATGGTCCCAGTATGCATTCAGGCCCTCCACAGCCAGCTCCGCACAGCTGTAATGCTCTTGCCGATTGCAGGAGCTAGAGTCTACATCTAGGGGACAGAAGGGTCAGGGTACAGAATATATAATCCCGGGGACAGAATGAGCCCCCTTCATCCATTCACCAGTGTTGCACTTTGATGTTTAACTGTGGCCTGCTGGTACATTAGCTGACTAGCTGACTTTTGAAAGAGCCGCCCTTCGAGGAGTTTCTGATGAGGATGCTGGGTGAGAACACCTCCGGAATTAAGAACATAAGAACGGCCAGACTGGCCCAGACCAAAGGTCCCTCTAGCCCAGTATCCTGTCTGCCAACTGTGGCCTATGTCAGGTACCCCAGAGGGAGTGAACACAACAGGGAATCCTCACGTGATCCTTCTCCTGTCACCCATTTCCAGAGAAACAGAGGCTGGGGACACCATTCCTACCCACCCATCTGGCTAACAGCCATTGATGGACCTAACCTCCATGAATCTATCTAGCTCTTTTTTGAACCCTATTAAAGTCCTAGTCTTCACCACATCCTCTGGCGAGGAGTTCCACTGAGATTATTAAATCTTTTCATGTTCTGGAAGGCATCTAGCCCACTATTGAAGCCCTACATTCCAGATTAGCTTTTGTGTTACACCCTCTCTTCCTTACTTAGTGGCAGATTGCATTTACTGTATCTGCAAGCATCTCTCACCCCCCAGCAATGATAATCCTGCCTAAGATAGCTCAGAAACTTCAGCGCTGCCTGGGTGTGCCCCAGGCTCGGAACATAGGATACTAACATGGAATGGGCTGTCAAGTACTTGTAGTGTCGTGGGTTCATTTTGCTGGCAGCATGGCAGGTTATAGCTCCCATCCATGCCACTGAGTGTGCAAGAGTTGGCATTTCTAAGTGCTTAACCGAAGAGGCAAACTCCTGGAGATTTTTCCCAATATGTCTCCATGCAACGGGGAGGAATCAGAGACATTACATGTGGACGGGTTTTTTTTCTCCCTTTCAGGTTGCCAGAGCGGGGCAAAGGAACGTTAGTGCCAAAGTGCAGGATAATGGAGAAGCAGCACGGTCGGCCAATTAGTTGATCCTTCTGTCCCACCAGGATTCTTAATGCAGTAGGGGCACAGTGAGTTGTACAAATAAGTAACAAGGCTCCATCACAACAGCATTAACAATCTATTTAAAGAGTGCCACGTTCAATCTGTTTTCCAGATGCCCTGGTGCAAATGGCTTGGAGAAAAGCCTGATTGATGCTCAACAGAGATGGTGAACTATCCAGCACCGAGGAGCCTCGTCTGGGCTCTGTGGACCATGGTAGTTGAAGAGTCCCTGTCAGGTGGTCCAGAGAGCTGCTTCTTTTAGGATCAGTGAACTTTCAAGCACGTTTCTTTCCCACTGCTTACAGGCCCATCCTAGACTCTTTTGGGGCCGCTCTGAGGATTTTCTCGACCAACTAAAGTAAAGATAAAAACACATTTCTGCATCCCAGGCAGCCGCTCCATGGTTTTCTTTGCTGAGAGGACTGTCGATATAAAGTTCAACTGTTATCACATTTGTGGATGTGACACCGTAATTGGAGAAGGTGGCAAACGCGGGGGAGAACAGATCCAAATTGCAAAGGGACCTGGACTGTTTAGAGCATGGAGGGCTGAAGTCAACAAAGAGGCATCCAGCACTGAGAAGTGTCACGTCTGACAGATGGAGAGAGGAGTCCCACAGCACCATAGGGACTAAAAGGACGCTGCCAACCAAGTAGGCAGACCCAGGACACTGAAGGCAGTGAATTTTCTCCTGGTCTCTTTACTCCTGTCCATGTAACCCACCGGTCAGTGTGAGTCATGGGGCCTCCTTTGGGCCTGATCCAGAAGACTGGGTTCTCTTTAAGCCCCCAGCTACAGAGTTAGTTCAGCCTGTAGAGACCCAGGCTTTTGCCCGGTCCCCAATGTGTTGACCAAGTCGACTGGCCATCTCATAAGCCTCACAGTTTCTGCAGGGAGATTGGGTCTGGGCAGTTGCCCGCTGGAGCATTTCCATTCCAGAAATGGTCCCCCGTAGGAATATGTTTGGGGAGCCCATTGAAGGGACTAAGGCTTTGTCTACCCAACATGACTGAACTAAGTTTCGCTGGGAAAAGTGCTGGTGTGGAGAGCGCTAGATTGGCCGAAGTGGTTCTCCTGCCGATATGGTTAATGTTGCTCATTGGGAGTGAATTATGCCAGCAGGGGAGCGCTCCCTGCCACAGACCTTACAGCAGCGCAGCAATAGGGGTGTCGCTGTGCCCCCATGCAGTCCGTAATGTAGATGTAGCCTAAAATGCTCTGGGTCTGATCCCCTCCCTCACCTTACGCGGTCACTCGCGTTAGTGCAGTGGGTGTAAGTTGTTACCGTTCTAACGGGGGCGCGTTTTTACATGGGGGAACGCCCAAGGTGCAAGGCAATGATAAATCTAACCCTCTCTGCTTATAACTGCAGTTGTTTTGCTGTCTTAAGAGCTAATTATTCCTACTTGATCTAAGAAGAGAGAAGTAGCCCCCCCTCCCGCCTCAGAACAGGGTCTGTGAATCCTTGCAATGGAAGCTCAGAAAGAGGGCGAGAGGGGATTTTGGCAGGTATCATTTGCCCTCTTGGCTTTCCCTCCTGTCAGCTCCTAAGTGCCTTGTAACTTAGCTCCGGTGTTTGAAGTCAGATTGTGCAAAACAAGCAGGGTTTCCAAAGCGACTTAGAGAGCAACCTGAGCCTGATTTGTAAATGCAAGGAATGCCATACTCCCCAGCCCATGTTTGGCTCTAATGAGTGGCAATCAGGCGACTTTCTAACATAAATCTCTGTTGTTAGTCTGAAGTGGATCCACACTCCTCCAAAGGGCAAGGCCAGCAATTCTGCATCCTTTGATTCTCTCTTCCCCTTTCAGTGGTGGCTAACGTGCTACCAGCCTCCTGTTTTACTACGAACTTGTATCATTATTGACTGTACATTGTATAGACCCTGCAAAGGTTTTGTGCTTTCTTTATGGAATGATGGAAGCAGTCACTGGCCTAGCGTAGGCTGCTCTGGGAGTTGGTCCAATAGAAAATGTGACTTCAATGACCTCGTTTCTCGCCTATCCCGGGACCAGCACGGCTCCAAATACACGGCATAGGTGAAGTTACCTACAAGCAGTCCGCGCTAGTGCAGCGTGGTTTGTGTGGAACGGGTTTGGGTGCGTTTTGGGCACAACAGTGAACAAAGCTGGAGACCCGGGGCCAGATCCCCAGCGGGTGTGAAGTCCGTGCAGTGGTCTTCAGGGAAGCGACGCTGGTTCAAAGCAGACAGGCAGCTGGTTTGCACACTGTTGGCGTAACTTTCAGCAGCATTAACCACGGGCTGCCTGTGGGCTGTGAGTTACATACCGGAGTTTCATGCATTTCATTTGCTGCATGCGCAGCTGAGTCCCGCATCTCGCCTCCTGCTGTAAATACACGTCCATGCCTCCATCCCGGGGCAGGTTGGCAGTGCGACGGTGCCCTGAGAGGATTTACAGTGACAGGGCTGGTCCAAGTCCCCTTGGTATTACTGTCACTGATGGTAGTAAAACACACTGCGCCAGATTCCACCCTGCACTCCCATGGCCTCAGTAGACAACCCAGACTTGCTGCCGGCTCTGCTGTCTCCCTGATAGGGGACTCCTCAGACGGTATACAGTTGCTGGAGCAGCTCCTACATATACCCCCACCGGCTTCCTGCAGAGCAAGAGGTCAGGGCCACGGCTGGGGTGTTCCTGTCTCACACTCATCCCTAGCTGCCGGACGGTCCCCTGGGACTCTGGTTAGATTATGTAATTAGAGCTGCCGTAAGTTACGCCAGGGATGTGAGCATGCTCTGGACAACCGCAAGGGACTGTGTGCTCCATTCAGCTGTCAAGGGCCCACCTGAGGACTTTCCGCCTCCTTCGGTGGGGAGAATATGTTAAATCTCCAAACCTGGGTGTCTCGCTGCCCCTGCCAAATCCCCGCATGTCTCCACCCAGGCTCATTTCACTGCCGATGATACATGCTAAGGCAGGGGGCAAACGGCGTCCTTGCTGTGAGACTGCTTACACCTCGCCACCAGTGGATCTGTCTTCAGCAGGAGAAAGGAACGGCTTGGAGTTCTTCCTCCTCTCGCCACCGAGGAGCCACTTACCGGGGCGGTGTATAAATATTTATGACTTAAAAGCCATGAGAGTCCCCGAGTGAAAGAGGTTCAGAGAACCTGCACTGAAGGTGTGTGCCAATCCATGACCATCACCTATTTGCGTCTCGTTGTCTCAGTGGTGACTGTCTTCACTTTTACATATTTCCGAGGGGCCTGACTTATTCAAAAATTAGATTTTTTTAATAACCTGGAAAACCAGAATTGTGTGTGTGTTATTTCACACGGGTTGCGAAAGGACTGAACAAAAAATAAAACATGAACATGTTGCCTTGTAGAATCATGGTTTGGCAGTGATTTGAAACTGAGCACACAAGTCAGAAATGCACTAATTTTTGCGTACCCCAAAGATGACCTAAAATGTAAAGAAAATAAAGGTTATCAGAGAAGAATGACCCACAGGAGTCTCTCCTTACAATAGTCGTGACTATGGAAAGCATTTTAGGATGGCAAAGGGGGCAAAGAAGTAGTTAGGATGGATAAACCGAAGGGACGAGCTGCCTTTCGATCTTCAAAATTCTGTTGGTTTAATTCTGTTTTACAGTCCCACAGAGAAGTTTTTGACAGGAATAAATTAAACTCTTTAACAGAGATTGTTATTGTCACTGTGTCCCTAAAGTCCGGCCAGACTGTCTAATGCAAAGGTGGGTGAGGTAATGTCTTGTATTGATTCAACACCTTTCGAGCAACTCAAAGCTCTTCTTCAGGTCTGGGAAATTACCGTGGCACTGAGGTAAGTGCCTGGTAGAGCAGATTGCTTAGCATAAGTAGTTAATATGCATTTCAGGGGACCATTCAAGACGAGTGATTGTTTTGTGAAAGGTGTTTACCTACAGGTGATGTGGGGGCTTTGTCATCTCCTGGTATGTTGTGGGTGGGGGACGTTGATCATTGTAACAGTGGAGACATGTCCTCAGGTCTGGCATTTGTTGCTTTGAGTGGGCTCTGGTCTTTGGGGAGCTTGATTCTGATTATGAGCTCGGAGAGGTTGGGGGATTGTGTGAAGGCCAGAAGAGGGGGTCAGGAACAGTTTCTTTCAGGTTGAGGTGCCCATCAAGTAAGGCTTGTAATTGTTTGATGATACCTCATATGGAGACATGCCCAGAATTCGATCAGCTTTGACTCTTAAGTTAATTAGGGTGAAGGCTTTGGGCCTAAGCAGTTAAAGTGATCCTGAATTTCCGGCACAACTTTAAGACTTAATTGTGGCATGGGGAATTGTTGCACAGGGGGCAGAGTTTTGCTTAGGCCATGTCTTCACTAAGCAGAAGATTGATGCTGCTGCAATCAATCTTCTAGAGTTCGATTTAGTGGGTCTAGTTAAGACCCGCTAAATCAAACTCAGAGGGTGCCCCCATCGGTGGCCAGTATTCCTGCTCCTGTGAGGGGTAAGGGAAGGCAACAGGAGTATTCGCTCCCATTGCCTTCCTGCTGTGGGGATTGCAGGGAAACTCGAATCAAGGTACATCAACTCCAGCTACATCATTAACGTAGCTGGAGTTGCGTATCTTGATTCGACCTTCCCCTTCTGTGTAGACCTGGCCTTACTTACCATGACTGCCACCATGAAATACCTTTTATCCTTTTATTAAGTATACTTAAGACAAGCTACAAGATACTTTAAGAATCAGTACTGATACTTAAAATGTTTAAAAAAAAACCCCGCGTTGGTAGTTTTCCCATCTTCTCTTTCCCAGCTGTCAAAGGAAGTCTCCTTTGATTGGCAGTCGTTTGTACTCCGTCTTAAAGACAGTGACACAGGAACACGAGGGTGAAAAGAGAGCATCACTTGTAGGGTTTGGGTGGCTGTCATTGGATATCTGAACCTGGTTTGCCTTTAACAAATACACCTACAGGGTTAGCTGCTTGAAAATTACAGGCCTTGCTCTTGATCTCATAGATTTCAAGGTCCAAAGGGACCATCATGATCATTGTGTCCCTAGCCAAACTTTGAGCAGAGTATGGCTCAAACATAGCTCATAGCCTGTCTGGTCACAGCAGTGTAGCAAAGCTGGATTTGTCCTGGCTGGGCATGCAGACTCTGATTAGACAGAAAATGTAAAGAGAAAATAAGAAGGGAGAAATAAGGAGGAGGGATGGAGCATGGATGCAGACAAAAGGTTAATAGTAGGACCTTCAAGTTTCTATCTCCAGTGCTGCTCTGACTTAAGCGGGAAGCTGTGATGTCACCTGGTTTTCTGTTTTTGCCTGGTTTGGTCAGGACTGTGACGGACCGGGCCGTGTCTGGGTATAGCTGAGGGCGCCCGCTCAGGGCGAATTGCTCAAATCCGGGGCTCCTTACAGCCCCCAGACTGGTGACCTTTCCAAATAGGCCACAAACCAGTCTCACAGAGCGCTTCAACAGCCTGCCTGAAGCCTCACGAGCAAAACCCCTCCGACACCCCAGCAATATCCGTGCCCCAGATGCCCCGGGCCTCATAAACAGGTGGGGGGTCCTAGCACCCAATCCCACCTACCCCGAACAAGTTCTGTCCGGTTCCAAGAAACCAGCCACAGATCCTTGGTCAATTTACCCTCTGGATCTTACCCACAAATCACGCTGGGCCAATCCTTTAGAATCTAAAACTAAAGGTTTATTATCACAAGAAAGAAAAGCCTGAGAGTCAAGTTGTTAAAGAATAGTACGTTACATGCACCGAATCTCCCAGTCCTCGATGCAGGCTCTAGCAGAGATGTTACAGCTGCTGGTTTAAAAGTTCTTGTTGCGCATCCTATCATCGGGATGGGTTCACAGGTCTTCCAGGCTCTTCGATCCCTGCAGTGCTGCCTCACAATATTTTCATGTGCTCTAGTTTTTGACGGACTTTAAGAACGAATTTAAAATGTTTGGATTTCAAAGTGTTGAACCCTTGAACACTGAAATGTTTGAGTTTTAGGGGCGAAGGCAGAAAATGGGAGTGAAGGTGAAGAACCACTTCACCTTCAACTCGGATGTATTTTATACTCCATTTTAGTAAAACAGCATTACAGGTCTAAATGAACTTACAGGCACCAGATTGGGAAGCTCTGGGCAGCAGCAGAGCCATGGCAGCTGCCTGTCAGCAGACTGAGGAAGGCACCTGTGCTTCAGTTTATACTCCATTCATGAAGGTTATCTTCACAGCCATAGAGGCTAAGAGCTTGACTGCTCTTAACTGGAAACTTTAACTTTGCAGGGGTTGGTGCCATGCACCCAGGAGGCACTCAGTCCATTGTGACTGATCGGACGGTTCAAGCCCTAATAATACAAATCACTCTCTTGACTCTAATGTGAACAGCAACAGGAAGCTGAGTTTGAGGAAAAGAGCGGTTTCTCTTATGCTCATGTTTCTTTTGTAATTTGCCACCGGTGTAATTATTTGCATGTGATCTGGGAGAGGAATTATCCTGCCTTCTCTCTCTCTTTTCCCCCCTTCTCTCTCAACCCTTCATCTCCCTCTTGGGCTGAGGTTTTGTTTATTCTTCACTTCACTGTAGTCAAATAAATTCTGGTTACAAGCATTCTGGTGTGCTGCCATGTTCGCTTCCACCCACCCTCTGGGCTTGCCAAATGCCTGTTGTCTTGCATATCCCGTACCTTGCTGTTGTACCAAATCCCTATTTTTATGCGTCAGAGTATTCCAGGCTAGAAAGCAAACTACATGGTAACCCCCAAGGAATCAGTTTCAGGAAAACCTAGGGTTCCTCTTTATTTAGTATCTGTGCAGGGCACTAGATGTCTTACTGTCTCATAGGTGGTCCAGAAAAGGTGTATCAACTTAAGGAGTTTAATTAAAACAAGTCAGCAGTGGGGTGGGAATCAAAGGGCCAGAACTGAGCTTGATCTAGACCAAATAATCGCCAACTCTGAGGATTCCCAATTCCTGAGTCTGCCATTCAAAATCACGATATTTTTCTATTTACCTGCTTGGTCTTTAATCTTCAGGGTGCGCTTGGGTCATGTTCTCAAGTTTTATTCCATAATTGAGTGGGAGAAACATTTACCTGTATTGAAAGTGAAAGCTGAGCTTCCCATGTCATAGAATGATAGAAACCTAGGGCGGGAAGAGACCTCAGGAGGTCCAGCCCCCTGCCCAAAGCAGGACCAACCCTGCTGGACTCCAGGAGTCCGGGTTTTAGAACCCAACCGAATCTCATGAGTCTTGTGATGAAATCACAAGCGCTGGCATCATCAACATTGATATGACTCCAGATCTGGCCCCGTCATTTGCCCAAACCATAGCATCTAACAAGGCCGTGTGGGGTGCCGTATGCTGGTACAAGGAACAAATCAGAACCAGCTGGGTTTGAAGGGAGCATCGGAGTCTTCCCTGCTGTGTTTTGGATCGTGGGGAAAGATTTCTCCCTCACTCTGGTTTTCTGAGTCTCTGACATGTCTGTTTTATAAAGAGGCTGATTTAAGAGCATTTATGGTTTTATCTGAAAACAAAGGGTATACCCAGCTTGCTCACCTGTAATGATGTGCGGTTTAAATTTCTTGGCAGCAATAGTGTATTTTTGGAGCCAGGTTCAGATTTAGCTAAAATTGGGTCAGCTGAGACACGCACCGCAGGACTCCGCTGTGCAGTCCTGCCAGCCCCACCTGATCTAAAATCATGAGTCAGGCTCATCAAAAATAGTGAGATAATGTAAAAAGAATGTATTTGGGGGTTCTTTTATTTGCCACCTGCATTTTAACCGTGAGAGTGCACCAGCATCACACTTGGAAGCTTTCGACGCAGCCATGACAATTGGAAACTTACTTTTTCCTTACGAATAATGGCGGAAACCATCACACATCCGCGTGATGCCACGAGATTGTGACAAACCCGTCAGCGTTAACACCGCTATCCCACATGCTGAGTTTCAGGCAGGACAGGCAATAGGATGGGCGATTGCCTCCTTCTTCAGGTCTGGGAAAGGAACGAGGAAGTGTTTTGTGTTGCTCAAAAGCTTGTCTTTCTCACCAACAGGAGAGGGTCCTATAAAAGGTATTTCTGCGCCCACCTTGTCTCGTCAATATCCTGAGACCAACTAGCTACATTCTTGCTAAGGCCCTGGGGAAGGTGGGAGGGGCATCTCCTTGCTCCCAAAAGGGGTGGGGCCTTGGGCAGAAGGGGCGGAGCTGGGGCAGCCAGTCCTCAGCACTGCCCAGAGCGCACTGTGCCACAGTCCCTTTCCCCCTTCCAGCCTTCAAAGCTGCCTGGAGCATACCACACAGTGCTCCGACAGCGATTTAAAGAGCCCGGGCTTCAGCCGCCACTGTGCATCGTGGGCCCTTTTGAATAGTTGGGCCCTAAGGCAGTTGCCTTCTTTGTGTGTGCACGTGTGTGTGTACACACAAACACACTCACACACACACCAGTCAGCAGGCCGACAGCTACCACAACACTGCATACAATAATTTTCCAACCTCAGTGATGTAGGCCTGTTAATAAGGTGTAAAAGACTGCAGGGATACTTTAGAGAGAATTTCTGCATGGTGAATGGTTCCATTTTTGGGGCTTTTTATGTAGCTCTTTTTTGGAAATCTATTTCTGAAGGGCGATTTCCATCCATCTGGTCCTTGATGTGGAAATACAGCTGCCTGGACTTCTGATACTGCAGCTTCCCTGCCCATTTTCTTGCTCTCTCTGCATTCAGAGCAATTGGATTGTTTCGCCATGAGCTAGAATTAGGTTTGGGTTTTTTTTCTCCCGAGGGGAAACATTTTTTCTGAGGTTAGTGAAAAGGCCAAATTTATCAGCACGTGTGTGAGTGCGTGCGCTCCACACGAGCTGGCGTGGCTCAGAGAAGGGGAGCACCATTGGGTTGTGCCCCCACGGCCCTGCCGAGATGGGCCGTGAACAACACTCAGCAAATACAAAGTCTCGGTCGTGAGGCACGGAGGGAGCATTGCTGGGGTCGATTCATTTTGCTTTCTGGAGCTGACCAAAAATGAAGCCGTGAAGAGAAGAATATGACCGGGCACAGAGGAGTTACCTAGACGGGAAACAGTGCATTTCCTTAAAGGTAAAGTAGCTTCTGTTTACCATTTGGCTGGAGACTTCCCCGCAGCAAAGATGGTCTGCGATAGCTCTTGCCACAGCTTGTCATTCCGCTGTCATGTGAACACATATAAGAAGAACGAGGGGTCCGGTGTCAGTGGGAAAAGTTTCTGCAGCTGGGTTTCTTTAATACTGCAGGTAGGGAAACAAGGCTTTGCTCTTGGGCATATGAGCTTGGAAAGGGCAGGGCCAGGGGGAGGAAATTACAGCGTCACTTTTCACGGTACTGCAGCCAACACAGTTGGGAAATACTCAATGAGGGTGGTATGAATGCACTGACTGTACGTAGAGTTGCCAAACATCTGGGTTTCTACCAGAAGTCCTGGTCAAAAAGGGACCCTGGGAGCTCCAGACAGCACCACTGACGAGGCCATTAAAAGTCTGGTCAGTGGCACAGCTGGGACCCACGGCTAAGGCCTGCCCTGGCTCTGCGCAGCTCCTGAAATGGCCACTGGGTCCCTGCAACCTCTAAGCACAGGGAGGCTCCGCATGCAGCCTGCACCCGGATTGCCAGCTCCGCAGCTCCCATTGGCTGGGAACCGCGGCCAATGGGAAGTGCAGGGGCGGTGCTTGTAGGCGGGAGGGAAGCTCATGGAACCTACCTTGGCTCGCTATGCCCCTAGAGGCCACAGGGACCTGGTGAGCACATCCTGGAAACAGTGGTAAATGCCACCAGGACCCCACACGCCGAATCCCAAACCCCTGCCCCTGTCCTGAGCTCTCTCTTGCACCCAAACTCCTGGACAGGGCCTGCACCCTCGCAAACATCCCAACCCTCAGCCCCAGCCCTGAGCCTCCTCCTGCCTCCCAAACTCCTCATCCCCAGTCCCGCCCCAGAGCCCTTACTCCTCCTACAACTGGGTCCCAGCCAGATCCCTCTCCTGCACCCTGAATCTCTCATTTCTGGCCCCACCTGGAGCTTGCACCACCAACCTGAGCTCTCTCATCCCTCCTGCATCCCAACCCTCTGCCCCAACCCAAAGTCCCTTTCAGAGCCCACACCTTGTACCCACTCGTGCGCCCCAACCTCCTGCCCCTGACTCACACTCCAATCCCCTCAGTTCCTGCCCAGAGCCTGCGTCGCCTCCCATACCACAACCCCTTGCCCCCGGCCCAGTGAAAGTGAGGATGGGAGAGAGCAAGCAACAGTGGGAGGGGAAGGGAGCAAGAGTGGGGCAGGGAGTCTCGGAGAATGGCAGGGCAGGGGCTGGGCCTTGGGGCAGGGCGTTTGGTTGTGTGTGTGTAGAAAGTTGGCAACCTTGACTGTACAGTGACGTGTAGCCTGTGCCATCCGCACGTGCATGCAGATGAAGCGCTCGTTAGGTGAAATGCCATAAATATCCACTTGCTGGAATTTGACAGTGCGAGAGTTTTAGCTTGAGAGTCGTGCTGGGACTTTAGTTCGATCCCTTCCTTACAAGTAGGTTTAGTCACTCTCAGATTAGAGCAGCGCAAGCAACGAATTTGAACCGATTTGAGCTATTACTGTGTTGCTCTTAATCAATAGGCTTGCTTCAGACTCTGTATTTTGCTGGCCTTTTGTCTATAGGGCCTGATGTCTTTAATCAGAGATAGTCGTGTACTTTCAAAGTACAGTAATTGTTCATTTAACACTATAGATGCGTTTCTGAAAATGTTTGTGCTAAGCGAAAACGTGCTATGCGGGGTCAAATTTTCCCATTAAAAATAATGGAAAAGGTGGGGGTTGCGTTTCAGGTGGTGGTGGCAAAGTCAATTTTTTTGTTGATGCTCGGTCGTCAACGTCAGCATTAGATATCTAGCAACACAAGATAACTAGCAACACAAGTCGCTGCGGTTTGTTAAAACACAAAGATAAACACGTGAGTGAGCGGAGGAGCACTGTGACCACGTGTATTCATCCACTCATGCTAATTACCATTGTTTTCACCAACTTATACTGCTGCGCAAAGGAGTCCACCACTTGATTATTTTCGTATTATTTTGGGGACTGTCATGTTATTCGAAAAATGTTCCCTAAAAATAAAATCGTGCTATTGCGAAAACGTGTTAAGCAGGCATGTGTGTTAAACGAGTAATTACTGTAACCAGAAGCATGGCCAAGCCATTGAATTTCAGTCGGATTTGGGTGTCTCATTTCTTCAGGGCCTGTAGAAAATCTTAGGCCTGACTTATAAAGCAGCTGATGTGCAAAGTTCTGAGCACAGTCATTTTCCTTAGAACATAAGAATGGCCGTACTGGGTCAGACCAAAGGTCCATCTAGCCCAGTATCCTGTCTACTAACAGTGGCCAGCACCAGGTGCCCCAGAGAGGGTTGACCGAAGACAATGATCAAGCGATTTGTCTCCCGCCATCCTTCTCCAGCCTCTGACAAACAGAGGCCAAAGACACCATTTTATCCCCTGGCTAATAGCCTTTTATGGACCTAACCTCCATGAATTTATCCAGCTTCTCTTTAAACTCTATTATAGTCCTAGCCTTCACAGCCTCCTCTGGCAAGGAGTTCCACAGGTTGACTACACGCTGTGTGAAGAAGAACTTTCTTTTATTCGTTTTAAACCTGCTACCCATTAATTTCATTTGGTGTCCTCTAGTTCTTCTATTATGGGAACTAATAAATAACTTTTCTTTATCAGCCCTTTCCACACCACTCATGATTTTATAGACCTCTATCATATCCCCCCTCAGTCTCCTCTTTTCTAAACTGAAAAGTCCCAGTCTCTTTAGCCTCTCCTCATATGGGACCCGTTCCAAACCCCTAATCATTTTAGTTGCCCTTTTCTGAACCCTTTCCAAGGCCAAAATATCTTTTTTAAGGTAAGGAGACCACATCTGTACACAGTATTCAAGATGTGGGCGTACCATAGTTTTATACAGGGGCAGTAAGATGTTCTGGGTCTTATTTTCTATCCCTTTCCTAATAATTCCTAGCATCCTATTTGCCTTTTTGACCGCCGCTGCACTCTGTGTGGAAGTTTTCAGAGAACTGTCCACGATAACTCCAAGATCTCTTTCCTGATTTGTCGTAGCCAAATTAGCCCCCATGTGCTAGTCACTGCTTATGAAACATAACTTTAGAGATTAAGGGCTGTGCATTTTTACACAGTTAATACAATAGACTTTCCCGGCGAGTATCGTGTCAGAAGTGTTTCAGATCACGTGACCAAAACCTTCCGATTGCTTTGGTGTCACTGAAGCCAGAATTTGTCCCATGGTAATTAGAGAGCCTGCCACTGCCTCCACAAGTCTCTAGGGGGGGAAATAATGTGCTTCTCTGCCGCCTAGTAGAGCCCGTGGCTCTTTGCTCTTATAAGCATCACCCACTAAATTTGTGCCCCCACTCCGGGAGTTTAAAACTCAAGCCTTCAGATTTGCAGTTGCAATTCAATTGCAAGTAGAAAAATGTAGGCGTAAGTTGCCCGTACACAGGGTGGCAAATAAAAACTGCACAGGAACACCACGCTGTCAAGATGAGCAAGATTCAGAATTCTGCACCAAAGGGTTAGTTCCAGCCCAGATGCAAGAGAGATTGGAATGTCTTTTGGACCAAGGGACAAAGAGGTCCTGCAAGGGAAATCCAAGGAGTCACTAATTTGAGGGAGAAAAAGTGAATAAGGAAAATGTATTTATTTGTTCCCATAACATAAGAACTAGGGGTTACCAAATGAAATTAATAGGTAGCAGGTTTAAAACAAACAAAAGGATGTTTTTCTTCATGCAGTGCACAGACAACCTGTGGAACTCCTTGCCAGAGGATGCGGTCACGACTAGGACTTGAACAGGGTTCAAAAAAGAGCTAGATAAATTCAGGGAAGTTAGGTCCATCAATGGCTATTAGCCAGATGGGTAGGAATGGTGTCTTCAGTCTTTGTTTGTCTGGAAATGGATGACAGGGGAGGGATCACGTGAGGATTACCTGCTGTGTTCACTCACTCTGGGGCATCTGGTACTGGCCACTGTCGGCAGACAGGATACTGGGCTAAATGGACCTTTGGTCTGACCCAGTACGGCCGTTCTTATGTGTTATGAAAATATTTAGGCTTCAGTTTCTGTTTGCAGTGATGGTCTGAGTTATCAGCAAAGACCAATCCCCCCCCCAAGGGAGGAAATCAGTCTATATAGAGAGTGTATATTCTGGTCTGCCAGGGTTTGACCCTGGGGGCCCCTACACCACTGTATTTACCTGCACTTCCGCTGTATTGGGGATCACAGCTCTGTTGGGAGCTGCAATTGGCCAGATCTGCTAAGGGGCAGGTAAATATGGTGGCAGCAGCCCACTTAGGGCTAACCTTGATGAACCACCTGCTGTTTTATTGCCCACTCCTGGTCTTCAGGAACTTAGTTTAAATGTTGCTTTAAACTATTTCATTAGTGTGCTGCTGAAGATCATAAAATCACATCTCTAAAAAATTATCATCCCCCACCCCGGAGTGTCGTCAGGATAAGAGCACCAGTTTAATAGTACTGAGAGAGCCCCATACATCCCAAGGATGGCCCTGTCTGTAGTGACACCTGAACAGGGCCACAGCGCTGTACTTCCTCTGAAAGACGGTGTACTTCCTCTGAAAGACGGTGTGCTTCCTCTGAAAGACAGTGTCTCCAGCTCAGCCTAGATGCTCTTCCAAAGGCCTTGCCTTGCTTAGCTCTCCTGAGCTCAGAGCCTGAAATTCTGAGCAGCCTTTGCTCAATCCATGCAAGTCCCAGAGTGGATCAAGAGGTCTGTATTTCCAACTTGCGGGGACGTGTGCTCTTTCTTTGTCTCTCTGCCTCTTAGCTTTTGCACTTCATACTGTGGTGCTAGCAATAGGCTGCACAAATGAGCTAATCTTTGAACTAATAAATCAGGGACTATGTGCTATATTCAGATTAAAGTCATGGCCCTTTGAAATGAGGCATAGGTTGGGTGTGACAACTTTTCCCTTTTGTCTGTTTCAGAACTATATGAATCCTCCGTGCTCTTCCCACCTCCTGCTATTAATATACCGTTCTCTGGGGACTGCTAACCCGATATCTATGCTCTAAAGCTTGACTTTGACACCTGCCAATTATGGAGAGAAGGTTTCCTTTCTCGGTGGCTTTTATTAGAACTCCTTTCAGTCAGGATGCTGGCAGCAACTGGAGGATGGCTTGGTACGTGTCTGAAGGTGTCCTATTTCCACTGAAGGGAAGGATGTTGATTCAGAGAGAAAAGAATTGGGCCAGTGCACCCACCAACAAAGGGGGAGGTTAGTTGAGGTAGAGACCTTTTGGTTAACATAAGAACGGCCACACTGGGTCAGGACAAAGGTCCAGGTAGCCCAGTATCCTGTCTGCTGACAGTGGCCAATGCCAGATGCACTAGAGGGAGTGAAGAGAAACAGGGGATCATCAAGTGATCCCTCTCCTGTCATTCATTTCTAGCCCCTGACGAACAGAGGCTAGGGACATCATTCCTAACCCATTCAGGTTACTAAGCATCGATGGACCTAACCTCTCTGAATTTATCTAGTTCTTTTTTTGGACCCTGTTAAAGTCCTGGTCTTCACAACATCCTCTGGCAAGGAGTTCCACAGGTCGACTGTGCACTGTGTGAAGAAAAAGTCCTTTTGTTTGTTTTAAACCTGCTACCTATTAGTTTCATTTGGTGGCCCCAGTGCTTATGTTATGGTTCACTGATGCTTTGCCAGCAGCATTTGAAGGCCGGTGTGTGGGAGAACGACAGTGTAAGGTGTCATGCTTGTAAACTGATTTCTCTATTAAACAGGGGCTTAGACGGACAGAGAGACTGTATAGGCCCGAACCTGTGGGGTGAACTTCTTTAATGTCTTCCCCTGACAGAGTGAGCCATTATACTTCTCTTCCCTGGACCCAAGCCTCCAGCTCCCGAGAATGTCCGGCCTGCCAAAATGTGCTGTGGAACATGCTGTGTTTGTGTGTTGGTTGCTGTCAGTCCTGGACTAGGCTGCACACCTGAAATTTGTTTTGCTTTGGACCTCCACATGGCTGGCTGCCAGCAAATGGTAAACAAACATGGCAAAACTATACGGTACATCGCAACCCAACTGGTCAATGATCCCATGCAATGTGCACATCTCGCATCGGCAACCATTGCTATTTTTGTTCCTTTCTTCCTAGCTTAGCCCTTTGTTTTACTCTTTTGAAACCCGGGCCAAAACACAGGCTCACAAAGAATGAGCAGTGGCCTACCAGAGATCTAGAGCCCTTTGTTGGATTGAGGAGGGGAGAGGCTCCCTGGGAAAGTGGCCCATGGGTTAAAAACCAAAAGTGGAGATGCGCAGGGTGCAGCAGTAGAATCAAAATTCCTAAGCAAATTTGACCAATCGTGTAAAGGTCAAAAGTGTCTGCAATTGGATAAACAAATCTTTGTTACCTTCCGTCTAATAAAACTGCCTGTGTTAAATGCAGGGAGCAAACACCATTATTCTTCAGTACAAAGAAGGGAGCAAATATTTTTCTCGGCACGTTGCCTACCGGTGTGAATCAAAAACCCTACTGAAAGGTGGAGGAGAACCTATTTTATTTTGATTTTTTTCAATGATTCGTGAAATAAGCCCCAATCATTTTTTAGTGTAATTTTTTTTCTAGCTTACTGTTTGTTTTAGAAACCAATGAGGTAAAATCTTGCTAGCCCTTGTTTTTTGGAGGCCATGCATTATGGGTGTGGCTGGGAGGGGGGAGAAGCGTAACAGGGTGTCCCAGCAGTGCCGTGCCTTAGTTCTCCTCTTGGTTCCCCTAGTCCGAGACCGCTACTGTGTATTCAGTGACCAATCCGTTGTAGCATTAGGTGCCGGTTACGTCTCTGGAAAATGAGATGAGCAGCTGTGTTTGTGAGGAGCTGGTTGGCAGGGGAGCCAAGGCACTGACCGCTCCTGCATATGCCTCCTGTAGATTGCGAATTAGAGAATAGGAGGGATGGTAGGTTCTTGTACAATGGGAGGGCCTTTGAGGAAGAGGAGCAGTAGGTAGCTGCAGGTCATGCTGGAGAGGAGTGACTGAAGCCACTGCTGTGCTGTTTTGTCTACTCCACTGGGGTCCTGTGAGTGAGCCAAGAATGCTTTGTGGTCAGCTGAGTCGAAGGCTGGTGATATCTTAGATAGCATCAGGAATGTGATGTGCCCCCCGTCCACTAGGGTTGACTTCATCCCGTGCCTAATTGCGAGGCTTCTTGAATTGGTAGATATCACACATCATCACTGCTTTCTCAGTCATTTTGTCTAGAATGGAAATGGCCGGGGATTGGTATGGGGACATTTGGCATCTACAGCCAGGGTTTGGTATTTGAAGATTGGTAAATCTCTAGTAGTTTTCAGGGAGGAAGGCAGGTTTGTGTCCCTGGTGATTTCTGTTACCACAGGCTGTTGTTGCCATCCATTGGCTTTAACGAGTCAGGAGAGCCTGGATCTGTTTCGCAGGCGGTGTCTCGAATGCCACTACAGAATTGTTGAGCTGCGATGAACCCAGTTCGGCCAAGCTCTGTCAGAAGGATGGGGCAGGTGATGCCAGAATTTACACCTCTGTTCATTGGCTTCGTCTCACGTTTGGTTGCTCTTGTCTGAGGGGCAAGAGACGAGCGCTCCGCAGCTGTCAGTACTTGGCTCTCATTAGAGGAAAGGTAATTGCTGTGCTTAGGGTAAACTCGCTGAATAGTGGAGCCGCATTCTTGGAAACTGAGCTTGTAACAAACTGGATTCTGTTTCCAATTAATTTGAATCTTTCCAGGGTCTTAAGATTATGCCCTCTCTGCCGTGTCCTGTTGGGAGTTCATTGGGCAATGGTTGAAGTCTTGATAATCAGTTTATATTCCCTACAGTATGATTTTAGGATTTCACATTTTGATTTCTATGGTTTAGGTGTAGAAAAAATATTAACTTAATTTCTCTTGGGAGTTTGCTCCCTCCCACCTCTCCCCCACTCTCTGTGGTGATATGAGTTAAACAGAGTGTATGTAAGGAGCCAGCTTGAACACTGAGAACTCATTTCAAAGCCAGAAGAGCCTGGATGTTCAGCTCAGCTTATCCATATTTCTGCTCCCTTGTGCAACTTCCTTAAATGATTGTCACTGTTCATTTTGAGGTGAACTGCAAAGGAAAAAAGGGAGGAGAAAGCCCCTAGTTCATATTGGGGAGAAGGGATGGCTCAGTGGTTTAAGCATTGGCCTGTTAAACCCAGGGTTGTGAGTTTAATCCTTGAGGAGCCCATTTGGGGCAAAAATCTGTCAGGGATAGTACTTGGTCCTGCTGTGAAGGCAGGGGACTGGACTTGATGACCTTTCATGGCCCCTTCCAGTTCTAGGAGATAGGCAATCTCCATTCATATATATTTCTGTGTCTCACAAGAATTCATCCAACAAAGAGGAAAAGAGCTGAGGTTCCTGAGAGTTCAAAGTGGAAACAGAAGTAATAGGCAAACCCCCAGTTTTTCATCAGGCTGGGAAAAGATACAAAGCTATACTCCCCTCCCTGCTCCCCTTCTCTTCAAGTCACCTTTAAGTAAAACAAAGGAGTGTACCAATGGAATTCCATGTGCCACTTTATACTCTGTCCTCACAATGTGCACTGGTTGGTTGGTTGGTTACAAGGGTGTTACATCTTTGTAAATGGTTGCTTAGAGGCAAGGGCCTGATCCTGAAAATTGCTAGGTGCCTATAACAGGGTCCAAAAAAGAGCTAGATACATTCATGGAGGATTGGTCCATCCGTGGCTATTAGCCAGGATAGGCAAGGATGGTGTCTCTAGCCTCTGTTTGTCGGGGCTGGGAATGGGCGATTACCGGTTCTGCTCATTCCCTCTGGGGCACCTGTCATGTGGCGACTGTCGGTAGACACGATCCTGGGCTGGCTGGATCTTTGACCCAGTACGGCCGTTCTTCTGCCTCCTTCCGGACGCTGAGTACCTTTTGGAAAGTCTTGGCAATGCATGTTGGGACCAAAATGAGTTGCTGAGGGAACGCTGGGAACACCGAGGGGGTCACTTCCCCGTGTGCAGCTCTTTCCATCCCATAAAGTCATTTGTATCATCATTTTGGTGCCTTTTTTCAAAAGCCCACAAACCCGCACAGCCCTCCGTGCTGTCTGTTCTCTCCGACAGAAGCTTAGCACCTACCCAGCTCAGTACTGTAGCCATGAGCTTTGCAAGTACAGGGCTTACGATCCTGCCTTGGCTGCCGAGGCACAGGTTGCCCTGGTTCAATGGGGAGCATGAAGATTCCTTGGAGGACAGACTGCAGAGCGACATCGCGCGCACCGACTGACGGTGGTTGGTGGCATTCATGGAGCAACAGCAGATGAGGTCGACCTGAGAAACCAGCGCTGACGGGGGAGATTGCTTTGACATGCGTGTTTGGAATGAGGAGCAGCAGCTCCAGAACTTTGGACTGCCCTAGGCACGATGGGCCGAGCTCAATATGGCCCTCCAGTGCAGGCACGTCAGAATGAGAGCTGCACCGACAACGAAGAAGGAAGTGGTGCTCACGCTATAGAAACTTGCCATCACAGATTGCTTCCAGTCAGTCTGAAATCACCTTGGAGCTGGAAAATCCACCGCAGAGGCCATTGTCATGCAAGTGTGCAGAGCCGTTAATCGCCTCCTGCCTTGTGATGCTCAGCGATACTGCAGGGCCCAGTAAATGGATTTGCAGCAGTGGGGTTCATGAACGGTGGTGGAGCGATAGAAGGCATACGCATCCCTAGTTTGACCCTGCTTCAGAGCACAGTCACGGAAAGCCCTGGCTATGCGAGCATTGGTGGTCCGTTAGAGACACTTCACTGTCATCAATGTGGGCTGGTCGGAGAAGGTGCAAGACGTACGCATTTTTGAGATCACAGGACTATTCAGAAAGTTGTAGGCTTAGACTTTCTTTCCTGACTGGCAGATTACCCCTGGGAAAGGTTAAAATGCAAGTAGTGATCTTGGACAACCCAGCCTCCCTGTTGCTCCCCTGATTAGTGAAACCATATACCAGCATCTTGATAGCACCAAAGAACGATTTAGCTACTGACTCAATAGGTGCAGAATGATAATTGAATATGCTTTTGGTCAATTTAAGGGGTGCTTGTGTTTTTTACTCACAAGTTTGGAGAACAATGGGGGGAAAAATCACAATAGTTATAGCTGCCTGCTGTGTCCTGCGTAATGTAGGTGAATTAAAGGGGAAAACCTTTTCACCCGAAGTGGAGGTGCTGAGTTTCAACAGCCAGATACAAAGGATTGTTAGAAGATCTCAACACAAAACTGTACGACTCTGGTAGGCTTTGAAAGGCTATTTGAACAGTAGTGCTTTGTTGTACTGTGCAATACATGGCCTGTTAGGTATTGTGTGGTGATTTCTCTCTGTCCAGGAAT
Organism: Pelodiscus sinensis; assembly: GCF_049634645.1. Classification (NCBI taxonomy): domain Eukaryota; kingdom Metazoa; phylum Chordata; order Testudines; family Trionychidae; genus Pelodiscus; species Pelodiscus sinensis. Next base: position 194,397,917 of record NC_134713.1, read on the forward strand.
ATAACATTGTCAATATATCTATTCATGTTGTTTGTAACTTATCCTAGGAGTTGTGCCACACTGTTGTGATCAGTAACTGGTTACTTTTAGACCTGCTCAGTGGCAGATGTTTCAAATGAATAAAGCTGAGTTATGTTTTAGGTAATAGACATTTATTTTGTAACAGAATTCAATGCAAAAGAACTCAATAAAGGAAGAGGACAGACCTCCGGTGGGGAAAGAGCACTCACGTCCATTGCAGCTACACCTGCACTAGCTGTTGTTTTCATAGTGTGTGTGCAGCTGCGATTGTTTTTAATGTTCCCCAGGGCAGAGTGGTAGGGCTAGAACAGGGGGCCCATGGGAAGTCTCGATATTGAGTTCTCTTTGGGTTGCCGAGGGAGCAGGCCCAGATTGTTGAACCTGCACATCCACCCAGAGTCTGCCGCATCTGTGCTGACTGCATGAGCAGCTCTGTTATGACCCGGTGCATCTCCCTCTCCTTTTCCCATGCCATTTTGCTCTCCACTCTTTCCTTCTCCAGGCTGTCCTGAGTGTTGATCCTCCCAGTCTTGTGCTCATTGTCCAGCGCATCACTGACTGGTAGGATCTCACTGAACATGTCAGCCCATGTCCTCTTCTTTCTCTTTATTTGGGTCTAATGTTCCGCAGGGGTGGCGGGATGGACATACAAGGCAGCAGCTGCAGATCAAGCACTGGTAGGTGCCATTGCCATGTTCACTACAGAAAGGGAAACTGAAGGTGCAGAACTCCCTTCCCAGATACACTAAAGTTAGGGATTGCTTGTGCACGGTGCCGGTCCCGGTCCCATGGGGACTATGGCCCACAATGGGGTCAGGAAAATGATGTAATTGATCGATTGCATGACTCTGGTAGCAGACCTAACCATGTCAGTTACAAGATCAAGAACACATATTCCTGTTCATCCAGAAATATAATTTATGCCATCATGTGCCAACAGTGTCTGTTTGCTATGTATATTGGACAAACTTCTCAGACACTGTGGCAAAGAATCAATGCACACAAAACAGACATCAGACAGTTTCACAAAGAAAAAACAGTTTCTTGCCATTTCAACCAGACTGGGCATTGTCGCAATGACCTCACTACATGCATCCTGCTTCAAAGAGACTCGATAGCACCAAAGAACCAGACTACAAAGAGAAGCCTCAGAACTGTCATTCATGCTTAAATTTGACACTTTACAAATGGGCCTTAACAAAGATGCTAATTATCTTACCCATTACAAAGATAGCTTCCCCAATTATCACCCGTAATATCATTATCTCATAGACACTAACCTCCCCCCTTCACCCTCCCTCTGTTCTAAAATCTGATTTGTCAATTTTATGTGTGTTCATTTTTTTTTTAATTGTATCCTTTGGTATATATGATCGTGCCAATTTTCTTCCACAATTTGACCTGAGGAAGTGGGTCTGGCCCACGAAAGCTCATCACCTAATAAACCATCTTGTTAGTCTTAAAGTGCTGCATAGTCCTGTCTTTTGTTTCTGGTAGCAAAGGACATTCGTACTGAATCCTGGCACCATTTTCCACTGGCCGTGGTGATTTCATAGAATCATAGAATCATAGAATAATAGGACTGGAAGGGACCTCAAGAGGTCATCGAGTCCAGCCCCCCGCCCTCAAGGCAGGACCAAGCTCCGTCTACACCATCCCTGACAGATGTCTATCTAACCTGTTCTTAAATATCTCCAGAGAGGGAGATTCCACCACCTCCCTTGGCAATTTATTCCAATATTTGACCACCCTGACAGGAATTTTTTTCTAATGTCCAATCTAAACCTCCCCTGCTGCACTTTAAGCCCATTACTCCTTGTCCTGTCCTCAGAAACCAAGAGGAACAAATTTTCTCCTTCCTCCTTGTGACACCCTTTTAGATATTTGAAAACCGCTATCATGTCCCCCCTTAATCTTCTTTTTTCCAAACTAAACAAGCCCAGTTCATGAAGCCTGGCTTCATAGGTCATGTTCTCTAGACCTTTAATCATTCTTGTCGCTCTTCTCTGTACCCTTTCCAATTTCTCCACATCTTTCTTGAAATGTGGCGCCCAGAACTGGACACAGTACTCCAGCTGAGGCCTAACTAGTGCAGAGTAGAGCGGCAGAATGACTTCACGAGTTTTGCTTACAACACACCTGTTGATACAACCTAGAATCATATTTGCTTTTTTTTGCAACAGCATCACACTGTTGACTCATATTCAACTTGTGGTCCACTATGACCCCTAGATCCCTTTCTGCCATGCTCCTTCCTAGACAGTCGCTTCCCATCTTGTATGTATGGAACTGATTGTTCCTTCCTAAGTGGAGCACTTTGCATTTCTCTTTATTAAACCTCATCCTGTTTACCTCTGACCATTTCTCTAACTTGCTAAGGTCATTTTGAATTATGTCCCTATCCTCCAAAGAAGTTGCAACCCCACCCAGTTTGGTATCATCTGCAAACTTAATAAGCGTACTCTCTATCCCAATATCTACATCATTGATGAAGATATTGAACAGTACAGGTCCCAAAACAGACCCTTGAGGAACTCCACTTGTTATCCCTTTCCAGCAGGATTTAGAACCGTTAACAACAACTTTCTGACTACGGTTATCCAGCCAATTATGCACCCACCTTATCGTGGCCCTATCTAAGTTATATTTGCCTAGTTTATCAATAAGAATATCATGCGAGACCGTATCAAATGCCTTACTAAAGTCTAGGTATATGACATCCACCGCTTCTCCCTTATTTCATCTCATCTCACTCCTCAGGGCAGCAAAGGCAGAGAGATCCCAGCTTCTGCTGGAGTCCCAAGGCTGCCCATGCCTGTATGTTTGCAAAGTTACTGCTTACTTTTCCATGCCAGTATCTTATCATGGAGGAAGAACTAAAGCAGCCTTCCCTAGCAGCAGAGGAGAGCAGAGTACCTCCATGGCAATGAGGTAGTGAGGGGACGTGATTTACCCGGTAAGCCTGTGGTGGAATCAGGACTAACACCCAGGTCTCTAGTGTCCCAAACCAGTGGGCCATATATTTAATCACACTACTTTGTGCCTAAGGCATGTGGGCTCTGTCTACACTGCCAGGCTATTTTGAAATAAGCTTATTCCTCTTCACAAGCAGGAGTTATTTCAAAATAACAACAGGCTTGGTAGTGTGGATGCTCACCTTGTTACTTCAAAATAACTCCCCAGTGTGGACATGCCCTTAGAGTGGAAGTGAACATCTCCTAGGGAGTCTGGACAAGCGCTGAAAACTGAACCAGATCTCTTGAGTGCCAGTCACATGCTTTAACGACAAGTCCTTCAAGTCTACAGGTCCCCAAATCCCTCTGGTGAGAAAATTGGAGAGCCTGGGGGGGGTGTCCTAAAAAGAGACGACTAAAGCCTACTCAGCACTAGTAAGCGATGTCAATGTAAGCAGCCTTGTGTTGACCCAGTTGTAATGTGCCTACACTTAAAACTCTCTGCCACCGTTCTAGGCGGCCCATTACACTGAGGGTGCATCTACACTGCACCCTTAGCTCCATAGAAGCTACGCAATTTGAGCTACACAAAAGTAATATTCAAAGTAAATGTATAGCAGATATAAACGTTCAAGTGAGCAAAATCTTTGCTGTACCAAATTTAACTATAATTTATTTTTTACTTACAAGTATTGTTCTCAAGGCTCAGTGAATGCAAACTACTGATCTAAATATTTTTAAAGTGTCCAAAAATATTGCGCTGGTTTCTAAAGTGACATAATCCGCCGCACCCTCCTCTTTCATACACCTGGTGTTTTGTGAGCGCATTTCCTGCGGCATGGATGGCTCGGAGAGAGGGTGACAGCTGGGATTCTGAACTATTTTAGAGCTCTGAACAGATGCAAGTTCTCGTAATGCTGCAAATGTCTGCAAGCCATCCCTGTTGTGTAGCACACACATAGCGATTTGCGAAAGGGGGGGGGGGATTCTGAATAATTGAAATTCTACGTTTCCCATCGCCTAACTGAGAAAGTAGTCATTGTACTGGCAACTTAGAGTCAAACTCTGCTGACCAGATCCTCAGCTGGTGGAAATCAGAGGGACTTTGTTGGACTCGGTGGAACTATTCTAATTTACACCAGGTAAGGATCTGGCCTTCGGTCACATAATATTTAAAGCATAATGTGTCCCCTGGGGCATGTTGAGGTCTCTTGTGGGTGTTCTGGGGTAGATGTCATTCCCTCCAGCTGCGTCTGCAGCCTGTGACACCAGATGATGCCTCTGTGCTTCCCTTGTGTCTGGGGGGGGGGGGGGGGGGGGAATTGAGCAGTCGAAAACCAAATTCATCAACCCTCTCTTGGGTTGCCTCAGCCTGAATTCCACTCCAAAGTGCTGAGCAGAGAGCCCCTGCACATCGCTGCTCTTCTAGTGTCAGAGATGTTGGATCCTTGAGCAAGGTCTCTCCATGGCTTCCTTGTGAGCCCGACAGTGGTTCCAACGCTTTGCAATTCTTATGAGCCCATTGAGTAAGGAATGGGGCAGCATTTGCCTCCGGATGTTAAGCATATATAAGGCTGGATCAAGAATGCCAATAATCTTCTATTGTATGACTAGCAATATACAGGGATTTAAAGCGCAACCACGTTTTATGCACCAGGAGACAGAATTATGGTTGAACTTTCAGCTTTAGAAAATTTCCTGAGCACTGAATATTTGACTTTAGAAACATAATAATTTATTAAGATCAGCTCTGGCATTTTGTATGAAATTAATATTTCTTGGTTTGCACAAAGGGCATGATGGAAAAAGAAACTAGTTCAAGTTATTGTATGATCTTTGTCTTGGAGCTAATAGGCTTACATAGTTTGAATATGAAACTTTTGGACTTGATACATCCTGAACCCAGTCACTGGGGCCTTCCAAAACTGCCTATCCTTAACGGTCTTACATTGGTTTTTTTTTTCTCTCTAAAAATGTTGCATTCAACTAGTTCAAGTATCTTGAGTTATAGATGCTAAGACTAGGGGGGAGGGTGATGGGTTTCTAGTGAAATTGTACTTAGAAGTTTCTAACTAAAAATGCTCATAACTTTTCAAAATCTGAACCAATTTGTTCAAACATTTGGCTTGGTAGTTAAACGTCAATGAAATCGACACCAATAGTTATCTGAAAGTTATTGTCAGAAGGGGTAATACATTTTCAGAAAACCAAAAAGAAAGGAGAGACAGTAGCTACATAAGAATGGCCATGTGAGGTCAGACCAGGGGTGAGCAATAATTTTTGAAGGAGGGCCACTTCACAAATTTAGGAAGTGGTTGTGTGCCACCCCCAAAGGGGCAGGGCCTGATGCAGAAGGGGCGGAGCCAGGAGACTTGGGTCCTTCCCTGCCCATAGAACCTGATTGGCCTGGGGGTGGGGGAGCACATGAAGCCTTTGCCCCCCACCCCACTGTGCCAGGGGTGCCCAGTGCCTAGAGGGAACCGCCAGCCGTTTTGAGCAGCTGGCAGTTCCCTCTGGTGCTGCACACTTGTGGCAGGGAGAGGAGACTTGGCACACTCCATTCCCAGGTCTCAATTGGCCTGGTGGCAGGGGAGTGGCAGGGCGGCTGCAGGTTGGATCAACCAGCTTTGGCGGGCCAGATCCAGCCCACTGATGCCGTCTTGCTCAGCCTGGGTCAGACCAATGGTCCAGCTAGGCCATTATCCCACCTTCCCGCAGAGATGCTTCAGAGGGAATGAACAGAAAGGGGCAGTTTATCAAGTGATCCATCTGCTGTTGTCAAAGCCCAGCTTCTAGAAGCCAGAGACCAAGACACACCACGAGTATGGGGTTGCATCCCTGGCCATCTTGTCTAATGGCCATGAATATGTATGGCAGCAGGCCTCAAAGCCTCCATTCACACTCTGGTGCTAGTAATTGATGTAGACACATTGCTTTAAGTTCCAGCTCCAGCACCCTCCTTGGGCTTCAGAACTCGTGCTCCAGCTCCAAGCGGGAACATCTGATGAAGTGGGCTTTAGCCAAGGAAGGTCATGATGTAATAGATTTGGTATGGTGCCCCAGGGCACTTGATATATATGTGAGGGCAGACCAATGTAAGAGCTGCGAACGTGGTTACACACGGGACTGAGAAGATTGTCCGTATCCATTGCAAGCTCTTGTCATTGCTTTGCGCTGTTCGTGCTTTGCACATCAGGTGTTAATGCACCTTGCTTCCAAGTGACCAACAGCGACAAGACAAATCTGCCGCCACCTTTCTCTGTCCTGGTACGTTGCTTCCTCGTTGCAGGATCCAATGTGACATGCTTTCCAGTTTGACTTTGGTGTGTCTTTGTGTTGTTTGCACTAGCCATCATGAGACTGGGTGCCTTTCTTTAGCTGACTATAACATATGGCCTTGGTATTCTGAAGTCAGCCAGATGAATGAGAGAGCCAGACCAGCACAGCTGAGTTTTTATGAGCAGACTTTGAATGCCAGACATCTGACATCCTTGTACTCCCCTGCTGGTCTGTCTGTGGCCATCTGTTATCTCTAGTCTTATAATAGATTGTAAGCTTTTTGGGGGAAGGGATTGTCTTTTTGTTCTGTGTTTGTACAGCCTCGAGCACAGTGGAGACCTTGTCCCTGACTAAGACTTTTAGGTGTTACGGTAACACAAATAATAAAAGAAGATGATGTAGTGACAAGAATATATACTCCAGAATTTGCATACTTGGATACTTTCTGGAGTTTTATTGTCTTTCCAGTGCTGATGATAGGGTATCATGCCCCAGGGAATTTGATCCAGTGGGTAAAATACCCTAGCAGCTGTTTCCTAGGACCCCGTGCAGTTCATGTCATCTTAATTGTTTTAAAGAATTTCGAAAGAGGCTTCTAAAAATATTCCCAGTGTCAGATAAAAAGCATGTAAGCACTAAGTGATCTTTTGTTTAAAACATGAGTGCTGACAGAGTGTAGGAAATCGTGTCAGGGAGAGCACTTGCTCGCAAAGTGTCAACAGTCATTACAAAGCCGACAGTTTAAAAGCTAGACTCGAGTGGAAGAGTGGACTTCACACTGACACTGGGGCTATGTGTTGCTGGTACATCAGCCTGCGGAGTACCTAATACAATTTCTGTGTTGCGAGAAGAGGAGATTGAGATTAACACTGATAAACTCAACATGAAACACTTCTTCGAGCTCAGAAAATAATTAGAAGGAAAAAAAAATCTGACCAACACATATTGCTCTTGTTTCCAATAAGTCCATAAAGCAAGACATAATAGGCACTAGAAATGTAGCGTCACTAACTCTAATGAATTTGTGAAATGTGCATCATTTAGTTGAAGGGAACTACACCAATTTGGACTAAATGAAAATCTGGCTCAGGTTCTGAATAGTACATACATCTTTTTGTGTTCATAATGAATGAAAGATCTCAGTATAATTTAGATGTCTGCATCATCCCAAAGAGTATAAGGCAAACTATACTTAGGGCTTGTTTCACTACACGGAAGATCGCCACTGCTGTGATCGGTCTTCCGGAGTTTGATTTAGTGACTCTAGTTAAGACTTGCTAAATCAAACTCAGAGGGTACCCCGTCAAGTGTCTGGTACTCCTCCTTTTATGAGGAGTAAGGGAAGACGACCAGAGTGTTTGCTCACATCGGCCTCCCACTGTGGGGACGCTGCCAACCTCAGTTTAAGGCAAGCGGATTCTAGCTATGTCTTCTATGTAACTGGATTTTCACACCATAAGCCAAGGTGCCAAGTCTAGGGTAGAGCTGTTTTTTTTTCTGGGTAGACACAACAAACTCTCCTGACTCATGGCCGGTGTCCTGCCCACCAGACTGCACTGTTTCTCAGCTGGGGAGCAGCATGACCGTTTTCACGATTCCAAAGCATTTTTGGCCCCCAAGTATTCTGCCTTCCTCTCCTAGAGCCTCTCTATGCACTTAGCCACAGAGAGGGCATCCTGCATGTGCCAAGGGGTGACAGATGGACAGTGCGAAACAGCAGGCCACTGAAATTTGATAACACAGCTTCTCTCTTTTGCTTCAAAATTCTACCTTGCAGAGACTGAGTGGGCTTAGTTGACATTTGCAAAAGTCATCAGTGCGTCAGATGGAAATTTAAAAAATAGACCTCTCGGCTCACCGCTGCTCAGTGGAAACTGCTCTGACCTTTCAAACCAACTACACATTTGTGCATCATGTGTCACCTGCTTTGATGCGACTTAGGCTACAATGGCAACCTTCAGGTCGCTGTTCCTCTCATGCTAATGTGCTATTTTCAGACTGGACGGGAGTCAGAATTTCTGGGCAAAGTAAGCATGCCGGTTCCATGCTCCTGGAAGGGGCAGGGCTTCGGGTGCAAGGGGCAGAGTGAGGAATTAGCCTCCCCCAGCTAACCCTTCTGTGACATCCAATATAAAGGGCCCAGGGTTCCCTGCTGCAGTGGTGGTGGCTGGGAGTCTCGGTTCTTTTGAATCACTGGACGCTGGGGCACTTACCTCTTTACTTTCCACCATGGTCAGAAAAAAAACTATGTCCAGTGTGAGTATGCTAGGATATTTCTACAAGAAAGCAAACCAGATGCCATCCATAATACCTAGCTCTTACATTGATTCATCCATAGATCTCAACACACTTTAATAAGGAAGGTGTCAGTATACCCATTTCACAGATGGGGAAACTGAGGCAGAGGGCAGCCCAACGTTACCCGGCAGCCCAGTAGCAGACCCAGGAAAAGAAAGGTTTCCTGAGTCGCAATCTCACACTTTAGCCACTAGACCACCCTGCAGGGTAACAGCAGTAACTTCTGAGTGTGTTGTTTTATCGTTCAGAATGACCGTGGGCAAAGCAGCATGGGAGGGACAGGAGAGGGTTTCATGGTGGAAGTCAGACCCCAGTGTCCATTTCCGTTTCGGTTCCTTCTCTTCTCAGGGAGAGGATTGCTGTAGGGCATTCTCTGGGAGCAGCACCCCAGCTTTGCTCAGCACCTGTGGGAACAGTACATGTGCAAACGGCCCTGAGAATATGAACTCATCCTTTTTCCCAGCAGTCCCCTTTGGGAGGGTAGCTTGGCTGCTGAGCTCAGTTGCAAGGCCCTGTTGTGAGAGGGCTTTGGATAATCAGTGCCCAAACTGGGCCAGTCAGCATTTTTCTCAACTGAAATGAGTGTTTCCTTTGCATTGGCCTCATTTTTCTCCCTCTTTGTGGACGAACCTTTGCAACGGGGGGAGGAGCACAGAGGAGCTGTTCATCCAAAACAGAGTCTCCATGCTGATGTCCCTGCTCCTCCACCTCCAGGAGCGCTTACCCTGTGTCAGTGGCTCTCAGCCTTTCCTGAAAACTAGACCCCTTCCCAGAGTCTGATTTGCCTTGCGAATCCCCTTGTTTCACCTCACGTCAAAGCTACTTGTTTACAGAATCAGACGGAAAAATGCTCAGCACCCTATTATTGAAAAGTGGCCGATTTTCTCATTTTTACCAAAATAAATCAATTGGAATATAAATATTTTAGAGGTTGCACCTCTAAAATCTGGGATTCTCTGATCCAGCAATATTTGTGGTCTGGCATGACCACAGATGTTCCAGGACCAGAGAGTTGCGGTGTGGGGAGGGGGGAAGAAGGTAGGGAGGAGCAGGCGCACAGGCTGCAGGGAGAAGGGCATCTATGGGCCTCTGAAATGACCTTCCCTGGTCCAGAAAAAGCCCTCATCTGGGACCAGTTAGGTCCCAAGGCTGCCGGACCAGGGAGGTCCAACCTGTATTATATTTACATTTCAGAGTAGAGTATCTAGAGTGGTATAAAGAAGTCATTGTCTATATGAACATTTACAATATACTGATTTCCCTAGTGCTTTTTAGTTGGCCTGTTGTAAAAGTAAGCAGAAATCTAGATGAGTTGATGTATTCACCGGAAGAATTCTGCATACCCTTAGTTGAGATCCTCTGCTCTATGTCATAAAATGCCTAGGTCCCTGGATTGCCTTAAACGTACGCTTGTCCGAGTGCATTTGACCCTTCAGACTAGAGTATTTCCTTAGGAAGTACAGTGAGAGCTTTGTTATCTGTCACTCCTGCGGAATGGGGGTTGCTGGTTAATTAAATGTGCTGGATAACAAAGCATATTACTCTGCCTCCACCCCCTGCAGGCAGATTTAGTGCCTTGCAGCTCAAGGCAGGCTGAGGGTAGGATTGCCAGGTGTCCAGTTTTCCTGGCCCCCGTCTGGTTAAAAAAACAAACAAACCACACAGAATATACTGGACATGTAAGCAAGGAACGTGGCAGACTTTTTTTTTCTCAACGACTTATGTCTCCTTTTTTTTTTCCCCTCAACCAAGTTTGGTCTCTGGGTTTTTGTTTTTTGTGGTTTTTTGCCATGTTCAGGAATTTTGGTGAAAGCATCTGGCAAGCCTAGCTGAGGGGGAAGGAGGCGCCTGTTGATGATGTCAGCTGGTAGTGCCAGCTGTCATAAGCCCCGCAATGACCAGCTGGACAGGCAGGAGACAGGCTCCTGTGCCTGAAGACATGACAGCATTGTGGCTACAGGGGCAATGCCGGTTAATAAAGCTTTCTGGTTAACAGAGGGCTGGGTACCAAAGCTCTCGCTGTATATATATTTGTTTAATACTTTTCACCTGTGCTACATTCCTCTGCATGTGCTTTCATGAAACCTCCCTGTGAAATCTCATGTCTTCTGTTCCCTCTACTCCCTCGAGGATAAGGCCAGTGTTCAAAATAACTGATAAGAAAAAGAGGCTGTCTCCAAGTTCAATTCTGCCCTCTCAGCACTCACACAACACTAGCTCTGGGTAAACACTTGCTGGAGAGAAGTTGTTAAGCATCTACCCATAGAGAATAGTTCCTGAAGCATGTCAGTGTCTTCTGAGATGGAACTGTAAAAGAAATTGCAACTATCAGGAGGGAGAAGAGGAAACCCACCTTCTCCAACGTTGTATATTCCCAGCATACTCAAGCTAGTAATTATTTCCAATTGGAAGATTAAGCCGGCATTGCTCAGGTCTTTAATGCAAATAAGTTTTGTTTTTCTCCATTTAAATCATGGTTCTGGGGTGGGGCTGGAGATGAGGAGTTTGGGGTGCAGGCTGCCCTGAGGAGAGAGGACTATCCCAGCCCTTTCTCACCGCAGCAGCGTGGGGCCAGGTGAGAAGCATCTCTCTCCATGGCCGCTGCAGGGGGCTCAGCCAGGGGAGGGGTGCCTGTCTTCTGGCTAGGGGACAGACAAAAACACAGACAGACAAACGGTCTGAAATATATAGTAGAGTGCTGTCCCTTTCTCCACCCCAGACCTCTGTTGGTCCAATGGGGTTATAGCTGTCCCAGTCCCCATCTCTGGCCCTTTGCTGCCCCCTGTGGTCATTCTGCATTATAACTGTCCCTCCTGCCAAACCCTCCCCTTTCCATTTTACAAGCAACAGTTGAATTCCAGGCACATCCTGTTGTCCTGGCACGTCCAGACCCTGACCTTGCTGTAAGTGATGATCAGAGGAAGCTGCAAACCAAATTTTGTGGCCCTAGCTCTTACCTTTTAGGAGGAGTCCTTGAACAAATGGACTCACAGACGGATGGACGGACAGACAGATACACATGTCTAAAATGTATAGTAAGATGAGAGGCAAGACTGCTTTATGAAACACATCCCTTTTTTCCCTTTCGTTTCTAGCTTCCGTCTACCCCTTTGACCCAGACTGAACTTGTTATCAGCACTGGTGGCATGAGTTCAGCTTGCCAGGAGTTCATCTGTGGCCTCCTGTCCTTGCAAACAGCAGCAGATGCCAAACCATCCATCCTGTTGGGGCCAGCCCAGCCCCACGTGTTGGGGGTTATTACTCATAGTAACGGCTGCAGATAGATTTCTGTTTAAGGGGTGAAAAAAACTTATTACAACCAACCCTTTATTAAAAAAATACAAAAAGGGCACCCACCTCTGCAGCCTGCATCAATCCGGAGTCTAGGAAATGGCCAGCCCAAGGAATGCAGACGCAATGTTAGTTATGTCCTAGGCACTTGATGGCTAGCAGGGTAGGGGGGGATGCAGTAATGGACTGTTTCTTCTTGTGGAGAGACTGGCAGAAGAAACCCGCAGCAAAGTTAGTTTTCATCGCTAGGTAGCTTCCAAAGGACCTGCCAATTAGTGACTCTTCTGTCCTTCTACTGACGGGTTTGCTGTGCCACCGCTGATTAACATTACCGACTTCAGCGTCCTCATTGTTGGCACTGAATTGGCAACAAGGCGGGAGCGGTTCTTATTAACCGTTAGTAAAAGATGCTGACTTCCAATCGCTTAATAGAAAGCGAAGAAGGAAGGAAGGAAGAATCTACACTGTAGAGTTTTTCCAGAAAAAACAGCCATTTTTCCGGAAAAGAGTACTTACGACCACCCTGCTATTGCAATGGCAGTAAAGCTCATTCTACAAGGAAGAAGCCTTTTTCTGAAAAAGCTTTTTTGGAGAAAGGCGTGTGTGAACGCGAAAGAGTGTTTTTTCGAAAGAAGAGGCCTCCAGGAAAAAGCACAGGTGCCCTGGTGGCCACTCCATCCACAGTGATCACAACTGAAATGTGAGCTAGCGTCCAATGAATGTGGACGCTATCTTTCAAAAGACGTTTTTCTGGATGGAAGGAAGGAAGGGTAATCGTGTTGTGTTCCGCAGTCATTATACCTGGTTGTAGAATTCCCTGACAAAACAAAGCTGCAATTAATCATTAATTGCCTCCTTAAGAGGCAGATTAGCAGAATCCTGGCTCACAAATTTCTGTTGGCCTCGGGTACGACCAGGTGGGTGAAGACTGTGTCCCTCTAACAGCAGATGGAGAGATGAACATGTAGATTCACAAAGTTTGTGGCAATTTGTGAACTGAACTGGTTTATGTTCTGTGGAGTTTGGAAGCACGGTGGTGTTGCTCTGTATGAACCGTGCCGGGAATCCTGTGCATTGGGGTCTAACCCTTTCAAAACAGGCTGGACCTCCATCATCCAGCACCCTTGGGACCTGCATGGTCCCAAAGGAGGGAGTTTGCTGGATGTGGGGAAGTCCAGGACTTGGGCTCCCCCAGGGCTCCCCTCCTGGCCGTCGGCTCAGCCAGTGAGCTTCCCTGGGCCATTAGCGAGGCTCCAGTCCCGGCTGTTGCCCCGCTCTGGCCAGTGAGGCTCCCTTCTCCCAGCTGGTGGAAGCTCCATGTCCCAAGCCATAGGGGCCCCCGTGTTCTCCAGGCTGCCTACCGACTGAGCTCCTAGCCACTGGCAAGTTCTGTGGCCAGGGCTCTCCAGTCCAGGAATATCCGTGGTCCTGCCTCAGGACCACAGAGGTTCAACCTGTAGCAAGCTGGGAATGAGTTTCAGTGGGGGTGTCAGGAATCGGGGCCTGTAGCTGGGCCCGTGACCCACACGCTGCCTTGTAGTTGAACAGCCTCATTAACCAAGCCACGAAACTGGCTGAGAGGTGTCACCAGACCTCTTCTGATGCCCCAGCAGCTGCTCAATGCTTCCCCGCCCCCCGCCACGGTATCATCCCTGTGATTCCTTTCTTCCCAGCCTTACTCCAGCCCTGCTCCGTTCCTGATCTGTGGTGCTGATTCATGGTCCCTGTCTCCGACCTTTCTTGTTGTTTCTGGCCATCTCTGCTCTGACTAGGCAGCATCACCACCCACGCCCTAGCCCACGAAACTGGAGACCCGTCCTCCCTTTGGGACTGTAACAGCATCCAAGGCAAGAGAGGTTTCAGAATCACTCTGACAGAGGAAAATGTAAATTTCACCTTTTCCCAGGAAATCCTTGCACATTTACATGTGAATGTGAACTAAAGTGTGTAGTTTCACCACCAAGTCCAACTCTCGTGGAGATGAAAGGGAGTCTTTCCCCTCACCTTAAAGCGACTTAGATTGGACCTTCCCTGAGAGGGAATATTCTCGTGAGAAAGAAGAGCTGGAGACGCAGAACATAGAAGGCTTCCTGCAGCTGTAGGAACTAGCTCTGAGGCCATGGCAGCTGCCTGCCTCAGCTGAGACAGGTAGACAGACAATATAACCATGGAAAATGAGTGGGTAACGGGACTGCAGATGATAACAGAACCTAGAACAATTCAAGGCAATCAGAAGGATGTGAACAAAACCGCGTGGCTGACCTGGTATGCAGGTATAGGGAGACCACAACGTACGTACGCGTGTGTTTGTGTGTTCATGTGCTTGTGCATACACACATCTAGTAGAATTGCTGCAGAAGTATTTCTGTAACATCTCTGCATACCTGCCAGTTCTGCAGGACTGTCTCCTTAACGCCCACGCGAAAGGAAATGCAGGAAGTGGTTCCATTGGATAACAATGAGAACAATTCCGCAAGACGTGACTAGGAACATTGGTTTCTCTTCCATTGGAGAGAAATGGGAGGACGATAACTGACTTTCGTCTCGCCACCTGGCGCTGACCAAAGAGGGCTGCCGTTGACACCACTGGCTACTGACCAGTGCTGGCCCAGATATGGAAATGAACAAGCTCTACTCGCACCAGTGGCACACAGCCCACTGCTATGCAGTTTTAAAATGCACCAGTGGCTACTCTAAAGCCCAGGCAGAGGGATGAAAGAAATCCCCCTGAACCCACAAAGAGCAGAAGCATGAAGCATCCAAGGAGTGGGAATAAATGTGAGTGAATGTGCCTTACATGGAGACTTTCAAATGCCCGCTGAGCATGGGACATGAGTAACTAATGGCAATCCTCCCCCCCTCACACACCTTTTTTTTCTGTATTTGCAGTAACCACAGTTTCAGATTTAATCAGGCTGCATCAGCAGACAAACATTCAGGCTCAACTATGGAAAATTCCACTGACCCACCAACTAATGTGGTAGTGGTGGCAGTCGGGGGGGGGGGGGGAGAGGGCGAAGAAATAAGGTGTCCCTGCTGCATACATGCTTGAATTATTTTTATGTTCCTCTGACACTTGCTCTTTTTGCATTTTAAGTGAGATGGTCACAGACTGTTTCAGGGCTGTGCTCTAAGCCAACGTATATCCTTCTTTGCGCGAAGCACATCTCCTCCCTTCCCCCGCTGCATAATAAATGGGATGTCCTTGGATTGCACTGGTGTATTTTGTATGCCAGGGAGAGACTGGTTTGGAGGCAGAGGTTAGCACTCGGGAAGGGGGAAAAGTGTTGAATTTGCATATCTATTACCATTAATAATTAGGACTGCATGTATTGAAATAGCTCCCGAAAGGTGCCAAATCATGTAGAGGACATTCAAAGGGAAGTACTCACCAGCTGCAGGGAAGGTGGCACATCAGTCCCCCAAAATAGTGGTTAGCTCACAGATATAGTGAGTGAGTTGTAAGGAGGGCAGGAAGAGGAGGGAGAAATGAGGCCTCCAACCTTCCTTGCCGCAAATTTAAGCCCATTGCTTCTTACTCTATCATTAGTGGTTAACGAGAACAATTCACCTTCCTCCTCCTTGTAACATCCTTTTCGCTACTTGAAAGCAATCATCATGTCCCCTCTCAGTCGTCTCCTTTCCAGACTAAACAGCCCAGTTCTTTCAATCTTCCCTCATGAATCGTGTTTTCTAGACCTTTACTCATTTGTGTTGCTCTTCTCTGGACCTTCTCCAGTGTCTCCACATCTTTCCTGAAATGTGGTGCCCAGAACAGGACACACTACTCGGAAAGCACTCAAGTTTGGTCTAACTCTGCTGCTATGGGAACTAGCCACTAGCTCCTCTTGACTCTGTGAGAATGGAGGTCGGCCAACGCTGGGTACTTTGAGGAGGAATAAGGAGAATAAGGCTCCACATTCTAGAGCTCAGTGCTCGCTGTTGGAGCCCGATTTTCAAAAGCCTTCCGCTCCTGCTGCAGCACCTGTCAGGGGCAGGTTTTCACAGTGCACGGCCCTTCCAAAGGCTGCCACATGCTGCCCATTCTAGGCCAAACGCATGCAAGATCTTTGGCGTCCATCTCAAACTCTGCCAGTGCCACTGGGACCTACTATATTTGTGGTCCTCGTGTGAGCAGATCTATTACTGTGGGTTTTGTGACCTGGGCAAATATCTCTTGATGAATTAATTGGTTCAGACACACGAGGGCCTGAGTCTCATTTATACGAGGGGCTCTTCACACACTCTGGTAGCATAAAGGCACGTAATAGTGCATGTCAATGTAATTTATGCCCATTATATTTTTTATTAATTATCTATTTATTTCTATGCCATTGGTTTATTTGTATTATGGCCATGCCTAGAGGCTATGACAATCCTCAGCTGGGACCCTGTTGTCTTAGGACAGGTGTACACTAATAGGGAACGTCAAATGAAGATACGCATCTCCAACTATGTTAATTAACTATGTTAATTATCATACGTTGTTTTGAGCTTCCCAGCAGTCCCTTCAGTGGGAGGCCGACAAGAGCAAACACTCCCGTTGGCTTCCCTTGTTTCTAGCACAAGCAGACATACTGGCTGCCCACTGGGGCTCCCTCTTGTTCAATTTGGTTAGTCTTAACTAGTCTCGCTAATCAAACACCAGAAGAGTGATCACAGCAATGTCAGTCTTCCGTTTAGTGAAGACGTGGCCTCAGTCACTAAATCAACGTGGTTCCTGCCCCAAAGAGCTGACAGTCTAAGAACACTTTAGACCATCAGAGTGGTAGAAAAATCTAACCCTTGCATATTTCCCTTGTGACCGTAATAGATTTCAGCCTAGGTCATCAGGATAAAAGTCAGTGATTTAACACTGATTTTCCATCTAGCTGGACCACTCGGCTTATCTTTTTGAAACTTTTTTGCATCTGATGAAGTGGGTTTTACCGACTAAAACTAATGTCTAATAAATGTGTTAATCTCTCAGGTGCCACGAGACTGCTTGTTGTTTTTATAGCCTCCTTTGGGAATACATAGCTGTAAAACTGGCATGTAGTTCCAGGTGACAAATTCTCCATCCCTGGGAACTGAAATGAAGGTTGAATGGCTTTATAAGGGACACATTGTAGTTCAACTACAAGTCATTGGGCAGGAGCTGGTAGGTGAAATCTGGGCCTATATACTTCAGGAGACTCAGACTGACCTTAGAATCTATGAATTCAATACAAATATAGTGCTACATGACAATACTACTTCTACTACTACTACTACTAAATAATAACAAATTGAATGGAAGGGTGACAAAATCTGTTTCCTAATTACAGAGATACATGTAAATCAGACAAACCAGACTTAATTTATTGAATAAGATGCTACTTCAGTAAGATTTTGGGAAGAGAATTTTTTCTCTGTTTTTCTCTATTTTTCTCTATTTTCTCATTTTTCAGAAATGGCTGAACTCTTAAAGTGACATTTGCATGGGTGATGGAATAGATGTATGCAAAAGCGCAACATAATTAACTAGTGCTTGGCATTATGAAGATATTTCTCGTCGAGTTTGTAACTTTGGGTTACGTTACCATGTAAGTGCTATACATTGCTGAAATAGAAGGCAATACAATAGAAAATACTGGAGCATACATAGTAAATTACTGACATTTCTGAAGTGCCCAGGAGAGAAAGGTAAAGTTTAAGTGCCACTAGGATGTTTAGAATCCTTTATAGCATATTTAAATAACCTTATGTTCTGTGGCAGTATACACCCTTTTGCTGGTCTTTCTTTTTGAAAGGAGAAATTGTCTGAGGCTCTGAAAACATTCGCGTTTATATTGTATATTATGACAAAGCTTTTCAGTGAAGTGGAGATGTATTGGCATATTCGGGGCTGAGAAGAGAAGATCATTTGAGATGCAGGGTAAAAAAAAAGATGATTCTGAAACCAAAACTACCTCTTGAAAATGGATCACTGTAAGCTAGATCAGGTTTTCCACTCATTTGACTACAGAAAACTCCATGATTAGTTCCTCTTTAAGTATCTGTTAAAAGAATAGTAAGTTTGCAAGGCACAGTAATCCAAATTCTGGACATGTCAAAAGTAAGGTTGCCGGTGCAAATGTATTCCTTTGTCCGTCTGTGCATTATGGCACAGTGTTTTTACACAATCCCATTCTTTATTGTCCACATATTTCCCTACTTTCAAAAGAAGACATAGTGAAGACCCGATTGAAACTAGGCAATGTTTTGTGGTTTCCACAGGAATCCCAAAATAAGTTGAGATTTGCTCACAGAGTGCAGAGAGAGTTATGATTTTATTATAAATCCCCCACAATGGTCTAGTTCTGCACTGTTCTATTACCTCACCTGCGCTTGTGCAATGCTTCGTGCCCCTCAAAACCAGATTCTGCTGTCTCCACTCAGAAGAGACATCAAAGCCAGTGAGACTCCTTAGGTGAGCAAAGGAATTTGGGTTGGGCTAGTCAAAGTGGGTCTAAATGAAGGAGTGCGAGACACTTGCCAAAAAAAATGACACTAAGACTTTCTTGTGACTGGCAACATTCTGTGACAGGCTCAGGGTGAAACGCTGACTCCACTAAAATTGACGGCAGCAACTCAGTATGGCTTCAGCAAGGCTGCCTTGGATTTCATCCGCACCAGCGACAATAGTCTCTTCTCCTTTGAAATACAAATTTCCCTGGAAAGGATCTCATGGACTGATGTTAATAGCTGAGTTACACTGGGCTTGTTTAGTTTGGAAAGGAGAAGACTGAGACAGGACATGAGAGCAGTTTTCAGGTATCTAAAAGGGTGTCACAAGGAGGAGGGAGAAAAATTGTTCTTAGCTTCTGAGGATAGGACAAGAAGCAATGGGCTTAAACTGCAGCAAGGGAGATTTAGGTTGGACAGTAGGAAAAAGTTCCTAACTGTCAGGGTGGTTAAACACTGGAATAAATTGCCTAGGGAGGTTGTGGAATCTCCATCATTGGAGATATTTACGCGCAGTTTGGATAGACATCTATCAGGGATGATCTAGATGGTGCTTGGTCTTGCCATAAGGGCAGGGGACTGGACTTGATGACCTCTCAAGGTCCCTTCCAGTTCTAGTGTTCTGTGATTCTAGGATTCTGCCTTTGAGAGAGAGACCTGTGTGCCTAATGATCTCCGGATGAGGTGTTCCCAAGGTGCAGAGAGACTTTGGAAAAGGGTTGCCTGGTGGAGCTGTCACAGGTGTGTAGCGGGCTGTTGAAAAGGGATAATAATTGCACTTGATTTGCCAGGTGCACTGCTGAAAAATAACCCCAGGTGATAATTTCATCTTTGGGTGGCATGTTGCATTCTCAGAAGCTAATTGAAGTGCTACCCAATTTTACATGAACTTATTTTAAAGGATTTAAATGGACCGTTTTAGTAATTTCCAAGACATTTGCTCATCCTAGAGTTTCAGCTGGGCACTCAGACGCACATGACACCAACATCCAAGATTATTCTCATGCTCCAGGCTGTTTCCATTAGTTGGCGGAATCATTTAAGTGAAGATGATTAAAGAATACATCCCATGATCAAAGCCATCCAGCCATTGGAAGGCTGGCCATATACCTTCTCCAGTGGACCTGTGTGACGTAGTGAGGGGTACCTTGCTGGTTGCTATGCTGGGCAGTGGGTTGTGAGTGACCTCCACTGGCTGCTGGCTGCAGCACAGCCCAGCAGGGCAGGGGATGAGTCATTATGCAAGGGGGCTTCGAACCTGTCTGACGAGTATCTCCCAGGGAGCGGAACAATGGGAAGAAGGGGAGTGGAGCCCTGGCTGGGGGCAGGGCTGGAGTTGAGTGAGTTAGTTTCTGTCTGGGATCATGGAGGAGACAGCCTAGGAAAAGGGGCTGGGATTTAGGGGCCCAGTCTCCCCCATCTCAAGGGCGGCTAAGGCATCCTAGCCCCAGTTCCTGTGACCGGATTACATCTGTATCCTGGAGGAGCAATAAACTCCCTCTATTCTACTGGCTGGTGGAGTCAGTTTGTGCCACTACGGGGGTGCAGGAGGCAGGGGACCCCAATGCGCCGTCACAACCTGTTCACTCAAAGAACTGAGTCTCTGGTTCTCTAGGCTGTGTAAGCTCCCAGCGTCTCTTGAGTTCCGTGCAAGTTAGGATCCTAAATATGTGTGAGGATCTGGTCCCGAGTTTCTTTTGTGATGAAGTAGTTTGAAAATTCAGTGCTTGTGAGAGAATCTGGAAGGGCGCTTTGGTAAGGTAGGTGCCCGTATTTTGCCGAACAGGGACATCTATGCAGATTGAAAGTCCAGGCTTGCAGTCTTCACTCAGGCAAAGCTGTCATGAGTCTAGCACCCATCCTGATGCCAAGTGGGGCTTTACTCCATGACAATCCCATAGGATGTGCTCCTGAAGCAAGGTTCTGCTCAGTATGAGGAAGGATGGCTGAATCCAAACCTGGGCTAAGCCATTGCGTGAACGCTGCTTCTTTGGTAGAAATGTCTGTTTTAAAATAAAAGTCAAGTGTTCCCCTTTGTAACCAATGTGACCCGGAAGAGTCCATGTCAAGTGAGCTGTGGATGGTTTATTGCCAGTTTGCTTGCAATTCCTCAGCTTCTGCATTGCCTGACAAACACTGCAAGCTCCTTTGATGATTTACAGGGAAGTAATTCTGAACATGGCAAAGTGCAGTTCTGCCCTGAATAACAAGCTGTGAAACGCAGCTGCATGGGCGTTTTGGATGCAACTGTGCCTCCTTCGGGGTGCCACCGAGCAGAGAGGGGCAAAGAAGGCGTTTTGCCAGAACTTTTCTCTGCAGAACATTTGGGATGGAGCTTTGGCTTCATGCACGAGCATTTCGAGGCGTTGCATCTTTTCTGTGCTTCAAGTAGCTCGTATTAAGTGTGGGCATGACTCCCACATGAGCCAAGTTGGGTTCCAGGCACTGGGGTTCAAGGCCATGATTTTCCAAAGCAACTGATGGTTCTGAGCATCACATTTTTTGAGTGCCTGGAACACCATAAAGGAGCCTGATTTTCAGCATATTCAGCCATGCTCTGAGAATCGACACCCTGTAAGTGCCTCAAAGAGACACCCAAAGTCACTAGTCACTTGAAAATCTTCACCCATCTCTATGTCTGCAGATTAGAATATAAATCTCACACCTGATCTCTAGCTGTGTCGACCACAGGCTGCCGAGGCAAGGTGTGGAGCTATTTAAAAATGAATGCACTGAATATAGCACACTCCAGTCTAAAAATGTGCAGTGTGAAAACGGACTGTTTTCTTGTCTATGACTTCTTTGGGATTTCTTTACTTGCTCTGGTTGGAAAATTACAATCTGGTCCATGTGGTTTTTTTCAGAGTCTCTGCAACTACCAGCCGTCCGCCCTTCTGTATGTTTTCCCTAGCTCGTGAGAAAGTTCTGTATTGTTAGAGCTCTCAGCTAAGGACTTGTGAATATAGCAGGATCAGTGTATAACAGATGGCTAAAGAGTGCCTTTGGAATAAGATTGTTGTGTCAAAATAGCTTTGAGCCCTACTATGGGCCTGAGACATGGTAGTTCAATTACGGGACAAGTAGAGAGTCTCTAATGCAAGATCTGGGGACAACTCCTATTCTGTTTTGCAGAAAAATGTGAAGTTGGACATGTCAGAATTGTGAAGCAGTCCTGCCAGGTTCACACTTATATGGGACTTGTCCTGGGACTGACGTCGTAAAAAGCATTCCTCGTTGGCTGGTAATAACTGGGAGGTCGCCGTCTTTTGTTTTCAGTCCAGCTCGCTCAGTCGCATGGTGCCTTCACTTCTGTTTTCCTTCGTTTTCTAAAGTTTAGTGAGTTCTTTCTTCTTTTGAGCTGTACATACAATGGTGTATTTTAGTCCACACGCTGCTTTCTGCCTCATGCACTCTCCATGCTCCGCATGATTGGGTTTGCAGGCGATTGTTTGATGGACTTGGATTGAGTGGCTCTTGAGGAGGATAAATGTATGTTGGCTTCCCTCCATCAGTTTCAGCAAACTTCACTGTATAAGCTGAACCTCTCTAGCCCAGCACTTTCTGGTCCAGGAACATCTGTGGTCCAGCATGATTTTAGTTAGCCAGATTTCCAGAGGGATAGTCTATTGGTGTGGGAGAAGCAAATATATACACTGTATAGTGTGGGCAGCTAGTCTGAGAGCAGGAGAGGGAACAACAGAGATTAAAAGAAGCTGATGCCAAATACCATGAAAGCCGGGCCCTTTTGAATTGCCAGGCCTTGGGGCAGTTGCCCTCTGCCTCTGCCCATCAGTGGGTCTGGTTAAACTTGTAGAGCAAAGTGGTATGAACCCCAAACAGCTGCTGTTTCCTGACCCTTTGCAGGAGTTCCTGGCCTCCTGGCCCACTAGATTCTTTGGTGATCTGAAGGGAACAAGACAGCTAACGGCCCACTGGGAGTCACAGCGAGGAACTCCCAGACACGGGGCTAAATGGTGATTTAGCTAGCATTGGGGAAGCTGAGAACACGCAGTAACAGCAGCTTAGACATGGTGAGGAGCAGCAGCTGCTGAAAGCAACCCCATCCCAGCTGCTTTTTATGTTGTGTATTAGCGAGTGAGGGCAGACTCTTTCTGTGCGGTGGATGAATATGCATGGATGTCCAAAGCCAGTGATGAATATGTCCATGGTTTATCCTGAAATTCAGAACGAAAGGAGCAGAATTTACCAGTGTCTGTTAAGGCAAATAATTGGTAGCAAAAATATAGCGAACATTGACCGCTAATACAGTAAAGTTTACAAAACCACTTCTCCAGTAACATCCTGTTCTCGCACAGCCCCAATTCTGTGCGATGTTTACCCACGATTCTATTCTTGGTTGCTATTCCAGAATTACCTTTTTGGGGAGGAGTGTTGTGGGCAGGGGCTGAGGGGGTGTGTGTGGATGAACAGAATCCTGGGGGGCATTTTTCGTTAGCCATTCTGGAAAAGGTGTTTTATCTCCCAGGTCATCGTGTTTTCCCATGTGGATAATTCAGAAGTGGCAGATGATTGGCTCTCTAAAGTGGGCATTTAAGGAGTGCTCGGGGAGAAAGATGTGCTCTAATCCTGCCACAACCTCCCACTCCCCATCCATCAGAATAAACTTCTAAAAAAAATGAGAACTCTAGCCATAGAATCTTCACAGTTACAGATGGAAAGGCCCAATCCTGTGCGGTACTGTGTGTAATGTTTGGAAATCCATTTTAGTTGCTTAAGATGTTAACTCCACTTTGCAAAAAGAAAATGTGTTAGCCCCAGATCCTTCCAGGTAGGTGTTCAAATATCTTTGAAGATCTAGCTTTTAGGCTCTTGAGTCTTATTGCAAGTTAGTAGGATTTAAGCTTGTAGGTTCCTAAAGGTACTTGTACGCTGCAATGCTATTTCGGGATACCAGAGTGTCCCGAAATAGCTCTCTCACATCTTCACAGCAAGCCTGTTATTTTGGGCTCGCTATTCTGATGTCCCTGTAAACCTCATTCTATGAGGAGTTGAGGACATTTTGGAATAGAGCTTTATTTCGAAATTTGGCGCTGTGTAGAGAGCATCAAATGACCAAATAAGCTATTTCGAAATAGCATCGAAATGAGATACACAATTTGCGTCGCTCAAACTGCATCTTTTATTTCGAGTTACGGTGCAGTGTAGACGCACCCTAAAAGTCCTGTTTCCAAAGTGATGCAGTTGCATAGATGATTTTGAATGCTCTGCAGAGTCGCTTTAAACTAGAAGTCAGCAAATCGGGGGCCCTCAGCATAAATGAGAACAGGGGGAACTGTTGGGTGCTGAGTACTTCTGCCAATCTGGTTTCAATTAGATCCCTTAATGAGAGATGACAGCCTGGCTATTACCAGGCAAATGCTGTGCAGAATGGCTCCGTCCCATCTGGGGGGCTGAAATCAGGCAATTTTGCACTTACTGCAGAGAAGGTATCCAACATGGGTAATAGATTTGGGAAATGAGCCATGGCCTTCGAAGAGCTTGCCAAACCTCCTCTGAGAATGAGCGTTCTAGAGTATTACTCCTGGGGTTGTAGCTCAAAAGGTGTGAACTGCAATCAGGCATGATTTTCCAATTGGAAAGACGCATAAGAGGCCAGAAACAAAGCTACCCCACAGTGCAAATGAGAGCTTGCGTTATTTAAAGTCTATTTTGACCCTTGGAAAATTAACACAAACAAATTAATTACAATAAACTAAAGGACAGAGGGACCAGTGTTACAAACAGCCACTTGCTTCGAGGCAGGTGCACTGGTTGCAATACACAGCATAGAATCAAACCAATTCAGCAGACGGATGAGACTGTCCAGTAAATACCTTGTGTCCTTTGTCAGGCGTGACCACAGCATAATCCAGAGTTGTGTAAGGAATGCACAGCAGGCTGAAATCCACCAGTGGATGTTATGGATTGTCCATCCCTGGAAAGAGAGATTGGATCAGGTTCTAGAAAACACTCATTGTTTCTCTGCCTCTCCACTTTGGCTACCCCTCATTTGAACTCAAAACATTTCACAACTCCCCTGTTGCATTTTTACTCTGACTTTTCTAATAAGTGTAGGCAGGCTTAGCTCTCCTAATTGTTCTGTACATGCTAGGGGTGTGTGGAGACTGAGATTTTCTTTGTGTTAGAAAATGTTTGTGTTAGTAATAAAACTTTCAACGTCATGTAATGCATCCCCAGTTGTTTTTTATGTCCTCCCCTTGTGGGATATGACACACCTGTGGCGGAACACTGCATCCGTTCCACTAAAGGCTTGGGGGTTTCATGCAGCAATGGCTGGGTGAAATTTTATGGCCTGTGTTTTGCAGGAAGTCAGATGATCATAATAGCTTTAAAATCTATAAATATGTTGTTGAAGTGTTTTTTTGTGTGTGTGTGACTCACTTTCTCCTTCTGGCAAAGGTGCTATAAAAACCCTCGGGTCTTTTCAGTATTTTCCTATTTGCCATTAATGATTGAATATCAGATTTCCTTAACCAAAATACCTACTTTTTTATCTTATCTGCTGCAGCTGCTGCTGGCATTCTCCACTTCTATCTCTTCTCCCCCATACTCCCGGGCCAAATATTACAATTTTAAATAAAAGTCACAGTTGTACAACTTAGTCGTTTCTCTGCCAAACATGCACATACAAGGCTTGGACAAAGGGATGGATTATATAATTGCCACCTGATATTTGGTCCCCTAATGAAAATGGCACAAAGCCATGCTTTCATAAAATCTAAAGCCTATAGAAATGCTCCTCCCCAATTTATTATTTCACTTCCCATGAAAATAGTGTTGTTTAAACCAAATAAACAGTACCAGGCAGTATCTGAATGTACTGCAACCATAAGGTTCTGATTCAGCAAAGTACTTCAGCACCTCCGTATTGGAAACCCTCAATCTGGTGCATAACTTCCCAAGTGTACCAGCACAACTGGGTTGGCTGGAAGATAGTGGGGTGGGGGCAGGAATAGGACTCCACCCACTCCTCACCCTTTCCTGCCCACATGCACAGGAGGGACACTGTATTCTTCCAATCTCCCTTGCTGCCCACATCATTATGTTAGCCAGGTAACCTACGCAGGGGACTCTGTTTTCTTTCCCTGGAAAGGGGTTATAGAAAGAGCCACAACCTTAGGCAGTGTATATGACTATGGGACTATGGTAAGTTTGCACCCTCTAAGACCATATCTATACTTACATGGAAGTTCAAATTAAGATATGCAACTCAAGCTTCGTTACTTGTGTAGCTGGAGTTGATGTATCTTAATTCGAACTTTAGTGCTGTCTTCATAGCAGGAGTTGGATGGAGCAAATGCTCCCATTGACTTCCCTTACTTCTTGCGATATGGGGAGTACCAGTGTCAACAGGAGCACCCTCAACATTTGATTTAGCGGGTCTTTACTAGACCCGCTAAATCAAACTCCGGAAGATTGACCTCCACAGCGCTGATCTTCCAGGAAGTGAGGACGTGGTCTGAGTGTGAGCTGTTGAAGGGGAAGTAAACAGAACTGAAGAGCCATGCTAGCATAGAATTGGAGCTTGTCGCTTCTTCTTCTTCATTTAAGTCACGGCTCGGTCTGGATGTGATCATATTCCTTATGTATTCAGCATATTGACACAATAGTTGTGACATCCATTCGATTCATGTGGATGTGCAAGATTAGAGGCTATCCACTGATTACACCCTAGCTGACAGGCCTTATTTAATACAGTCCATAGAAATAAGAGACATGTTAGTAGTATTTTAAAATGGCAAAATATAAACACGAAAAGGCCTTAAGGCTCAGCATTTCTTTAAGTAGGAGATCCTGACACAAAGGGAGGTCATGGTATAACCATCCTTCCTTCTGCCCTGCCTTCAGAGCTGGATCACCAGAAACGAGGGATGTTAGATGTCGTGTAATTGAATAATCATGTAACCGCATCAAATTTGAGTGGTTACATGACTATTTGATGTTCCCTGGAGGCGGGGCTGGCAGCTAGTGTGCTCCTGACCCCAAGCACAGAGGGGCAGGCGGGAGCCAGTTTGCAAGGGGAGCTGGGAATGTGCCTCTCTATTTGAGCTCTCAGTAAACAACATGCCATTGATTTGTGCAATATAGGACATGGCAGGAGACCAACATCAATACTGCCTTGGGCAGGGAAGTTGGTTCTATTGCCTGCCAATTGCAAGATGACTAATAATCAATGAAATTACAAACAGACTGTAAATGAATGCTACATGTGGAATGTAATTCTGCAAAAATAATACTAAAGAATAGTCAAGAGGTTTGGCAGGGGTATAAATCCTCATGCTTCAGGGCTCAAATGAACCTCTTAACTACTGGCGGTCAGGAGGGAATTTGCCCCAGGGCAGAATATCTCATTACTGCTTCCTCCTGGGTTTCTTGTATTTTCCTCGGAATCAGTGGTATCAATCAGGATCAGACAGGTGTGGTATTGGGAACTGTGTCTTTAGTGGTTGAGCACAGCCAGTTGGAACAACCAGGCATAAAATAAAGCAGATATTTTGCTAAATCTTAAGCTTTGAATGATCACTGAACTCGAGGGGCAAGCCAGTCTGGCAATTTATCCACACCTTTGTAACACAGCTCATAGTTAATGCCATGGAACATGCAGGCTACATCTACACTGGCCCCTTTTCCGGAAGGGGCATGTAAATTTCAGCAGTCGTCGTAGGGAAATCCGCGGGGGATTTAAATATCCCCCGCGGCATTTAAATAAAAATGTCCGCCGCTTTTTTCCGGCTTTTAAAAAAGCCGGAAAAGAGCGTCTAGACTGGCCCCGATCCTCCAGAAAAAGTGCCCTTTTCCAGAGGCTCTTATTCCTACTTTGAAGTTTATCCACACCTTTGTAACACAGCTCATAGTTAATGCCATGGAACATGCAGTGTTGTAGGGAAAGGGCAAAATCCCGGATGCACTGAAATCAGTGGGAACTTTGTAATTGTTGTCTGTGCAGTCAGATGTCACTAGGAGTATCCAGTGTCCACTGTCTCAAAGTGAACATGACTGGTCCTCGCGAATATGGGGGAGGAGCAAACCCCCAAATCCTAATCTTCAGTGTTCAGCTAGGAAAAAGTACTCAGGGATAAATTTAGGGCCCACTTCAGGAAAGCATCCCTATTCAGGAAAGGCACATAGATAACTGCTTAGCTTTGAGTGTGTGCTTTCCTGAATCGGGGCCATTATGAACTGACGTTAGTGCCACAGATCAAGGCTTGCAAAACTTCATTTGCTAAAAAAACAGTTTCGCTCCACAGCCACATGACGAGGCTGAAAATGATAAAAAAAATGAATGCAAGTGAAACAAAATTACAAGCACCCAGCTGTTTGGGCATATCTGCAGAATGAATGATGAGTGAAAGGTTAAGACCCTGGTATTCGGCATAATGGATGGTCCGAATGGGAGAGGCAGACCCCGCAGAGAAAGGGGAGATGATACAGTAGATTGGTGCGGAGCTAGTCTACAGAAACTAAACCACTCTGTACTGGACAGGGAAAGATGGAAGGAAATAGTGAGGGAGGCGTTGGACACCAATGGGCGTTGAGCCCATGGTTGTTGATGATGATGAAATGAACTTGTGTTGCGTCTGACAACCCGTGGGCCCAGGTTCAGCCTCAAGTGCATCACATGATGAAGTACCAAACCTGATGATGGCAGAGGAAATAAGGGCTGATTCTTAGCAGGCTGAGTACTGCTGCCGCACGTACATCATACCTACATTCCCTTTAGCAAAAAGCACGTGCACAATGGACTGTGAAAATGCACTTTGTGGGATCAGGACCGACTGATGTGTGAGGGGTGCGCCTCGAGGATTTCCGCCTTTCAGTTAACGTTACTTGGCCTCCACTTTTGCGAGTTTTCACATTAAACACCTGCGATTGGGCAGTGAGTGTCTGATATTGAATTTTATAGCACTTTTGGCTTGATTTAAACCCATTGGCACTGGAGACGGGGGGATGAGAGGAACGTAGGGCTTTTTGTCATGGAAACACCAGTTGCATTCTTTGAGTATGGACTAAGATCCGATAAACCTCATGGCAGAAGAATCAGGAAGCGTTTTACCAAAAGCCGAATGTCTAGAACAGGGGTTCTCGAACGTCATTGCACTGTGATTGCCTGCTGATAACGAAAATGACTTCATGGTCCTCGGAAGGGAACCAATGCCTGAACCTCATGGCCCCGGAGCCAAGCCCAAGCCCTGCCACAATGGGGGGCACCAGAATGTGGGGGCTTCAAGATTGAGCAGTGGAACTCAGACTTTGGCTTCAGCCCCGAGCCTCAACAAGTCTAACGCCAGTGACCCACTTTAGAATCCCGACCCACGGTTTGAGAACCGCACGTCTAGAAGTCCAGTGGGTTCATATTGTATCTCTTCGGAAGCAGATTATTAATCGAGCAAAGCAGGTGCCCTGAATTGTAAACATGTGGCAAGTTGGTCATCTACCCTTGTATGCAGATCCTATCCAGGCTGGAACAGGCTCATGAGCTGCAGTGAGGATGGTCAGCCCCAGCAGCTGCAGCTGTAATGGGTCTCAGTCTGTAGGAAGGGGCTGAAATGGGAAGAGTTCCCCTACTGGCGACCAGCTGGCCGGAACGGAGAGCAACCCAACTGCTATCAGTTGCAGGGAGGAGCCTGGCCGAAGCCAGAGCCCATGTAGGAAGGTGGCTGGTCAGAGCCCACCATGCTGGACTCTAAGGGTTTATTAGGGACCTGGTTATGAAGCCAGGAGCCTGCAAGTAAGACCCCATGTGAGGGGAAGGATGGGCCCCGGAGTAAGGCTGATAGAGCAGATGGGCAAATACCCATCTGAGGAGCTGAGCACTAAACCCAGCTTGGATAAAGTCTCTCTTATTTTGTGTGGCTTAGGAATCCACTCCCCTGGAAGGGGTAAGGATTGAACTTTTGTAGTGACCTGGACAGATCAGGCTGGCAACCCTGTACGGGGGGAACTGAGGCAAAGCAGCTGCAGCATCATGCCAAGCCATGAGAAGGCATGTGGGGACAGTGCCTTGATGACACCCCTGCTGTCTGTACACTCGCTTACGTGAAGCATGCGTAGAGTCATTAAAGCCATGAAAACCAGCAATGCAACTCCATCCTGAAGTCAGTCCATACTGCTACTTGTTCTTACTGTGTTGGTGGGGGCTGGGACTTCCAAAGGAAACTAGGGGTACACAGGACCTATTTTGGTAGGATTTGGGACTTTCCTTAGGCTTATCTGAAATCCCAGCCTTAGACGATCTCCTTCTCTTTGTTTTGTCTTTCAGGGCATAAATCCACCTTAAAGTGCAAGTTCTTCTATATGATTTGCTCATTTCATTTTCATAACACACACCCCGCTACAGTGAGTATGGGAAATTTGTCCCATTCTGCAGAAGGGGAAGAGCAGTTGTGCAATGCAATTCATGCAAGTATTGGCCAGCCAATACCTTGAGATTAATTGTGAAGCAATTTTTAAGTTCATCAGACTATGGCTCGGTACCATGTCATCTGACAAATCGGCTTAGAAAAGTGGAGAGTAGGGGGGATAGGATAGAAGTCTATAAAACCATGATTGGTGTAGAGAAAGTAATTAAGAAAAAGTTATTTACCTATTCCTATAACACAAGAATGAGGGGTCACCAAATGAAATTAATAGGCAGCAGGTTTAAAACAAACAAAAGGAAGTTTTTTTTCATACAATGCACAGTCAACCTGTGGAACTCCTTGCTAGAGGATGTTGTGAAGGCCAGAATTTAACAGGATTCAAAAGGGAGCTATATAAATTCATGGAGGATAGGTCCATCGATGGCTATGAGCCAGAATGGGTAGGAATGGTGTCTCTAGACCAGGAATGGCCAACCCATTCCGAACAAAAAGCCAAAATAGCAGTGAATACAGCACAAAATGCCAGGGCAAAATTGTTAAGCAAGAAAAAAAGACTGCCCCTTTAAGAAAACAATTTTTGGCCTCATCAGGCTCCCACCGGCCACGGCCATCTTGAGGACCCCATTTTGAATGGCTGCGCTGGACAGCTCCCTTGCCCCGGTGAGCACAGGGAGTTGGGGGATGCAGGGGCCGTTGTCAGGGGCACAGGGGCGGCTTCACGAGTCACACTTTTGGGGGGGAAGAGCTGCATGCGGCTCGTGAACCACGGGTTGGCCACCCCTGCTCTAGACTCCGTTTGCCAGAAACTGGGAATGGGCGACAGGGGAGGGATCACTTGATGATTCCCTGTTCTGTTCATTCCCTCTGGGGCACCTGGTGCTGGCCACTGTCAGAAGACAGGATACTGGGCTAGATGGACCTTTGGCCTGACCCAGTATGGCCCTTCTGAGTTCTGCAAAGTTTCAAACACCACTTAGCCTGACTTCTTCATTTTCTTTCCATTTGAAACTTGAACTTTTAAGGAGGGAAAAATCTGGATCCTAAAGGGGAGATAAAGGACTGAGATCTGAGCGAAGAAGCTTGTTGCAGTGAATTAATTCTAAGATGTCGCTGGCTCTCCTCTGAAGGGACTACAGATTAAGATGATTAAGAAAGGATTCGCTTTGTCCACTAAGCTAGTCCCTGCAGCTTGGAACAAAAGGAGGGCTTCTGTTATTTGAATTCAAAGTAAAAGAATAATTTTTCTGACTAAAAATAAAATCGTAATTAGAATAGATGGCCTAGTAACTGAGGTTTAGCCACTCCTCCCCATTTTGGTTCCTTTTTCACATGGAAACCAAATCCAAACAGAGCCACCCCACGTTTTAGGACATGCAAATCGGTTTAAAGCCCTTATGTAAGGGTGTGTCAGAATGTCATGAAAGGATAAAGGAGCAGACAGTGAAATATTTAGAACTCCGTAAAATTGGGGATTGCTGAATGGGGAGGGCATAGATCTAGGAGGACATTCCCCTTGCTTATGCTCCCAGTTAACCCAAGATCCTCTCTTATTTGGCGTATGCGGTGGTGGAGAATGAGCTGCCTTGGGGCTATGGTTGGAAATAGAGTGCTAGCGCTGTAAGAAAAAAAAAGGGGGAGGGGAGGGAAATCCAACCCACTATTGCCAGACCCAAGTGCTCGAAGCTCATGAGTCAAGTCCCTGCAAATTATGAGATAAATAAAAAAGTCATGATTTTTTGCCAAAGTAAAAATGATGGGTTGTTCCTATTTGCTTTCTGCATTGGGATCACATTCTCAAGCCTTTCTGTGGACCCATAAAGCACATGCTGTCCCTTTGACTGCAATGAGACCTAAGCGTGGGCCTAGGAGAGGTTTAGCTACGTCGCAGGCTCAGGGCTCCCTTAAAGCAGGTCTACATTAAAGAGGAAGGTCCAATCAAGATTGGCATCTCCAGCTGTGTTAATTATGTAGGTGGAGTCGATGTACCTTGTTTCGAGTTTCCCCAAAATGTGAGGCCGACAGGAGCAAACAGTCCTGTCAGCTTCCCTTAATTCTCGCACAAGGCTATCTTCTGACGGGGTGCCCTCTGAGTTTGATTTAGTGAGTCTTAAGTAGACTCGCTAAATCAAACTCTGGAAGATCAATCGCAGCAGCGTCGATCTTCTGTTTATTGAAGACTGCCTTAGAACAGAGCAACATTATTTTCCAAAAATCTCAGTGTCGTCACCCCTTTCTAAACACATATCTCGCGGGCCTGCCAACTTTTAGTCATACAATTAGGCTTGTTACAGTTGCTGAAATTATTGATATAATTCAGGATTACTCAAGTAAGTGTGGATTTGCTGAATCAAGCCCTGCAGTAGCTTGGTGGGGACCCCACACGCCTCTTTGTTGCACAGAGAGGAGTAGAAATTGTGCAATAATAAAGGAAAAACAGACTGGTGTAGAGGGGAAATGCACCTATGTTCCTATACTAGCCTCACCGAACAGCTCCACACTAGCACCAGTGAATGTTGTGGTGAGGAGGAAGAGCGGAGAAACGGGGAGCAATGCCTTTGCATGGCATGTCTCCTGAAGAAACCCATAGCGGTTGCACAAATATTTACCGTTTAAGTTGTTTCTCCAAGCAGCGCTGACTGTGTGTGTGTGTGTGTGTGTGTGTGTGTGTGTGTGTGTGTGTGTGTGTGTGTGTGTGTTGAAAGCTGCTTTAAAGGGCACAGGTGTGTGCCTGCCACCAAGGTAGCCATACAGCCCCCAGCCCCGCATATGTATGGGGAGTATGTCACAGGTCCACTGTGGAGATTTACAGCCCCCAGTTAAACTGCGTTGGCTCAGAGGGCAGCTGGCTGCCCCATACTCAGGATCTGGGCCAACCTGGATCCTCTGTGCATTAGGGTTTGAGCCATGCTCCAAAATTACCTCAGCAGGCCTCATGCCGAGGGAGGATAAAGCAAACAACCCCATCCCGGCTCTCTTTCCGGCCAGCGAGAGAGTACATTTTCCGGGGCTTTTCCTAGAGTCTCATGAGAAATACAGGTGTTTGTGTCTCTTTTTACCTCAGTAAGCGCTGAGAGCTGGAGTCTCCTCTGTCAACAGCTTTTCAGCCGGGGCAGGAAGCTGGCGAGCCTCTTACCTAGATTACTTTGGGGAAGAAAAGGAACCGTTTTAGTCGCTCAGCTGCGTGATAAGGAAGGACTTTAAGCACAGAGTTGAAGAGCAATCTTACATTTTCCCAGCTGGTCTATTAAAATTCTGCTGAATTTCAGCGATCCCCGAGATTGTATGCTAATTCTGCCTCGGAGAGGACTCTGGGTTTTTTGTATTGTCTGCCACGGGCATATGGCAGCAGTAGGAACGGTTTCCATAGCAACCTTTCAGCACTATGACATCACCAGTGCTGTCAGATTTAAGCCCTTCAAGGCTTTTGGATTTCAAGGATTACATAACTTTGGAAGGGTTAGGCTGGGGCATGGATCTAATCAGTTTTCAAGGCTTTAGTCAAATTAAAATGAAATAAAAGTTGCGTGGCCCCATCAGCGGTGGATCTGGAGAGTTTTGCAACCTAGCTATGCGTGCGCTGCAGCCTGCTGGGTTTCAGGGACAACTCAGGACGGGGAGCCCAGCAATGGAGACACCAATTTAACCCTGTTTCGGGATTGTTTTCGAGTCCTGCTGCATTCCCCATTATTTTGTACCTCTCCCAAAGTGGGCTGGGTCGCCTTGTTGCAGCTGTGGCTGAGAATCACTTGGTCCACGAAGCCAGGATGGACTGCCTTTCCTCGGTTACTTTAACGCCCAGAATATTTATTGGGTGGGTTGGGAAGAGGTGTAGACATTTTAAAAAAGACACAGCTCTGCGATTTTGGAATAGCCACCCACCCTCGGGGTTTCCCAGCACAGCCCCATTTGTGGGCCTGTGGGCTGTGTGGTAGGACATGGTGTGCCACTAGCCATCATGCGACCCCGATAACATCCGTGTATCGCCTGCCTGCACCACTGTTTTACCTTCCAGGTGGCAAGAAGGAACAGTGCTGGGAGAGATTGCATGATGCCTACTAGGGATGTCAATGTTTAACTGGTTAACCAGTAAGCCTCATGCTTAACGGGTGAGGCTTACTAGGTAAAGTTAACTGGTGGGGGCTGGAGCATTCCCTCCCTGCCACAGACAGGGGGCTATTCCAGCCACAAACGGGCTGTTCCGGTCATCTGGAGAATCCTCTATCTGTCACACGCCTGTGGTGTGGAGACCACTCCTGCCCCGGAGAGGGGGGACGGGGACTGCTCCAGTCCAGTTGGGCCAGAGCTGCCCCCCACCACTTCTTTAATCCATTAACCAGTTAAACAGAAGCAGGAGAACGGTGTAAACCGAGCGTTTCCAGACTGGTGCCCTGTTGGATGGAACAATCAGTTCACTCTACACAGAGTCACTTGGAAGAGGGCAGAATAAATTTGAGCTGGCAGGCGTGTGCATCTATGCATGCATCTTGGTGCTGTGCTTTCCGGGGGTGTGTGTGCAAACTCGCATTACTCCCGCTGATCTCCCAGGAGAGAGAAGCAGGCCCCCGCCAAGGTGCGGGAAGGGGCACTGAGGCTGAGGGAAAAGGCTGGAATTGTGACGAGCTGGGTCCGTGCGCTGTGTCTCCGATCAGCCAGTCAGACAAATGACAGTAAGAGCAGCATTTTGAGGAGCCCTCCTGACAACAAGTCTGAACTCATCCTGCAGCCTTCAGGGGCATTGCTCCCCGCCTACTGCTTTGATGTAAATGTTCCGACAGAAGGAAACATTTTCATAAGCAGCAGCAGAAGTTTGGTACAGTCTTTTCCAATAGTCAGCAGCTGTGGTGACATCCACAAAGGGGCACCTCGATTGCGGGAACCCAGCTGTGTTCTGTAATGATTTTATAACTGTGTTTCCAGATAATCAAGTCTGATTTTTACCTTTATCCTGCTAGGAGAGAGTACAGTAGAACAGAGCACACACAACATCCAGGCCACCTGGTAACTCAGAATGATGTTTTGAGATTCAGTTTAAGCAGAAGATGAGCAACATGGTAAAACGACAAGTTTTTTTTTTCAGTGATGGTTGTACGTGTTCAGTCTGTGCTTCATTGAGTGAACCAAATGGTGATTATACAGAAAGTATTTGCTTTTACGGGTAAGTATATATAATACAGAGGCACTAAGACCACTGAAAAGTCAGAGTGGAGTCAGCTCTCTAGCCTTAGCTAAGAGCCAGGTGGCTTTTAGCTCATGCTAGGCTCATGGCTTTCGGCCCTAAGGTCGCAGGTTCAGTCCCTCCTGCTGGTTTTATATATATATATAATAAAGTATATTGTTCTTGCTTTTCGGTTAATAATCAACTATATTCATTGTTGACATGGGTCTACAGGTAGGTAGATTTCGACATTTTTCAAATGTCATGAAGTGCTTTCTGAGGGTAAGAAATTTCCGTTAATTGAGAATAATGCGTTTTAGACTTCCTCCCTCCTGCACACATGCTCTACTGAGGATTATGAAGGGTTTGTAAGACTGCAGTTGTGGAGTTAGGGTCTAGAATTCAAGTGATCGATAGGACTAGAAGTGTCTACATCTCCTGCCCTACTGTTGCAAACACTTAGCAACTTAACTTGTAGCATACCAATAGTCTCCTTGCTTTAAAGAGGATTACTCCTGTGAGTAAAGATAAGCACATGTGTAAGTGTTTACAGGATCAGAGTCTAAGCATCTTCCTTAGACAACTGAGCTGATGCTGTGTTTTAAAGATAGCACTCACTGTTGAATTAGTAGCATCTCTTCCCATGGATTTTCTCCAGGGACAAACAAGTACATCTTTCTTTTATTTGTGTTGCAGTAGACATTGGGGATCTAATTTCTTGCACTTATTAGCAGAACATCTATCTAGATATTTTAGAAATGGGCATCAGTCTTTCTGTCTGTCTGTCTGTCCGTCTGTAAGTCTGTTTGTTCAAGAGCTCCTCCTAAACAGTAAGAGTGAGGACCACCAAATTGTGGTAGGCAGCTTCCTCTTATCGTAACTTAAAGCAAGGTCAGGGTTTGGTTGTGCCAGGAAAGCAGGAAGGGAGCTATATATAGAGTGACCACTGGGGACAGCTGCACCACCAACCGGGTAGCCAGCAGGGCTGGGACTCCACCATCTTGCCTGCCACTAGAGCGGGTAAGTAGCCCTCCGGTCCAAACCCTTCCCCCCCACCCGGCCCTTGGGCACAGGGGAGGGAGAGAGAAGGACCTTGGCTGCTGGGTGTGTGTGTTGGGGGAGACAGAAGCCCCCTGGCAGCTGGGGGTGGGTTCAGGGGAGATGGAAGGCCCCTGGTAGGCAGGAGGGTTGGGGGGCAGAGAGAAGACCCCAGCCGGAGAGGCTGGGAGGAGGAGAAAGCCCCACCAAATGGACCCCCTGCCTTGAGCCCTTCCTCACCCCCCCCAAACATCACTCTCGCCCCCCTACACCTCCAGCTTACTGCCCTGCTCCCCCCGCAACATCCCCAAGACCCTGGCCTGGCTCCTTCCACATGCCAGCTCCCTTCTCTGAGGGAGCCGGGCACAGCCGGGTAAGTCTGCTGGTTATCTAACAGTCTTGTCATCTTCAAAGCTAAATTATTTTGCGTGTCAGCATTTTAAGGTCCTACAAAACATATGAAACCGCCATTCGACGTGGGCTGGCTTGGTATGTAGCACTAGGCTAGCGTAACGCCCGATGGCGGAAGCAGGTTAGGGGCAAACCTGAGCAGGGTCTAATGTGTGTGGGCATTAGGGTTGCTAGTTCTGCTTGGCCATGTTCCTCAAGGTTTCATGACACAATCTCCAGGACAGTCCAAGAGGATTGGCAGCCCTGGCCCTGGTTGGATAGCCAAGAGGGCACTGAATATTGGCATTCCGCCAATGGCCAGAATTCTCACAGTGGGCTGGGCTTACTGATTAATCGTATCGACTCCATGGACACCCCCCCTTGCAGAGGCGTACCGAGGGTGTTATGCGCCCCAGAGGCAAAGGCACCCCCGCCACAACTGCCGCTGCACAGTAGGGCCCCGAACTTGGTGCACGGCTGAGCCCAACCCTAGGAGGAGGGGGGCAGGGAGCTTGTACTGCATCTTCCCCTGCCCCTTCCAGTTTGGGGCCAGGCCCCCGCACGCACCAATCCGCCAGCGAAGATGGAAGAGGGTCGGGCTGGGAGGCAGGGAGGAGGCTCCAGCTGCCGGCAGCAGGCG
Organism: Pelodiscus sinensis; assembly: GCF_049634645.1. Classification (NCBI taxonomy): domain Eukaryota; kingdom Metazoa; phylum Chordata; order Testudines; family Trionychidae; genus Pelodiscus; species Pelodiscus sinensis. The sequence goes on from NC_134713.1 coordinate 194,434,829, forward strand.
GAGGAGGAGCAGGCGAGCCAAGGGATGATAGGAGGAACAGAGGGGGACTAAATTGGTGCCCCTCTAGCGTGGCGCCTGGGGGGAACTACCCACCTGTCTCCCCTCGCTATGCCACTGCCCCCTTGCTGTATCAGAGGCACCAAGTGGGAGGGGGAGCTGGGAGCAAGTGCTGTGGGCAGCTGGCTTTTAAGCTGGATCTCCAGGAGCACAAGCTCCACAGAGCTGCCTCCCCTCCCCCCTTCACGCGGCTGCCTCTGATAGAGAGGCAGCAGCACGGAGAGGGGAGCAGGTGGGAGCTGGTGCATGCAGGAATCTGGCTTTCAAGCTAGCTTCCCATGCATATTGGCTCATGTAAGCCACTTGTCTCCCCCTCCACGCTGCTGCCTCTCTGTTAGTGCTGGCAGGGGGGAAAAGACGGGAGCCAATACATGTGGGGAGCTGGCTTTTAAGCTGGCTCTCCTTGCGTGCTGGCTCCGCGGAGCCGCCTGCTCCCTCCCTCCTTTGCTCCCTCCCACAGAGGCAGCGAGAGGGGACAGGCAGGGGGCTAGTGCTTGAGGGAGCTGCTTCCCTCCAGCCCCCATGCTGCTGCCTCTATCAGGGCAGGGGGTGGGGCAGGGGAGGTTGCCACAGAGCAGCCTATGTCCACAGTGGGCCCATCGCTATCTAACATCCCTAGTTGCTGACAGAAAGCAGCTTCTTGCTCAGACAGTTTCCTCTTTCTGTTTAGGTCTTTCTGTAGTCTAGGTATCCCGCGAGAATGCTTCTGCCCAGCCAAACAGGGGACTGGACTATGGCTTCTGCGGGGCCTGCAGGCCTTGAGCTTTGTCTTCGTTGACTAGGGATAACGGTTCAACATGCTGTCGTGGCCCGGAAGCTAAGGAGGATGCCTAGGGACCCAGTGCACCACGGTTTAGTAGCAGGGTCCTGAAAGCTAGAGACTACGCTGAAAATAAGTGAAAGGAATTTAGGAAAGAGGCAACTTATTCATGTCATCAGAAAAGCCGCTTTGGGAAATGCTGCACAAAAATCCTAGTCCGGTTCCATTATGTTTTATTTTATAGGAGCCAAAACAGGAGGCTGAGACTTACAAAGGTACCTTAAGGAAAACCTCACCCCTCCATTCCAAATTTGATTATTTTTAAAGAACATTTTTCTTAACTATTTTATAATGTCGATGTCCTCTTGAGAACCACACATCCCGAGGAGTGGAGTTTTACATACAGGTATTGCAGTCTTCAGACAGTTGTTAAGTATGTGAGTCCGTGCAGTGGCCAAGGATGCGAGGAAGTATTGAACTCGACCAGGTCGGTGTCCTGCGACCCCGTCACACCTCATGGGAATCCTGCTGTTGAAATTATTCCATTCAGGCTGAAAGAATTACATTGCTAAAGTATGTGGCAATTTTGCTTTGTGAGCCAAAGAAGAGTAAAATAAAACCACCACACTCCTTTTTAATTGGACTTCGGAAATTACTTAAACATATGCTTGACTTCAGGATGCCTGGACATGAGGCCGAAACCAGGGTTTGAATTTAATTTGGAGAGTAAAAACTGGTGTGCTTACTCACTAGCTCCTGAACCATTATATTGCCTTAAACTGAATCTCCTCACACTTTGAGACCCATTTTTAGAGTGCAGTTTTCACACGGTGGATAACAGCTTAATTAAAGGTTGTCATTGCCTTTCCCCTCTCGTCACGGAAGTGTTTGTTTGTGTGCCGCTGACTTAGTTTCAGCCCCATATACTCTCCATTTTCAGTTTTCATTGCTCTTTGCATTGGTGCAGGTTGTATCTCCAAAAACCAGCACTCGCTAGTCCAGCAACATCCATCGCCTGGCAGGACCATGGATGCTCCTGGATCAGAGCGCCTGAGAGCCTAAGGGCAGGTGGGCACAAGAACTTAAGAACGGCCCTACTGGGTCAGACCAAAGGTCCATCTAGCCCAGTGTCCTGTCTGCTGACTGTGGCCAAGGCCAGGTGGCCCAGAGGGAGTGAACACAACAGGGAATTATCAAGTGATCCCTCTCCTGTCACCCATTCCCAGCCCCTGACATACAGATGCTAGGGACACTATTCCTACCCATCCTGGCTAATTGCCATTGATAGACCTAACCTGCTCCCGGCTGGCTGGAGAAACTGGGTCGGCAGCACAAGACAGGGCCAGAGCCCTGCGATAGTCTCCAGCAGCATGGGGCCATGCCAGGGTCCACAGGAAGCACAGGTACGAACTGGGCTGAAGCCCCACAGCAGCCCCGGAGCCCCACGGCAGCAGGGGACCAGAGTCCCCCCTGTTGCGGTTGAACCAGGCCTCCTTAAACCCCCAGGGATGGGGTGAGGGCAAGGCAGGGCCTGCAGCAGTGGGGAGCGTGGGTCCTGCAGCCTCTGGTAGAGTTACCCCGGGCTCTGCTATGACCCTCTGGAGACGGTCCTGGGGTCGTTTTTATGTCACTGTTGGAAGTACAAGGTAGAAGTAGGACAATGTACTTTATGTCCCAGTGGTCTGATCCAGCATGGCAATTACTATGTTCCTTTTACATTAGGGGTATTTGCCTTCTGCCATGTTTGTTCCTCTTATTGTTCCTTTCCCCCTGTTGATATCTGCTGCTTTCCCAGTGAAGGTCTAAGCTCATGTAGTTCTGTAACTTTTAGATTGGGTTACAGCTGGCTATAGGATGAAGCTAGATTTTTTTTCTCTTGGCGAAAGAAATTCAACACCGTCTTCCTGCTGTCCATACTGCAGTCTTAGCCTCTTGCTTATGTTTGCTCTTGTACTTGAGCTCTCGTTACATTTGCAGGTGCGGAAAATTATTGACACTTAAAATGCAATTAGCATAAGTTTCAATCACCCGAGACCAAAATGACTTGCACAAAACTTTTTAACATCTGCCATCAAGATTCTAAGTCTGGTACACAACCAGAATAATGGAAGGGGAAGCTTGAAATGGTGCCAGGTTCATTTTTAAACCATGTTGAAAGTACTCTGGATTCATCATTCAGCTTTCTTGATGTTAATAATTTACAGTAACCCCTGGTGAGTTAATACCAGGTTTCTTTGGGACAGGGGAATGTCTTGGTCTGAAATGAGTGACTTATCTTGCGATCAGGTGGAGTGGAGCGGTACTGTATGGAAATGAAGGGAAAATCGAAATAAAAAATAAACCAGTGTTTTCATTCCTAAGCGGCAGCAAAAGGTTTTCACGGGGACCTGTGCAGAGCTCTGTTCTCAGCACAAGGGTGGTAAATGTTTCTTAGAAAGAAATGCAGCAGAACACCCATTTCTTGGAAACAGGCACATTGGGGAATTTTCTTTCGCAGTCTACCTGCAACAAGTGCGCCTTTTATCTCCCTTCACCTGAGAGATAGTTTTGAGCGTTTCTTGATTACAGTGCTTGGGCAGAAGCACCAGTAAGCATACCTTTGCTGCTCACCTGCTTCTGCAATCACAGCTCTGGCTCTTTGGCGTTATTAAAGTGTTGCACTACATACTCTCTACAGGGAAACTTAATTCCGTCGGGGTCTACAGACTTTTTTTTTTTAACTGCACAAAAATTGCCCCAACCGTGGAAAGCTGCCTCTCTAAATGAGTGAGTCTAGCGCTGTTGTTAATTGTGCTTAGTCCTTTTGCAGTGGTGCATGACTGAAGAGAGACAGCTGGGGGATGGTTCCAGAGCACTGTCGCCAGGTGACTTGCTAATGTCAGTGAAACTGGGACCATTGCTCTGCATGAAGAAGCGAAACTGTACTTGATCCCTGCTTCACTGAGCTGCTGCTTGTTTAGCTCATGGGTAACTCTCCAGCGCTTGTCCTCTGAAATCCCAGCCTTGTTCCCGTTCCTCTTGCTCAGTGAAGAGTTTTTCCTAACATCTCAGAAATCTCAGCTCGTGCTTGAAAGGCCTCCGTGGCGGATGTGTGATGCCATTGGCATCAGCATGACCCTCTGAGAGAATGAAGAATTGCTAGCTTCGCTGGAAGGAGAACAATATGAAAGAGTTCTCCTGAACTGCTCCAAACTGGATTTATAAGCTCTTCTGGCCATAATCTGCCTTCTGTTTCCATGGCAAACTTCTGTAGTTGTCAGGGCTGTTCCCTACTCTGGTGCTCCAAGTGCAGAAGGTGAGGGCCCACGAAAGACCTTAAATATCCTCCCGTTATAGGTTCTGCTTGCAAAAACAAAACCAAACACCTCCTCAAGAGTCACAGTTGCCTTGGCTCTGGAAGACAGTCTGCCACTATTAAGTGACTTTAAGGAACCTGGAAAAAACCCCAGGAAGGAACACTTGAATTCCTTCCCCATGGGTACCCCAAGCTCTTCTGCCACAAGACAGCTTGAAAATAGAAAGAAGAGAAAACACAGAAAACAAACTGTGTTTTTGATAGCTGGTCTCTGAGCCTAGGCAGGCACACACAAACCTGTTACCTTCCAAGATACAAGAATCAAATCATCGCCTTGAAAAAAGATGATTTTATTAGCAAAAAAAGTGCCCCCAAAAGATATCCTTAATAAAGCATACTTGGTTGCTAGATGTTACCAAGCAACGGAGTGAAACAAATTAAAACACAGAGACTATAGTATCTCTTGGTACAGCTTAGATAGTGAACGCGGGGGGAGAGCACATGGATTTTATATGAGAAGTTTAACCAAACAACCACGACAAAGAAAAGTACCGTGATCGCGACTAAACATACATTCCCCTTTCTACTCACCATCCATGCTGAGCCGTACTTCAAGGCCCAGTTCACTCCTATGCCCAATACTCCTGGTAGGCATGGTAATTCTCTGACATATGAGTTGAAGATGGTGGCAGTGGGAAACAAGCAGAAGCAAATAATTGAGAATGAACAAGCAAAGGATAAGCAATCGAAATATTCTTTCTAAGAACAGTACAACATGCAGTAGAAATGGTCTGAGAGAAGCTTCCCAGTAGAGAAGGAGAACAGACCCTGAAATTAGTAGAAGAAATAACCCTCTTACTAGAAAGTCTGCAAAAGAAAAAGGCACTGGGAAGTAGGGATGTGAATGGGTAACAGGTAGCACTAGACCCACTTATTTATAGAGGCAGATTTCCATGGTGGTGCAATTTTGTGTAGTTAAAAAAAATAAATCTGTAGTCCCAGATGGAATTAAGCATTACCAGGTGATGCTTCCAGTAAACCGGTTAACCAGTGTCCTTAACATTTAACTGATTAAATAGGCATTTACACCCCAGTGGGCCATGACAGCATAACAGCAGAGCGTCTTCAGGAATGCGAGGAACACCTGGGGTGATGCACAAGCTATTTAACAAGAATTGCCACCGAGCAAGTGCTGAGAGAATTGGGGGAAATGATATCACAGTTGTTTACACAGGGGTACTAAGTGTGAACTCAGGAACCACAGAGGAATGAGCTTACTGAGTGTGCAGGGAAAAGTGTTCACTGAGATCCTGCTAAGGGGATTTAAAGAGCTATGTGGAAGTAGTGCTTGCAGAGGAACAGGCCAGATTAGGATCAGGACAGAATAAATATAGTAGATAATCTCTTTGTGATAAGCGATATTGGCAAAGAACATTCTATGATTCTATAGATAAATGTCTGTCAGGGATGGTCTAGACAGTATTTGGTCCTGCCATGAGGGCAGGGGACTGGACTCGATGACCTCTCGAGGTCCCTTCCAGTCCTAGTGTTCTATGATTCTATAGGACATAATCTCACCTGCTATCACCAACTTTATAGACTTCAAACAGGCTTTTGATTTCATTTCATGCCAAGTTTTGAGACCATTCAACCTCCCTGGTATGTTGATAGAAAACTCCTATGGTAAGTTAAAGAGAGTGGATAAGGAGTCGACAGATGGTTTGGGGCGACCAGAGAGGGAAACAAAAATGCATGCTGTCTCCAGATTTCTGGAAATAATCATGGTTGTAGCACTGAGAGATGAAAGGAAGGGAATCACGCAGGAGGACAGCGAATAACCTTACATTCACAGATGATCTTGACCTCATAGCATTGACCAGTGAGGATTTACAGCCAATAACTAAAAAGATTGACCAGGAAAGTGGAAAATTCGGACTGAAGATCAGCACAGAGAAAACCAAAATTATGGCAATTGAAGGACCAGAGGAAGTGGCAAAGACCAAAGTCAGAGAACTAGAACAAGTGGGGAAAAGTCTGGACAGTGGAGGATGAGTATTGAAGGATGGGAATTGTGAAGATGTCCTACCACATATACTCATTCATAAGCTGACTCTTTTTTTAAAACTGTCCCTCTGTGAAGAGTGGGGGGTCAGCTTATGAATGGGTTCTTCCTGAGCTGTGGGAAGCAACGTGGGCTGAAGGAAATGCTGACTGCTGGCACAGAGCCTTTCAGCTCCTATTGGCTAGGAACAGCAAAAGCAGCCAATGGGAGCTGAGATGCTCTGTGCCTGCAGCCTGCACGTCCCTCAGCTTGCACTGCCGAGCTGGGACTGGAAGTCTGAACTCTGGAGCCGGCTTATAAACGGGTCAGTTTTTCCCTGGGATTTTGAGGGGGGGGGGGTTCGGCTTAGAAACGAAAGGGCTTATGTTCGAGTATGTAGGGTAAAAAGAATTGGACTGACCATTGCTGCATTCAGAAAACTCCACAAGAGCCGGAAGACTACAAACGTTTCCATTTAAAACCAAACATCGGTGCATACTAGACAGTTGTACTGGTGCTGACCTGTGGGTCGGAATGCAGGAGTACAAGGAATCACAAAAACGATTTCCTAACTGTAGAAATGAACGGTCTGAGAGGAATCCAGCGATTTTTTTTTTTTAAGACTGCAGGAAACAAAAAAAGAGGTGACAAGCAAAAGGCGAGGGCAAGAAATGACACCGTTACAGAAGATTAAGGAAAGATGACTGAAGTGGTTTGGACGGGTGTCACACGTGGGCCTGGAAAGGAAACCGTACATGGTGATTATATACCAGAGCATAAGGAGCTAAAAATAGAGGATGCCTGAGGATGCTGTGAGTAAACATGGTTAAGAATAGCAGCAGCAAAAGGTTCAGAGATGAACAAAACTGTAAAAATGGCACAACACCAGAAAGTGGTGGGAAAACTTCATTTGGCCCCCATCATCACAAGCTGGGAGATGAAAATGATGATTCTGGCCTGACAGCATTTTACACCCAGTTTGTCCTTGTTTAGTACGGTTGTAAGTGGCTGAACTGAATAGGTGCATGGGGCCCCGAAGAAGAGTAGGAGGAGGATGGCATCAATGTACCTTCAGTAGCAAGGAAGAGATATTCTTACTTCATGTTAGCTAATACATGAGGTAAAACTCTAATGAAGGCAACACAAAGAAATGTGGTGTTTTCACAATAGTTATCTGGTGAGGGTGAAGGTTATGGGAATCTTAGGGTTTACTCAAATCCCTAGCAGTTCACGTGAAAATAACACCTTTCCTTGTATTGCCTTCATTAGGAATTTACCTCATGCGTTAGCTAACATGAGGTAAGAGCACCCTTACCTCATGAAGGCAACACTTAAACAGGAATCAGGCCCTTTCTGTGTGGAAAAAAATTGTGTAACTATATATTTTGTAAAATATCCACTGTGAAAACTGAAATTATTGGGGGAAATTGACTTATGTTTTGGCCACTGCAAGGTTTCAGATTCATTAAAAGTAGATTTGTTTAGAACATATTCTTATTTGTTTAATAAAATTAATCTGAACACTTATACATGTCAGAGCCATTTGCACCACGAAACAGTAGTGTCCAGTAATGTCCACTTACTGTTTAAATATCTGGTCGCATTGGCAGAAATGGAAGTTCTGTTATTTTTTTATTATTTTTTGTCATAACAGAAAATGTGAAATAAGCAGGTTGCTGTGAGTTTGAGGGGAAGGATTTAATGCAAGTCTGTCAAAATAGGAATGTAGCAGTTCTGGCAAGAGGGAAAAGTGTGGGGAGTGGTTTTATTTTGGGTTTTTTCTATACCTCTAATGGCAAGAAATAGTTTGGTTATCTACTGCCTCTGGAAATAGAGTGTGATAGCTCAGATGCCCGTGTCTATCAATTAGAGAGGACCTTTGAGATTACTTTAACAAGGTGGCTTGTACAGTTATGTGCTACGATGCACCCAATGAGAAATAACGGGTAACTGAATTGAATTATAAATAAGGGATCAGCTCATCAGCAGGTATTAAACAGCGCAGGCCCTTTGCAGTAAGTAGATCTGCACGGATGTACATCAGCTGAGGTTGTAGCCAGATAACTTTGTGGTCCTTCTGGTTTTGGTTTTAAAATTTTGAAGTGTACTAAATCTCTGCTGTAAGATTAGCTATCAACTCTAAACTCACAGCCCAATGCTCTGTGTGTGTGTGTGTGTGTGTGTGTAAAACACCCAGTGAATGCACAACTTGCTCCTTACAAAGAAAAATCCCCTTCTAGTCTGTGGGCTGTGTCTACACTGGCCACTTATTCCGGAAAAGCAGCTGCTTTTCCGGAATAACTTGCCAGCTGTCTACACTGGCCGCTTGCTTTTCCAGAAAAGCAATGATGATCTAATGTAAAATTGTCATTGTTTTTCCGGAAAAACTATGCTGCTCCCGTTCGGGCAAAAGTCCTTTTCCGGAAAAACTCTTCCGGAAAAGGGCCAGTGTAGACAGCCCAATAGTCTTTTCTGCCAAAAAGCCCCAATCGCGAAAATGACGATCGGGGCTTTTTTGCGGAAAAGCATGTCTACATTGGCACGGATGCTTTTCCGGAAAAAGTGCTTTCCAGAAAAGCATCCTGCCAACGTAGATGCGCTTTTTCCGGAAATACTTATAACGGAAAACTGTTCCGTTTTAAGCATTTCCGGAAAAGGGTGCCAATGTAGACACAGTCTATATGTTTAGAGACTCAGATGTGATTTTTAATAACTCTAGAGTACATGTACATGAAATATTCGGCCCCCTCTCTCATTTTGTGGCTCTGTAATCAGTCCCCCCCCTGTTTAAATAGAAAAAGCCATTGCTGTCCTGAAGTGGTACCTACTCCATGTTATGCAGTGGCTGTCTTGAAATAATACTCCAAACTGTTCCCCAAACCTTAGTTCAATCCAGAGCTTAACCAAAACCATCCGCACTAAATAAGGTTATCTGATCATGTCTCATATTGCGTGCGCCAATCACATTTGCTGGCACTGTACAGATTTGCTGGTGTGGTAATTTCAGGCAGATAGCAACCTCATGCTGTGTAAGATATTGCTAGCAAGGAACAAAGACAATCATAAACTGAAGTTAGTAACTAAAAGTCAGGATCAGGTGAAGAGCTGAATGTGTTTTTTATGGCGCATGAATTGCAGCGGTTCTCAGTGGGTTGCAACCTCATTTTAAGGGGGTCACCGGGACTGGCTTAGACTTCCTGGGGCTTGCAGTTAAAGTCAGAAGTGGCAGCTTTCGTGTTACAGACCCCCTGCCTAGGATGGACATCCTGAGGCTTTGGCTTTTGCCCCTTAGCTTTGCTCTGTATCTGGGGTGGCAGAGCTTGGCAGGCTCAGACTTTGGTCCCATTCCCCCCCTTCGCCCCCTCCCCCCCCGCTTCCTGGGGTTGTGTAGTAATTTTTGTTGTCAAAAGGAAGTCACAGTGCAATGAAGTTTGAGAACCCTTGATGAATTGTATGAGTGGAGTTGGCTATACATTCGATTTTATTTTGAGTATGATTATTATCATATTTCAGTACAGCAGGGGAGAGGTTATATAGGGACTGTTGCATCAATAGTTACACAAAATGTCATCTCCATCATCAATAGCGTGCTCTGTTTTCAGTGGAAAAATTTAAGAGTTTGGTGAAATATTGAAACCCCAAATATTTCTGCCAAAACCCAAAATATTTTGATTTGAGAATGGTGCCGCGTGGCTTCCTGGCCAGACTACATCTCCCATGATGCACCATAGTCTCCCATCATGTCAAGGGGAGGTAGTTGCATCATGGGAATCTCTAGTCAGGGTTCATCATGGAACATATAGTCCTGCTGGGCAGCACTGCCCTGGAGGAGAATGGGCATGGAAGGAAATCGAACTACAACTACGACGAAGCACTGAAGTATGATATCTAAACCAAAACAGCTCACATTTTGAGTATATGTTCTTTCTCTGGAAAGCTTGACATTTTCCCATGGGTGGTAGGAACTTTCTGTGGCAAACTTTCAAGTTGTCGAAAAACCACATTTCCATTGGAAAAACGGATGGAAAAGTTGGTCCTAGTCATGTGATGACCCAAGAAGCTGATTTTTAATTTCTAACCTTCGCAGTTACAGAAAGAACCTGGAAAATATCAACTCAAAGGCTCAGAAACTTGAATGCCCATAGAAAAACCTCAGATCAATTGTTTTTTAAAGCACGAGCATTTTAAACCACTTTACAGAGGGTTCAACTCATGATTATTGATTGATCATTATCGCTTCGGATCAGTATTTCATTAGAGGGCAGCACCGGTCGGACTGAACTTCTGTGAAAATTAGGCCATTTATTTGGGTGCCTAAGTGGATGCAGACTCTATGGAAAATCTGACTCTAAATATGGGTGCCAACATTTTTTTAAAATGTTGCCCTTAATGTGTCCTCCTTACGTGGGATTTCTCACCCGTCAACATCAAGCACATGCTTAAAACGAACTCTAAAGAGCAAGGAGCTTAACTACTGGAAGAAATAGCTTCCTGAATCTCTAGCAATCCCAAAACACAACAGGTTTCTACTCCTCTGACAGATCTAGGGTGATCAATGGATCGGTATGATTTGCAGTTCATTCCCACTGGGCTGACTGGACTGTCCCTTAATTTAATTCACCGTTTTTATTTTAATAACTAACTGCCCCTGGGAAAGATTCTCTACCCTCTCCGGAAGGTTTTTCATGAGGCTATTCTGTTCCATCCCTAAATTTATAGAGCTGAGGCTTTAATTATGTATTGGAATGTTGGGCTTTTAAGGGAGTATTGCAAATGGCTTGGTGTCCAGGCAGGTGGTGTTAATAATAATTGTCAAGGCAGTTAAAATAAAAACCTTTTGGTCTTAAAAACTGGTATGCCAGCAGAGTATCACATTAGGGTAGGGATTAGAGAGTGCTATCAAACGCAAAGCAAATTTTAAGAGCTCTTTTTGCAAAGCACTTTTTATTTGTGTGGTTAAACGGACTTATCAGCTGGAACCAAAGTACTGAACCTGGGGTGAGCCACAACCAGATGTCAATTTACTGCCTAAATGAATAACATTTGCATACATTTGCTTGCCTGTGAAGAATGCCCTTCCCTTCTACCGCTGAAAAGAAGAATGTCTCCTCCTGTTGGATTTACAGTTAAGCAGAATGAACCACACACATCAAGACTTTCATGCTTGGTGACAGGAAGTCTCTGTAGGTATGTCTACACCGAGTGAGTGGAAGGGAGTTCTGCCCCCCCAGGCTAGCTAAAAACAGATGTGTAGAAAGTGCTTTAGCATCACGGCTAGGGCTTGAGCTTGTGCACCACAGCCCGTCCCTCTCCCTTGGTTTCAGAGTCAGCGCTCCAACCCAAGACCCCCTTCAGAGCTCAGCCTATAGAGCTATTTTTAGAGTGCTTGCACAGTTTGTCAGCCCTCTTCATCTTTGGTCTGAAATGTTGTGTAGACATACCGGGTATCTAGTTATAGAACTGACTAGATTAAGCCTAAATTCGGAATGAGAAGTGCTCAAAAATGAAAAGATAATTACATTTTACCCTTTTGTAGGGTACAAAATAGCCTCTTTTTCCCTCAAAACTTTTACGTTAAGCTCCTTTGACTTTGAACCAAATTTTAATCAATAGGTTATTGATTATTTCTTTGCTGAACAAGAGATGCCCATTAATCCTGTTGCTAACCTTTTTTATAATGTTCCGATGCAAATTTGAAAAAGGTGCCACTCTCTGGGAAAAAAAAAAAAAAAAAAATCAACTGCGTGTTGTGAAGAAATCTGCTTTAACGAAGGCAACTTTTTTCCCCACATTAAAACTGAGTAATTTCATCCAGCTCAGTTCAAACACAGCAGCCTGGATGCTCATCAATACAGGTTTCAGTCTTCATCTTCAAAATCCAGTCTTGGTTTGGCCCAAAATGCCTATGGAACCATCTTGTGCATTGACATCCCAACTTTTCATGACAGGGATGTTTCATTAGACCAGGAGAGTGTTGAACCTTAGCAGTGAAACTCAGGTTGCTGGTGACTGAATTTCCTCCAGACCCAGCCTATGAGTTGGCACTTGCTCCCAAAGGGAACAGCATGCTCAGAAAAGAAAGATAAGAACATAGAAAGCCCCACCCTGGCAAACCAAATCCTTGTGTTCCTGTATATCAGAAATAAAAATGGGTGAATGTTCTGGGAGGGGAGGTAAGTGCAAACCAACGCAATGTTAAAAAATTGTGAATTGGGCCTCAGATGATGAATTTGGCTTGACAATCATGAGATTCTTTTAAGTCATCAATAGGGGGTCTTTTTATATTTGCCTTCTGCTTTTTGAGCAGATATGGGTTGCATTTTCCAGCATTTCTCAATCACAAGGGCTAGCAACTTTTGCTGTGCAATGGGAGCTGAGATATTTCAGTACTAATCTGACTCCAGAGGCTGGAAGTTTAAGAGAAACATCACCTATTGGGAGACTCATGATAAAATCACCAGAGTCATGCAAAGTGACTGTATGACTGGGACAAGGTGGGGAGAGGGATGTGCGCACACTCCCAAAGAGAGGTGTGTGAGGAGTTTTTCGACTCAAGTAAATATCCTTTGTCATCGGAAACTGCTGATTTGTTGAAATCAAAACATACCAGAAATGCGTTGGTTGGGACCAAACTTTTTCAGATCCAGATGAAATGTTTGGTGAGTAAAACCCAGGTTCAGCTCCCTGGTCTTTCTTATTAAGAGCAAGTACTGGATATTTGGTCTCCCCCATTCAGGTGAGTGCCCCGGCCCCCTTATTGGTCACCATGGGGTGGGTTTGGGTTTCTCTCACCCTCCGCTTTTTCATTTAAAAACGTGCAAAATAAAACTCCACGCTCAAACCTCTGAATCTTTCACAAAACGGCACGTCGGTTTTCAGACCAGCTCCCAAAATATGGGATCTATTCTCATGTAAGCTAAATTCCCTTGACACTGCTTTGCTCCCTCCCTCATTCCACCAGAGTGGGTGTACATAAGAACAGCCAGACTGGGTCTGACAAAGGAACCATCTAGCCCAGTATCCTGCGTGCTCTAGGGCTTCCCCTCCTGGAGACAGCTCCTTTGCCCTTAGCTCAGGGCTTCACCTTTAAGTCCTTCAGTCTCTCATTAGTCTCTCAATAGCTCTCCACTCTGAGCTGTCCTTGGTTCTGCCAGCCAGACATCCCTGACCCTCTCCCTTCCAGGTCTGGGCTACAAGTGAGCTGCTTCTAGTCCTGCAGCTCCTTTTGTAGTCCCTCCTAGTGCCTGATTGGCTGGTTCCTCCACAGCCGCTGTAGCCTGTCAGGAGGACTTCTCTATGGCCTTTCTCTGACCTCAGGGCTTAGGCCTGTTACAAGATTCAAAGAAGGCATTAGCCCTTTTGTTCATAGCACTGCACTAGGACCTCATAGTCAACTGATTACTCACCACAGCCCCCAAATCCTTTTCACAGTCATTGCATCCCAGATGCAGCCCTCCTGTATGGATGGCCTGCATCCTTTGTTCCTAAAGGTAGGACTTTCTTTCTGTCTGTCTTTCATGGGAGCATACAAGCCAGAGCCACAGACTACGTCTACACTACAAGTTTTCTCGGTTAAAAAATATGCTAATGAGGGACTCACTTGCATGAGTCGTGATCTCATTTGCATATTTGCTGCCGATCCGTTTTTGTGCTAGGGGTTTTTGCGCAAAAACAAGCAGTGTGAACATTTTCTTTTTGTGCAAAACTCCCTTTTTCCACAAGATCTTTATGCCCCAAAATAGGAGGTATACCGATCTTACAGAAAAAGAGGGTTTTGTGCAAAAAAGAAAAATGTCCGCACTGCTTATTTTTGCTCAAAAACCCCCGAGCACAAAAATGGATTGGCAGAAAATATGCAAATGAGACTTTTTGCTGAGAAAACTCATAGTGTAGATGTAGCCACAATAAAGCAAGATAATCCAGGCCCTGAAGAGCTTACAATTAGAGAGACGCAATCCATTCTCATGCATTTTACATCTAAAGTGTAATGGCATTTCTCAACTGAGAGGAGGTCTTGCGAACAGTTCTTTGTTGATTTAGAAACAAGAGAAGGGTTACCTTGATTTCTGTTAGTTCTGTTTTTCACTTACATAACTTCGTAAACACAATTCTCAGAGGGGGAGCTGTATCTGCAAAAACAATGAGGAGTCCTGTGGCACCTTAAAGGCTAACAGATGTATTTGGACATAAGCTGTTGTGGGTAAAAACCACTTTGTCAGTTGCATGGAGAGAAAACACAGCGGAAGGTATAATCGGGTAACCCCAGCACAGTGTGGATTGATCATTTCATCTGTTGCTTTTGCTTGCTCTCCAGCATACAAAAAGAAAACAACCGTGCCTTTTGCTTGCAGCTCAGGGTCCCATGTGCTGCCCCACGTGTGCAGTGCCAGCTTCCAAATAATTATCTGATTGGCTTCTAGCCATTCAACTTCCAGTGACCCGCCTGCTGAAGTTATTTTGTGTTCTGCTTTCTCCTGACATCTCAGTGCAGAGCACATGGCATTGTTTTCAGGATAAATACCAAGATCAACGAAGAGAATTGGAAACAGCCGCCCGGGCTGGCGCTGAAGAGTCAACTTTGCAATTGATATCGGAAGTGCAATCTCTGCGTGGGCTGCCCTTTGTAGAAAGGTGAGCGATTGTTTTGAAAGTCAACAATACCAAAATAAACTCTGCTCCACCTTCGCTGCCCCAACACACACATGTAGTCTCAGCAAAATGCAGACAAACTGCAGAAACTGGAGCATCGTGCTATCATGTAGGTGAACAGCATGGTTCTTGGTTTGTAAATCTACACTGCTAGCATGGTCTACCCACTGGATGAGTGCTCTGTAGGCTTTCGTTCTATTCCCAGCTCTGCCACTGGTCCGCTCGCTGAGCTTGGGTAAGTCACTTTTCCTCCCAGTGTTTGTTTCTCGCCCATGACTGTGTGTGTCTTCTTCAGGGCCAGGATTGACTCACTATGTTTAATAAGGACAAATGCAAAGGACTCCATCTAGGAAGGAACAATCCGTTTCACACATACAGAATGGGAAGTGACTATCTAGGAAGGAGTTCTGCAGAAAGGGATCTAGGGGTCATAGTGGACCACAAGTTAAACATGAGTCAACAGCCTGACACTGTTGCAAAAAAAGCAAACATGATTCTGGGCTTCATTAACAGGAGTGTTGTGAGCAAGACATGAGAAGTCGTTCTTCCGCTCTACTCTGCACTGATCAGGCCTTAATTGGAATATTGTGTCCAATTCTGGGCACCACATTTCAAGAAAGATGTGGACAAATTGGAGAAGGTCCAGAGAAGAGCAACAAAAATGATTAAAGGTCTAGAAAACACGAGTTATGAGGGAAGACTGAAAGAATTGGGTTTGTTTAGTTTAGAAAAGAGAAGACTGAGAGGGGATATGATAGCAGTTTTTAAGTAAAAGGATGTTACAAGGAGGAGGGAGAGAAACTGTTCTCTTTGGCCTCTGAGGATAGAACAAGAAGCAATGGGCTTAAATTACATCAAGGGAGGTTTAGGTTGGACATTAGGAAAAACTTCCTACCTGTAAGGGTGGTTAAACACTGGAATAAATTGTCTAGGGAGGTTGTGGAATCTCTATCACTGGAGATATTTAAGAGCAGATTGGATAGACATCTATCAGGGATGATCTAGATCGTTCTTGGTCCTGCCGTGAGGGCAGGGGACTGGACTCGATGACATCTTAAGGTCCCTTCCAGTTCCGGTGTTCTATGATTCTAGGATTCTATGTGTTTGTACAGCTCCTGGTACAATGGGCTCAAACTTGGTAGGAACTCTAAGTGCTACGGTAATCTCACTAATACAGTGAATTTTGCTGCTATTTTGAGTGATGTCCCTATGGTATCACCCTGTGGGATATGCATACGCACCCTTCACCTGGAGCTGAAGAATTTGAAGGTAGTGTCTGTTGCTCCATGCATGCACCCTGGCTGACCTCATGCCTCTGATCAAGCCGATAAAGGGAGGGGCAGACCGACCACTTTTCCAGTTCCTTCTCACACCGCATGGTTTGTGTCAGAGCCTTTCGTATCTTCAGCTTTGGCATCTTTCTACAGAACAATACTTCCTAGTTTGTATATAGTTGTGATAGTTTTTACCATTCTGCATTAGTCTCCTAACGGGACATCCCCCACATCTGGGCCCTGTTTGGGATGCCCAGTACTCCAAGCTTCAAACTCGGCGCTTCCTGCCCACCACCCTTGGGCAGGGATGACTGTGAGCACTGCCGGTATTACCTTGAGGAATCTCACCTCATGGGGAGGTGCAACATCTGCCCATCGTTCCCCTGCTGGGAACATCATCTCTGCAAATACCTCACGGAGAAGGCCATGATGCTCCAGTCAGGTCCTGGCCGGGGAACTGTACCATATATCAGCCTGATTCAGCAAGGAGTACACCTTCTGATGTCAAGTTCAAGTCTGGTGCAGGAGAATTGACCCGCCTGGATCCCAGGATAGAGCCTTGTCAGGAAGCTGGGAAGCATGTTATAAGCACGAGACTAAGTTTTCCTCAAAGTCTACTTCAAAGATGTCTGACCCAGCTTGTCCCTTGAGGACTTAGTAGGTCTGAAATCTCAGCGGCATGACAAGAATGCCCATTAGTGTGGGTCTCCTTCATTTCTGGACCATGTTCCATCGGTACCACCATCCCCAGCTCTTCCCAAACCCTGGGATCTGTCTGCACTGAAAACGTTCAATCACTGACAACTTCAGGTACCACCCTCCTGGGAGATGCATGCTTAAAATCAAAGGGAACAACGCTATTGATGCTGCTAAAGGAGTGGACAATTGGCAGGGAATAATTTTGTATCTATGTTCCCATATTGAGTTTGGGGGTGAGAGCGAGTGTTTATTCCACCAATTACCTCCATGGCTAAGAAAATGTTGGACTGAAATATTGGCTCTTTTGTGTTACTTATTTCTGCTATATATAACAAAAGAACCCTTAACAAAGAACCCAAAGACTCCATCTACTACAACGTCATTGAGCGCTTTGAATATGAACATCAAGTATCAGAGGGGTAGCCGTGTTAGTCTGAATCTGCAAAAGCGGCGAGGAGTCCTGTGGCACCCTATAGACTAACTGAAGTGTTGGAGCATAAGCTTTTGTGGGCAAAGACCACTTCGTCAGATGTTTATGCTCCAACACTTCAGTTAGTCTATAAAGTGCCACAGGACTCCTCGTCGCTTTTGAATATGAACATGTGCATTTCAAAGAGAGAGAGATGGACAGCATCAAAATTCCATGTACAAAATACAGGTGAAATGTCACCTTTTTAAAAAGTTCTGCGTGGGAAATTTTATCTTGACACCACTACTTGAGGCAGAGGGATTTGGAGGGCTAAAATCTGAGATATAGAGCTCTTGAAAACTGACTGTGGCAATTTAATGAAATTATACTGTTCCAATTAGGCAACAAAGAGAATAATATGGAAAATATCTCCGTGTTAAAAGAAATTTCAGAAACGCCTTAGGAAACGTTCGTGAGCAACCATGAACTCGCTCAAGGATCCTGGCCATGTATATTGCTGTATAGCCCAAACTATTCCAGAGGAAGAACTTGGTACTGCAACTCTTAGGTGGAAGAGAAGCAGAGCTGGATGTGCTGCCGGAGAGCTTCAGGAAAAGAAACTGCTGTGCTGGAATAACCGGGTCACCAGACAGGAAGCCTTTCAAGTAACCAATAAGGAATGATCCCAGGGAGGAATTGTAATTCTTCCCCCCACCCCGTGTCTAGTAAGAATATCCTATCTGTCAAGCAGACATTGCAACAGCAAACCCAACTCTTCCATAGTCTGTCGCAAGACCCGGCGATGGGCTTCAGTGTTACATGCTGGTCCTGATTCCCTGCTGGTGCAAATTCCCATCGCTCCATTGCAGCCACGAGGAGGGAGAAACCTGTAAACCACTCAAGTTGTTTCCCGGCCTGGGTAGACAGTCTGACCCGAGCCAGGGGTGTGCGCTAGCCTGTCAGAAATAGCATGTGGACCTTGCAACTTAGACTCTCCAGCCTAGGACCCCAGGGAAACTCCAGGAGCCAGAGAACCAGCCTGAGCTTCAGTGCCCATACTGCTGGTTTTAGTGCACTAGCGCGAGCCTCGCAAAGATGAGTCTGTCTGCTTGGGCAGGGAGCTTGCTCCCAGCTGTAATGTGGATGTGCTCTAAGGAGTGTTTCCATCTGCATGCACATTCAGAAGTGAAAAGAAGTGGGTGTGCCCTTGTGCGCAGCTCCGGCAAAAGCCGGGTTGCACTAGGATGGTGTCTATAAGAAACTAAGTTACTTTCATTGCTCGTGTGAAAGGTCTTCCTTTTCTAAGTCTGTGCTACTTGTAACCCTTTGCACGGCACGCTGCATCTCCTATTCATATGTGCCAGGTTTCACTGCCAGGATCACAAGCAAGATGCTACATCTTCAGGGTTGGGAATTTTAAAATCCAGCCAAGTGTTTGCCTGGAAAATATCACAATGATCATGAGAGGGTCGCTGGTTTTGGTCCTCAGAGAGTATCCATGTCTCTTGGGTAGCTTATCCAATTCCATTCCAAAGGTTGATCCTGTGTTATATGTAGAGTCCTGAAAATTTGTGGATATCCGCTTTATAGCCGTGGGTACATCCACGGATGTATATGGGGATATCTGCAGGTGCATCCACGGATGTAGATGTGGCTATCCGCTTTATAGCCGTAGGTGCATCCATGGATGTAGATGCAATATCTGCTTTATAGCCATAGGTGCATCCATGAATGTAGATGTGGATATCCGTTTTATAGCTGTGGGTGCATCCACAGATGTAGATGTAGATGTGGATATCCGTTTTATAGCTGTGGGTGCATCCACGGATGTAGATGCAGATATCCGTTTTATAGCCACGGGCACATCCACGGATGTAGATGTGCATATCCGCAGGTTGATTTTGCAGATACAGATGCGGATACAAACATATCTGTGCAGAGCTCTGGTTCTGTGGTGAGTGTCCTGGAAACTTTGGGGGCAACAGACTAACCTTCAGTCCTTCCCCCTTGTGCTTCCCACTCGGCTGTTTTTAGAAGTGTCCCCAATAGATGCCCTAAGCTCTTGACAGCTCCCAGTATGCTGCCCTTCCTCTTTCCCCCAGGTCTTCCACCAGCCTGCGCTCTGAGCAGAGCCATCTGCTGGATCCCACATCATGTCTCCCCCATGTAGCTGTGCCAGATATTTGGATGGGATGTCAGGGACCTGCATAGACTTGTTCATTACCGGGAATCTTTCCTGCTCAGCTGGGAGAAATCAGGGCAAACTGGGTTCATGCTCCCAGCCTGGTGGCAAGCAATGAGGAATGCAACGGAGAAACAGCTGCAGCTTAAGCTCACAAAAGGCCTGATCCAAAGCCCCTTGAAGTCTCCGGAACGGCTTCCACTGGCTTGTGTGAGCTTTGGATCAGACCAGAAACCATAACGTCCAGGGGGACGTACAAAGGGAGAGATGCACAGGTTCAGGAAAGGATATTATGAGAACAGAAGAACGGCCATACTGAGTCAGACCAAAGGTCCACCTAACCCAGTGTCTGTCTGCCAACAGTGGCCAGTGCCAAGTGCCCCAGAGGGCAACATTAATACATATTACAAGCATCCCATATGGAGCTTAAATCTTGGCACGCTTCCTTCCTGCGTGTGCCAACCTGCCAGCTGCCTCCTCCAGATGTAGCTGCTAGGTATCCGTGCCACCAAATTGCAGGCCTTGCCCCCACTAGTTCCTGCAGCTCTGTGATGCTCACTTCCCGTTGGTACGTCAGCAGTCCCATCTAGACCAGCGTCCTGTCTGCCAACAGCGGCCAGTGCCGTGTGCCCCAAGAGGGAGTGAACAGAACAGGGAATCATTAAGTGATCCCTCCCTATCACCCATTCCCAGCTTCTGACAGAGGCTAGGGACCGTTTCTGCCCATCCTGGTTAATAGCCACTGATGGACCTATCCTCCATGTATTTATCTAGCTCTTTTCTGAACCCTGTGGCTGTGTCTAGACTGGCCAGTTTTTCTGGAAGATCAGCTGCTTTTCCGGAAAAACTTGCCAGCTGTCTACACTGGCCGCTTGAATTTCCGCAAAACCACTGACTTCCTACTGTAAGAAATCAGTGCTTCTTGCGGAAATACGATGCTGCTCCCGTTCAGGCAAAAGTCCTTTTGCGCAAAACTTTTGCACAAAAGGGCCAGTATAGACAGCTCAGATTTGTTTTCCGCAAAAAAGCCCCGATCATGAAAATGGCGATCGGGGCTTTTTTGCGGAAAAGCGCATCTAGATTGGCACGGACGCTTTTCCGCAAAAAGTGCTTTTGCGGAAAAGCGTCCATGCCAATCTAGGCGCTCTTTTCCGAAAATGCTTTTAACGGAAAACTTTTCCGTTAAAAGCATTTCCGGAAAATCATGCCAGTCTAGACACAGCCTGTCAGTGTCTTGAGCTTTACAACATCCTCTGGGAAGGAGTTCCGTTGGTGGGCTGTATCGTGTGTGAAGAAATACATCCTTTGGTTTGTTTTAAGCTTGCTGCCTGTTCAATTCATTTTGAATCTGCTGATATTTTGAGTCTACTCAAAACAATTGTTTTGAGTTTTTCCTTCTGGTTTGTCAGTTTCAGAGTTCCCCACCAACTCCCTCTTTTTTCTGCCTTTGGCCAAATTTGAAATCAGGTTTCCTTTTCACATCAGTCTTTTTTCTAAACCAAATCTTTTGAACAGAAAACAGCTGGCACAAAATGTCTCCACTCTTTTGAATTTTTTTCCCCAACCACATCTATTCACTGAATTCCACTTAAATTTGGCAAATGGCTTCGAACCCTCCCCAAAATACAAACAATTGGTCAAAACATATCACCCAGCTCTAAGAGTAAATCAGGCTGAAAAGAAGCCAGTCCCTAGGTGAGAACACATGGAAACAATGGCATTTGCTCTGTGAAATAATGTGGAAATAATATATTTTTTTATGCATTGTGTGGGAACATATGAAAACTACACACCCTTCGTAAGGAATGGGAAAAGCTTCTGGGAACATACGAAATTCACACACCCTTCATAAGGAATAGGAAAAGCCCCTGGGAATAAATGCGACAAAGAGTCTGAGAAAACGCAGCTTGAAGGCAAAACATTGTGCTTATGATGAAACGGTGAGCGATGTTATCTCTGGAAAAGCAGAGGAACGTGAAATTGCTGAACTAGCTGCTCCTGCGTTCTGCTGTGAGTCAGCAGTTGTGGGCTTTTCAGTAGTTCAGCGGCATAAGAGGGTGATATTTGTTTAGTCTTCTTTCAGATGACTAATAATTAGCAAATGTTAATTGGAAATTGTAGTCTAGGAAAGGTTTCTTGTCTGGTGTTTAATGAAGGGGGGGCTAGATACCATAGCTCTTGGATTGTATTCCCATTTCTGGCACTACATTTCCCTGCTGTATGATTTTAGCCAAGTTTCTTTCTTTCTTTCTTTCTTTCTTTCTTTCTTTCTTTCTTTCTTTCTTTCTTTCTTTCTTTCTTTCTTTCTCTCTCTCTCTCTCTCTCTCTCTCTCTCTCTCTCCCCCTCCCCCGCTTTATTTCTTGGTAAAGTGATAAAGTGTAGTACTCTTTGAGATCACTAGATGAGAGAGGATCTAGAAATGAAAAATAGGGATGTTAAAATGTGTTTATTTAGGTAAACGTGTAACCACTGAAAATTTCAGGAGCCAGTGCACACATGGAGATAGCATTTAAGCCATCAGCATGGGGGATGGGTCTGCGTGTAGCTGTGATGGTTAACTAAGGAGCCCCGGCTAATATCACACTTTGCTTGACTATAAAGTGTGTTGTGATATTTAAAAGGGCATCCCTTAGTCTGTACTGTACCCTTGTGGGTATGAAAACACTCCTGGCTCCAGAGGCTTTCAGTCTAGAAGCTACAGCTAAGGATTTGTGCTTGAATACTAGAGAGTTCATATATAGCTTCCCAAGTTCTGATTTTTACCCAACTTTTCCCAAATGGTTGATGTTTTCCTTCTACTTTTAATTTCAAATATTTTCCGTATAGTTGTGCTGAAGAATGAAGGTGTAATTCTGGCCCCTTTGAAGTCAGTCGTAATACTCCCATTCACATCAACAGGGTCAGAATTCTACCCCGAAATGGTTTGTAGGTTTAATCTCCCCTGGGAGGAGGCTAGTGAAATGCCTGCACAGGGATGCAAGTAAAGAATCATAGAATCACAGAACTGGAAGGGACTTTGAGAGATCATCAAGTCCAGTCCCCTGCCCTCATGGCAGGACCGAGCACTGTCTAGACCAGTGTTTCTTAAACTTTTTAAGACCGAGGAACACTAAACAATATTTTTTTTATGAGGAACACCAAGGATTTTTTTGTTGAGCAAAAAAAAAAAAAAAAAGGTTGGGGGGGGAAGTTATTGAGCACAAAAAAAAAAAAAGGTCACCTGCCCCTTTAAGGGTGGCCATTTTGAACTCTCTTGTTCTCCACAGCACACCTCTGACTACCTCACGGCACACTGGTAGGCCACGGAATTCAGTTTAAGAAACACTGGTCTAGACCTTCCCTGACAGGGGTCTGTCTAACCTGCTCTTAAATAGTTCCAAGGATAGCGATTCCACAACCTCCCTAAGCAATTTATTCCCGTGCTTCACCAGAACGGTGCAGCAAGTTCCCACTCCCCAGCTCGCTGCAGTTGGCAGGAATCTTTCCACTGGATCAGGCACTGAATGTGCTGGGACTTTATCAGAACGGGCATATTGCCACCTGAGCGACACAATCCTGAGAAATGGCTCTGTAGCGATGCCCACAGCTCCCCAAGGTGTGGTGATTCATCCCCCCACCCCCGCCTCCTAGCTGGTGCAATTGCTGCATTTTCCAAAATGAACTCTTACTTGATCAGACTTGAAAGTCTCTGAGTGTAGAAGGCCAAACCAAAGAGTCAGACTCCTACACTCCTGAGAATGAAACAGGTGAGCAGGGCAGGGTGGGGCAGCTGGGCGCTGAGTTCTCACCACCTGTACTTATTCTGTAGCTAAACGGCAAAGTGCCATTTACAGAGCGTAGCACTCAATTCTCTCCCTTAAAAACCAAACAGCCCACCCTTGAATCAAATGGCTGAACTCTTGTCTCTTCAGAGTCCAAAAGCCATGCTTTACCGTTCTTCCTTGCCAATATAACAGAGCCCCTGGTTTTGCTTTATGTCGGGATCATCAGAGGATCGATGGTTGTTTGTCAGCATCCCTGTTTCCCATGCTTACGACCCAGGCCGACTACCATTAAATTCAGCGGGAGCTGGATCACTCTGGTACGTGTCAGTTGTCACCATTAGTTGCCATGAAGCTGATCTGTGCAATGGTTTGTGTACTCGTCATATTCTTAGATTTTAGAGACCATCTCAACTGGAGCATGAGGAGAGAGGCATAAGGTGAGAAGGAGACAATTTTTATTCTAAAATGAATACAAGTTCTTCATGAAAGTTCTTTATCCTGGCACAGGAAAGCACATTTCTAGGGGTGGTGATTGTTTTGTCTCCTTTGAATTTTGGGAAAATATGTTCTTGGGATTCCTAGAGGAAGCTCTTCCATGTATTTGATCCCCATCAGTAAGACACATCGAGAGGGTCATCAAATGTGAAATTAAAAGACAAAAAAGCCCTTAAGTGCTCATAACCTAAGGATATGGCAAAGGGCAACAAGTGGAGAAAAGAAGCAAGCACAGAACGATCAAGTGGGGTCTAAATAAGCTGGAGTCTCAGCAGACTAGTGGCTGGATCTGTATTGGAAGTTACTGTCTTGTAAACCAGGATCTGGTGCTCCCTGTACTGCATAGTTCTCCCTTGCTGGTATTTCTGCCCGAACGACAGTAAATTCAGGTCACAGCCTGAATTTTATTTAGAGGTTTCTATAGGCCAAGATTTTCAAGGGTGATTCTTGAGAGTCTCCGTTTTTAAGTCCTAAGAAGACCTAAGAGGTCTGATTTTTCTGAGGGTGGGTACTCAGCATTGTTTGCAAATCAACCCTCTCTCAGATGTCTCCAACTAGACACCACCGACTGAAGCCCTCTGCAAGGGGGGAGAATCAGGAGCCACTTCTTGAAAACGCTGGCCTTCCAGCTTTTGGTTTCTCCAAGCCCATGGGATGTTACTCACAGTGACCTGAAATGCTGCATTAGTCACAACTCTGGCCCATTTGATAGCCTTCCTGCCTCCAATGATCATACGACACACATTGCACTAATAGAAGGATGCAGGTGGAGACAGCTTGGATTTTTGTTTTTTATGACATCATTGATGCTAATATGGCATTCCACAAACTACCCCCTTTGATGGCTGTTTCATTGTATGTATTGTCCAGCCACTTGCTGTCTTGCATGCTTTCCTCTCTGTCCGACTCATTAAGAAGCTATCCTCATGTGTGCAATATGTGGTGACGGAAGAACCTTGTGAGTACGACCTGTTGGATCTATCATTAACATGGGTTTCATATTTCTAAGGTGTCCATAATTCCAACAGAAGATGGAGTATAACATTTTCATTCTGTAGTTCCCCAGTAGCTAAGTGTTGGTCACCATTTCTGCTCTTCAGGCCAGACCTTCAACCTTGTGTCAACGAAATCAGCAGAGCTGCCCTGATTTACACCAGCTGAGAAAGAAGCTCTGGCATGCTTCTCCCCACCCTCCCAAGAACACAAGACTTCTCCATACAGATGGATAGAAAGTGGAATGTCTTCTGTACAAGACACAGGGTTCTCCTTCAGCCATGTTTCCTGCTGGGAAACCAAACACAGAAATTTAAAAGTATCAGAGGGGTAGCCATGTTAGTCTGAATCTGCAAAAGTGGCGAAGAGTCCTGTGACACCTTATAGACTAACTGAAGTGTAGGAGCATAAGCTTTCGTGGGCAAAGACCCACTTCGTCAGATGCATCTTACGAAGTGGGTCTTTGCCCACGAAAGCTTATGCTCCTACACTTCAGTTAGTCTATAAGGTGTCACAGGACTCTTCGCCACTTTTGCAGAAATTTAAAAGGATACTTTTTTTTTAAAGGAAAGGGGCTAGTATATAATGAATACAGGTCGGATGCACAGCCCATAGGAGCTCACAGGAATCTCTCTATCCACAGCCCAGGGGCTGCTCTGTCTCGGTGATGTTAAATCCTGTGTGGAGGACCAAAATAAGACCTTTGAGTTCAGTTTGTGGGGCAGAGGCCACTGACCTGTATAATTTGAGACAAGCCATTTTGTCTCCCACCCTTTGTCTTGTCTATTTAGGCATCAGCACTTTGGGACAGGGGCTGTTACGTACTCTGTGTTCATATAACGTGCTGGGAGTCCCGATGCCAGTTATCCCGCCTTAGTGCTACCATAATGCACATTTAGGCACTCGCAGTGTCGTTAATGTGTCGGCCCTCTGCAGAGAGGCAAATTGAACCCAGATGAGGGGCTGTGCTGAAATGCCATGACTGACTGGTTTACCTTTGCGGGACGTTTTTCTCTCCTGTCTGGATATTGATAATTAATATTCTGGTTAAACACAACCTGTTGCATATTTAGCTGTGATCACGTTGTTTCTCTAAGGAACCAAGCGGGATTTTCCTGAATAAAAGCCGTACAGGAAACGGATTGACAGAGCCAGACAAGTACCCAAAAGTCACCACTTCAAGACAAGCCCAACACAGAAAATAACAGAACACCACTGGTCATCACCTACAGCCCCCAGCTGAAACCCCTTCAGCGCATCCATGACTATCCACAACCTATCCTGGAAAATGATCCCTCACAAGCCTTGGGAGACAGACCAGTCCTCTCCTATAGACAGCCTCCCAACCTGAAGCAAATCCTCACCAGCAGCCACACATCACTTATCTAGCAACCACCCCCGCCACAAGCCCCATTGTCAACTCTGTCCATCTGTACAAGCAACACCATCACAGGACCTAGCTATCTAAGCCACAACATCAGGGATTCATCCCCCTGCACATCCACTAATGTGATGTATGCCATCAAGTGCCAGCAGTGCCCTTCTGCCATGTGTATTGGCTACACCATACAGACTCTGCAACAAGGGATAAATGGACACAAATCAGACATCAGAAAAGCTAACACAGAAACCTGCAGGGGAGCATTCTAAGTTGCCTGGACACTCAATCGTGGATTTACAAGTAGCCATTCTTCTACAAAGGAATTTTACTACCAATGTCAGAAAGAGAGAGACTGCTGAATTTACACATTTGACACTATCCGGATTTGTCCCCAGCCGACAGATCCATGTCTAGACTGCTGCGCTGTGCTGGATCAGCTGATCGTCGGCACAGCGCGGCGGCCACGTTTATTTTACTGAAGCAGGGATTCATTAAATCCATTGACAGAGCCATGTAGTCTAGACGTACCTAAAGGTGCTACAGGACTATTTGTTGTTTTAAAAGTAATACCTCTTAGTCTTATTAATTTTCCTTCATTCAAAACTCCTTTCAAAGTCATCTTAAATACATACCTCACCAACCTAGCAGGGCTTAGATAAGGTGTATTGGAAAGACCTTTAATCTACAGTAATAGAAAAAAGAAGAATGCACTTGTTTTATTTCTACAGAGGCCCGAAAAAGCACCTTCCATTTGTTTGATTATTAGACAGATGTCTTATTAAGGTTATGTCATACCAAAGCAGAAAGAGCTTGCCTGCAATAAGTCTCTTTTTAAAGCATTGTTTGCAGTATAAAGCATGTTAATGAGGCTTAGAATGGAGTTAAATTGGTGGGCAGAATATTATTGAAAAGAGAGAGTGAAGCAGCACAGCACTAGTTCTTAGCTGTTGACTGGAACCTACCAATTAAAGGGGATGTTAATCATGTTACGTTGGTGTTGTCCGACCTACAGGAGGCTTGCATTAGCAATAGCCATGTTCCTGAGGCAGTATTACCAGCTCCGAAGATCTCATGATAGCTGGTGTTTTGCTTAAAGCGCCAATGGGTGGAATCCAAAGATGGCATGGAAAGATCAGCTTTCATTTGCGAAAGGGAGCAGAAAGTTTCTAGCTCTGAGAGTTGCAGGAAAAAAGCTTAAAAACACAAAGGAAGTATGATCTATAGGTTCAGGAACCAGAGGGCATATAAAAGGAACCTAACGTTTATTCTTTTACCTCTCATGATTTTCCACGCCTATCTCATTGTTTTTTGTGAGGCTCGGCTCATGATTTGCAACCCTTGAAGTTAGCCACACTCCCACAGCACTAGAGGCCCTAAGCAGATCACTGGGCACTTCATACACATCTAGAGTGTGTCTGAATGGTGATCCGGAAGTGTGATTGCCACATATGGCAACATACCAAACAGGCTTAGCTGGGGCATGTACATGCCCAGCATCCTAGGCATGCCGGCTCAACCCGTACAGCTGCCCGTGCTGCCGCAGCGTCGCTATTACTTGAGCAAGATTTGATGTATCTAGATCAAAGCTAGCACATATACGTCTACACATGCTGCAGTTGCACCTGATTGCAGTGTAGACATACCGCTAGCAAGAGACAGTCCCCACTGAAGATCTTTCACTCCCTTCCATACGTGCAGAGAATTGAGTGACGTGCCCGGCATCTTATATCAGGGCAGTAGCAATTCCTCATCCAGCCCCTCCTCCCACACCCCAGGACATGGAGCATGGAGAAGGCGGCATTGCTGTTGTGATCCCAGCTGTCGGAACAGCCCTGTAACAATCTTGGGGTTCCTTACACAACGTAATAAAACTTCTTTGCCTCCGCGGTGAACAGCAGGACATGGGTGCCTCAGCTCTCCACACCCTTGCTTCTAGAGCACAACTCAAAATTCCTACACTCGTAATACCTGACTCTTCTCAGGGAGCCTCCCAAAATTCATCCACTTACACAAACAAACCTGTTGGAGCCCTGGGTAGCCAGTTCCAGCATCAGAGAGGGCCTAGGAAAGTACAAAGCCACCTTTGCACCCAGCCCCTTACACCCCAGCGGCACCTCTCGTACAAAAGCCAGAGCTCAGGAATGGCTCGTTTTGTGTTGCTTAATTTATTGAAGACCAGGGTCTGAAAAGTCCACTTGCCCATTCCCGTTGCTGCCAGAGACAGGCCCAAGCCTGCCAATAGGTAGGATTAGTCATACACATAAATGTTTTCAGGATCAGGCCTAATATGATGAAGCTCTGATGTACAGGAGATAGCATAATTGTAGCACATAGTTAGCATGAGACCTTCGGGATATAAAATCCCATTAAATCAGTTAACCGCTTAAACGTTAAGTTCAACCAGTTAACTGAATAAGCAGGAACCTGCGGGCAGGGACCTGCTCTGCTGCCCCCGTGGAGCTGCTGCTCCCAGCTCCTTGGACTGCCGGTGCTGCTGTCCCGCCGCACGGTGGGCCCGGCGGGGCTGGAGCAGCCTTTCGGTTAACTGGTTACCATAAACATCGCCTGGTACAGATGATATCTACTGGGTAACTGGCTAACCAGTTACCCGTTTGCATCCCTACTTTAAAATACGTTGGGAGACCTTTGGCTGGATGTGAAAACACAACATTTTGAATATAGTACATTAGAAAGACAGCATACTGAGATTCTGAGTGCCAGCCAAAGCCCTTAGTAAGTAAATGAATAAATCAATTGAAAGGGCATCACGATGGCAGGCTGTAACAAGGCCCACTACACCGAAAGTTATATGGTATGGAGAAAATTTATGGTATGTGTTATATGTCCTGGCTGAAGGAACATAGTCCGAATGTCTCTTCCTCATGCTAAATAGAGATCTCCTACATTTTTATAGCTTCTTAAATGGTGCTACTTAATATGACTTCCAAATGATACAATATGCCTTAAATCTATAGTTTAATTCCTGACAGGTGAAAGTGCTGGCAGCATAGGATTACATTAGACAGACAGGAACATACTGCTTGCATTTCCTATGGCAGTATTTGGAGTAAAGGCCTCTGACTGCATTGAAAACATCAAATCATTCTGCAATGTGATGGTTACCCAATGTGGGGGACAAAACAATAATCAAAAATGTGGAAATGGCAGAAGTGCTCAATGCCTTTTTTGTTTTAGTTTTCACCGAAAGGGCGAGTAGCAATGGATTGTCTAGCATAGGGAATGACAGTGAAAAATGAGGTAGGATCCAAGACAAAACTAGGGAAAGATTTACAAGCTAAAAATTGCTTAGATAAGTTTGATATCCTCAAGTCACTAGGGCCTGATGAAATGCACCCTAAAATACTGAAAGGGCTGACTGACGAGATAGTTGAACTATGAACTATTATCTTTGAAAAGTCATGGGAGACGGCAGAGATTCCAGAGGACTGGAAAAGGGCAAATATAGTGCCCAGCCATAAAAAAGGAAAATAAGAACAACCCGGGGGGTTACAGAACAGTCAGCTTAACTTCAGCACCCAGAAAGAATATACAGCAAATAACTAAGCCATCAGTTTGCAATCACCTAGAAATTAATATGGTGATAAGTAACAGCATGGATTTGTCAAAAACAAATCATGTCAAACCAACCCAATAGATTTCTTTGACAAGGTAACAAGCCTGGTGAATGGGAGGAAGCAGTAGAAGTGATATATCTTGATGTTAATAAGGCTTTTGATCTGGGATGGGCAATAATTTTTAAGGGGTTTTGGTAAGTGGTCAAGGGCTATACTTCTCTATGGAGGGGGTACAGGGTTTGGGATAGAGGCTGGGTGCACAAGGGAGCTTGGGATAGAGGCGTGGGGTACAGGAGAGGATGTGGGGTCGGGGAGGGAGTTTGGTTGAAGGAGGGGGTTGGGACCCTGGGCAGCAGATTGGGGTGTAGGGTCTAGGAGGGTGTATGGATGCGGGAAAGGATTCTGGCTTGGGGGAGGGGTGTAAGAGGGGGTGCAGTGTATGGGAGGGAGTTGTGACTTGGGTGACAGGGGTGCAGTGAGTTTGAGTGGTGACCTGGAACAGGGAGTTGGGGAGTGGGAAGGGGAGGGGTGCTAGCTGCAAGCTCTGTCCGGAAGGCACTTACCTCGGTGGCTCCCAGCCAGCAGTCTTGTGGGACCCTGAGGCAGGCTCCCTGCCTGCCTGCTGCATCTCCTGGCTGCTTAAAACAGCAGGAAGCTGCCTCCATGTGCCTTTCTGCACCGTGTTCCCCTTGTGGGGGATGGGGGGAGAGACTTTGTGCACTGTCCCCACCCCCAGTCCAATCATCGCAGCTCCCATTGGCCAGAAACCAGCCAGTGGGAGTTGCAGTGATTGGGCTGGGGACGGGGGCAGCACGTGAAGTCTCCCCCCGCACCCCCAAAGGGTGTGTGGTGCCTAAAGGAAACCACCAGGTGTCCTGAGCAGCCTCAGGCTGCAGCAAGAGGAGAGCCTGCCTGGGATCCCAGTGGGTTGGGCCACAGGTTGAATCAATCTTGTCCATCCCTGCTTTTGATGCTGTCTCTTACGACCGTCTCATAAACAAACTAGGGATCTGCAGCCTAGATGGAACACTACTGTAAGCTGTGTGCGTAACCGCTTGGCAACCTGTTTCCAGGGAGTAGTTATCAATGGAGTTGGGGTGCTGCAGAGATCAGATCTGGGGACAGTTCTGTTCTATATCTTCATCCGTGATTCAGATCATGGCGCAGAGAGTATGCTTATGAAGTCTGCAGACGATACCAAGCTAGTGTGCTAAATATGAGTCAGCAGAGGAACACTGTAGGGGAAAAAAAAAGCAAACAGCATTCTGGATGTATTATCAAGAGTGTTGTAAGCAAAATACGAGAAATAATTCTTCTGCTCGACTTTGTGCTGGTTCGGTGACAACTGGAGTATTGTGTCCAGTTCTGGGAGCCACAGTTCAGGAAACATTGTAGATAAATTGGAGAAAGAGCAGAGCAACAAAAATGATTTAAGGCCCAGAAAACCTGTCCTGTGAGGGAAGATTGAAAAAAATTGGGTTTATATCATAACAATTTTTAAATACGAAAAGGGTTGTTATAAGGAACAGAGAAGTAAATTGTTCTTGTTCATCTCTAAGGATAGGAGAAGCAGCAATGGCTTAAATTGCACAGTGTTTTACTTGGACATTAGGAATAACTTCCTAACTGTCAAGGTGGTTAAGCGCTGGAAAAAATTGCTGAAGGTGTGTTTTGGATCTCCATTCCTGGAAATTTTTAAGAACAGGTTAGATGACCACCTGCCAAGGATGGCCCAGACGTTGCTTGGTCCTGCTGTGAGGGCAGGGGGCTGGACTCGATGCTCCTCGAGGTTCTTTCTACTCCTACAATTCTGTGATTAACAGAACACCACTTGCAGACAGAGTGTATCTAGGCTCACACAAACTATTGGATCTAGCCGGTAATGGGATGCGGTGAGAAGATAATTTCATTTTAAGCCCTGTGAGTGGTGTGGAAAAAGTTCTCCTGGGGGCAGGAATTTGACTTTCAGCCTGGAATTGATTTCTCATCTGATATGTAAAGCATGCTGTGAAACTGAATGTGAAAACCTAATGTTTCATCATTAAAATTTTCAGGTGCTATTTTTTCCCCACCTCCAGAATGACTTCTTTATGGACATCAAACTTGTCCGAGACTTAGTCTGAAGTGAAGACAAATGGTGTTCTCTGTAAGCTGTGTCTCATGCTGTGTAGTTAATTAGAAGAGTGCTCACAGCTAGGCTTTTTTTTGTTTGTTTCTACTGGTGGTGCACATTGGCCTATGCTTTGGTGCACATAAAATGTATTCCGCACATGGATGGAAAAAATTGCCGCGTGGATGGAAAAGATTAGAGGGAACACTGATGTTGGCCAAAGAAATGTCAGACTCAACGAAGTTTAAGAGCATTAAAGTAACTAATAGAAAGTTCCTTATAAAAGCCTGTGAGGGGGGTAATGTTCCAGCCATATGTGTGAGCATTCGTATTTTCTAGAATGTCAGTTGAGTCTGTTTGCTGTCAGTCACGTTAGTCAGTCTTAAACTAAAGTCTGAGGACTTAAGTGGTGCATAGACCCATCCTTCTTCACGGAGGTGAATTTCACCCTCTGTGACTGAATCCGGGACCACACCCTTAATGGTGTAAATCAGCAAAGCCTCCTGGACATCAGGTTGATTTACATCAGCTGAGAATTTGGCTCATACGATGTAAACACATAATTAAATCAAGGGAGCAGCACTGCGAACAGATGGGCAGAGAGCAAGAAGGAGCAGAGATGAGTTAAGTCCCGGCTTGACAAAGCCCTGGCTGGGATGATTGAGTTGGATTGGTCCTGCCTTGGACAGGGGGCTGGACTTGATGACCCCCGAGGTCTCTTCCAGCCCTAGGATTCTGCGTCATAATAGATGCATTTCCCATGCTCTGTCAACACAGTCCTAGATCATTACGAGCAGAACGGGAGAGCTGGTGACCACTCGTTCCGCTATAAGTTTTGTCTTTGGGGATGGCAGTCAGGGGCACTTGCTTTTTGTCCCCCCCCCCCCGCCCCCACCGCTCCCTTTTTAATGAAATAAGAAGTAAAATTGAACTTCCCAGGGGATCCTGTAAAGACAAATGAGTCATGCTCGTGAACGTTGAGATTTCACCAGGGAACCGTGGAATTCAATGCTATTGATTCCATAGCCATCATCACAACTTGGCCACCATCTGAATGCTGCATACACAGTGGGACGCGCCCAGAGAGCCAGGCACAGTTCCTGGGAACCAGAGCTTTGGGATTCTGAGCGCTAAGGCCCACCCTGAAGTGAAACACATATTCAGGACTCAGCTTTTGCTTTGCCATAGAACCCACCTGAGTACATAATTGCGCTGCTCCAGCAGCAAAACAGGCGTTAACTTGCAATCCAGAATCACAATGTTGTCCTACTCCCTGCACCACCCTTTACTCCAGAAGAGCGAGAGTAGACTTCTCTGGTTCCTCTACTTCCCCCCAGGCTTTCCCCCACCACGCAGTCCATCTGCTTCAGTATTAGGCTGTTTCCAGGTTTCTTGACACTGATCTACCTCATCCAAAAGCAGGGCTGTTGTCTGGATCAGGGCTGTGTGGGTCTGAGCCAATGCACCTTGAAGTAAAAGGAAAGGCTTCTCTGGGGTTAGTATCGGAGGGGTAGCTGTGTTAGTCTGAATCTGCAAAAGCGGCGAGGAGTCCTGTGGCACCTTATAGACTAACTGAAGTGTTGGATCAAACTGGGGGTTAGGTTACTGGTATCACACTTGCACCCAGGGTCCTATGTTGCTAATTGCTGAACAGACATACAAGACACAGGCCCTAGTCTGAAGTACTTACAGCAGGGGTGGGGAACCTAAGGCCCATGGGCTGGATGCAGCCCCGCCCCCAGCTTGCCTGGATCCGGCCCCTGAGGCTCAGGCCTCTCCCCCCAGCATTGGGGAGCCCATGCTGGTGCTCCAGCCCCCCTGTTGCTTGGCCGTGGGAATCTAGCCTGGACTCCCCTAGGCTCTGGGGAATGTGGGGAGCATCTTTTTCCTTCTCAGCGAGGGGCCGTGGCAGTAATGGTTTGGGGTTTTTTTTTGCTTCTCATTCGTGTGTGGCCCCCGACTAATTTTTCTGTGGGTCAGCGGCCCCCGACCCCGAAAAGGTTCCCCGCCCCTGGCCTGCAGTCTGGTCAAGACAGATGAAAGGTGGGAGGAGAAATGGGGGTTGAGACTGTCCAAGGTCACACAGAAGGTCAGTGGCAGAGCAAAGACGAGAATCTTCCTCTGTGTCATCCGACTGCAGCCCAACCAAAGATTAAATTAAGGGGTAGTGATGGAGGAGCCCAAATCTCTGCTCTGTTAAAAGCCCAGGGGTGCTTCCCCTCCCCCACCTTGATATCTGGGGGCAGCTTCCTCTCTTCAAGGGCCCACGTAAAGCGAGCTCACCCGTTCTAGTTCAAACTCTTTTAACACCAGCACCCAATTCATTGTCTTCAGTGCAGGGGAAAACAAGGAAAGTCACCATTTTGAAAACTTGGCCTAGTAAGTCCAGTTGGGATTTTCTTGAGCAGCTGCAGTACAATCAGGGTCAGACAATATGTAGAAAGGCAAAGGAAGAAACTATCATCTGTCTGTCACTAAACAAAACTCCCGGGCAGGTGGATCACTCGAATCATTAAGCACTAGGCTGGGCAAACCACTGGAGAAACTTCTTTGGGATTTCCAGCAGAGCAGACATGAGGAATTACAGAAAGACATTTTCTGTCTGTTTTCTAGTGCTTCTTATTCATTTGCCCCCACGAGACATTCTCGAACTTGTTGATCCGTAAAAACATAGCTTCTTCCAGGGTAACCAAGGTGTGTGTCCTCCAAACTCGATTCTAAGGCTCACCCACAGGGGTAAAATATTGTCCCATTTTATGACTTCGTCATTATATAATATGATCCTATATTAAGACTCTTGATAGCACTAGAGCACTAAAACAAAAGAACTGGGATTTGGGATAAAAGAGGAGTTTGCCATCTTGATAAAACATTCAAACGCTAAGGAAATATAACCCAGATGAGGCTACTATAAGGTGGGTACATAACTGGCTGGATAACTGTTCTCAGAGAGCAGTTGTCAATGGCTTACATTCATGCTGGAAGGGCATAACAATTGGAGTTCTTCAGGGGTGTTTTTGAGGCCGGTTCTGTTCAATATCTTCATCAACGATTTAGATATTGGCATAGAGAGTACACTTATTAAGTTTGCAAATGATACCAAACTGGGAGGGGTTGCAAGTGGATAGGGTTGGAGGACAGGGTCATAATTCAAAATGATCTGGACAAACTAGAGAAATGGTCTTGAGGTAAATAGGATGAAGTTTAGTAAGGACAAACGCAAAGTACTCCAGTTAGGAAGGAACAGTCAGTTTCACACATACAGAATGGACAGCGACTGTCTAGGAAGGAGTACTGCTAAAAGGGAACTAGGGGTCATAGTGGACCACAAGCTAAATATGAATCAGCAGTGTGATGCTGTTGCAAAAAAAAAGTAAACATCATTCTGGGCTGAATAAACAGGAGTGTTGTGAGCAAGACACGAGAAGTCGTTTTTCTGCTCTACTCTGTGCTGATTTGGCCTCATTGGAATATGGTGTCCACTTCTGGACACCACATTTCAAGAAAAATGCAGAGAAATTGGAGAAGGTCCAGAGAAGAGCAACAAAAATGATTAAAGGTCTAGAGAACATGAGCTAGGAGGGAAGACTGAAAGAATTGGGCTTGTTTAGTTTGGAAAGGTGAAGATTAAGAGGGGACATGTTACGTCTGGGTTCCTGCTATCTTGCCCACCTGGCTAGATGCTAGGGGGAGCCCAGCCTTCCAGGTTCCAGTCTTGTTGGTCGATGACTTTGTGGGCTCACTGGGAGACTGGAAGTCTCCTCTCCCAAGCTCCACACCTCCTCAGTAGCCCCCCAGGCCGGTTGCACTAGAGCTGGGCTCCATGCCCATTTTGTGAGGATTTCATTTTTGGTTGGGGAAAGGGCGTTTGTTCTGATTTAGACCAAACCAGACTGAAAAGGGTCTCAGTCCTCCACCAAATGGAAATATCTTCCTCCACCCGGCTCTTGTTCTGGCTGAAATGGCCAAAAAGTCATGACCATAGCTCCCACTAAGGTCTAATTTGGCCTTCTGCTTGGTTTGAAAAAAATACTGGCTGAAGTTTAACACAGGAAGATGTAACTTAGGAAGGAATAATCAGTGACATAGCTACAAAATGGGAAGTGACTGCCTAGGAAGGAGTGATGCAGAGACGGATCTAGGGGCAGTAGTGGACCATCGGCACCATATGAGTCTGCAGTGTAACCTGGTTGCTGAAAAAGCAAACATCTTTATGGGACATATGAACTGAGGTGGTGTAATAGCATGTCCAGCTCTGAGGAGAGACGGGGACAAACTGGAGAAGGTCTAGAGGAGAGCAACAAAAATGACTTAAGGTCTAGAAAACATGACCCATGTCAAACGACTGGAAAAAAAGGGTTTGTTTAGTCTGGAGAAGACGCGACTGAAGCAAGACATAAGCATTTAAGTATGTAAAAGGTTGTTATAGAGAGGAGAGTGATAAATCATTTTTGTTATTCAGTGAGGCCAGCACAAGAAGTAGTGGACTTAAGTTGCAAGCAAGGGTGGCTTAGGTTGGATATCAGGAAAAAAAAAACCTTCCTAGCTGACAGAGTGGTTAAGCATCGGAAAAAATTACGTAGGGAGCTGTGGAATCTCCATTGCTGGTTGTTTTTAAGGATAATTTAGACAACATCTGACAGGAATGGTCTAGATAATACTTAGTCCTGCTTCAGAGAAGGGGACTGGATTAGATTACCTAGCAAGGTCTCTTCCATTCCTACATTCCTCTGATTCTGTAGTAGACATGGGCGTTTGAAAACTGAATGCTGAGCATGTACAGGAGAAAATGGCTTCTCTCTGATATATACATACTAACGTCCTTATTCAGCAAAACACTTGTGCACATGCTTAACTTTAAGTGCCTGAGTAGCCAGTGACTGTTCCCATGCTTGAAGACCAGCACGTGCTTGAAGACCAGCAAGTGTTTTGTTGAATCGGGGTCTTAAACGCAGGCACACTGTAAATGCATGCAAGGCTGGCTCAGTTTGCGTTTGGAAAAATAAAAACGTTCATGCTTAACGCTTGTACAGAATGCAAGTGGATTGCATCTAGAGTTTCTTTTTTTTTCCCGTTTTGTTCCTTCATCCCTCCTGCCCCAAAGTGCTTAAGATTTTTAAAACAAACAAAGCTGGATTTCGTGCCACAATCATTATTTCAATTCACACACTTATGCTAAGGGGATTCCAAAATTCGAGTTTGCTCTGGCACCGTTAACTTGCCTACATTGTGAATGTGTAGTATCACTTTTTCCTCTTGTTGACTGTAAATCATGTGGTATTATTATGTTTTGTTATTAAGGTATACAGAGCTCTGGTCTGCAGGTTGGCTGAGTTAATGGAGAATCTAACTTTTGAAATTTCCTAACTTGGAGTTCACAGCCGTGCTAAGTCCTTGCCTTTAAGTTTCAGCTTTAGTCAAGTATATCAGCCTGGCTCCCTTGAAGTCGGTGGCACTAAACTGATCGGTTTACACTAGTTGAGAATCTGGCCTACAGTTATGTCCCTTATAAGGTTATAGGAGCACTGTGGGACCAATACTAAAAATAATATATTTACATGAGAAAGACCACAGTGTTGCTGTGGCTAATCATGAAAACTTTTGAAACTTCCAAGACAAGGGGGGAGATAGGAAGGGATGAAGCCAGGCCAGCACTCAGGGTGGGTGTGAAGGGTGTGAATGCACTCCCTCGTGGTCCCCCCCACATGGGGCCCGACAAGGTGGGGATGTCTGGGTAATGTGTTGCCCCAGCCTCCCTCCCCCGTGCTCCGGCTGGCTGGGGAAAGGCTGGGGCTGATTCCCAGCCCCCGCCCCTCCAGTAGTGAGGCCAGGGTGGGGCTGGGCCCTGCGCACTCCCCACTTTCTCTGCAACCCCCAGCATGGTCCCCGACACTGATGCTCAGCAGCCCGCAGCATCTCCAGCCACACTCAAGCGGCAGCCACCCCCTCTGCCAGCTACCAGCCACAACCGCCAGTCAGACCTGATCGGGAAAGACACCCGCCGCCAATGCCTGACTGGCATTGAAGGGAAGGGCCCTGGCCCTCTGGGAGCTGTAGTCCCACCCCCCCTTCTCTCTGTGCCACCTGACATGGGGAGGGAAGCAGAAGAGGCAAAAAAGGACCACAACTCCCAGCATGCTATGCAGCTGTCCTGTGGCACATATGAGAAGCCAGCCCTGTGGGTGGGGTGGGGGCAGGGAATGGACCAGGTCTGGGCAAAATACCTGTCCTGCAGATGCAGCAGGGAGCGTCAGGCAGAGTCCTTGCCTGTCCCTTTTCCATACTGCTGAAAGAAGCTACTGCAGGGCTTTGAAGAGCTGTGAGCTCCCACCCCCAGCACAATCCCATTGGCTGGTTTCCGGCCAGTGGGAGCTACATGTTGTCAACAGGCAGCTTGTAAAGCACCCTCCCCTGAGGCTCCTAGCTGTTCAAAAACCACATGGCCCTTGCAGTAGTGCGGGGTGGGTCAGGCAGGGAGTCTGCTTGAGAAGGCTGCTGGCTGGGAGTCAAGCAGGTAAGTCTCCCTGCCAGAGCCTGCCTCTGGCATCCCAACCCTTTTCCCCCCTACCCCACATAACCCAAACCCCTTGCCCCCAAATACTCACCTGGGGTATGTCTACACTACCACCCTAGTTCGAACTAGGGTGGTTAATGTAGGCATTCGAACTTGCAAATGAAGCCCGGGATTTGAATTTCCCGGGCTTCATTTGCATGTTGCCGGGCGCCGCCATTTTTAAATGTCTGCTAGTTCGGACTCCGTGCCCACGGCTACACGCGGCACAAACTAGGTAGTTCGGAATAGGCTTCCTATTTGCAAGTTCGAATGCCTACATTAACCACCCTAGTTCGAACTAGTGTAGACATACCCCTGGATCCTGCACCCCAAACCCCTGCCCCACCCAAATCCTTGGCCCCTCATCCTGCACCCTAGTCCCTTGCCCCAGGTCACAACCCAAACCCCTGCCGCCAGTCCCCAACCCAGGTCACAACTGCCTTCTTGACCCAAACCCCCTGTCAGACCCCACACCCTCTCCTGCACCCCAGTCCCTTACCCCAACCTCCCTTCTGCACTGAGCCTCCATCCCTGACCCTACCCCTCCTCCATTAATACGGAAGGGTGCGGAGTGGCCTCCCCCCCGTCTCTCTGCACAGCAAAAGTGGGAGGCCTCTGAGACCTTCGTTCTGAGTCCAGGTCTCATAGTGAGGGAAGTGGGGGGCTGCTGCTCTGCTTAGTGTCCTCCTAACCGCAGCAGTAGGGTGAGAGCATCTTGTCCGCCAGGCAGGCAGGCAGTGCCCCAGGGTGGGCGGTGGGACTGGCTGGGGGGGGGGGGGAAGGGCCCAAGAGTGTCGCTTCTCCCCCCAACCAAGCTGAGGTGAGTGCCCCACTCCTGTCCCTTTGCCGCCTGGATATCTAGGAGTTGCTGCAGGAGAGGCCACTGCTGCTCCAGGGGGTGCTGTTCCTCAGCCACTGCTTCGTACTGACAGCTTCTGCCCCCCCACACTTCTGAGGGATGATCCCCCCCCCTTCACGGCTGTCACCTCAGCTCCACATTCTAGTCCGATGGGAAGGGAAGGGACCGTCTCTTGGGGTGGTGTCTGATTCTGCTGCAGCTTGCTCAGAGGGGGGCAAGCGGGTAGGATCAGGTTGGGAAATGCCTCGGCAGCTACCCCTCCTCACAAAGCCACCGCTCTGCTTCGGACCCCTCCGGCCTCGCCCTCAGAGGACACCTGCACAACAGCTTCAAAAAAACGGAGCCTGGGACCTTACATTCAGACCTTTGCGAGAGGCTACAAAATACGAACTGAACAGCCGCACTGGATTTATGATTTGTTACAACAGTCTGTGGCTAGGGCCGTAAGCGACGAGTCGACTATCTGATAAGCAGAAGTTTATCGGACAGTCGACCTGTGATGCGACTCGTCGCTTCCTCCCCCTTTGCTGCCTCTATCAGAGAGACAGCAAGGGTGGGGAGCAGGAGTTAGTGCTCAGGGCAGCTGGCTTAAAAGCCGGTTTCTCCCAGCACCGTCTCTGTGGGGGGCAGGGGAAGTAGAGGCACGGTGGGAAACGGCGCATGCAGGGACTGAAGCAGTTGCTGCCTGCGCTGGTTCTGCCGCCATTCTGCTTCTGAAATACAGAAGAGCTCCACTGGGATTCTTGTTTATTGCAAAGGCTCAGGCGCCGCAGGGAGCGCAGGGCCGGTCCCCTGCTGGCCCCGCGCTGGCTGCGGGGCTTCCGCTTTTGAACTGTAGCAAGAGCCCAGCCTTATAGACTAATCGAATCGCCGATGGCAATTCCCTCAACTGTTCGATTAGTTAATCTAAATTCAACGCCCCTCTCCGTGACCTCCTTAACTCGCCCTTGGCTCGGGAGTTGTTAAGGAGCCACTGCACCTGAAGTGGCCCTCTGAAAAATGCGTTCGCTATTTATGCTCAACCACTTGTGCCATCTTCTGTGTGACAGTGACACTCGGCGTGTATTTCCCAACCCGGGAGAAGAGCCCTGTTCCGCTTGCCAGCGTGTCTCTCTCCCCAGCTCAGACTGGTCCCACGCGATCGATACAAGACCGTTACCGCAGCCAGCTTGTTTCTGTGAGGTAACCGCAAGTCCTACTTCCTCTTCTTCTCCTCAAGGCTGGAGGAAACCCCTCAGCTGCCCACAGGAGGGTGGACGTGGTTTTCCAAAGCACAACAGGGTGAAAGCAGGAGAACAGCTTCTGAATGTGGCTTCAAATACAGGCAGATTTCCAGTTAGCAATTTGAACTGATGAACCAGGCCCATATGCAGGGGGCGCAAAGGGTGGGAGCGCACCCTCTGTGGTCCCCCAAGTAAGTGTGCTCCGGCCGGCTGAGGGAAGGCTGGGGCTGATTTCCCTCATGGAGAGGGGGCAGGAATCAGCCCCAGTCTTCCCCCCGGCTGGCTGGAGCATGGGGGAGGGAGACTTGGGCAGCACACCGCTCCTGCCTTCCCCCGGCCGGCACATGCTTACTTGGGGAACCATGGTGGGGGAGGGGGTGCACTCGCCCCCTTCCAGTCCACTTTACAGAAAAAGTCCCCTTCTCCCCCCCCCCCCCCCAGAAATTCCTGCGTACGGGCCTGAAAGCATTATAAATGTCTCTGAAATGAAAGCCACTGCTGCCAGAGTTTTACAGCTTCTTGCTAACGTTGTCATGATGTTATTTTGGAAGAGCATTAAAGGTGACCTGCAAAGGTTTTGTAAAAACTTGGACTTCTGCCCTCCTATTCCTTCTCTGTGATGAGAAAAGGCAGCCTGGAAGGTTTTATTATTTTTTAAAGGAAAGGGAGATATTCTGAGTTATGCATTTATTTATTGACTGCTGTAACCCTGGCGGTATCGGGAATGCCGTGCTTGGCTTTCCTGGCTTGTTGGAGACCTTTTGGGAGGCTTGAGGCAGGTAGTTCTTCTACACTCCCACAATTTCAGCCTCCGTTTTGGCGGA
Source organism: Pelodiscus sinensis (assembly GCF_049634645.1). NCBI lineage: Eukaryota > Metazoa > Chordata > Testudines > Trionychidae > Pelodiscus > Pelodiscus sinensis. The sequence goes on from NC_134713.1 coordinate 194,475,973, forward strand.
AGATGTTTCATTGTCCTTCAAGAAGGTCACAATCTAGGTCAGCAGCAAGTAGTGGAGAGTTCAGATGTTCTACAGTTGTACAGCACCAAGCGCAATGGGATTTTGGTCCATGTCTGGGGCTCTTAGGAGCTGCCATCATGCTAGAAAGTGATGCAGCCATCTAGCCCTCCCCAAAGCCTAAATCCAGGCAATAACACTGGACTAGCACTCAGCAAATCTAGGTCCATTTCCAAGCTGTGCCTCAGACATCCTTATAGGGTGGCAGGCAGGAGTATTATAACCTGAATGCACAAAGGGGCCAAATTAACCTTGGGCGTCTTTCTTTCCGGCCTTGCTGAACTTTAGAGTGCTTGAGTGAACACTGGCAACATTCTCCCAATGTCGGGTTTTTTAATGCAATGTATGTTTACAATACTAAGATCTTTTAAGAAGAAAAGGATGTTTTGAATCAGCCGATGTCCTGCAAAATTGCACCTAAAATGACTTCACCTTTGTCCAAAGCATGCAACGTATAGGCACCCACCTAGAGCGTCTTCAAGGGGGATGGTTATTTTATTTAAAGACTCCCATGGACAGGGGAGTAGTTCTCGAGACTTCATCCAACCTAAACAACCTGCTTCCATATGACAAATGTACGCATTGCTACCAAAAGTGCCAAGAGATGAGGTGGATTTTTCCTTTCCCTGTCTGGTTTATATAATAAACAGCGTTACAGTTTTCAAGGCCACCCTCAGAATGTTTAACAACAGAATATTTATTTCTTCGTTGCGTTCTGTTGGTGAGATATGTAGAAACTTTTACATGTCGAGGACGAAACAATCCCAGAAGCGATATGCTGGTGCGCCACTTCGTTTGTCTGAAAGTAAGATTGCATTTTGATCAAGGAGGAGTCCCACGCAGTAATGTATCTAAGATTCAGTATTTGCTTTTGAGTGTGAAGAACCGTTGTGATCAGGACTAACAACAGCTACAGGACTGTTTTGCAGCACATACGAAGCAATTTAGCGCAGTTTAGCTCAACCCTTGTTGTTACCTTCTGAATTACCGCTCTGTATAAATCATCATGTATTTGCAGCATGTTCCGCTGGATATCGGAGACTTTTAGCAGGTGTGCGTGTCAGGCGATTGCGTTTTTCTCTCTTCTCCCTGCAGTATATCCTCACTCTGAGCAAAGTGCTAAGCAAGTTTTCAGACCACATGTCATACCAAAACTTGGTGCATGTCACAGGCTACCAAAGAGAAACGCAACAAAAGTGATCAACCCAGTTTCGGACTCCAAAAAAGAACAGACAGATCCCCCCGGGCCACGTTCACAACTGTCCTCCACAAAGTTGTGATCGCCCTCCCCCACTCTAATCAAATATACGCGGGGTGTCCAGATGGCAGATATAATGTGTGTGTGTGTGTGTGTTGCAGTGGAATGTAATGCTAATTTCTAGCAATAATACATTTTATGTTCCTCGAATCTCGGTAGCCCTGTTCTCTTAAAAAATGGTAATAAAATGCACAGTTGCTTATTAGCAATGAATGTCAAGCCATTCACCAGGATGGAAATATCCTATTTCCATGGCTTTGATAAATAGCTGCTGGAAATCATGAATTTTTAATAGAAGTCCTATATTTAGGGGCTTTCAGTTTCTGAGGAAGATAAAAGAGTCTTCGGAGATGGAACACTTCAGGCGCCTACCCTTGTGCAACTGTTACTACCTATTTAAAGCTAGTGTTGTCTTTCTGATGTATGAATATTGTGCAGACATTGATTGATGCGGTTTTTATCCCGAAGATCAGGCTGTCTGTCAGGATAAAGCAAAATATGTGTCTGCAGAGGAAGCTGCATAGTAGCTAGTTGTAGGGTAATTTTTTTGTTTGGGTTTTTATATGCTTTGACCAATCTGATTCTCCCTTACACCTGGCAGAGGAAAAGGCGGGCGTGAATATAATTTGTCAGGTCAATATCAAGGGGCCGTCGTGTAAATCAGAATCCAGCCCTCGGGTTTAGGTCTGGGCTTCTTTACTGGCCATGGAAAGCAGCCCACACATCCTGGATAACTGAATATGCCAGAGATATAGTCAACTTTGCTCCCCGCAGCTGCCCCACTGCAGGAATTTGGTGCATTATGATAATACACTGGCCACAACAAAGGGCATTGTGAATTGTGAGCCCTGAATATACTATGTCTTGTATTAATGAATAATTAGCTAACTGAAGATCAATTGCAACCCTATGAAAACAAAAGTTGAAGCACACGATGACCAACCTTATATCAACCATAGCCCCCACTATGACCCAGCATTGACATTGTTACAAACCAGTGTCAGATCCCTAAATCCCGATCCTGCAAAGTCTCAGTGGGACTGTTTGTGCACAAAGGGTGTGTCTAAACTACATGGCTCCATCAATGGAGCCATGTAGATTAGGCTGATCGGCAAAGGGAAATGAAGCCGCGATTTAAATAATCGCGGCTTCATTTAAATTTAAATGGCTGCCGCGCTGAGCCGACAAACAGCTGATCAGCTGTTTGTCGGCTCAGCGCGGTAGTCTGGATGCTCCCGCGCCGACCTGAAAGCCCTTTATCGACCTCCCCGTTATTCCTCGTAGGATGAGGTTTACCGGGGAGGTCGATAAAGGGCTTTTCATTATTTAAATTGCGGCTTCATTTCCCTTTGCCGAACAAACAAATCTACATCGCTCCGCCGACAGAGCCATGTAGTTTAGACGTACCCTTAGAGCTAGGCACGTGTATGTGTCCAGGACTCTGATCGCTAAAGAGTTATTTTGGCCTGCAGGGTGAATTCTGCTAAATAACCTTGAGATCCTGTAGCAAAGACAACAAGGTGTCCGGTGTAGAGATGTAAAAGAGAAGTCAATTAGTTGACTGCCCGATAAGCCTCGGCTTATCAGGTAGTCGAGTCAACTGCTTGCATTTCCCCCCTCCCCATGCTGCCTCTCTATCAGAGGCTGCAAGCGGGGGGTGAAGCAGGAGCCGGTGCTGGGAGGGAGCCGGCTTAAAAGCCGGTTCCCCCCAGCACTGTCTCCACGGTAATGCTTCCCCCTCCCCCGTTCTGCTGCCTCTATTAGAGGCAGAAGTATGGCAAGGGAGGCAGAAGAGGCTGCTCTGACAGCAGCCTCGTCCACAGAGGGGTCCCAGTGGGGAGTTGGGATTCCCTGTGGACAGGAGCTGCTGTGGCAAAGCAGCCCTTGTCTGCTGGGACCCCCGGCGGAAAGAGGCTGCTGGAACTGTTGCACGCTGGGACTAAGCAAGCCCAGCTCAGTCCTGGCTCATGCAGGGTCCAGGAGCTACCCCCGCTGCGGCTCTGCAGTTTAAATGTAGTAGGACCCAGGTGCCTGTGCATCCGCCTCTTACTACATTTACACTGCAGAGCCGTAGCAGGGGTAGCTCCTTCTAAGCGGCTTCTCTTATCGACTGATCGTGTAGTCGATACAAATTTTATTGATTACCTGATTGCCTACCTCTTAGCATCCTTAGTCTGGTGGCACCTGAAAGACTAACCCATGTATTATGCCCTAATACAGCAGGTTTCAACCTTTTTTTCTCATGAACCAGTTGAAGAAAATCGTTGAAGCCGCGACCCAACATCATGTGACTGGAGTGTGGGCTGCAGGGTGGGGCTGAGGATGGGCTTGGGGTGTAGAAGGAGGCTCCGGCTTTAGGGGGTCAGGGCTGGGGCAGGAGGGGCTTCTCTTGAGTGGCACCCGCTCAGCGGTGCAGCGGGGGGCTAAGGCAGCTTCCTGCCTCTCCTGGACCCGCAGACCAGGCTGTCCCCAGAAGCAGCCGGCAACAGGTTCCCAGTCAATAGGAGAGCGGAGCTAGTGCTCAGGGTAGGGGCAGTGCGCGGAGCCCTGTGTGCTCCTCCCTCCACCTAAGAGCCAGGCCTGCTGCACAGTCTGCGGTGCCAGGACAGGCAGGAAGCTGCCTTAGCACCCCCATTGATCACCTGGTACCCCTGTAGCAAGGAGCCTCAGTGCCCCACATTCCACCCCCCAGTCCTCATACATTTGTTAGTGTAACCCCCTTTTTCCTCCCCGGGTTACTTGGGAGCAGGTCACACTCACAGGTGTGCCTGGGCGCCTGATGGTTTTAACAGAAAAGGAGATCCTGAGTACCCCAGTGGTGGTGTTTAGTTGGGGAAACCCTATCCACCCCCTTGCTACTGTCCCTTGCCCATAAAGAACATATAATGGAGGTGCCGCCACCTGGCTGGCCCTGTACACACTTACTGGTGTGCCTTGGGAACCTCCAGGAATAAAATTATTCCAGCAATAATCTGAATCTAACTCCAGATCAACAATTACAACTCATAAATAGTCTACATCGGATAGATTACAGTAGAAAGAACATCCTTTACTTAACTTAAAGAAACAGAGTTTAACAGATTACCAGTGAATAACACTAACAAAGTTCACAGAAATAATAGGAACGTATTTATCTGGCATTTGCACTGCCACCGTTTATCACACCCCAGAGTAGGCCCTCCTCAGGGCTCACAGTACCATACACTTGTTTGCGTGGGCGCGCTTGAAGGTTTTGCAGCCGCAGTGGATGATTCTAGTCTCTTTCTGCGTGCTGGGAGCAGAGCAGTACTTCTAGCCACAGACACAGCCAAAGGGCAATCAGCAGCAGCCTGCTCGATTCCAGTCCCAAAGGCTCTGAATCCAAGTCTGTAGCTGCAACTTAACAGCTCCTGGACTGGCTAAAACTCCACAGCAGCCTGGCTCCTCTTTTCCAAAAACAAAGGGAAGACTGCTGAGTCTCTCCATACACATGGAGAGACCCAGCACCCAAACAAAGAGTCACTTCCTTCCTAGTTTCCTCAAGGGCTCATGGGAATTGTAGTCTCTGGGGCTAGATTGCAGTACACAGGATCTTCCCAGAGAATAAGCAGAGGCACCTTTAGTAAGGGGACTAGATTAGTCTTTAAGGTGCCACCAGACTCCTGAGTCTAACTCAGCTGCCTCTCTGAAACATGTGACAGAGATGCTGCCTGCCCTGCAGAACAGCAGCATGGTGAAGAACCAGCTCTGTGCAGACAGCACAGAAGAGAACCAAGTTTCCACACTCGGCTTTGTAGAGTTTAAGTTTTGGGACAAGTGGAGTCTGTGTCCTAGCAGTCAGTGGGTCGGGATAGCCAGCTCTGCCAGTGCTATGGATTGAAGCCCTGCACATTTCGTGTGCTGGGTTCTTAGCTGGCCTCTATCAGGGAAGGTCTGTTGAAGTCAGTGGGTGAGATTCCCCGATTGGTGTCAGTGTTGATTTAAATGGAGCTATGGAACTATCAGTGGAGGAGGTCTAGGTTTCTTCCTAGCCCGCCCCCCATAGTTGGTGATTGCTGTATGCCCTAATGTGAGGGTTTCACTCTCTACAACACAGTATTTACTAATATATTGGCTGTGCTTTCTCTTCTCCATTTCATAATCCTGCCAATGACTAAGTCACCTATTAAAATAAGGCTGGTGCATTAGTGGATTTGGATGTATTGGAAAGGGTCCAGTGAAGGGCAACCAAAATGATTAGGGGGCTGGAGCCCATGACCTACAAGGAGAGGCTGAGGGAGTTGGGTCTATTTAGTCTGCAGAAGCGAAGAGTGAGGAGGGATTTAATAGCAGCCTTCAACTTCCTGAAGGGGGGTTCCAGAGAGTCTAGAGAGAAGCTCTTCCCAGTGGTGGCAGATGGCAGAACAAGGAGCAGTGGTCTCAAGTTGAAGTGGGAGAGGTCTAGGTTGGATATTAGGAAAAACTATTTCCCTAGGAAGGTGATGAAGCACTGGGCTGGGTTCCCTAGGGAGGGGGTGGAATCTCCATCCCTAGAGGTTTTTAAGTCCCAGCTTGACAAAGCCCTGGCTGGGATGATTGAGTTGGGGTTGGTCCTGCTTTGGGCAGGGGGCTGGACTCGATGACTCCTGAGGTCTCCTCCAGCCTGTGATTCTATGAACCGTACTCCAGCTGAGATCTGTCCCACTGGCTGGGACTCTGTGATGCTTCGCTTCTGCTGCTTTAGAGCATGGTCTGTAATTGCTGGAGGCATCATGTGATCAGTGAGTGACAATGAGCGAGCTGTGACCATTTGGTGAGCCTGGAGCATTGTGCTCCTGTCCTGGTCTTACCTCCCGAGCACAGTAAGAGCTGGGAGTTCTGTAAATGCAGCATGCACGTGGCTTGCTCAAGGAGGAGGACTCCGTGCTGCACCGTTGGTGACTAGTACAAGAAATGTCACTTACAGGCTCGGCTTCCTGCTGCCATGGCCAGGAGCAAAAGGAACTGTGTGACCTGGGTTCTGAAGCTCAGGGATGTAGTTAAACACGTTAAGTAGGAGCCACGTCACTGAATAGCAGAGCCCTGAGCGAATGCAAAATTTGTACCAGCAGCTGAGCCACGATCCACAAACCTGGCCTGCAGATATAAAGCAGATCCCTGCTGATCAGCCAGGACATTGCTGGGGGGACTGTATCTTGGGGTGGTTTTGTGCAGCACCTCGCCGTGCCTACTGGAGATCTCACATTCAATCTCAATAGCGGGGAAGACTTTCCAAAGCACCCGAGGATTCAGGGGCACAAGTCCCAGTGATTTGCAAAGGGACTTGGGTTCCTTCCTTTTAGGTGCGTTAGAAAGTTTCCCTCTTACGTGTTAAATAATAATAGTTTGGAGGAAATTAACTGCAGGAAAGTGTAATACCCATGGAGAAAACGTACTTGGAGAGCTATTTCCAGAGCATTTGCTCTAGCTCTATTCTGCTCATTGCTCACGTGTAGGTACACAAGCATGCACATTGGAGCTTTCACATGCAGTTTGGGTGCGCACTGCAATGCATGGTCAAGGGACCCACAGGATCGCTGGACCCCTGGGGCAATGCAGGGAGGGCCTGGCTCCAGGCTCCCGGAAGGAGCGTGGCTTTGGCCGGAAGAGGAAGGGCTGAGACAGCCAGCACCAGCGGGCCTGTGAATGCTCTTTTGGAACGGTGCCCCGTTTTGTCAGAATAGGTTGCTAATTTCAGTAGCGTTTTATTTTAAACTAAATGATCACGGTTTGGCCTGGATTATGATACTGATCATGATAATTGCACTTGATAGTCCCATGAATACTCCGGGCTAACTTCCAAAAGTGTTTCCTTGTTCGTCAGCATTCATTAATCTACCATTAAAGTAAAGAATTCCTCTTCATTTCTTTCTTAAGCCTGAATGAGGTAGGCCTACCTAAGCTGTGGGTGCCTGCAGTACCCAACTCATTTCTACCTGCCTATTTTCTGGTGTTAAAATTGACCCCACTAAGGACAGCGAGCCTCTTGCTTGGGTCAGTCCGTGCTGGGAAGGGAGAAGGAGGTGACGTCTGTGTTCCTCTCTGGTTTGCAAGGCTGAGTCTCTGAAATGTGAATGAAAAATCCCACGAGGCTTTGAGGTGCAAGCCTGAATGGTAAATCGCTATGTGCGTGTGGTGTGAAGTAGCCACCGTTGCCACGGCCCTTTGCCAAGGCTGTCTTCATACATCAGCTTTGACACTGCAAAGTGAGGGGTTCAAACATTGGTAGGGTGGGCGCAGTTCTTCGTCACCCCGATGGATAGGTTCGTGGAATTGACTGGCATGCATGGGTGTTGAAGAATGCATTGTGCGTCTTTTCTGTAAGACTGGGGGGAGGTGCGGGTGCAGTTGTCCAAAATTTCCCATCCCTGCATTATTGTGAAGCATCCAGCGTGTCAGTCGGTCCCAGCCCTCTTACTTGGGTGTGTCCTTTGGGAGATGCTTTGGGGTGTGAGGTGCCGCATCCACTCAAAACGGTGCCGTGCACTCTTGTTTCGCTCAGACACGGGACGTGACAGGACAGTTCTCTGACGGATATGGCTCCCAGGAAACTGATGGGGCTTTGTGAGCGTGACTTGTAATGATTCTGAGTTAACTGGCACAGTGTGAGTGTCAGTGGAGCAAATGCCCATTGCTTAGGCCGGGGTGGGCAAGATATGGCCCACGTACCGGATCTGGCTCGCCAAGCCGTTTGATCCAGCCCACACCCACCCTGCCCCGCCCCCAGGCCAATCAAAAACCGGAGGCAGGCGAGCACACGAAGCCTCCTCCCCAGTCAGGGGCACGCGGAGTGAGAGGGAACCCTCAGCTGTTCAAAACGGCTGGTGGTTCGCTGTAAGCATCATGCGGCCTAGCTGGGTGGGGGCGGGAGACTTCACCTGCTCCCCCACCCTCAGGCCAGTTGGCCCTGGGGGCAGCAGAACGTGCAAAGATTCCTCCACCCTCCAAGGGCATGTGGCACCAAAGAGAACCACCAACTGTTCAAAACAGCTGGTGGTTTCCTCCGGGTGCCTTGCACCCCTGGCAGGGCAGGGCAGGATAGGGGATGAGAGACTTCCTGTGCTCCCCTGCCCCACGGGGGAGTGTGTGAAGTTTCCCTCCTCCTGGGACACGCCCCTTTTCTCCTGAAGCCCTGCCCCTTCCACTAAGGCCACGCCCTTTCCGGGGCCAGTGTGCAACCACTACCAAAATTGATGACGTGGATCCTCCATAAAAATGATTGCCCACCCCTGGCTTAGGCCCACATTCGCAAAGGTATTTAGGCATCTAAATGCTATTGAAATCCATGGGAGTTAGGCACCTAATTACCTAGCTTTGGGGGCTCCTGGCCTAGCATATTGGCGTCTGTGGGTGTCTCTTGCAGGCCTGTTTTCCACTGTTCATTGCCTACGAAGCCTAAGCGGGAAGTCAGGCTCACTGGCTCACAATGGTGTTCCTGGAATTTTTAAGGCACCTAAAAGCTGGAGACCGTAACACTGAGCGTTGTAGCACCGAAGTCGTTTTGTGGATTCCACCCCTCTTACTCTTTAATGATGACCTTCGCCCTCCACTCAGCTGTGCATGCTCGAATTTGTAGTGGACCATGACCATAAGACTGGAGGCGCTGTCTCCGTATCACAAAGGCAAGTTGGATGAAAGTCGACTCCAGGGACACCCAGGCAGAACAGCACTTAGATCTTAGCTGGGTGGGAAAGATGCGTTCCCTCAAAAGTTCTTCACAGGTGTCATGAGTCCAAGTTTGTGATAAATTGTGTCCTTGCGCCCTTGTCCTTCTGTGGTAATTGCAGTAAAGGAAACCGGGAGGGCAGCTAAGGGGACTTGCAACTCCGTCTGCCTGCCTCTCTAGCAGCTAAACTGGCTAACACCGGATAGTTTTGCCAGCCTGAGTCTGCTGCAGTGGCCTAAGACACAGAAGGGAAGTTCAATTAGAAGCTGATTGAAAAATAGTTATCTCAGGGAATATAATGCATGGCACTGCTGCATTGCTCTCCTTGTCTTAGGACACACAGCATGTAGCCAGGGATGTAGATATAAGTTGTCTTAATCTTTCATTTTTTTTACTTTTTAAACACCCCTGAGTCATTGTGGTTCCTTTTCGGTCTGTCTTTGACTGGATTTGACTTTTTCCCAAGCATATGTGGTTGGGTTTTTTGTACAGCAAAGCATTAAAGAATTACTAAAGACAAAAGAACAAAACCTTTTAAAATCAGCTGCCATTCCTTTCCCCCGAAAACAATTTTATAAGTCCTGCTAATTACAAATTCAATTATTGCTATTTTGAGAGTGGCCGATTTAAAAAAAAAAAACCCTTTATTCATGTATCGTGTATATTTTAATAAATCAAATGGTCTTGGACAATGTACCTTTTCTTAGGAAGGTTTCAAGGACCCTGTTTTAAAGTAAACCTTTTTAAGACTGAATTTTAATTATAAACCCAAGTCTCAGAGGAGCCCAGGTTGTTCGGTTGCGTGTGCACACAAAGCGTGTGCCAAGAATAGGCATTTAACTTTAAAAAAATCAATAAGACCGAATCTCCTTGACAGTCATCAGTTGCTTGATGTGCTGTGACAACTCCTTGTGCTAGCCAGTGTCCTTTCCTTGCCACCCTGTTTCCTCCCTTCTGTTTTAACCGCTTCTGGTCTCCGATCTTTATACTGACCTTGTAAATAACTCAGGACACCCACACCCTTCGTTATATGTCGTGCAGTGCCTGGAAGGGCTCCCCGAGCCTCTCGGTTGGACTGCAGTGCAAATAATAATAATGAATAAAGTAAAACAAACAGGGCCGGCCCGCAATATTTTGGCACGTGAGGCGGGGAGCTCAAATGACGCCCCCATGCCCCTTTGCTTGGGCCAGAACTTTGAAAGGTCTCAATTCTGCCTTCGTCCTGTTCTACTCCTCTCACGGCGCTGCTCTGCTATCTACTTATGCACCAGCAGCACACACAATTTTCTATACTCTGGGTCCTAGTGGCACCCCCCCCTGCAGTCTGGCTCCTGAGGCGACCACCTAGGTTCGCCTCATGGTAGGGCCAGCCCTGAAAACAAATGAAAAACAAAGGCCTGAATCTCCACTGCTTGGCTCTTTTGGGTATGTCTGTGCTGTATCTAGGAGGGAACTTCCCAGCTCGAGTCCACAGATGCACACTCGCATGCTGAAGATGGCGATGTAGCCGTTGCTCTTGCATTGCAAATCAGGCTGGAGTTTGAGAGTTTGGAGGGGTAGTTTGGAGATGGGCTTTTGGGAACCCAAGTTGCAACTTCTACACCAGTGGTGGGCAACGTATGGCCTGCGGGACTCACGCGTCCCATCGGGGTTCCATGTATGGCCTGCGCATCCCCTCTCTGCCCCCTAACCTCCTCCTCTCGCGCAGTGGGGACCCCGCACTTACCTACTCCTCCCCCTCCTTCCCAGCACTTCCAGAGCACCATGAATCACCTGATTTGCACCGGTCCCTGCATCCTCTCCAAGCGTGAATGCCACGAATCAGCTGATTCTTGGCATTCAAGCTCAATGAGGAAGGGGGAGGAGTTTGGATTGGAATCAGCCAATCCATGGTGCTCCGGAAGTGCTGGGAGGGAAGGGCAGGAGCAGGGATGGGATGTGCTTGGCAGAGTAGGCCTGGAAGAGGCTGGGCAGGGATTTGACATTGTAAAGTAAGTGAAAATGTTTCTTTTTGATTATTTGCCGTGGAGGACAGTTCTGTTCATCTGTGAGTGATTGGAGCATTTCTACTTGGTTTGAAATATTCAGCCTGCCATGTGTTCACATATTCACTCTTATTTTGGAGTCACATGACTGATTTCACTCTTGAAGCCTGCTGAGATGAAGGAGAGTGACCCATGTGTCGCACTCTCTGGTGCTGGCTGCCCATCGCTGGTCTACACTTGGGATGTGAACAGGTAACCAGTTAACTGGCTACCCAGGAAGCATCACCCGGGGCAGATCTCACCTTCAGCCTGCCATGGACAGAGGGCTGCTCCAACCCCACCTGGACACTGCATGGAGCCAGCAGCCCTGAGTGGAGGCAGGAGCTGGGACCCCCGTGGCTGGAAGCTGCTCCAGATCCCGGGATCCCGCTCGCTCGGTTAACTGAGTGTGGAGTGAATAACCGCTCTGGGATTGTCTGAAATTTGAGTTGGTACTGACTTCGCTGGTGCTTTTTTGTAGACTGTTGTAAAACTAGGCAAATCTCTAGAGGAGTTGATGTAACCCCTGGAAGATCTCTGCATGCCCCAAGGGGTATGTGTAGCTCTGGTCGAGAACCACTGTCCGACAAAAGAATAAGCTCTTTTGAGGTAATCCATTGTACTAATCCTAGAATCCTAGGGCTGGAAGAGACCTCAGGAGTCATCGAGTCCAGCCCCCTGCCCAAAGCAGGACCAATCCAACTCAATCATCCCAGCCAGGGCTTTGTCAAGACAGGGCTTAAAAACCTCCCTAGGGAACCCATCCCAGCGCTTCCCACCCTCCTCAGTCGCACAAGTGGCCACCTGGTCAAAGCATTCCAGAGAAAGCAGGCAAAAGCAATAAAAGAAGCCTGCACATGTGCTAAAAAGCTGGCCAGAGTCCACCCCCAGCTCCAGCCTGGCTCTCTGGGAAGTGTCCGTCGGACAAACCCCCTAGCAGGGCTCCCGTGTGTCGGTCTGTGGAGCCAGGAGAAAGGCCCCAGGTCCGTTGAAGCGCAGGCCTTTTATCCAGACGCCCTTTCGTTGCCTGTTGGTGTCTGAAGAGCCCTGGTGGAAGCACGAGACGCGAGGGTCCCCAACGTGGTACCTCTCAGAGGGGGCGGTAACCTGCCTGATTTGCCCTGTTCATCCTCTACTGTTGTCACTTCCTGGAGGACCTCTGCAAACCGCCCCCTGTGGAGTGCACATGATCCCTGGCCCACAACGATATACAGGCTGCTCATACCCTTCATAGCATCCCGGTTCCCAAAGTGACTGCCGGGAGCTGCCCTGCCTGCCATGCCCTGCCTTTGTCATCCGCAGTGCCTGGTCCCTTTGCACCCCTGGGTCTCTCCTTTTTTGGTCTATTTGGGGGGCTACAGTAGCTGGGGGGGGGAGACCTTTTTTGGGTTGTGGGCTGCTGACCCGCATAAAAATTCAGTTTAGGGCCACGCACAAGTGAGAAGCAAAAACCAAAACAAAACCCAAACCCCTCGCTGATGTGGTCCCCAATTGAGAAGAAGGATCCTTCCCATATTCCTCTTGAACACCAGAGCCTAGTAGATTCTGTGCACCCCAGCCCCATGGCGGGGGGGTGGCTGGGGTGCCAGTGTGGGCTCCCTAATCCTGGGGGGAGGGGCCTGAGCCTCGGGGAGCCAGATCCAGGCAAGCCGGGGGCCGCATCTGGCCCCCGAGCCTGTGGTTCCCTACCCCTGAGCTAGAGAGTCAAAGCAGGCCTAGCAGAGCTGAAAAGAGAGAGGGTGGGTTGGTGTCAGAGAAACAGAGAAATGATCGTAGCTCACTAGCTGTTACTGAGCCAGCCTGGCTAGAGGAAGACGCCATGCAGCTTAAACCCCCCCGACGCTGCTCTGAATTAATCTCTCAATAACGTTGCACGCTGACTTATTCCGAGTTAAATAGTTATTGGGGATGCCTGCTGAAAAAATAACCAAGAGATTGCAATAGCTTAAAGCATTTAGAATTTGGGGGGGAGCTTAACGAGTATTAGAGGCTGCGACGCAGATGAGCTGGACAGTTTAAAAGTCAGATTTCATTTCCAAGCTACAAATCCCTGAAATGATGGCACAGGCGCATGTGTGCGAAGGCCAAAATGTACAGGTCACATTGATGCAATGTTGGTTCTCCAGGACCAGAAACGCCAGCACACGTGAAGACCTTTCTTAATTGGGACTTACGGATGCGTGTTTGCCAGTGGTTTTTGGGTAGGGGAATCCTGTGTGCTTTGAAACGTACAGCAAGAGCTCAATGTTTGGTCGCCATCCTTCCACTCCCGGGTGTCAACGTCCCCCTGCTACGTATGCTGCTTGTGACCATTTCTATTCCCAGCATTGCTGTTTTTCCTGCCAGTTTATCATGGGTCTGGCACGAGTCTTGGTATTTAGGGTTTTCCTTTATAGCCTCATCTCTTCCCAGTCACATTCAGAAGTTTCTAGCCCTCGTGTAGGGAAAAGCTTGAAAACATGCATCTTAAATGCAAAGGCAAAGAACTGCAAATGTATTAGTCTTAAAATCTTGTCATTGGGGGGGGGGGAAGAGGGCTGACTGTAGTTTTAAATGGTTGGGATTGACGACCCTTCCTGTTTAATTGATGGGATTCTTTCTGGTCCATAAGTCACAAAGGAAAAAAGACATGTGCCAAGGTCGACTAGCCCTGTGATACACTGGTCTAGGGCTGTAGGATTCAGTACCCGATTGTGACCTTCCCTGGATGTTGTTTGAAGAACATGGCTTGCATGTTGAGTGTGTGGCTGTGGTTGCCTGGAGATGTCACGGACAGACCAAGACAGCTTGTAATGCCGGGCACCTCCTGGACAGACTGACATGAGAGTCGTCCGTGGTCACTTCCTTACCAGTAGCGTTGAGAGGGAACGGTGAGGCTAATGGAAACCGGCGTCCCAGTTGGACTCCCAACGCGGCTGGGATTTCAGTCGCCAGGCTGGGGCTCTGTAGTGGACCATGTGCTCAAATACAACAGAAGTGTCAGACACCTTCTTCCAATTTAGACTAATGCTGTTCCCAAACGTGTGTTGACGTAGTTTATTGGGTAGCTGTTTGATTACGGACAGTGTCAGACGGTTGAGTTACTCTCACCAGCCTCTTCTAGTCAAGCAGGATCTTCCTCTCCCATTATCCCCCCACTCCAGTGGCAGTGTCTGGAGAGGGGGGAACTTATTAATTCCGTCCCTTCCCCTCCTGTCTCTTGCCTTCACTTGGCAGAGACAACTCCCCTGTGCCGTCTCCTTGTGGTGCTTGTAGAGGAGCAGACTTTCTCGGAACCATTGTGAACGTCAAGGACCAGGCCCTCGGTGAATACATCAGAGGAAACAACCTCTGAAAAGCCCCAGGGTTGTGATGAGAGGTGGGGCCAGAATGTGACTCCTCCCCCAGGCAACAATAGGGCGGCAGCGAGCTCTGCGGAAATGGGGCGGATTCCCTACTGCAGGAGCAGCCTAGAGCTTATGTATGTGGCCTGGCTTTGCTCCCCCTTGCAGCCCACAGGATGGGCGGTGAGGGAGGAGCCACGGCACTTTCATGCCTCTTCTAGGCAGCAGAGCCGCCCTTTGGAAGCCATAAAGGGGCTGTATCTCCAGACGGCTCCGGATTCCAGGTGGCACAGAGCTGGGTTTAACACTCTGCTTGCCCACTTGACCTTCTGCGCGGTGCCTCTCCAGTACCCTTGAGTGTTCCTTCAGCAGGTCAGCATCACGTGAACCAGGCCAGCTCCCCGTCTTGTGGAGCGGGGGCGGGGAACCGATGCTTGGGGCTTCCCCCCATCACAAGGGGGAGTCCGAGCTGCTCCCCCTCCCCTCCTCACAGCTGGTGAAACAGCAGCGCAGCAAAGCACTGCCTGGAGGGTCTTCCCCAATGCTTTGATTGGCTGTAATCACGGCCAATAGGAACAACAAGGGGCGGGGCCTGGGAATGATGGGGGGACACTGAACCATGTGCATCCCAAGGGAGCTGCACCAGGTAAACACCACCCATCGCCCAGACCCTGCACCCCCAGCCTGCTCCTGCCCCCTACCTCCCACCCACACCCCCACCTCCACCCCCAGCCTGCTCCTGCCCCCTACCTCCCACCCAGACCCCCACCTCCACCCCCAGTCCGCTCCTGCCCCCTACCTCCCACCCAGACCCTCACCTCCACCCCCAGCCAGCTCCTGCCCCCTACCTCCCACCCACACCCCCACCTCCACCCCCAGCCTGCTCCTGCCCCCTACCTCCCACCCACACCCCCACCTCCACCCCCAGCCTGCTCCTGCCCCCTACCTCCCACCCACACCCCCACCTCCACCCCCAGCCAGCTCCTGCCCCCTACCTCCCACCCATACCCCCACCTCCACCCCCAGCCTGCTCCTGCCCCCTACCTCCCACCCAGACCCTCACCTCCACCCCCAGCCCGCTCCTGCCCCCTTCCTCCCACCCAGACCCTCACCTCCACCCCCAGCCCGCTCCTGCCCCTACCTCCCACCCACACCCCCACCTCCACCCCCAGCCTGCTCCTGCCCCCTACCTCCCACCCAGACCCTCACCTCCACCCCCAGCCCGCTCCTGCCCCCTTCCTCCCACCCAGACCCTCACCTCCACCCCCAGCCTGCTCCTGCCCCCTACCTTCCACCCACACCCCCACCTCCACCCCCAGCCTGCTCCTGCCCCCTACCTCCCACCCAGACCCTCACCTCCACCCCCAGCCTGCTCCTGCCCCCTTCCTCCCACCCAGACCCCCACCTCCACCCCCAGCCTGCTCCTGCCCCCTACCTCCCACCCAGACCCTCACCTCCACCCCCAGCCTGCTCCTGCCCCCTTCCTCCCACCCAGACCCTCACCTCCACCCCCAGCCTGCTCCTGCCCCCTACCTCCCACCCAGACCCCCACCTCCACCCCCAGCCCGCTCCTGCCCCCTACCTCCCACCCAAATCTCCCACCCCCAGCCCGCTCCTGCACCCCCTCCTCTCCTGCACACTGCCTTCTACCCAGACCCCCAATCTCCAACCCGCTCCTGTACCCTACCACGCTCCCAGACCCCCAAAGCCCAACACACTCCTGCAATTCTTTCCCACCCAGGCCCCACACCAAAGCCTGCTTCCCAGCAGCCCCCTCCCACACATTGAACCCCTCATTTTAGCCCCACCCCAGGACCTAGAATAGGCCCACAACATTGGCCAACCTGGGCTCCCCTAGGCTTGGGTGTGCAAAGGGAACATGGGGAATGTCTTTCTGCTTCTTCTTCAGGGACCTCACCAGTGGGTTTGGGGTTTTGGCTTTTTGCTCCTCACTTTTGTGCAGCCCCTGACTGATTTTTCTGCAGGGTCAGCGTCCCTGACCCAAAACAGGTTCCCCACCCCTGCTGTAGACATTGTACTGCCTCGAATGACACTCCAGTTCCTGCCCCCAGGCCTTGTTTGTGATGTTGCCATGGCTCATTTTGCTTTAAAAGTTTAGCTCCGACTGCTCCCGCCCGGCAAGCCGTTCCTGCCTCGTTATGCACCGTGTCCCGTGATTCCTTTCAGTCGTTCTAGCTGAACAGCAGGTTCTGCACCTCATGACAGCGCAAGTCTGTGGAAACATCCACTGCATTGTTCGAGAAGCCCGGCCCGATAATGTAATGCACTCATACGTTCTGGGTCTCAGCTCTACGAGCAAACAGGAACTCCGGCATTTTCCTTAGACCCTCTAGGGGAGGAAGACTCCAGATTTCTGTGTTTATTCTCGGGTACTTTTTGGCCAGAAATGGACAATCTCCCACTTTGAAAAACTTATTTGACTGTTCCCTTGACACTGGCTCAGCTTCCTTTTGTCTCCTGAAGGCTGATGGTAAAGCCACGTCCTGCTTCATTTACATTGGGGGAGGGATGGTTTGAAAGATCTTTCATTCTTTTCTTGCCCTCTATCCATCACCGCCCACCTATGTTCCCTCTAATCTTTTCCATCCGTGTGCGCTTTTTCCATCCATGCGCGGAATAATTATTTTTGTGCATGCGAATGTGCACCACCAATAGAAACAAAACCTAGCTGTGGGTGCTCTGCTTATCAGCTGGGCGGCATTGGAATCTTTCTTGAGTAGCTGCACAAGCGCACAGCTTACACGGAACACGGCTCCCATACCCTAGGACCAGTAACATTCAATATTCCCAGGAAATGACAAGCTCAGGTTTTTAGGAGGAACGGTTTTGGACTTGCACAAGGAAAGCGTAGCAAAGCAAGCCCCTGTGCTTGGACTGGAATGCTTACGTAGTCTGGGGTGACCTGAAGCAGGCATTTGATAGATGAAGTCCATCAGAAATACCATTTCAGGTCAGGAAGGGGAAATGGTTTTATTTCAGTTGGGAGCTTGTATGAGGGACATGCTAGCACAGCAGCCCGCAAGGCAATGCAAGGGAGTGTATAGCTGGGTGTGGCTCTCTGATTGCATGACCTCCTCTTGGCTGGGCAGCCCTGGATTCTCTACCCTCGGCTACTAGCCAACAAGTCATACTCACTAGCCCATGGGCCAGCAACACTGTGAGCAAACATCATTGCACTCTGGCTTTCAGAGGTTTTGGTTACTACATGGAGGATGACCTCAACACACTCCCAGTCCTGAATTTTCACAAAAATGTGAGTTCAGCGCTATCCAGCCCTCTCCTGGACAGCTCAGATACTAGAGGTCTGTTGCGTCTGTAAAGGGTCTCTATTCAGTAGCTTGGTGCTTTATCTGAAGTTACCAAATATTTAAGTTTAAACACAAAACTGAATTAATTTGGATTAAAAATGTAACAAGTTCACTTCTGTCCTTTAGTTAAATAAATACAAGTGTAACGTACTGAATTCAGAAATAATCACAAGAAAAATCAAGGCTTTTTGCTTTCTAGTAGCTAAAACGTAAGACGCTAGGTGTATTTCAAATTGTTACTGCAGGTTCCCAGCAATGTGGCTGACTAAATTCTGGAGTCAGGAGCAGGTTCTTTTGTCTATTTATGTAGAAGAGAGGTGGTGTTTTGCCTCTCGTTTTTATAGTCCGGTCACCCTTTGAAATGCATCTTCTGAGTGATACCGCTCCATAAAGCTAATTCCAGCTGTGAAAACGGAGACGTGGGGCCTCGTGGTGAACCAGGTTCCATGTTGTTTGCACAAATGTGGGTAGATCTGTCCCTATCCCCATTTGTTACCAAGAAATGTCCACATCACTGGTGAGATTGCCAGTCAACTTTGCTGACACTTGGCTGGAGGTGTCGTCTTATCCTTTGTCCTTGAGAAACCAATTTACCCCCTCCCTGGACTTGTCTGGTAATCACATTTCAGTCATAATTGCAGTTTACATTCATAACTCTTAACAAATGTTACGCAGGAATATTAACGATCGGTGCAATTAGCCTTCAAATGACACCTCACAAGGTATATTCCGCACAAAGATGATGACAGTCATGTGTAGAGTGTGAATACAGGGATGCTTTGAGTTACAACTAGATAATTACACAGATCGAGATATCGCAGTGAGTCACACCCACTCAAAAGAGGAGATGCCAGTCACCAATTTGGCTCTTGGATTGATCAGAAAGGACCACAAGGGCCAGCCGTGGGCAGTCGGGTCATAGGGTCACAGCTTTGATAAAGGAGGAATGAGAGGAGTGCATCTTTTCTCTCTGCTTCCTCAGAACGTGGTCAAAAAGGTAACCTCGTTGCAGGCTCTATTACTTGTATTCTCTCTCCTCACTGCAAAGTTGAAGGCCATTGTGGGGAGACCTGTGGAGCCAGGCCCCCTGGGGCAAGAGATTCATAGGGTTTTAGGATCAGAAAGGATCATTAGGTCATCTAGTCTGAACTGCTGTATGTGACAAGCCGTTAAATTTCACCAGGTTAAACCCCCCTACCCCCGGCTCAATATTGAGCCCAATAAATTATGGTCTTTTCTGAATAATATACTTTAGCCCATTTCGATTTGAAGACATCGAGAGAGAGAGAGAAATCAACCACTTAACTTGCCTTGGTCGTTTGTTCCAATGGCCAGTTGCCCTCAGCCTTTAAAAGGAAGTCTGCCTTCTTTCTACTTTGAATTAGACTCGTTCACATTAGAGATAAGAGCTTGGCACGTCTTCATGGAAGCATTGGATTGTTCTGAAAACTATTTATAAACTGGAGCAATAATTTATGACTGAAGAAAACTACTCTGCATCCTTTTACTGTACGGAAGAAGCCTATGGCCACAGATCCTGGCCAAATACATTCTTGGGAAATTTGCACAGGCATCTGACAAGTGACTTCATGCTAATTTTGCATAGCTTTGCCAGTTGTTGATTGAGTTCATTTGAGTATCTGATAGGGATGCCAACGGTTAACTGGTTACCCGGTAAGCATTAGCTTAATCGGCATGATTCTCTGGTAACCACTTAACTAGAGGGGTGGGCAAGAGGAGCAGCCCCCCACCCGCTGTAGCCCAGCCAGCTGGACCCCAGTTGGCCAGAGCAGTCCCCCGCCCTCAGTGCAGCATGGCAGGACCCCCGCCAGTTGGAGTATTCCCTCATGGTGCGGCAAGACCCCAGCCGCCCAGAGCAGTGCCCCACCCACGGCGTGGTGTGGTGGGATCCAGCCAGCCTGAACAGTCTCCTACCTGTCGCATGGCATAGCAGTCCCCCAAGGCACGGCACAGCAGGACCTCAGCCAGATGTAGCAGCCCCTTCCCTCCCCACCCACGGAAGGCCGGACTGGCCAGACCCCAACTGCAGGCCCCCCACCGTACAGTTAACCAGTTAAACTATTACAATTGTCTTGTTTAACCAGTTCACTTTTTAATGGATATTTACAGCCCTAGTATCTGATTGCTTTTACAAGAGAAAGTAGAGGACTGAAGACATACTGCAGAGTCAAACTTCAAAGGCTAAGATGGGGCTTTCTGTATTCGTGGAGGGGGGGAGGGGTTAGGAAAAGAACTTTAACTATTGTTTGTGGAATATTTTAAAGAATTGTTCATAACATTTATGTCCCAGTGTTGTGTCTTATCTGCAGCCATTGTTAGTGAAGTTTAATAAATGACTTCTGGATAGCAGTTCCCTAGTGACCGAAAACTACAGCACCATCAATTCAAATGAAGCCTGAATGATGATAAATTTTTACAGCTGGCTTTTAATTAAAGAGAGATCTCTAAAAAGAATGTGTCACTTTCACCTTCTCCCCACCTCCCCAATTGTCTCTAAACATTTTCAAGGAATTCTTTTTAGGACTGTAAAGATAAGCAACTTCACAATCTTTAGGGAGTGTACGTCGTAGCCACAGTCCACTGGGTTGCAAATTTGATATTGTTCCAGCTAAGTGTTCTGGGCACTTCCATTCAAAAGCAATCAGATAATCGTCTTCCCTCAAAGAGACTGGATTATTATATTAACCCTACAAGGTAAAGCTGTGAGAGCTACAAAAGTCTGTCGAGAAGGCAAGCTTTTATTTTCTTCCAATATTCTCTTTGCTCCCAGAGGCTTGTAAGTGACTCCTTTTTGCCCACTACAATGGGTTTTTTATAGGAGAAGACCCTCTCTTTAGTTTCATGTGGATCTGCTCATATCATAGCTATTATTATCTGGATCTTCCTGTGTTTTCCTCAAGGGCAGAGAACCACTTTGAATAATATTCTCCCTCTTCCTTTTAGTCCCATAGTATATCCCACCATTTTTGTCTCTTTCATATATTGTTTCCCTCTTTGGCACCATCCGTGGCCAACTCTTTGGTGCACAAGTTTTGCCACATCCAGAGGTATTTCATGAGCATATCAAGAAGCAGATGAAATCCAA
The DNA here is from genome assembly GCF_049634645.1 of Pelodiscus sinensis. Lineage (NCBI taxonomy): Eukaryota > Metazoa > Chordata > Testudines > Trionychidae > Pelodiscus > Pelodiscus sinensis. The sequence goes on from NC_134713.1 coordinate 194,496,733, forward strand.
ATATGAAAGGGCCAAGATTTTTCTGATAGAATGTGGGGTTAGTTTCCCAAAGCTTGCATTTCTGGAGCACAGATCACTTCAGCGGGATACACAGAAGCCAAGACATGAAGACAGTTGGTTTCTCTATTCAGACATTTCTGTTCGAGTTGAAAAAGGAATCATTGTCCGACTTCGAAGATGATGGTGAATATTAAAGTTATAAAACTGAAAGAAGAAGCTAGTGAGGATGTAACCGATGACACGTGAATGCAAGATCAAAGATAAAATTAGCCTGGTCACTTTCTTGACTTGAGGCTCTGGGGCCTGATTTGCAGAAATGCTGTCTCCATGCTAACTGGTCTGGAAAGATTCAGGTCCTAGCCAGTTCAGATTTGGCACTGAAATTTAGTGGATAACTTTGACTTTAAGCTCTTTGTGCCTCAGTTTCCCATCTGTAAAAAGGGGATCTCCCCTCTCACCGCACAGGGCCATTGTGAAATTAATTCAGTAATGTTTGCAAAGCACTCATCTCCTGTTGTCAGGAGCATCGAAAAACCCATAAAAATTGTATGTTCCCAGCAGGGTTGGAATCGCATGTGGTAAATAAGGCCACACATCAAACACTGAGGAGAAAAGAAAACCTTGAATAGCGGCTCAGTCAGCAAGCACCTTCCATTCTATGCATGGAATGCGGCAGAGGCACCATGGAAAAAAATACTGCTTGCTCATATAATTAAAGGTATAAATAAATAAAGCTTACGAAAAAGGGGGCCCAATGAAAGTTGCACACAATTGCATCTGAATTCTGGCATTTTCTAACTCTTGAGTGCTTACCTTTGCAGCCTTAGTGGGTAGTTTTTTATTAATGGTGTTGTTTTGTGGGTAACAAGTGTTAGCCAGACCGGCATCGCTCAAGGGATCATGTTCTGATTTTAAAAGCTGTGAGTTTGGCTTCTTCCTATGGTAAGAGAGGAGTTTGGCTTGTAAGCCCATCAGATCAGCCTGTTCCAAGCACACAAATGACCTCTTCTAGGTCTAGGCACAAAGGAGATTTAGGATGAATAAATTAATGGAGATTGCCTATCTCCTGGAACTGGAAGGAACCTTGAAAGGTCATTGAGTCCAGTCCCCTGCCTTCACAGCAGGACCAAGTACCATCCCTGACACATTTTTTGCCCCAAATGGCCTCCACAAAGATTGAACTCACAACCCTGGGTTTAGCAGGCCAATGCTCAAAGCCACCTCCCCCCCCCATGAAATCCTCTCCCTATAGAATTCAGAGATCATTTCTGCCATTGACTTCAACATACTAAGATTACATGCGCACACTGGCTATGTCTAGACTGCAGGCTTCTTTCAGAAGAAGCTTTTCCGGAAGAAATCTTCTGAAAACACTTCTTCCGAAAGAGAGCGTCCACACTGTGAAAGTGCATTGAAAAAGTGATCTGCTTTTTCGACAGATAGCATTCACACTGAAGGGACGCTCTCTCACATGTCAGCTGTGATTACGATGGGCGGAATGGCCACCAGAGCACCTGTGCTTTTTCCTCTTTCCTCTTCTTGCGAAAGAACTCCCTCTTTCTGTCCACACATGCCTTTTCCCAAAATACCTCTTTCAGAAAAAGGCTTCTTCCTCACAGAAAGAGGTTTACCAATGTCAGAAAAACCCCTCTGTTCTTTCAGTTTTCTTTCAAAAGAACACAATTGCAGTGTGGATGTAAGTGAAATTTTTTCGGAAAAATAGTCGTTTTTCCGGAAAAAACTCTGTTGTGTAGACATACCCTCTCTCTCCCTTCCCAAGAAAAGGTATGCTGTCAGGCTTTCCCGTGAACCAAAGAACCCCACACTAGAGAACCTATTCAAAATGCAACTCTTCTTCCACTTGCAGTTATTCACAAAGAGGGAGCATAGATCTGAGACTGCTCAGAACACGCCAGTTTGCACTTAGCAGAATCCAGCCCATAAGGAATCAGACAATAATAAGTTGTTGTTCTTGCTTCAGTGACTCTAGGCTCCCTCGCAAATGTTTAAGATGTTGCAACCCTATCACACCTCCTTTCTGAAAACACAGCTCGCCCACTGCTTGCTACTTTCCAGTGGCTGTGTGCCTAGGTGAGCGTTTGCTAGGCTGTGTGCCTAGGGGAACTTTCTCTGGTGCAGCTGTGGAGCCATGTAAATCCCTAGTTCTGCTCTTTTCTCAGGAGGATAAGATGGAGTTCATCGGAAGTCTGGACTACAGAGGCATATAAATATGTACTAGTACAACAAAAGAAGGAAGTGGGAATTAGAGGCAGGGTATATGTATATATAAGTACTAGTATAACAAAAGAAGGTATACAGAGACCTCAGCCCAAGTAGTATCATAGCAAATGCACGTTATCAGTTATTGTGAGGTCTTACAAACTTCCCCGTATTTTTGTTACAGTTGAGCTCACACTTCAGCTCAGTGTGTAGGCCCAGTTATCACAACAGCAGTGAAAACATGGTCTCGTTTTCTGCAAGTTAGGATATATCACTTCTTCATGTCTCTCTGCTGAGAATATTTTTTGGGTCCATACCTAATGTTCCTATGTCTGTGGCCACACAGACCCACTTCATCAGATGTATTTGCAGATATAGACTAGTTCAGCTACCCCCCCCTCCCTCCCCCGAGACTTTAAGCCCATGCAATTATTCCATCAGTGTGCTGGAGTGCAAGAACTGGCCAGGAGTATTTCTTCTTTCTCAGGGATTTGCTGTGAGCATGATGTTTGTAATGAGCTTCCTCAAGGCCAGCTACTACTGACCACGAGGCCTGGCTGATGACTGGCAGCTTTACGTAAGCATTACATTTGCAGAGGGAAGCTTTTGGAACTGGGTCTGCATGGACTACATCCAACAAGCTACCAGCTACTGGCAAGTTCGCTTATGCTTCAGCTTGTTTTTTTCTTCTGCGAAGGTAGCAGTAAGGGTCACAGGGAGCAAATCACTGCGTGTTAAAAGTGAAACTCCAAAAATCTGAGTGGCCCTGAAAAATCAGTGCCCCACATCTGACAGATGGCAGTAGCAACAAAAACCTTCATCTTCAAAAAATGGAATACACCCTTCCCTTTTGAAAAAGCCCCCGTCATCCTTAACCAACCTCGTCCGCCCTGAACCATCCAGCTGTGCCAAGTGCCCTTCTGTAGCTGCATGATCCCACTTGTATGACCCTCGTTCTCCTTTGTCCTCTCCCTCCCTTCTTTCACATCGTTATTTGTTGCTTCCTGTCCTGCATTAGATTCGGATCCTGGAAGCTGCTGCTCATGGCTAGACATTTGCACAGAACCTCATGGCCTTCACTGGGGCCCTCAGCTGGTGCTGGTGTGAGTCTTTATGGAGCAGCTCTCAGGACTGGGGCCGTACACTGTCAGTATGCTAGGGCCAGAACTGCCTCTCTTTCTGGCTTGGTACAGCACCTGGGCCTGGAGGTGCTACCACAAGACAAATCGAATTACGATTTTCAGATTTTTTGGGTGCCCATAGGGGAGCTTACTACCCCTTTAAGGGGAAGGCTGGAGACTGCACCCAAGACAGACTGCATGTAATCAGAGGCACACACTTGAAAGGGGCCTGTGTTTTAAAGGATGGGTGCTGTGCACTTTCTGAAAAATCACAGTGTCTCAAACTCAGCACTCAAGAATGGTGGCGCTCCAAATCACGAGTCACTTCTGAACAACACCGCTCCTCCTTCGGGTGTCTGTCAAGCAAAGCAGCACTCCAGCGTCAGACATCACACTGATGTATCTTACTCATGCCCAGACCTTCACTCCTTATGTCAGAGCAGGAACAGCAAGAGTTGGCACCAAAGTCAGGAGTGAGACTTCTTGGCAGAGTTCATGGGGAGAATGTGTACAGACAGGGAGATTTGCTGATTGGCTTCTTAGGCAGACGCTGAACTCTGTTGTGCTATGCCTAGTGCTCTTTATCTCTTGCTTCTCTTCTTCACCCCAAAATAAGAGACCAGCCAAGGTATTGTATACATTCCTATCTTGTGGGCTCACACTTCTTCTCCTCCTCCCCCTCCTCTGCGCTCTCATTTGTCATTTTTTTGAAAAATTCAAATTATGCTTTTCAAACAGTGCATTCAAAATGGCAGTGAGGAAAGGTGGGCAATTGGTAAGGGAAGCTAAAGGTATGGGTGAAAACCATGTGGTCATTAGGATTAAGGATAATGAGATGTTTAAATCAACATATACATACAAAGCCCACTGAGTCGACAGGACTCTCTCCATTGACTTCATTGCGCTTTGGATCAAGCTAAAGATCTTCGGTCCTTTTGTCTGCTCCTTTTTCCTCCCTTGGAGAGTGACACTGAATTATTGCTCCTATATAAAATGTGAAATTGTATTAAAATATTATTCTGCACTGCTGAAAAGCATATATAAGTAAATCCCCAAATAAGCATCTAATTAGCTGGATTAAGAGAAGCAGTTTTAGACTAATTGGGTTGTTTTTTGTGGTGAGATACTCGTCCATGAAACAAAATAGCATCACACTGACTGAGGGAAAGATTGCGGGAAGGGGAGTATGACTTTGATTGTTGACCAGTAAGGATTTTTTTCAAGGATAAATTGGCTGGGCAATTCTGATAATATTGTAAGATGTCTGCTTAGTGAATAGGCAAAAAAAAAAAAACAACCCAACCCTAATGGTATAGTTCAATCCTGTGGTAAAAACTGTCTCAGGGCCAGGTGTGCTAATACCCACTGCGAGCTAACACCTTTGAAGTCACTGAAGTGACGGCAGCTTTACACTGCTGACGTGTAGGTTCAAGTTCTACTCTCAAAATTCTGCGGCTGTTCAAATCCTGCTCTCTGCGAAAACAAGGGAGAACCGGGAAATGATACATTTTGGATGGTGTTCCAGGCCACTTAGCATGCAGGGGAGGCATGCTTAATGCATCCCTTTCTGTTCAAGCGTGCCTATTTAATTTCCTGGGCTCTGATTGGCTGGCAAGGCGTATGGAAACATTCGGTCATGTATAGTTGTTTCTGGGCTCCCTCCCTCATCTCCCAGAGCAAGCACAGTCCAGCTTTGTTGCACCGTAAGCATCCAGTCAGCCAATCTAAACGAGCACGACTCTAGGCATGTAGGAATCCAACGAGAAAAATGTTCGCTCTGCTTAGCAAAAAAAAAAAAAAAAAGCTGAAGCATTTTGAAACTCACCGGCTGCGCGTTCCGTTTGTGGTGAATGTACTGACTTCAAGGGGAAATGCAGCCCATTGGAATGGAAGGCAACAGAGCAAAAAGATTGCTGCAAATGATTTTTGATTCCTGGGTTTTGAGCCCCCCTTTCCTGCAGGAGGGGTCGACGCTTGCCTACAGCGGCCGTGTTGCTATTCTTTGTTGAGACCAAGTGCAGTTAAACCCCTCGCAGTGCCCGTCGCGTCCACTGGTTCTTCTGTCATGGGCGCATTCAGTGCTGGGGGTGGAAATCTTTTAAAAAACACCCAGACGGAGGGTCAGAGTCTGTGACCAGGTGACTTGGCACAGGGGGTTGCCCAGACAACGACCTGCCTGCCCAGCTTCTGGACAATTCTGGGGGGCTCAAACATCCCCTCGCTACACCTGAGCTGCTGCATTAAGAACAGCGCTAGTGGGTCGAGCCAGTGACCCATCTCGCTCAGTGTCCTGCCTCAGAGCAGCTGGTGCCAAATGTTTCAAAAGGGGTGAACAGAAAAGGGCAGGTGCTGAGCGATCTGTCCCCTGTTGGTTCAGTCCCAGCTTCTGGCAGTCAGAGATTAGGGTCAGCCAGACAGGCCCGCTGGGGGGCAAAGGGTGTAGTTCCCCCAGAGCCTCGCGATTCAGAGGGCTCCTGGGTTCCCTGGCACTAAAGCTGCTATTGCAATGGTGGCAGCTACCAAAGCACAGTGCAGCATGCTCCGTGTGGCACTGCGGGCTGGGGGGGGCATGTGGCACACTGGGGGCACTGAGGGGTGACTGCCCCAGCCAAGCCCCTTCTGCCTGGGGCTCCATCCCTCCCCGGAGTACAGAGCTGCCCCCTCCGCACCCCCCCTGCCACACACACACCTTGCCAGGGGCCTGTGGAGGCTGTTGGCTCCCCAGCACCTAAAGCAAGGGGTTTCATCCCTGACCATCCTGGCGAATAGTCATCCATAGACCTATCCTCCAGGAACTTAATTATGTTTTGAACCCAGATATAATTTTGGCCTCCACAACATCCCCTAGCAAGGAGTTCCACAGGTTGACCGTGTGGTGTGTTAAGTAGTTCTTCCTTATGGTGGTTTTAATCCTTCTGCCTGTTAATTTCATACCGTGGCCATTGGTTTGTGTGTGATGTGAAAGGGTAAATAGCAGCCGGCTGCTCAAAGCTGCCTCTGGCTGGTGCCACATGCCAAGCCCTATCCCTGTACCCACTCTGATATGCCCCATATGCCGGGAATTGCTACGGAGGGGTTGGCCAAGTATGAAGTTACTGGGCATAGGCACCAGAGGAGGAAGCAAGGCGCAATTCTATGGGTAATTTTCCTGCCGCACCATCCACCTGAATAATCTGGTGATGAGATCTGTGTGGGGTGCATGCCTGGGGGGCTCACTGGAATTCGTGGGATAGCGGCTTTTAAAATGGCATCTCATTAGAAGTCCATTATAGTCCAAAACAAGCAGGGAAATTCACTGCAGATTTATACACCATGTAGCTGCTAGAGAGGCCAGTGAGATTACTGAGGGTGTGACTCTACCCCAGAATCTAAAATCGCAAACAGTTGCTTAATTAGACACCAGGAGGAACATAGGAATTTTCAGTCTGGATCAGACCTGGGTCCCTCTGTCCCGTATCCTGCCTCTGACAGTGAGTAGCACCGGATGCTTCAGGTACATGACTCTCCACAGAAGGCCGATGTGAGGTACTCTCTTCCCCCATGAAGGCCTCATCCGAATCACTGAGAGATTGTCTTACACCTAAAGGCTACATCTATACTGTAGACTTCTTGTGGAAAAGCATATGCAAATGATGCACGGCGTGGAATATCGCCATGCTTCATTTGCATAAGTGTTTGCACAAGAGGCTTTTGTGCAAAAATGAGCAGTGTATACAGCTCCTTTTTGTGCAAAAACCCCCTCTTGGGCATCACGAAGAATGGCTCTCGCACGAGAGGGGGATTTTGCACAAAAAGGAGCCGTCTTCACAGCTCATTTTTGCGCAAAAGCCTCTTGTGCAAACACTTATGCAAATGAAGCATGGTGATATTCCACGCCGCGCTTCATTTGCATATGCTTTTGCGCAAGAAAGTTACAGTGTAGATGTAGCCTAAGACATGAGGCTTTCCTGTCAGGTTCTTGTCCTCCGTGACTTCATGCAGCCATGCGCTCCACAGAATAGTTGTATTGGGTGTGCCTTTAAAAAAAATTCCCTCTTCTTGGTTTTTAATTTGTCAACGTTCAGTTTTGCTGAACTTTCAGCAGGTTTCCTATGTTGCAATCTCTGCTTTTATATGGGAACGTGGCTAGCGGCTTCTGGAAGCTGCCAAATCAAGTAAGAACAACGAAAAGGTCTTTACCTCTTCCCACGCTTAGGAACCATACTTGGAGTCGGCTGTGTCAGGACAGCCCATTCCTAGATGGTGGCCTGTCCTGCCTCCTCATGTCATGGGGCTGGCGCAGGTGCCTAGACACCATCAGGGGAACCTCCACCTCTGCAGCGTAGCACAGGTGCTTGGGAAGGCGTGTGGACTCCAATGGGGACCATTTGGCTCTCTGCCCGAACTACTGATCTAAAGAATCTTTCTCACTTTCCATCTGGGCTGAGGCACATTTAATTATTTACCCACAGTAGAAGAGCTTTGAGAGGAGGGATTGAGGGAGCCAACAGACTTGCCAGTGCTCTGGGCAAGAGGGTGGGAGGCCTGGCACCTTGCTCCCAGAAGGGGCGGAGCCTCAGGTGGAAAGGGCGGGGCTAGGGCCACTAGCCCTTAGCACCGCCCAGAATGTGCTGCACTGCAGCGCCCCCTCCAGGCAGCCCTCAGAGCTGCCCTGAGCAATTCAGCCGGAAGCCCTGGACCCTTCTGAATTGACAGGCCCCAAGGCAGTTTCCCCTTTGCCCCACCCTGTTGGTGGGCCTGCCTGGGGGGTGGAAATCCCCTATTCAAATCCCTTCTCATTCAGCAAAGGGAGGAAATGAACTAGCGTCCCCCGCATAAGAGGTGTAAAGGAGGCCGCTGCTGCCTCCTCCCTCACGCCGTTGTTTTGTGCGGAGTTAAGCACGCCACGCAGTGAGGTAGCTGGACAGTGCCTGTTTGAGGATCGCACTGGGCCTGAGACATCACATAGGTGTCTGGTGTCTAGGTACCTGCCTCACAGGGCGGCTGCGTACAGAGGCAGAAATGTAGGCACCCAGGGGATGTTTACAGTGAAAGTTGCAGGGGCCTCCTGCTTGCGGGGGCGGCCGAGTGGGGTCTAAGTCTCTTGGTGGGTGTGGGCCCATGGGACATGCCAACACTCATAAAACAATCCCGGCTTTCGAAGCCACATCTCCTGAATCCCCGTTCAGTGCCTTGTCTTCCTGCCAAAGGCTCAGTCCAATTTGTTTCAGCATTTGATGAGCAAAAACTGCATCCAGACGGACTCTGCCTTTGATCTGTCTTCATTGGCATTCCGCCCGCCGTACATTTGGATCTCTTCAGACAGCTCAGGCTAGTTCCACACAGCTGCATCCCGCCCGACAGACGGAAAAAACAACCCCAAACCAAATAGACAGCCCGGGGAGATGAAGGAGTTGAAACAGCGCTGTGATTTCCAGTTAGGCAGTACGCCACCGCTCCTCTTCTCTTGCCATGTTTAACGAAAGGGCTGCTTTTCCGAAGGATGTGCATCCAGCAGCCGGGAAGGTGCGAGTACATGCCCTGACAGGAGCTTTTCCAGAGAGCAGTCTGTGCATGGAGTGCAATTACGGTTAGAAAGGTTGATGAGAGCAATAACAATATCAACCAGCTCTTACGCAGCAATTTTGATCAGGTCAGTTTTATTAGCCCCATTTTACAGAGGGGAAATTTGAGGCACAGGGAGGTCAAGTGACTTGCCAAAGCTCACCAGATGGAATAGAATCCAAGGAATCGGGAATAGAATCCAAGTCTCAGGATTGCCAGGCCAGGGCGTTATCCACTAGGCCACATTGCCTCCTGGGAGTTTGCTCCAAGACTGTAGATGAGATTCCGGGTCCGATTTTGGACTCAGGATGCTGCTGCAGCCATAAAAGCCCATTAAGGTAGGTCTTCACTGCAGAGTTAACCCAGGTCCTTACTAGGGTTACCAGGTAGACCCCGCCAAAAAAACAGACACACTTGATTGGGGGGGAAGGCGGAACCGGCCAGGAGGGGAGGGGGGGCGGGGAGCAGAGCTGGCGGGGGCAGGCCGGGGGATGTGGGGCTAGCTGGGAGGAGGGGGGGATGGGAAGCAGAACTGGGGGGGCCGCGGGGCTAGCTGGGAGGAGGGGGGGATAGGAAGCAGAACTGGGGGGGAGGGGCTGCGGGGCTGGCTGGGAGGAACGGGGGGGCTGGTAGGAAGGGGGGCCGGAAAACAGAGCCTGCACCCCAAGCCAAGCCCTCCCCTGGCCCCAGTTCAGTGACAACGATTGAGTGAGGGTGGGGGAGAGCAAGGGACGGGGGGCGGGGAATGGAGTGTGTGGGGGCGTGGTCGCAGAGAAGGGGTGGGGCCTTGGAGAAGAGACGGGGAAGGGCAAAGGTGGTTCAGTGCTTGTGCAGTTTGAAGGTTGGCAGCCCTGCCACTTAGGAGTTGAGGGAGGGACATGTCACCACTTCAGGGGAGCCCCCAGAAGTAAGCTACCCAGAACCCTCAGGGAGGGGGGCAGCAGGAGTTTGGGAGTAGGAGGTGGCTTAGGACTACCCCAAGGCTACCTGGGCAGCGGCCAGTGGGGCTGGCCCAGGGGCTTTCTGAGCTGCTCCTGCCTCTGCGGAAGTCCCAGAAAATCGTGGAATCCACAGAAAGGCAGATTTATGCCCCCTCTCCATTTTGGTGACGTTTTTCAGTCTTGTGCCACCTGGAGACACAGCGCAGAATCTCAGCTTCAGCTGGCTGCCCGGACACTAGATTTTCAAAAAGTTGCGGGAGAGACTGAATTTGTCTCTCTGGAAGAGAGTTGTCGTCTCAGAGAAGTTTACAAAAGAGTTTTGATGAGAGAAAAACGGTTTCTCCTTCCTTTCACAACCGTCTATTGTAAAAGCCTTCTGTTCAATGGGATTTGTAGAGAAAGGTTTGTTTGCTCTTTCCTATCCCTTGGGCTGTGCAGTAGAATATGAATCTGAACCTTTCTCTGAGAAGGAGTTATTTGGTATTGGACTATGTGGATGTTCAGCATGCCTCAGACTTGGAAGAGTGGACAGTGCTTGTCTTATACACGGATGTGTAGGGGGTTTCTTTTGTGCCCACATGAACATTGTGGCTGTGTCTAGACTGGCCGTTTGATTTTGCACAAAAGCACTGACTTCCTACTGTCTGAAATCAGTGCTTCTTGCGCAAATACTATGCTGCTCCCGTTCAGGCAAAAGCCCTCTTCCGGAAATGCTTTTGCGCAAAAGGGCCAGTGTAGACAGCTGAAAACTGTTTTGTGCGAAAAAGCCCCGATGGTGAAAATGGCGATTGGGGCTTTCTTGCGCAAAACCGCGTCTAGATCGGCACGGACGCTTTTCCGCAAAAAGTGCTTTTGCAGAAAAGCATCCTGCCAATCTAGATGCTCTTTTCCGCAAATGCTTTTAACGGAAAAACTTTTCCGTTAAGCGCATTTGCGGAAAATCATGCCAGTCTAGACGTAGCCTGTGAGTTTAAAGTCTGTTATCTCTGGCCTTTGTGAGCAGTGCTAACCTTCGAAAGCTGGGAAATCTTGCCTTTCCAGTGGTAAAAAGCCCCCAGGAGCATAAGTTTCCTCATCAGGAGCAAGGCACTTAAGCACAGGTGTTAGTCATATTGAGGTCACTGAGAATTAAACACATGCTTAAGTTAAGTGCTTTCCTGAATCCGGGCTCCTCCCTCTAGTGGTGCAGTGTCAAGAGAGAACACCGTTTCTAGCCGTCACGTTTTTGGGGATAGAAATGCTGTGATTTCCGATTTCTGTCCATCTCCTGCACTGGGCATAGTGGGATTGGGGGAGGAGAGAGGATGATGAAATTTGTCAGGGTGTTTTTTGTTTTAAATTTTCTAGCAAGGCAAAATGACGTTCACCTACATGGCTCACTATGTGTTAATTATTCAGACTTGGGTTTATATTTCACTACAGGTTCTGGTTGCTGGCTGAGGTGTTGGCCTCCTCTGAATATGCTAAAGGAGCGGGGAGGGGAGGGTCCAAACTTCGAAAGGCCTGTGCTCTTTTTTGGCACTTCTCTTGATATGAATGCTCTTCTGTTACAGGGATAAACCGGGTTTGCTTCAATTCCATAAGAGGAGGGGTTGGAGAAGGTAGCTATTGAAAACTGCTCAGCTGCCTGAATTGTTAGAATAAGTCCCAAGTGAGAGGGACTAATAAGCAGAAAGAAGGTGAGGTGGTTAAAGGTGCAGAAAAAACGCATCCCATGGCTGTGTGATTTGCCATCTAGACAACACTTGGACACACATGGAATTGCCAGTATCCCCCCCCCCCCCCCCGAGTGTTCAAAAAACCCATGAGTCAGGCCCTCAGAAATCATGAGCACAAGACTGTAAAACAATATTACATGTGGGATCAATTTGCTGACTTTCTGGCTTTTGAGCTGTCAGGGTTCACGTTTTCTCGGCAGTCACACAAGCTAGGAAGTTGTGGTTAAAACAAAAATCCCGCTGGGAATCTCACGTGATCCCCTGACTCCAAGAGCTGGGACTTTAAGAACAACTCCAGATATGGGGAGACATCACAAGATATGGCATATCTGTGTTATTCATACTGAGATACATCCCCTTAGATTGCAGGCTCTTTGGGGCAGGGGCTAGTCTTTTGGTTCTGGGTTTATACAGTGGCCAGGACAATAGGGGACCTTGGTCCATGGACAGGACTACTGGGGGTTAATGCAATTGAAGTAAGTAATAATAAATATTAATAATAGTCCCTATAGAGTCTGATTCTTTCTGATAGGCCTCTGTGCAGCATTTTTGGTAGCGTAAAGGGGCTGTACCATGAGTGCAAATTACATAAATAAGATCACATCATACTACAAGGCAGTGATAAAGGCCTAAGTATAATTGAGAATTAGGCCGAGATAATGGATCAGTAAAAGCCTCCATAGCTATGTTATGTGTTTGAGCCCCATGGAAGCACACATCAGACATGCATGCTAGAAGAGCCCCAGGTGCGAACATGCCAAAAGCTTAAGAGATGTCAACCAGCAAGAATTACCAGGGCTTGTTTCATTCTCAAATGCAGCATTTCTGCTAAACATTCAAAATGGCAAAGCATGAAATCTGAGTTGGTTGGCGATAGGACTCACCTTGTTTTATAGCCATCCGCATAATGCACGAGACTGATTTTGCACCCGCGTTTAACCCTTGTGCAACAAAAACAATTGCAGGGAAAATGGAAATAGCTCTAAAGGAAGCCTCAGAACAAAAGAAACCCTTTTGTTCCCTCTGCAGGCACCCATGACCGTATGTATTGTGTGTGTCTCCAGTATTTCCCTGAGCAAGCAGAGCCGTGAGCAATAAAGCGTGGAAATGAATCCTTGAATAAACTCACTGCAGTCTGCACATCTACAATAAATATTTCATTTTTAGTCATTAGAATTCATTCCTGCAAAGGTATTGAGAATCCCCATCTGATCAAGCATTGTTAGGCAAGAGTCAGGCCTGAACCATTGTTACAGTGCATGGGATAGTGCCAGCAATGACTGGGGGGTGGGGGTGCTGCATGGTTTATAAACGTACTACACAGCACTGTGCTATTTCAGCCATTGGCTTTCAGTAGCTAAAAGAAAAGAGGCCTGTAAAACATTAGCAAAATGATTTACGACTGATACGATAGCTTCATTTCTTTAAATCTCAGCTCGTGTCACTTAAAGATAAACGCCACTCTCTCGTCTTCCATGTTGGAACGTTTCCCCCCACCCCAAGGAGTGAGAATGCAAGAATTTAACATTTGTAAATTCCTTAGGGCGCTGACAGACGCTGGGGGCTAGTGATGGAATCTCCAAGGTCAAGAATTCTAATGTCAGCTGGGCTTCGTCTACACTACGAGTTTTGCTGGAAGAGACAATGCAAATGAAGTGCGGATTAGCATTTTCTTGCGCTTCATTTGCATGCTCTCTTCCAATCCATTTTTGCGCTAGGGGTTTTTACGCAAAAACAAGCAGTGTGGACGTTTCCTTTTTGCGCAAGATCGGTATACTTCCTTCTTTGAGACATAAGGATCTTGCGCAAAAAGGAAACATCACTGCTTGTTTTTGCACAAAAACTCCTAGCAAAAATGGATCAGAAAGAGCGCATGCAAATGAAGGGTGAGAAAATGCTAATCTGCGCTTCGTTTGCATTGCCTCTTGCGGCAAAACTTGTAGTGTAGGCCTAGCCCTGAATTGGTTGTCGGGGCTATAGCAAATCGCCAGCCGGTGACTGATGTCTGGCAGCACGTGAATTGATTTGGTGGGCTCAACCCAGTTCCTAACCGTCATCTGTCACAAGCACCGAAACCACCCTCTTCAGGGTGGGCCGCAGCAGAGAGGCCAACGATTGAATGCGCCCAGGGATTATTCTGTCCCTTCACTCGGGGAGGTGGTGTGGTCCGTTCCGATCCAGCATGTAACACGCAAGCGGGACGGCACGAAGAAGTCACCTTGCTGCTGTCCATAGTTGGCCTGCTTGCTAAGGTTGCCAGCCCTCTGGGGTTGTTGGCCTGGAGTTTCCTAGAACTGGCATCGCTCTCCCGGTGACTTGAAAGCAATCAGGGAGGTTCAGGAGGATATTTTAAGAAAAATGACATTACGTCACGTTGGGGAAATAATCTGGAATTGCTTCATTCGCTGCTGGCAGCCCTAACTGACTCACCACTCTGAGCCCTTGGTGAGTGTTCCCACAGGGGGCAAATTAGAGAGATAATTGGGTAGGGTTGGCATGATTAATCAATTAACATGGTGGTTTAGCTCATCAGCCAAGACAGCTAAGAGAGAGACAGGAGGAGGAAGAGGTGGACAGAGGTAGGCGGGAGAGAAGGCCCAGAGAAACCCAGAATCTCAGAAAGGAGAGATCTCTTTTCCCATCTCACCCTGGGCTTGAGGAGCATGAGTTCTGGGGATACTCATACTGTAAATAAAGCCCTGGGTGTTGAATGTGCCCTGAGGTCTGTGGGCAGAATCTAGGGTGAGGGAATCCTGCCCGGTGATATTTTGTGCCATTCTGGCCATGTAAATCAAGGGACCCATGTGCAAATGGGATTCGGGCTGCGTATGTGGTTGTAATTGCCCCAATGTTCATTTCTGTTTGAAAGGCAATCCCGAGTTTCCAAGGACAGGTGCTTGTTTTGTACCCCTAGATTCAAGCAGTCCGCTTGTACGGTCCTGCAAGGCACAGGGCATCTTAGCATGGGACTGGGCGTAGGGCAGTCTCCACCTTGGACAACTGAGTCCTTCAGCCACACTACAAATTGCAGTTCGGGTCAGGATCCGTTCTTCTATCATAAGAGTTGAGCACCTGAAAGCGGCAATCTCACTTTTTAGCTCACTTCATAGCACTGTTTTCTGAAAGGGGAGGCTCTGCCTCAGACAGATGTTCCGGGCTTGACACAGAACGGACCGACGGGGTTAAGTTCTCTGGCCTGCGTTATGCAGGATGTCCGATTACATGAGCATAATAGTCCCTTCTGGACGTTAAATCTATGGGTCAAATGTAAGCAGCATATGGCTGGGAATTCCCCAACCATTATTTGCTTTTAGGGGTGGGAGCTTTTAGTAAATTGATGCGCTTTCAAAAGCATTTATTGTGCACATCCAGCGTTTCCCTCCTGAGCCCACATCCTTCTGTGCCTCCCCCTGCTCCGGGGCTCTCCGAACCACTGATGTCTGGGAGCAGCTAGTGCTGCTGAAAGTGGGTGTCCTAGCCCTGTCTGGGGGCAGCTCCATCCTATGACCTGCCGCTGCTCAGGGGCTCTTTGGAGAGCAGAATTCTGCGAGCCGCTTGATGCTATCCAGTCCCTGTGCGCATGGGCTGTATCGGCCTTTCCCCTTCTCTGACCCCACACTGCGGATTGTTAGCTGGGCAGTGGAAGTCAAAAAGCTTTTATTTTGGGTGGGCCTCTAGCAATGGCAAGCTGATAAAACTGAGGCGGCGTTAATTATCCGTTATTATAGAAGCCTCAGGAAGGTTAGGAGCCGTTGTGCCAGGGACTGAACAGACAAATAGTAAATGTAATTGCAAACGATTGGCTTAAAAATCATGGATTCCTGTAAAAAGCAAACCTTTTGGGTGCTTTTTATTTGCTGTAGGTTTGAGCCTTTATGACTCACCCAGGTCACATTTTCAAGCTCTTCTCCACATCTGTATCTTTAGGCACCTAAATGTGGTTGACTTCGGTAGGAGAGGAGTTAGACAAACGTGCAATACTTTTGAAAATCCTGCCCTGAATTTCCGTACTCTGTGGGGTCTGGCTGTCACTTACACCAAGGGCTCGTCTACACTGCCCCGCAGTTCCGACAACAGGCTGAACCTCTCTAGTCCAGAACTCTCTGGTCCGGCAACACCCGTGGTCCAGCATGATTTTAGTTGGATATTCACTTGTCATGGGTGTGGCCAATTTTCCCACAGTCCTGCAAAGTTTGTTTACAGTTACCCATCCTAGTTGTCAGTGTTCTGTGCTGTTACGTAGCTCTAATTTACCCCTAAATGTCTTCTCAGAGCCCAGGAAGCAGTGGGAGTGTTGGTCATGCTGCTAGACAATATTGACCTCCCATGGTCCAGCAACTTCTCTGGTTCGGGACTGGTCAGGTCCCAAGGGTGCTGAACTAGAGAGGTTCAGCCTGTACAGTGTGTGAATAGCAGCATGCTCCACAGTGCTGGGCTATGACTCCCCCATGTGGAACTACATCAATATGAACCAGGAACCTTCTGGTTTGCACCTGCAGTGTTTACACAGGGGAGCATTTACACTGCAGCACTTTGGTGTGCGCTGCTGTTCGCACCCCATTGTCCAAACTGCGGCCAGTAGAGACCTAGCCTTAAACACCTTTTCCAGCTCTCTAGCCACATAAAGTCTCCTGTTAATGGGTGTGTCTACCCTTGCAGCCTAATTTGAAATAGGGCTACAAATCTAGGCGTTTAAAATTGCAAATCAAGCCCAGGATTTAAATATCCCGCACTTGATTTGCATCTTCCTGGCCAGGCGCCTTTTTTTTTTTTTTTTTTTTTTTTTTTTTTTAAATTGACAAGCCTGGAATAACTGCCTGCGTCTATACACAGCAGTGAAACAGGCGTTCGAAATAAAGCCCTAGTTTGAAATACCTGTTATTCTTCCTGCAATGAGGTTTAACGGGTATTTCGAACTAGGGCTTTATTTCGAACGCCCGTTTCACTGCCGTGTGTAGACGCGGGCAGTTATTCTGGGCTTATAATTTTTAAAATGGCGCCCGGCCGGGAAGATGCAAATCAAGCGCAGGATATTTAAATCCCGGGCTTGATTTGCAATTTCGAATGCCTACATTTGCAGCCCTATTTCAAATTAGACATACCAAATGAGTGTAGACATACCAAATGAGTGTACATGCAATTCACCCTGGCCCTGAAAATTGTTGACAAAAAATTCATCAACTTTTTTTTGCAGTCTATGTAGTTGAAAAATGTGTCTCTCATTAACAGTTTGGTAAAAATGTAGAGTTCAGAAAGTCGAGGCCTAGTTCATACCCATGTGAAAGGCCATCTGCTCTGTTGCAGTTATGTGGAGGCACCTTAGTGTAAATGGCAATCAGACCCTGATGGGTTTTAACGCAAAGCCTTAACAGAGCTACCATCAGCCTAAAAGTCACATCTGTCTGAACAGCTTTTACTGTTATCCTAGCATGAAGCACATAAAGTGACTATGGCTGAATGAGATTAGAGGCGAAGAAAATCTCTGTTTACTTTTTAATTTGACAAGCTCTTGGTGCAGAGTCCGCTTCCAAATTCCCTCTGAGAGTTACTGTCCCTGTTTTTTTTCCCCAGAGGTTCTTCTCCAGTGCTAGGAGAAAGGAAAAAAACAAACAAACCTATGTAGTGGTAAAAGGAAAAAGTGGTTGAGATCCACAGAAATGAGTATGTGTAAAACCTGAGGTTACTCGTTTTCTTGTGAGCTCTTTGGGACGAGGACAGGAAGGTACAATGCCAAGCCTATTGGGGTCCCTCTCCCCGACTTAGGCCTTTAAACACTTCTGCACCACATCTGCTGCGTGATAGATTTGAACTGACACAAGCAAAGAAGTTAGGTTACAAAGACGTTGAAGTAACCGTCTAGTTCCTGAGTCTTCCCTCTTACCTGACTGCGGAGTTTTGATTATAAAACATAGGCGGATAGGCCAGCAACTCTACTGTTTTATTCTCCTGCCACTGAAGTCAATGTAAAACTCCCTTTGGAGTCATTCGGGACAAGAACTGTGCCCAGAATAGTTAGGCTGGTGAGCAAAGTAACAAATTTTGTTGAAAAAGCAATTGCAGCTCCAGGAACTATTGATCTGGTAGCGAATGTTGTTCAAGTGACCTAATTTTTCATTTCAACAGAAAGATGAAGGGAGGGTTGACCTGAGTTCAAGGGTTTCTCAGCTCTCATGTGCATGAAGGTTTTCTTTTTATATACTTCTCGCACAGTCCCCAGGGCTGGCGGATTCCATTGTTTGTAATTAGACTTGACAGTTCTAAAAGTAACACCACTAATACCTTTTTTTTAAAGACACAAGTACCCACTCAGTGACGCGAAGTCCTAATGTCATTCATCCCATGAAAACAAAGAACCCTCTATAGTACCCATGGAAGAATCAGGACTCGTTCTCTTCAGTAATGCAACTTCACTATTCTGAATCCAAGGTTTCTATGGAAACCTCTACAGCTCACTTTGTCTTGAGAGCTGCGCTTAAAAAAAAAAAAAAAAAAGTTTGGAGAAGAACCATCAAATAAATGGGGGGAAGGGCAGCGGGAGAAGAGAGGTTTCCAGGTTGGTGAGAGCGAATATTTTTAGTAATCTTCAAGTGACTGATGAAGTGTCCTTTTCTGTTCTCCATCGCGGCAGGCAAACCTCTATGAGGTAGCTCTCTCGCGGCTCCACTGAACAAAGAAGAGGTGCTGTAATACTTTTCTGTTCAAAGGGCTTTCGCTGCCATGCAGATGATTTTGTAAGGCCGTGAACGCTCAGAAGAAGATAAGGAGGATTCTGATTTCATAAATGAGATGCTGATTTTACAAAACAGCAAGGATTCATTCCCGCTTCCCATTATATTACGCCCACTCCTCGCCAAGCCAGGATAAAAATCCTCGTCACTTCTTTATGAGGGAATGTGCTCGGATGTGTACTTTGGAACATTCTGATTAAAATTAACAGCTGTGGTACGAATTCTCATCTTTTATATCACGGGTGGGAAACCTCAGGCCTGGGGGCTGAATGTGGCCCCTGGCTTGGCTGGATCCGGCCCCCGAGGCTCCTGGGCCCCCTCAGCGTGGGTGCTCCAGCCCCCTCTGCTACCTCATCATGAAGCTGGAGCACACAAAATCTACTAGGCTGAGTCTCCCCTAAACTCTGGTGTGCATGGGGAGTGTCTTTCTCTTCAGTCAGGGGCCATGTCAGTGAGAGTTTGGTTTTGGTTTTTTGCTTCTCACTCGTGTGCAGCCCCCAGCTGATTTTTTCGGTGGGTGGGCAGCCCCACCCCAAAAAAGGTTCCCCACCCCTGTCTTATATGTAAGTGGCTATCAGTGCGCATCTTGTAAAATCAATAGCTGATGTTACAACTTGATATGTGACCGTTCAGGCCACCATGTTGAGATGGAAATGCCATTGTTAGTTTCTATTGCTGCTCTGGAGCAGCTACTAATTGAATAAAGAATTTGGCACCGGATCTTTAGTGGATGTAAAACAGCATCCCTCCAAATTTCATTTAGACCAGCTGGGGATCTAGTCCTTGATTACTTGTCATTAACAAGTTAGCCCATAAAATGCCACCTGGCTAATGCAGATTCTACCACTTCTACTATCTAACAGCTCCTATGTTTACTATTTGCAATTGCAAATAAAATGTGGCTTCACAGTGGAGTGCACTATAAAATTGAATGGTTCAAGTAGCCAGTGCTCTCTGAGGACATCGCTCTTTCAGTGTTTGTGCTTCCGAAAAAAGTGAACTGCAAGCATTTCCAAGCCCAAATTCACGTGTGGGCAGCAGTAACTTTTCTAACTTAGGAGCAGTAGTAATGAGTCCTGCAGAGTAACATTGTACATCCTATCACTACAGAAAATGTTCATGGCAAAACTGATCCTGAATGGAAATCATAGTCTCCTGTGAAGTTTGTAAGCCAACTTTCCTGCAGACATTGAATCCATACAACTGGACAGAAACTTAGTCTCATTTATTCTGTAGTTCAGGGTTATTTACAGGTTTTTCTGCTACAACCAAAATAAAGACTGAAAACGTCTCTGATCACCTTCTCTTTGTGAAGCCGCGTGATCTGAAGACACTATAAAAAACAAACAAAACACCTTTGCAATCCAAACAGGGCAGCTGTTGTCTGAGGCTACGGCTACACTGCCATTTTTTTGCGGAAGAGGATATGCAAATCGCGCTTACATTTTCATATCTTCTTCCAATTCTTTTTGGGGAAGAGGTTTTGCTGCTAAAAAGCCCCGGGTAGATGGGGCCATTTGTCGGGAAAAAAAACCCTTTTTTACAAGATCCCTTATTCCTCAAAAATCGAGGTTTACAAGGTCTTGCGAAAGGGCTTTTTTCTGACAGATGGCCCCATCTGTATGGGGCTTTTAGCAGCAAAACCTCTTCCGCAAAATAATCGGAAGAAGATATGCAAATGAGAGCACGATTTGGATATCCTCTTCTGCAAAAAAACGGCAGTGTAGCCATAGCCTGAGTAACTTCCACTTAGTGCCCTCCATTTCTTCAGGGAAAGGAGATCCTCGGGGTTTTTTGTTTTTTTGCGAGGCTCTGCTCAAATCTGTGCTCATCTGTACCGGATTCATCCCTGCCAACATCCTCTAACAGAGCATGCAGTAGACAGCTTTGGCCAATTTGCAATCTTTTGTAATTCCATGAATTCAGGTACAAACCAAAGTACTTGCCTTCAGCCTATGTCTTGCTAGCATAGTGAGAGACGTATTAAAAAGACTTTGGGGTGGAGATCTGAATTTGGAGAGACTTAAGAGTATCTGTTGTTATGCACAGAAAGAATTCCTGGGATTCCCCAGCCCCTTCCAGTTGCTTGCAGCTTGCTCTATGTTTATGCTGTATTTTTTTCCTACATGCCTTGACCTTAGGTGCTCCTCAGTCTCCTTCATTGAATACAGACACTGGGCAGGAGCAAAAGTGAAAGTAAGTCCTTGTGAGGTTACATACTGTCAAGAGATTGACCATCTGGGGGGAGGGCTCCGGATCCTGCCAGCGCCCTGGCTGATGTGGCCACAGTGAACCCAGGCTCCAGTCCTGGGGATCCCATTGACTCTGACCCCATGGTCAGCCCCGAGCTCCCCTCCCAATCCCCACAACCCTCTGCCCTGACTCCTGCACTCCCCCACACCTTTACCCCCTGCCCTGACTCCTGCACCCCCCACACACACCTCTACCGCTGCCCTGACTCCTGCACCCCCCCACACCTTTACCCCCTGCCTTGACTCCTGCACCCCCCCACACACACCTCTACCGCTGCCCTGACTCCTGCACCCCCACACATCCTTACCCCCGCCTGAATCCTGCACCCCCCCACACCCCTGCTCCTGCCCTGACTCCTGCACCCCCCCACACCCTTACCTCCTTGACCTGAATCCTGCACCCCCCCCACACACCCCTATTCCTGCCCTGACTCCTGCACCCCCCCCACACCCTTACCTCCTTGACCTGACTCCTGCACCCCCCACACACCCCTATTCCTGCCCTGACTCCTGCACCCCCAACACCCTTACACCCTGCCTGACTCCTGCACCCCCATACTCTTACCCCCTTGCCCTTACTCCTGCACCCCCCCACACCTCTACTCCTGCACTCCCACACACCCCTACCCCTGCCCTGACTACTGCATCCCCTCCGCCCCCTTCTGCTCCCCCTCCCCCACACACTTCATCCCACATTTACTTTTCTTACAGGCACTGTCCTATCACAACTGTCCCAACTGCCTGCCCTGAATAGGATAGTACCTGTAAGAAATTTAAGTTACTTTCACCCCTGGCCAGGAGACTGAATTTTTATCATTTCCATGTGTCAACATACTCATGTTGAATTCTTTTATGCCTCTGTTTGCCTGTGTACGTGGAGTGAGTAGTTACGTGTGTGTTAGTGCATCCTTACGTGCAAACTTGAAAGCATGCTTGTCATGTTTCCTGTGCGACCCTTGGTAGTTGTGATTGATGGTGATGAGGAAGTTTGCCTTTCCCATCATAAAATCGTAGCTGAGGAAGAACGAAGAGTTTAAAATGGTTTTAACTTTATTGCCCTTTATCTTGCCTTCCATGGTGTGTTTTAAAAAAACTCCAGTAATAGTGGAGAGATCTGTTAAATATGTTCTTAGACAGTAACTTCTTTGAGACAATATTTGTACAGTGTTGAGCACAAGGGGGCAGGGAGAAGAGATCTTGATTTTGGGCATCTTGGTGCTACCTCAACATAAAATAGTGATAATAAAATACCTAGTGAACGGCCACTGTATCATCTACCTAAGAGTTACAG
Organism: Pelodiscus sinensis; assembly: GCF_049634645.1. NCBI lineage: Eukaryota > Metazoa > Chordata > Testudines > Trionychidae > Pelodiscus > Pelodiscus sinensis. Next base: position 194,518,548 of record NC_134713.1, read on the forward strand.
GTGTCAGTCCACATAAAAGGCCAAATACTGCCCTTTGTGGCATTCACATGTGTCCAACCGAGGAGCTATAGAGAAGATGTACAGCCAAATGTGCTTTGTCCTCTGATTACTGGGGTCAGTGGATGATAACTGGTGGGATGTTTGGCCTTTGTCACAAATTGCTTTTGGTAAGACTCTGTTGATGGCCCTATGTAGTTGCACCTGCTCTAGGTAACCCTTCCGATTGTGCGTACTAACAGGGACAAGTACGGTTATAGCATGGCATGGGGCAATGAACAGTCTGTGTTTGCACAGGTTTTTAAGGCCTTGTCTCCACTTTCTGGGAGATCGATCTGCCGAGATCCATCTCCTGGGGGTTGATTTAGCAAGTCTAGTAAGGACCCGCTATATTGACTGCTAATCCTGCTCCCGTCGACTCCAGTACTCCACTTGCAACCACTTAAAACCTACTGTTTGTACTTAAATAAAAACACTTTTATTTTCTATCAGGCCCAGTGTAAATAATAGTTACCTGGGAGGAACCACCAGTGTGCATCTCTCTTTCATTGATAAAGAGGATGAACATCCTCATGAGCTGTCCCTGTGCAAACTTTTACACAAAGATGGATTTATTTGGCATTTTGATCCCTTTCTGGAGTTGGTTTCCTGGGTGCTGAGCCTGAGAACTGCTTCCTCCCAGAGCTGAAGTGGTTCATTGTCTGCATCGCTCTTCAGGGGGACAGTAACCCCAACTCTGTGCCTTGTTTGGAGGACACCAAAGCACTTGTCCCAGCAGGACAGAACGATGGGGAGCCCAGAAGAGCAAGAAAGTGGGTGTCAGTGGAATGGTCAGCACACCAGGGGAAAATCCCAAGGGGTCTTCTGCCTCTTTCATAGAAAGACTAATATTAAGATGTCCTCTGCACTTTTATATTAGCACATGTCCTTGTTTGATCGTAACTTTGGCAGGGCTCAGAAGAACATAAGAACGACTGTGCTGGGTCAGACCAAAGGTCCAACCAGCCCAATGTCCTGTCTGCCGACAGTGCCCAATGCCTAGTGCCCCAGAGGGAGTGAACAGAACAGGGAACCACCAGGTGATTCATCCCCTGTTGCCCATTCCCAGTTTCTGGCTTATGACACATTGTAACACTGCATCTTTACACCCTCCGAAATGTGTTATTAGCAGTGTTAAACTGCTGTTTCGGGCAGAAAAGTGACGATGTAAGAATGGCAGATTTTCAACTGACATCCCTGCTGCTCCCTGCACGTACTTAGTCCTCGCTGCTTTCATTGGTCACATTAAGATGTAACTTTTTGCCTCTCTAATACTGCAGAGGTAATCCAGCTGTGGGATAGAGAGCTGAATTAATATTTGATATAATGAGCTACAGCATTGTTAATCGAATTCCAGCTGTAGAACTTTATTAATGAGAATGATGTGAAAGCCAAGGAGAACATAGCGTGGAGTTTTGGACACCTTGGTTAAACGTGTAAGGCTGGTGGTCATCAGAAGCAAAAGCTTTTTATTTGTTAGCTGAACAAACACGATCTGCCGTTTTTGAGTGACACGATCCACATGAAAGGCCATTGCTACAGCTGCTTTTCGGTGTGCAACTGAAAACGACCGGAACAACCTAAGTGGCTGACAATCTTTAAATACTTTATAATCCAATTAACACATGTAGTGGTAACACAGCCTTTGATTAAATGAAAGTAATTTGCCTTTATTTGACTAACAGACCCACATTTGCAATACTAATCATCACACTATCCATCTCTATTTCATGCCTTCTTAGATGGCAGTAGTAATTGTCTACTCACCTTGGAAATAGGTTGGCTAAGCTCACAAAATACGTCACTTACTGACACCAAATTGACTGATCTTAGCCATGGGAGGTGTGGGCTTTGTTTTGTCTTGTTTACGCCATAGTTCGATGATTGTTTTCCATGATGCTTGTTACCATGTTATTGGAGAGAATCAGTAAGTCAATTGCAGAGTGTAGGAGAAGTCTGGACATACATGAGGTGACAGTATAGGCAAACTGCAAACCGTTGATACGTTATCACGGCTGTTCCCCACTCTGGCACGTTAGGTGCAGGTGGGGGCCCACAAGAGACCTTAAAAATACCTTGCCTGTATGGGCTTCTGCTTGAAAGCTTCCCACGGTCACGGATTCTGTAACCTTGGGAGGTAGCTGCCACCACCAAGTGAGAAAAAAACCCTTTCTTCTTGAACCCAGAAAAGAAATCACTTGGGAGCTTCTTCGAGGGGGGTACCCCAAGTTCTTCTTCCACTAGAGGGATTGAAAAAACAAATGAACAAATGGCAACCTCTGAGGGTCTGTCTACACTACAAAGTTAATTCGAACTAACAGACGTTAGTTCAAATTAACGTTGATAGGCGCTACACAGGCAAACCGCTAGTTCAAACTTAATTCGAACTAGCGGAGCGCTTAATTCGAACTAGGTAAACCTCATTCCATGAGGACTAACACCTAGTTCGAATTAAGTAGTTCGAATTAAGGGCTGTGTAGCCACTTAATTTGAACTAGTGGGAGGCTAGCCCTCCCCAGCTTTCCCTGGTGGCCACTCTGGGCACCACCAGGGAAACTCTATTGCCCCCCTCCCGGCCCCGGAGCCCTTAAAGGGGCAAGGGCTGGGTACGGTGCCCGTGCCAGGTGCAAGCCTGCCAGCACCCAGCCAGCAGACCCTGCACCTGGCATGGCTCGAGCCAGCCACCCGCTGCCACCCAGCCCTCCGCCTCTTCCCGGGACCAGGCTGGTGGCTCCCGGGAGCCTGCCCAGGTCCGCAAGAGGCGGGCGCCCACCTGGTCTAGTGCAGACATTGTGGACCTCATCCACGACCTCTGCACTAGGCACAGGAAAGTGGCCGTCTAGGGCAGGATAGCTGCCAGCCTGGCCACCCAGGAGCAGGTGTGAATGAAAATCAGCGTGGTCCAGTGAGACCCCCGACCATGGGCCCTGAGCTTAGAATGGCCGTACTGGGTCAGACCAAAGGTCCATCTAGCCCAGTAGCCTGTCTGCCGACACTAGGGACCCTGGAGGGGATGGACCAAAGACAGTGACCAAGCCATTTGTCTCGTGCCATCCATCTCTAGCCTTCCACAAACAGAGGCCAGGGACACCATTCCTACCCCCTGGCTAATACCACTCCATGGACCCAGCCTCCATGAATTTATCTAAATTCTCTTTAACTCTGTTATAGTTCTCGCCTTCACAGCCTCCTGCAGCAAGGAGTTCCACAGGTTGACTATTTGCTTTGTGAAGAAGAACTTTCTGTTATTAGTTTGAAGCCTGCTACCCATTCATTTCATTTGGTGTCCTCTAGTCCTTCTATTATGGGAACTAATGAAGAACTTTTCTTTATGCACCCTCTCCACACCACTCATGCTTTTATAGACCTCTATCATATCCCCCCTCAGTCTCCTCTTTTCTAAGCTGAAAAGTCCCAGTCTCTTTAGCCTCTCTTCATATGGGACCTGTTCCAAACCCCTGATCATTTTAGTTGCCCTCCCCTCTCCCACCTTCTCTCTTCCCCTCTCCCACCTCCTTTTCCCAGTCTCCCCCAGTTTTGTTCAATAAAGAGAGTTTCTATTTTTGAACACACATGTCCTTTATTTTGTACATCAGGAAGGGGGGGCTAGAGAAGGGTAAGTGGAAGGGGGTGAGGGAGGAATGGGGTATGAGCCCCCGATAGGGAGGACTGGGGTGGCTCTGCGGGCTCCTCGGGGTGGAAGCTCTCCTGCAGCCCTCCAATTGAGCCCCCCCCCCGGATGGCAGCCTGCGGCAAGTGCAGCCGGGCTGATGGCCAAGTGCTGTGATGTGCCGAGTGTGGACACTCAGGGCATTCCAAGACAGGACTGCTGTGCTATCTCTCATCGAGTTAGACAAGCAAGCGGGGAACCCCTGAGAACTGTCTGTCCGGGGTGGGGGTCGGGTCCCTTTAAGCACAGCCCTTGGCTAGCCTGAGGCAGCAGCTCCACGCTCTAAATTCTAATCTGATGCCCTGCCGGCACTGCTTTCGGCCAGCCTTAACCTCGGTTCAGAGTCCACTCAATGTGGACATGCTAGTTCGAATTAGCAAAATGCTAATTCGAACTAGTTTTTAGGTCTAGATGCACTAGTTCGAATTAGCTTAGTTCGAATTAACTAATTGGAATTAAGTTAGTTCGAATTAGTGCTGTAGTGTAGACATACCCTGATAGCTGACCTCTCAGTCTTAGGCATGCATATTACCTTTCAGGACATAAGATTCAAATCATCGCCTTCAAAAAGGTGATTTTATGAACAAAACAAAAAGATATACTTGGTAACGCATACTTGGTTGCTAGGTGTTTTAATGCAACTGAGAAAATAAATTAAAACACAGAGAATTTCATCCCTGGGATTCAGTTTAAAGTTATATTGTATGGGGGTGAACATGGACTTAGCACAGAGAAGTTTAACCAAACAACACCATAAAGAAAATAACCTGATCGTGTCTGAATAGACATTCTAGCTTAAACACACACGCACAAAAAGCAGCACGTTCGGTTCCTTTCAGTTCATATCTCAACATCTTCTCCCATTGGCTCTTCTGGCTCCCTGCCAACACCTCATAGCTACCCAAGTTTAACTCTTTAGTTACTGAATGCTGGGATGCCCAGAAAAGGAGAGCACTCTTCCTATCCTACACATGTGTGTACATTTAATACACACGATAGAGCTGATCCTCCTCTCCCCTTGTAATGAAGGACGTGAAAGTAGGTGCAACGTGGCTCTGAATGAAGAAACAGCGGCTCCACTCCATTGGTTACAGGCTTCAGACTGTGGTAGCTAAAAGACAATCGAACCCTTTTTCAATTGTACTGCAGTTAGTGTTATTTGTGCCCTACAAGCATTTGATTAGCCAAAATGTATTAATACTGAACAGATTTTAATCTATTTCTTTTCTGTTTCAATATTAAGAATACAGATTCCTAAAGAATCCATGGCCCACAGCCGTCCAACTGAGCAAAGAGACTAGGGCCCAGATTTCAATCTCAGTTGTGTTGCTGTAAAAAACCCTCCATTCTCAATGAAGTTACTTGAGATTTACAGGATAGCTGAGATCAGAAACGGGGCCTGTGTTTCCTCATGATGGACAGTTGCACTGAATTAAAATGCATCTGATTTGGGGTTTTTTTTGTTCCCTCATATTATTTGAAATAATTACATCTCTGCATGAAGTTTGTTCATGGTTCACTTCTACCAACAGATGCTCTCTTCTAAGCTAATTAGACCATGGAGTTTGCCTGAACCCTACAGCATTACTGCAGAGTAAACATTTATAGTCTTCATTCAGAGCAATAATAACTTTGCCTTTGAGTCTGCTGCAGGGCAAAAGCTATTATTTGAAATGAATACAGAGCATCCGATGGAATCTTCTCGCACACAGGCAGATCCATCTAAATATAGAGCTGCTTTTATCTCTGTAGAGTCTGTTTACTGGACTGTGTAAGTGGGGCTTGGTTTTGAAAGACACCCGAGTCCCACACAAAGTAGCACGCAACCTTTGATTAGGAACGTAAGAGTGAGAGCTGGAACTCTTATGAGGAATAGTGGCCCTAGGGCATAGCCACTTGAAATAGGACTTATTTTCCAGTAATTTATGTAAGTACTGGAATGACACTGAGATGAAGCTGTGAGTGTCTGGTAACATCTTAGCCATCTGATTGGCTTTCAAATGTGATTGGCTTTCAATTGCTAACTCTTTAGCAAGTGAGGCCAAGTGAATGGAGCACTGGGGTGGGACTCAGAAGATCTGGGTTCTATTGGTAGGTCTGTCACTGGCCTGCTGGTTGAGCTTGGTCAAGGAATGTTCCTCTTTGTGCCTCGGTTTCCTCATCCATAAAATGGGGATAATGATACTGCTCTCCTATAAAGCACTTTGAACTCCGGATGAAAAGCGGTATATAAGAGCTAGTTATTATTTCTTTCATTTTCTAATCACTGATATTTAGTCCTTTTTGTACTTCCAAGTATCGGTTAATGTTAAGTGCATTCACCCTTTTTCTGAGGAGTAGCATGGCAGTCAACTGCACATGTGACACATTCGCTTGTTATTAATGCAGTGTTGGGTACCATGCAACTTCCAAACCACTATTCTCCAGCTGTGTGAGTTAGGTGTTATGATTATGGGGGACATAGTAACAGTAAGTGTGTTGCACCACGCAGTGAAAATCCTTGCCTTCAGAGTTCTTTGCTATTTTCGGCATAGTTTGTTCTGAGAAGTAACAAATCTCCTTGTAGAGCTGATATCCTACAACGAGGGTCTTGCTCACCTTGAAGACACAGAGAAGTGGTTAAGGCAAAAAGGAATTTGTTTCTGATCGGCAAATATATTTAGGGCAAAGTTCAGAAGTGAGCTCAAGGATGCATCCAATAATGTAGTTTGCACCTCTTTTGTACCATCTCAACATGTAGATTACATCATCTGACACACCTTAGATCATACACCATTCATCTATGTGTAATAAACCTCCTCTTACAAATTACCTCTGAACAGAACTAATTGAAAATCAGATATTTTTTGTTGCATGGATAAAGCCAGTATTTTGACATTAATTTTCACTCTGAATCCTGATGAAAAGTCAAATTTTTGCATGGAGCAGAAACTTCTGAAAAATGTTGACCTGGAAATGTTGGAGCATTTTGTATCAGCTTGGTTCAACACCTCTCTTTATCCCCAGAACTACCATGGTGTCTCATGGCAGATTTGAAAGGGTTAGATTTTGATTGGTAAATGTTAGCAAATGTCAATTTCACCCTATAGACATGGTCCAACTAAATATTCACATAAAAATTATTAAAATTACTTCGTATGCAAAGTAAGGAAAGTTTTGCTTCAGAGGAGACTAAGGGGGCATATGATAGAGGTCTATAAAATCATGACTGCTGTGGAAAAATGGAATAAGGAAAAGTTATTTACTTATTCCCACAATATAAGAACATGGGATAACCAATGAAATTAATAGGCAGCAGGTTTAAAACAAATTAAAGGAAGTTTTTCTTCCCTCAGCGCACAGTAAACCCGTGGAACTCCTTGCCAGAGGATGTGGTGAAGACTAGGACTTTAACAGGGTTCAAAAAAGAGCTAGATAGATTCATGGAGGTTAGGTCCATCAATGGCTATTAGCCAGGGTGGGTAGGAATGGTGTCCCTACCCTCTGTTTGTCTGGAAATGGGTGACAGGAGAGGGATCATATGAGGATTACCTGTTGTGTTCACTCCCTCTGGGGCATTTGGTATTGGCCACTGTGGGCAGACAGGATACTGGGCTAGATGGACCTTTGGTCTGACCCAGTACGGCCGTTCTTATGATCTTAGAACTTTACTAGAGTGAAAATCCAGTGATTTAGGCTTTTTACAAATGGACTAGTGAATGAAGAGTGACAAGAAGAATGATTTCTTGATTGAAGGGTATTGACTTTTTTTGCGACACAGTGTTGACAGTCTGCGAGTTATAAAACTGTACATTTTTTTAATCTCCAAGTCTACTGTCATAAAATCCTTCTGACTTGTCCTGCCAGTTGTGCGCCACTGTGAACGTAAGTCCATTCGTAAGAACTGTAAGAGTCTGAGAGGAGTAGCCGTGTTATCATGAGATTCCATGGGCAAAACCCACTTCTTCAGCTAAGATGTGACTCTCATCCAGGCCACCGACAGCAATTCTAGACCCCAGAGAAGAAATCGATGGGCCTCTTGCCCCCCCTCCCTAGGCTGGGCCACAAGCTGCTTCCCCACCCAGAGAAGCCCCACGTGCCACCCCCCATACGCTGCCTTGGGTCAGCCCAGCTCCCTCCCAGGGATGAGCCCTGGAGCAGCCGTGCTGTACCTCCCCTCTCTTCTCCAGACCCAGCCTGCCTGCTTTAGTGAAAGGCGCAGCCACATCTCTGTAGTCAAAGACACTTTGGCTTTGCCCCATGCAGAACTACTGTGGCAGCGGCTGAGCCCCCAAAATTACCAAGCCCCTGAGGAGTTGCCCCTTTTTAGACCTCCATCAGCAGGCCTGCTCCCATCTTGCATATCCTTGGTTCAACCAGAGGAGACGCGCATGAGAGTTTGGGCAAGGCACCTCGGCCCAGATTCTCCAACGGTATTTAGGCCTCTAGCTCCTAGGAGCTAAGTGGACGAAGTACCCTGGCGAGATGTGAAAAACATGACTGCGGGGGAATGCCCTTTCTGCCATATGAAGAACTGGTCCGAAAATACATGGGCAGATGCATGTTCAGATCTGGTATTGCTCCAGAGGGAGACGGGCTAAGCAGCTCTCTGTTCATCGTGACACCCCTGGGATGACGTTAGTATCGAGCTACCGTTCGAGCTGTGACATCTTCCCCACCCGGCAGAGTGCAGAATGGGGAAGAAAAGGCCTCTATTGTAAATCCACCAGTGACAGCGGTGGGCACCCACTTTGGAAAGGATTGTTTCATGCTTGGTTTGAACTGGCCTTCCGGCCGTGTGTTCAGATCAAACGGGCGATGTTTGCTGAGGGAGAGGATTATTTGTCAACATTTATTTCACTAGGGATCGAGCACCCCTCCCCCCGCGCAATGCACTCATATGGTAAATGCCTTCTCTGCATACAGCTCTGTATTATGTTTATTCCTCTGGCCAGACCAAAATGGTGACTGGAGAGGTCTGACTCTGAGACTAGACCCAGCGATTCCTACCCAGGATGAGTTTGGTGTATTCCAAGAGTAGATTATGCTGTGGAAAGCCCACGGCACGAAATCGTTTTTACTTTAAACATTTCCAGCAACTGCCATTCTCCTCCTCTTCCCAGGCTGAGGGTTTTCCCGTTTTAAATAGAAAACATTGTGTAAAAGAAAAATGCCTTCTGAGGTGTCTGACTCCTCATCTGCTTAATCCAGAATAAAACATCTTCTTCCATAACGTTTTATGGCGTGTGATGCTGTGCTTAGAATTTGTTCGTTATCTCCGAGGCATCTTTGTGAGATATATGATTATGGTTGCTCTGACTCTGAATTACACAGTAAATATATACAGATCTATAAATGGCCAGAGGACAGGTTAAGCAAACTAACATAACTTAAAGCAGTAGCAGCAACCCATAGCATTCATATCTGTTGTAAGATTACCAACCCACGGAAGGACCCCGCTGGTTTTATTGTCTTTCTTTACAGCATATTGCATCTTTCCAATACCATGATTAAGTGTTTCTCTCTTCTCCTTTCCCAGCTCTTCATGAATTCCCCAGTGACATCTTTTCAAACGAGGACAGGAGACATGGAGCAATAGTCCTGCACGTTCTCTGTGTAAGTGGTTTGACTTAATTTGCACTTTTTTTTAAACTGGAAGTAAAATATTATCAGACAAGCTGAGGTTATTTCTTTTTCATCCAGCTTTTCTGCTGTTGTCATTTCTTCCCTTGGATACTTGCTTATACATAAAATTCCCGAGAGCCATTCTCAACCTTGTTTGAGAATGGCAAGCTATACATTATTTTGATTCTTTAATATTGCATCTTTTTAATATAAATTATTGCGCTTTTAAAGGCCTCAATCCAGAGTGTAAACACATGCTTAAATTTGCACAAGAATAATCTCATTTAAAATCAGTGGGACCATAGGCACCAAATTCTGATTTTGTTGAGGATGTTTGACTCCCCTCCCTCTCCAGGCCCCGACCCACTCTACTCCTCCCCCCATCACTTGACCCCCCCACTCTGCCTCTTCCCATCCCTGCTGTACCCCACCCCACCTCTTCTCCCCCTCCTCCCTGTCCCCAATCCTCCCCCTCCCTCTTCAACACTGCAAATCAGCTGTTCCCGGTGCTCTGGAAGCACCGGGAAAGAGAAAGAGGAGTTGGTCCGCATGGGCCCACCGATGTGTGACACACGTCGGGGAGGAGACAGAGGGGAGAGCTTGGTGCCGGTGCCTGCTCCACACATACTAATTTTTCCCCATGAGTGCTCCACCATGGAGCACCCACGGAATTGGCCTATGAGTGGAACAGTTCACATATTTCAAGTGAAATCATTGGGGGACCACAACCACTCCGCTTCCTGATTCTATTTTTATAGGCTGCTTTGTGGTGTAGAATCTCTCTTTAATGTTCTCTGGCCACTTGCCATCTTTTTTCCCCCCACTTTTGATAGCCCTTCTTTTCGGTGGTGCTAGTGGTGATGGTATGTAGTAGGCCACACCGCCGTTTTTCAAATGAAAAATCGATTAACGAGTTCCCATCTTGCATGAGAAATGAACAAGCAGCAGTGGTTTCAAGGGACGGTACAATTGAAGGCTGAAATGCCAGGCAAGCTTGAGGGAATGTTAATTCTCTTAGAGTTGTGTGGCAGGGACCGTAAGAGTATGACAGATGGCACAAAGTGCCGCCGAGTCTGACAGGAACCCAAGAGAGCATTTGCAATATAAATAACAACGTAATATAAAAGTTGCACTGAGCAATCCCCCTTTGATCTGAGCACCTCTGGCCAGGTTGATGCTGAAGAGATATTGTCAAGGGTGGCAAGGCCCAAATTTGACTCCTCATAACAAATATACATTTTATTTCTAAATGATTGTCTCTGAGACTCAAATGATGGTTTAAGCGCCCAAAATGAAGACTGACGCTGTTCCAAAACCTTACCTCCCAAACTCCAAACTAAATCCAGACCAGGTCTTCAGAGCCCTTTGCGTAAGTCGCCAGATGCACAGCGATGTTTGGTGCATCTCTGCTCAGACACTGAAGAACTGAGTGAGATGCTTTGGACAGTGTTCCCTGAATCCGAACCGGGCTGTTCTGAGGAAAAGAAGGAGGGACTTACATTTTTAAGTGAAGATTTAGCTCTCCCTCAAATCCCCAGCTCAGAATCCAGCTGGGTGTTTGTGTATCCTGGCATAACCCACGAGTCCGTGTGTGTTACAGGCCTCCCTCTGTGCCTCACTGAGAGAGAATATGAGTCTGTTACTGTCCGTTCCCCCCCAGCTAGAGAGGCTTGGCTCTTTATCTCAAGCTGTAGACCAGAGGTGGGCAAAAGGGCCTCCATAGGCCGATCTGGCCTGCCAAGCAGGTTGATCTGATCTGCAGAGCCCTGCCACTCCCCCGCCCCCAGGCCAATTAGGACCTGGAGGCTGGGGGAAGCGCACAAAGTTTCCTCTGTCCTGCTGGGAGCACGTGGCTCTGAAGCTCCGCACTCTCCTCACAGTGCGGGAGGAGACTTCGCGTGCTCCCCTGCCTCCAAGCCCTGATTGCCCTGGGGGTGGGGGAGCACAGGAAATCTTAGTGGGTGCTTAGTGGGGGGGGGGCAAAGGGGTTCTCCCAACCCCAAACCAATCATGGTCTGTGAGTAGGGAAGCCCAACGCATCCTGTCCCTGTCCCTTTTGTTTGAGGTCCTGCTCCTTCCGATGCAGCCCGGGGCCACTTCAAAATTTTTGTAGTGGCCCCTGGCAAAAAATTATTGCCCATCCCTACTCTAGAGGGACCTTGGTGCATTGTGGGAGACTGTCACATAAGCATGGGCTGGCCCAGAATTCAAATAGCTATGAGCTTGAGATGCTCAGAAGAGTCTCCTTTGAAGAGGATGTACATAAGCAATTGATGAGTGAGTGGTACGGGTGCCTCTTGGTGCCAGATCCCCAGAGGCTATAAATCTGTACCAGGCCCAACTGGGGAGCCTGCCCTTAAGCAGTAGCAGCAACGTATGTTCTTAGCTCTGGCTGAGCTCCATTGTGTCATCCAAGATGGCGGCCATTCCAGCAGGATACTGCTGATGCCTCCCTAATGGCAGTGTTACTGCCAGGCCTCTATATCCGATCTTGTAGAAGTCATTGGATGTATTGTTGTGGTATTATGAGGTACTCGGGTTAAGAGACGAGCACCATAGTAGTGTCTATAAACAAGCAACAAAAAGCCAAAGCCACAGTGCCTCTACCACATCATAAACACAATATCCTCTCTCTCTGGTGCTGCCAACCCCAAGCATTGCGCAGTCAGAGTCAGGCCTGAAAAACTGTAAGATTTCAGAAGTAAGTGGGACGGGATAGGCACCCCACTCAGTCCCTGAAAGGGAAATGAGGGCATCAGCGGCCAATTACGTCATGTGGTTGCACCTGGAGCATAGGCCAGACTTAATTAGTGCCGGAGCCCTGCTGGGAAGGCGCTGGGGAGCCGTTATACAGGCAAGAAGTTCAGAGAGAGGGGGCCTCGGGAAGAGAGTCTGATGTCGCTCTGGGATTACAGAGAAGGCAGCCCAGAGAGACAGAAAGCTCTGGAGCCTCTCCTGAGTCGATAAGGCTGGTAAGTAGCCAGTAGTTACATAAAACGGCCCCTCTGGTAAGGAGCCCTGGCAAAAGGGCAGGGACTGGAGTCCTGGGGAGGGAGCCTTGAGAGGCATTTAATGGAGAGGGGTGTTCGGCCAGGCTGGGAGCTTGTGAAGGCGTTCCATGGGAGTCCCAGCCACGAGAGAGGAGAGGACGGAGAACGGTTTCGGGAGTAGGCCACAGAGAGGCTGCGCCAGGAAATCCTCAGGGAAGCAGGTGCAAGGAGTTGGACTAAGCAGATTTTGGCTGCTGGGTTTAGGGTCTCTAGGCTAGAACCCATTACAGTGGGAGGGCACAGCTTCCCCAAGCAGCCTCTGGTATGGTTGCATGAGGCTGCAGGAGGAACAAGGACACCGAAGAGCCCTGAGATGCAGTCAAAGACCCGATACGAGGTCTTCGATGCCATCCTGTTGGCCTTCCTGTTCCCCTGAAAGGATGGACTAAGTCAACACCTGGCCAGAGGGGTGAGTCGCAGGAAGAGACAGCCATGGGAGGACCAGAGTGGCTGCCGACAGCAGGCACTGGATGAAATGAAAGCTGCCATGCCACACCGGGCCACGAAAAGATGCTCTCCAGGATGAGTCCCCTTTTTCCCGACACGGTTTTGAATTTATTTATTTGCCCTCTAGTTTTGGAGCTTTTAGGTTTTACTTTTTGACCTTTTCTCCACAGCCGGGCAGACTAAACGTTGTTTTGTTTTTTAAACGAAAGTTGAGTGTCTTGTATAATCACATGACTCCCAGAGCTGGAGTTTTATGAAAACCACCCAATATTATCAGACTCACAATACAGTCTTGAAAGCTGGCAACCCTGTCTCTCCAGCACTCTTACGAGCCAAGAACACATGCTACCGTTTGCAAGGCTGGGATTTTTGAACATCGTCACGGAAGCACAGTTGTCATGGGAGATCCCCCTGCAATCACAAAGCAGCCGAGTACTTAAGCATGTGCCTAGTTTTAACAAGTGACTAGTCCCATTGGAGTCAATGCAATTGCTCATGTACTTAAAATTAGACGTGTGTAAGTACCTTTCTTTATTGATGCTTTGCAGTGCTGCAGTAGTAATTACGTACTCCAGGAACTGGGTAAAAATAATGACTGTTTTGAAACTGGAGTTATGTGAAATAAACTCTGGCTTGCCGGTCTATTATTCTGTGCATACAGGGCTTATTCTCAACAGCTGCTGTGATCGTAAAAAAATCGAAGCACACTTCTCCCTCCAGAGCCTCTTATTAACTTTTGTACTGTAGATGAAAGACCATTCTTTTTGTTACTTCTCTCGGGTGAGAGGCGTTTTCAAACAGCCAGGAAAATACCTGCTTCTGATGAATATTTAAAACCATCTTATATCTTTAGTCAGCTTAAATGAACAGTTGCTGTTAGAAATGTGTGATTTCCTTTCCCTCGCCGAAGATAATGTATCACGCTGTCATTGTGCACGCTTTCTGTGGTATGATATTTTTTAAAGCTAAACGACTTACCTTGTAAATTATAAATTGGTTGTGTAGCATTGATATTGGAAAGCTGAATATTTCTAAGAAGCAGCAGCAAAATATTGGACTACAGGAGGTTCTGGAGTGGACATGCTAAACCAGGGCTAGCAAAAGAACGAAGTGCCTTTTAGATCAACATTTTCACGCTTAGGTACTCAAAGAAAGGTGCTTAAATAAGTGATCAGACTTTCAAAGGTGCTGCGAACCCAGTGAGTCCCACTGACTCCATAGTGATTTTTGAGTTCTGATTATCAAAGCCATTTGCTTAAGGTGGCCGGATAAAGATTTAGGAGCCTAATTTGAGGCATTTGGTTTGAACGTATCTACTCTTTGAGCAGCCTGATTTTTTGAGGCTATTTTGGTCATGTGCTTGTCTTCTAGATGTTCAGAAAAATCCCACTTTTCAGAGAGTTTTGCATTTGCCAGTAGGGTTGCCAGGTAGACTCCCCCCCCCAAAAAATGGACACACTTGATTGTAGGCGGAAGGAGGGGAGGAGAGAGAACTGGCCGGGAGGGGGGTGGGGCGGGAAGCAGAGCTGGCGGGGGGAAGGGGGGATCTGGAGCCGGTCTGGGGGCCGTGGGGCTAGATGGGAGGAGGGGGAGCAGGAAGCAGAGCTGGCCGTGGGGGTGTCCGAGGGCCGTGGGGCTGGTTGGGAAGCAGAGCTGGGGGGGGGGGGGGCTGCGGGGCTGGATGGGAGGAGAGGGGGGGCTCGGAGGAAGGGGAGTGGGAAGCAGACCTGGCGGGGACAGGGGGTGCAGCCACTGGCCACAGCCAGAGTCCTTCGAGCCACGCCCCGGGCAGGCACTCCCTCTAGTTGCAAGCAGCAGCCGGGCGGGGGCGAGGACAGAGGCGGGGGAAGGGCTGGGAGCCACTCCCCCCGCCCGGCTTCTGAATGCACCCAGAGGCTCCCAGCTGGGAGGCGGGGCCGCAATTGGCGGTGGGAGCCTCTGGTTGGGTGCAGAAGCCGGGCGGGGGGAGTGGCTGGGAGTCCCAGCCCCCGCCCGGCTTTTTCACGTGACCACAAGGCTCCCAACACCAATCGCGGCCCCGCCTCCCAGTCACTCCTCTGGCCCCGCCAGGCTTCCATCCGGCGCCCAGCCGGGAATTCAGAAAATACCGGACATTGCACGTGTCTGGTATTTTCTGAATTTTTCTACTGGACAGACAGTACAAATACCAGATTGTCCGGTAGAAAACCGGACACCTGGCAACCCTATTTGCCAGAGCAGGAAACAGACCCCTGACGTCAGAAGAGGCCTAGAGCTTAGCTCTTCCACCAAATAGCTCTCAGACAAATGGTGCCAAATCTCTGTACTTGGGCCAGGTTAGTCCTGCTTCCATTGCCCCTTCGTAACATGCGTTGAGCTCTGTCAGCGGCTCTGTAAGCAGATGTAACCAACGGCCAGAGAGATGCAGTGTCTTTGCAGGGAGCTGGTGTGGCCTAGCATGATAGGGCAAGGCTGTGGAAACCAAACTATGGGTTCGAATCATGGGCCTGATCCTTAACCTGCAGGGGTGTTTTTAATTGGACTTGCCATCATGTGGTGGCACAATGAACTGTGCTAGGCATGCAGGGGGCCCTTAGCTGTGTAGGATGGGATTTCCAAACTCTCTAATTCTGCTCCATTGAAGTCCATTGTGGTTTTCCCGCTGACTTCAATGGGATCATGCTTGGCTAGAACCGAGCACCTTGGGAGCTCACTCCCATCCAGAGCGTGCACATTTTGTGCGGAGCAGCAGTAGGCAGCCTGCAGTCCAAGCCTGCTGTAGCATATCTGTGTACTCTGCCACTGTACGCTGTACACAGCCTATGAAGGGTTGAGGAAAATAAGTCTAAGCCAGTCCCCTGGACTGAGGCTGGGTTAAATATATCTAGACCATCCCTGACAGATGTCATCTAGCTTGCTCTTAAAATCCTCCAATGATGGAGATTCCACATACTCCCAAGGCAATTTGTTCCCGTGCTAAACAATCCTTGGAGTTAAGAAGTTTTTTTTTCCTAATGTCTACCCTAAGTCTCCCTTGCTGCAGTACCATTACCATGCCACCTTTGCTTCTGTACTGATGCTGGCAGCAGTGCTACCTTCTGAGCTGGGCAGCTGGAGAGCAGCCGCTGCTGGTCAGGAGCCAGAGTTGCTAGGGCTATGAATTGCCAAGCCTAGAGGTGCCCCAGCTCAGCCCTAGAAAGCCCTGGCACAAATTAAGCACTCTAATCACCCACTGGGATTTTCGTAAACACCCAGGCATCTTTAGGCACTTAGATCCTTTTGAATACCAGGGCCTTTGTTACTGTCTCTTGAGTAATTGGCAACTTTGCTTTGTCAACGTATTTTGTTAACCTTATAACCTTCTTTAATCAGCTGACTAAATTAATCCCTCAGTTGTAGAAATGACTTTAGTGAAGGGCATTCACTCCACCCTAGTACAAGATATGAACCTCAATTCCTACAGTGTTCACGTTTCTATGGTCAAAGAGAAAAGATATTTTTAAAAACATGCCAGCCCCAGAAATTGCTTCCTGTGGAACCCATTGTAACAGTGAGATAGTAAAATCGTTATTTTCCGTCTCTGGGCAGCGGAATATGTTTCCTCAGGCTGCTGAAAGCAAAGACGAGACAGCTATATTTTTGATTTATTAATAGCATTGAACTCACATAAAGTTTTCTGGATATGAGGGGCTAGAGACACCATGAGCCAGGGTCTCCTCCAATCTACCCATGATCTGAGCTTCACATTTTCTGCTCTTTAAGACAGCTTAATTTACTATATGTTTGAGAGTTTGTCTGTGTGTATGTCCATGTGTCTGTCTGTCTGCCTGTACAAGAACGCCTCCTAAATGGTAAGAGCTCGGACCACCAAATTCAGTAGTCAGCTTCCTCTTATCGTAACTTAAAGCAAGGTAAGGGAATGGTTGTGCCAGGAAAATGGGATGTGTTCAGAATGGGATTGCTTCTCATAAATCCATGAGGAAAAAAGACAGAATCATCAGGCAGGTGAAAGGGGCTGGCTGGGGACATGTCCCACTCCCATCTAGGACTGCACCAGCCTTGAGTCTCCTATCCTCCACGTGCCCTTTAAGTAGGGCGGGGGGAGGGAATCTCCTCTCCCCCGATTCATACGGGGACATTGCTGGCTATTGCCCTTCATCAGGGAGTAAGAGGAAAGTGCACATTGGCTGCATTCCTCACGCTGGTTGGGGAGGACAGGGGTCAGATAAACCTGGACCTGCCCCAGCTGGGAGACATACACCCCTCCCCCGGCTGTGCCTGCTGGAGCTGCAGCGGCCATTGAGAGGCGCTTCTCACCTGGTCCCAAGTACTGCAGTGAGAAAGGGCTGGGGTAGTCCTCTCTCCCCAGGGCAGGATGCCTACTGAACCCTTCATCTCCACACACACACATACGAGCAATGATTTCAATGAAGAAAAACAAAAAATTACTCGAGTTAAGAACTCAAGCAATGCCACTTCCATTTTCCAGTATTTTATAACCTTTTATATTATTGTTGAATAAATAAAACACAACTGAACATAAATAAAAAAAAACTATGCTCATTGTTTCTTGCAGGCCTTACATTCAAGGTATTGAAAATATATCAGATTAAAATATAGCAAATAATCAAAACAGGTATACTTGGATCTGATACAACAGTATTTAAGAATCTGCTATCCTGGTAAGGCAATATTTGGTTCTTTCTTTATAATGACACATGTGAAATGACATTCTGTCATTCCATGGAACAGGTTTTTTTTATAAATCAGTATTTTATGGAGGGAAATGATATTGTTACATTTTGGAAGAAATTAACCAAAAAAAGAGAATGTCTCTCACACCATGTCTAAACATCACTCTTTTCATCAGCTAGGCATGGTTTTAAACAGTATTTAAACTTTTTAATAATATATTGATTGATACTTAGTTGCCCTTACATGCAGACCTACTGAAGTCATATTTTGCTTTCATTCTGCTTAATGCATGTGTTTAAACAGAAGAAGGAGAATATAATAAACTGTCAAAACCATCTGGGTTGAACTAGGGATGTAAGCAACTAGTCGACTATCAGATAAGCATAAGCTTATCGGCTAGCCAACTAGTGATAGCAGCGAGGAGTCCTGTGGCACCTTATAGACTAACCAAAGTGTTGGAGCATAAGTTTTTGTGGGCAAAGACCCACTTCGTCAGATGCATTTATTCCGGAGAATCACACCAGTCTAGATGCTTTTTTCCGGCTTTTCCCCAAGCCGGAAAAAAAGCGGCGGACATGTTTATTTAAATCCGCGGGGAATATTTAAATCCCCCGCGGATTTCCCTATTCTGACTTACCTGCTTTGCATGACTTTTCCAGAATTTGGGGCCAGTGTAGACGTAGCCAAGTAGTTTATTTCCTGACAACTAACAGCTGTGCCCCATAAATGGAAGAACAACATAACAAAGAAGCGGCATATCTTTCGTCCCTTCCTACAAGCCTGGAACCCCAGGTAGGCTGTGGACAAAGTGGGAGGTTGTCTCAGCTTCCAAGGCACCGGTACCCAAAGCCCATCGGTGAGGTCCGATTTGCTAGGTTCTGAGGCAGCCTTAAATACAGTTTTCCCTGCCCTGTTTTGCAATTTGGAAATTTCCAGGGGTTACTCATTACGTGCTGATGTGGGGCTTAGCTGTTAGTTATCGATCTAGTTCTGATATAGTTCTACTTGTTCTTTGGCCCTGTTCACATGATCAGTACATTAGGGTAAACAGAATTGTTTATTCATTCTTGCCCCTTACCCTTATCTTTACTTATTCTTGCTATACTAGCAACAATGCTTATCTTAAGTGGCGTATGTTCCCAAAGACTTGCTTCTGGCTCATCAGATGTAGGAAAAGGGAAAGGGGGGAAGGAATGCAGGCCTCACCACCCCTAAACTAGCACATACAAAGTTCTTCCTCAATTGACCACTACACAGGGCCAGCTGGTTCTGCTGCAATTCTGCTTTTGAAATGTACAAGAGCCTCAGTGGCACTTTTGTATATTTCAGAGGCTCAGCACCACAGGAAGTGCGGGGCCCCCACTGGCCCCACGCTCCCTGCGGGGCTTCTGCTACAGTTCAAAGGTGGAGGCGCCTTATTGACTAATTGAATAGTCAATGGAAATCCCACTGAGTATTAGATTCGTTAATTCATCTGAATTTAATATATCTAGGTTGAACACCAGCAACACCATCACAGGACCTAACCAGATCAGCCATACTGTCACTGGTACATTCTCCTGCACATCCACCAATGTAATATATGCCATCATGTGCCAACAATGCCCCACTGCTATATACATCGGCCAAACAGGACAGTCCCTACGTAAAAGAATCAATGGACACAAATCTGATATTAGGAATGGCAACATACAAAAACCTGTAGGGGAACACTTCAATCTTCCTGGACACACAATTGCAGATCTAAAAGTAGCCATCCTGCAGCAAAAAAACTTCAGGACCAGACTTCAAAGAGAAACTGCTGAGCTACAGTTCATCTTTAAGTTTGACACAATCAACTCTGGATTAAACAAAGACTGTGAATGGCTTGCTAACTACAAAAGCAGCTTCTGCTCTCTTGGAATTCACACCTCCAGATCAGCTGCTAGAAGTGGGCCTCATCCTCCTTGATTGGATCCACCTGGTCATCTCCAGCCTGATCCTGGCCTGCATATTTATTCCTGCCTCTGGAAATTTCCACTACATGCATCTGACGAAGTGGGTCTTTGCCCACGAAAGCTTATGCTCCTACACTTCAGTTAGTCTATAAGGTGCCACAGGACTCCTCGTCGCTTTTGCAGATTCAGACTAACACGGCTACCCCTCTGATAGGTTGAACAGTGGACTCTTCTAAGTCAGAGTATTCTGTTTGTGGTTTAGTGTAAATGTTCACTCCAGACCTCAAGATTTTCACATTAGTGTCTTACAGGCATCCTTCCAGTGTGCCGAACTACTATCTCTATCTGCAGCAGTGACTAAAAGATGGTCAGTGGTCAAACTTTTGCTCCGCATCAGTGCTCTGACTGGCAGTTTGGCTGCTCTCCTAAGACGTGTTAATTGACAGTGGATTTCTTGAGCACTGCTAGATACAAAGAGGAAACTTCAGCTTAGGATGGGAAAGGAAGAGTTTAATATTAGCCATTCTTGTCCAGGGCTGCCGTAGACCTCTCTTTGCAATGCCCTTGAAAACATCTGCAAGAAGATGAAGTGGGCTACTTTTTGCAGCCAACTCCCTTATCACTTTCTAAACTTCATGCATGTTGACAAGCCTCTCGTGAGCATATTGATTTGGCTGTGCAAGCCAAACTCTTGAAATCTGGAGGCTCCTCTGGGAAACCAGGGAACTGCCTCTGTAGATCCTTCTTCATTTGCTACCCCAGCAGCAGATCTTGGATAAGAATTTGGGATGGGGATCACTTCTTCCTGTGGCACCTTAAAGACTAACGGTTTTTGGGCATCAGTTTTCGTGGGTCAAAGCCCATGCGTAACTCTTGCCAGACTGACACTTACCCAAACCCAATGTGGAGCAGTTTTAAAGTTGTGCTTCTGAATTGACTCTGTAACCACAGCTTCTGCACCTCTGTCTAGTTAGGAGCAAAGGAACTGCCAGAGTGGGTTGGGGCCGTGCTCCAGCTAGTCCAATGTCCTGTCTCCGACAGTAGTCACCAGCATCTGGCTCCAAAGAACATGACAAGAACCCCTCAGCAGGCAGATGTGGGCTCATCAGCCTCCACTTCCCAAGCAGATTTGGGCTCATCACCCCCACTTTCTCATGCTGACTTCCAGTAGAGATTGGTTAAGCTCTCACTTAAAGTGACAGTGGCAGGTGGCATGACAAAAAGCACAGTGTACATTTGAGCTGTGTTTATGGTGTGGATCTGAACTGTGTAAGTGACAGGACCAGATGGGCTCACACAAGGTATGTGTATTCGCCTCCTACACAGGCATGCTCTGTTAGCTGATGCTAACCGAATTCCTAGCAACGGCATTTGTACACATGAGGGCAGATCCTCCACTGGTGTAAACCCTCATCGTGCCATTTGGAGAGATGACAGATTTATCCCATCTAAAGCGCACTGAAATCAGCGAAACAATTCCTAACAGAACTGGTCAATATATCACCTGTTCTTCAAATGGGCGTAACCCTTAATTTAACATAGTATTATAATCAGCTGATCCTAACTAACATGGAAGCCAGTAATGGGTTTTTATAAGGATGCCTCTTTTGTCTCACTCGAAAGAAGTTGCCACTGGGCTAGAATATGTAATGCTGTTTTATTTTCTTTTTTCCCTCCAGCAATATACTTTCCTAAGTATGTCTACACTGCAACACTATTTTGAAATAACTAGCGCTATTCCGAAATAACTTACACAGCAGGCAGTTATTTCGAAACAGTGTCAGAAATACTGTCAAGCTGGAGGACTTCTTACTCGGACTTCTGTAATTCCTCATTGTACAAGGAATAAGGGAAGTCAGAGGAAGAGTGCTCTGTTTTGAAATAAGTGCTGTATAGATGCTCCCTATTTTGAAATAAGCTATTTCGAAAAAAGATACACAATTGAAGTGGCTCAATTTGCATAGCTTATTTCAAGTTAAGCCCTGCTGTGTAGACACACTGATCAAAGTGTCTGATCAAATCAGAGAGCAGGCCCAGCAAAGCACTTTTTAAAGAAGGTGGTAACCACAGACTCACATGTTTATTAAGGTTTACTAAACCTGTAGAGAAATTTGGAGTTCACAATCAAAGCAGAGTGTAAGGGGGTCCTCACATTTGTTGATTTTCTGTCTAATTCTTTTGTTACTACAGTACTAATTTTAATCAAAATGTGCTTTCCCCCTCCTCCTCCTCTCTCTTTAGCCTTATTGGTAACGGTGCATCAGTAATTTATGCTTCAGCCGGACTTTTTTAGGGCCGGGCTGAAAAGTGCAAAGCAGCCTGGGTAAATACTATAAATGACTGAGTATTTTAGAAGGAACAGGGGAACCCAGAAGTATCTTCCTCTTGGCATTGCAAAACAATGAATCCATAATACAAAGAAATAATAATACAAAATAACTTGATATAATTTGATTTGTTCCAAAGGCAAAAATGAAATTGCTCTTCACCAATCCCTTTGAAAAGCCAGGAATCTTGCGTGGATGGTTTTGCAGTGCCCAGAGAAGTGGAGAGTGGACTTCACCAGAAGGAGTGTCACATACACATGCACTTGTCTCCATGGTGTCAAGAGGTGTGCGGTTGTGGTTAACAGAGAGGTCTGAGCTTGGAGACACCACAGTTTAAAAGATAAGAGGCTTTGCTGTGAGGTGAAGAGAGACACTCACATGGCAGATTTTAGCAAGCTTTAAGCAACTTAAAATAGGATCTTGTAAGGGGAAGTATCAGGCAATTTTACTAATAGATGGTATAACCAGCACTGCTTACCTTTGGGCCACATACTCATTTGGTGTAAATAATTCATTTGCAGTCATTAGAGCTACACTGATTTATACTATCTGTGGATCTGGTCCCCACTATGTAAAGTATGGATACGAGTATAAAAAGATGCGAGCGTTCAGTATTAAAGAATGCTTTTCTTTAAAAAAAAATCAAATACTGCAAAAAGGAGGACTATCTAGCCACAGGTTTTCAGAATTGCATGTATATAATTTGCATGTGTAATTACAACGAGCCAAATAAGCAACCGTACATGTCTTTACAGGCCAGTTAGATATCTAACTTGTCATTTTTTAATACTGTCATTGTAAGCGCGTGCATGAATTATGCCACTACTTTGGTGTAGACAGCTCCAAAATTCTAGGCCATCCTTTAGAGATATAGAGATTGTCTTCTTTTTTTCCTTCTGCATGAAACTAGAGACTGTCCACGCTGTATCTGTATGAACTATAATTCTCTCAGCTTGTTGATTTTTTTAAAATACTTTCTGAACATTTTTTATTTAGGTGATCAGAAACTATAATGACTATTCGTTGGTTCATGAATTGCTATTTATCATGCACAGCTAGAGCAAAGTCACTACTACCCTGAGCTGAGTTTGGTCTTATTTTTTATTCCCCTCCAATATGTGGACTTCAAATGGCTGGGTAAATATGTGGAATGAAATAAAGGCAGGTCCTACATTCAATTACTGTAACCTCAGAGTTTCCTTACAGAACATTTTCAACGCCTGCATTATTCCAAGTATGTAAGGTGTGCAGATTTTTTTTTTCTGTGGAGGTCATGTGGTTAGAAATGGACAAACTGGTTTTGATAAAATATGAATTCAGCTCAGCCTTTGTCCTTTGTTCAGGGCTCAAAATAAATGAGTGTGAAGAAACTTGTTTCCTTTTTATTTCCCCCACATGTTTTTACACGTCCTGGTTTATGTTGGCACGAGAAGTGGAAATATTGAGACATAGTTAGAGAGGCCATTCTCCTGGAATCCCCAACCCAGGTGGAACCAGAAAGTAACAGAAACTAAAAATACAAGACTCAGCTTTGTTTCTAAAACAAAGAGCTTTGGCTGAGCAACAGTTGAGTTTTCTGAGGTTGGCGCATCAATAGCTGTTAGGAAGCAAATAATAAAATACCTTTGAGCTACCTTTGAAATGTTCCCTTCTCTCCCCCTTCCCTCCCAACACCCTGATTATATTTTTGGCTGTGTTTACTTTTAGATATGTTCCTTGATATGACAGAATTTAACGTCAAAAAAGGACTGAAAATTACGGTGCGTTACAAATACTCTATGCAGTAGGATGTAGCCTATGAAAACAGATATGGTTCCTCCCACGTTGGTTCTGAGGCATTTGGTTATTATCATAGTGCCTTCCCATCACAGGGGAGAGGTGGGAGAAGACCGTTGGAAGCAAAGCTGCCTAGGGATAATAATACTCAGCTGTGATCTGGTGAGCAGATCTAATGATAATTTGGTAGTAGACTTCCCGAGAGAACCATGGACAGCGCCCTTTTGTGTGCTTTGCCATTGGAATGAAAGACTTTTGGTCATGTAGATCCAGAAGAATTGAACAATACTGAACTCGCGCAAAAGGGATATTTGAAGTTTAGTTTCTTTTTTTGCTAATAACTTTCGGGACAGTGGTCATGGAACAACTGTAGCTCCAAGCCTTAACCCTTGGTCCCTAGACAACACCTCTGTTCTCCCATCTTATTTTCATATATTCCTTATCTCTTATATTAGATCGCTTGATTGACTTTATAGTGCTGTGAAATGGCAGTGCTTCTCAGCACATGGCGGAAGCAGGATATGGTACTGGACATGGAGAAACTTGAGTTATTATCCATGTTAGGACCTTTCAGTTGCTTTGTAAGATAGTCACCTGGTGTCACTGCTTGTGAAGAAATCAGGGTGGGTTTTTTTCTCAATAATTAAAGAGAACTGGATCAGGAAGGATGGAAAGTATTTATTCACATATATGGACTTAAAAGTGTGTCTTGGTTTGTTATTCTCTTATTCTGGAGACACAGCAGGGAGAGGGGCATGTTCTAAGGCCCCTAGAACAATTACTTTGTATTGCACAGCTGAAAAATAACAATACTTGGGGACATTTAGTTTGACTGAGCATCGATTGGATAAGCAGTGCGATTAAAGGAAAATGACTCAGTATTTGAGAACTCCTACATATCTGTATGCAAGGAATTTCTAAAGAGCACCAAAATCTATACAAAATGGATTGGCAAATTGGTTGCACAGCCTACATTTATATAATACTTAGGGAAGGCTAGGAAGACTCCATCAAAGGTTTCTTTTTTTTTTTTTTTTTTTTGGTGCCATTTCAGACTTTTTTGCCTGTGTTATGGACTCATGTAATTTAGTTCCATTTTCTCTTGAGTTTCGAAATATTCTTTTAAAAATTCTAGGAATTATAGGATTTCTGTCATTTACAGAAAAGCAGGAAGGTCTGTAAAAACCATAACATGGCATTTATGAACTGAAAGGTTTTCTATAGTTGTGGTAATTCAGTCATTATCATCAACGTAGTCAACTACTGTACAATAGAACATTAGCAAATGGGTATGCGTCAGAGCACTGAATTGCTTGAGGATTGGTAATAGCTTATGACACTGTAGAAACATATTTACTAGTTTAATACAGACCCGGTCGAAACACACCCTGTGCCATGACCGTCCGATGACTCTGTCATCAGCCTAAGTGAAGTTGTCATACCTATATTAGTGACTTTAGACAGACTCCCATTAGATAAAACCCTTCCTTCCTTGTATTGTAAAATGATGGGATTTTCAAAAGCATTTAGCCAAGTGCTGCTCCTTCAGCAGTAACTCGCATTTTCTTCTGCGCAGACAGGGTTGAGTTAATGCTAAGTGGATTTTGAAAATCCCACCCAAGCATGGTCTCCTCCTTAGCCCAAGTTGGGTCTCCTTGCTGCTTTCTTTATCTTTCATATAGATACCTTTTATTTTCCAATATCAGCCTTAACAATGAGGCCATGCCAGCCCTTGCAAGCTAAGTCTGGGTGGGCCTGGCCCATACTTGGACCAGGCCAAAAGTGCTGCAGGAAGTGGCCTTAGAGATTTGCTACATGGTGGTCTTCTCACTGAGGCACCAGTAAGCTAATACTCCAGCAGGGTGCTAGGAGATACTACGCTGCTTGAAGGCCATTTTTTTTCAGATGAGACATAAAAGCAAAACTCTGACCACTAGCGACCAGTAGCGATCTGATGGCACTTTCTCCAAGAGTAGATGTGGGTTGACTTTGGTCCTGTCCAGATTCCAAGGTGGGGAATTATATTTTGCTTCCCCTGATGATACAGTCTCGTTTTTTCATTTTCCCTCCTAACTGTTATGTACTATTGCTGGGGTAACACTGAAACCATTTGCTAGTCCTGAGTGGCTACATTTCACTGGTGTGTGCATGGTGTCATACATCCACACAAGTGTATAAATATGAAATAGTCCTTATTTCTGCTATTCAAAAATGGCCACAACCCTCTATAGCAGTGCCATCCCAGGGGCACTATGGGTGTGTCTACAGAGCAGGGCTAAAGAACTGGGAGACACATCTGGCTTCCCACTGGGTACTTTGAACATATAAGTGGAAGGCTTGGTTGATTTGCATTGTTTTCTTACTTAAAATATATGGGCTGATTCATCCCATCGCAATATCATCAAGAGGCCCCTGACATCGTCTGTCCTCTTCACAGCGACTGACAGAAATCTTATTACAGCTGAGGTAAGATATGCAAAGAGCAACTTCTCGCACGGCAAGTTTAGAACAGCTTCTTCTGCCTGTTGAGGTTCATCACTTTGGTGTGCCGCTGCACATACGTCGGCGGTGTACTGAAAACGGAATTGAAATTCTTAATTGCCGCTTTAAATCCCAACGTGTTTTCCTGGTCCTGCTTCCCGCCTCTGGGGCTCTGCAGAGAAGCATGCATGCTGGGTTTAGCAGCAGTGAGAAAGCCAGCCTAATGTACAAGGGGATAAGTTATGCCTCTCTGTGGTAGGGAGCAGCATGTTTTGTTTCGCAGTGATTTGGGGTCTTGTATGTTATCAGCCTGACTCCATTAAAGCCTTGCAGCAACAGTATTTTATGCTGACTTCTGCACCCCCAACCTCTCAGCCCCCTATCCTGAGTGCCTCCTTAAAGACCCGGGCAATGCCAGTTAAACGTGCTACCTATGAAAGGCATTTCTGCCTCTTTCTTTATCTCCAGGAGAATGAATCTTTGAGCAAGATGGAAATGAAATTAATGGGTAGCAGGTTTAAAACTAATAAAAGAAAGTTCTTCTTTACACAGCGTGTAGTCAACCTGTGGAACTCGTTGCCAGAGGAGGCTGTGAAGGCTAGGACTATAATAGAGTTTAAAGAGAAGCTAGATAATTTCATGGAGGTTAGGTCCATAAAAGGCTATTAGCCAGGGGATAAAATGGTGTCCTTGGCCTCTGTTTGTCAGAGGCTGGAGAGGGATGGCAGGAGACAAATTGCTTGATCATTGTCTTCGGTCCACCCTCTCTGGGGCACCTGGTGCTGGCCACTGTCAGTAGACAGGATACTGGGCTAGATGGACCTTTGGTCTGACCCAGTACGGCCGTTCTTATGTTCTTATGTCTCTAGCAAGGTCATAATAGCCATTGGCAAACCTTAACAGTAGGGATGTTAAACACTGCTAGCCTGGTCTTCAGAGGTGCTGATCGTAGGACTCATAGTTGCTTAGTACCTTTGACAATCAGGTTCTAGTCCTACAAAAATGCGTGCACATACTTAACTAAGTCAGTGGTCATATTCACGTGCATAAACCTTCGCAGCATCCGGCCTAAGTTTGTAGCTAGTGATCAAAAGCCAGCTTTAAAAAGGAAATTGACTAATGAGATGGAAAGGGAATAAGTGGTACTATCTGAAATCCATACATTTTCACTAAATAAACTCTCACAAACATCCTCACAACATATTTTATATCTTGCTCCACATACACAAATTCTTAATAGCTTTGCCTGGTTCAGAGGTGCTTGTTTGGTGATAGTCATAAAAGGTTTCCGGATTTGAAAGTGGTGTTCTTCCAGGAGTGCCCCTGGTAAATGGTGAATAATACACATTCCCCTTTCCAGGGGCAATTTTCTTTTACTTTCTTGGGTTCAAGGAAGAGCCCCAGGAGATTCCATAATGGGACGATAGTGGATGAATAAACGTGTGTCGATATAAGTAATGCTGTATCTATGAAAATTGTCTGTGAAGAAAAATGGGGATTTAGAGTTTTAAAAGGCACTAATATATGTTCATTGGTTTTAGTTTTAAGGTTAATTTATTTCTATTTAGTCCTTTGTGTTTCATACTGTAGAAAAAATCGTGGTTGGCGCAATATCATAGTGGGCACAGGTAGCATACAAATGACCTCATTCTGGTTTCAAACTCCATCATAAATCAGAAGTCATTTCTTAGAAGTCAGTGGAATTATATTGGCATAAAATGTGGCATAAGTGGATATAAGGACCAACATAATTCAGCTTCAGTTTCAGTTTTCATTCCAATTTTCTCTTGCTGTGGGATGAGGTGTCCTTATAAACATTTTTCATACATCCAAGTAAGTTGTTTAAAGAAATAAATTCCTTTTGGGATGAAAATTTCCTTTCCTGATCCCAGGCCAAAACAGTATCTGTTTGTTTTTTTTTAAAGTGCGACTGGTAGCTCAGCTGTTCTTGAATTAGTCTGTCATGAATGAAGATGCACCCCTTGCATTCCAATTAGGAGTGTTGCCCAGAAATAGATACTGTGTCACCCCCACATTATTCCAGATGAACACAGGAAAGACTCCATTGATCTCTGGGGCCAACCAGGCCCACCAATTCTCATCTTGGTTTAGTTTGTAGACCTTATTCAGATCAGAGATTCAAGCATTGCATATGAAACCAGTCTTAAATTATCTTCAAGTTGTGAATGCTTTACAGTCATCAGCTTCACTCATGGGCCGTGACATTCTTCTAAGGAAAAACAACAGGGCACATTTGCCAAATATAAATCATCACTGACTTTATAGCTTACAAACCCCTGATGAATTAGTTACTGACCTCTCTCCATCACTCGCAGAATGCACAGTTATTGTGAGTTTGGTTAGTGCTCAATAGGAAATATTCTAATGCAGGAAAGAAAGCAGCTTGATTAACCGACAAGTAAAATACATTCTTAGCTAATCACATACAATTATGGCAGTAAAGCCACTTGCCAGTCTGCATTAATAGGCATGGGTATATTGTTAAGAGATGCAAAGAGATGCAACCTTCTAGTCCCAGAGCCTCCAAGGTATTTAAATGTCCAAATCCCATTGAAATGGTAGGTGCCCTGTGCTTTCTGAAAATCAACCCCCTTTTCTGGTGTCTTAAGTTGGACACCCAAAATCACCAGTCACTATTGATGGACTCAACATACCACTTTCAATAGCAGATTGACAGCACAGCTACTTGGGTCCATTTTCACTTCATGGCAGAGCTACCGTTCTCCAGCCTTTAGTTAAGATCTAGATCTGTGACCAAATTCATCCCACATTCAATCTGGTCCTTAGATGGTAGAGAATGGGCTTGAATTGATACATAGAATTAGACACAGATTTTAGTCCTTTATAGAAAAACTGGTGATAAAAAAATGCGCAAGAAATGAAATAACCCCACCTACTGGTCTAGTCCAGGGTACTGAATGCGAAGCGGTTCTGGTGATTTGATGGAGACTTTCATATAACAGATAATGTACAAATCGTACAGCATACAATAATGAACAAGTTAAAATTACTTAGACAACTTAGACATTTTCAAGTCAACAGATGCTGATGAAATGCATCCTAAAATACTCAAGGAGCTGATGGAGAAGATATCTAAGTCATTAGCTATTATCTTTGAAAAGTAATGGAAGACAAGAGACATTCCAAAAGATTAGAAAGGGGAAAATATAGTGCCCATCTATTAAAAGGGAAATAAGGTCAATCCAGTCAGCTTAACTTCTGCACCAGGAAATAATCAAGGAATCAATTTGCAAGCATCTATAAGATAATAAGGTGAGAAGTAATAGTCAGTATGGGTATATGAAGAACAGATCATGTCAAACAACCTGATAGATTTCTTTGACAGGGTAACAAGCCTTGTGGATAGGACAGAAGCAGTAGATGTGATATATCTAGGCTTTAGTAAGGCTTTTGATACAGTCTTGCATGATCTGTTTTGTCAGTGCTAGGAATGGGCAACAGGGGAAGGATCACTTGATGATTACCTGTTCTGTTCATTCCCTCTGCCATTCTGGCATTCGTCACTGTCGGAAAACAGGGCACTGGGCTAGATGGACTTTTGATCTGACCCATTCTGGCCGTTCTTATGTTCCTATGACCTTCTTGTTAGCAAACTAAGGAAATATAACCTAGATGGTGTCAAGTATCAGAGGGGTAGCCGTGTTAGTCTGAATCTGCAAAAGCGACGAGGAGTCCTGTGGCACCTTATAGACTAACTGAAGTGTAGGATCATAAGCTTTCATGGGCAAAGACCCACTTCGTCAGACATGCATCTGACGAAGTGGGTCTTTGCCCACGAAAGCTTATGCTCCTACACTTCAGTTAGTCTATAAGGTGCCACAGGACTCCTCGTCGCTCTAACCTAGATGGGGCTACTGTAAAGTGGGTGCATAACTAGTTGGATAACTGTTCTGAGAGAGTAGTTATCAATGATTCACAGTCATACTGGAAGGGCACCATGAGGGGGGTTCCGTAGGGATCAGTTCTGGATCTCATGCTGTTCAATATCTTCATCAGTGATTTAGATGATGGCATAGAGAATATGCTTATAAAGTTTGCAGATGATACCAAGCTAGGAGGGGTCGCAAGGGATTGGAGAACAAGGCCGTAATTCAAAATGATCTGGACAAACTGGAGAGATGGTCTGAGGTAAATAGGATGAAGTTTAGTAAGGACAAATGCAAAGTGCTCCACTTAGGAAGGAACAATCCGTTTCACACATACAGAATGGGAAGTGACTACCTAGCAAGGAGTACTGCAGAAAGTCATCAGGAAGTCATAGTGGGCCACAAGCTAAATAAAAGTTAACAGGTGGCACTGCTGCAAAAAAAACCTAAACAAACAGCATTTTAAGTTGTATTAGCAGGCATGTTGTAAGTATGAAACGAGAGGTCCAGTTCTGGGCACCACATTTCAGGAAAGATGTGAACAAATGAAGAAAAGTCCAGAGAAGAGCAACAAAAGTGATTAAAGGTCTAGAAAACATGAGCTATGCACAGGGCCAGCCCACAACATTTTGGCACCTGATGCGGGGAGCTCAAATGACGTCCCCATTCCCCTTCGCTTAGGCCAAAAATGTGAAAGGTCTCAATTCTGCCTTCTTCCTGTTCTATTCTACCACCATCTCTGTGCATCTGGAGCAGAGCGAATACATATGCACCAGCAGCTGTCACAATTTTCTACACTCTGGGTCCCAGTGGCGCCCCCCAACAGTCTGGCATCTGAGGTGGCTGCCTCATTTCGCCTCATGGTAAGGCCAGACCTGGCTATGCAGGAAGATTGGAAGTGTTGGGTTTGTGTAGTCTGAAAAAGTCTGAGAGGGGACATGATCAGTGCTCCCTGTAAGATGAGTACGTAGGTGGCCACCTTGGAAAGACTCAGATGCCACCCAATTGATTAGCAGAGTACCTACAGCACCCAAGGCCGGCAGCATGTGTTTCTACTACTGGTGCACATCCACATATAACAAATTTTATTCCGCATATGGATGGAAAAAATTAGAAGGAACGCTGAACATAACAGTTTTCAGGTACGTAAAAGGTTGTTACAAAGAGGAGGAAGAAAAATATTTTCCGTAATCTCTGAGGCTAGGACAAGAAGCAAAGGGCTTAAGCAAGGGTGGTTTAGGGTGGACATTAGAAAAGGCAGGGTGGTTAAACACTGGAATAAATTACCTAAGGAAGTTGTGGAAACTCCATCACTGGAGATTTTTAAGAGCAGGTTAGACACATACCTGTCAGGGATGGTCTAGAGTACACAGTATTTGGTCCTGTCCTGAGGGCAGGGGACTGGACTTAATGACCTCTCAAGGTCCCTTCCAGTTCTAAGACTCTATGAGCATAGAGGTAGAAGCTAACATTTGGAATGGCAGTTTTAAATGATGGGGTGGGAGGAAATTAAGTCTTGGAATTGAGGTAAAGGGAAAGACAAAGGGAACTTACTGAGGCTACAAATTGCACTTGTATAAGGAAAATGTATTGGGTTTGTATGTTGACTACTACAACCCCTAACTGGAAGCTGACTCAGAGGTGTGTGGGGGGTTTTTTCTTTTCATGCACTCATGCAACACATAGTACATGCAACCTTCCTGTTGTAGGCACTGGCACCTTGTGCTGACTATGGAAACCTGCTAGTAATGTGAACACCAACATCCAGCTTGGATAAATGGGCTGTCATTGTTATTAGCTGGGTGCATGCGCAATAGGCCTGGCCCCTTACAGACAAACAGATGAAATTGGTCCGTGGTCCACTCCTCAAGGAATTTACAGTCTATTGCAGTCCATCCCCAAATGAGTAGATCAGACACAAAAAAGTGGGAGGTTACTCGGGGGCTGGTTTTTCGAGTCGCAGTGCCAGGGAGTAGGAAAGGATCTGACCGTTTAGCTCTATAAATGGAGTGTGTTGCCTTTGGACCACCTATACCTTTTCCCGATTGTTTCTCCCACGCCCTCTGACGGTTTCACATTACCACACGCCAGCCCCAGCAGGTCTCGCTCACCGTGGGAACTGCAACTGGGTGATACGACTCAGTAACTCGAGAGCTTCCAGGTGAAATCGTATTCCCATTGAAGTCAATGGGAGTTCTTTCATTGACTCCTACGGGTCCCATTTTCACCTTCTTTCTTTTCCTTGTAGTATCATTTGATGCCTTTTCTTGTTCGCCGTTGTACCTGCAGTGCATCCAGGCACAGCAGCTTCCAGCCTGCATGCAGGAGGGACAGGAAATTAACTTCTCAAAGTCAAAGAGAATGAGGGCATAACAGCTCTCTGTTAGGTGGGGAGGTTTTACACCACACTGTTCCTGTCTCACTTCAGCCATAGAACACGGGAGCCTGAAAAAGGAAAAAGAGAAAGGTGAGGGAAGGCATTAATTATTGCTGACAGATTATCCCCGGTGACTGAAGAGTCGGCACCTTTGGGAGCCTGAGGTTGGAAGCAGAAGCAATGATCTTGGAAGAGCTGTTTCAGGCGTCTGCATATTCAGCGGCAGCTAGTGGGCAGGCAGTCAAAACCAGTCTCCCCCACCTCCCCTGATGCAAACTGAGCTCCTCGGCCGTCAAAGAAGATAGATTTCCTCTGGCAGCCGCCCTGAGGAAGAAGTTTCGTGAGTTCCAATCAGCCTTGGATTATCGAGGCTGGCTGTGTTTCTACTCATTGTGGAGCTGTCTGTGACAAAACGTGACCTCCTGGAGGTCTTTAAAAATGGAGAGCCCAGATTCTTGTTTGTGCCAGAGCTGTGCTGGGTGCAGATAAGAGATGGGACGAAAGTGGCTTTAAACTGCCTTTGTGCTCCCCGTTCTTTGGACCATGAATAGGCTGGTTCCGCCTCTGTGGTAAATTAAAGCATCCCTCAGGACTACTCTAAAGTATGCTAACTTTGTAGGGCTGCTATAATGAACCACCAGCACCATCTCAGACGTGACGCACCCACAAAAGAAGTGGGGTGGAGCTTTAGGAATCCCATCATGCCCCCTTATAGGCCTTGTAGCCCTCCAAAGCCGTTGGAGCCATGCAATGAGGTCTTATGGGTTTTAAGCTATATGCAACTAAATATTGGAGACATCAAGATAATTTGAGTGCGTAATTGCTTTGCAAGTTGTGCTGCACTCTGATATTTTGTCTGGTTTCTACTTTTTTATAGGATTGTGGCCTTAGATGCAACTTTTTAGCCATTGGCATTTCATTCTGCTCATAGGTTCTTTGGCAGATAGGCGCTCAGTGCTACGTTGTGACACACACACTTGGTCTTCCAGAGGGCCTTTTAAATATTCCCATCTGCCAAATGCCTACTGTGGCCAGCTCCTTTCTTTACCTGCCTATGTAGCTCATTAAGGAATCTTCTTGGTTGGCTAGCAGGTAGCTGTAGATCATAGGAAGTGAAAGTGAATTAATGGGACAAAATAGAGTTAATGAGTTCTTAGTCTCAACTAGGTTTGGCAAGTAGAAGTGTGTGTGTGTATGTGTGTGCACATGTGTGTAAAGAAACTGATGTGTCCTTCGGGGACGCAGAGCTTTTCTTCTCTTCCCATATGCTCTTGGGGGAAAAAAATACACCAGAGTTTTAATGCTACTTTGATGGGTTTGTTTCTTGTACTAGGACAATGAAGCAGTAGTTAATCTTAGAAGAAGCGCTGTTATGAATAACTAGAAGCTGTATTGGACAAATATGGTAAATTATCGTTCATAATCAGCCTGCACAAGAAAACACATTTCATGAGAGATGTGATCTGCTGTGATGTAGCGTGACATGGTTACTTTTCCTGTCCTTGTTTGTTAGACGCATTGTTTAGAAAATCATCCAAATGTATTACTTTACTTAATCAGGCATTTGTAATCCCTTTATGCAAAGGATTGTATCTTTGGGGGTTTTCAAATGCCCTTTTAGGGAGGAAAAATGCAGATAAATTGGTTGCCTATTTAAGGGCTTTTAAGACATGCAGAGCTAAACGTTGCTAAATGGAGATTATGCTGAGCCTAATTTTTGGACCTCCCCATATCGCTGCATCCCCCGGTTGTGATGTCTTCTCCAACACCAATCTTAACATTTAATGTCCTTCTTTTTTCCCATTCCCACCCCATCCACGTTTTCATGCTCAGTCCTATAGGAGGAAGGGTCTCTGGATACCAGTTCACCAAGCTACCCACCCTCTCCTTGTTCAGATGCCTCCTGAAAACCCACTTCTTCTGCACTGCCCACCAGGATTGAATTTACCGTAAATGTGAGGGAGGAGATGGAAAGTCCTCCTGATTGTCTCCTGCTCTGCATTCACTAGTGGGTCTTGCCTGCTGTCTGTTGAGCTTTCGTATCATGGCTGGATCAGTTATCAGCCAGCTAGCTCTCAGGCTAGTCTCAGTTTTCTGTAGGCACTAGGAATGCTGGAAGGTCCACTACAGAGAGCCGATGCTGAGTTTGATCAGTACATTGATTGCACTGCAGCCAAAATCATCTCACCGTCTCCCTTTACACCTTAAACAGTAGCATGACCTTGTGTTATCCCACACAAGGGGGTTTCTGGGATTTAGAAACAATTGCCCAGGTCCACCCTGTTTTTCCCCAACTGCAGCTCTGGGCTTGTCTCCACTACGCTGGGGATGATGCTGGAGCAATTGATCCATCGGCCATCGATTTATCGTGTCTTCTTAGATGTGACTAATTGATCTCGGAGTGCTCTCCCAGCAATGCTGCTACTCCACCAGGATGAGAAAAGTAGCCCCCACCGGCCTTACTGCACACAAGATGCCGCGCTAAGTATGTTGACCTCAGCTACGCGGTTTGTGCAGCTGAAGTGATGTAGATTAGACTGACGGCAAGAATCAGTATAGACAAAACCTCTATCTATCCTTGTCAAGTTCTGCCGCTGGGGAAGTTCACACCATGGGGCCAAGCTGATAGACTCCCAGAGACCCTGCAAGTCGGCTGTCAGATTTCAAAGCCAGGATGTTTGAGTTGGCAGAACTTCCCTTTGGGAATGAAAATTGTTTTCTGATCAGCCCCGCAATGTGCCTTATTACACTGCAATCACTGCTGCCCACTCACTTTAAAGGAAGGGCAGAATCGCAGCCAAAACCAGCCTTACAATAGCACTGAGGTGGTTGTAAGAGAACAAGCAAAGAGAAGGGCTCAATCTGCCGTGCTGTGTGAGCCCAATCCAATGCCAGAGGAAGTCAGTGAACAGACTCCCATTGTCTTCGGGGCACTTCTGGTCAGGTCTGATGTCCTGGCACTTCCAAGAGCTACAGCAGCACAATGGCCAAATAGCTTACAGAGCACAGGGCACTCCATTTTAATTTCCCCACTTTTGTAGTTCAGTGTCACTGCCTTTCACATTCTTCAAGGCTCTGACCCTGCAAACACTGAAGCCCATGTGTAAGTTACTCATGTGAGTAATGCCAATGAAATCTCAGGGTGGGTTTGGGCTGCACTTTCACTCCTTTTGAAAAAATCAGTGGGCTGCAGTAATCTGTGGTTTGCATGTTCGAAAGACACTAATGCAGGTTGAACCTCTCTAGTCCGGAACTCTATGGTTTGCATGTTCGAAAGACACGAGTGCAGGTTGAACCTCTCTAGTCCAGAGCTCTATGGTTTGCATGTTCAAAAGACACGAGTGCAGGTTGAACCTCTCTAGTCCAGAGCTCTATGGTTTGCATGTTCGAAAGACACGAGTGCAGGTTGAACCTCTCTAGTCCAGAGCTCTGTGGTTTGCATGTTCGAAAGACACGAGTGCAGGTTGAACCTCTCTAGTCCAGAGCTCTGTGGTTTGCATGTTCGAAAAACACGAGTGCAGGTTGAACCTCTCTAGTCCAGAACTCTATGGTTTGCATGTTCGAAAGACACTAATGTAGGTTGAAACTCTCTAGTCCAGAACTCTCTGGTCCAGAAACTTCCCTGGTCCGGCATGATTTTAATTAGCTGGATGTCCACTTCTCATGGGTGTGGCCAAGTTTCCCACGGTCCCATAAAGTTTGTTTACAGCCACCAGTCCTGGCTCTCAGCATCCTGGGCTGGTATTTAGCTTTAATTTACCCCTAAATATCCTCTAACAGCCCACTAAGCAGTGGAAGTGTTGGTGATGCTGCTAGACAATACTGACCTCCCCTAGTCTGGAAAATTATCTGGTTTGGAACCGGTCAGATCCCGAGGGTGCTGGACTAAAGAGGTTCAACCTGTATTATTCACATGAGTAAAGTTATCGATGTGCTCCAGTGATTGCAAAACTAGGCCTATGTTGGTTTTCAGGGCTGCTTTTCTGTACTGAAGGCTGAATGTAATTTCATTAGAAAAGGACTTAGAATTTCAGATTGTTAAGCTTTGAGGAGGTGAAACCTCGTCTTTGAACAGGCACTGTATGGATTCTCATTGCTACTACGCCTGGTCCCATCTGCATTTACAAATGATGCAGGAAAGTTCTCACTTCATTTGATTTTCATGTAAGGCTTCCCGGAAAGATTTTCATGCACTCTAGCAGGCGGGCAGTTTTAAATGCAGTATCTTTCCAGACTAATTGCTGACAATATCTTCTGCTTGCAGCTCAGAGAATAATAACCTTGTATGACCTGGAAAAAATAAAAAAGCAAACGCACACATTAAGTAGAGATTTTGTGGGCCTCGTGTTGAGACAGATGCTGAAATGGACAATTCGCAGAGCCTGAAATGACCTGATTTGCCATTTAAAGTCTTTGCTGGTTCTCAGGATGAGAAAAATGCTACCAAAATAATAGCAGATTGTAGGAATCTCAAGCTAGCACGTGGTGTGCTCTGGCATGAATATACATTCTGTCAGCTGTAGACAGCACACTCAATTAGTAGTGATGATAATGTGTGGATTAGTGCATTTCAAAAGGGAAGATGCCCAGCATAATGCCGTGACCCACAGCAGACTGATTATTCGCTAAGAAATGGATAGTAGCAAGATAGAAATAGCAGGGCTTTTTTTTAGAAAGGAAAGTAACCATGAAGGAATTATATTTCAGTGGGGTACAGGCATTTTAATTCCTTTTCCTTTGGAAAGGTCATTTCTGGTTTCTGAACAGCCTTTATAGTATATGTATATGTATATTTATGTATATTATGTATATGTATATTGCAGGAGAGGCATGGGACCGCAGTTAAGGATCAGGGGGCTCCAGCATGCCAGAAATATTTTTAAGACTATATTCTCATTCATTCAGAGACCCCTTTGCAGCCTTCTGGCCGTATAAAGGGTTCTTAAAATGAACATAAATTCCACTTACACCTACTTCGTATGTCCCAGAAGAGTAGTATAAAGGGGCCACAGAGAAAATGAGAATCTGGCTCAGTCTTCAAAATGGTGTCAAAATATAACAGCTGATCTCCAATGTGCCTGGTAGAAAGTTCCTGTCTCATCTGTTTTTTCGATGGAAAACTCGGTTTTTGACAAAATGAAAAGTGTTCTCTTTTTTTTTCACAACAATGAGTAGTCCTGTGGCATCTGAGGGTACGTTTACACAGCATAGCTATGTCGAGATACCGGAGGTATCCTGACTAGCTACCCTGCCTCTTAACAAACCACCCATTATTTTCACATGCTATTTCGGCATCCCTATAGCCCTTGTTCCATAAGGGTTATGGGATGTCTTGAAATAGTGCGTTATTTTGAAATTTGGTGCTGTGTTGATGCGCCAAATTTCAAAATAAGCTATTTTGAAATACAATCGAAATAAGAGATGCAAATTGCGTATCTTATTTCGAGTCTAGGGTGCTGTGTAGATGTTCCCTTAGAGACTAACAGGTACAGAATCGGATGAGTTGGAGTAAATGTTGTTGTTTCCTCAAAAAGCTGAAAACCAAAACCCTTTCTGCCAGTTTTCTGAGGAAAATTCAAAATGTTGTGTGAAAAATATCAACTTTTTTTCCCTAAAAATTTCTACAAAAATCCATTTTCAGAATCCGCCATAGTTAGAGTATCAAAGCCTCAAAGACAAGCAAACCTGAGTTGCCCACTAATAACCTGGCAATCCGTTTACATTTGGAAAGTACAGTAATTATGACTTGAGGGCAAGAGGCAAATTCAGCAATGTAAGTTCATCTAAACTCCATTGAGCCGACACATCTGCACCACAGAGACCTGGGTTGTAAGAGCAAGTACACCCAAAGTTAGTGGTGGACTATGCCTTCCTTCTGCTGACCTCAGAACCCTTCTTACCTTTGCTTTCTAACCCACCCCAAGAGTATATGGGAAAGAAGAGCACATATTTTTGCAAGCTGGGAACTGTGTCAAGATGAAGGTTCCTGGAAAGCAAATACCATTTCCTCCCTCCTTTCCTGTCAAGGGGATGCAAGGGAAGAGACAGGAGGATTAAAAGAATGTTTTAATGTACAGTAAACGAACTTGTGGCCTGCAAGAGATCCACAAGAAAGGTTATTTAACCTCAGGCTGCGACCTCCCCTTGAAGGTGCCAGTTCACTGAGATTCTTAAGCATGTGCCAGAGTTTAATTGATTGACACCAGTGGGACTTCTCGGGTGCGTAAAGTGGGCATGAGTACCCTGCTGAATCAGTCCAGGTAGGACTCAGAGGTAGCTGCCAGTTCCAGAGATAGCGGCAGCGCATGAGCATGTAACTCAAGAGCCAGCAGAGGGAGACAGGTGGTTCCACGGTCGTTCCGGCCGACTGCAGGTCCCACGAAATCCATAGTATTTGGAGGCTGAATTCCTCCTACCCATTCCATGGACAACCAGGGCAATTTCCACCATGGAGAGCTCCCAAGAAGGCTGCCTGAGGGGTTTCTCTTGGAATTTTCCTCTCCTCTCAAGTTCCAGCTGTGACAGTATGTAGCAAAATCCGTGGATTCTGACAGGGGAATGGTGACAGAGAGAGCCATTTTGGTCTTACACACTCCACGGATGAGGATTCTACTGGCCCTGGCCCTGTTTACAACAAAGTGTTGGTTTGGATTTAAACCTCCACAGATGTGCAGCAGTTTCCTTGTAAGCACAATCACTATCCAGCTGGGTGGATATGTGGGATGCTTCTGATAGGTTAAGGACTGCACATATCCTATTACTTTTGTAACCCTTAACAGCACTTAAGTAGTAGTTTAGCATGCTGTCCTGCTGCGAGGGAAGTAGAGCCTTAGTATCCTTATTTCACTGATGTGGAGACTGAGGTATACTTGATATTATTTGAAGCCTGTTTTTAGTGGCTCCTCTCCCTCAGCTGGGGGAGGGGCCTTCCAATGCTTGTGCTAACCCACTCCCAGAATTCAGTGGGTAAGCTTTACTTCTTTGCATCTGTTTTCCATCCCATTTTTTGTCTGTTTATCCTGAATCCAGTTTATAAGCCAGTTTACCTGCTGCTTTGCTTTGCCATAACTTTGTTATCCAAAAACTGTCAACCCACAGTATCAAAAACAATGGAAGGATGAGAATGCTGCTACTTAGCATTAAGGTTTCCCATTCAGATAAATAATTAGAGCTGAGGAAAGCTGCCAAGGTTTGTGGGAAACAACAATTTTATGACAGATTTGCATTGGCTTTATTTTCATCTAAATGAAAATAACTTTTAAAATGCAGGAGAAAATAACGATCTTTTTGCGATTTGTCTTTCCCTTTTACCAATGTGGCTACAAAGGGAAATTGTATTTCTTTCTTTCTTTGTTGGGTGAGTTATCAGAGTCATTTAGATTGCTTCCTGAGCCCACACCATATTCTAATTGGAATTGTGTGGATTCTCGCATAGCAAATAGGCAATTCATTTCTTGCTTCTCTCGCGCATTTCTCCTTCGACTTTTTGTTTTTTCACCGGAGGAAAGGTCGTGTTTCAGAGGTATTCCCATGTGCCATTTTCCCACTTGAGTGCCTGCATTAGCATTTCTGTGGTAATTCCTTGTCTGATCTACATTATCATGGAAACGTAATAAAATATTTAAAGATGTAAAAAGCTACTCTGAAAGTTCAGAAAACCTTTGTGCTCCAGTGTCTTGCATTCTGCATCAAGCATTTGTATAGTGATCCAAATGAAGGCCCGGATTCCGCATAGACTTATGCATGGCTTTCACCTTAAGCAGCACGAACAGTCCCCATGCGTAAGGTTAAGTATGTACATAAATCTCTGCCTTGGGGCTTTCATTGGCATTCCTTACTCAGCAAAACTGCCATAGAATCATAGAATACTAGAATTGGAAGGGACCTCGAGAGGTCATCGAGTCCAGTCCCTCACCCTAATGGCAGGACCCAATACTGTCTAGAGTCTAGACCATCCCTGATAGTCATTTATCTAACCTACTCTTAAATATCTCCAGAGATGAAGATTCTACAACCTCCCTGGGAAATTTATTCCAGTGTTTAACTACCCTGACAATTGGGAAATTTTTCCTAATGTCCAGCCTAAACCTCCCTTGCTGCAGTTTAAGTCCATTGCTTCTTGTTCTATCCTCAGAGGCCAGGAAGAGCAAGTTTTCTCCCTCCTCATTGTGACACCCTTTTAGATACCTGAAAACCACTATCATGTCCCCTTTCAATCTTCTCTTTTCCAAACTAAACAAGCCCAATTCTTTCCATCTTCCTTCATAGGTCATGTTCTCTAGACCTTTAATCATTTCTTGTTGCTCTTCTCTTCCCCAGTTTCTCCACATCATTACAATCTAAATCTCATTGTGATACCCTATTAATATCAAGAAATTCAGACATTCTTGTTCTACAAACAGATACTGACATGTTTCGATGCTTGCCCCATGGTACCTAACAATAATCAAAAGAATTTAATTATTCCTGGTGAACGTCAGTGGACGCTTTGCCTGCATAAAACGGGCTGAATGGGGCCTGTGGGGATTTGTCAGTCCAGTTCAGAGATGGCTTTTGCAGACCTGCAAAGGCTATGACCATGGGTTTCCCCTTATGGTGGGAAATGTAAGCAGGAATCTCAGCTTTCATTAAAAATAAATATTATTTTTAGCCATTTTTCCAAAACTAGTATTGAGGGTTGGAAACTTATCTTTGATTTTTCCTGAAGTTCTCAAGTTATTATTATTGATGGTGGTTGTTGTCCATTACAGCCACCCGGGGCTGGGCTTTGGGGTCCAGAGCAACCATATTCCGAGGTCCCTGGAGTTTTGGGAAGATCCCAGATAAGTTCACAGTTGCAGGTGACAAGTGCCACCCCGATATCACTGAGGGCATTTGGGACCCTGCAAGTCCCCTACCAGCCATCTGCCTACAGCTGAGCCAGCTTCTCTTCTGAGCATCCTGCATGATGCAGATAGAGGGGCAGCTCAGTAGCATGTGGGAAGCGATTTTCTAGACTGGTCCCTGTGTTGACATGGATTCCTTCTCTTGCCTTGGTCAAATCATATGCTGAGCGTAGGCCCAAATTTTCAGGCTTTGGAGCCTACATAAGAGCTGCCAAATTGGGTCAGTTCAATGTCCATCTAGCCCAGTTTCTTGTCTCCAGCTGTCCCGGAATGGCCAGTACCAAAGCTTCAGGAGGAGAATACAGAACAGGGGAGTTGGAATGACCCACCCCAGGCTTCTCCCAGCATTTGGCAATCAGAGGATTAGTGTAATCCCAAGTATGGGGTTACATCACGGATCCTCTTGTCCATTGATGGACGTAACCTCCATGAAAGTATCCAGTAATAGTCTTGGCAATCACTGCATCCCATGGCCATGAGTTCCACAGTTTAGTTGTGTGCCAAAGTATTTCCTCTTGTTTGTAGTACACCCGTTGCCTATTTCATCAGGTGAACCTTGGATTTTGTCTTGTGGAGAAGTGTAAATAACACTTTTTAACACCAGTCATGATTTTATAGATTTCTAATATACCCCCCTTGATCACCGCTTTTCTAAGATGAACAGTTCTAATCTTTTAAGTCTCTCCTTGTGTAGAAACTGTTCTATGTCCTTGATCATCTTTGTTTGAACTTTTTCCACTTCCAGAGATGGGCTCCCTAGAACTGCTTGCAGGATTCAAGGTGTGGGCAAAGGATGGATTTATAAAATGCCATTATGATATTTTCTTCCTTATTTTCTATTCCTTTCCTAATAATTCCTAATGTTCTGTTAGCCTTTTTGATTGCTGCTGCTGCATATTGTGCTGACGTTTTCAGAGAACTATCCATGGTGACTCCACGATCTCTGAGTGGTAACAGCTTATTTAGAACTGGTTGTTATATATGTGTAGTTAGGATTATTGTTCCATTGACAGGTTCCGTATATTATTCTTGCTATTATTTAATATTGCTTGTAGAAAGGTAGGGCCTACTAAAGTCGTCATTGTAAGGTTCAGAAATAGACAGTCACAGACTTTCCGTGGCCAGGAGGTGTAGCACTGTGCATTCTCCATGCCCATGCAGGGCTTCTGCAGGACCTAGCTTTTATGGAACTGATTAAGCACTTCTTGAGACCTCCCAGAAGTTAAGGGAGAGTCAGGGTTTGCAAGAGTGTCAATAAAACACCAACTGGCAAAAAATCCAGAGTGCGACTGTTGGATAGATGAAAGCATATGCAAAAAATCAGAAGGTCCCCCATAAATATTATGCTACTTGAGTTTGAGTCACTGCAGATGTATACAGTCGATAACAAATGGTTTGTGCCCTTGAAAGCTCATGATACTATATAATGTTTTTAGTAGTCTCTAAGGTGCTATAGGACCAATTGTTTTTTAAGGTTTTTTTTAAGTATATAGGGTGAAATGGGGTTTTTTAAATAGTTTTATAAAGTGACCAGATTCGCAGTATTTACAGCATATTACGATAGCCTTACATGCTATAATCCCTCATGGGGATTTATGTAACTTCATTTGCATCTCGTTAGTAAGACACAGTAAAGGCTTCTACGGATATCTTTGAGTATGTCTACACTAGCCCCCTAGTTCAAACTAGGGAGGCTAATATAGGCATTCGAAGTTGCAAATGAAGCCTGGGATTTAAATATCCCGGGCTTTATTTGCATCTTCCTGTCCGGTCGCCATTTTCAAATGCCACTAGTCTGGACTAATTGCCCGCGGCTACACGCAGCAGGGACCCAGTAGTTCGAATTAAAGCTCCTTGCAGGAGGAATAACAGTTCGAATTAGGGCTTTAATTCGAACTACCAGGTCCCTGCCGCATGTAGCCGCGGGCAGTTAGTCTGGACTAGAGGCATTTAAAAATGGCGACCGGATGGGAAGATGCAAATAAAGCCCGGGATATTTAAATTATTTTCAAGTTCGAACTACGGGGCTAGTGTAGACATACCCTTTGTGACCAGTAATTGTGACATTGATATGTTTATCATAAAGAAATGCATGAATTTAATATAGATTTTTGGAATGGTGGCTCTCCAGACAATCCACAGCTAGGTGTAAAATGTTTCCTCATTAAAATTACCCAGAAGAGTC
The DNA here is from genome assembly GCF_049634645.1 of Pelodiscus sinensis. NCBI lineage: Eukaryota > Metazoa > Chordata > Testudines > Trionychidae > Pelodiscus > Pelodiscus sinensis. The sequence continues at coordinate 194,561,905 of NC_134713.1, forward strand.
ATGTCCAGCCAGTGAGAAGACTTCTAGGACTTGAATTGCACCTACAGAATCAACCAGCCCCAGGTTGGGAGGAATTGCGGTTGAGTTCCCAGAAAGAACACAAAGCAACCAGTAGCTTCCACCTTATGGAACAAGACACCTTCTAAACTATAAACATGAGTAAGGCTTTAGGTGTCCTCGAAGCACATAAAGACTCCCTCTGAGAAGGCTTAGGGAGCATAGAGGCAACATGCTTTACAGCTCCTGGCCTATTGCGTAGGGAGTCCAGTGTCAGCAAGTCGGGTGGGGGATTGTGGTGGTGATGGAAAGCAGATGAAACCTCCCTAATGCTGGGCAGGGTTTCCCCAGGCGCAAAGCATAGGTACCAGGGTGGCCTGGTTTCCCGGAGCCATCTCTTGCAGCAGAGCTCCCCGTCCTGAGCCCAACTGGAGCAAGTAGAGGCCAGGAGGCCCAGGTAGAGTCCTCGTTCCTCCGTTGTGCCTGTGTGAAATCCCTTGAAAACAAAAACACCTGCAGATTTGAGGCCCATATTCTTAGGTCTGTGAATTTTAGAAAGGCTACATCCGGGCTCATAAGAAAACAGCAACCTTAACCATTCCACAAAGGAGCATCCATGTTTATCTGTGGGCTCATCCTAGCTTCTGTCTCCCAATTCCCATTCAACGCAGGAGGTCTACCGTACGGTAATGACTGGGGGTAGGGGGAGGTTTGGTGATCAGGAGAGTGTGAAGGGGAGAAAGGAGGAAAAAACGGGCAAAAGACAAGCTGAGAGAGGAACTGTCAATAGCACATTTACCTTTGTTCTACATGATTCCCAGGCAGCCTTTTCCCCTGCCCACTTTGGCTCTTGTCGGTTGTTAGCTCTTTCATTCCAGCTGAGTATTGAATTTCAAATGTGCATCTTTCAGCTTGAAGGGACCTTCTGTTAACTGGCAGTAGCCAATCATGGGTTATACATTCCTTAGCCTCCCTCTTATTACTTCAGCCTCTGGCATTAGAGCTTATGCAGCCCTGATATAGTTATGAGAAGAAATACAGGCCGCATTCCTAAGATACACTTCAATACCTCACGGCCTCAGTCCTCCATTGTGCTCTCGTGTGAAATCCCTCAGATAGCTCCATTGTGGATTTCTTCTTCGGCCGAGAATCGGCCTAAAATTCTCTCTGTCAACAACATAAATATATTTAAATGTGGTGGAGGGTTTTTTCCCCCCTGCATTTCATTCATTTTGTTTCTGTTGCTTTCTCCTTATCATTAAAGATTTCCATTTGTCCAAACCTCTCCTCGTCTCAGTTGGCCCTTTTTATAATGGGGATTCTTTCCCGAGTTCATTTTACTTTACAGTTGACGTTTCCTTTTTATAGCACAGCCTGCTGGCTGAAAAAAGCCACAGAGTGAACAGGGTGATGGGGAATAGTGGTTAGATCATAACAGCAGGGTGAGGGAATTGGAGGGGCCTAGTTCAGCCCCCAAACAATCATCAGGCTGAGAGATTACTGGGGCGTAGGGTTTATGATAGAAAAAGACCACCAGAAGATAAATGTGACTGTGTGTGATCATTTGACTTGCAACAGAGAGTGAAGCCAAATGAGGACAAGTAATTGACTTTATTCAAACATAATTCCATCAGAATTCTGGACTGATTCCCACTGGTCTCTCGTTCACTTCTCTAAAACCACCTTAAAAACAAACAACCATCAAAAACCCACAAGGAAACCCTGGGAGGTATAAATTCAGGCAAGCAGCATAAGGAAAATGAATCTATTACTGCTAACGCTGAATAAAAATGCCACAAACTGCTGTGGTGCTGAAGTCGCACAATTCAGATAAATTGGGAATGCAATTAACGATCCCTTAGATACCGTAGAACCTCCAAGTTACAAACACCTCGGGAATGGGGTTTGTTCGGAACTCTGAAATGTTCGGAACTGGTTGCTATGGTTGATTGTTCAAAAGTTTACAAGTGAATATTGACTTCATGCAGCACTGAAACTTTACTTTGCAGAAGAAACATGCTGCTTTCCCTTTATTTTTTAGTACTTTACATTGATCACAGGATTGTACTGTATTTGCTTTTTTGTCTCTGCTACAGCCTGATCGCCTACTTCTGGTTCTAAATGAGGTGTGTGGTTGATGGGTCAGTCCATCACGTTGTTTAAAACTCTGAGGTTCTCCTGTTGGTAGACACATGCAGCTGGATCCCGGTCACCTTGGTGACGTCACTGTCCGCACTCATTTCCTACCGCGTTGGGGGATCACTGATTGAGACGCTGCGTGATGGCACAGCTGTGGTTTGGGGTACGGCTGCACAGCAAAGAAAACCCACGGCTGGCTTGTGCCAGCCGCCTCAGGTTTTTGGGGCTCAGCCATGGGCTGTTTCACTGCTGTGTAGACTTCTTGGTCCCCACAGCCTGGGCGCCAGCCCGAATACCAAAGTCTACGTAACAATAAAACAGTCTTGTAATCTGGGTGTGTTGCACCTCTCCATATTCCCTGCCCCTTCCGTGGAGCCTAAAGCCCTGATCTTGCTAACATGCCTGTGCTTAACTCTAAACACAAGAAAAATCCCACGGGCCAGAATTCTGCACCACTGAAATCAATGGGAATTTTGCCATTAATGTCACTGATGCAGGATCAGGCCCTCAATGCATAAGTGTTAGTATAATCAGTGCCTAGGCTTCTTTACTTCTGTGCCGTGCCTAGTCCTCTCTGGCTCTCTGCAAGCCATCATCGGCAGTGCTGTCAGAAATCAGCCTGCGTCACAACACGACGTACCACCCCAGGGCCCAGACCTTGCTAGAGCTTTCTTTTTTTTTTTTAATACGTTCAAACCAGTCTTATCCGTTTTTTTTTTTTTTTCCTGTGCAGCTTGTAAAAATAATGCTATCAAGGGCCGTGACAGGCACGGTGAAGCAGGGAGACTGCTTTGAACTTGAAAACAGTTCCGTCTCGCTCCAAGACTGGAAAGGCAACTGAGGCAGTAATGCTTTCGGTAGACACGTAAAAAGGACGGGCCGTTTTGGAGGCAGTGGTGCACTCCACGGGCCCAGCTGTGAAAAGCACTTATTTTGGGGGATCCGTTCGGTTTGCTTTCAGACACACCCCGTCCACTTTACTCCCTCGGACAGGCTGGGTGCTTTTAAAAAAAAATTAAAATGGCAGCGAGGGAGAGTTTCTAAGGTGAGGGCGATTTGCTTAATCAGGTGAGACAGGGACCAAAAACACTTGGCAGGATGGAAATAGAAATGTCCCACTGTAAACCTGCCCTGAAGCAACATGACACTGTACTAACTTTACTGACTCATTTTGATCCTTCCCTGAACAATAGATGCAATTTCAATTTTGTATCCACTCTGATACCATCATGAATGACAATAAAGCCATGTCATACTATGATGTGTACAGTATTATCAGTTGTGACACCGAAAGATCACCCGCAGTACAGTCTGTGAGCCTTCCCGAGATCGTAGTCTGCTAGGAATGAGATAACAGTAGCGTCTCTGGGGCTGTTCTGTGGGTAGCTGAGTGAGACAGATCATTTCCTCATCTCTATTGGGGATGTGGGGGAGGAATAGCTCAGTGGTTTGAGCACTGGCCTGCTAAACCCAGGGTTGTGAGCTCGATCCTTGAGAGGGTCATTTAGGGATCTGGGGCAAATCTGACAGGGATGGTACTGTAAGGGCAGGGGACTGGACTCAGTGATCTCTCTAGGTCCTTTCCAGCTCTATGAGGTAGGGATATCTCCATATTAAATCCCAGGTATGTCTCACTTTCCACAAAACCTGTAGAGTCAAATAATGGTGGCCTCTGCATGCATGCACTACAGGGGGCAGTGGCCAGCTATAATAGGGCTGCCAGGGCCCAGAGTATGAGGAGAGTGCTAGCAAAAATTGGGAGTGTGGGGTCCACCTTGTGTCTCCCTCTCCATTCTGCAGGGGGAGAAGTCCTGGCTATCCCTTCCCCAAGGGAGTCCAGCATCTCCCTGCTTTGACCTCTGCCCACTGGATCACAAAGAAGGCTTTGTGAAAGCGCATAATAGGCTGGATCCTGCACCATGGGGGGGAGGGTTTGGCCCTGGGGCAGGTGTGTGTGGGGCTCCATGTCTCCCCAGCTCCAGGCAAACCTCGAGGAGCGTTAATGGGCCTATGATTTCCATTAGCATGAAAACAAGGAGTTTGCATTTTTTTCCAGACACTCATATGTGTGTCTTAGCCCTTCCTAAGACTAGCATTATGTTGCATTACATGAAATCCTAGAATTAGAATTCTAGGTGTCATTCCAGACAGTCTGTTTACAAACACACTTCTTCACTCTGTGCTGAAGCACGAGCAATTGAAAACGCCCTCCGGAGAGTTCAGATTTTCACATTCACACTTAAAAAAACAACCTAACTTGCATGTACCAAAGAGGAGGATAAAGGAGATATTGAACGTGCATCAGCAACTCCTAGAGAACTTATCAGAATCAACTCTCACTGCCTGATGATGACAGGGGCACTTGATAGCTTGTAAGAAGGTTTGGCTAAATACTTCATGAGCCTTCCATTAACGAGTAAGATGCCCCATAAATTGCTCTGTCAATAGAATTTTAAAACTCAAGCTCAAATGGGACATTTCAGTCTGTGTCTTTCCCTGGCACTTTCTAAACTCGATGTTATGTTTTCTCTTTCAGGCCATGTATATGTTCTACGCTTTGGCAATTGTTTGTGATGATTTCTTTGTCCCTTCATTGGAAAAGATTTGTGAAGTAAGTATCCGTAGAAGTTTCTTTCGCTTATATGTCACTTCAGTAGCAATTTCCCTTGAAAAGATGTGTCCACGGTATATAGCAGGAGTGGGCAAAGAGGCCTCCGCAGGCTGGATTCAACGTGACAAGCTGGTGGATGCAGCCCACGGCCACCCTGCCGGTCCACCGCCTCCCGGCCAATCAAGACCTGGAGACAGGGAGCACACGAAATCTCCTTCCCCCACCAGCGGCATCAGAAGGAACCGTTGGCTGTTTTAAAACCTGATTGGCCTGGGGGCAGGAGGAGCGTGTGAGGTCTCCTCCCGCTGCGGCGCCTAGAGGGAACTGCCAGCGATTCTCTCTAGGCATGGGCTGGGGGGAGAGCAAAGATTTCATGCACTCCCCGACCCCCAGACCAATCAGGGTCTGTGGGTGGGGGAGCACGAGACATCTCCTGGCCCCGCCCCTTCTGCCCGAGGCCACACCCCTTCTGGGGTGGCCCAGGCCACTTCCAAAATTTGTAAAGTGGCCCCCTTTTAAAAACTATTGCCCAGCCCTGATATGTACAATAGATTACCTTTTCTCCTCGTTTTTCTTTTTTTAATCGAATGGGTAAGACCACAGGTATCTTTACATTGATTTATATTGTGTAAATGATTGTTCAGCTTTGTGTGTTTCTTTCGCAGAAGCCTCCTGGTGCGTTTCTCAGTGGGCAAATAATGTTTGTAGAGTAGCCTTTTAAATCTTGTGATTGCCACTTGAACAAGAACAATTATATCTGCATAACATTCTTCTCTTTAGCAAATAGTTTGTGCCCCTCTACAACAGAATAAAACACAAACACTATATAGTTAGAAACCTACCTGAAGAGGTACCCAAGAAATAGTCTTCTGGGGTATGTCTACACTGCAGCGCTAATTCGAACTAACTTAGTTAATTCGAACTAAGCTAATTCAAACTAACGCATCCAGACTAAAAAACTAGTTTGAATTAGCGTTTTGCTAATTCGAACTAGCATGTCCACATTAAGTGGACCCTGAACCGGGGTTAAGGATGGCCGGAAGCAGTGCCGGCAGGGCATCAGATGAGGACGTAGAACGTGGAGCTGATGCCTCAGGCTAGCTGAGGGCTGTGCTTAAAGGGACCCGACCCCCACCCCGGACAGACAGTTCTCAGGGGTTCCCCGCTTGCAAAGCAGTCCTGGCTTGGAGTGCCCTGAGTGCCCACACTGGGCACATCACAGCACTCGGCCATAAGACCAGCTGCACTTGCCGCAGGCTGCCATCTAGGGAGAGGGGGCAATTGGGGGGCTGCAGGAGAGCTTCCACCCCCAGAAGCCCGCAGAGCCAGCCCAGTCCTCCCCATCGGGGGCTCGTACCCCATTCCTCCCTCACCTCCTTCCACTTACCCTTCCCTAGCCCCCCTTCCTGATGTACAAAATAAAGAAAACGTGTGGTCAAAAATAGAATCTCTCTTTATTGCACAAAACTTGGGGAGACTGGGAAAAGGAGGTGGGAGAGGGGAAGAGAGAGGGTGGGAGAGGGGAGGGCAACTACAATGATCAGAGGTTTGGAACAGGTCCCATATGAAGAGAGGCTAAAGAGACTGGGACTTTTCAGTTTAGAAAAGAGGAGACTGAGGGGGGATAGGATAGAGGTCTATAAAAGCATGAGTGGGGTGGAAAGGGTGCATCAAGAAAAGTTCTTCATTAGTTCCCATAATAGAAGGACTAGAGGACACCAAAGGAAAGGAATGGGTAGCAGGCTTCAAACTAGTAACAGAAAGTTGTTCTTCACAAAGCAAATAGTCAACCTGTGGAACTCCTTGCTGCAGGAGGCTGTGAAGGCTAGAACTAGAACAGAGTTTAAAGAGAAGTGAGATCAAGTCATGGAGGTGGGTCCATGGAGTGGTATTAGCCAGGGGGTAGGAGTGGTGTCCCTGCCCAAAGTTTGTGGAAGGCTGGAGAGGGATGGCACGAGACAAATGGCTTGGTCACTGTCTTCGGTCCATCCCCTCCAGGGTTCCTAGGGTTGGCCGCTGTCGGCAGACAGGCTACTGGGCTAGATGGACCTTTGGTCTGACCCAGTATGGCCATTGTAAGCTCGGGGCTCAGGGTCGGGGGTCTCAGTGGACCACCTTGATTTTCATGCACACCTACTCCTGGGTGGCCAGGCTGGCAGCTCTCCTGCCCAAGACGGCCACTTTCCTGTGCCTAGTGCGGAGGTCATGGACGAGGTCCACGATGTCCGCACTAGAGCAGGCGGGTGCCTGCCTCTTGCGGTCCCGGGCAAGCTCCCGGGAGCCGCCAGCCTGGTCCCGGGAAGAGGGGGAGGGCTGGGGGGCATCGGGTGGCTGGCTCGAGCAGTGCCAGGTGCAGGGTCTGCTGGCTGGGTGCTGGCAGGCTTGTACCTGGCACGGGCACCGTAGCCAGCCCGTGCCCCTTTAAGGGGTCCGGAGCCAGGAGGGGGGCAATAGAGTTTCCCTGGTGTTGGCCAGAGTGGCCACCAGGGAAAGCTGGGGAGGGCTAGCCTCCCACTAGTTCGAATTAAGGGGCTACACACCCCGTAATTCGAACTAGTAAGTTCGAACTAGGCTTAGTCCTCGTAAAATGAGGTTTACCTAGTTCGAACTAAGCGCTCTGCTAGTTCGAATTAAGTTCGAACTAGCGGAGCGCTAGTGTAGCGCCTATCAAAGTTAATTCGAACTATCGTCCGTTAGTTCGAATTAACTTTGTAGTGTAGACATACCCCTGGTTAAATTACTTATTTGGGACTCAGAAGGTCAGTTCCTGGCATTGTAATAAACTTCTTGTGTGACCTTGGGCATATGACTGAGTCTTTTTGTGCTTCACAGGTTAGTGGTTGTCTTATCTATTTAATTTACAAGCTCTTCAGGGCAGATACTTAGTATATGCTTATGTAGCATCTTGCAAATGAGTTCCCAATTTTGTCTGGGACTTTAGGAACAACGGTAACAAAGGTTATAGTAATTCTAAATTTACAATATACCATACAGTGATTAAAATGGCCAACAATTGCATTGTTTTAGCCCTCTGATAAAAAATATGTTTGAGCCTGGATTACATTAAATTTTTTCCCAGAAATTGCAAAATTACAACTCTCGTGAACGTGTGCACTCTACATTCTGAGAAAGTACCACTGGCCAGTTCGGGGTAGGGGGGATGGAATGGGAGAAATTAAGGTGTATCTTGACTTTGACAGGCAAATGTTGAACCACTAGAAACTTCCAAGTTTCGAATAATGCTTAAAAGCCACTCTGCATCGCATTGGGGCAAACAGGTCACTCACAGGAGCAGAGTGTGGCCAAAATAGGGCTATTTTGGTCCTGCACATGTGGATTCCACTGTGCTGACCTTGATTACAACAAAATTTTGGTTTGGATTCAAAATTCAACAGACTGGCAGCAATCTCCTCATATGTGCCGTCACTAGGCAGATGGAGAGACAGTTATCTATGTTCCTCCTGCTTGGCTAAGAATTGCAAACATCCTGTTACTTTTGCTACCATTGTCCCCACCCTAAACAGCCTGTCTGCCTCGTCCACCTGCTAGCTTATCTTTTAAACTCTGCGATCTTTGGGGCAGAGCTTTTCAAGTTCACTGTTTTACAGCATTTTACATTGGGAGCCCCGTGTTCACCGGCCTGTGCCTGCAATAGGAACGTACAATAACAATAATGATGATACAAATTCTGCTGATGTGCATGTCACAGTGCAGACTTCAGTGTAAAACACTAGGCCAGATCCTCAGGAGCTGAGGGTTGATTTACATTACCAGAGGCTCCAATCCCTTATTTGGATTTCAGACCTCCCTGCAAGATTCTAATTCCATTATAAATTGTACAGCAGCAGGGAAAACAATTGCAAAGGAAACGATCTCCTTTTGACTGAGGCCAGCAGACTGCAATTTTAGAAAATAAGTACTTCCCCAGCTTGAATAAACACAGAAAGATAATTATTTGTTGAGTGTGGTCCGCATGTTTGAAGTGTCTTCAAGTCTTTCCCGAAGCCAGTTCCATACAACGAAATCTGTGCTGCAGGTAGAAAATACAGGTTGGCTTTGCCATGTGGGGATCTTTGTCAATTGGAAAAGACACCTGCCGATCTCCCCCGAGGTAGAGCCACAATTATCCATCTTCCTAAAAACAGAGCTGCTCCTGAGCTGCGGGATGAGGTGTGGGAGGTTAGATGGAAAATCATTTCTCTCTGACTGCACTGATGGCATCTGACTGGTGAACTGTATTGGTTCATCGAAATGCCGCTCAGCCTCGGCTCCGTGAAAACTGTTTGGACGCATGGGGTTTGGAGGATCAAAGGAGTGACACGGGAACAGACCCATGTCGGCAAAATAGTTATGGTGCAGAGAAGAGGGAACGTGGTTAAACAAGTATCAGATAGATGTGAGCATAGTGCAGACCATAACATTGTGGTGTAAGTTAACAGTACGTATTAACCAAAGGGGTCTTAACTCGCTCCAAAACATGGGTGGTTGTTTTTTCAAAATCTTTGTTCTCGGCCCAAAGGTGACCTTTTGGGGGACACAGAGTCCTTTTTTTCCAACGTCAAGCTGTTCTCGCGTTATGTGACAGTGAAAGAAACACACGTTCCTTTGTTCCCAGTTGGTCCACCATATTTTTGTCTGAATCTGAAATGACTTGTCTTTAAAACTTCCCACACGCATGGACATTGTCTTCAGTGCTAGCATTCAAATGGACATGGGACTAGCTCACTTGGGAAGGGTCTCAACTGCCTTTTCTCCTGGCCCACTCGCCGTCTGTCTTTTTCAAACTAAAGGGGAAATAGTTTGACCACATGTTCGGATCACGTGTGGTGCTGGATTCTGCCCCTGCTTCCTCACACCAAGTAATTATCTGCTCAAGAAATCCCATTGAATAATCTCTGGCTCTCAAAGCTGCTCTACTGATTTCAGGGTGAATAACGGTGACAGATGGGCAACCCTCCCTGGTGATGTGGTATATTTGGCATATTTGAAGCAGGTTCTCTCACTCACTTACACAACATCGTCCTTGCAAAGAAGTCCCACTCTTATTCGCTCGCATTAGGGAAGTTCTTGTAGCCTAAAGATTCGCAAACACTTGGAAATCAACATTCCGCAATGGCTCTTCACAGGGACACGCTTATTCCAGAATGAGAATAGCTTTTCCCAGTGTAGTGTAATCAGCATCGGAAGTGGATTATTATTAGGGTTATAGTAGCATCTGCAGGCCCCAAACTGATATCGCAGCTCTCTGTGAAGAGCTTTCTGTGGACCCCATGGGATAGATTTTTGCCTCTTTTGCCACATCTTTGTACTGCCCGGATTGTCATTAGGGATGTAAAATCCCATGTAATTGGTTAACTTGTTAAATGTGCTTTTGAACCGATTAACCGATTAAAGGGGGAGGTTGGCTGGGCTGAAGCAGCCTCCCCACCACAGGCAGGAGCTGCTCCAACTCGTCCGGAGCAGCCCCTGCCTGAAAGGCGCCCAAGCCCAAGTGAGGAGCTACTCCAGCCCCCACCAGTTAACTCAGGGGCGGGCAATAATTTTTGAGTGGGGGCCACTTCAAAAATGTTTGAAGTGGTTGTGGGCTGCCCCGGAAGGGGCGGGGCCTCGGGCAGAAGGGGCGGGGCCTCGGGCAGAAGGGGCGGGGCCTTTAAATAGCAGGAGCTGAAAGGGCTCACACCTCCCCTGCGGCTCTCAGGCATCACATTAGCCAGAGATGGGAGCTGCGAGCCCTTTCAGTGCCTGCTATTGAAAGGGCTCGCTGCTCCCGGCCTTGCTGCTAGCTCGTTGCCTGGGAGCTGGAGACACGTTAAGGGTGTTGCTTACTGGGTAAACAGTTAACCTGTCACATCCCTGCTTGTCATGGTGTAGTGAGCAGGGATGGCCGCTCACTGACCCTGAAGAGGGAGAACCCCTCTCTGAGCCCGGATGGGCTGAGCTGGAGCCTCACCATTAAGTCCGCAGCAGCCTGGGGGAAGGGCAGGAAGTATAAAAGCCAGGCCCAGAAGCTCAGTAGGGGGCCGGCTGTGGGAGGGAGCGGAGGCCAACCCTGAGAAGGCTGAGGAACCGGCTGAGGTGGACGACTGGCCTAGGCCACCAGGCCCCAGCCCAGAGGAAGAGACCCTGTTCTCCCTAGCTCTAGACTGGGACCATACAGACCCTGGGGGCCCGCCCTGACCAGGGGAACAGGTACAACCGGAGGGGGAGTCTGGAAGTAGCCCAGGGGAAGCAACAGATGATCAGGTGGATCTGATCACCCTTTAAGCTGGGTCAGCGGGCTTCGGTGTGGATCCCCTGCCGACCCCAGTGCTGCAAGGCTGCCACTGCTAGGGCCCTGGGCCAGGACATGGTGGAGTAGGGAGGGCCCACGTCCCCCCTACCACTCCCTGCATTTGGGTGGCAGTCTCCCCCTCTCCACTTGTGCTGCAGAAACTGTTTACTTGTCTGCCTCACCCTGAGCCAGGGCCTGGGCTGGCATTTTGATTGTGCGGGAATTGTTTGTTAGTTGGCCTACGTTCTGGCCCTGGTCTGAAAGGGGCCACCGGGCTAAGACGTACAGGCCCGAGCACGGGGCAGTGACTCAGGACTCAACAACAACTCTTACACGTGGCCATTTGACTACATTGTCTGAGATTCTCTCCCAGGGAAACCATTGTTATAGCAATGTGTTTCTAGGAAGTAAGGACTCAAGCATATCCCTTGACTGATTATCCCGCCTCTGAAGGCATCAGCAAGGTGCAAGCTGTATGAGATGATGAGCGTATCTGTGTTTCCACTGAGTCCGGTGCAGAAGAAACTAGCCCTTTGTGAGCTCTATCTTTTCTTCCAAAATACGTTTTTAGCAATATTTTTAGTCCTGTATAGCTCATGTCCAGCAAAGCTTTTGTTCAATCAGTTTGTCACACGTTATGACAATAGTACACTTTTGAGCTTTCCTGCCTCCCATGGAGGCCAGATGCTGCTGACCCAACTCTTCTGCCATTGCCACCCCATAACATATATGTAACACTGCGTGATTAGCATGTCATAGGGGCAGAGTTAATGGGATCTGGAACCCATGTGAGAAAATTAAGCTGTTAACTAAGGATTCAGTTGTTTGTTCTGCATTTTTTGCAGAGCAAATTCATTTTCTACGTTGGCGCATACATAGTTTGCTGAGGTGAATATTCATGAAGAAACCTCAGAGATTCTAGTGGTGAAAATACAATGCACTATAGGATTATTTTCAAGTCCCATAGAGGAAGTTTTTAGATCCCCTGTCAGCTTGCTTGCTCTTTGCTGTTATGAACGAGTGCGGTCTGAAAAGTGTTCCCTTCACATTCCACTGCCCTTCATTCTGCTGTCAATCCATACCCAGGGGCTGCAGCTTGTGTGTTTCAGGTCTGATTGTATAGAAACGAGGCCATTCTTCAGCGGGCTTGCTTTATAGTCTCTTTGCATAAAGCAATGGGAGGTACCACCTAAGCCAATTCGTTTTCATAGCTTGGTCCCATTTACTGAACTGTAGGTCGTACTGGTGGGACGGTGGGTCTGCAGAACACATTCAGAAAATTGTTATCTAAGAAGTTATTTGGAAAAGGGTGACACCAATGAAATCTGTATTCAGTTGTGAGTGTTTTTCCTCTCAGGATATATATGGGTGTGTCTAGACTACTGAGTTTTGTCGACAAAAGTGGACTTTTGTCGACAAAACTATACCAGCGTCTACACTACCACTGAGTTCTGTCGACATAACGTCGACAGAACTCAGCAGTTTTGTCGACGCTGGTATACCTCATTTTACAAGGCATAACACCTTCTGTCGACAGAGTTCTGTCGACAGAAGGTGTTATTGCCTGTAGGGTTGCGTCTAGACTACAGGGTTCTGTCGACAAAGCAGCTTGCTTTGTCGACAGAACTCAGTGTGTCTGGACGCTCTTTGTCGACAGAAGTTTTGTCGACAGATACTGTCGACAAAACTTCTGTCGACAAAACCCGGTAGTCTAGACGTACCCATATTGTGTTAAGTAAAAACAACCCCCTATGTCTAAGTCTATGGATACCTGACTTGGGCTTTGGGTTTCTTACAGGTCCAGTTTGGTGAGCATATATATTTTAAGAGACTGGCAGTCCCTGATGATCTGCAAAGATTGAGTTAGCCACTTCTGTGTAAATCCCATATAGGGAAGCTAGCACGTTGGGTCCAGGGTACTCACGCCTTACATACTCCCCATACTCATGGGTAAGGACTTGGCTCCCTCCCCATGTACTGGCCAAAGCAGGTGATACAACATGTGCATGGAGAGGGTTGTCATTTACCACACTTTGGAAACAAGAAAGGAATCGTGACTCAAAGGGTGACCTCATACCTTCTGGTGCGGTGCAGCTAATATACATTGATTGGGATCAGAAGGGGCAGGCATCTTGTTTTATTTGATTGAAAGGACAGTATTTCTCCAGGGTAGCGAATGCTTCTCTGTCCTGTTGATGCTTCCCTTGTTTCCGTTTAAGCATATACGCAATTTCCTGCTCAGACAATTTCATCTTTCCAGTTGAATTTCTTCTCACCTGCCAGTGTTCTTGTCATGGATGTCATTTTTTATTTTTTCCTGCAGCGCTTGGATCTTAGTGAGGACGTGGCTGGGGCAACTTTTATGGCCGCTGGAAGCTCTGCTCCGGAGTTGTTTACATCTGTTATAGGTAAGTAACTCACCACCCATTTCGTCTTTACACAGTCTTTTAAAAGTATTAAGTCCAGATGGAATTGCCAAGTCATTCTCATACTTACAATAAGCCTTTACCTGTTCTCCCGTGGACGCATGGAAGATTAGTGGTGGCAAAGCCTTGTTAAGTCTAGGAGCTATCTGTATAAAATCTCCCAGTGTTGATGAAAGAACAAACACCTGAATTTCTGGTTTTATGTACAGTCTGCGTCACCAGGCATCATCCAGGCTCTCCGCACCGTGAATGGATTAACATGCCACTAAATTGTACCCCCCCCCCCCACACACACAATGGGTTTTAACTGTGTTGAGGGGCTATGTTGATCCATTACAGGGCAGATGGACATTTTAGTGCAGATCAGCGGGGGTGGTTACGTTTTGGTCCTGTTTTGGATAGGTGGCGATCCGCGCAAGCAGCTTTCCTGCATACCCCACCCGCATCTCCTTCTCTTCCAAGATCGTGCTGAGAAATCCCTGGCTCTGTCGGTGAGGCACATAAGGGCATGCTGCTAGGGCTGGCGGCTGCTGAAGCTGCCGAGTCAAAACCTTCCTAGGGAGGGATTAGCTGAGGGCTTTAAAAAATTGTCCTTCCTCCCACCAGACGGAGAGACGGCTGCGTGGCCATGTTGCCACTGCTAGAGGGTGCACAGAGGCGCCGTGGATGACCACCGTATAAAAGCCTGTAGAATAGAACAAAGGGGGTGCCCTCACAGCAGCACCCAGCGTCCGGGGCAAGATGGAGGGTCCTATTGCCACAATGCTCGAGCGCGAGGGGCTTCGTTCTTCTCCACAGTTGGTTCCTCATCAGCAGAACTGGCTCGTTTCAACCCTGGTTCTCCACTGGTGTTAGCACAAGCCTAGTGGTGGTTCCTGTGGCCATTGGGGACAGGGAATTTGGATCGAGACTCATGCTGTAAACTGTCTACATTGAGGGAAGTGTCTAGCCCTGTTTATACCCATCTGTGCAGCAAGAGAGCGATTAGCCACTGGAACAACTTACCGAGGATTGTGGGAGATTGTCCATCCCTGGAAATACTTTACTCCAGATTGGACATTTTCCTAAAAGATAATCTGTCCTTCCTCCACACCTATTGGTCCTGAAACTGGAATTAGTTCCGGGAAGTCCTATGGCCTGCATGATACTGGAGGTCAGATTACATGATCATAGGGGTTCCCTTCTGGTCTTAAAATCAATTAACCTAATATTGACCGACTCAGGGACCATGCTATAGTAACAACGTCAGCGTTGTAAGATGGTTACAGCATGATTGGGCAGTTCAGGTGGGACCGAGTTCTAACCTTGTCAGGTCACTACTTAGTTATACACAATACCCGTTGGGTACCGATAGCCAGCAGGTGCCATTGAGTGATTATTGATTATTTGTCAAGTATCAGAGGGGTAGCCGTGTTAGTCTGAATCTGCAAAAGCGGCGAAGAGTCCTGTGGCACCTTATAGACTAACTGAAGTGTAGGAGCATAAGCTTTCGTGGGCAAAGACCCACTTCGTCAGACATGCATCTGACGAAGTGGGTCTTTGCCCACGAAAGCTTATGCTCCTACACTTCAGTTAGTCTATAAGGTGCCACAGGACTCCTCGTTGCTTTTATTGATTATTTGCAAACTTTTATTTCTATGGTACCCATTACCATAACACTTTTGATAACACATGTTTTCTCTAATCCCATGAAAGAGCCAGATTCTGCCTCCTTATTCACCCTTTACTTTCCTCTACAACTTGTCCTATTAAACTTGGGCATGTCTACACTACAGCATTATTTTGAAATAAATCACATTGTTTCAGACTAACAAGGCGAACATCCACACAGCAAGTCCATTATTTCAAAATTATTTCAGAATTAATGGGATTCTTATTTAAAAATAGTAAACCCTAATTTCATGAGGAATAACGCTTATTTCGAAATTGCTGTTTTGAAATATCAGGAGTGTGGACGCTCCACTGCTGCTATTTGAAATAGCTTCTCCCCAGCGCCATTCAGAGTAATTACTCCCCAGTGCTTCCTTGGGCGCCAAAGCCAGGTAACACATCCACATGAAGGGAGCCTGTCTTGTACAATTTACGAGGTTTCCCTGTAGTGTGGACGTGCTATTTCGAAATAGTTATTTTGGGAGTTATTATTCTGAAATAACTCATTTTGAAATACCCATGCAGGGTAGACATGCCCTTAGAGTCAGTGTGGGCTGAATCAAGCAAAATACCCAAGATCCAGGTACAGTAGAACCTCAGAGTTACAAATACCAGAATTACTCATGGGCCGATCAACCACACACCTCATTGAGAACTGGGAGCACGCAGTCAGGCGGCAACAAAGGTGGGGGAGGAAGAGGCAAATACAGTACAGTGCTGTGTTAAATATTAATTACCAGCAATAACAGGAAAGTTTTAAAAAGATTTGACAACATAAAGAAACAGTTTCTGTGCTTGTTGAATTAAAATTAAGATGGTTTAAAGCAGCATTTTTCTTCTGCATAGCAAAGTTTCTGAGCTGTATTGAGTCTTTGCTCAGTTGTGATACACTTTTTATTCAGAGTTCTGAGCGTGTCAGAGTTAAGAACAACCTCCTTTCCTGAGGTGTTTGTAACTCTGAGGTTCTACTATACACAACAAAGGGGTGCAGGTTTTCTTAGTAGGATCCCTTTGCGTCCGAGTTACACAGTTGGCTTTGAACTTGTTTTTCAGGTGTGTTTATAACAAAAGGAGACGTAGGAGTTGGAACCATTGTTGGCTCTGCCGTGTTCAACATTCTCTGCATCATTGGCGTGTGCGGCCTTTTCGCAGGACAGGTAAGAGCAGCTCCCAAGTTCTAGTTCCATTGGCTCTCCATATATCCCAGCAAAAAAACCAGTGCAAATCAGCAGCTCACGCAGACTGAGCTTCTCCGTTTGGGGGCGAGATATGGGTGTGCAAAACGCAAGGGAGCTTTGCTTAGTTGGGGGTCTGAAGGCTGCTTTGAGGACAACAGCAGCACTGTGGAAGGGAACTGCAGGTAAGCAACGCTGCTGCCAAAGTAGCCGATTCAGAAACAAATCAGGGAGAAAGGAAAAGCTAAATTTCCTGCAAGTTTTGAGCCTTGACTTTCGTGGAAGGAGCAACTGATCTGAAGACCATCCCCCAGCACCGTTTTACAAAGGGGGAAGGAAAATAGAGTGCAGGAGAGGTATTTTAGAGCTTGAACCTAATGGCCTAAAGAAATACGTCCCCCTTGCCCTTCTTCCCTGTGTTTGCTCTTCGTTGATATTCTCCTCCAATGCTCTCGTCATGTAGTGCAGGCTAATTGAGGCTTCTCTGTCACCAGCTGTGACATGACCAAATCAGGAGCCGGTAATGTCTTTGAGGGTGGATTGGAGATAACTTTTGTGTTTCTCACCATTTCATACAAAGATATTGATAACCACTCCCTCAGCATCAACGCCACCGCCAGTGGTTTCCAGCCTGCAGCCAACGGGCCACTTGCAGGCCAATCAGCACCCGGCTGCAGTCCATGTGACACCTTGAGGGCCATACAGGTAGTATATAGACTGTGTGGATGAGACCCACATAACAAAGAGGGTATGTCTATACTACAGGACAAAGGCAAATTAAGATACACAATTTCAGCTACTTTAATTGTGTAGCTGAAGTCAAAGTCGCTTAACTTGGCTTGTGGCGCTGTCTACACTGCAGGAAGTTGAAGGGAAAACACTCTTCCTTCGACTTCCCTTACTCTTTGTGAAAGTAGGGTTACCAGCATCAACTGGAGCACCCCTCTCACTTTGAGTTAGCTGTCTTCACTAGAGCCACTAATACAAAATCTGGAAGATCGAGAGCAGCAGCTTCAATCTTCCTCTGTAGTGTAAGCATACCCAGAGGGAGCTTCCCACAAAGATAACTTGGGTGAGAAGTCCCGGCCTAGTCGCTAAAACACATCTGAAGTCGTAGAAGGAATGCAGCGAATGCTAGGAATATATCTTTCCGGCAGCATCTTACAAGCAGCTGCATGTCAGCTGTACTGGCATCTTAAACAACAGCTGTGCTTGCCGGGAATGTTCATGAGGGAGAGGGTTGAGCTCTCTCAGCAGAGAGACCTTGCCTATGGAGCGTCATGAGCGCAGATCTCGCCTCTTACACAGATCTTGCCTCTTACAAAGAAACGTCTCTTCCTACAGCAACAAGAACACAATGGCTGGGCAGCACCTCGCTCCAGTTAAAAAATAATGTCGAAGAATAGCTTGGTCTTCTCATATGATCAGACAGTGCTGGGGCTCTTGTACATTTCAAAACAGAAGCGCCACATGGAGGAACTCTGAGCCCCAGGCTCCATGCACTGCTATTGCTTTGAAATTTACAAGAGCCCTAGTGTGGCCTCTTGTACATTTCTACGGTGGAACACTGCTGCTGTGCCCCACCCCCTCCCATGGAGCTGGAGCAGGGGGGAACTGGCTTTTAAGCTGGCTCCCACCATCACCCCTTCCTCTTTCCCCCCACACTTACTGCCTCTTTCTCATAGAGGCAGCAAGGGGGAAAGCAACTACTCAACTAGTCGATTAGTTACTTATATCCCTAATCCCAATCTGGCCCTAATCAAAAGGGGTCCAGCTGCTGCTACAGTGATCCCAAACTGGTAAATAGGAAGCACCAGGCTGACCAGCCATGGGGAGCTAGCATTTTCCACGCCACCTGGGTTGTCAGGAAAGCCAAAAGAAGAGCCTTGATTCTACCATTATCAGGACTAGGGATGTTAACTAACAATTAATTGACTAGTCGAGTAGTTGATGGAATTTCCCATTGGGGCTCTTGTACATTTCAAAGGAGGAATGCGAAACTTGGCGTACAGCCTGGGAAGTTCCACTGACTTGGGGCTGCATGTGGGTGCCTACTTTGAAATGCACATGAGTTCCCTAGTGGGTATGCCCAGCGGGGACTCTTGTGTATTTCAAAGTGGAAGCACCAGCATGGAGTAGCTACAATTGAGGGGGGGGAGGTATCTGATAGTGGCAGCAAAGGGTGGGGGGAATCAACTAGTCAACTACTCCTTAACATCTTTAATCAGGACGCTTCCACAGAACTCAAAACCTCACAGCCCAGCTGCTAGCCTTTCCATTTTATGGATGCTGTCCCCATTCTTCCACTTCTTCCTCTGATAAATAAAAACCCAACTGAGCACAAAGTTCAAAAGAATCTGCAAATGTCAGTGGTTTTCAAAGCTGCCTATGAGAGGAGGACACCTAATTCTTCTTCAAATTAATCATTGTTCAGATCATCCACAGGGTGGCTTTTGCAAATGACAGCCTTAATGTTTGTGTTTGCTTTAAGACCCAGGATGGATACTTAGGGTATGCCCACGCTGCAATTGAGGGGGGCAACTGCAGCTTCCGAGGCTACGTCCAAGCTAGTTTTGAGCTACCTAGGTCAAAGCTAGCTCAGTTAACAGAATCAGTGAGGCAGCAGCCAATCACGTATGTACCAGAGTCCTGGGTAGGCAGGGCTAGCTCATGCAGTCACCTGTAACAGCACAACTTTACTGCAATTGTTACTTGAGCTAGCTTTGAGCTACCTATATCAGTGCTATCTTGAGTAAATCTGCATGTGTTGCAGTGACAGGCTATGTCTACACTGGGGAGGTTTGGTGATGAAAAATGTTGTCTACATACAAAAGTGAAAACTAGTCAAACCAGTTTTTCTGCCTCCAATTGTCAGCAGTTCCTGGCCGCACTGCAAGCTGTCCTGTCGACAGATAAGAGCAGAGCAGTGTGGGTAAGCATCCCACAGTGAAGTGTTGTGGGAAGGCAGAGCTGATCCCCGTGCTTTTTCGGGTTCCCTTGTAGCTCTGTGAGCTCTCTCTGCTAAGGAATGGCAAAGTAGAACAGCCGTCTCTCCAGCCCAGTCTTCCTGCCGCTGTGTTCCTAGTGCAAGACAGAACAGAAGCATTCCAATGATTTGTTCTTTGTTTGCACTCTAAATGGAGGAGCTTACTCAGCTGTCAGATACATCCCGGAGCTTTGAAGGGGGAGGGGCACATGCCTGCAGGGCAGCAGAGATCACTAAACACTGAACACAGCCAGGCTTTGTGAGATACTGGTGGAAGCCAGTTCTCTGGACAAAACAAACAGCAGAGTCCACACTGGCCCTTTGCTGACAATAAAGGGAGAGGAAAAGACAAAAGTCTCTCACCAGGGTGCAAGTTTTTTGTTGCCAAAACTGGGTATTTTTCCCGACAGAAGTTGCATTGCAGTGTAAACGCTCTCGCTGTTTTGTCGCCAAAAGGCACTTTCTGCCAATAGAACGTGCCAGGGTAAATAAGCCCTCGGTCACAGTTGCAGCGGAGACATATCCTTATGGCTCGGCCACTTGGTAGGTGGGAATGAAATTCGCTCAGCGATAAAAGATGCTGTTGTATTTGATACACTGACACAGTGCTGTTGATGATTTACATCCTCTATCAAATAGATTACTATATCCCGTCTTTGATCTTCCTCTCATTCTTTATTCTACTCTAAATGTTTGTATCGTTGAAAGTGGTGCTGTCAACTCTTGGTATTATTTTTTGAATGCTTTTCACATGTCAGACTATTGGAGACTTTCCGAGTTATCCATCCCAACTTAAAATAATTAAGTTGTGAGATTCCTGTCTGAATTAGACAGGTGATTGACTCCCTGTAATTAAATAGCTGAGTACTGCAGCTTGCAGAAATGCCAAATATTTTTATATTCTTTAAGGTGATCTTTGAAATGTCACTGTCTACAAAGGGGAAGAGAAGGACAATAGTGCAGGTAGTACAAGGCAGTGGGACAACTAAATCTGAAAGCCCAAACAGAGAAGAGGGGATTAGATGCCTGTATCAGTTCGAGAAAGTGGGCAGGGAGTTTATATTTTCACCAGAAGGTCTGAAATCTGGCATGTATTAACTATGAGCATTTTCCAGGTGGAACTGCATATTTTCACTATTAGGAAGAGTCCTTGGATAAGTTGTGAAGTGGGCATTCTCTATTGTTAGATTCCCTAAAAGAACGTGCAGCTGAAAGTTCGCGAAGTGTGCTCCGTGTTTAAGAGGCACTGTTGTAACTCATACTGTGAAAGCCCATGTGATTCAAGCCCATTATTAATTACCAAAGCTTTCCCAGGGCATTGAGCAATGTTCCCCGCAGGTGTTCTTGTGTAATCAGTAGGAATTTTTCTTCAGTCAGGTTGCCACGAACAACATTCAAACAGATGGGGATTAACTGCGCAAAACGATGACCTAGGCATAACAAAACATTTTCTTTTCGCTGTATTTCCTGGCACTGTTGTCCACCAGTCTTAAACCGCCTCAGCAAACACAGCCACTAACCAGAATTTTAGATGGCAAGACATTTGGGAGTCCAGAAAAAAATGACAATGTTTTGAAAACTCCTTGTTTTTTGTTTTTTTTTTAAGACACAGGACTTAGAACCAAAGGGCAGGTCTATACTAGGAATCTATTTCAAAAGACGCTATCTCGAAATAATAACTC
Organism: Pelodiscus sinensis; assembly: GCF_049634645.1. Classification (NCBI taxonomy): domain Eukaryota; kingdom Metazoa; phylum Chordata; order Testudines; family Trionychidae; genus Pelodiscus; species Pelodiscus sinensis. The sequence goes on from NC_134713.1 coordinate 194,582,842, forward strand.
CTGAAATAACTATTTCAAAATAGGCATTATTCCTCATGACAAGCAAGAGTTATTATTTAGAAATAACCAGCGAAATAACAGGCTTGGTAGTGTGGACGCTCCCCTAGTTATTTTGAAATAAATTTGAAGTAGACCAGGGCAAAATGTCCCCATAATTGTCTCCCTCCTCCAACACCCGATACATTTCAGAAGTTCAGTAGGGATGTGGCCTACACTAAGTTATTTTGGGTGTGGTCTAATGACTGCAGAGCTAGAAGCGAGGAGCTCTCCTTTTTGCTTTAAAGCTCTTTAGGGGGCTAACTCGCATTGATTTCAGTAGAAGTTAGGCACCTTGAACACCCTAAAATATCGGGCCTTTAACCGTTGTTTGCTGAAGGGTTTTGACCTGCAAGGGAACCAGGTGTAACTTACCGTGACTGGGTAGCTGACCCATTAAATGAAGTTTGGCTCCACTTTCCTGTTCCAATCCATGTGCCGGGCCAGTTAAGAGGATGGTCAGCACCTGAGGGGCGAGGCTGTAAGGCCAGGCCTGTACTAAAGGGGAAAGTTGACTGAAGATGTGCAAGTCCAGCTATGCTAATTACGTAGCTGGCGCTGAGGTATTTTAAATGGTGTTTTGGTGCCGTCCACGCAGTGGGAGGTCAAAGGGAGGAAATGTTCCTGTTGGCTTTCCTTACACCTCGTGAGGAGCAGAACTACCAGCGCCCTCGCAGTTCGAATGAGTAGGTCTCTATTAGACCCGCCAATTCCAGGGCTGGTCTTACCATGAGGCGATCTGAGGCGGCCGCCTCCGGTGCCAGACTGTGGGGGTCGCCACTAGGACCCAGAGTTTAGAAAAGTTTTGGCCCATTCGAGGAGGGGTGGGGGCGTCATTTGAGCTCCCCGCCTCAGGTGCCAAAATATTGTGGGCTGGCCCTGGTTAATTCGAACTCTGGAAGATTGTCTGAGGCAGCATCAATCTTCTCCCTAGTGTAGACAAGCCCTAAGAGACCTGGTGAGAGAGAGTGTTAGAGGAGACTGAGTCAGTCAGGCAAGCTCAGATCCTAGAGAGAGAAGTGGGTGTCTGGGAGAGGCCTGGAAGCAGGGGAGCATAAGGAGGATTTGTCGGCTGATGTCCCCATCCCACAAAGCCAGGGCCAGAGGGCTGAAGCTGGTAGGAGCAGGAGTGACCGAGAAAGATGCCTGCCAGCTCTAAGCCAGAGAGCTGGAGCAAAGAGCTACAGAGGACTGAAGGGAAGAGGGGAGGTTCCCTGCTAATATCTCTGCCAGAGAGCAGGGCCCCAGAGGAGCCGTGACAGACTCCTAGCAGAGAAGCTGTGTGAGTTCTTGCTGGTAAGAGGGGGCTGGTGGCCCAGAAGGAAGGGCCGGGCACAGTCCTGGCAGAGGGACAGAAGAGGATGGTTAAAGAGTCCAGGTGTGGCGAGAGATGCTGGGAAGGTGAGAATGAAGCTGGGTTTTAAAGAACACAAGCCCTGGGGGACAGGGACTGGCATTTGGGCTGTTTGCGCTCAATGTTGGTTAATCACGGCTGCTGGTGGATTGGAGGAAAAGTTCATGTGGAGTTAGTAGGGACCCAAAAGGGAAACTGAAATGAGGGGCCATGTTCAGGGCAGTCCTGAAGTTACTGTTTATACCTACTTTATGAAGCAATACTGACCGGGACTTTCCAAAGCTCTTTGAAACCCTCAAATGAAAGAGCCGTTGCAGAGTGAACTATTATTTCCAGGTTGTGAGAATTTGGGAGGGGGTAGGTAGAACTTCAGTGGAAGGGTTTTCGAAAAGTGCTCCATTTTGGCCTAACTCTTCTTCCATTGCAGTGAGTGGAAGTTTGACCATCCCCTAAATGGAAGCAGAGTTAATCCAACACTGAGTGCTTTTGAAACACCCTAGACTTTTGCAAGACTTTGTAAATGTGACCGAGGATACAGTTTTGCCATTTCTGCTGGAGAACAGAGTATTTTGGGGTAAACATAGCCACAGTTAAGACTTTTGCCAATTGTATCCAGTATTGAAATGTTTGCTGCATATTGTAAAAGATCTTCCAAGCCAGTTTATATGTATCAGAAGAAAATGAGAGCAGTCCTCTGGGCTTGCTGTTAGCTCACAAATCTCAGAAGCCTCTTCACATGGCCTACAGTACATGTGTCTGGTGAAAGTGAGGGAAATGGACCTTTATACGGCCACTTTTCTATGCCAATTTCAGTCCCACCGTGTTCGTATGAGCTTCAAATGGAGGAATTAACCAGCTAATCCACCCCTCCTTGACATTAGTGTTCACTTGTGGGGATGTAGCAGATAAGAATAGTCAGTATGGACAGTGGGTTGAACTCCCCTCTGAGTCATACTGCTGACCTCTGTTATTATACAGTTGTACCAATGGGATAACTGAACCTGTGGGGCTGCAAATTAGGAAAAGTTTCAGCATTTTGGTTTATTGCATCGTTCTCGGTTTCCAGCACCTTTTCCTCCTTATTGTTTTTCTTAGGGTACGTTTACACTGCACACTTATTTCAAAATAAGCTATTTCGGAATAGTTATTCCAAAATAGCTTATTTTAAAATAGCACATTACACTGCAGGGAAGCCTTAAAACTAGTCCGAGGCAGGCTTCCCTAATGTTCGTGCTACCACAATTTAGAGCCCCAGGAGGCACTAGGGAGGAATTACTTAGAATGGCCCTGGTGAGGGGCTATTTCGAAATAGCAGCGGTGGAGCGTCTACACACGCCGTATTTCGAAATAGCTATTTCGGAATAGGCGTTATTCCTCGTAGAATGAGGTTTACAAATTTCAAAATAAGCCATCCATTATTTCGAAAGTATTTGGAAATAACAGAATGGCTGTATAGACGCTAGTTATCTCGAAATAACGGTGCTATGTAGACACACCCTTAGTGAGACTACGTGCTTCTCATAAAAACCCTTATTCCGTTCCTTATTACAGCCACATAAGGGCCATCCCAGTACTAGGCCCATCACTTTTAAGTGCCTGCTTTTCATTCAGAATGTATTGCTGTATGTGAATCTCCCTCTACCTGGCTTGATAGCTTCCCCTTACAGCATCCCCTGTGGCATCTGATTTACAGGGGAGAATCCCTGGGCCAGGAAGCACAGCTCAGATCCAGCCAAGGAATCCTCAGGCTGGTCAGGGAAGGTGCTGATTTTCTATCGATAAAATGCTTGGCATATCCAGCTACAGTGTGTCTGTGCCACTGCACTATTGAACAAGCTCATGATTCTTGATGGTGTTGAATGTGGGAAGCGAAGTGGTTAATCTTTTCCGTGGTCCGTTTTGCTCTAGGGAATGAGATGAAGGCTTTGAAGGGACTTGTGCAGCCACCAAAAACTAGTGACCAATACAAACGGATCACATCATTGGCGAGTGTAAATTGGCATCAGGCCACCCACTTCATCATGTTGCCATATGACTGTGCATTGCAGTGCCCGACTGAATCATTAGACAATTGCACATGGCAAATCCATGTGCTTCAGTGCCTTAGATGTGATCAGAACTGGTTTTAACTGCACGGCAGCGCTTGCGGAAGAGACAGTTCTCTCTGTTTCCAATCATCACTGGTTGACGAAGGAATTCTCTGTTACGATGGGTTTAGTTTGCTATGGGGGAGTTAATTTAGGACCCAACTAAGCAGTTTCAACAAACCTCTGTATAGTAAATTGCACATGAGTCATCCAGGGCTGCTGATCTAGCTCCGGAGTGCTGTGACCTAAGCTACATGATTACAGCACAGGTGCAGCCACAGTTCTGAAATGATCACGTGGCTGTAGCTTCTCGGATGTCTTATATGCTGGTCAGCCTGTGAACACTCCCCTCTCGTTGGTGGGCAGTTCCTCACATTCATCCCACTAAAGCGATGACCCATTTGACAGGGCAGCGGTCTGGCTTCGAATGGTCAAGACGTGGCCAGTTTCCTGGATGTGCTGCCCTGTTGCCCCGCCACCTTCTAGTAGACGGTGAGATCTTCAGCGCAGGAACCTTCCTTTACGTCTGGGCAGCGCCTAGCATGTTGTGACGTACTTACCATGTAAGGGCATTTGGGGCATGTCTGTTGCGTTTGTGCCCCTCGCACAGTGGTGGGCAACCTGCCGCCCATTGGGGATCTGTGTACGGCCCACAAGACACTTGGTTTACCGTTGCCCACACACAGAGTTGCCAGATTTTGCTGGTTCCCATCCTTGTAGGGTTTTCTTTTTCCTACCAGTATTCCAGAAATGACAAGCACTTCAATTGAAGGCACGTGAAGCTGAGGCACATGGGATTGCACACAACATTGCGATCACCGTGCCCCGCCCCCCCCCCTCCCCCGTGTCCCATCACAGCACTGCTATGGTTCCACCCGCACCTCCGCAAACTCTAGGCGTGCAAGGGCTGTTAGCAAAGCTACCCTGTACCAGGAAACCATCTCGCAGCCATGGAGATAGTGGGCCACTCATGAGATAGTGGGGCCACCAGTCTAGCTTGTCCCTCACTGACCTCGCAGATGTGATCCTGGTCCAGCCTAGGGCTTCTAGGTGCTACTTCAGTACAAAGAATAATGAAAACCAAGTAAGTACAAGGATAATTACATATCTCCTCCGTGTAGCCCTCCCTAGTTTGATGGCATATTTTATTAAAGGGAACGGTTAATACAGTCTTTGTGCTGCGCAAACATCAACACCTCTCTGGATCTTAAAAATACACACACACACACACACACACACACACACACTCGGTCTCTGTCTCTGTCTCTCTCTCTCTCCAAAATCTTTGCTCCTCTCCTGCCTTGATCCCACTAACCCTTATTCAGGTGAGGGTTTACACCAGCAGCCCCGTTAGCAGCAATGAGAATGCATGTGTGTGTATGAGTTAGCAAAGTCAGGTTCACAGTGGTTCCTGCTATGAAGGTCTCCACAGATAAACAGTTCAAGTGACAATAAAGCTATTGCCTTTTCAGTCCTGGGCCAGCCGGTTTTTAGAGCATGATTCCAAACTCCAACTCCCACCCTGTCCACTGACGTGGCTTTCTTATTATTGCTGTTTAGTCAACCAGCAGGCCAGAGATGTGTTTCCCCTACAGCCCTTTTACGGGAGCAGTGGCATGTAAAAAAGTGCCACAAATCACAATCAGATTCTTTTAAAGAATTCATTTTAATTACAACATTTTCAGTAGTACACTGTTCATGAATAGGTAACGGTTCTCATCACTAGAGCCCTGCAAACCTGCGGGTATCTGCCTTATATCCATGGATATCCGCATCTATCGATGTGGATGTGGATATCCACGAATTTTGCAGACACCAGTTTTGTCTCCACACAGGGCTCTACTCATCTCTAAATGCAATTGGCAGTCGATTTGACCTTACGGTAAACTAAAAGGCACAATGGAACTTTGTCTGTGTTCTAATGCTGTTCTGAACATAGACAGATTGAAGTATATGCCTACGGGTCTGATTTCTTTTCATCATATCAGGTGCCTAACTTCTGTTGAAATCAGTGGGCGTTAGGCTCCTAAATACCATAAAAAATCAGGGCCTCAGACTGGAAGCTCTTTAGGTCAGGGGTCATCACTTAAGGTTTGTCTCCACTAAGTAATGCCAAGGATAAACACTACACTGACCGATCTGCTGGCCGTAGATTCGTCGTGTCTATTTAGACACGGTAAATCAATCTCCAAGCACTCTCCCATCCACACAGGTACTCCACAGGGACAGGAAGAGTAGCCAGCATCGACAGGGGAGCAGTCCCTCTGACCTTATTGCACACAAGACACCGCAGTAACATTGTGAGTTTCAGCTACCCTGTTTGCGGAGCTGACAAGATGTAGATTAGATTGATGGCAGGAGTTAATATAGACAAGGGTTTAGTTACATGAGTGAGCAATGCCACCACAAACAAATAAGGAACAACATGCACGCAGCTCCTGCCTTGGCTCCATGAACGCAGCTCGCACTGCTGTCTCACGGACTTGTGAGGACCGAGTCTGGCCACACAGCATGAGGTCTTGTTTTGATTTCACCCCAGAGAAATGAGTTTATATTCACAGGACTATATTTATAACTGGGACACTCTGAGTACATTTTCCAGACCTGAAAAAGGGCTCTGCATAAGTTCAAAAGCTTGTCTCTCTCCCCACCAGAACTTGGTCCAATAAAAAAAGTCACCTGGCTCACCTTCTCTCTCTTTCTTGCTAACTGAAATAAATGTGGTAAAGGAGCCAACGTTAGCAAGCCAGCTTCAAATTTGTTTTTCAAAGCTGGAATCAAAGCCACCTAGAAAGAGTTTTGTCCAGATGCGTTTAATAGGGTCTTGTGGTTAAAGGTACTTGAAAAAAGAGGTTAAAAACTTTTATAAATTTGTTAGTTTTGTTGGGGCTTTTGGGGAACAAAATGTCCTCAAAATATTTCAGAATTAAAAACACACAACCAGCTTGTTATCCTTGGGAAAAGTGGATGGTTGCCAGCCCATTAGTTGAGCACCATACCGACTGACAATGATAATATCTGGGCCTGCCATTGTTTTTCCTTAGTGGGACTCAAAACTCTTTTGAGAGGAGGTCAGTATCATTAGCCCCATTTTATTGATAGGGAAACTGAGGCATGTGGCTTTGACATCACTTAAGGTTACCCAGCAGGTCGGTAGCTGACCCCACCTAGCATGGAGCTACTGAGTGAGTCTGGGCTACTGAACTTCCTCCATGGCTGCAGTGCAGAGCTGTGTGAGCAGTGCAGGCCGCTGACCAGCTCGGGGATAATGGTGGGTTTGAGGAGATGATGGTCCCTAGAAGGGGAAGTCCCCTATGCCTTTATTCAATGTGGGGAGCTTCTAACTGTGCTACTGAGAATGGAGGCACCTCCTCTGCATCACTGAGCCCTTCGTGCCCTCTCCCCCAGCACAGACAGGCCCGATAACTGCCTCAGAGGCATTGGGCATAAAATCCATTTCTAAAATGAGAATTTCAGGTGGATCTGACAATCCATCTGGGGAGCCTCACGCTTGCCCCCTACCCACTCACATGCTCAGCTCTAGGGAACCCCCCCCCCCAGACATGCAGACACACAGTCAGCCCCTCAGGTCTCTCCCTTAAGAAAATTCTGGTTGCCCCCCTGCTTGGAGGCAGTTTGTCCATAAATTGTTCTCAGTGAGGAGAGCAGTGACATTTCCTTTTATCCTGGTCCTCGGGGGCCAAGTTTTCCAACAGTGTCTAGTCTCTGAGCACCTGACCTGAGACCCGAAAGGGCTTGAAGTTCAGAAAATGCCGGTGTTCCCCACGGACGATCAGGCCTCTTTCAGCCACCTTGTGTTGGGCCTCGAAAAAAAGAGGCCCCAAAATCCCTTTCGGAATGCCTGACCGGAATGTATCATGAGGCGAGAGAGAAACTCAGCACACCCCAGGGCTGCCAGACACAGTCCCGTTCACTGGAAAAGGCTTGTGCATCCGGCTTGCCTTGCTCCTTCCAAGTTGAATATGAGTCAACAGTGTGATGCTGTTGTCAAAAAAGCAAATATGATTCTAGGTTGTATCAACAGGTGTGTTGTAAGCAAAACTCGTGAAGTCATTCTGCCGCTCTACTCTGCACTAGTTAGGCCTCAGCTGGAGTACTGTGTCCAGTTCTGGGCGCCACATTTCAAGAAAGATGTGGAGAAATTGGAAAGGGTACAGAGAAGAGCGACAAGAATGATTAAAGCTCTAGAGAACATGACCTATGAAGCCAGGCTTCATGAACTGGGCTTGTTTAGTTTGGAAAAAAGAAGATTAAGGGGGGACATGATAGCGGTTTTCAAATATCTAAAAGGGTGTCACAAGGAGGAAGGAGAAAATTTGTTCCTCTTGGTTTCTGAGGACAGGACAAGGAGTAATGGGCTTAAAGTGCAGCAGGGGAGGTTTAGATTGGACATTAGGAAAAAATTCCTAACTGTCAGGGTGGTCAAATATTGGAATAAATTGCCAAGGGAGGTGGTGGAATCTCCCTCTCTGGAGATATTTAAGAACAGGTTAGATAGACATCTGTCAGGGATGGTGTAGGTGGAGCTTGATCCTGCCTTGAGGGCGGGGGGCTGGACTCGATGACCTCTTGAGGTCCCTTCCAGTCCTATTATTCTATGTTTCTATGATTCTATGATTCCCTGGATGGAGTTAGCACTTCCCTCTACAATAGCACTGAAATAGTTTGACACTCCTGCAGGGGGGGGACAGAGTTTGCCTGCACAGTCCTGTACCACTGTGGGCACAACGTACATGTTCCGGGGGCGGGATCTCCAGAAGTGCTGTTCACGGCACAGTGGTATGGCTCCACAGATGTGCTAGCGAAGCTGCGGGATGGGTGTCGGAGAAGCCGTTTCCCTCGGCGTCTCTGTTGCTCCAGGAGCCTGTGTCTATTCTGTTTCATCTGTAGAGATCTCAAAGTCATGTATCATTAACGCTATTTATTTAGCCCTTGTCTGGTTTGTTTGTACTCCTGGGGATGTGGGAGAATGAGGAGGAGTGGGAGAAATCTGAGAACACTGTGTGCAGTGAAAGCAAGATATCAGTTCTTCCCTTAAGATACAAATCTGGCAACATTTCTTGATGATACTTGTTATACAGCAGGATAGAGATGTAAGAATCATAGAAAACTAGAACAGAAGGGACCTCAAGAGATCATCAAATCCAGTCCCCTGCCCTCACGGCAGGACCAAGCACCATCTAGATCATCCCTGATAGATGTCTGTCTAACCTGCTCTTAAATATTTCCAATGATGGAGATTCCACAACCCCCCTAGGCAATTTATTCCAGTGCTTAACCACCCTGACAGTTAGGAAGTTTTTCCTAATGTCCAAACTAAACCTCCTTTGCTGCAGTTTAAGCCCATTGCTTCTTGTCCTATCCTCAGAGGCCAAGGAGAACAATTCCCCCCCTCTCTCCCTGTGACACCCTTTTAGATACCTGAAAACCGTGATCATGTGCCCTCTTGGTCTTCTCTTTTCCCAACTAAACAAGCCCAATTCCTTCAGCCTTCCTTAGAGCTCATGTTTTCTAGACCTTTCATCATTTTTATTGCTCTTCTCTGGACCTTCTCCAATTTCTCCACATCTTTCTTGAAATGTGGTACCCAGAACTGAACACAATACTCTGCCCCTTGAGCTGGTGGTGGATTGAATTAGGGTTGTTCCTTGATTGTCAGTTAACTCTGTGTATCTGTAAAGACGTGAAGATGATGCCTCAAATCCATAATTCTACTCAGAGCATATTTTCAGCCCACTGTCCCCCACAGTACACACATGTGTGGATCTTTACCTGCTCCTTTATCTCCCACCTTCCAGCTTCTCCTCCCCCTTGGTTGGAATAGTGGTTAATCTTCGCAAGCACACAGCATTGGTCTAACTCTGATGGTATTCAAAGCAATGGGGTTATACCCATTCTGAAGATCTCATCTCATCTGAATCCTCCACCCTTCCCGGCACATGTGCTGTGGTCTTCAGTGTTTGTCTCCCGATATGTCTCGGTAGTCACCCAAAATAGAGAAAGCCACTAGAATTAATCACATGAGCTGCAGATTACTGATGGGGCTGTCAGAAAGAGGGAAATTTTTATATATCATACAACTTGCATTTGTTAGCCAGGCACCTAGCAGCTGGGTTCTTGTTACACCCCTGTGCAATTCTCCGTAATGAAATAAGAGATCGTTCTGAAGGTCATTCGAGGCTCACAGTCGCCATCATGTGCTGGACAGTCGTCGGTTGCTGTTGCTGTTGCATGGAAACCTGGTTGTTCAGAGGTGACGTTGTTTTCCTAATTGTGGGTAGTTCATAGATTCATAGACACTCAGGCGAGAAAGGATCGTGTGTATTAATCCAGTCTGCCAACCTGCATATCACAGACCAAAGGAATTGAATTAATTCCTGGAGTAGAGCATATCTTCTAGAAAAGATGATCACTTTCCCTGTAATAGAGAATCCAGTTTCTCCTTAGGTAATTTGTTCCACCGTTTAATTAACCTCGCTGTTAAAAATGTGCATCCTATTTCTGCTCCAAAATTGTCTAGCTTCAGCTTCCAGCTGTTGGGTGTCGTTATACCTGTTCCTTCAGGGCTCTCTCAGATAACTGATTTAACTCCCCAATTTGTTCAGGTGGATAAGCAGGGCCTACTTACCCAGAATGTTTCAAACAGCCCGTTCAGAGATAGCCTCATTCGCTGCAGTTATCGTATTAGTCTGCCACTCACTGAAACGCCTCAGAACCTAATGGTCCAGTTTCATTCTTGTGTATAAAAAACAGGTGCTGTCCAGTGCCAAACTCAAGTGCATTGGGTCGGCCACATTTCTGCCATAGTGCCAATCTTTTGTCTGAATAAATAAATTGAATTCTGACGGGTTTCCACTGGCCGAGTGATTATTCACATATGTGTAAGTGAGGAATGCATCTCCAGAGTTGTGTGTTAGATTGTGCTTTGATACACCTGGAAATGTGTAAATATTCCCCAGGAAATAGGTGTTCTAAATAAAGAAGGGTAAGAAAAAGAACCTGTGAACAGGAATTTAATAACCAGGGAGAACTTTGCTTGTTGAAGAGATTGGGATTTTGCAGTCTAATTTTGTTTATTTTGTTTTTCCGCACAGTTAGCCTGCATACATCTTAATCCTTTAAGCTTTAATTTCACTGTCTGCGTGTGCAGTTTTGTCTGGCCCCGCTACTGACCTCTGGTTTTGTGATTGTATTTATGAGATTCTTTCCCTCTGACTTTTTTTAATTTGTAATGTTGGAAAAGGGTTTTTTGGCCCGGAGCAGTAGTTTAAGGATGTGTAATGTACCACCGGTGTGACCTTTTAATAATCCAGGGCAAAGATTTGGTTTGTGCCCTATCACGTTGTCAGAGGTTGTGGCCTTGACACTCAGGCTGTGTCTAGACTACATGCCATCTCGGCAGAGGCATGTAGATTAGGGTTGTAGGCAAAGGCAAATGAAGCCGCGATTTAAATGATCGCAGCTTCATTTACATTTACATGGCTGCCGCGCTGAGCCGACAAACAGCTGATCAGCTATTTGTCGGCTCGCTGCTAGTCTGGACGTTCCCCCTGTCGACATCAAAGCCCTTTGTCGGCAGCCCCGTTATTCCTCGTGGAATGAGGTTTACCGGGGCTGCCGACAAAGGGCTTTGATGTCGACAGGGGGAATGTCCAGACTAGCGGCGAGCCGACAAACAGCTGACCAGCTGTTTGTCGGCACAGCGCGGCAGCCATGTAAATGTAAATGAAGCCGCGATCATTTAAATCGCGGCTTCATTTACCTTTGCTGAACAAACAAATCTACATGCCTCTGCCGACAGAGGCATGTAGTGTAGACGTACCCTGATCAGTTAGTCAGTCAATGTAGCTCTGGCAAAAATACCATACCCACGCCACTTAAATACTTCTGGTCACAGCCAGTTGCTAGAGCATCTCAGCTAAAGACGACTGAGTTCGTTCATAGCCAGCAATAAGATATATAGTCAGTATATAGCCAGGACCAGTTTTTAACAGGACTCCTCAAAGGATCTGGCCCTGAGAAGTTGTGATAAATGCAAACTGGCCCCTAAGGGAAACATCCAAATAGGGACACAGCGATGTGCATGAAACCTCATCTGAGACTGGGGAGAAGGGAGTATTGTTCATTACATACCATAGCAGGGGACAAAATCCGAAAAGGGGCCACAGCAGGAGAGCAGGAAGGGGTGTCAGAACTAGGGGGCATCATCTGATATAAATACATTGGACCAGGAGCTGCAAAGTGACCGCAGATGCAGCTGCTGCCGTTTCCTTTACATGTTGCCCTTTGTCAGTCCCCGTAATACACGAGGTTCGAAGGGATGCCGGAAAGGATGAGACCACAACTGGGGGTTTCAAAAAGAACAAACTGATTTTATTTTGATGGCGCCAGACAATCATCAGAACAAAAATTAAACAGATTGCCAGACAACACAAAACAATTCCCTGAGGCTTTTCTAAATCACAATAATTCCCAATAACTGCCCAGGGGTTAGGAACAGTTGAATTAACACTGGTATTATCCATAGGGCTGACTATTTACACAACTTTATACAAGGAAACAGTAAAAAACCTAAACCACAACTATTTATAAACTAACTTAGTAACTTTTTAGCTACTGTCACTTGGCAAGCAATAAGGACAACTAAAAAATCAATTAGGATAGGGATGATGGTGGGAGGGGGGGGGTTATACCAGTTCTGGAGACAGCAGGAACACAAGTACCGGTCACACGCTCATAAACTGTCTCCACTCGGGTCGACCAACTCGGAGTACGCTCAGTAAGACTCAAGAGCGGGGGGTGCAAGGCGTCTGGGTGATCAGGCCAGGCGTTCACTCAATGCGAATCCCCAGTGAGAGAGGGGCTGCCTGCCTGTTTTATTGCCTGTGAACTTATCACCCCATAGGTTGGTTTTTGCTGCAGTGGGTGGAGTAGCAGGCCTGAGCACCAGTCAGCCCACTGGCTGATCTGTTACTGCAATGGGTGGAGCGAGCAGGGGAAGATTATTAATTTACATGCCCTTATATGGAAAACACTCCACCTCACAGACAGAGCCCCCTATACCAGCCTCAGAGGTATTACAGGCTATGGCTCCCTGCGACGGGCAGCCATTCCTGATGTTCTGTCTCGGACACCCTTTAGCTGTCCCGGAGTATTGCTGGGCACTGGGGCATTTTCCAACTCTGACCAGCGCTGCCCTCGTGACATGGAGAATCTGCATTTTCCCTCTTTTCCCTGCTTTTCTAGAATTGTATTTTCTCAATGTGTCTCCTGTGAACAGACCCTCCCCCCACCAAATGGACACTCACTGACTGTAAATGCAGCAGAATCTTTTTGGTACTGTATTCTCACAAGAAGGCTCCTTTTTCTCAAGATACTCACCCATGCGATGCAGCACTGGTGATTTCACAGAGTCAGGCCAAAACCAAATGATCCGGCAAGTTAGGTTTCCCTTCAGCTTCCACTCCCTGTGTAATGAGCATTGCAGCCATGGGAATGGAATGATTATTGATTTATGCTGAAATTGTGCCAGGCAAAACGCTCTTTACCTGGTGTAAAAACTAATGGAGATACTTGTTTTCCTAGTTCTATAGGTGACGTTCTCCACACGGCTGCTTTTGTCCCTTCCACTCAAGCTCTGCCAAAGGAGTCCCTGAAATCTCCTTTTTACAGGTGATATCACGTTTGTTCCTTGAAGAAGAGACTCTCTAAAGAGTTAGATGTGGAGTTCCAATAAGCACTCAAAGACATTTTATGCTTCTCTGACTCTTTTCGAATTAGAGGGACGAGGCGGGTGAGGTAATCTCTCTTCTAAAACCAACTTCATCTCTGACAGGGACAAGCTTTTGAACTCCACAGAGTTGTTCTTCTGGTGTGATGAGTTCAAAAAATGGTCTTTTTCACCAACAAAAGTTGGTCCAATTAAAGGTATTGCCTCACCTGCCTTCTCTCGCTGTCTCTCTCTCATATTGGGGCCAATATGGCTACAAGAACACTGCAAACATCTTCTCAAATTACCCACCCTGCTTGAGAACAGCCCCTACGCCAGGACTTCTGAACTTTGGCCCAATTCAGCAAAATCCCAGTAGCAGATCAGAGATGATTTGGAGCAAGGATAGGCTGAAGGCTCTTTCCATTTTGCAGTCACTTTGCACTTCTGGTTTGTGTCCCTTCCATATTCTTCACCCACCATGGCTACCTCTGACCCCTTCCCTAATCCAAACCTCAGTGTCCACATGATGGCAGAGTCCAAAGGGGTGGGCTTTGACAGTATCATGGGGCTGTGATGGTATTGGCTTGCTTGGGGCTGGGTGGGCACAGATCAGGATGCTTCCTTATCAACGTGGCTCCCTCTGTCACGGCAACCATTCAAGTCAAGACTATGGCCCCATTCTCACGAGGAGGTTGGTGGGGCTCCCAGTCCAGGTGGGCTGGGGGAGTCAGCTGGAAACATAGTATCTCAAATTGTCTCCTCCTAGCATCTGGGTCCAAGGTGGTTGAGACTAGAGGGACCACTGGCTGGGCATTTCCCCACTCATGGTCTCCCCTCTAATGGGGCCTTCCTTGAACCTCTCAAGTTCTATGCACTTGGGAACCAAGGCTGAGTGGGATAGTCTGCTGGTGTGGGAGAAGCAACTATATCTGTATAGTGTGGGCAGCTAGTCTGAGAGCAGGAGAGTGAACTACAGACATTAAAAGAAGCTGATGCCAAATGCCACGAAAGCCATGCAGCTAGAGAAAGACCCTCCAAGGGGAACGCTCAGAAAGTCCAGTCCCAGCTCTTTCAAGGTAGCAGAGTGGCCCCATGTGCTAGGAAGGGAAGTTGGATAATCAATGTCTGCTGTGCCATTCTTAGCTCTTCTGCTTTGCATTTGCATAGTGGTTTGACAGATGTCTCATCTCTAGTTCTCCACCTGAAAAATGAGACAGGTTGAATCTGTCTTGTCCGACACTCTCTGATCCGGCAACATCCGTGATCCGGCGTGATGTTAGTGAGCCAGATGTCCACTTATCGTGGGTGTGGCCAAGTTTGCCGTGGTCCCATAAAGTTTGTTTACAGCCACCAGTCCTGGCTCTCAGTGTTCGGTGCTATTATTTAGCTCTAATTTACCCCTACGTGTCTTCTCAGAGCCCAGTCAGCAGTGGAGGGGATGGCAATGCATCTCTTTTCTGGACAACAGTGTTGCCTTGTTGGTGCTTCATGTGTGGAGAGACACGGGCAAAGGGCCCTGAGAGATTGTGCTCTTCTTTGCTTCACTTTGCACACAAAGCTCCATGGTGTTTGAGTGGTGTGAAGGATCCATAAGCAACTTTTGGGCTATGTCTAGACTGCAAGCCTCTTTCGAAAGAGGCTCTTTCGAAAGATACTTTCGAAAGAGCCTCTTTCGAAAGAGAGCGTCTAGACTGCACGTTGAACTTTCGAAAAAGCGGCTTGCTTTTTCGAAAGAAAGCATCCAGTGAGTCTGGATGCTCTCTTTCGAAGAAGCCCTATTTACATTGAAGAACGCCTTCTTTCGAAAGTTCCTCTTTCGAAAGAAGGCGTTCTTCCTCGTGAAATGAGGTTTACCGCCATCAAAAGAAAAGCCACGTTCTTTCGATTTAATTTCGAAAGAACGCGGCTTGAGTCTGTACGCAGGGGAAGTTTTTTCGAAAAAAGGCTACTTTTTTCGAAAAAACCCCTGAGTCTGGACACAGCCTTGAAGTCTGTTCTCCTTCCTGGATTGGTTTTAATCCCCACCTATAACTGGAGAACCAGGTTTGAACAAACCTAATAATGCTCAGCAGGAGCTACCCCGTTTGGCTTGGGTTTGGGTGGCATGCCTGTGAAATGGTTTTTTACGTGATTTCCACCCAAAACAATAAGGGTGGGAAACCTGCTGCAAAGTTGAGCTGTTCAGCAGAAGTTTGGGCACAGGTCCAATAGCAGCCCACTGGATCACGTTGGTTAACAGTACAGTCTAGTTTGCAGGGGCCTAGCCTTCTTCCAGACATTGTATCACTGTGTCAAATCAAGCTGTTACTTCTTTCAACAAATAGCTGTCAGGAAAAGCACCACTCGTCTCAGGTAGATATTTTAATTTTCTGCTTGGATTCACTGAGCAGCTGTGATTTCTCCTCTTTGGACTGTTGCTTGGATTTGCATAAGGCCATTAAGGACTGTTAATGATGTTTATCACCAGTACAGCTGCCATTTATATTTGCGTGGCGTACGTAGAATTAAACATCACTAATATTACTAATTATTATTAGCAGGGCAATTAACGATCCTAAAACCAACCTGCAGGGTAAAGATTTCCCAACGTACTCTTCCAAACCCGAACCACTGTTGCAACTTTGCTCACGTTAACTGTCAGAATGGTTGCTGTGCAATTGAATTTGAAAAGTCTGGGGTCTAACTCTTTATTCCAAGCTCCTTAGGAAAAGGCGGGGAGGGAGGGTTCAGGACAGGATTGAAAGTGATGCAGCATTTTAACAGCATTTGCTGCTTCGTGGGTAGATTTGCCCCTCCCCCCATTTTCATATGAAGTTTAGCATGCTGCGGGGTCTATATGAAGGATTCTGTAGGGCCATACACAGCGGGGGACATTCCCTGGGGGGTTCCGAATTCAGCTCTTGCTGAGCCCTGTGGGCAGGCGAGGACAAATCTAAATTCACTGCCGCTTAGATTGTAAGCTCTTTGGGGCACGGGGCCACCTTTTGGTTGTGTGTTTGTACAGCACCTAGCGCAGGCCTGGGACAGGACTGGAGGCACTTGGCATTAGGGTAACACAAATAATAATGACAAGTAGACTCTCCCATCCTTGCCTTGCTCCAAGGAGGCATGCCATGGTCACGTTTCCTGTCTCGGGAGCTGTCCAGGGCGCGGCATTGTATTGGAGCTGTGCTCTGCCTCTACAGACCTAGTGTTGGGGACAGATTGGTTTGGATCTCCCCTCTTTCGGCAGCATTGTCACGGCGGGACCTGTCTCTAGTACACTTTCCTTCATTTTCTCTAAAGAACCTGTTTGTTGACGCAATCACCTTTCTTGTTTTGCCTGCGATTAGCAGTGGGGAAGTGGCTTGAATCTGGAATTGGGGGAAGAGAGCTATCCAACCACGTGCAGTGGGAAATGGATTGCTATTATTATTATAGTTCAGCAGTGCCTAGAGGGCAACTAGATCACAGCCCTTTTGTGCTGGGTATGGTACAGGCTTATAGTGAATGATAAGATACGCAAGTGGGCCGAGAGGGGGGTTATGAGAGGAAGGATGATGTTCTTAACCAGTTCTTAGCCAGAAGAAGTGCAGTCCTGGACCACATATCAAATTCTTGGAGAGCCCACCTCCCATCAGAAATTATTGTCCACCCCTGGTTTACATGTTAAAATCTATGTCCATGTAGTCATAGTTAATTGTACATGCAGTCTCCCATACTCATGGGCTTTGCTTTACTAGTATTACCTAAACTTTAGTGCTGTGCACTAGATCTCAGCTAGGGGAACCCAGTAAACTAAGTGTTCTCTCTCACTTTTTCTCTCTACCCCTCCCTCTGTCTCTGTCTCTGTCTCTGTCTCAATTTTCTTTCTTCCTTTTCTCCTCCTACAAAGGGAAAAACATTAGCAGACTCCTTTGAGACATCGGCCCTATGGGGGCTGTATATCAGAATGTGTGTGTGTGCTTGTGCGCACTTGATCAGAGATTTTGGCTATGTCTAGACTGCAGGCTTCTTTTGGAAGAAGCTTTTCTGGAAGAAATCTTCAGAAAAAAAGCGTCTACCCAGCAAAAGTGCACCAAAAAAGCGATCTGCTTTTTTGAAAGATAGCCTCCACACTGAATGGACGCTCTCTCACATTTCAGCTGTGATTACTGTGGACCGAGTGGCCACCAGGGCACCTGTGCTTTTTCCTCTTTCCTTTTCTTTCGAAAGAACTCCCTCTTCCCCATCCACACACACCTCTTTCCGAAAAAGACTTCTTCCTTGTGGAAAGAGGTTTACCAATGTCAGGAAAAAAAAACCCTTTTCTTTCGATTTTTTTCAAAAGAACACAATTGCAGTGTGGACGTAAGTGAAGGTTTTTTTTGGAAAAATGGCCGTTTTTCCGAAAAAACTCTGCAGTGTGGACATAGCCTTTGTCAGCAGGGTCCAATGTGTTTGTAGTCTTGGCAGCAGTAATTAAAAAGAGGAGAGTCTTGACCCTGGTCTGGCTGTAGCTGGAAGTAATGTCTTCCTTTCTTGCTAATTAGTTCCCACCCTCGCAAATGCTGTCATGCCTTGTGCATCTTCCTTTCCTGTGCTGTAGGGTTCTATTCAATGACTGAGCAGTGTAAAGCAGCGGTACTCAGCCTGACGCTTGCAAGCCACAAATGGCTCTTTAATGTGTCTCTTGTGACTCTTTGCAACACGTGATATTAAAACATCACGGCTGTGTATACACTGGGCCACTTATTCCGGAAAAGCAGCCGCTTTTCTGGAATAAGCTGCGAGCTGTCTACACTGGCCCCTTGAATTTCCGGAAAAGCACTGACGATTTACTGTAAGAAATCAGCTGCTTTTCCGGAAAAACTATGCTGCTCCCGCTCGGGCAAAAGTCCTTTTTCCGGAAAACTGTTCCGGAAAAGGGCCAGTGTAGACAGTACATTAGTCTTTTCCGCAAAAAAAGCCCCGATCGCGAAAATGATGATCGGGACTTTTTTCCGGAAAAGCGCGTCTACATTGGCCACAGACGCTTTTCTGGAAAAAGGGCTTTTTCAGAAAAGCAGCCTGCCAGTGTAGACGCTCTTTTTCCAGAAATACTTATAACGGAAAACTGTTCCATTTTAAGCATTTCCGGAAATTCATGCCAGTGTAGTTATTGTAATCATGCCCACGTGATTTAATTATTAGCCAATCAGAATGCTTAGCCAGTTGTAGTTGATAAATAATAATGGTTCAGTCATTTTGTTTTGAGAATAATATGTGTATAAAACCAACTATTTCTCTATCATACTGTTTCAATATGAATAGATAGCACTGTGATCAATGAAACAATGAATTCACATTACTGTGGGTCTTTGGGCTAATGTGGATCATTACAGGCATTCCCCGGGTTACGTACAAGATAGGGACTGTAGGTTTGTTCTTAAGTTGAATTTGTATGTAAGTGGGAACTGGTACATATTGTAGGGGAAACTCTAGCCAAACATTTCTCCAGAGCTCAGTTTTATTCTCCCACACCTCACTTCCCTCAGTCCTTTATTCTCAATCTGAGGTGTCTGCTGAGAAAAGCCGCTCCGCATCTCCCTGGTCTGCTGGGGCGGGCGCTATCTTCGCGTCTCCCTGGTCTGCTGAGGGGAAGCAGCTAGTGCGGGTTTGCCTCACCCCGTTTGTAAGTAGGGAACCGATGTAAGTCGGATCCATGTAACCCGGGGACTGCCTGTAATTCGATTCCTGGACCACTGAGGTCTACAAGCTCAAGATAAAAAACCTGCACTGTAGAGAAAAGAAAAGAAAAGAAAAGAAAAGAAAAGAAAAGAAAAGAAAAGAAAAGAAAAGAAAAACTATTTCCTGTTTTCCTTTTTCTGGAGTTTTCCTCTGCATATCATTTCTGTCCTTACTCTCGCTATTGCTCGCCAAAGATTTCTTCACCATGGGACACTTGGCCTGGCTGAGCCAAATGTGGGTTGCAGGAGCATTTGTGATCAGTCCCCGAGGGGAACTTTTCCGTGCTGGGTGGACTGACAAGTTGGTGCTTATATTGCTGTGGTTACTATGGTTGCAGTGCATAACCTAACTGGCAACACTAGGAATTAAGTTGTCTCTTGGATATATTAAGATGTATGTGTCAGCCTGTGAAAGGTTTCAAAATGCAACTAACAGCCCTTTACGTTTTCCACAATAACTCTTTAGGGGTTGGCCATAAAGAGACAAGGAGAGTCACTTATTTTTAACTGAGCAATCTGCGATGGCTTAGTTACGCTTCGGCTGAGCCCTGTAATGAAATTCTTCACCTTGCAGAGAAATATAGGGCCAGATTCTCTGATCCACCCCATTCCCATTGCAGGTTCCAGCTGCACAAAGGAAACTGAATTGAGCCATATATGGTCTGAAGAGAATGTACAGGGATGGAGGGGTTATCAGCAGTCATAAATCTGCTGTAACCTGTGCCATCCCCACTCCCAACCTAGATGGAGCAAAATCTTGGCTTGACTTCACAATAGCAGTGTAGATTTGCCATGACCTATGTGAAAAATGAACTCCATGTATAAGCCCAATTCCTTATATGGGCGCCACTCAACTTGGCATCAGAAATCCAGCTAGGTTCTTTCCAGCTTTTAAAGCATCTCCAATAATACAGATTCTGCCTGTTTGTAATCCCCCAGGAGTTAATGGGTTTGCTCAGATGTGCTGTGGGGCAGAAATCCCATAGCATCTGTGGGACAGCATAGCTGTATAGGAGAGTATGTTGGACCTTCCAGGCTGTTATTACAAATGACAACCCATGAGCAAAGTAAAGCCAGCTTAACTTTCAGATTCCAGGCTGAGCTGGACCTGTGAAGCTTACATAAGGGCTACGTCTACACTGGCATGAATTTCCGAAAATGCTTTTAACGGAAAAGTTTTCCATTAAAAGCTTTTTCGGAAAAGCACATCTAGATTGGCAGGACGCTTTTCCGGAAAAGCACTATTTCTGGAAAAGCGTCCGTGGCCAATCTAGACGCGCTTTTCCACAAAAAAGCCCCGATCGTCATTTTCGCGATCGGGGCTTTTTTTGCGGAAAACAAATCTCAGCTGTCTACACTGGCCCTTTTCCGGAACAGTTTTCTGGAAAAAGACTTTTGCCCAAATGGGAGCAGCATAGTTTTTCCAGAAAAGCACTGATGATTTTACATTAGATCGTCAGTGCTTTTCCGGAAATTCAAGTGGCCAGTGTAGACAGCTGGCAAGTTTTTCCGGAAAAGCGGCTGATTTTCCGGAATAACTTGCCAGTGTAGACACAGCCAAGGAGTTCACCCAAAAAAATCTTTGGGAATCAGTGGAGTCAGGTGTTATCCCTGTGTGACGTGGTGATCATTTGTTAAATGTCAGTTCCGGCACTCACTTTTTTATTTGGCAAATGATAGAAATGTTACCCCATCTTCAAGAAACATCAGTGGTTAAAGGGGTAAAATGTGCAGCCCTGAAGAACAAAGTTAAGAGAGTAAATTTAATTTTATAAACTTCTTATAAAAATGGAAACTTAACATCCAACAAGGAAGCTCTAGAAAATGATGGAGAAACTTATCTCGGAGCCTAAATCTGGATTTAGGAGCATACCTCTAGGGACTTAGAATTCAGGTTTTTCCATCATAACCTGCAGCCGTGCACATACGCGTGTGCATGAAGGCAGAGCTCCGCTGGTGTAAATCTCATCTGACCCTCCAACTACATGACCCCACTTCTCATTTAAAACACAGGTTCTTTACATGGCTCGGGCAGTGTCAGGAAACGTTCACCTGAGCATAAATTACACGTACACCTGCTTATAGAGTCACCGTGGAAAGAGACTTTCGGGTATGACTTTTCAAACTATTTAAAGCCTGACAAATGCCAGTCATGTCAGGGTTAATACCAGAGAACGCTGGGGAACTGGTTTATTTCAGCTTTCTGCAATGGGACCTTTTGTCTAGGTGCGGCAGGATGAAAACGAAGCTGCTGTTGGATTAGATTGAATTCTTGCACAAGCATGACTTGAGGAAGTGGCTGGGCACCAGATTGCTGGTGTAAACGGGCCCCGCTCCAATGACTTCTCCGGAGCAGTGCTGATGAACGCCAGCGAAGGATCTGGCCCAGACTGTTTGAAGTTACACTCGAGAAATGGAAAATAAAGATTTGAGGAGACAGCTGCGGGGACGTCCTAGGCTGTAAAAAAAACCAGAGCAGAGTTTAGCAGATTGTAGATGTTACAGCCCCGTGACTGCTTTTAATCTGCCCTTTTAAGATTTCGCTAATGAAGTCAAGGACTGAATTACTCAGTGGCTTTTCTCTTCCCCAATCCTAGTTCCTGTCTAAATTGGCCCCCAGTGACCCAAATTACTTCCGATTGCTGAACCTTTGAAAGGTGTTGAGTGGAAGGAACTAGGCAGCCATCCTGTTTTATCCTCTGTTCAAAGTGAATTGCATGTCCTTTTCTTCCTAAGGCTCGTCTTCACGGCACTGCTAGCTTGAGGTATAACACAGGTCCTGCCCTTAATACAACCCCTGACCTCACAGTGAATTCTCTAAAGGTACGACTATACTACATGCTTCTTTCGAAAGAAGCTTTTTCAAAAGAATCTTTCGAAAAAGCTTCTTTTGAAAGAGATCGTCTAGACAGACACAAATTTTTCGAAAAGGCGATACACTTTTTTGAAAGACAGCACCCAGGCAATCTGGATGCTCGCTTTCAAAAAAGCCCTATTTGTGGTCAAGAACGTCTTTTTTCAAAAGAGCTCTTTTCAAAAGAGGTGTTCTTCCTCATAAAATGGAAAAAATGCCGCGTTCTTTCAATTTAATTTCAAAAGAACGCAGCAGCAGTCTAGACGCAGGTGAAGTTTTTTAGAAAAAAAAGCCACTTTAAAAAAAAAAAAACCTGTAGTCTAGACATAGCCTAAGCCCTGGTCTGCACTAGGGAGTTATTTCAAAATAACCCTCCTTATTTCAAAATAATAAGTGGAGCATCCACATTACTTAGCCCGTTGTTTCGAAATAACAGGCTGTTTCTTTTTGAAATCTGTATTCCTGCTTTCTTTGGGGAATAACACTAATTTTGAAATAGTCATTTTAAAATAAAGGTAGTATGGATGCTCTGCTGCTGCTATTTCGAAATAACAACTCCCCAGAGCATTTTGAACTGTTTACTCCCCGGTGCTCCCTGGGGCTCTAAGTCGAGGTAGCGGGTCCACGTTAAGGGAGCCTGCCTGGGACTAATTTCAAGGCTCCCCTATAGTGAAGACACACTGGTTCGATTTTGTTATTTCGGGAGTTATTATTTCGAATTTAGTTACTTCGAAATAGTTTCCTAGTGTAGACACGCCCTAACTCGAGGGACTCACATAGCTGTCCCGGAGAGTACAGCTTCACCATCTGCCCGTGCTGCACAGACGTAACTGAGGGCAGAATTCAGTTCATCGCCTCGGGTTTTGTGCCTCTGAAGAGTAGTGGGCCAGCTTGCACTAAGACGTGACAGTCCCTCCTTGTGGACATACAGGGCTTGTGATGATGAGAGCCCGGCTCACTCCTCCTTATCTACATGTTTTCTCAGGTGGTTGCGCTGTCTTCGTGGAGTCTGCTGCGAGATTCAATCTACTACACACTCTCTGTTGTTGCCCTCATTGTGGTAAGTTTTTGAAGGCTGTTATAGAAAAGCTAATTCTCTCCTGTGGGCTTGTGTAGAAAAGTTCATTCTTTCCTGTGGGCCACATCGGGATTGTCACCAGGGTGCGCGCCCCAATACTATAGGGGAAGGGAACTGTGAGCCTCGAGGGCCGGATCCAGGCAAGCCAGAAGCTGCATCCAGCCCCCAAGCCTTAGGTTCCCCACTCAATGGCCTGACATCCAACAATTAACCCTTTTCAGCTCCCATCCTGTGCAGCGAGAAATGTGAGTGCTCAGACTTGCTGAAAGCCAGGCTGCAAAGGGAAGCCATACTCACGTAAGACTGGAAATGTAAAAACGGCTGCAGTTACATGTGACGTTTTCAGCCAGGCTCACACAAAATCAGGAAATAACAAAAGCGAAGTTTCCCAGAGAAAATCTACATGTTTGTTTCCTTCTATAACATCACGGTCATCTTGGACATGCAGCCTAAAATAAACCAACCCCTACCAAACTGGGGACAGAGCAATGGGGATCTTCTCATATTCACTTTAATATATTTCAAAGGTCAAGTAAGCATGGCGGTGAGAAGAGAAATGTTTGCAATTCCAGAATTTGTGTGATTGTAACTAGGCAACGCTAAAGTTTCCTGGCTGTATTTTCCTTCACCATATGCATGTGCCTGCATACTGGGTACATATTCCATGTTCATAGCTCGTCCCTCCCCTTGAGACTCCCAGAAAAGAGTTTGCCTCAACTTGTTTGTGCTTTGCAATCTCAGCGCTGCAAGGTCAGCCTTCTGCAATTGATGAAAAATAGCTTGTTTTCAATCTGATTCATACCTCCACTCCGGTGCAGGAATAAAAGCCAATGACAGGAATGATGTGTGAAACAAAAGCTGCTTTGTTACTTCCACAGCTGGAGAATAATGAAGCACGAGAAAGTGGCTTTTGAACAATAAACCAACCACCCCATATATTGTAAAAAATTACCTCCCACGGGCAGAAAGGACATATGCAACATTCTCAGATGTTTGATTGATGCATTTGTTTATTTTTAATCCAAGAGGAAGCGTGGTTGTAGAAAGCTGCTTTGCTTCTCACCTGATGGGGTTTTCGTTTGCAGGAGAGTTGCAAACCAATTGGGGTGTGGGTGAGGTTTTTCAAGTTTCCCAGTGGTCTTTAATGACAGCTTTATTTTTGGCTGCTTCTCGGCATCCTAACAATGGCCTGATACAATCATACCTTGTGTGTCATATCTAGCGTGTTCCTTTAATTGGGTATGTAGCTAGAAACTCAGACCATGAAACAAAACTGCCTATAAATAAAGTATACACTACTCTTCTGTTCTGGTTCCTTCTTTCTTCCCTCCCTAGCTATGTCTTCCATGGAGGGTTATTCTTTGTGGCTACAGAGCTACAAAAGTCCTGTTCTTCACTCCAAAGTCTTCGGATATTTTTACTCCTTCCCAGGCCTCAGCAGCTCCTTGCTATCAATAGGGCTATGCCAATAGCCATTTGTTAAATGCATCTAAAGGGAAATGGCAGAACGGGGAGATATGCCTTCATTTTGAGAATTTCCCTTATCCCGTTAGCCATGTAGAAACCCCTCTACTTGATGTTTTCTCAGTGGGCATTAAAATACCTTGTTAGATCAAACAGGGTCAGGTTTAGGTGGTAGCTCTTGTTCAGTTGTTAAAATACATAGCCTGCCTTCCTCCCTTCTGAGACCCCCATCTCCCCCTAGAGACAACCACCTGACAAAGAAAACACCATCACCTTAACCCTGCCCCATGGGGGATGCTTGCCTTCCAGCCTCTCCTACCACAGAAGAAAGTGGGTGATGCCTAAGGACTATCCCAAAAGGATGCTCGCTGTGATTACTTTGGTGGTAGATAGCTCAGGGAAGGGAGTGGAGGGAAATCTAGCCTCACACTGAAGCAGAATGAGGGGTTTGTGGTCTATGGTGTTGTGGGGGGGGGGGGGGGGGGTAAGTGCCACTGAGTGAAGGAGTAAAGAGCATGTCCCGCTAGGTGTTTTAACTTTTCATTTCTTTACTTTTGAGATGTTGCATCAGGTTGGTTACACATGCTGCACCCTCACATGCTCTGTCCTATAGCATTGAATGCCTGAATGTTAAATAGTGTTACTCAGTTATGAAGGAATATGAAAACCTCCTTGGCACAAAACTTCCAGAGTAAAATGCAGGACCACGAAATCAAAAAGGGAGAACACCCACTTACTTCAATGAGGCGAGGATTTCCCATACAACCGTTCTTTCTTAGTGCCGTTCAGCATATGTGAAATTGTACTCGTCACAAATTGCACTTGGGTAGCACCTTCCGTTTGCGAGGCATGTACATGCATGAAGGAATTCGGCCTCAGCACATTCCCATAAGATGAGCTGAGACAAGGCAGTGTCTTCAGGCCCACACACGGCCTTTTCCCCACCATGCAGGGTGACTTATGGACAGACAATAATGACATAGTTCATACTAGTGGATGGTCTGTGATTTGAAGTGAACCAGCCCCTCTCCTGCATTCCCCAGATACGGGCATGTTGACACGAACCTTTATTTCACATTAACCATGAAAATAACCAGATTAATGGCATAGTGAAGAAAAGTGGAAAATTTCACAAAATACCAGTGCAGGCTAGTTCTAGTTATAACTGATCAGTCTTCCTCTACCAGTCATCTGAATGTTCCCTCAGACATTTTTTTTCTATGAGATAAAATGAGTTTCTTGGACATTGAAAGAAGAAAATACATTTTCTTGGGTTAAAATAAATGAATCACATACAATTATTGTCAGTTTTGAGACAGGAATGTATAAAAGCCAGAAATGTCCAAGCAGATCCCAGTTCAACAACGGACTTAAGAACATTAAGTGCATCCCTACTCAGCAAAACATGTAAGTCCCTTTGACTTAATTGGGACTCAGGATACATCTAGACAGCGGGGGTTTTCCGGGATATCGGAGGTATCCTGGAAAAACTCTGCCGTGTCCAGGGAACAAACACATTTGCTCTTCCAATTTTTTTTTTGCGGAAGAGCAAATGCGCTCTTTCGAGGAGCCCTGTACACCTTGTTCTATGAAGAATAAGGGCTCCTCCGAAAGAGGAGTCTTTTCCGCCATTTGACCCCGTCTAGATGGGTCCAAATGGTGGAAAAGCCTCTTCCGGAAAAGCAATCAGAAAAAGCTATGCAAATTAAGGAGCGCGATTTGCATAGATTTTTCCTACAAAAGGCTATAGTGTAGACCTAGCCTTAGGCTCATGCTTAACTTTTAGCATCGTTTATGATCTTTTGTTCTTTTAACAAATGGATGGTGCTGATCTCCTAGCTGTGACTGCTCCATCGTGGCTTTCGCTAACCATATATGGTCTGTGGGAAAATAAATATGTTCCCATTCATATTGAGTATTTTAAAGTTAGGGGTCTAACATTAAATCACTTAAGAATCTAGGGTCCACCAGTGTAAACTGGCATGGATTAATTCACACCGGCTGAGCAGTTGGCTCTGTAACTCTTTTTTCCAAATAAAAACTGCACCCAGACCTTCTTTTAATTAGTGGTTGGCAAAAGAACATCTAATTCCTCAAACTATGTCAAAGTTAGCCTGCGGCTTGCCTTAAGATGAAAAAATTCAGAACTTCCGAATTTTAAAGGGACACTAGCCCAGATCCTCAGAAGCATTTAAGTTCCTAACTCCCGTGGATTTCTATAAGTGTTAGGTACCTAAATGCCCTAGAAGATGTGGGCCACTGTCAAAACTGTTAGGCCAAAACCTGTGGCCTACAGCTTATTTTCCTTTTTAATCACAGAGGTGAGTGTGTGTGCTTCTGTGTCCTGTTGCACCACAACTATTGTTGCCATATCAAAGCCTGGTGAGTGTGAGCGATAACCTGTGATGTTCATAATATATCACAGCCATTTTATCATCTGATAAGTAATGTCACTGATTACATTGCAAATGAAGAGGCTTGCTGTTTACAGAGTGTTCAGGCTAAGAGAGTGTTTCCTTTTCCCTGGGTTGTTCTCTGGTACCATACTAGTGCTTTTGCATGGCGTTTTCCTAATGAAACCACATGTCTTCATGCCATGTACAGAGGAGAGCAAATAACAAGCCATGAAGCTTTAGAGCAGCTGAGCTAAACATTCCCTCCCATCCAATAAGTTAAAACCAAAAACACCAGCCAGGGATTTCCTGGGATCTCAGGTTGTAGGGTGGCTGTGGCCTGAGGCTGCGGAGCTCACGGCCCAGCTGGCACTGATGTGGCAGTGCATCGACACTCAGCTGTTTTGGGATGATGCCCCTGATCCCACGCTGCTGTCAACATGTCGGCTATGCAGCGCTGGAGACTTGTCAGGGCCACATTCTAACAAATGCGACACCGAGCTAAAGGGTAAAAACCAGGAGGCCGTTTTCCTAGCTGTCTGGTAAGATAAAATATGCCGCATGATGTAAGTGTCCAGCAGAACAGGAGGGCTGGAGAAAGCAGGCACTTTGGCAGGACAGGCAACTCCACGCGGCACAGCTGTCCTCCTGGCGTTGTGTTCTCCCAGCATCCTGTCACGGCACATTACAATGCCATACCCATGCCACCACCTGAAAACAGTTTTGAAATGAAGCCTGTAGTTGTGGGTGACAGGAACCGGCACTGAAGATGTCCATTTGGTGTGGGGAAAAACTGGCACCTCCAACCATCACTAGTGGGGTATCTACTGGCATTCTTTCCTTCACATCTCTGCTCGCCCAGAGGCCCTGGTGAAAATAAGCGACGGAGCGTGAGTGCCATCTAGTGGTGACTGGGAAGAGCTAACCCTTAAGTTGCTGCTTTAAAAAGTCCAGTGTCACCGCTTTGTGACATGATGTTATTGTTATCTGGGAAGATATGACACTTGGAGAAACAACATATTCCTTGCCCCCAAAAGCTTTGAGCGGTGTTATTGTATAGTAGGAATGGCAGGTGCTCAACACTTTTGAAAATCAGACCCTGGCAGCAGATTCTTAGCTGGTATAAAACACATGTAGCCTTCATTCGCTTCACTGGAGTGTGCTGATTTATATCGGCTGATGGGGAACCGCCCTTCTTCCCAAGGCATATGTTTATATCATGATTTCCATGGGACACCCGGTTTCTCCCATAACTTCATGTGCTTTGCTGCATGTTCAGGCAGCAGGGTATTTTCAGCTGTCATGTACGCTGTCACGTTTCATGGATAACGTGCCTTTTTTTTTTAATTTCCCACAGTTTATTTATGATGAAATCGTTACTTGGTAAGTGTATCCAGCTGTCTAATTTCTTTCTTGTCACTGTCTGATTATATTGCTGAAAAGTCAGGGTTAATGAGCGTGGGGAAAGCTAAAATTCTGTAGAGCAATTCAGGCTCCAATTTCCTGCTCCGCAGGAAACCCAATTAGCAGGTGGACTGGCATAACTCATTTTGTGAGCTAGGGAGGAATGCCCAGGAGAGGTTCATTCACAGCCTCCCCTGATGCAGGGAGGCAGCAGTGTCAAACTGCACCCTCTGTCCTCCCACATTCGCTCCCCAGAGGAAGTGCTGTCTACGTGGGCAAACTGGCCATACGGCATGGCCTTTAGTCACAGGTCTGCTGCCAGGGTGAGGTCACAGTGACTGGCAAGGGGCAGTGAAAGCCAGAGGGAAATGCCATGAAACATGAGCATTAGAAACTGTCTTCTCTAAGTTTGTCCAAATGTTTGAACTTGTACAAAGAAATGGAATAAAATGTATCTTTGTAAGAGCGATGTTAAAAACACAGTGACCTGAGAGAGCATGAAAAGGACAAAGGCCAGTTAAAAATCATGTACCTATGTTATTGATAACAATGTAGCTTAATACCGCTGAAAATGGAAAAATCTAATTTACTTTCCGCTGCTTCCTCTGTTTGTTTGCTGCGTCTCCCTCAGATTGGACAATGATGTTAAGCAGTTTAACTTTTGCTCATAGTCAGTTTATTTTCATTGTCAGGTTTTCTGTAATGCTTGGGTTGCAAACACTGCAGGGAGTTGCGGAGTTTTAACTTGTTCCCCCAGGGTGTTTACTTTTAATTGAATGGAGACGTTTCTACAGTTTTGCAGAGTTTTTGTTGCTGTTGTTGCTGTTTTTTCTTTTTAAACTAAAATTAAATTTGAGGGCAAAGTAGATTTCGCGGTGTCCTTTCAACAGAGAAGCCGAGTGCTGGGCTCTCAAAACAAGGAAGATGAATTAAGAGGGTCGGTGCTAAATCTGAGCAATCAAAAAGCCACAACTCTCTTTCAAAGGAAATGAGTCGTAGTGTATAGAACTGTGGGGGATGCTTATAGCTGGGACTAGGGGCTTGTCACAAAATGTAAAGGTCTGGTTTGAGGGGAGGAAAAGAGAATGTCATGACTATAGTGAGGAGTACCTAAAGCCAGGGGCTGTGTAATTTTAATGCAAGTGCCCTTTATTTTGTAGTAGAAACTGCTAAACAAATCATGGCATCCCATTTAACTAGCAGTGTGAACCGTGCAAAGCTGCCTGTCCAGGGACTGCTGGCTCAGCTGGGTAGCAGCAGCGGCATGGGGAGGAAGCTGGAGAGAACAGCTGCTTCCCCTCCTCTTAAGCCAGCTCTGGGAACTTAGTGGGCCTGATTCTCCATTGCTTTGCACCCTGTGTCAATGTGCACCCCTGTGCAAAGTGGTCCCACTCCGCTGCATCCATGACACGTGCTGTCCTTCCCAAAATGTCCAAGCTACGTCTTTTTTTCCAGGTGGGATCAGAGGAGCAGTTAGAATCCCAGAGCATTGTCTACAACCTGTTTCCTACCCCCCCTTTTGACAGGCAGTACACGGCCCAGTGTGCTGAATGTTTCCATGGGGGTTTATTGGATGACTGAGGCAGGGAGTGCTGTCAGGCACAGGTGATCTCGCTCTGTTCTCCTATGAGTCGTCCCTCATATGCCTCTCTTTGCAGGTGGGAGTCCCTGGTCCTAGTGCTGATGTACGTCATTTACATCCTGATCATGAAGTAAGTCACATATGCCCTTGGCCTGTTTAAAATGCCCAGCTCTGCTTTGTGATGTACTTTGAGTCTGCAAAGGTAATTCAAGAGCAGTAGGAGGGGAAGAGTTTCTCTAATGCCATGGCCCCAGGACTTTGCTGGCTCCCATCACATGGGGTATGACTAGACTACATTGTTATTTTGAAAAAACGTCACCTGTATCCACACCGCAATCGCGTTCTTTCTAAATTAAATCAAAAGAATGCAGGGGGTTTTCAACATTGGTAAGCCTCAAATGACGAGAAAGGGCTCTTTTGAAAAAGACCTGTGTGGATGCAGAACAGGGACATTTTTCAAAAGAAGAGGCACTTGGAAAAAGCACAGGTGCCCTGGCGGCCATGCTGTGAATCGCAATCAGGGCTTTCTTCTGAGAGCACGTCCATGCAGCCTGGACGCGCTCTTTCGAAAAAGCAGATGGCTTTTTCAATCCGGTGTTGAGGTGTGGATGCTCTCTTTCGAACGAAACTTGCAGTCTAGATGCATTCTGAGGGTACGTCTACACTGCATTCCTCTTTCGAGAGAGGAATGCAAATACAGACAAATGAACTTGCAAATGAAGCGTGGATTTGAATTTCCCGTACTTCATTTGCATAATCACAGCCAGCCTCTTTTTCGAAATACCCTATTTCGAGATAAAAAGCGTCAATGACTTTAGTTTGGGACGGATGCATACCAGGGCGACTTATAGCGGGGATGCCCTGTATTGGCATAATTCAGCCCTGAATTACTAGACCCAGAACAGGCATTATACTTTTTACAGTGAGTTTGAAAAGCAATGTTCTAATATATGTTTTAAAAATACTCTGTTGTATCATGTATGTTAAAAATATCCTGGACACTAATACAAATATATAGAGAGATTTGTTTTAGAGTTGAGGATATTTTTTTACACGTTTTATGGACTTTCGTGTTTGAGGACACAGAGACTATGTATACACTACGGGGGTTTTCCGAGATACTGGAGGCATCCCAGAAAAACTCCACCGCATCCAGAGAACGCATCTGCTCTTCCGCTTTTTTTTTTTTTAAGGAAGAGCAGATGAGCTCTTTCGGAAGCCCTGTCTTCCTTCTTCCACGAGGAAGAAGGGATCTTCTGAAAGAGGAGGCTTTTTCGGAATTTGGCCCAGTGTAGATGGGCCAAATTTTGGAAAAGCCTCATCCAAAAAAATATTGGAAAAAGGTACAGAAATTGCAGAGTGCAATTTGTGTACCTTTTTCGGATAGATCAGTGTAGTCTAGACATAGCCAGAGACTGTTTTGCATGTAACTAAGCTAGAGTTGAGCTGTTCTTAAGGCTAGATGGCTTTAAAACCACAGGGCCTTCCCTGCCCTAAGGACACGTCTACCCATCAGGGCTAAAGCCGAAATAAGCTATGCAACTTCAGCTACGTCACTTGCGTAGCTGAAGTCAAAATAGCTTAATTCGGCTTTTGGCACTGTCTACAAAGCAGGAAGTCGAAGGAAGAACACTCTTCCTTCGACTTCCCTTACTCCTCATGAAATGAGGGTTAGAGAAGTCGGAGTAAGAAGTCCTCCAGCTCGCTATTATTTCGACATTATGTTGAAGTAACGGCTTGCAGTGTAGACACACCTTATGTTATTTCAGAATATCATCAGTTATACCGAAATAACACTAGTGTGTAGATGCACCCTCGGATGCTATCGTTTGCTTACACGTGGTCAGCCTTGAGAAAAGAAGGGTTGGCAGGAAAGCGGTGTATAGGGAATGGTGACACAGCTGCAGTTTTTTTTATTTGCATAGGTTTAATGCCTCTATACGACAGTGCTTTGAAAGGAAGACCAAAAATGCTGCGAATATGGTGAATGGATTGGCAAATAACACCGAAATGGATGATAACAGCAACTGTGATGCCACGGTGGTATTGCTAAAGAAAGGTAACTGTTCCAGTAAGTCACGCTACTTGTTTGCATCATTCTGAACAATCCTCACTTTACATTTGTTAGTGATTAAGCTGCACTTAATGGTTCTGCGTTGTCAGGGATTGAGATAAAAGGGAACCTAGATCTGTCTTGTGTGAAACCCGCACCGCCAGATGGCAGTGTCGATACAGGACAGTTTCCAGCTGTGTACGTCCTATTCTTGAAGAGTGCCCTCCCTAAAACTTCTTAGTCTGGGGTTCCCTTTGCTGGGGCAGTGTGCCAGGAGATATGCACAGTCAGAACACTTACACGAATGATGCAGCTTAGAATTTCATAAGAAGCTCTAATTACAGTCACCCTCCAGTAAGCACAGTAGATACAGAGCATCCCCTCCGACACAGCAGCAGGAAAACAGCTGAAGTTGTCTCCTGACCCCTGGCAGTTAAAGGAAGGCAGGGGTCACTCATCCGCTTCCTTTCTGGAGCCCTAGAACGGACTTGCAGACCGGGAGCTGTGCATATGCTACAAACTGGGGGTTTCCTTCTCGTTTTGTACACATGGCAGCTGTGTATTTGGCTAAAAGACTGCTCAAGAATCTGAACTGCTGCTGCTCGTCTCAGTTCCTCCCTCAGCTAGTGCAAGCTGGCCTTCGTTTAAATGGAGCTACGGCAATTTACTGTAGCTAAGGGTCTGGCCCATTACATTTACAAACCTGTGTGTGGACTCCCTCGCTCCAAATCAGGTTCTGTGTACATGGGAGATATTTCCAATTATGCCAGTGTAAGTGCTTTGCTGTACTTGAACTGCTGTACCAAAATGAGTACTCCCGTGGATACAGTATCCTGGAATTAGAGACGTTTGTTTGGGGTTTTTTTTCCCCCTTAACTTAAACATTTTCCAAACTAGAAAAAGGCCAATCTAATGGTGCCTATAGGAAGGTGTCTATAGGACAAGGTGCCTATAGGTAGAGTTACAGTGATATAACTGTAGTGCTTTAACTTTACATCCTATCGTGTTACTCCCCTTGTGTAAACAAGCTCTGAAGAGTTTATTTCAATTTAATTTAAACCTATTCTCATCTGACGGAAACAAACAAAAAAAAGCTACTGGTTATACCCATTTAATAAAATTGGTTTAAATTCATACTTTAGGTTAAACTGGTGCCATTTTCTCTTGTTGACGAGGCCTGTGTTGTGTCTGAAACCAATGTTCCCTCTACTTTTTTTTCCATCCATGTGCAGACTAAATTTTGTTATGTGCACTGAGGCATGTGTGGTTGCACGCCACCAATAAAAACACATGCTGCCGGCTGTGTGTTCTGCTAATCAACTGGGCGGTGTTGCCTTAAGCACTCAGCTTACAGGGAACACGGTCTGAAACTCCTGATTTGTGTGTCTTGATGAGTTGCAGAAACAAAGAGAAACTTCCCTACACACAGACCCTCCAAACAAACAGAATCAGTGGACATTCCGTGGCAAGGTCTTTGTGCTGTAAACCAGTGGTGCGCAACCCATGGGTTGCAACCCCCAAAGGGGTCACAGCTGTCTTCCTGGGGGGTTGCGGCGCTTTGATCTGGTCGACTGGCGGCTGGGCCCAGCCGTTGGTGACCCTCGCTACTCGGGGGTCGCGAAGGAAGAAAGGTTGCGCGCCACTGCTGTAAACAATGGACTAGAAACTATAGAAATGGAGATAACAGGGACTGAACTGACTACATCATTAAAGCCCTGACCCCACACACTTGTGCTCATGTGAGCTGGGCAGAACCCCTGAACCCAGAACACGTGTCAGGGAGTCACAGTCAACCAGCCCTTCCCGGATTGGGAAGAAGAGAGTCTCAAGGCAGGAGTCCGGGTCTGGAAAACCATTGTGCCTTGTCTGTGTTTAGCAGTTTTGACACTTAACGGTGCCAGTATACTCAGAGCAGTGGTCCCATTTACGAGTCGACGAGGCTCCAACCCCATGTGTGACAGGATCAGCTCTCCTCTGTAGGTGGATCATAGTCCATGAGGAGATAATGAGGTGGTGTGCTTAGCCCAGACTAGGCCTGGGGATGTAGCGAAAGAAAGAGTAGACTCCTGCCTGGTCCCTGAGGAAGGAAACTTGTGTGGGAGGAGAAGGCTCCAGGTATGCAGGGTGGAGAATACCTCGCAGGAGGCTGGCCTGAGAGAGCAGCTGCAGGCCACTGCAGGGAGCAAGCCTGGCTCCCAGGGAGAATAATAAGGGCGTGTTTGATTATAAGCCAGCTCTGGGAAAGAGGACTGGGGCTCCTTACTCAAGGAGAGAGGAGGGTGGGGGTACCAGGGATGGGCAATCATTTTTGGTGGGAGGGGGGCACTCCCCAGATTTTGGAAAGTGGTCAAGGAGGAGATGCGGGGTCTAGGGTGGAGGTTGGGTGCAGAAGGGCCACAGGGTAAGGGACTGGGGTGCAGGAGATGGTGTGAGGTTTGAGAGGGAGTTTGGGTGGAGAGCGGTGTGACCTGGGGCAGGGGATGGGGGTGCAGGGTCAAGGAGGGTGTTTGGGTGCAGGAGAGGATTCTGGGGGAGGAGGGGGTGCAGAGTCTGGGATGGAGTTGTGACCTGGGGCAGGGAGTGGGGGTGCGGGAGGGGCAGGGGTGCTAGAGGCAGGCTCTGGCTGGGAGGCACTTACCCAAGGCAGGCTGGGCTCCCTGCCTGCTGCTGCCCCAGATCGCTTTAAACCACAGGCTGCTCCCTCCATGTGGCTCTCAGCTCCAGGAGATGGAAGAGGCTTGTGCTGTCTCCATCCCCCAGGCCAGTCTCTCAGCTCCTATTGGCTGGTTGTTTCCAGCCAATAGGAGCTGAGACATTGGCTAGGATCAATTCTTGTTGGCCAGTTGTTTCCAGCCTATAAGCGCAGCGGATTAGGCTGGGGGCAGGGAGATCACACAGAGCCCCCCCCTCCCCCCCGCCGTGCAGAGCAGCGGCAGCTGGGTGCACCCGAGGGTCCTGGCAGGGTGCTCGGCAGGCCGGATCCGGCCCCCGGGCCGTACTTGGCCCAGCTCTGGTCTGCCATGCTGCAGGTCTTCTATTCCCGTGTAGAATGGTGCTAGCCTATTTGGAGCCCTAAGCAGGGATATTTTGCCCCCACCCCCACCTCCCACCCCTCACAACAACCATTAAAAAAAAGTGAATCCTGGCCCCCCTGCAGCTGCTTGGGGCCCTAAGCAATTGCTTAGTCTGCTTATGCCTAGTGCCACTGTAACCACACACCTGCTGGTTGGTGCACTCAAGCAGCACCAACACCATTTACAGAGGGGATAAGGAGTCTGCTCTACAGCATTAGCTAATAGGCAGCTGGCTCTTAGCTCATGCGGCAGGGGCTCAACCGCTGAGGTCCCAGGTTCGACTCCACCCACAGACAACTGGGGTCTGCCAGCATTACACATGCACAACATACCGCAGGCAGACTCGTCACTGTGTCTGTTTGGCTCATTAGCTTCCCCCACGCGGGCTGGCTTTTGAGTAGGATGAGACAGTTCCTCAGGGAGGAGACAGGGGGCCCAGCTGAAGTCTGGACGGAGGAGACCATTTTTAAGTTTATTTGCACTCAAGAGTAGGAAACCCCCCTTCCAGGGGACTTTTGTTTTCCAACTTTGGACTGGCTTTGGGCCCTACATGAAAGGGGAAATGCTGGGGTAATATTGGAGACACCCTCCTCCCCTTGGCCTACCGTGAGTGCACACAGACCAGGAGGGGGCGCTACAGAGGCAGCTGACTGAAATTTCCCGCATAGGCGTAGCAAGGGTGTTATGCGCCGTGGGGCAAAGGTAACATTTGTTGTCCCCGCCACCCCGTGCAGCGGGGCCCCAAACCTGGCGCACAGCCGAGCCCGCCCCTGGGAGGAGGGGGCGGTGGAGCTTGTACTGCATCTTCCCCCATCCCCTCCAGTTTGGGGCCACGCTCCCACACACATTAACCCGCTGGCAGAGATGGAGGAGGAGGCTTCAGCTGGCGGCGGGCGGAGGAGGAGCAGGCGAGCCGAGGGATGACAAGGGGAGTAGAGGGGCACTAAATTGGTGCCCCTTTAGCGTGGCGCCCGGGGGCAACTGCCCCCTCCCCATCGACCCTCGCTACGCCTCTGATTCCCTGTAAGCTGCAGGGCCGCATAGCTGCACAGCATCCTTGCAAGTGCCGTGCAGGCTCTGAGGGAACCCAGCCCTGGCAGACCTGCCCCGTTTGGGGGAGGGGTGCCTGACCTAAACCCAGCCCCAGCCCGGACCTGCCGCAGCTGGGGGATAGACGTCCCTTCCCTGGTCATCATGGCACGCATCCCCCTGCCTGGCTTGAGTGCCATGATGGCCAGGGAGCCTGGTTTTGTCCTAGCTGCACCTAGGGAGGCGCTGCTGTGGGGAAAGAAAGCTGGGGAGAAGTCCTCTCTCCCTCCTGTAGCCTCCAGGCAGGCCTGTGCCCCAAAGCCCCTCATCTCCAGCCCCACCCCAGAGCCTGCACCTCCAGCTGAAGTCCTCTCACCCCAGTACACCTCTGCTCCGGCCCTCAGTCCCCTCACTCTGAACCCCTTGGTCCCACCCCTACCACATGAATTTTATGTGTACCAATATGAAGGGGATGTGTGACATATCACCTCCATATTGGTGCACATAATAAAATTCATTCCACACATGCGTGGGAATACTTCAGCTAACCCTGTTACATACTGGTACGTATGCCACGATAGTTTATTCTGGTTTGAGGAAGTGAAATAAGCAATATTGGTGTCTGCGTTAGGGCTTTTACCATCATCGCTTCCAAAAAAATCACACCCTTTACTGACATTGTCAGTCTGGAAACAAAATTCAGCGTAGACCAGGCCTTAGTCATTCAGGTAACCAGCTGATGACAGGATTACTAACGCAAATAAGAGAGTTTCAGTTACGGATTTGTTTACGCACGCATCTCTAAAAATAATTTCTTTTTGCCTTACAATTCTCATGGCTGGGTAGCTTTTTTGATTTGTAACTGTGGTTACAACGTGGGACGAGTCATTTGACAGAAGAGAGGTTTCTTCACTTTGTGAAAATTGTTTCAGTGTTTGTCTGGCAATTGGCCACTAGTGGCCAAGAAATTGCTGACTGCAAATCTCCAGTGTTGTTTTCCGCACTACTCTGCAGGCAGACCAAGCACACCACACTCTTTACCGGCTTAGATGGTAAACTCTTTGGGGCGGGGACAGTGTTTTTCTTCTGTGTTTGGAAAGTGCAGAGACAGCACTAGGGGAGCTGGTTTGTGACTAGGGCGCCTAGGTACTGCAGTAACACAAATAATACATTGGAATGCAATTCGGTTGCAAGGGTCTCAGGTTTCAGTCACTGTGTGAGCCTCTGCTTATCTGGACACTTTGAAATAAGAGACTCAAAAAACGGTTTCTGTTTTTTGAACCACGTGGAACCTTTTTGAACAATTTTTATTAATTCTTGAGTTCTGCCAGGAAATGGAAAGGCCCATGGGCCTGCTGCATTTCTCGCAAGTGCCAT
Organism: Pelodiscus sinensis; assembly: GCF_049634645.1. Taxonomy (NCBI): domain Eukaryota; kingdom Metazoa; phylum Chordata; order Testudines; family Trionychidae; genus Pelodiscus; species Pelodiscus sinensis. Next base: position 194,620,047 of record NC_134713.1, read on the forward strand.
TTTTTAAGTACAAGCTCTTCAGAAGTTTCAAGCAATGATTCAGCCATGTTGCTTTAGATAAGAATAAAAATAACAATTTTTCCCTCTTCATTCCTAACAATCCAGGCTAATAGCCATTGATAAACCTATCCTCCATGAATTTATCTAAATCCTTTTTGAGCCTTGTTATAGTCTTGGTCTACACAACATCCTCTGGCAAGGAGTTCCACAGATTAACTGTGTCTTATGTGAAGAAATACTTCTTTTTGTTTTAAATCTGCTACCTATTAAACACAGGGACTCAAACCCTCACTCACCAGATCTGAAGTCAGACACCTTATCCTTTAGGTCACATGGTCATAGCAGAGAGCCATTTTCATTAAAAACAAAGGAAACTCGGTGAATTAATGTTGAGAACATATTGTCCTCTGTGGCCATACCAATAGGATAACGTATTGTGGTTGCACGTTGAGTGCCGGCTGTGTCGCTAGGATCTGTACAAATGTAGAACATCCTGGCCCCAGGTGGCTTATGGGATGTTGCTGTTGGAGTTCTGAGGGATAGGGTTTCCAGGTGTCCGGTATTGGCCCAGACAATCCTGTATCTGTGGCCTCTGTCCGGTAAAAAAAAACAGAAAATACCGGATATCTAAAATGGCCGGTATTTTCTGCTTGTCTTGGGCATGGAAGGCCTCCTGGGACATTCCTCCCCTGCCGCATCTGGCAGGGGGAGCGAGGAGTATGTAGTGCTGGAATTTAAAGGCACAGTGACCCTTATTTTGTCTGGGGTTTTTTGGGGTTTTTTTTTGTTTTTGCTCAGCCAATTTTTCCCTTGCCACGTTTGGTATTTTTTGGGAAAGTATCTGGCAACCTTACGGAGGGATCAGGATTTGACCTCAAGCATGTGGTACACAACTAGTGCCCCTAATGCATGTTCCTGTCTCTTGGCCACTCAGGGTTGGTTCTGTACATTGGATCAGCAGCAGGCACATGGCCATCACAGAACAGCTAGGCCTCACGCACTGCCAGGTTTGGTGCCTCTTTCCGGCAGTGAGCGCACTGCCCTGGGATACCAGAACCTGGAGCTGATACACAGCCACAGCCGCCTGTCCCAGTAGATGATGAAATGATGGGTGAGGATTATTTCCTCCTATAAGTAAAGATTATACTCTTGGGACCAGTGCAGCCAGTACCACGGGCCTAAGCAACTGAAGGCATCTACTGCAGCGGGGCACCTACACTTCCGAGTGTGTGATAAATCCTTGAGACTAGGTTAGATTTTGCAATGCAAAGCCTCGGGGAGAGACTTGTTTCAAAATCCGGTTGCTCAAGGAGAGAAATGGAATGAGAAAAGAGGCACTTTTGAGGCAACTGTCTGAAGTTGAGTCTCTCACCCTGGGCCCACACATCTCATCTTTATAGTTCACTGAATTCAGCCTGTTGAGAACCACGTAGCGTGCGGTGGGGGCCATCTCTCCTGCGCCACTCGTGCCAAATGGTTCCTCGCTCCCGGGCGGGCGAGGAGGTGGAGAGGAAAGGGTCGCTGTCCGATGGGGTGGTATGCGGAATGAGATAAAAGATGGAAAACATGTTGCGCTAATGCGGAGTTGACTATTTGGGCGGCTAGTTTTGAAGAGCGGGAGGGTTTGTCAAACGCTTGCACTGAGTCACTCTGAGAGGGGCCACTGGACCAGCAAATATGGTACCTCACCCCTTTCCCTGTTCACTCTCTGCAGGGAATTTCCATCGTAAAGCCTCCGTGATCATGGTGGACGAGCTGCTGTCTGCCTATCCACACCAGCTCTCCTTCTCCGAGGCAGGACTCAGGATCATGATAACCAGCCACTTTCCTCCCAAGACCCGTCTCTCCATGGCCAGCCGCATGTTGATCAATGAGGTACGTGTTCGGCCCTGCTCCTCAGACTGAGTCTAGGTCCAGCCTGAGCTCACCTACTCCCACGGACGGCTTCGGACGCAAGGCAGATTGACAGGCATTTCTGCACTCTGGTGGACTTCCTTATCTGCCTGAGCCATGTCCAAGCACACTGCTCAGCCGTCCCCTGACGCTATGCCCTCCTCATAAGATACCCAAAGAGAATGCAGAAATAACAAGGAGCCCAATGGCACTTTAAAAACTAAGGAATTTATTTGGGTATTAGGGCATAAGCTTAAAGTTTTAAGATTATTCCCTAATACCCTAATAAATTCATTAGTCTTTAAAGTACTATCGGACTTGTTGTGTTTGCTGAAACAGGCTAACAATGCGGCTACCACTCTAAAGAGAATGCTTTGTCCACACAATGTACCAGATCACACTAAATGGCAGAAGGGTTTCATTCCTCCCACTCCCAGGAGATGCCCCCAGACATTGGCTTCATTCTGATCTCCCTTAGATGGGTCCTACAAACATTGTCATCCCAATGACTTCAGTCCATAAGAACGGCCAGACTGGGTGGGACCAAAGGTCCATCTAGCCCGCTGTCTTGATTGCTGACAGTGGCCAATGCCCGGTGCCTGAGAGGGAACAAACAGAATAGGGAATCATCAAGTGATCCATTCTCTGCCATTCATCCCCAACTGCTGGCAAACAGGCTAAGGACATATTCCTGCCCATTCTGGCTAATAGCTATTGATGGACCTATTCTCTATGAATTTATCTAGTTCTTTTTTGAACCCTTTTGAAATCTTGGCCTTCACAACATCCTCTGGCAAGGAGTTCCACAGGTTTGCTGCGCGTTGTGTGAAGAAATACTTCCTTTTTTGTGTTTTAAACTAGTAGACTTCAAGTTTACACCAATGTGATTAGATTAGCATCTGGCCCGTACTTTCTGCCTATATCTATTTTAGATACTATTATTCTCAATCTTTCATTTATCAGAACGATAATCTTTGTGTCAGATCCGCAGCAGGGGTAAATGTGACATTTACACCAGGTGAGGATCGGGCTCCATATTTTTTCAAAACCTTCTTCTCCAAGGTTCTTCTGATCTCTTGCTATTGTTTAAATAAATCTCTTTTTCACCAAGGCTTTGTAACTCTTGTTTCCAGAGGCAAAGGCTGATCAACAGCAGAGCCTACACTAACGGGGAGTCGGAAGTGGCTATCAAAATTCCCATCAAGCGTGCCCTGGAGAACGGGACAGGCCCCAGCAACTCCGCTGAGAGGGGCGTGAATGGGACCCGAAGGGAGGAGGACATGGCTGAGGCTGGGAATGAGACCGAGAACGAGAATGAGGACAACGAGAATAATGAGAACGACGAGGAAGAGGAGGAAGAGGATGATGATAATGATGGACCTTACACTCCTTTTGACCTACCCTGTAAGAAGCTCCAGGGCTTTCCTTGTTTCAGGCTAACTATGAACACGCCAAACAGCATCCCAGTGACCTTAGATATGACCGTCTCTGATAAGCCTGTTCTTTGAAACTACATGCTGCGTGTTACTCTTCATGTTAGAGTAAATCCTACTAGAGATGAGGCAGTGTATTGTAAGGCGACTGCAGTGAGCTGGGGGTCTACCTTGACCTGCGAACGCCTGTTTATGGCGGCTCGCTAACACAAGGCAAGAACAAACCTCTATTCCTAGTGCGGATGCACCACGTTGAGCCGTGTAGTCCGCCTGGACCGCACAGAGAGAACGGTTCCATTTTATCCCCCCATTGCACTGCTGTAAACCACGGCACAAGATGCTGGACAGTGGTGAACCAAACATCAGGGCCTGGTTCTCAACTGCACCACGTTCCTGTCACGCTCCTCTGGCTGTATAAAGTCTAGTCTGTGTCCCCGTTTATACTTCTAGAGAGGGGTCAGGGGGCCCTCGTGCAAATGTGCATATGGCCCACTGTGTGCAACATCGTTCAGTCCTGAGTGGCGTTTACACTGATGCCTCCATGTGTAACACCGCTCAGGCCGTGTAAATGGGCCTTACGTGGGTAGATTTGGGGGTTGTTTTCCAGACTCGGTTTCTTGTTCCCCTCTTGAAACCGCACACACCGTGGAGTTTGTTTTGACACCTTCCCAGTGCTGGCAACATCCTAGTGTCTCCTCATGGTGAAGTGCTGCCCTGTGGGCGGGCGGGGAGCTGATAGAATTACCAGGCCTCTGGGCAGTGAGGGAGGGCAGGCTCCACCCTCCCACAAGGAGCAGGGCTAGGGGCAGCCAGCCCTCAGCACGGCCCGGACCCTGCCGCACCATCCCTGCTAGCCCTTAGCACCACCTGAGGCTCCAGCGATGGTGTCAGTGCCATACTAGTGGCAGTGGCGGCTGAAGCCCCAGGACGTTTGAATGGTTGGTCCCCGGAACACTTGTTCCCTGGGTCCCTCCCCCCATCGGTGGGCCTGCCTATCACCTTGCCTTCGCCCCAAGCAATGACATTGTGCAAGTGCCGCAGTGACATCAGCTCCACCCAGGACCGCCCTAGTAGCCGGCTCGGGATTGGGTCTTTGAAACCCGGGTGTCCAACAAACTGTGGTGAGTGACAGCCCCCAGGCACGCAGAGAGCCAGCACACTCGGCCCCGAGAAGGGCTTGGGGCTACCTTTTGGGGGGCTGTTCACCAAGGAAACCAAGATGGGGTTTAGAGGGGTGCTGAAAGCAGGGGAAGCGAAGGCTGTCAGAGTGCCACCAGGCGGCTCCATGAGCCATGGAGCGAGATCCCAGCCTTCCTTAAGCCTCCTCCATTCCTCTCCTCCCGGCCTAGGGCAGAGAGGGGGAAGAGGAGTGACACATGCTGAGTGCTTTGCTCTCGCTCCCTCGCGGTGAGAGAAGGAAACAGCAAGCCACAGTCAGGGGGAACCAGCTCCCCTGTCCTCTCTAAAGGGACGCCCTTGCCCCCCTGCATTCCTCTCATGCCTCCAGCCCTCTGACTTGATTCAGGCACCCGGCACATGCCCCAACCCTCTATCCTGAGCCCCCCACATCCCTCACCTTCATTCCTGCACCCCTCCATACACACCCCAACCCTGTCCTCACACCCCCAACTCTGACTCCTATACCGCCCCCTGCCCCGAGCCCCCTACACTTCACCCCACACTTGAATTTCTAACAGGCACTGTCGTATAGCACCTCCCCAGCTCCCGACTCTGAGCCCCCACTGCGGGGCCAATACAGTAGTACCTATAAGGAATTTTAAGTTAGTTTCCGCCTTGGCTGTGACTGTCCTTTCTGTCCCCTTGTTCTCGCCTTGTACCTCCCTGCCTCTTGTCTTATCCTCATCTCCTATGCTGTTGGGCAGGGACTGCCTCTCTATTATGTGTTGCGGGGGGCAGCCACTCCTGCTGGGAGCACAGGGCTGAGGGTTAAAGCCGAGAGAAGGGGCAGAGATGCATGGCTGTCCCCTTTTGTTTCTGGCAGCTGGCAAAATGGAAATCCTGAAGTGGCTCTTCACCTGGCCTCTGAGCTTCCTGCTGTACTTCACGGTGCCCAACTGCAACAAGCCCTATTGGGAAAAATGGTTCATGGTCACCTTTGCCTCCTCCACCCTCTGGATCGCCGCCTTCTCCTACGTGATGGTGTGGATGGTACGTATCCAGCCGGGGGAGGGGAACTGACTCAGGGCTGGGTCCAGAGCCTGTTTTGCTCTCTTCCCAGAAGCATCCGATCCCATTTACTCCAAAGCCCCTTTACGGTGCTCTCGTGCTGGCCCCATTGAAGTCAGGACAAAATTCCTAGTGGCGTCACCAGGGCCGGAATTTCACCCAGGGATTTTAATTGGAGAGGAAATTGCACTCACACATGCTTGAAGGCCACGTTTCCACCAGACTAGCGTAGCCGGGCCTGGGTGTCAGTGAGAATCGGGCTCTTTGATGGCTTCCTCTCCCTTTCTCCATGGAGTTTGAAAGGCAGGGCTGGCAAATGCGACCCTCCAGCCCCTGTCTGTATGAAGCCATGAGACTCAGCCTGTGGCTGGCCTATCTTGCTGTGTTCCTGCTCTCTTCTGGAAGAACGACTTCATCTATTTCTAGCTTTTTATTCAAAAGGCGGCTGGGGATCAATGAAATGAGCAGAAGCCAATCGAAATGTAATTGGCTTATTCCCCGCAAGAACAGCGGCATGTGCTTGTTAGTTCATTAAGCGGCTGCCGGCTTCATCAGACGACGGGGTAGGTGACAACTTCTCTGGAGCCCCAGTTGTAATAGTGCTAGCAGTGCGGCAGGGATCATGCTTCCCTTCCAGTCCCAGCTGTCTTGGGGAAAACAGCAGACTGCTATGGGCTGCAGAGAGAAAGGGTACGTCTAGACTACAGGCTTTTTCCGACAGAGGCTTTGTCAACACATACTGTCGAAAAATAGTGTCTAGACTACAGCCAGTTCTGTCGACAAAGGAAGCTGCTTTTTCGACAAAGAGTCTAGATGGTCCCTTTTGACAAAGCACAGTGTGGATGCAATAGTGCCTTTTTATGACATAACTGTCGAAAAAAGGTGTTATTCCTCATAGAATGAGGTTTACCGCCATCGACAAAACTGCCATGTTCTGTCGACTTACTGTTGACAAAACTCAGCGGTAGTGTAGACGCAGGTATAGTTTTGTCAACAAAAGTCCACTTTTGTCAACAGAACCCTGTAGTCTAGACACACCCAAGGGTTTGGGGAAACTTGGAATAAAGCCGCCGCAAGTGTGTCTGAGCATCTGAGTGCTTGAGCCCCGTATTCTGATTTTAGAAGCACCGAAATATGGCTAGTCTGTTTCTAAAGGACTGAGCGCACTTTCTTCACTGGAGATCAGAAATTACAGCAACTCTTCCGGTCCATCCCAGTTAACTCCTGTACTGGATGCAAAATGAAGGTCAGGTTTTTCTCTCAGAGCCAAACCAAACTCTTGCAAAAGAGAGAGCCTTCATTCTCTCCACAGGAAATGGAGGGTGACTACCCCCACATCCCAACAAACGCACACACACACACATGTACATACCCCAACTGTGCATTTGGGAGGATGAACACACACACACACACACACCAAGTGTTCATTTAGGAGGATGAACACACACACACACACACGCATACACATGTGTTCATTTGGGAGGATGAACTGGTTTGGAGAATGAATATCTGTCCACGCTCTCCAAAGCTGGAAGACTAGAAACCACAGGATCACTATGTTGCTCAGAACATATGGTTCAAATTTTGGAGACTACATGTTAGAGAGCCTGGAAACCCAGTATTATCCTGAACTGAACTTTTTTATGTCACTCTGTGACCTCAAGTGTGACTTGCCCTGGTAAATTCTGTGTTAAGCAAGAGCTTCCAACTTTCCGGAATACGTCGTGCTCCAGAGAACACTGACAGACGGTAACCTGCATGCCGAAAGACTCGCCGGGGAGAGGGGGTGGAGAAGGAGGCATCTCCTCCGTGTTCAGTCTCCTGCGCTGACTTGAGGCTCCACCTCTGAATACGATACACCTACGATGTAATTGTCTTTGGGTTCCAGGATTATTTAGCTTTATGTGTGTTATAATAATGCCTTAAAGCTCCAACTCACATCCCTTGGGGGAAGGGGCTTCAGGGGGTAGAGGGTGGAGCAGGCGTGGGAAGAGGCAGGGTGGGGGTGGAGCAGGGGTGGGGTGGGAAGAGGCAGGGTGGGAGTGGAGCCAGGCGGGGGGGTTGCCCCAGGCTCTGCACCCCCTAGGGTCAGCTCTGCTGGCCTAGAACATATTGCAATGTAGGGCATAGTTTGACTAGGTTTTAAGTAAATTTTAGCCTCTTGACATTTCCATTGATTTCTCCAGGTTACAATAATCGGCTACACTCTGGGCATTCCTGATGTGATCATGGGTATCACATTCCTGGCGGCTGGAACCAGCGTGCCGGACTGCATGGCTAGCCTTATAGTGGCAAGACAAGGTAGGTTTGCCTCCTAGATCGGCAAACATGGGTATAAAGGGAAGCATTGCCTACGTGTCCACGGCCTTTTAAGGAGGCACAGGGGAAGTGTGGATTGCTAATCTCCAGATACGCTTTCCTGATCGTGGGAATGGTACAAAAGTGCATCTTCCCTGACTGTTGTCAGGGAACCTGAGCTTTGAAAAAGCGAATTTGGGCTGAAGGGCAAGACATCAGCAGCTCTCCTTGATGAGCTCAGCTGGAGAATGGGAGTGGCGTTTAGTAAGTCTGCTCCTCAGGTTCCATAACACAGAGTTTCCGAGAGGTGGCAAAGACGTACGGGTTTCATATGAGACTCCAACAGTAGACACAAGTGCTTGAAGCCATTTCAGCCTTTGGACATCTGCTCTATGTTCTTCAGGACCATAGATGTCCAGAGCAGTACTTTGGGCAAGGCAGAATGGGAAGAGGGGTAAGACACAGGTGGGCGTAGCCTCTGTCCTGTCTTTTTCAGGTTCTTATATCTCAGGGGGAGGGGGCAGACCATCAGCTGATGGAAATTCTCATAGCTCTATTAAAGCGGAGGAACTGGCCCTGAAAGTCTTGAATTGGTTTCCCCTCACATTTAGGGAGGACAGTGAGGCCTGGTCTCCACTAGGGAGTTCTTTTGAAATAATGCCCCTTATTTCGAAATAATAAGTGGCGCATCCACACTACCAAGCCTGTTATTGTGAAATAAGGGAAAGGGACTGGTTATTTCAAAATAATAACTCCTGCTTTCCATGAGGAATAACGCTTATTTCAAGATAGCGGGAGTGTGGACGTTTCGCTGCTGCTATTTCGAAATAACGACTGCCCAGAGTCATTCAAAGTAATTACTCCCCGTTGCTGCCTGGGGCTCTAAGTCTAGGTAGTGCATCCTCATTAAGGGAGCCTGCCTCAGACTAATTTGAAGGCTTCCCTATAGGGTATGTCTACATTGCATTCCTCTTTCGAGAGAGGAATGCAAATGCAAATGAACAAAATTGCAGATTTGAATTGAAGCGCAGATTTGAATTTCTCACACTTCATTTGCATAATCGCATCCAGGCGCTATTTCAAAATAGTGCTATTTTGAAAAAAGAAACGTTGTGTAGACGCGGTTATTTCGAAAGAAAACCCTTCTTTCTAAATTACCCTTAAACCTCATTTGATAAGGAGTAAGGGTAATTTCGAAAGAAGGGTTGTCTTTCGAAATAACCGCATCTAGACTGCATTTCTTTTTTCGAAATAGGGTATTTCGAAATAGCGCCAGGACGTGATTATGCAAATGAAGCGCAGGAAATTCAAATCTGCGCTTCATTTGCAATTTCGGTCGTCTGCATTTGCATTCCTCTCTCGAAAGAAGAATGCAGTGTAGACATACCCTATAGTGTGGATGTGCTATTTTGAAATGGTTATTTTGGGAGTTATTATTTTGATATAAGTTATTTCGAAATAATTTCCTAGTGTAGACATGCCCTGTATGTCAAGCAGTCAAACTTGTGTGAGGACTGACCTATTTTAGTGGCATACCAGTGTGTCCCAACGGAGCAGCAGGGAATGGTTCTGATGAGTTAAAGCAATGCTGGTTTGAAATGTATATATGCAGAGAGAACAGAAGATTGTCCTAGAATGAACGTGCCATCACAGAGAAGGTAAAAGGCCATTACTGTATCTGGACCATGTATGGAAGCATTGCCAGTGCCAATCATTGAGAAAAATCATGCTTAACTTAAAAATGATGGATGTTTTTAAAAATCATGCTCCTGTTTATATTCCTTCTTGTTTCTGAGACTTCAGGAGCACTGAAGTCATTTTCTCCAGCTTTTCTCTGCAACCAGGAAGGCTGGAAAAGGATTGTTTTCAATGAAAACTGAGATTTCCAGGAGTCCAAGATCTGGGGCTATAAGAAAAATTGAGTTGGCAATACTGCTTTAGGAGGCCAAGAGAATGTTTCTTGGTGAAACACATGCTTTCCCAGTGTGGCCATTTTTTGTAAGAAATGAACGTCAGTTATAAAGAAAGGCCAAATCTAGCCAGTGTTAATCTATGCAGTGTCAGGAGTAGTTCAGAAAGAGCAAAGAGGCTTTACTGAAATGACTAATTGTACATGGTTTCCTGTTTTTTCAGGCATGGGGGATATGGCTGTGTCGAACTCCATTGGAAGCAATGTTTTTGACATTTTAATCGGCCTGGGTCTCCCATGGGCCCTGCAGACTCTAGCAGTGGATTATGGTTCATACGTAAGTCCTAAATTTGATTGATTTTTAATATTTCAGACTGCCATGTTTTCTGTCAGGTAAAAGTTCTTTCAGCTGAATTTGAGTGAGTAAATAGCAATATTGATGTATGATTTAGGGAAATCGTAGTTCTCTGTAGAATTTGTGTCATGCTTACTTTTATTTCCTGTTGAGCACAGTAGCTCAAACTGCAGTAAGATACCATACTGGACTGTATTCTGGTGCACCTTAGTAGATACATGAGAAAAACAAAGGTAAATTATTGAAGAATAGACTGAAATCTCCATTCTGAAGGGATAAAAATAGAATTATCAAACACAGATGAAAAGATGGGATGGGAACAAACCAACATAGCTTCCGAGGAGGAAAATCATGCCTCACTAAGCCATTAGAATTCTTTGAGCATGTCAGTAAAAGATTAAATGAAGGAAGCTGTTAAGAGAACTAAGTAGTCACAGAGTGATGTGATCATGAATCAAATATCACTAAAGAGGCAGAAAACAAGAGGGTAGAAATAAATGACCAGTTTTCAAAATAGTAGAAGTAGCAGTTGTCCCAACTATATTAAAGCCCTTGTTATTTAGTAGATCAATTAATAATCTGGGAACAGGAAGGAACAATGAGATGGTAATATTTGCAAGTAACAACTATTTAGGTGAATTAAGACTAGAGAAGACTGTGAGGATCGAGAACAACCTGACAGAGTTAGGTGAGTGGGCAATATAACAGATTCATTTATTTTTATTAACAAGTGCAAAGTGATATACATAGGTAAGACTCATTTTAAGTGCTTCTTAATATTGCAAGATAGTAAGCTAACTAACTACTCACAGAAATGACCTGGACATCGTAGTAAGTTCCAGGAAAATATGTACTGAATGTATAATGGTGGTCAAAAACCAAAACATATTAGGTTGCCCATAAAAGAAGAAGTACCAGACACACCATTAAGTTCACTAGAGACTTCACTATTGCTATTAATTTTACATAGAAGGCATTCAGCTACTAAGGTGATCAGGTGGATATAGACTGTATCGTGGAGTGTGTCTAGACTACAGGGTTTTTTTTTAAAAAGTGACCTTTTTTCAAATAAACTTCCCCTGCGTCTAGACTGCTGCCGCGTTCTTTCAAAAGTAAATCGAAAGAACGCGGCAGTTTTTTTGACCGTGGAAAACTTCGTTTTATGAGGAAGAACACCTTTTTTTGAAAGTGCTCTTTTGAAAAAAGGCGCTATGTAATGCAAACTGTGCTTTTTTGAAAGAGAGCAACCAGACTGCCTGGGTGCTCTCTTTCGAAAAAGCGGCTTGCTTTTTCGAAAGTACTGGTTGTAGTCTAGATGCTCTTTTTCAAAAGAGGCTTGCAGTCTAGACATAGCCATAAGGTATACACACAAAATGGGCAAATTAATGTTGTACAGGCAACTTTAATTCTGGTATTTCCTAACATTTGAGTGCTTGACTGTGCAATCTTAACATTCTTTTCATACACATTTGTGTATCTAACATGGTAGCTTTATCTGTGGAACAATCTTTTGATACATAAGCACAGCTCCTCATCTGATGTAAATTGTCACAACTTCAGAGAAGTCACTGGAGCTATAAAAATGTACCTGTTAAGTATCTGTCCCTTGAGGTCTCATGGTTGCCTTCACTTTATATCTTCCTGTGTAGTTGACTGGTGAGGAAAATGTTGATAGCAGGTTTTGTAGAGTCTGGTTTCTCTATTGCTTAGATTACACTTGGAATTTCTTCGTGTAGCTGTAGTAGTCGCCTGTTTGAGATGATGTTCTGTTACTTGCATGGGGCAAGAACATGATGGATGGGGGAGCAAGAGAGGATTCGCTCTTTCTCTGTCATTTTGGAAGTATTAGAAAAATATCATTGGCTCTTTTTTGAAACATCAATGCTAAATCTGATTTTTCATAAGTCGTATGTTGTCATAGTTATAGAAAACGTAGGAAGAAAAACTGTTGTTTCTACTACCAAGGGCACCCCATAAGCAGTTGTGCTGATATACATTTAAAAAATAGCTTTTTCATTAATTCTGAGAATGACGTTTTTTCATTATGCTTCATTCCTTTGGGAAGGTCAGGTTATGTAGTTTAAACTAGTTTAGGAACAGACACTAGACCAAATAGGCCTGTTGCAAACTCATATGTTGTACTTCCAGGATTCAGACTGAAGACTTTTTTGAAAAAAGGAAAATGCAGTTTTGAAATCGAATGTTTCCTTTTTCTCCAGTGCTTGCCACTAAATGACACAATTACACCATCCCCTTTGAGTTATCATCATCATTATTTATATTACCACAACGCTTAACAGCCCTACTCCTGGAGCAAGATCCCACCATGCTGGGCACAGTACAAGCACAGGACAACAAAGACAGTCCCTGCTCCAAAGACCTTACATTTTAAACAAGATTTCAAAGCAGTTACCAAGGGTACTCTCCAGGGGACCGAGCAGCAAGGTCAGGCTACGTAACACTTTTTAGTCTAATCCTTTGCTTTCAAGCACATACAACTTTTTGAAACGTTTGCCTTGTGGACCGAAATGTTCCCAACTCCTTGTCCGCCTGAAGGTAACTTGTTTGCAGAGTTGTTTCAAGAAAAGTTCTGCATTTTCCCTGATAGACGATAATTCTCACAAAATTGTTTTCCACCTCTGCAGCTGAAATGGCAGGAGTTGAAATGTGAAATGAGGCATGGAACCTAGCCTCTTATGTGTTCTGAAAATAGCTGTGTTTGATTTGAATGTGTGCTGAGCCTTGAACGATTATTTACTGAGTGAGCACGGTCCTTTTTGTACTCAAACTCCTCGTGGTCGTGTGCTTGAAGTCTAGCATGAGCATAAATACTTTGCAGACTATGGGCTCTGTTGCACCAGCATCTGTCAGGAAAGGGCCCTTTATCCATGTAAAATTCATACAAAATACACTGTGCTCACTGAAGGATCGTCAGAGGCTAAAATTCAAACACGGTTTCTTCAGAACCGCCACCATATCTTGACCTGCCTGGCTCACATAGTGGGACTACTACTCCTGTGCTTAATTTACGCACATGCTGACGTGTTTCACTGGGGTTAGACTGATTTTGTCACAAGCCCGGTGCGTGGGGTTCCAAGGCACAGTTCCTTCTTGCTTTCCTCTTACTCCTGAGCCTACACCAGCTGCAAAAGGTGGCACCCCTCTGCCAGCACAAAGTTTTGTGGGACCGGAGTCAAGGCTTAACCATACCCCACCTTCTCCTTGTTCATCTTCTGCAAGCAAGGGCTGTTCTGGGCCCATGGAATCCACTGCCCCTGCACCCACAGACCTAGGGACAGTCAGGACCATAGTGAAAAGGCTCTTGTAACGTACAAAAGGATGAGGGGGTGCTAGTGCACAAGAGGCTCAGGAGAGGGATTCCTCTAAGGTGCACGGGCAAGGGCTTTCTGATAGCTCTGAGCCAAGCCATTCCTGATTATGGAGTTGGTGCATGCCATTGTCAATTCCCACCGGCCAGGAGAGCTTCCAAATCCTGCAGAGAAAGCTGCTGCTGCTGCTTCTTGAGGTTCCCCCTCCCATGTACCACCAAAAAATACCAACCAGAAACCTGGGAAATTCTTTATCAGTATGGTAAGGAAACAGTAAAGGGTCACGGCGAGGCACTCAAAGGTGAGGGAATGCCAAGAAGGTTTTCCCACCAGGGTTAATTCACAAGAAGAACAAAGACCCTTTTGCAAGTGAATTAAACTGTGGCGCCGTATTGAACGAAGCCAGTAAGCGTCCGTTGCCTTAAAAGCGAATGCAATGCATGTTACCTGGCATCCCTGAAGTAGTCCCTTGCTTATCTGCAGGGCATGTTCACCGTTGAGAGGCAGTGTGGTCCAATGGGTAGAATACTGGTGCTCAGAAGATGTAGTTTCTGGTCCCAGCTGGGCCAGTGACCTGCTCTGTGTGTGACCTGGGGCAAGAGACTCCCCCTTTCGGAGCCTGTATTTCACCTCCCACACTTCGCCAGTCTCGGTCGTTTGTATAAGAACCTCTTTGGGACGGGAAATGATGCTTAGCAGGGGAGCCAGCAGCCTCGCTAGGCCCCTGGGCAAGGTGGGAAGGGGCGGGCCCTCAAGAGGAAGGGGCGGAGCCAGTGCAGCCAGCCCTCAGCACCACCGCCGGGATTGTGGTGTGCCCCTCCCCCACCCTGCCATGCTCCCGCCTTCTCAGGCATCCCTATAGGGAGCACTCCACGCGGGGCTCTGGGCCCTTTTGGAACACGGGGCCCCAGGGCAACTGCCCCCTTTGTCGTTCCCCTTCCCCCCCACCGTCGGCAGGCCTGAGACTTACTAAGTACAGTCCAGTGCGGCCCCGATCTGAGTAGGCATCTCAAGGAGCTGCTGTAAATACGAATGCTAGAAATGTAGGGCTAGGAAACACCTGAAAAAGTCATCAAGTACACTCCCTGCTCTGACATCGAGCATGTCTAGGCCATCCCTGACAAGTGCTCATCCAGCCTGCTCTTAAACACCTTCTGCGACAGCACTGCCCTCACTTAACGCAATAAACAGCACTTAGCAACTTTCTAATATGATTCTGCATGACAACACCATCTATAGGCCCCCACTCAGCCCAGGCACCCCTCAGTCTACCCTGGAAGCCTATCCCAGAGTTGAACTACCCATATTGGTAGAAAGTTTCCCCTAATACCTAATAAAAATAGCAGCAATGCAAGCTGTCCTGCCCCACCCCGCTCACATAGCAATCTGCCTTCATTTCCGAGAGAGGGCAAAGGACTAATTAAAACCCAGAGCAAATCAAAAAGATCCGTATGTCTATTTCACCTGTTCATTGTTCTAAGCTTCAATGCATTACATGTCTTCCATGAATAATTACACTTTGGATCTTGGCTAAAAATCCAAAGCTAAAGTTTCAGTATGGAGGATTGGTGTGATCTTTTGACAGAACTCTGACATTTCCCTTGGACTGGGACAGGAGGCTAGGGTTAAAACCAAAACTAAATTAAATTATGTAGTAGGAATCAAATTCATTTTCCTGGATTGGAGCTCATTCCTATATTTGTTGTGTTTTTCCTCGAAAAAGGACATAAACAAGTGGCTGAGCATGACTCGCCTCCTTTCATGCATATGTAACAATGTCCTCACTGTTTATCCCAGATTAGTGGTTGTACAGTGTGATCCTATGGATAAAAAGCAGTGTTACCAACAACACCACGGTCCACAATGAGCGTTCCCTCGCTATTTACTTCTAGTTCATGGAGTTAGCCCAGAATCTACAGCCAGCTGCACCAAACACTGTATCTGCATGTGAGGACTAGACTGCACTTGGCTCAGATATAGTCGGCTGACAATAAAACTTGTGAAATATGATTGTTCATTATTTCTTGAACCTGTGTACATGGTACTGGACTAAACAGAGCGTACAGCCACAGGGAGCTCACACTGAAGGATCTGTGAGAATAAGCATTCAGCTTACGCACACGAACAGTGTCATTAAGGCCCTGCACAACTGGGACCCAAGTTGTTTGCAGAGAAATATGACTTTTCTTACATATTAAACACTGGAAGATTTAAAAGCTAATAAATACCATTTGTTTAAATGTTTGGCAGATTCCCAGCTTCCTGTTTGGATTGTCTCTTCTAAAAGAGGAAGTCCCCAAAGCTATTTCTGAAACTTTGAAGCATTTTCCCATACACTCATAAGAAAAGCTGGTTTGAACATAAATACTTTTAAAGTACCACTGAAATCTGCAGATTCCCCCGCTAGAAGGAGCAAGATAACCGAATCATGCCATGGTCGGATGTAGGCATTTGAAATTAAATTGAAGAGAAAGCAAAGGGGAAATGCATTTTAATAAACAAACTATTGAGGCGCTTAAAAAGTCTCCGAGGGGGCAGCCGTGTTTGTCTGTAACTTTAAAAACGAATAGTCCTGTGGCACCTTAGAGACTAACAAAAATATATAGAATCATGAGCTTTTGTGGGCAAAACTCACTTCTTTAGATGAGCTGGAGTGGAAAAAAATGGGAACACAGAATTTAACAGCAAAAGAAGGGAGAGGGAGAAAAAAACCCTCTCAAATGTAGTACTAGTGCTAATGAGGCAAATTGAGAGGGGTTAAAGTATCCCATGCTTAGCTTTTGATTGAGGTGCTTGTAACTTTAAGACCAATGGGATGAAGACACTAGTGAAAAGAATGGATGGCCTGAAAGTCAAGCTTCCAGCCCAGAAATGTGCTTAAGGGCATGAGTCACTTTAAGCCTGTAAACAGGCCCATTTCCTTCGGCGCTGAAAAGAAATGGAGCTTAATACTGAACAAAACATTTCAGGTCATTTCAGCAAATCAAACTATTTCCATTCAAGACAGTGCAGCCCAAAACAAAAGGATGTTTTTGTTTTCCTGACAGAAGAGAAAAAGGTGGCAGAATTGACATTTTCCTTCAGGGAAAAAAATTCAGTTTGTGAAACCACATTTTCCATAGAAACCCCCTTCCGAGGGAAAACGCCAAGCTGGCTCCTCACTTGAGTACGTGTTTCAGTCGCATTAAGTCCATGGGATTTAGGCCCATGATTAAAGTTAGGTCCATGCTTGACTGAATCGGGTCCAGAGCGAATATCTTAACACACATCAGGTGGACTCCTGATAGTTTTGCTGTTGATTTGCGGGAGGCGGGATTTCAGCCATTTCATATGCGCCTCGGGCCAGAGTTAACTTGGGCTCCTGCCACCACTGACAGAGGGAACTCAGCCACAGGATGCTGACCTGGATAGCCTGCTTGCAAGGGAAGGTAGCAATGGCAGAAAGCAGCCAAAGGATCCGTGGCAGAGAGCTCTCCTCAGACAGCCCAGAAAGTGGAAGGATCTGCTGCCTGGGTCAAGGTGTCGGGCAGAGCAGCCAATGAAAACATTGATTCAGTACATCCTTTCATCCCTCTTGGCTCGCAGGGCTTGCGCTGTGGGGCTAAAATCAGCTCTGTAGAGCAGGGGTGGGGAATCTTTTTGGGGGTCAGGGCCGCTGACCCACAGCAAAATCATTTGGGGGCAACACACAAGCGAGAGGCAAAAAGAAACCCCCAAACCCACTCCCCACATTCTCCTCATGCACCAGAGCCTAGGGAAGTCCAGACTAGTAGATTGTATGTGCCAGCCCCGTGGGGAGACAGCAGGAGTGGCCCACGGCCGGCTGCGGCAGCTGGTGTCCCAGGCAGAAGGCGCGACCGTCGCCCCCGCCTGCTCGGCCATCAATGGCTGTGACATAATCACGGGGCGCCCAGGCCGGCGGCTCCCTAGGCAACTGCCTAGTCTGCCTAGGCTCATGGGCCACCCTTGGGAGACAGCAGGGAGGTTGGTGCACTAGCACGGGCTCCCCAGTGCTGGGCAGGGAGATCCCCAAGCCTCAGGGGCCAGATCCAGGCAAGCCAGGGGCCAAATCTTGCCCCGGGGCCTTAGATTCCCCACCCCTGCTGTAGATGATGCTGGAACTTGAGTTCTGACCCCAGCCCTGCTTCTGCTTAGCTGGGTTTAGTACTATAACACGAGCCGCAGGCTGCAGACCCCAAGCCTCGCTGTAGTGGGTCTAACAACAGTGTAGACAAACCCCAAATCACACTCATGCTGCCCCCCGCCCTTCCCGACGCTAGGTCAGTGAAGCTGCCTGTCAGGAACCCTCGAAGGCTCCTGGTGAGAGAGGAGAATGGCCGGGGCAAGAATACACAAACAAAGGGGGTATGATGCCAAAGTTGTTTTTATTTCAGTACAGCGTGGGAATACAGGGATTAAAAAGGGAGGGATTCAGCCCAGCTCCAAAGAGGGCGTGGCCCAACGTGCATAAAGCTCAAGGCCTTTGTCATTGTTCCTCTCCTTGATCCAGACAATCAACTCAACAGGTGTTGGGTGTGGAGAAGCAGGATCTGACGTCTCGCTCCGCTTGTCCCTTATAATTTCTTATAGGTCCTGTCCTATTGCAACCTAGGTCCCTGCTGGCTTTTGTCACCGCTCAACCCGCTCTTGCTAGAGTTGTGCGCCAGGGCGCACCCATGGACTTTCTCCTCTGCTTGCCCCTCCTCCTGCAGAGGAAGGAGCTTCTCCGACTCATGAAAAATCTCTTGGTCTGTCCTAGTCTTTTCTAAACCTCCTTGGGTTCTTGTGCCACACCCAGCACGCATGATAATCACCATCCTGATTACCTGGCATAATTCGCAATTGGGAGAGAAGCTTGCACACTTTAAGACATTGGACGACAACTGTGGCTCGCTAGAAACTAGCCATAGTCAGGGTCCGTCGTAGAGCATTGCACTAGATGCCTCTCTAGTGATGGTTCACTCAGTGTCCGGTTTCTTTTTGTGACGGTGCATGCAGAGAAGATTATGCACTGGAGTCCTGCGTCCAGTTTCAGTATTGGACCAGAATGCAACAGCATTTTCTCTGGCCTTCTCGATCAGAAATGGTTAAAACAGCTCGTCGCCAAGGAAACAAAATCTCTGTCAAGCTGACAAACACAGTGGCCTTCATTCTACAGGGTTCCTAGCATCTCAGGACCTGTAGGAGGCTTTTTTAACAATCTGAAATATCCCTTTCACCAAGAATATCAGACGTTTGCTGTCGCAGCTCAATTCTCCAACCTGGCACTGTGAGCATAAATATGGGGGCTGGCTAGCAGAATAAACTGTGTAAGAATCTGTCTCTGTAACTCCCACAGACAAACTTGTTCAGTCTTAGGGTATGTCTACACTACAGTGTTATTTCGAAATATCTTATTTCGAAGTAGTTATTTCGAAACAACGCGTCTACACACAAAATGCATTTTGAAATAGCGTGTCCACACTGAGTGGACTCTGAATCGCATTTAAGGCTGGAACCAGGTCCAGCAGGGCACTAGGACAGGACTTACTGTGTGGGGCTGATGCCT
Organism: Pelodiscus sinensis; assembly: GCF_049634645.1. Classification (NCBI taxonomy): domain Eukaryota; kingdom Metazoa; phylum Chordata; order Testudines; family Trionychidae; genus Pelodiscus; species Pelodiscus sinensis. The sequence goes on from NC_134713.1 coordinate 194,638,999, forward strand.
TAGGCTATCTGAGGTCTGTGCTTAAAGGAACCCCCCCCCCTCCCCCCCAGACAGCCAGTTCTCAGGTTTCCCTGCTTGCTTGTCTACCTGGATGAGGAACAACAAAGCATTTTGTCTCTGCATGCTCTGGTTGTCCTCACTCAGGACACCACAGCACTCTGCAACATGGAGCCAGAGCTGTCCCTGGGCACTCTGGTGCTTCTCATGGACGCGTTGCTGCGAGTTTGGCTGCACTTGCTGCAGGCTGCCATCCAGGAGGTCCATCGGGGGACCTGTCAGTATCCAGGAGGCCCTGCGGGAGAACTTCCACCCTGAGGAGCACTAAGAGCCTCCCTGGCCTGCCCCACTGGGGGCTTGTGCCTCATTCCTCCCTCATGTCCTTCCACTTACCCCTCCATAGCCCCCCTTCCTGATGTCAAATAAAATACACATATTTTCATAAACACAAACTCTCTTTATTTAACAAAACGGGGAAGGAGGGAGGAAATATAACTCTGGTGAGACTGGGGAAAGGAGGCGGGAGAAGGGAGAAGAGAGGGTGGGAGAGGGGAGGGGGAAACCTGGGAGGAGGGAGCTGGAAGGGGAACCAAGGGGAAGAAGGGGGAGGGGAACCCCAGGGGTAGGAGTCTCACCGGACCAACTTGATTTTCCTGCGAACCTGCTCCTGGGTTCGCATGTGGCCTTCGGTGGCCAAGCTGGCAGCTATCCTGCCATAGATGGCTGCGTTCCTCTGTCTATTGCAGAGATCATGGACATTTGGGGCCTCTCCCCCAAACCTGAATAAGGTCCATGATCTCCACCCTGGACCAGGAAGGCACCCACCTTCTCCAGGCCCTGGCAGGCTCCTAGGAGCTGGCGGACTGCTCCTGGGGAGTGGTGGAGGGCTGGCTGCCAGTGGCTTGCAGGCTCATGTTTTGGGGCTACTGGGTCAGGGGCAGTGACTGCTGGCTCTGGGCTGGCAGGCTTGGAGCTGGCACAGGCACTGTGGCCAGAGTCTACCCCTTTAAGGGCTCTGGGGAGTGGGAGTAGGGAGTGGAGTGTTCTTGGTTGAGGCTGGAGTGGCTACCAGGGCACCCTGGGAAGGCTGGAGGCCCCCTATTTCAAAATAAGTGTCTACAAAATACTTATTTCGAAATAGCTATTTCAAATTTGGCATTATTCCTCATAGAATGAGGTTTACCAAATTCGAAATAAGCGCTCCGCTATTTCGAATTAATTTCGAAATAGCGGTTTGGCTGTGTAGATGCTAGGAAAGTTATTTCTAAATAAGGGCTGTTATTTCAAAATAACTTTGCTGTGTAAACATACCCTCAGTTTCCCTGAGATTCAAAAAGAAAGAAAATTGATCACTGCCACCACTAAATGTAACTAAAAATATAAAATAAACCCTTTTCCAGGGAAGAAATCACTTGGAATCCCCTCCCTGAGGCAAAGCTCTCCTCCTTGCCCCAACCTCAATTTTGCTTGAAGTTTGAAAAACAAACGAAGATAATCCTCAGAGAACAATGGGGCTCTGTTTCTCCCGGTAACGTGGTTTCACTTAGGCATATAGGTTTAAGGATACAAAAATCAACCAACACCAGTTAACCAAAACAAAAAGAATACACTTTTATTATTAAAACAAGACTACTGTTGCAAACATAGTAAATGACTGGGAGTTAAAAGGCATGGATCGAAATAGACTCGATCGTTTAACGGTTATTTCAAAAGAAGGGGTTTCTTTCAAAATAACTGCGTCTACATGGCGTTTTTTATCTCAAAGTAGGGTATTTCGAAATAGCAGCTGGATGTGATTATGCAAACTAAGCATGGGAAATTCAAATCCGCGCTTCATTTGCAATTCCGCTCGACTACATTTGCATTCCTCTCTCGAAAGAGGAATGCAGGGTAGACATACCCTCAAGGAGAATCTCTGGGCTATAATCCTTAGTTACAAAAGAAAAAAAACAATTAACCATCTCAGACATGATTTCCAAACCCCCAAACAAGGAAAACAAGGAAACCTGATAGACTATCTACAATTTTCTCTACTTACACATTTCAGTGAATTCAAGGAGTCTGTTACTGGGAGAGTCCGTCTCCCTTGCTCTGTGGGGAAAAAAAAAACAACTACTGCTCACTCTAAAACAAAGGGGAAAAAACACTCTCTTCAGTTTGAAATTCCTTATTCGAATTTCATTGGCTGAATGCCCAAAGCCCCCTCCCTCAGGTGCATCTCCAGACTTGCTTAGCCCTTTCCTCGCTCTAGAGGTAAGTCAGACTCTCCTTAGCAGCTCCTATTCATGACATTCGCCCTCAGGGAACTTTACTATCAATTGTGCACTCTGACATTCGGATTGACATCTGTTCCCTAGCATGCTCTCCAACAACTCTTGTCCTGTCTGATTTGTAATCACCAGGGGCCAAATTCTGCTCTCATTTACACTGGTGTAAATCCAGAAGAAATCAGTAGAGTTACGCTGGTTTTACAGCGGAAGCACAGAGCAAAATCTGACCCCTTTTTCTTTGTCTGTGGAACAAGTTTGGGTATTGTGATGAATGCACACAACTGGCACTCTGCTGTATTATGATTTTATAGACGTTGACATTTTTTTAACCTTTTGTGGTAATGTGGTTTCACTCACTAACTAGCCAACAGAGTGCTCAGAACAGGAAGTAGGTTTAAGTGGTAATGTTCTGAATGGGAGGCCCCACTGTATTAGTACTATGTTGTGCTTCATCCAAGGATCTCCAGTTGTTTTACAAACATGAAGCCTTGCAAAATCCCCCTAAAGCAGGGTTCCTGTGCCCATTTTACAGATGGGCCATTGAGCCACAGAGATATTAGGACATAAAGTCAACATTTTCTTCTTTGCTAAATTGTAGCTCACTAACATTGTAAATACTTTTTTAACATATCACAGCAACTCTGTACAGATCAGGGTTTCCCAGCCTATGGGTCGGGACCCAAATATGGGTCGCCATTACATTTCAAAAGGGTCGCCAGGTGTCTCCCCAGGTGGCTCTGCCCTCCCTCCTCCCCCTGTTTTTTAATTGCCTTCGGTCACCAAGTCTTCCTGAATTGTCAAAATGGGTCCCCATCTGGAAAAGGTTGGGAACCGCTGGTGTAGATTGTACGGGTCAGCACAGGTTGAAACTCTTAGTCTGGCACCCTCGGGACCTGACCAGTTCCGAACCAGAACATTTTCCAAACCATGGTAGGTCAATATTGTTAAGCTGCATTTCCAATACTTCCATTGTTTACTGAGCTGTTAGAGGACATTTAGAATATGTCTACGCTGCAGAATTTTTCCAGAAAAACAGCTGTCTTTCCAGAAAAACTACACTTAAGTCCACACTGCAGTTGCGTTCTTTCAATAGAGAGTTGAAAGAACACGGGGGTTTCCGACAGCAGTAAACCTCTTTCTACGAGGAACAAGTCTTTTTCTGAAAAAGGTGTGTGTGGAAGAGGGAGTTTTCTCAAAAGAAGAGGCCTCCTGGAAAAAGCACAGGTGCCCTGGTGGCCACTCCATTCACAGTAATCAAACTTAAATGCGAGATAGCATCCAATCAATGTGGACGCTATCTTTCAAAAACGCACATCACTTTTTCGTTGCACTTTTGCTGTGTAGATGCTCTCTTTCCAAAGAAGTTTTTCCAGAAGATCTCTTCCTGAAAAGCTTCTTCCAAAAAAAGCCAGCAGTCTAGATGCAGCCTTAAAGGTAAATTAGAGCTAAATAACAGCACAGAACACGGAGAGCCAGGACTGGGGGGCTGTAAACTAATTTTATGGGACCACAGGAAATTGGGCTAGAAAGGGTCAACCAGTACTAGCAGTGCTGTTAGAAGAGTCATCCCCAAAAGTCCCAGTTATGCCTCATTAGCCATAATATTATTTATTTTGTGAATTACAGCCACACCTAAACACCCCCACTCAAATCAAGGCCCATCACCCTAGTCACTGGAGGCACCTAACTCCCTGTCACAGGGTGCCCTAATGCTAGGGGCACCCCTCGTCACTCCCCCACACGGAACATCCCTTACTAGGCTACTTACAGCCCCTCGGGCCTAGTCACAAGCCTAATGCTCCCCTATTGGGGTAATTACAGCCCCTGGGGCCTAGTCACAGACACAGCCTCACTCCCTCGGGGCAAGCAGGCTTATGGCCTATTACTCAGGTAAGCTTCCTCTAAATCTAGGTAGCTGGTTTATGGTGGGAGGGGAGGCTGCCTGCTCGGTGGGGATGCCGACCGGAACACGCAGAGCTCCTGAAGGACAACCCTCCGCCCTGGGCCACTTCCTACCCCACCAGTGCACCACACTGCCCTCCGCGTGCGGCTCCGGCAGTCACTCCCAATCTGGCGACTCCCTTGCCCGGTGTAGTCGCTGCAGCTGCTGTGGTGCCTGATGCCGCTGCAGAGGTGACTGTGGCTGTGGCAGCGACTGCTGCAGCATCTAGTGCAGCTCCAGGGGCAGCTGCTCCGGGTGCTCTGGTTGCAAAGGCTGTCCAGGAACTCCTGCCTGGGCTCCTTGCCCTCCAGTGGTCAGCCCCTTCTGCCCTGAGTAGCCCTCTTTTATACCCGAGCACCGGGAGCATGTCCAGCAGGCTACAGGGGGTGTGGCCTCCCTGACCCTCAGAGTGGTTTGTACTTTAGGGGGGAGATTTCCCAAGTGATCTCTTTTCTTATCAGTACAGGCAGTCCCCGGGTTACGTACAAGATAGGGACTGTAGGTTTGTTCTTAAGTTGAATTTGTATGTAAGTTGGAACTGGTACATATTGTAGGGGAAACTCTAGCCAAACATTTCTCCAGAGCTCAGTTTTATTCTCCCACACCTCACTTCCCTCAGTCCTTTAATCTCAAGCTGAGGTGTCTCGCTCCGCGTCTCCCTGGTCTGCTGGGTGGGGCACTAGCTTCGCGTCTCCCTGGTCTGCTGGGGGGAAGCAGCTAGTGCAGGGTTGCCTCACCCCGTTTGTAAGTAGGGATCCGATGTAAGTCAGATCCATGTAACCCGGGGACTGCCTGTACTTGGGTGGTAGCAGCGGAGTTTTATCCCCAAAATCTAGGTTGTTAAGATTTTGTGGGGACTTTTATTACCAAAGCCTGGAAAGATAAAGTTTTGGGGTACTTTTGTGAGCCCCCATTTCTGCATTTATTGTGCCAGAGTGGGGAAGGAGCCTTGACAGTTGTCTTTTTATTCTGGAAACAAACTCTCCATCTCTTGTCTCTTGCTGTATTGGGAAGCCCAGGCCATATTGTATGAGTTAAAGGAAGCTCCCCTCCTCCCTCTTTTCCAGCTACCGTAAAGCACATTGACATTTTGAACACAGGCAGTATCAATAAAGACCTGATCCCAAATAGGCATTATTCCAGTGCCTGTAGAATCTCCAAAACAGGTGCCTCATTCATCAAAATAAAAAAGGAATCCTACAAAAATTGGTCCCAGCCATGATATCCTAGGGAGTTTTTTCTTGGGCCTCCTCCACTTTGTCTTCTGATGTTTCTCCCTATGCCTTCCGCTGCTGCTCAAACCACCACCTCCATCTTTTCTCCAGAAAATAAAGCAACTTGCAAATCAGATGCAAATGAAACCCTCCCCGTATGTGTCTAAGAAAATGAATATCAAGAAGCTTCCTCACCAGATTACCTCTTCTGTATACCAGGTGTATCACTGCAAGGTAGCCTCTGCACTTGTATCGCTTACTCCTTCAGCACTCACCTCAGTGCTGCTCACAGAGTTCCCCTGGGCACACACCCTTCTCCTTCCCTCGGGACTGGCCCCGTCACTTGGGCCCTGTTTCAGAGCTTCCCAGCAAAGAGTCACACCAGCCTGGCCCCCTGCGGCCCAGGGAAACCATTCGCATTGTCAGCCATTCGACACTCTGCGTCCTGAACTGAAGGTTGCTTCTGGAATCCCGTTGGACTCCGTCCTTGGAGCCACGTACTGCAGGCCAAGCAAATCCAATGGGAAGAAAACATGGATAGGAAAGGAGATTTGTTTTTTGCCTTTCTTCCAGTTGCTTCCCAGGGCCTCCGTCTGGCGGCCAGTGTGGGCGTGCAGCACTTCTGGCAATCAGAATAGGCTTGGGCCAGGATTTCTCTCTTGTTTTAGCTTCCTTAGGGGAGCAGGGTCAGATCCACGTTGAACTGGAGCTGTCACTGATCTCATTCCACATCCCCCTCTTGGATCTCTTTTTATGTTGTTATCTGTGTTGCACCTCCCTAAACCTGGTCTGTCTGGTCCGACAACATCCGTAGTCCGGCAGTACCATGGATGCGCCTGGACCAGGGAGCCCCGGGGCCAGGAGCCCACTGGCAGGAGGACTAGCGGCTGGAAGCCCTGCTGAGGCTAGCAGCCTGGCCAGGGCTGGCAGCAGCAGGACTGGCATCCAACAGTCCAGCCAGAGCTGGAGGCAGTGGGGCCGGGGCCAGCGTCTGGCAGCCCAGCAGAGCTGGAGGCAGGGGGTCCAGAAGCAGAGGGAGCTGCGGGCTGTGGCAGGTGACCTCTGGTCTGGCAAATTCCTTCATTCAGGACCAGTCAGGTCCTGAGGGTGCTGACCAGGGAGGTCCCAGCTGCACTATGGATGGTTGATCAGCCACTGGGGCAAGCTGTGCTGTGAAGGCCGTTGGAAACTGATGTCTGCTCTTGCTGTGGGCATCCCCGAGGCGCAGTCAGATGGAACTTCCTGGGTGAGGGGACGTGAGACTAGGGCTCGCTCCCCCACAGAGAAATGTTCTTGCCTCCAGCCTTGAGACTTGCACCCTTGCTTCGGCCCAGGGCTCTCCAAACCACCCTACTCCTTAGGCCTCTTCACGTTCAGGTGTACCGTCCTGAGACGCACCCGCGAGAGGCCAGCGTGCACATTCCTGACACCTGGGCTTTGTGAGAGCGCTGCCCCGTGCTGGCACCACACCACCTCCCTGCACAACCAGGACTGACCGGGCGTGGAGCCATTCTGTGCAACGAGTTCCTGTCTGGAACTGCACTACGGGGGGTTTGCCCTCCAGCGCAGCCCCCACTGGGTTCTTTCAAAGCATTAGCCACCCGGGGGCAGCTTTTGCAGCCCTCCCTCGTGTTAACCCTCCACATGGGGCAGGGTTGGCCCTTGCAGTCCAGTCTGAGCAAATCCCTGTGCTAGGAGCCGGGCACAGACTGAGCGCTGCGTGGCTGCTTCCACATTGCCGCAGCCTTTGTGTTGGGATCACTTCCTTTAATAGATAGCAGGTTTAAAACAAACAAACGGAAGTGTTTCTTTACACAACACACAGTTAACCTGTGGAACTCCTTGCCAGAGGATGTTGTGAAAACCAGGACTTTACCAGGGTTCAAAAAAGAGCTAGATAAATTCATGGAGATTAGGTCTGTCAGTGACTATTAGCCAGGATGGGCAGGGATGAGGTCCTAGCCTCTGTCAGAAGCCGGGAATAGGTGACAGGAAATGGAACACTTGATGATTCTCTGTTCTGTTCATTCCCTCTGGGGTACCTGGCATTGGTCACTGTTGGCAGACAGGAGCCTGGACTAGACGGACCTGTGGCTCTTCTTATGTTCCTTCCCCCTCTGCTCCAGGGCAGCTGCGTTGGAATGGAGGGAGTGATGCCAATTTCCGATGCACTCTCCATCCAGCTGCACAGCCAGGGGAATAGCAGGCAGACGGCAGCTGCTCTCCCCATCACCCAGAGCCTGATAATACCTGTAGCCTGTGGCTGGGCGTGACTCCACTGGGCAGAGGCATAGGTGCCTCGAATTGAGCCCTGCCGCTTCCTTTACCTCATTTGCATTGATTGAGTCTTTTCATCACAGCTCTTTACGGCTGGAGTGATGTAGAGCAATAAAAGCTTCCAGTCCCAAAGGGAGCTCTCCGTACAGGATCCAGTCTTCCTGCACTCCCTGAATTCATTCCTTGTTGCTGGGAGCTCGTACATGCAGTGCCCCGCGCCTGCGTTGTTCCAAACCAAGCCCTCGGTGAGACGAATTGTGTTGGATTGTACACAGGAAATTCACACAGCAGCCCTATGCAAAACTATCCAGTCAGGAAATGCACACAGACAGGCTGGAATGTACCACCTGTCCTCAATTACAGCTGGGTTGGTTGCACTTTGGAGACCCCTGTCCTATTTGAGGATTCACAGAGTTCACTGTCTGAGCGACTCCAACCCCAGACACTGCAGGGGAAGCTATTCCAAAATTTGGTTTGGGAGCAGGCTCAGCACCCTCAGCTTTTGCCAGCAGAAAGGGCTGGAAATAGGCCAGAGACCTTGCGATCTAATGAGGTAATTTCTTACATAGCTGCATCCTGGAGCAAAATTGGTTTTGGCAATAGCAAGGCCTTTTCCTCTCAGCAATTTCCAAAAGAGACCTGGAGAATGGAATTACATTCTTTCCCTTGTATCCCCAGTGTCAGCGGCAGACGCGACTCGGCGGGTGCTCATTAGTGCACGAGCCCTCTGAAATTCACGCTAGCATTCTTGCACGTGCAAGGCAAGACAGGAGAGAGGGGATACGCCCCATTTAAATTCCAGCTGCATGTATTTTGAACTTGCAAACCTGTCAACGATAATCAATCCATGCAGAGTATGCCCCCGTCCTGCTTACCTGTGTCATTAGAAACCACCCCTCTAAGGAGAACCTGATTTCAAAAGCAACGAGTTGCTTTGCCTGTAGTCTTCTCCCGGGAAAGGAGACTTTAAATAAATGGAGAGAATTGAGGTTTCTTCCCCCTCTGTGATTTGGAAGGAAGAGGTGTTGAAAGGAGAACACTCTCCCTTCGACCTCCCTTACTCCTCGTGAAGGTTACCGGTGTCGAAGTGAGAAGCCCTCCTGGTAGTGGTTTTCAAGTATCTAAAAGGGTGTTATAAGGAGGAGGGAGAAAAATTGTTCCCCTTAGCCTCAGAGGATAGGACAAGAAGCAGTGGGCTTAAACTGCAGCAAGGGAAATTGAGGTTGGACATCAGGAAAAATTTCCTGCCTGTCAGGGTGGTTCAATACTGGAATAAATTGCCTAAGGAGGGTTGTAAAATCTCCGTCACTGGAGATATTTAAGAGCAGGTTAGACAGACATTTATAGGGGATGATGTAGAGACAGTGCTGGGTCCTGCCATGAAGGCAGGGGACGGGACTTGATGACCTCTTGAGATCCCTTCCAGTTGTATGGTTCTGTGATTCTATGCTGTGATTCTATGGGTATGTCTAGACTACATGCCTCTGCCGACTGAGGCATGTAAATTAGACTACCCGACATAGTCAATGAAGCGGGGATTTAAATATCCCCCGCTTCATTAAAATAAAAATGGCCTCCTCATTGTGCCGGCTCAGCTGATCGTCGGCACAACACGGCAGTCAAGATGCAGATCCGTCGGCATCCCCACTGACCTTACTACAGAGAAGAAACATTGATGTCAGCTATGTAGCTGGAAGATGCATAGGTTAGATCAGCGGGGTGAGGAGGGGGATGTTAGTGCAGACAAGGCCTGAGACAGAGCCATATTGTGGGCTGATGAGACCAGTGGTGTATGTTACATATCCGAAGTAAGTTGGCTGGAAGACCATAAAGAAGTGTGGTCTGAATCACTCTGGCCATAGTGTGTGTGAGAAATGGGCAAAACTTACATCCCTCACGCTAGAAGCAGGTGTGGCCGGGGAAACATCTAGCAGGTTTAAGCAGGTAAAAACAGTAGGAGCCATTTACAGCTGCTTTGCTGCCCTCTTTTCACAAGGCATGGGACACCACGGTTTATATCACCAAATGCTTTGGCCCAGGCACTTGCAAGGGGAGTGCAACCTACTTACACCAGGTCTGAATCTGGCCCCCCTTTTCTTCCTTTCAGGGCTAGGAGAATCTCAATACTGCCTTTTGGAATAAAATCAGCCATGTTTCCACTGGTATTAGGGAGGCGGGACTAGGGGTCTTCACGAGAAGTGCTGCGAAGGCTAGGAATGAGCTAGCTATGTGTGCAGCTGCGGATTTGTTCCCCTCTGCTGCTCAGGCAATGAGCTCAGCCCTGCTTGGAAAAGACCTTTCTCTGTCTCCTAGGTCAGGTTTACACTAGACCCAGCAGCTCAGCTTAAGGTATGCAACACCAGCTGCAAAGAATACATAGTTGGAGTCGAATTACCTTAAGACAAGTGTGGTGGCATCTCCACAGCAGAGGCCGACGAGCTGCTCCTCACAAAAGCAGGAGTACCAGATGCCAGCAGGGGCACCCTCTGACTTTGATTTAGAGAGTCTTAACTAGACCCACTAAATCGAACTCTGGAAGATCGATCGCAGCAGCATCGATCTTCTGCTTAGTGTAGATTACTCCCTAGAGTGAGAGAAAGGTCTCTGCCAAGACCTTGCACAGGACAGCCCTCAAAGAATGGAACAGCATCACACTCCAGATCTAAATGTCCTTAATCTCAAACAGGCCTGGTCCTTTTCTGACTGCCCAATGTAAAATCCCAGGCAGAATCCCGTAGCATCCCAATATTCAGTGACACTTGTACACCCCATAATAGCAAGAGGAGGCAAAACTAGGAACCAGAGATGGAACAAAAATGGAATATATCCATGCAGCGGGCCAACTGCTCAGTTGGTGCAAATCAGTGCAGGAAACTGAAGGAACTGAGCCTATTTATAACAGGTACAAATCTGACGCATGGGCAGTTTTGTGTGGGTAACTTTCCTTACCCAGTTTTTCCTTCTGTTTTCAATTCACCAACGTAGCCAAGTCTTTCCAGTTTTTCCCCTTTTAATCTGAGCCCTTCCTCTGTGCTGGGCCCCCTCTCGCTGACGTCTGGCATACCAGAGAGAAACATCAAGCACAGATTTCCGACTTCTGAACCGCCATGGAAACAACGTCTCAGTTGCTTGTATAACGCTTTGAGTTTCCTGACGAGGTTTTTTTGCCCAGTGAATTGCAGTTTTTGTGCCAGCAAATACAGCTGTGATAGCTATTCCAGCCCACTGAGCTTCCTGACAAAGTGCATTCCCTGGCTAGCATTGTTCTCCCCAAGGAAACCCCCTTCTCTGGAAGGGGTTGAATCCTGCCATCCGGGAGACACAGGAGCTACTTGGAAGGCAGCAACGCCTTCTTTAACCATTTTCATTTCAGTGAGGCTGTAACGCTCAGTGGCACCCCCTTGCCGCTCACCTGGGGAAATCGCTCACGCCGGCCACACCCCGTCTGGTGGTTCCTCAGCCCACTGGCTTAGCCCTCCTGCCAAGCCACCATCATCCTGCCCTTCCAGGATAGTATCAGAGTCTCCTTCCTCAAAGTCTCAGGCAGGCTCTATCTCCACTGTGCTGACTGCACCATTCTTGCTGTAGCTGGCAGGAGAATCCACCCCCTATTCCTCCCCTCCACGGTTCCAATCCAAGGACCCTCGAACCAGCAGTCCAGCTCTATCCCTCTCAGACCTTATGGCTCCTTCTCTGGATGTTTCCTTAGGCGTGTGCCTTGATTGTAGCCCCTTTTCTGCTGCCAACGTCCTCTCTTTGTAAACCCTGCCCAGCTTCTCCGCTGGTTGGGCTTCATCAGCGATTAGGCCCTACCGCGCCCTGGCTTTCCTCCTCGTGCATCGTATGGGTTAATTGGCCTGATTTACCCCTTCAGGCCTCACGTGGGTGTGGACACCTCATCACAGGGGCAGAGAGTACTCAGACATGAAAACTAAAGCAGCTCAGTTAGATAAATATTCTCCCAGCGCTGCCAAGAAATCATCCCTTTTTAGGAGGATACGAAGCCTCATAAAGGAAAACCTGGTGACAGCCTCAAGGGCAAGCTTGCCCATCCATCATGGGGCATTTTTTTGGTTCAGGGATAGAAGCATCTCTAGTGAACTAAAGGTGAAAACGAGAACTGTTATGCTGGAGTGAGAGTTCATCTCTCCTCATGCAACTCCAGTACGTGAAAACTGATGTCCAAATCTCCAGCTTGAGGCTTTGGGCTGGAGGGCAGTGGACTGGATTATTTGATTTGCTGTAAAAGTTATTTACTTATTCCCACAATATAAGAACTGGGGGTCACCAAATGAAATTAATAGGCAGCAGGTTTAAACAAACAGAAAGGAAGTTTTTCTTCACTCAGTGCACAGTCAACCTGTGGAACTCCTTGCCAGAGGATGTGGTGAAGGCTAGGACTTTAACAGGGTTCAAAAAAGAGCTAGATAGATTCATGGAGGTTAGGTCCATCCATGGCTATTAGCCAGGATGGGTAGGAATGGTGTCCCTAGCGTCTGTTTGTCTGGAAATGGGTGACAGGGAAGGGATCATGTGAGGATTACCTGTTGTGTTCCCTCCCTCTGGGATATCTGGTATTGGCCACTGTTGGCAGACGGGATACTGGCCTAGATAGACTGTTGGTCTGACCCAGTATGGCCAATCTTATGTTCTCATGCTGTTGTGACATCAGTTACACTTTATGCTAAGATTCTGTTTACAAATAATTAATAGACATGTAAACAGGTTAGTCTTGAGTCACATGTGTCCTAGGAGGTCTTACCACATGAGTTGAAGGGGTTCCAGTGGTCATAAGCAATTGGTTGCCTGTAACAATTGATTAATCATTTATTCAATTATCTGTTAATCCTTTATTAACCCTTTACAAACTCGGCCTTCTTATAAGGCATCCTGGGTTTTAAGACTAGCAGAGCTCATGGTCACAGCTTATATTAAGGCTTCATTTATAAATAGTGTTTAAAGGATTAATAAACGACTGTGTTGTAAAGTTCAGTCCTCTCTGGTCTGGCACCATCCGTGGTCTGGAATAGTTTTAGTTAGCTTGATATCCCCTTACCATAAGGGTGACCAAGTTTCCCACTGTCCCATAAAGTTTGTTTATAGCCACCAGTCCTAGCTTTTAGTGTTCTGTGCTGTTATTTAGCTTTAATTTACCACTAAAAGTCTTCTAACAGCCCAGTAAGCAATGGAAGTGTTGGTGATGCTGCCAGACAATATTGACCATCTGTGGTTCAGCAACTTCTCTGGTTTGGCACCGGTCAAGTCCCGAGGGTGCCAGACTAGAGAGGTTCAACCTGTAGTACAATCTAATAAATTATAAATGGTGCCAAAAGAAAAGGGTTTGTTTTTTGGGGTGGGGATGGTTTGTTTTATTTTTATTTTTGATTTTGGGGTTTTTTTTGTTTTTTTTACTTTTTTGCAGATGGTCTGAAAAATGAATCTCTGTCACAATTGTCCTTTAGATGTAGGCTTAAGAACTTTCCTGCTTTCAAAGGTGCATTTCCTGTTTTCATACCAGCCCAGTCCTGTCTCCGAGAAGCACCATCTGTCCTGCACGTGGAATACAGTCTTTTCCATGCTAAAAAACATCCCAACTGCTTCGGTTTATTTGTTTTTCCACCAGATTCCACTTCGGTTGGCGTGTTTAATAGAGACAGTTAAGTGAGTACATTGGAGCCTCTAAGAAACAGCTTCTGATCGAAATCCAAACAAGAGTTATTGCGCAAAACAACCAAAACCAAACCATCCACTGGCAGCTTTGCTAGCTTGAGGGCTGCATTCTGATCTCAGTTACACCAGTGTAAAACCCTGCCAGCCACCTGAATTGAGCCCGTGTGGCTGCTTGCTGTTCTAGCTTGGGGTCAGGAATGGATGGGAGTGGTCCAAAGGCAACAGGCCTCATCAAAGAAGGAGCGTCAGCATAATCAAGAGCCCAGGAAGGGAATCTTGCCCAGGTCTCCTTACTCATGATTACAGCATGCATGATGTGGATGTCTCAGGGGTTAGAGAGAAGTAACGGAAAAGATCCTCAGAATGCAGACAAGGCTGCAGATGCTCCTTCCAGGAGAAAATGTTGTTTCTGAGAAGCTCCCAAGGCTGTTAAGAAGTGGTAACTGATGCAGAAATGGCTCAGGAGATTTCTTCTGTTCTCCACCCACAGCTCACAAGCCCACGATGTCCTGGGTGGCACCTGCAGCCCGTAGTTGACATTAAAAGCGAGAACAGTTCTTTTCTCTCCTTCATTTACATGGGAGGGGGGACTGTCAGATTAGGCCTCCCCGTGCTGAAGCAAACCCAGCTCTAGTTCCCTTGGGCAGCCAGACTTCTGAGCATAACTCAGCATGGTCTTGTTAGTCTGGGGCAGCAGAATTCCAGGATTTGATTGGGCGATGGGTCGTGTATAGGAACCGTAACATCCCCGGTTTACAGAGCAATATGCATTTAATGAATGGTTCTCATTATTATACTTCAGTTTCATTCCAGAGGTCCCATTGCTCTGGCGTCTGAACAAGCAGAGAAAAAGAGACAAGCCTCTCTTCCCACCCCTCTAAGGCTCTGATCTTGCAATGTACGTGCACCCCGTCTCCAGCACGGACATCCATTTAACAACTGTTGGTATTAAATATGCCAATTGAAGTTGAATCTAGCGGGAAAAGGAATAGCGCATGCATGGAGGGATCTGCCTTCAGGAAGTTTGTTGCAGAATTGTGAATGCAGAAAGCCAGAACTGGGCTCCCTTTTCCAGATTCGGCCAAACTCAGCTCTCAGTTGACCCGAGTGACTGAAATAGGTAGCGTTATTCTGGATTGGCACCAGTGTCATGAGAGCAGAGTTTAGCCCAGCGGGTGGCCAGTTTGTTTTTCCTGAGTGTATGTGCTGAACTACATGAATGCCTTAGGAGTCCTATGCCGTGTCGTTCTTGAGTTTGTAGCCTTCTTTGCATTTGCAATTCTTAATTCTCTTACAAACTTGCCACTTTATAATCCAGCTGAGAGGATGTGAGTGCTGAAAGATGGCTGGTGATACACTGTGTACCATTATTTCCATTCTTGGCACTTGAGTAAATGACATTGTCACAGAAACGTCTCATTTGAATTGCTCAGTGGATTAAAGACAGTTTTACAAACCAGAAAGAAATCCAGCTGTTAAAACACAAGGCCCACATTGTTAGTGGTGTATGAACTTTTATCCTCGGAATTATTTTCTGCTCTGCAAATCATTTGCAGTAATGGACTAATGCTTTTGCTTTGCTCTGTATACATCTGTAGAGCCAGCTGAGTAATTAAGAACTGGAAATCAGCCCACTTAAGGAAGAACACTGCACTTAGAGCTCTCGTCTTGTACCCCAGTAACAAGTAGCATCATGCTATTGGAAATATTCCGGCACAAAATGAAAATAAACATGCTCAGACCAACATTAGAAATGTCCGCACTCAAAGTATCTTTTCAGGAAGCTTGTAGTGTGGAAAGTACCTGCTCCAAAAAAACTTAAATTGATCAAAATAATTTACCTTCTGGACGCCTGTTGGTTCTAACTCAACTTTGCTAATGATTTCTTTGCACAGAATGAGCAACATGATTTGCTACTGCAATGCCATTGATTTCAATGGAGGAATACATTTGGCCCAGTTCACTTTATAATGCTCTGGCGCTAACAGTGCACTGCTGGACTGCAGCATCTCTCCCGCAAAAATTCTCTACACCAACTTGCTTCTATGTGATAATATAAAATTATTTTAAATGAAAGGCATTCCAGGAGGTGTGCCTAGGAAAGCGTAAGCAGTATTTGAGACAGTCTTAGATTATATAGGCATATCACGTTTTAACTGCATGGAGGAAATAAAATATTCAATAGCCTCAGGAGTAGTTCTCGGTCTCAAAGGGTTACATTTCATTAGCCTATGCTACCCACTCCCCAACGGCCAGCTGCTTTGCTTCTAGTTGGGAAGATATTAACCTTCCAGTGAAGGAAAAGACTCTTGCATGTTTCTTTCTGTCATTGCTATCCTAATGCAAACACCTGGCCTTCCATCCACGGGGGCCAGCTGAAGCAGAGAGTTTTGACACAACAGCTGAAGTCCAAAACTGTATTCTCTGATATGCCAAGTTGTTTCAGCTTTAGAGGGAAAAAAACAATTAAGGTTCCTAAAGGGACAAACAGTAATAGCAAGTGGTCCTGTGGCACCTTAGAGGCTAACAAAAATTTATATAGTATCATGAGCTTTTGTGGGTAAAACCTTCAGATGAAGTGGGGTTAATAGCTATTCCCTACATTGCAGGGGTGTTGTGAGGATAAATACCTTAACAACTGTGAGGTGCTTGCATAGGCTGGGTGAAGGGAGCCTTCATTAGATAAATGAAACAAAGAGCCTTTTTACTCAGCACTCACAAAGGTAAGGTTCCCGTGAATGAGATAAACTGACCATGCTGATGTGTAGTATCAGAGGACCAGGCCTTTCGATTTCATCTTTGTCTCTTCTGTGCAGCCTAACAACAGTAGGGGCAAAAGAACATTTTTGTCCCAGGATTTTTTCCCCAGTAGTTGGGAAATCAAATGATGGGTAAGGATAAAAAAACCTTTCCCTGAGTTATTTGTGCAGGAATCACACAGGAGCCAATCAGAAGGAAGGCACACTCCCATGCTATTAACACACAAGACACTAAAGAAGAGACAAGTAAGAAAGTTTGGCTGGGAGTGGCAAGCTTGGTAATGTTCACAGTCTCATAGGGCATGTCTTCATTATGGGACAGTGATCAATCCAGCAGGGGTTGATTTACCACATCTAGGAAAGACATGATAAATTGATCAACTGTAGGGAATAATTCTGGACACTCTGGATGCAGATGAAAACAAGCAGAGGATTTATTGCACACAGCTGGTGGAGTGTCCCTCAAGGGTCAACCTGGTGAACACTGGTTAATCAAAAGCGGCGAGGAGTCCTGTGGCACCTTACAGACTAACTGAAGTGTTGGAGCATAAGCTTTTGTGGGCAAAGATCCACTTCTTCAGATGCATGGTTAATCAAAACATTACAATAGATTATACAGGCAGCAGATGGGCGGAGTAGAAACAATTTCATAGGTTTTAGGCAGCAAGACGAAATGAGCACATAAGCCAATAAACTACGAAAGTTACACGATGTCCCCACCTATTGCCAATTAAACATCTTATCAATAATACAGGTAGTTATTACTAACAAGCTAAATAATCCAACATAAACAAAACAGACATGTTAATGGCAACTTTGTCTACTGAAATGATGATGCGTCTACTGCAGGGTGATACTGCCTCGCATTGGCGTGGTCGTTGGGTTCCAGGCTTATTATCTAGAATTAAAGGAGACAGTGAGAACAGCTTCCATGAAGTTTGTTTTGGTACCAGCCAGGGTCTTATCAGAGCTAGGCCCTCTTGGAATGTGGTTGCCAGGGTGACCAGGGTCATGTTAGCTGCTTGTTCTGTGTGTTCCCAGGCCTTCCCAGGATTTTAATTGGGGTTCTTAGGAGAATACCATGGACTGCCTCAGTTTACCTCTACATCACTGATTGCTTTCCTGTTGACTCTGGTAATCCACCAGAATGAGAAGCACAATGAGAGTCAATGGGCATCTTCTGTAAATCCACAATGAAGACACCATGTAAGCAGATCTAAGTAACTCAAATTCAGCTACTTTCTTTGCACAGCTGAAGTTGCATAACTTAGATCCATTTTCCCCACCTAGTGGAGATCTGCCCAGAGTATGTCACCCTTTGATTAGACCTCTTCTTCTGGAATGGGGAGTTTACTTCTGCAGAATAATTAGCAGTTCAAATGTCTCACATAGTTTTTATAACATTCCTTCTTTTCAGATCCAGTTAAACAGCAGAGGACTTATCTATTCTGTTGGCTTGCTGCTGGCATCTGTTTTTGTCACAGTACGTATATACTCTCTACTTCTTCATTTCCAGTTTTTATAAACATTGGCTTTTTCTCCATCCTCCTCCTTTCCTCTTAGAGCAGCAGCAGTTGCTATGCATCCCATTGAGAGGTATTCCTGATTCTTACTGTTAGATATCCAGGCGCCTAACCTGGGATTTTGCAAGCAATTATCTGACCTGACACAAGATGGTGTGTATTTTTTTTCTTGAGAGGAGCCCCTGGAAACTCACTAGTTATTGTTAGTCACTTTCAATGGTAAAAATGAAGCCGGACTTTGTCTTGTGCTGTTTTTGGTAGTGACAGGTGACAGAATGAGGAGCAATGGTCTCCAGTTGCAGTGGGGGAGGTCTAGGTTGGATATTAGGAAAAACGATTTCACTAGGAGGGTAGGGAAGCACTGGAGTGGGTTCCCTAAGGAAGTGGTGGACTCTCCCTCCCTAGAGGTTTTTAAGACCTAGCTTGACAAAGCCCTGGCTGGGATGATTGAGTTGGATTGGTCCTGCTTTGGGCAGGAGGTTGGACTCGATGACTCCTGAGGTCACTTTCCAGCTCTAGGATTCTATGGTTCTATGAAAACAGTCCTCTTTCAGGCTGGGCAGATATGAGTTTGCCATAAAGTACAGCGAACTGACACATTCATATTCAAGCATCCGACTGTTTAAAGCATATGGAGGTGTTTGCCTTTGCAAATTGCAGGCCCAGGTACACGCATGAGAGCCATTTTAGACACACAGAAGGGAGCTGGCCATTGAAAGATTTAAGAGATGCGTACCTCATAGAATGGAATTGTTCTTTCCAGAATGGATTTGGCGATTATAGTATTGGACCAGCTCATTAGCTGGTGTGAATCAGTGCAACTGAAGGAGCTACACCAATTTACTCCAACAGTATGTCTGGCCTGCTGTGTCGAAATATTCTAAAAGGCTAAGTTGCAATTCAGAACAGAATGTTGCTCAAGCAAGTCAACAGTGCTCAGCAGTGGAAAAGTAAATTGCATGGTGACTCTGCTGAGAAAGGTGCTTGCCACTGATTCGCAATGCTCTTGATGTTGCTGCTTACTCTGAACAAATGGCTTTGTGTATTGCAGGTGTTTGGTGTCCACTTGAACAAATGGAAGCTGGATAGGAAGCTGGGATTTGTGTGCCTTTTCCTGTATGGCATCTTCTTGTGTTTCTCCATCATGACAGAATTCAACGTTTTCACGTTTGTGAACTTGCCGATGTGCAGAGATCACTGATCCAGGTGGCAGACTGTCGAGAGGTACTTCCTTCTTACCTGTGCAATACGAAACACGGCTGGCGTCTGCAGAACGCGATGCACCCAGCGGTCGTGAAGTATACCCTGCTCACTGTTCATAGGACTCTCCTCCCATCTTGGTTTACCCTCTGCCGACCCCAAAACCTGGAAAAATCTTGCATCGGCGTGAAGATATTTTTTTCAACATTAATGTGATTTCCAAGTTTAGGTTTGAACAGTGACTGGGATTTTAAATGAACTGGCTGCTATCTGGCGTTGAGCCAGGCAAAACTGATCTGCTACAATTCCTTCCTTTTTAAGTTATTTGGTGGAAGACTAATCTAATTTATAATTTAAGACTATTGCTAGAATGCAGAAGAAGAGGGTACATTGTTTATGGGGTGTTTTTCAAGCAGAACTGTGGGAATCTTTTATTTTTATTTTTTTCAGAGATCAACAGCCTCTCTTTGCAGCTTCTCCTTCTGAGCGCTGGATTTCGTGTAATGATCCAAAGGTCACAAGTGCAGTGTATTATGGGAACTCAGTTTGAGATATGCAGCGTATGAGTGGACTGACTGTTTGTTAAAAGAAATGACTGGCAAGGCAGTGGCTAACAACATTTTACTATGATTAATGCAGCTCTTAAAGGTGTAAGGAATACAAGGTGAACATGGATTCAAAGGGTAAATACTGCTACCATATTCATTATCAGTATCAGAGTTGTATTGCCAGGTTATTTATATGACTTCCTAGCAGTGGTGTAGGACTGCCAGCCCTTGAGGGCTAACAAGGAGGGGCCCTGGTTTATAACGATCCGCACATTGAAAAGCAAGAGCAGAAGTTTCCAAGGATCATCCAACTTCTTGTAGTTTTTTTATTTTTGGGGGGGGTGCATGTGTAGTTGTATGTCTTATTCATTGTGAGAGGAATGTAAGCGCCGTCACACATTCTCCAAGTGAGTTGTAGACACTGGTTTCTTTAAAAGGAAAGAGGCATATTTTGCACAGACATTGGTACCGAAGTCATAATTTGCCACTCTGTAAAGAATACACTGGACCTGGCCAAAAATTTTTACAGCTGAACATACCCGGGGTCGGATTGTGGTGGATTTATTCCACCTCCTACTGGTGGAAGAAAGAGAGAAAGAAATGGCACTTTTAAAAGGCAGAATACCTTTCATGCAAACTCACTCACACATTTAAGTTATGATGAAAGTTCTGCCTCTCGCTGTTCTAACAGCCCTGCAAGATTTTGTATAATACTGTGTTAATATGCAGGCAGATTCCACCACACACATGAGGAACAACCATCACTGCCACACTCATGTGTATTGAAATTGTGGATTCTTGCCAGTGTTGGCTATTGTATTTACTTTAAGCACTGATCACTTCTGATTCATTTGGTGTGGGTTTTTTTCCCCTCTTCCTTGTAGATGTTCTTCGATGAAGTGTGATAAAATACTACCAACAAGGTGAATGTTTTTGTCTATGGTACAGACAGTGGCCAATAGTGGTAGACAGGGCACTACGAAAACAGGACCCTTAGAGAAAAAAAAAATCTGAATTAGCAGGAGAAAGACAGTTCAAGGTAAAGACCCTCTTTATCAACACTTTTGCACTTGATTTTTTAAGATTAATTCTCTTTGGACAAATAGTGTAATTTCCCCGGCAGCGCTCTCCATTTGACACAGCACATTACTTGCTCTCCTTTTCACATGGGACAAGTGAAAGTACAAGTTTGTCAGGCAAATTTCATGGAAAGTCAATACAGAGCCACCTCTGGTAAAAGCAGACAGGAAGGCAGGTATGAAGACAGAGCAGATGGAATAAAGGGGGAAGAAAAGAGGGGCTCCATTTTATAGAAGTGTTGCTATTTTTTCTTTGGGAACTTAAATGTAATCCCACTTGTTTAGTTAAGCAGCCTTCTAAGAACAGCATGCTAAGAATGATACCATATGGAAATCCCATTGCAATAGAAATCCCCATTGTACCTTCTGAGTGTGTTTTTAATTAATAGTAACCACTAAAATGTCTAAAAAGACTTGCTTAAATTAAAAAATAGTAGCATGATGTGATACATTTCAATAAATTCCACCCTTGAACACAGCTATAAGCTTATAACAAGGTACAGTAGCTCCTAAGCTAAATCTTTCCTTACTTGCAGGAGGGACAGTATTTGGGGGAGAAATTTCACATCAAGGCCTATTATTATTTCTATTTTGAATATTTATACTGCTGCTCCAATGGAGCCAGTTGGATCTATTTCTACGAAATAGCCATTATCTATCCCATGGCACAAAAACTGCATGACTTGGTTTTTTAGGAACTTTTCCTGTGGGCATACATCAAATACTGTAGTATCATAGCTTTGCATTGTATGTGTATCCTGAAATTCATTGTTCTGAACTTTGTGCATGTTGTGAGAATATTCTGAAAGTTGCTTATTCCAAGCGTAAGCAGAGAGTTCTATTGAAACACTGAATTGCTCTTAATCTGTGCTGTATTCATATGAGATGTGATAGGACATTTTCTCTGATGACAGTTGCAGTTAGATGTGCTTGTGTTGTGATCTGAAACCAAATCAGATGGTACAAGATTGATTTGGAATAGAAGGTCCGTTAAGTGTGTGAATCCTGATTTGTTTTTGAAAACTTAAAAAACAACCAATAGTCTAGTAGCTCCTTAAAGACTAACAAAACATGTAGATGGTATCATGAGCTCTCGTGGGTACAATCTACTTCTTCAGATGAAGTCAGGTCATCTGAAGAAGTGGATTGTGCCCACAAAAGCTCACGATACCATCTACATGTTATGTTAGTCTTTAAGGTGCTACTAGACTATTGGTTGTTTTTTAAGTTTTTCCTGTTTCAAACTAACTTGGCTACCCCTCTGTTGTTTTTAAAACAGAGCATTTCAAACTGACAGCTTAATCAAAGCCCATGGAAAAATCTCTAAGACAAAAATGTAAGCATTTTTCTGTGCTACATTTATTCTGTGATCACTCTTCATGAATGGTCTTCCTAAGGCATACAATAATAAGATCATTACATACACTGACTGATACAATGAGTATTCACAGCTTTCACTTTAGTTTTCCTTCCAAGTAATCACAGAAAAATTATAATGAGCATTTCAAAGAGAGCTCATTGCAATTCTCACTTTTGACCTGATTTCATACAGGCCGACTCCAAATATCTGATCCCATGTTAGTTTCAACTCTGACATATGGTTAGTTCTCCCTTGACAGTGTTTAAATGCCAAAATCTTGTGACGTGAGGTCATCTTAAGTGACACAGGAAAGATTGTTGTTGCCCTTATTAAAGTGGAATTCTTATACCTGTGTTTTTTGGGGTTTTTTTTAGAAATCGTGCTTGCTTTTTTTTTTTTTTTTTTATTTGGTAGATACAAGAACCTACAACAGAAAATATCTTGCATGGACAGCATTTACAGAAGTATGGTTTGGGGTTTTTCTTTGTGTTTGACTTTATATCCTGAGCTGCGTCATTGAAGTTTGTGAATTTGCATGCTTTGTATTTATGGTTTTTGTGCCTGTGAAACAGATATTTGTGCTAATTTTAAGCATTCAAATGGCGCCTAACAAAAATGTCTTTAAAAGAAGAAAGTAGGGAAAAAAAATCAACAAGTGCTGAGGACACTCATTTAATGCTAGCGTAGTAACCTGAGGTTAGCATCTAACATGCAATGACAGCAGCACACATTTTCAATGCCTTCTCCTAGTAATCTGTAAAATAAAATGTCTGTTAGATACTTTTTTAAAAACGACAACTTTCTGACTACTGACAGATGTTTCTTTCACCAAATTTGTTCTGAAAACGGAATCCTTTCCAATTAAATATGGGGACTTGTCAGATCATGCTGTAATGTCAGGCCCTGTCTATATTCAGAGTAATGCCATTCATTTCATTCATTGAATCTTCTGCTCAAGGAGCGTAGGATCCATGCTTTGGTTCAGCCATTTCTAGAGAGCCCAGTCTCCTGCCAAGGTTGTGGCTTGCTCTGTATTAAGGCTGCAGCAGGCGAATTCGGAAGCCACACTGCCCCTACAACCTGCATGATGCCATCCACAAGGTCTTCTCCATCCAGTTTCCGTTGGATCACATGCATAAAGCTGATGGACTGGAATGGACTTCAGCATATAAAACAGATGTTCACTTGGGAAGACACTGGAAACTGCTTGCTTTGACACCAGAACACGATGAATCCACCATACACCTTCAATGTGATGTTACTGTTTCATGTCAAAAGTGTCCAGCTGGCACATTTGCGTCTCTGTAGTAGCCTAGGTTTCAAAGCCATTAAACAGTCGGGAAGCCACTGTTGCTTGATAGCTATGCATCGTAGAGTTGATATGTGGTGTGGATGCCAGAGAGGAGTACAAAAAGCATGCATATCACCTTTGGCCTTGCTGATTTGATTTTTTCATGTTGGCAAGGCAGTCTCCCTCCTTAGGGACAATGGAACCAAGATATCCAAATGTATGACAGATTCAGCCTCTTGTCCATTGATTATGATGGGTAAGGGTAGAGGCCACTTTCATCAGTTTGGTCTTCTTCCAATTGACTTGAAGACAAATCTTACTTGCTTCTTCCATAAATATATTCAGGGCCTTGATGAGATTACGACGTGAAGATGGGAATGTAGTTGTGTCGTCCACATTTTCCAGGTCTGCTCTGCAGGAGCTATGCAGTAGCACCCCTGGTATGTGACTAGTGACAGCTTCCATAACAGTGTTGAGTAGATTGGGACAGCCATGCATCCCAGCTGTGTGTTGGCTTAAGCTAAATCACTATAAGGTCATTTTAAATCCAACTGAGAGCAGCCACAGAAGGGTTTGCACCAATTTAACTGAATCCGTTTCAGATTGTACATTTAGGTTCATGTCATGCAAGTCTGAATACAGAGAAGGCCTTGACAGTTTTTCATCAAACAAAAGGCATCATGCCTGGTATTGTTTGAATATGCTGTACAAATGCATTGGGTATGTTGTGAGGCACTAAGCTAAAAGACTATGAACAAATCATCGGCGCTGTTGAACTCAGTGACAAAAATCCCACTGCTGCTGTAGGGCCAAGATTTCTCCCTATATGTCTTTGCAACAGCCCATCATGATGGTCTTAAAATAGTACTTTAAAAATATGAATAAGTGAATCAGACATAGATTTTTTTTTTTAAGCCAAATCAATAAACTAGTTCTTAGCAATACAGCTTGGCACCAATAAGAAGATTACACATGAAAGAGTTATAAGGGTTAGGCACACCAGGAGTTTGGAACTTGGAGCATATTTCACTTGGAGCAAATTCATTTATTTCATCCCCAGCTGTGCTGACTCGTTGGCCAGACCATGAAAAGTTTTTAAATTTCCAGAACTGGAGTTGTGGCCAAATTCATGCCACATGGGAAAAGGCAAGGTATGCCCAAAGAGGCACGTCCAGAAGAAAAACACTTTTTAGTGTGTTTCTTTGATCACACATCAAGTGGTATAATTTGTAACATTTGGCTATGACTTTAACTCCCCTTCTAACAGCTCACTAACTATGCCAAGTCTTTGAAGCATGGATGGAGCCAGCTAATTTTATGAAAGCTTCTAGAAAAGCACAGTTCTTGTAAGGTTTCAAATATTTTAATGGTTTTAAATTTGTAATTTTCAAATTACCAGTAAAATAAATTTTAAAACCTCCACACTAAAACAAACAAACAAACCAACAAACCCCAAACCCCTGTTTATCTTGTTATTTTCAATCAAATAGTATTTGAATATGCTGAAATTAATCTGGCAGGTTTTAATAATAACCCTGACTTTCATAGCTATTTGTAGAAATAAGGTTCAGTTTTATGTACCTGAACTTTCATGGACAATCATTAGAGGCACAAAAGTTTGCTCAAATTTTTCCTGTTAGCGTTTGTGGTTTAAGATTAGCATCAGTGACAGGGAAAAGCAGGTAGTTTTCATCTGATATTTAGCAGGTCTCTGTTATTGGCTTCTGTAGAACTGCATGCAGTTTTCATAACATAATCAGCTATAAAGTTGTTAAAATCATATCTGCTTCTTTCTTATTTCCTCTTTCAAAGAAACAAAATCAAGCTGCGTAAATGGGTCTCACCAGCAATAAAACAGCTAATCTCAGTTGCTATCTTACTAGAAGTGGCCAAATAAAATTCTACATACAAATAGATTTAGATATGAACATAACTGCTACTGGATGGTTATGGTAAAATAATTTTTGGACAGATGACCTGTTTATACAAACCATCATATAGCATGTTGTCTCTACATACAATATGGCAAGAGTATAAGAATTCATGCCGAATTTTTGATCCATTACGCTAGCTAAGAGCCTTAGGATAGAATGCTCATTTACCAAAGTTCATGGGAGATTTTTAGTAAAATGGTGTAAATATGGCAATAAAAAAAATAACTGCCAATGACATCAAGTTAATAATATCAGGACTATTTTAAACAAAGTAACTGTTTTGAAGTTTACGCATTCCATAGTTGTAGATCTCACCCTTCACAATTATTGTACATTACCGGCATTTTGACGCCATCCTTCAGAATGAACCAAATATTTTGATTCCTATAAAGAGATGCAGTGATAACTCAGGTAGCTGCGATCCAGCAGAGTTTGATTTGGATGAAGGCCAGACTGCAATGACCGCTGTGCAGCAGCATATTAGAAGGGAGACAACCACTCTTCTCAGGATAGCGAAGATGGTTCCTTCCAGTTCGCCATGACACTGTGGAAAAGAAAATTGTGCGTCACGTTCCGTTGTTTGTTGGTGTCACACATGAGACGGACTTCCCCAGTAGTGGGGGAGAAGGGTTGTGAAGTGGACAGGATTTAACCCAGTGTCATGGTGGTACTTTTGGGCTTTACGCCACACGCAGAGCTTCTGAGGCAGGCCGTACTCAAAAGTTTGTCTGGGAACCTGCAAAGACACATGAAACTCGCATGGCATTGAACAGAGATGGGGCATGGCCAACAGAGCTAGGATTGTGTCTATTATGTGTCGCCCTATCCCTGCTCCCCTCCCCGCCCCCCGGCAACCTCTATCAGCAGCACTCCTCTGGAGGTCCAACCGTAATTTCAAGTTCTCTTTCCACCCAATACCCTGAGAAGAGGCAAGGGTGGTACCACATATGCACTTCACTGGGGGTAAATGTCTGTAAGGATATAGGGGGACAGGCTGACGTAACATGGTGTCATTTACACCTCTTTCTGGGCCTGATCTGACTCCCATGACAGTCGGTGGCAAGAGTCTCATGTACTATAATAGGAACTGGATCAGACCCTAAAGCCCCAAGTCAGCAGAGCGCTTAAGCACATGCTTAAGCCTCAAGTCAATGGCAATTAAGCATGCACTTACATGCTTTGCTGAATCGGGTGCAGTGCATCTAATCCACTGACATCAATGGGTTTTCTTAAAATCGTTTCAGTGAATGCAGCATCCGCACCCGAGTCGTGTGGATTTTATAAACCACGGAAGCAGTACAACATGCCCAGTGCTGTAAAAATGTCTTTTGGTGATGAATGAGCAGAATACAAGACTCCTACCGAATGTGCCTTTGACTGAAAAGAGAGAAGTGACTTTGAAAGGCTTCCTCGGAGCTTTATAGATTTTAACTGAGAATGAACTACTGAGCCAGATTTTTACTCTTTTTAGTGTTCTTAAGGAAAGTAGATTTTCCCTGTTAAGTTTTGCCAGGAGTTGGCATATCACATTCCTGGGTTTTGCTACATGAATGAGGCAGCACGTTGGAATGAGCAGCAACTGTTTTTAGCAAATGGCCTGATTGTAAGCCCACTGAATTTATGAATTCAATGAGTTTTGAGTTTTCCGTCAGGAAAATCAAGAAGGCTTATTATTGTTTTCTCCTACAGGTAGATCACAGTTCAGCTGGGCTGATTAGGAAAGTTTGCATGTCACTGTTGTCTGCTTTTGAGTGATTAATAAATACATCAAAGGCTGTGATATAGCCCATGCTGTATGTTCAGTAAGCCTGGCAGTTTCTCTGTCTTCCAAATGTTAGTTGACTTACTTGGAGCTTCTTTGTTGCATTTCTAGGGAACAATTATTTTCAGTGTATATACACCGGTTCAAGAAGAAATGAAATTTCTGTTATGGCTGACAAAGTTTGGGCTCAGGTACCATAGCAACAGTGACCCCTTTTCTCCTATGTACATGGTTGCATCTGTAGGTATGGAAGCTAGGATACAAAATAATGGCAGATTCCTGGATCCACTGAAGTCAATGGGATTTTTGCCATTGATTTCAAAGGAGCCAGGTTTTAATAGAAAATGTGGAAAGCACTCATAGACTCATAGAACTAGAAAGGATCTTGAAAAGTCCTCAAGTCCAGTCCCCTGCACTCATGGCAGCAGCAAGCACCATCATTCTAGATCATCCCGGACAGACATTGGTGTAACTTACTCTTAAAAATCTCCAATGATGGAGATTCCACAACCTCCCTAGGAATTTATTCCAGTGCTTAACCACCCTGATAGGAATATCTAACCTAAACTTCCCTTGTTGCAATTTAAGCCCATTGCTTCTAGTCCTATCCTCAGGAGTTAAGGAGAATAATTTTTCTCCCTCCCTCTTGTAACAACCTTTTGGGTACTTGAAAGCTGTTATCATGTCCCCTCTTAGTCCTCTCTTTTCCAAACTAAACAAACTCAGTTCTTTCAGTCTTCCCTCATGGGTCATATTTTCTCATCCTTTAATCATTTTTGTTCTTCTCTGGACTTTTTCCAATCCATCCACATCTTTCTTGATATGTGGCACCCAGAATAGGACTTGTACAATAACATTCTGTTATAAGGTGAGAATTCACCCCAATTCATCCAGTTATTACCTGCACATGCCAGCCCGTATGAGCCCATAGGATTGCTGCAGGAAGGACTACTCTAGTGATTGAAAGTTTGCTGAACTAGTCCTTTATCAGTACAAGCCTCATTGTCCCTTATGCTGCTCAGGACAGTCTTTGCCAGTTGAGAAAAGATTCATTTCCTTTAGTCGGGTGGGGAATGCACTCTTCAGTTTATTTATGAAGGTCCTTACAGGGGGAAAACAGTACAGAATCCACCCACCAATCTCAAAGCTACAAGATGAGATCTAAAGCACAGACCAATTTCATCCCTGTTGTAAGAGTAATAGAATTACACCAAGGCTAATATAGCTCTATGTTATAATATTTGTAGTGAAGAATAATAATAGTTGATCAAAAATGTGTGTGGGAAAAAATATTCTTCATAGCAGGGAAGCTCTTGAGTGTTTGAAAGGTGAGAGGCTAAATTTCCCTACAGATACAAGACTGTGACTGCATGGCCCAATACATTTTCAAGACACAACAACCTGTGTGATGGCTGGTTAGTCCATTTTATAGACAAACCTTCTGATATAGTGTGAAAGGTAGCACATTTGAAAAATTAGCAGATGGAAGATCATGTTGGCCAAATGCTGTGGGTATTGTTTCAAAAGCAGCTGTCCTTCTGAATTTGCTTGTAGGTGGGTACTTATTAGTTTCCATGTGTAATAAGGTTGCGAGACTGTGCTAGCATAATCCATTTACTATGTACAGAGTTAGCCTGTGGATTCAAATGTTTACAAATGCACTAACCTAAGACAGAATTCATGCATTGGATTAACAAAGTTAGGAGGCAGGTTTTGGACCAAGAATGAGTGGGAGAAAATGCAGAGTTACTGTTTTGAGGACCTGTTTCCCTCACTGATATATGGTA
Source organism: Pelodiscus sinensis (assembly GCF_049634645.1). Lineage (NCBI taxonomy): Eukaryota > Metazoa > Chordata > Testudines > Trionychidae > Pelodiscus > Pelodiscus sinensis. The sequence goes on from NC_134713.1 coordinate 194,667,612, forward strand.
TCTGTACAGTGCATATGCTCATTGAAATTGAAACATCAGCTCATTACACAGGCCATTGGACTTCTCTCCCAAATCTTTTCCCAAAGAGAAATCAGTGTCTCTTCAAAATGAAATTTGCACAATATGCAGGTATTTGATATCAGATCCTCTTCCTGGAGATTCCTGTCTTGTTCATTTATAAACAGACCATGTATTCTGTCCACTGTAAGCAAGTGAAGTGGGTAGGATCCTGACTTTTTTTATAGTCAAGAACAATGATTATACAATGAGTGTTAATTAACCGAGTGAATGATTATAGTTTTGACATGGGTATTTTAAGCTTCCTGAAGCCATGCCATGCCATATTTAACTACATTCACTAAAGGATTTGGTCATGAATATAAGCTCTTTAACAGATTTTTGGTCTTATTTTTTTAAATTTTTAAACAAAGATTTATATTCAAGTGTGTACATTATATACTTTAGCCCAGTATGCTCTCTATCATGGAAACATTGCCCTGTGGTAGCTGGCTGCCATGTGAATAGGAAAAGAAATCTGTTACGGCTGTTGAGAAGACAGTAACTGATGCAAGTATTTAAGATACTTACAGACACAGTTTGTAAGTGCAAAAGATGGTTACTTGTTTTGAATTTGTTTCCATGTTTGTATCAGCGAGTAAATATTAGTGTTGCATGCCAATCAGATATGTATATATATAAACTATAACAGGATAAAAGTTGACTGCTATGCTAAATTCCAGTTCCCTTTTCTGAATATAAGAAAGTTTTTAAAAAAAATTATCAAGGAGGTCAGAAACTTGTGCACTGAAATATTTATACACTATTTATTTATTTCTCTTAAATGAAGAATTACACTCCTGAATCAGGAAAGCATTACCTTGTTCGGTAAGAGCAGTTAAAACACAGGGCATTCAATGGAATTTGATCCCTTGCTTAAATTTGAGTGCATGCATAAGTGCTTTCCTGAATCAGGACCTAAAGCTGGAGCTGTTTAAATACATTAGTACCATCCTTTTGTTTGAACTTATGTAAAAAGCAACAATACACTTAATTTACTGTGATTTTTATCGGCTTGCTAGTCTGCTTCCGACAACCTATGTGGAGAGTGTAACTATCAAACATTGAGAGAACCTGAAGAATGCCCATCTGTTGGTCACTTCTACTGATCACTGGCATAGAAATGTGTAAATATGAAACCTTTACCACTGCCTCTCAGTCGATATCATATTTTGAGGGCAACTATCCCTGTTTTTTTTCTGCACTCCATTTACAGTAACTAAAATTTACATGTAACGAGGTGCCAACAGGTATTTTATAAAAGAGCCTCCTTTCCCCAGTTTGCATCAGTTTCTTCTAAAAACAGTTTAAAAAACTTCTACTTGACCTCAAGTCACATGTGATAACCTGCATTTTTGAAATCAGGTATAACATGGAAGTAAATATTTGAGTGCAGAGCCTCAGCCGGTGTAGTGCCATAGATGAAAAATGGTAGTTTTGCCATAAAATGCTCTAACTGCTTGCAAACATGGCAGGGGGTACCCAGGTTTCCAGCAACCTATTTTTTTGTGTAGATCAGCACATCTCCATTCTAGGAGAACATATGAGCTGGCATTGTTGTGAAGATGAATTATGGTACAGCTCAACATGGAGGAGGTAAGGAGATGTGCAAGAGTCTTTGTAAGAATTGGACAGTGGAGAACAAAGGTTAGATGTTTATGCTTGAGCAAATTCTTAGACACTTAGAACAATTTTTAATTGTAGAGAAAAAAGCCTGAAAATCAAAAAGATAAAGGCTGAGTATGAAGCAAGCATTGCATAAAATGAACCTCTATTTATTCTAGAATTCATGACGCAGCTGGATCCTTCTAATCAGGTTTTCACAGAAAACATCTTTCTTTCTGTTGGCTCTCCGTAGTGAGTCCTAATCGCCACCTACAACATACATGTATTTGATTCAAAATTGTGATATGAAATCGGAACATTCCTAGATAAACTGAAACTCTGCTAAAATATTGAATTGGCTGAGTTCTTGAAAAAAGATGAAAAAATGTAACATCTTGGTCATTAAAGTGTTCCAGTTTTAATAATGAATGACATCAAAAGGGCACAGCAGATAAATACATGTTTCATACAGCACAAGCAGAGAGAAAATGCAAATGAAAGTAAAATTGCATTATGAAACACAGAATCTTTTGTAACGAGAATGTTTGTGAGTTTTCCAAGGATTGCATTTATGTTGTGATGGGTCTAAAATAATATTTGATCTTTAAGGTTTATTTTCCCGTTCTGAAAAAGGATTTGGTTTTGGTTTTTCCAATAACAAGTACTGTATTTCCTTATCAGGGAAAGTGGAAAAGATGAGTCAAAAATATTGTACATGTCAGACTTCTTACCTTAGGTAAATGTGTGTATCACTGCTGGTCATGAAAATTGACTGTGCATGTGTGTCAGTGTAGACCTATATATCTTCGAGATTAGTTGTATCCTTTCAGTTTTCAAAGCTAACCTATTATTGACTTCCTCGTAAGAGTGGCTTCACTGAGTTCAACTTCCACTCTCATGAATAAGGAAGTTGCAATTAGGTTCTGAGGCCCAGATCATCAAAAATATTTAGGTACTAAACTCCATGATTAGCTGGCCAAATAATTGTGTTAAGAGCTTTTCCATCCCAATAGTGACTATACCCAATGGAAAAAAATCTAGAAGAAATATATTCTCCCGTCTGGTAATGTCCTTGTGCAAAGTCAAATTCCCCAGTAAAACAGTGAGACCAGGGAGCATTCTCATGGTTAGAAAGCACTAACAAAAGTTCAGGAGGGTGTGAACACACAGGAAGACAGCACTGATGTTCTTTTAGTGCATTGTTATGTGTCTAGAAATAGGCACAGGAAACACAGTCCCATGGGGCAAACGTCACCCCTGTGTAGAAAGGCAGTACAAGGCTGATAAGACATTGAAACCCATAAATAGGATACAAGTAGGATTTCAGCGCCACGTAAGTCTAGTACTCACCCTCAGCAGAGAGAGGCATTTCAGCCATCGTGAGTAGCAGAGCTTTCAGGGCCAGATGTTCAGCTCAGCATCCCAACAGTTCCCATTTAGGCACTCAGTGGCTCCTCGTGAGAATATCGGGTACTGCTGAATGTGAACCCTTTGTTTTTGTTTTGGGGTGGGTGGCACTGGCTTGACAGCACATGTTTCTGTGGCTAGCATGCGCTTACAATTACATTGTAGTAAGAGATACCGAATGATGTAACGTATTCCCTGGAAATTACGGAAAACTTTTTTGCTTTACTCATTTTGCTAATGTCTCTAGACCACTGAGCAGTCTCTCTGGTGTGGCTTGTTCTAAACTAAACAGTGATCAAATTGTATAGCTTTCCTTAAGCTGTTGTGTGCATGCTTAATTTTTCTTACGTCATGGTGCACCAGAAACTCAGCAATAAAAGTGACTGATCTGAACATCTTTTATTCAAATAACATTATCTGGGTTCTTTTTGGTTGAGTTTGAGGACTCCATGATGCTTTTAAACATAATGAAGAAAATAGGTGCAACTGAGTGTCAATCTGAAATGTACACAATGTATAGTTCACTTACAACAGTCGGGGCTTACCAGCAAGGAGGAAATTCAACTGTTTATAATAATAAAGTTCTATTCCAAATAGCTCCTTATTAATGTGCTTTTGAAATGACAAAATGGCGGAGCCACAGACAAAACATTTGTTACCTTTTCAGATAAGTTTCAATAATTTTGTCATACTTGTACAAGTATTATTGTCTGTCTTTCTGTATGTTTGTTTTGCAATTTGTTCTAGAGTACTACCTGTATGCATAGCTGTTCCACTTGCAGTTAGAAATTTAACAGAAATGAGAGCATGCATTTCTCTATTTGCTGGTAACCTATGAATTAGAAACTTGTATTTTCTGTGTTTTTCAAGTGTTATAACTATAAACAAACAATTCACAGCACTGTCGTCTAAGGAATATCAGAAAGTTTTAATAGCTTGAATTATTTTAAATGTTTTGTCATTTGATTTGATACTGTATCAGATATCTACACTAAGACAATACGTTTTATCAATAAAAAATATTCTCTTGGTACTAACTTAACACTTTAGGGCATATTGTGACAAATAGAAAATCAACTGTGGGTCAATATCCTACTTTTTAATTACCACACTCATTCTTCTAAGGACATCCAGTACCATTGTTTTGATCTGAATATTTGAATAAAAAAAACAGGGAAAAGAAATCCAATTAGTAGTGTTTATACTTTCCATCACTATTAAATTTGTCCCCTCTGGGACACTAGAAGCTCTGTTGGATATGGTGCAGAAGGAGGCTGCTAGGAACTGTACGTATCTGACTGCCATATAGAAAACCCATTGGGGGATTTTATTTCTCTCTTAGATAGATCGCCAGAGTCTGCTCTTTTACAACCATCTATACCTGCCTAATGTAGTTGCTCCAGATTTACACTGGTTTAACTTGGAACTGAATTTAGTCCAGTCTCTTTGTCTTGGGATCAGTATCATACCTTTGAAGTTGTGGGAAAGCTTTCATTGATTTCATTGATGCAGATTCAAGCCCCATGGAGCCAGCCATGAAAGACAAAACACAGGAGGTGCTACAAGTACAGCAAGACTTGTAATCAACTTTTATTGGGAGCCATACACTTCAGGCCACCTTCCTGGGGGCTGTACTGGTACCTAGATTCCCACAAGTGGGAAGAGACAAAGGCCACCTTACAGAAGAAAGAATTATTACATACCATGAGCAGTGGCTCTTGGAGAGGATTGAACTTGTATATTCACACTCCCTGCCCACTTCCTTAGGTTTCTTCTCTCTGGTGATTTTTAGCAAGAGAAACTGAGGCAGATGGTGACTTCTCAGTCCTTTGTAATCTCAGCTCCTACCATTTGGTGCTGTGAGATGGGGGTTTCCATGTAGTCCCAACAGGCAGTCTAGAAAGTTCCAGAAGCTCATTAGCAAATGGGTGGCCATATCTCCAAAGTGGTACTATGCAGAAGCAAGACTCAAGGGAAACCACAAGTACTGTGTGTGTGTGTGTGTGTGTGTGTGTGTGTGTGTGTGTGTGTGTGTGCGCGCGCGCACATGTGGATGTTGCTTCAGTAATTATCAGTCTCTAATCCCTCTCTAATCCGGATGGAGTTAGCTTTCAGTGAGAAATGTATCTTAAACTGCCTGTCTTTCACGACCAAGCAATGCCATGAAATTGGTGTGACATCCTTTTATAGGACCAACCAAGTCACTAGAGATGAGCAGCATCGGATAATAAAACAAGCAAATACTAGTGTTGGAAGCAGGTGCAGAGAAACCCATTTCAGAACTAAGCAGTCACTCTGTGCCTCTCACATGAGAAGATGTCACAAGCAATTCTTTTTAGAGACTTCATGGAAATAATGCAGCATCATTAAAGTATCAGCTAGGGTGAAAATGTGTCATGCAAATAACATTAAAAAGAAACTCAGTTAAGTTTCTTAAATCAAAGCTTTGTTCATAGGCTCATCAGCTTTAGCTGTGGAGAAAGCTGTTTTTCAGCATTGTGTATTCTAATGCTGCAGAGCAATGCCATCTGGTGCATATACACATACTGGGGAGCATTTTTCCACCCTTAAATTGGATAATAATAGAGATTAGTCCTGGGTGGGAAACAGTTTTTCTGTACTGGGAGAATTTGGGATTTCAAACATCTTTCCGATCCCAAATCAGGGAAAAAAAGTTGAAATCACCAAACAAATTACAACCCTGTAATCTAAGGAACACATTAGTTCAGAAGCTTCAGGGGGTAGTCGAGTTAGTCTGTACAGGATAAACTTAAAAAACAACAAATGGTCTGGTAGCACTTTATAGACTAACAAAACATGTAGATGGTATCATGAGTTTTCGTAGACACCGCTCACTTTCATTTCGGTGTCTTCAAACTTATTTGATTTCGCTTTAAACTTTTAATTGGTGTCACCACTTTTTTTTCTATAAATTAACTTAAAATTTCAAAACTAAAAGTCCTTTCAAACCAAAATATGGTATTTTATAGTTAGAAAATGTAAAAACAGGCCACTTTGATAATTTAAAAACTTTTTTTTTAAAGGGCAAATTCTCTGAAATGGTCTCTTTCCCATAAAATGTTTTGGTTTTGAGAAAGGGGCATTTTTTGACAGCAGAATATTTAGTCAAAACATTTCTGAGCCACTCTAATACTTATTTGCTCGTGTCATATTCATTACTGATTACTGCTTTTGATTTTTCAGGTTATGTATATACCCTGCATGGACACAAAATTTTGTATCCAGATCCACATCTGTATCTGAAAAAATGAGCCACAGACACAGATATCTGCAAATTTGCAAGGTTCTAGATACAAAATTTATATCTGCATCTGTGTCTGCAAAAATGAACTGCAGATATCCACATCTGTATCTGTGAACGCAGATACCAGCAGATATAAAGTGGATATCCATGGGTTTCCAGGGCTCTAAGGATATGTACATTGTCAGATAGTAAATGACAGCTTTTTCTTAGTGAAAAAGAGTTGGAAGCTGACTGACTGTATCCTACCTTTGACTCAGCTAATAATTTTAATCTAGGTGGTATGGTCTCTATGGTGATATTCTTGGAACCCTGTGGAGTTCTGCAAGGGTCTGTTTTGGGACTGGTTCTGTTCAATATCTTCATCAATGATTTAGATGATGGCACAGAGAGTACACTTATTAAGTTTGCAGATAATACCAAGCTGGAAGGGGTTGCAAGTACTTTGGAGCATAGGGTCAGAATTCAAAATGATCTGGACAAACTAGAGATATGGTCTGAGGTAAATATGATAAAATTTAATACGGACAAATGCAAAGTACTCCACTTAGGAAGGAACAATCCGTTTCACACATACAGAATGGGAAGTGATGTCTAGGAAGGAATACTGCTGAAAGGGATCTAAGAGTCATAGTGGATCACAAGCTAAATATGAGTCAACAGCCTGATGCTGTTGCAAAAAAAGCAAACATGACTCTGGGATGCGTTAACAGGAGGGTTGTAAGCAAGACAGGAGAAGTCGTTCTTCCATTTTACTCTGTGCTGATTAGGCCTCAATTGGACTATTGTGTCCAGTTCTGGGCACCACATTTTAAGAGAGATGTGGAGAAACGGTTCAGAGAAGAGCAATAAAAATGATGAAAGGTCTAGAAGCTATGAGGAAGGCTGAAGGAAATGGGCTTGTTTAGTGTGGAAAAGAGAAAACTGAAAGGGAACATGAAGAGGTTTTCAGGTATCTAAAAGGGTGTCAGAGAGGAGGGAGGAAAATTCTTCTCCTTGGCCTCTGCTGATAGGACAAGAAGCAATGGGCTTAAACTGCAGCAAAGGAGGTTTAGGTTGGACATTAGGAAAAACTTCATAACTATCAGGGTGGTTAAACACTGGAATAAGTTGCCTAGGTAGGTTGTGGAATCTCCATCACTGGAGATATTTAAGAGCAGGCTGGATAGACATCTATCAGGGATGATCTAGATGGTGCTTGGTCCTTCCGTGAGGGCAGGTGACTGGACTTAATAATCTCCAAGGACCCTTCCAGTTCTAGTGTTCTGTGATTCTATGATTCTTAGTAACCGTCAACCATTAGAGGCCGTTGCTTCTGGCCATGGTTAGTGCAGTGTGTAGGTAGAACATCTAGGTGTGATAATTACCATCTTATATCCTTGGATGATAATGCTATCAGAATCTGGTCCTCTTAGCTTCATTGTTACTAAAGAGCCTACCAATTTCATGGCCATGAAAAATGTGTCATGGACCATGATATAAGCCCTTCCCTGTAAAATCTGACTCCCTGAAATCTGCTAGTTCAGCAGGGCCGGGAAAGGACAGGACTTGTCTTTCCCGTGAATGGCTGTTGTGGGAGGAGATCAGACCCACCTCCACAGGAGCACAGAAGCTGGTACACCCAGAAGAAGAGCCAGAGTACCAGAGAAGAGCCTGTTGCAACCCACCTGGCCATGAGGAGGTGTACTGAGCAGTGAGTAACACTTGGTTAAAGCCTTTATTTCTCTGTGCTCTCTTACTGTGTTACAGATTGCATTACCTGCATACAAACTGGTGGTGGGGTTTCCTAGCTCTAGGATTTAAATTTTAGGGTGTTCAGGTGTCCTGTTTTTGACTGGAACACCCACCACGCAGTGGTGGCTCCAGTCAGCACCATCGACCGGGACATTAAAGGTCCAGTTGACCATGCTGCAGAGCTAAGGCAAGCTAATCGCCACCTGTCCTGGCACCACGTTGCACCTCAGAAGTGGCCAGCAGGTCTAGCTTCTAGGCTGGAAGTACACAGGGCTCTGCATGCTGCCCTCACTCTGAGCGTAGGCTCTGTATCCCCATTGCCTGGGAACCGGCAAATGGGAGCTGGGGGAGGTGGTGCTTGTGGGCCTCCTTGCCCCCCTTTCTCCACATCTAGGTTCTGGACCTATTGGCCACTTTCAGAAACACAGCTGCAGAGCACAGAACAGAGATGCTACCTATACTGTCAATGTTTGTTTGGTTCCAAGGACACACACACACACGAGTCAAATGACTTCTGCTAAACCTTCTGAGCTGAGGGGGTGGATTCAGCCACTCAGGAAAACTAATATAATATAATATAATTAATATGGAGATATACCATCTCATAGAACTGGAAGGGACCTTAGGAGGTCATCGAGTCCAGTCCCCTGCCCTCACAGCAGGACCAAGTACCAACAGAACACTATCATAACTCAATGGGAATGCTACATGAAAGAGGTAGATCCATGCTTATACAACCACAGAAACTTAGGGTTAGAAGAAACTTCAAGGTCATCTGGTACATCCCAGCCTGTATTCAAGGAGTATGGAGTATACCTACGCCAACCTTGACAGACGTTTGTCTAACGTGCCACCAAAAATTCTCCAGTCCTTGTCCCATGGTGATTCTACAACTTCCCTTAGTAACCTATTCCAGCACTTGCCTATTTTTACAGAGGGAGAGATCTAACCTAAATCTCATTTGCTGTAGACCAATACTTCTTGTCCTATCTTCAATGGACATGGAGACCAATTGATCCCCCATCCTCTTTATAATAGCCCTTAACATACTTGAAGATCATCAGATTCTCACTTAGTAACATTTTCTCAGGACTTAATATGCCCATATTTTGTAACTTTTCACATTAGATTGGGTTTTTTAAACAGTTTTAAGATCATGTTTATGGCACTTCTCTGAACTTTCTCCATATTGTCCACCTTTTTTCTTTAAACACAGTGCCCAAAACTGGACACACTATTCCAGCTGAGGCCTCACCGGTACTAAGAAGAGAACAAGTACTCCCATAAATATACACCTATGAATACATCTCAGAATGTTATTCCCTTTTTTTGCAATTGCATCACATTGTTGGCTCATAGTCACTTTATGACCCATAATAAATAACCTCCAGATCCTTCTTTGCAGTATTTTTGCCTAATCAGTTACTTGCCATTGTGTAGCTGTGTATTTGATATTTTCCTTCCTACATGTAGTACTTTGTAGTTCTCTTTATTGAATTGCATCTTGCTGACTTCAGACCAATTCTCCAATTTACCAAACTCATTTTGAATTCTACTCCTTTTCCTCAAAATACCTGCAACAACACTGAGTTTGGCATAATTTGGAAAATGTATGATTATACAGTCTACTCCATCATCCAAGTCATTATAGTAAAAATGCTGGACTCCGGACAGATCTCTCCAGGACCCCATTATAAATGTCCTCCTAGGTCAATGGCAATCCACTGATAGTAGTGGTATTGCTTTTCAACCAGTTGTGCATCTATCTTTATACTAATTTAATCTAGACCATATTTCTTAATTTACATGAGTAAGTGGGCAAAAGACTTAATAAAATCAAGATATGTCATATCTACTGCTTCCCCTCATCACTAAAACACTAAGCCTGCCAAAGAAGGCAATTAATTGGATTGGTCGGTATGATTTGTTCTTGACAAATAAATCCATGTTATCAATTACTGATCAGCCTGTTATCCTTTTATAAATCATTTTAACAATTTATTCTACTGTCTTTCTAAGTATCGAAGTTAGGCTGACTGGTCTGTAATTCCCTGGGTCCTCTTAGTTTCCCTTTTTTAAAGATAGGTACTGTGTTTGCCCTTCCCTGGTCCTTTAGGATCTCACCCACCCCCCAGAAGTTCTCAAAGATAATTGCTAGGGATTCTGAGATTGCTTTAGCTAGTTTCCATAGTACTCTAGGGCAAATTTCATCACCCAATGATAGCTAATTAATATTATAAGCAGTGCAACAGTACCCTTAAGTCAGTAAGCTCAATAACATTGTTATTCAAGTGTAACACCTTGGGAGCAATCATCCACCAGGGCAAGTTACAGCAGCCCTGAGGTTCTGGGATTTGGCCCAGAATTGTCTTCAACAGTATAGCTTCCTGGTGGATGCTGAATTAATTGCAATGAACAAGTCTTAAGTATTTTGCTTAATATCAGCGTTCTCTCCATGTGGCTGGCCACAGTGATTCTTTTGTTCTCACAAATCTTACTATCTCACTCTACTGAGGATCCACAAAAGGAAGGTGGGGATATACATTATTTAATAAGTAATACGATTGTTTTGGCTAGCAAAACAACTGAGGAAAGTTATATTCCAATGCCAACAGACGCAGAAATGTGTGAAATGCTTTGGTGTTATAACGGGTCACCCCCTATGTAAACCTGTTGGGTCCATAAATTAAAATGTTTCAGAGGGGCATGGCTTTGTTTTTAACCATGTAACAGGCCTACTCCTCCCTTTCTCTCCCTCCTCCCTCGCTCCAATAGGGAGTAAGTAAGCATTTCACATCCTGATCCAACATCTTCTTGCTGGGGCATGCAATCTAAGCCACAGTCCAGTCCAACTAAGGCACCTGGCGTTAGAAATGAGGAACAGAAAAATAACTCGTATTAATATTTCTGTGTATAAATTCTCAAATATTTCTGAAACAAAGTCTCACAGAATAGACTCCTAGATTCCAAGGCCGGGAGGGACCATTGTGTTCATGTAGTATGACTGCCTGTATATCAAGGGCCAGGGAAATTCCCCGAAATAGTTCCTAGAGCAGATTGTAAAGAGAAGCATCTAATCCTGATTTTAAAATGGTCAGCGATGGAGAGTCCACCACTATCCTTGGTAAATTGTTCCAATGTGTAGTTACAGTCACAGTTGAAAAAGAATGCCTTTATTTCCAGTCTGATGCTGATTTAGCAAATTTTAAAGGCATTATTGGCACTTGGGATCGCCTTCAGAATCGAATTCGCTACATCCTATGGGAATAATGCATCCATTTGAATAAAACTCTTAAATCACATCAAGAGGTAGGTGTAATTACAGTTGGAGCTACATTGAAGGCTCACTAGCAAAAGCTGCTCAGTTGTATTTGTTGATTACCTGTTGTGGTCAGCCTGTCTGAAGCACCAGGCATTGGCCACTGTTGGAAGAAACGATAACTGAGTAAGATGAACAATTGGTCTAATCCAGATTAATTGGTGTATTCCCAGACTATTATGCCTGGACTCTTGTACCAAGTCTATGTGAGGGAACTGAAGATACTTTGTGCTACCACAACTTCCCTCTTGGAATTTTCCAAATCTGGGGCTTTTGCTTGAATCAAGCCCTACCAGTGTTTGAAGTGTAAACAACATGATATGCAATTGGGTTAATACCTCTCTCTTAATAGTGCCCTATTTACAGAGAAAGCAGAAGCCAAACTGCAGGGGAAAGTTTGTTCTTAAAAGTTTTGTTAATGAAGCAAAATGCAATGCTTCCTGCTTTGGGCAGGACTGGATGACTTCCTGAGATTTCTTCCAGCCCTATGACTCTGAAATCAGTCTGATGTTTGTGAAATATTGCATGTGTGGATCTTGGAATGCATTAAGGAAGGAACACACCTTCTCTGAACTACACAACCCTTCTATTCAAATTGCACTGGGTGCTGTAGATCATTTTCAATATTTCCCTTGCATTGATTCAAGTCAGTGAAACTGAAGAGGTGCAGAAAGAATTCGGAAAGACCAAAAGGTTGAGGGTGAGAAGGTGATCAGTCCAGTATCTTGCCTCCAGTGGAAGTTAGTAATTGTAGCTCCTTTGGGATGCAGTCAGTGCAACAAACCCTGCAGCAGACGGTTGTGGCATGATTTGCCCCAAGGAAAGTTTGTTCCTAACTCCCACCAGTGAAAGAAGTGTCTTAAGACACCCAACCACAGACATTGTCTTGAAGTTACACGCACTTGTCAGCAAGCCTGGGCTCGCTGGGTTGAGTTGCACTGCACTCCCCCCCCCCCCCCCCCCGCATCCCATTAACCCCCTCCTCCCCGCAACCCAGGAGGTTGAGTCAGTTACTGTGCGCAAGGCACGGGGAGACTTCGGCTGCAAAGGGCTCAGGGCACTAAGCAGGAGGCTCTGTGCCCGGTGCCCAGGCGAAGCTGGGGGTTCAGGTGCACGTGAGAGCGCAGAGCGGCCTCTGGCATGTAGCCCTTTAAATAGGCAGCGCCTTAGCTGCCCATATTCGCCTTCGGCAGGAGCCAGAGCCTCTTCCTGCTCCTGGGCTGTCCGGCTCCCCCCCAAGCAGCAGGTGAGCCGCGGGCACGTATTCCCCTTTGTCCCGTTCTGCTCCCAGCCGGGATCTCCCTGCAGCTCGGGGAGAGCCGGGAGCGGGGCTGGCCCGTGCAGGACACCCGCGGAGAGGGGTCCCCCTACTACGCCTGCTCCCTCCCCTCCGGCCCCCCAAGGATGTCCCCAGCCCCTGCACACCGCTCCAGAGCCCTGCTGGCCTCTCAGCCCCCGGCTCCTCGTGAACCCCCCACCCCCAATCCCTGCCCCCTTCCCGCCCCTGTCCCCCCGGCTCCTCGTGAACCCCCCCCACCCCCAATCCCTGCCCCCTTCCCGCCCCTGTCCCCCCGGCTCCTCGTGAACCCCCCCCACCCCCAATCCCTGCCCCCTTCCCGCCCCTGTCCCCCCGGCTCCTCGTGAACCCCGCCACCCCCAATCCCTGCCCCCTTCCCGCCCCTGTCCCCCCGGCTCCTCGTGAACCCCCCACCCCCAATCCCTGCCCCCTTCCCGCCCCTCAGTCCCCCCGGCTCCTCGTGAACCCCCCCACCCCCAATCCCTGCCCCCTTCCCGCCCCTCAGTCCCCCCGGCTCCTCGTGAACCCCCCCACCCCCAATCCCTGCCCCCTTCCCGCCCCTGTCCCCCCGGCTCCTCGTGAACCCCCCACCCCCAATCCCTGCCCCCTTCCCGCCCCTGTCCCCCCGGCTCCTCGTGAACCCCCCCACCCCCAATCCCTGCCCCCTTCCCGCCCCTGTCCCCCCGGGGCAGGACTGACCCCCCCCGTTCCTCAGCCCCCCGCCCTCCTCGCGGGCCGGCCTGACCCCCCCGCAGCCGGCGGGGCGGTAAATGGCCGCGGCCAAGCCCAGCCCCTGCCCCCGCCGGTCCCGCCCTCGCCGCCGCGGGCAGCAGAGGGGGCGCGGCGCAGGCGCCCTGCCCCGGGGGCTCCGCCGGCCTCGCGTGCGGGGAGGGGGCGCTGCGGCGCGGGAGCCCGGCCGGCGGCCACACAAAGCCCCGGCGGGGCAAGGTAAGGGCCGCCCGCTCGGGGGGGGCGTGGGACGAGCCCCCCCGCGCCTCGCCCCCCAGGGCCCGGGGGGGGGCGTTGCTGGGCGGGGGGAGGCGCTGGGCCTGGCGGGGGGAGGGTCCCAGAGGGGGGCCCGTGTGCAGCAGAGCCCTGGGGGGTCCCCCGCGTGTGCCCCGGGCGGGGAACAGCAGGGCCCTGGGGGCTGGTCCCCCCCCCCCCCGCGCCCCATGGCAAGGGAGTGACCCAGGGACCCCTCGCTGGGCTCGGCCAGTGGCTCGCCCCCCAAAGAACCCGCCCCCACGTGCTGCTGAGGGCCCCCACTGCTTGTATGACCCTGGCTCCTGGCTCCACAGACAACGGTCAGTTCTTACTGTCTAGGTGGGTTGGAAACAAAAAACAAAACACCCGGAATCCGAGTCCACAGGCCGCCCCTGTAGCCAGGAAGGCTCATGGCATATTGGGATGCGTTGGGAGGAGCGTTGCCCGCAGATCTAGAGAAGTGGTTATTCCCCTTTGGTCCGGCGCTGGTGAGGCCACAACTGGAGTATGGTGTCCAATTCCGCTCTCTTCCCTCCCTCCCTCCCCCATTACAGAAGGGATGTGGATGCACTGGAGAAAATCCAATGGAGGGTAACAAATATGATTAGGGGACTGGTGGCTTAGGACAGTGGTCACCAACCAGTCGATCGGGATCTACCAGTAGATCTTGGAGCGTCTGACAGGTGATCCTGACTGGTTTGGCCAGAAAGCTATCAAGTACTGGCACTTCAGTTACCCCTCCACCCACTGTCATGCTGCTCCTGCCCTCTGCCTTGGAGCTGCCCCCCGGGAGCCTCCTGCTTGCTGTGTGGGAGGGAGAGGAGAGGGGGTGCTGTGGTCAGGGTTGAACCTTCTCCCCACATTTCTGTTCCGGGTCTCCATGCAGCGAGAAGGGGATGGAGGTTGGCAATTTAAATCTCTGTCACTTTTATATACTATGTGTGTCTGTGTCATTGGCACAAACACCAATTGTCCTTCACTCTCATCTCCCAACACATACGTGGGGAGTTGTTGTTACTGCTTGCGAAGTGGGCAATGTTTGGGGTGTGACTGCTCTGTGCATTTCATAAGTTTCTTTTCTCTCTTACACTTACATTTAATTCTTTGAGTAGCAAGTTCTCAAATGCTGAACCTGTTTTGACTGGAGTCATTATCCCTGTGGGAATTGCTGCTCCTGGAAGTGGCTGACATGTCCCTGAGAAAGGCAGAGCAGGGGATTGCCCCATGCTGTCTCTGCCTGCAGACACCGCTCCTGCAGCTCCCACTGATCAGTAATGGCCAGTAGAAGCTGTGGACTCAGTGCCATGGAGCCATTGCTGTACATCCCAGATGCTTTCAGAAGTGGTTCAGGACTAGGGCAGGAGTAAGCCTGTCTTAACCCCACTGCTCCACCACTGGGAAGCTGTCTCGGTTAAACGATGCCCAGCCAGAGCCTGCTTCCTAAACCCCTGTCCCAGCCCTGAACTTCCTCTTGTATCCAGCCTGCTGCTCCAGACGTGAGTCCCTCTGCACCCAAACTCCTTCCCAGAGCTTGCTCCTTAAAACCCCTCCTGGACCCCAGTCCCCCACCCTGGGCTTATCCCAGCAGCCCTCCCACATTCTGAACCCTTGGCCCAAGACCAGAGCCTGCACCTCAAACCCCTACCCCAGCCTGGTGAAAGTGACTGAGGCCAGGGAGGTAGGGGGATGGAGTGAGGCCCCAGAGAAGAGGTGGAGCAGAGACAGAGCCTCAGAGAAGGGGTGAGAAGGAAGTGGGGCCAGGGTATTTGGGTTTGAGAGAGATCTTACATTGCTCTTAAATTGAAAAAGTGATCTTGTGGTTAAAAAGGTTGGAGACCTCTGACCTACGAGGAGAGGCTGCGGGATTTGGGCTTATTTAGTCTACAGAAGAGAAGAGTGAGGCCTTTGATTTGATTGCAGCCTCCAACTGCCTGAAGGGGGGTTCCAAAGAGGATGGAGAGAGGCTGTTCTCAGTGGTGACAGATGACAGAATGGGAAGCAATGGTGTCCAGTTGCAATGGGGGAGGTCTAGTTTGGATATTAGGAAAAACTATTTCCTTGGGAGAGAGGTGAAGTACTGAAATGGTTTACCTAGGGAGGGGGTGGAATCTCCATCCCTAGAGGTTTTTAAGTCCTAGCTTGACAAAGCCCTGGCTGGGATGATTTAATTGGGGTTGGTCCTTCTTTTATCAGGGGATTGGACTCGATGACTTCCTGAGGCCTCTTCCTACTCTATGATGCTAATTCTGTGATTCTGTGAAGTTGTTCTTATGAGCAATGCCAAGCACAAATACTAGAATTCTTACGGAGGCCTATTTTTAACCTCCCTTTAAATTTTCGCTCTTTCCTTCATTGGCAAGTATTCTTCTATGGGTCTTACACTCAGTGACTAGTGGTTATATGTGAGGAAAACTTGGTTTATTTTCTCTTTAATTTAAATCATAAAGTCTTTGGGAGCAGGGACTGTATCTTACTAGGTGTTTGTACAGTGCTGAGCACAATGGGATCCTGATTGTACCAGTCTTCCACCCCCTACTATGTGACTGCCTGCCACAGAGATAGCAGCATGGGGGGGGGCAGGGAGGCGACCACCAGCTCCCCACGAGCACCGGATCCTGTCTGCTCCCACTGCATGTAAACATGCAACCGCAGTAAATTTCAGTTGGTTACACACTTACAAAAATATACGCATTTTAAAAATCCCTAATCAAGATTAGCATGGGACAGGGAAAAGAATGTCAACTTTCCTCAAAATATAGAGGAACAGTTACGTAGATGAAAATCTTAAATAGTTAAATCTTGTGACTTTTCCTGAATCCATTTATCGAAGATTCTATGTTTATAACTTTCAGGGGTCTCAACATTAGGGATGTCAATGTGGAGATGACTATATGATTAACCGATAAGCCTTTCTGTATCAGTGACAGCAAGGTGGGGGAGCCGACTTTTAAAATGGCTCCCCATAAGCACCAGATCCGTCTACCCCCTTCCACAGCCTACACTGCTGCCTCTGATAAAGAGGCAGCTGCGCAGAGGTTGAGGCGAGAAGCCAGCTGTTAGGCCGGCTCTGAGAACTTGTCTCTTCCCACCGTTACTGCTTCCTACAGAAGCAGTGTGAGGCGGTGCGGGGGCCGGAGCCAGTGTCTGCGGGGAGCTGGCTTGAAAGCCGGCTTCCCCCGAGCACCAGCTTCCTGGACCCACCTGCCGGTGCGCAGGGGCAAGGGAGGCTGCTGCGGAGCATCTTCTGTCTACAGTGGGCTCGGGCTCACTGCAAAACAGGGGATGCTGTGCAGCAGCAGCCCCTGTCTGCGAGGGGAGAAGCATGGGGTGTCCAAGCTCCCTGCAGACAGAAGCTGCTCTGCATTGAACCTGGGCCTGCCGCAGACAGAGGCATGGGAATGGCAGGGGGCTCCCCAAGAGTGGGGCTCGCCCCACCCCTAGGGACTATCAAATAGTTGTGTAACCCCTAAAATTTGATGTACTTTCAATTACATGCAATCCAACATAATTTTGTTGGGAATCTATTTACCAATTTGTTTAGTTTAATAAAGAAATAAGAGATTGTTTACAAGGTTGTGAGGAGAGTTGGTTAAAAATGTCAGGATAAACTTAAAAAACAAATGGTCTGGCAGCACTTTATAGACTAACAAAACATGTAGATGGTATCATGAGCTTTTGTGGGCACAACCTACTTCTTCAGATGACCTGAGTTTTGAGTTTAGGATGTGCAGACCCAAAACAAATAATCCTAAACTCAAAACTGCACGTTCTAAACTCAAAACTCTGGTCATCTGAAGAAGTGGGCTGTGCCCATAAAAGCTCATGATACCATCTACATGTTTTATAGTAATAGAGATATAGCCGTGTTAGTCTGATCTAGCTGAAACAAAAGAAGGACTATGCAGCACTTTAAAGACTAACAAGATGGTGTATTAGGTGATGAGCTTTTGTGGGCCAGACCCACTTCCATCTGTGGAAGTGGGTCTGGCCCACGAAAGCTCATCACCTAATACACCATCTTGTTAGTCTTTAAAGTGCTGCATAGTCCTTTCTTTTGTTTCATCTACATGTTTTGTTAGTCTGTAAAGTGCTACTAGACCCTTTGTTGTTGTTGTTTAAGTTTATCCTGTATTGACTAACTCGGCTACCCCATGAAGCTTAAAAATGTCCATTATTTTTCATGGGGAAATTTGTAAAATCAAATTTTTGAGGAAGATTTTTGGTTTAATCAAAAACTGAAATAAAAACTCAAGATTGTTCAATTTAAATCAAACCAACCTTTTAAAGAAAAACATATGTTAACAAAGAACTCATTGAAAAACTGGGATACTTAATGACAAACTGTTTGCTTTGGTGATAAAGCCATTTAACAGAAAATATGTGTTTTTCATCTAAAAATAGATGAAAAAATTGCAATTAGCGATTTGATGTGGTCACTGTGAAATAAACTGGCTGATTTCTATAGCTAAATATGCACTTTTCTCCCATGCACATCTTCTGTGTGTCCTGGTGTTGGTAATCTGAGCATTCCACACACACACGTACTAATATTTTTAATATTCCTTCAGGTCCTGGGTTGCAGCCACCGTTTTTCACAATGAGGAAAATTAGATTAGTATTTGTATTCTGCAGAGTTAATTGTTTTGAGGATCATTGTTGGGTGAGGGAATGTAGGGACCTTATGGGATCTTTCTGCTGCATTCTTTGTGCCTCCTGTCCCAGATGATAAGGAGATAAGTGGGAAACCAGCTGGAGTGTCTCGCCTGGAAATGGAAGAACATCCTTGTTAGGTCAGTCAGTAACTCACTCATGTTGTGGGGCAAAGTAATCTAGCTTTTAAAAATAACCTCTAAAAGTGCAAGTTATTGATTGCCCAAGAGTTTGGAATGGCAGAATATTCAAGTCTAAGCAAAAACACTGGAAATTTTATATTGGTCATGTCTTTGAACATGAATGTTAGTGGACTTCTTTGAAAATCTCCACCAGATTGAGACTCCTTTGTGCTTGACACTGCATAAGCACCTTGGAAGACACAGTCACTGCCCTAGAGAGTTTATAATCTTTATTTTTAGGTAAAATGCCTCCGCTCACAGATGGTAAGGCAAAACAGTAAGCAATATGGTTGCTATTGAAACTGTGCTCTTGTGTGCAACAGAGTATCAGTGCTGAAAGAGACTGTTTTATACATCAACTTCTTACCCTGTTTCTTAGCACTTATGATGTCTGTGACTTAAAATTACATACTGGCAATTCTGTTTTCTTAGTCTGTGCTGTCACCTGTAATTACACAGACCTATCTAAAGATCTGAATTTCATCATGAATTCTGTCCTCTCGGCACAGAGTTTGAATGGGGCATGAGATGAGAGTGGAATTTTCTCTTTCCGTATATAAGCAGACACCGAGTTGGCCATGCAATTCATCTATGGGTACCAGTTTACCTTTATGATGGAATAGTGGCTGATAATGCTTCATATCTCCATCACTAGACTGAAGTGTCTGTAATGCTGTGACCCTAATTTCAGCATAGGCTATGGTACCACTGAAATTTGGGGTCTATTATGGGCTGGTGCATAGGGATCTCTCTAAGATGCACAAATGCTATCCTCCTGATTTCCCCCACCCATCCTTTGTAGCTCGACCACAGAGTAGAAATGGGTTGGAGGGGTCCTAGTTTGCATCACAAATTAATCTCACTCTGAGGTTGTCTCTATATGCTAGGGATGTAAGCGACTGGTTGACTACCCGATAAGCTTATGCTTATCAGATAGTCGAGCAGTCACTTGACTAGTTGCTTTCCCCTGCCCCTCCTTGCTACCTCTGTCAGAGAGAGGAAGCAAGGTGAGGGAGCAGGAACTGGCACTGGGGGGAGCCAGCTTAAAAGCTGATTTTCCCCCCAGCACCGTCTCCACGGATGACGACAGGGGATTCTTAAAACATTTAAAAGGCAGAGCCGCAGCGGGGTTAGCTCCCAGAGCTAATTCCACTGCTGTTCTGCAGTTTCCCTGTTATCGACTAATCGATGGAAATTCCATCAACTACTTGATTAACTGATTACATGCAATTTAACATCCCACCTACATGCTAGACTTCTTGTCTTTAAAGGCTCCCACTCTTTCTACCTCTGCTCTCACTGATAGAGCTGGAACACTAATGCAGCCACTGGTGCCTAGTATTACAACTACAATGTTATCTAACCTTTATCTCTCCTTTCCTCTGAGCAGTTCTAGATAAAACAATGACTGAAATGCAGATTTTATGCTATGTTAATTCTAGGGATGTTAAAAAGTGGTTAATTAGGTAACTGGGTAATCGCTGAAAATCTTAGCGGCTATATAGTTACATGCTAAAGGCTCCGAGTTGGCTCCTGGTTGCTGGCCCCACTCCCGGGGAGCTAACTGAGCTGCAGGCTGTGCAGTATAAGTCCAGTTTTAAGTTGTCTCCTGGCACGTACTAGCTCCTGCCTGCTGGCCCCGCTTCTAGGGAGCTGGCTGTTACCCTGTGCTGCGGGCTCTGGTGTCCAGAGGAATGCAGCTGACATGTAACCAGTATGGTAACTGAAAAGCTCGTGCTTATTGGTTAACCATTTAAACGGTTATACTGTTACATCCCTAGCTAATTCTGCCACTCTTGGATCCATCTATGGACCTGAACCAGTGCAAAAATTAGAAGGCCTTTTGAAATGAAGGTTTGTAGAGCCAGGATAGCCTTTTCAATTTTTAAATGTTAATCTTTCTTAAAGATATTAATCAGGACAAAAGCACACGTGGGGAACAGTGCGAATTTTGCAGGGTTTCACTGTTTGTTATTTTCAGAATAACAATTTCAGAGAAAAGAGCCTTTATTAGATCCAGATTAGGGGCCAGAGTCTCCTTTTGCATTGGTTTTACACTTGCTTGCTTTTCAGAGGACTTGCTTCTGATTTACATCATTGTCACTGTCTGCTGAATCAGGCCCAAGTAATTAATTTTAGCCAGGGATTCTCAAACTTCATTGCTCCGCAACCTCCTTCTGACAACAAAACTTACTATAGCATCCGGGGGGAAGGGGGGGGAAATGGAAGCCTAAGCCCCACTGCTCCAGGCAGGGGTAAAGGTGGGAGGGGCCAACGCTTTATGCTAGTTTGTATGGGCTTTACTATTGCTTTGATCTTCATGGGGAGAGTGCAGTTTGGAAATATGGTCCAGATGTCACAGTGATGTTTGAAACTGAGTCCTTCTCACCTTCCAGCTTTCCAAGAATGTTAAGACAAGATCCCTGGGCCTTGATTTTTATCAAGTAGAGTAACTTGTCCAGTGAAAACAAGCTGGTTTCATAGAGGAGAAATGTTCTTCCCCTTCACTTTCCCACCTTTGAGACTGAAAGTTACATGTATCAGGTTTTGAGGAAAAGGACTTTTGGAGTACCAAACCTTTTCTTCCTTTGGTAGGTGGTCTCTAGTCTCATTGGGTTTCCTTGGAAATAGTAGCCTCCTATCCTAAAATAGATTTATGGATGGAGTTCTCCCGGATATTCAGCATTGGCCCACCTCTGCTGCCTTGAAATAAGTGGGAATTTTACTATTCAATAGGAATAGAGGATTTGAAAACCCCACACTAACTTACTTGTTTTTGCAACATGTTTCACAGATGGTATAAGTGTTCGAATAACCCTTTAATTGAGTATTTCCTGGTAAGTATTAGTTACTTATGTGCCTATACTGTGGAGGCACTAAGGAGCCTCAACCAGGTTGAGTCCTCATTGTGCTGTGTGTTACACACATAATAAATGACAGTCCCTACCCTAAGGCATTCACAGACAACAGCCCAAGGTATAACAAATGGGCAAGACAAAAATGTGGGTGGGTGGGATGAAGGACAAGATAGCAATAAGGAAAGGAAATCTTAGAACACAGGTGTGTGCAGAATTTTTCAAAAAAAAATAGATTCTTTGTAGAATGTGTGTTTAAACAGTCAGTTTAGGTTTATTGTCCAATTTTGCCTTTGGGTGATTATGTCCCTGGGTTCAGAAAACGTCTGCCCTGTGTAATTCTGTAAGCTATTAAATATCGAGAGCCAGATCTTCAGATGTAAATCAGTACAGTATTACTGAAACAATGGAAATATGAAAAGTAACACCAGCTGTGGACCTGGCCTGCACAGCACATACTAATTTAAGGTCTGCTCAGTTTTCAGAGCCTTTCCTCAAAAGAACCTCTTTTTGATCCTCTCTTCAGTCTGTTATCTCCAGAATGTGAATGTCTATTTTTTGGTTCAGTGCTTGAAACCAAGCACAACACTAAATGTGACCTCACAAGTGCTTTGTAGAGAATTGTCTTTCCTTACTAATTAATGATTTCCCTACTTCTGCATTCTAAATGTTTCTCTCTACTTTTACTTTGTTTTTGGTCAACTCCTACTATGTTCAGATTAGCTCTGGGATTCTTTTTATTGTGGGTTAGAACCGAAATATATTTCAACATGAAAATAATCTATAGTCTACGTGTATGGAATTTCGTTTGCTGACATTCACTACATCTACCTGAAGATGCCTAACATCCTCTTTCAGATTTTTTGTTCTGTCAGTGGTTGACTCAGGACATATGCCATATAAAATATTTAAACACTCTGTTAGAGAAAAGTTTCCTAATTACTCAAGCTGCATCTCAGCCAGACTTAAAATAACAGATTCAGCTGTTTGCTTAAGAGGGTGAACGTAAGGAGAGACATGGACGTTCCAGCTTGGCCAACCTCTGTTTCTCCAGGAGCTGAGAGGTAGAGCAGACAGGGCTATGAGTGGATGGAGCCTTCAGTGGATGTCAGCCAGCTAACACAGTAGAGCCAGTGTATAGCGGGAAGTAATTCATGTGATGTAATGGATTGGCATAGATTAAACTCCCCCATGGAGCAAAGGACAAAATTGTGACTCTGAGTCCCAGTTCCGCCTCATATCTGTTCCTGGATTAACATAATTATGTTCTCTCCTTCCTTTTACTTGGGGTTCATGGGAACACCATAATTGTGTCAGGTTTGACCTGATGATGATTGAGGGTGGGATTATGATATGAATATTTTCACTGGCATTAATTAGACTATCCGCATGTGGGGAACAGCTCATCAGTTTGAGCAAATGAGTTCAGTTTGGGATAAACATATAATTACTGAAAAGAACATCAAGTTCACAAAAATACACACCCACTGGTTTTGTTGATTGGGTCCTTGTTGCATTCCTGACCCTGAGTTTATTTGGCCAATAATTTCTTGGGAAAAAATTTAGATTCTGGCAACTGTAGGACACAGACAAGTAGTAAAACTTTTATAATGAACTGTTCAGCAATGGCTGGGGACTTTTCTTTTAAAATCTGTTTTGCAGTGTTCAGCACAGTTAATACAACATGGAAAAACACTATGATTTAGACATTTTAAATAGCTACCAAAAGGGAAGCCAAAGCTTTTAGTGTGTTCACGAAGGCCCACACCTGCTTGGCTTGTCAGCTTTGCAAACACCATGGTACCATATATCCTTTAAAATTTCTCTGTCCAAGTGCCAGGTTGTGAGTGCTGCTTTTGTACATGGCTATTATTAGGATCCAGAGAGAACTTTGTAAGTTATGATTATATAGGAATTGGAATTTGATCAAAAACTCAATATTTGAATCAAGTTTCAGTTTTGGAAAGCATGATTTGGTGATGTAATATTTTTTGGACCTGTAAAAATATAAAAATAAAAATATGAGCTGTTTGACCTTGATTTTTGTACATATAAAGCAGTTTATTGTAGCTAAGGTCAAGTAGCTTTCATTGCATACATTAGGAACCGAGAGCTGAATGCTTTGTACGTTGGCTATAAAAACTGAAACTTGGAAAATGTCTTGGCAATGAGCAAACTTTTCCTCTTTAGTCAGATTTATTAAACTATAAATATCAGTGTGGGAATCTGTAAGTTACATTTTAAAAATTCAAGGTCCTGCAAAAGAAAGGTAGGTACCAATCCTGGAAAGATTCCCATTGACTTTGTTGAGCTTTGAATTCATATGCAAGCAGAACTCATTGGGACTTGTAGGAAGAATCTGTCATCATGGATACGGTTGCAGGATCAGGGTTTCTGCTTGCACAGAAATGTGCCATAAAAGGCTTTGATTTTATTGCCTTTCATAATTTTAAGGATCCTAGAGCATTCTCTGTTTTTAATATCTGGAGGTAGGGTGGTGGAAATCTCTCTGTGGTGACATCTGACTCTTTTTCTAAGTACAGTATCAGCACAACAAAACAATACAGGTTGAACCTCTCTAGTCTGGCACAGAGCACTGAGAGCTAGGACTGGTGGCTGTAAACAGATTTTATGGGACCACGGCAAACTTGGTTACGCCCATGATAAGTGAACATCCAGCTAACTAAAATCATGCTGGACTACAGATGATTCCAGACCAGAGAGTTTCATCCTGTGGAAAACTCATTTATAAATTTCTGAATAACAAACCTTGACACACAAATATCACCTGTAGCTGCAATGGCAAGTGCACAGCTTTCATGAAGATTACATAGTACGGAGTTGTAATAATATATATATGACATGGCCATGTTACTCCAGCCTGAGTTAAGAGCCATTGTAGGGGTTCTGGGAGGAAGGGGGTTTATTTGAGGAATCTCAGAGCATCCTGTGATGTCTTCCAAGTATATGAGGACCATGCTTGAACTTGGAGCACTACCAGGCATAAGACTGACACATGCTAATTCTGCTATAGTATCATTGTGGGTGATCGAGTCTTCTACCTAGCAGCGACAGAACTATTTTTCTTTATGCAAATATTAAAACACAAGGAAATTCCCTAGAAAAGCTATAGTTAATAGACTGCAAAGGTTGTAGATACCTATGTATTATTTAAAGAAATGGCATCCATTTGAAATCTAGTGAGCTTTAAATTTGAGACAAAAATAGGCTCAGTTTCTTCATGTGTCCTTTAGTCTACTTGCCTAGTTTTGTGATATTTATTTATTTATTTTTTAGTGTCTCTCCTTTTACTTACTTAACCTGCCTCGGCAAAGAAAAAAAGATTTTACTGGTTATATAGAGTAAACAATAGAATTGACTACATACATAATCGAGTCTGATGCACAGAATTAAACAATATTTAAAGTTAAGTTGCGGTCCTAGGGACAGACACATACACAGGACCTAGTCCTTGAAAGACTTAAGCATGTGGTTAAACACATTGACATCAGTGGGTCTGTTCTGTAATTGCATAGCTCAAGTGTTTGATAGATTGGGGCCACGAGTTCACGGTTTTTACTGGGACAGAGTGTGTTCAGAGCTGGCCCAAGGTACGGGCAAGGTGGGCTACCGCCTGGGGCACCCCATTGTAGGGGCTGCTGTGTGGGGCTGCCAGGCCGGGGGGGGGCGGCACCGCGCATGCTCTGTGTGCCTGGGATGGTGCTACGCATGTGCTGGGGCAGGGCCGCGCATGCGCCGGGGGCGGGGAGGCGCTGCATGCCCGGGGGCGGGGCCGCGCATGCGTTGCACTCCCGGGGGCGGTGTCGTGCTCCCAGGGGCCGGAGTGCACGAATGGCTCAGGCCTGCATTGAGTGTGTTTAAATGCTTTTGGGAACATGCTCTTGAATTTTACTTCTCAATGGCAGGCAGGATATTTTCAGACAGTTTTTTAAAGTTGACAGAATCCCTTAAGTAAAGTTGTTATCTCTATGTATTTGAGAGTTTGTCTGTCCAAGAACTCCTCCTAAACGCCTAAGAGTTAGTACCACCAAGCTTGGTATTCAGCTTCCTCTTATCAAAATCTAAAGCAAGGTAGGTAAGGGTTTCGTTTTGCCTGGGGATGTAAAGAATTAACCGGTAAGCATCAGCCCTACCGGCATGCCTCTCCAGTAACAGGTTAAGCGGCGGCCCGGCCATGGGCAGGGATTGTTCCAGGGTTAACTGGTTTAAACAGCATTTTACTGGCTAACTTTTTAACCAGGAGTTCACATCCCTAGTTGTGCCAGGACAATGGAATGTACTTGGAATGGGACTGCTTTCAGAAAACCATGCAGAAAAGAGAGAGAATTACCAGGCAAGTGAAAGGAGCTGGCTGGGGGTGTAGTATCTTCCCTTCTACCTGCCCCTCCAGGGACTGCCCCGGCCCCCTTGTCTCCCTCCCCCCCCCCCCATCCCCTAGCCCTTCAGGGCCTGAAGCTTCCCCCTCCCCCCCCCCCCCCCCCGATTCATGCAGGATTATTGCTGGATGTTCCCCTTCATCAGAGAGCGAGGGAAAAGTGCACAGTACGCGGCAGTCCTCACTGTGACTGGGGAGTGTACGAGGCAGAGGAACCTGGACTTGCTCTAGCCAGTGGACGTGCACCCTTTCTCCGGCTGTGTCTGCTGGAGCTGCAGCCACCATGAAGAGGTCTCTCTTACCTGTCCCCAAGTTCCTGTGGTGAGAGAAGGCTCAAATACCCTTCTTTTCCTTGGGGCAGCCTGAACCCTTCATTCCTAGCTCCACCCCAGAGCAATGGTTTCAATGAAGCATCTACATTTTCATTTTGTTTTCCAAAAAACAAAAATTGAGTCAAGAACCCAAGCAACACTGGGTAAATCATCATCTAGTAAAATATATATTTGAAAACTAGGAACTAAACTGAAGTACAAGTTTTGAAAAATATAACAGAAATGTTTCAAAGTGCGGCAAATTAGAAGCAATTATAATTAAAGGTTTCAGACAGCCTTAAGTCTGAGGACTGGTCTACCAATACAGTGCTACATTGGCATTTGGTGCAAAGACACTGCTGACTTAGTAAAGATGCTCCCTATGCCCAGGGCAGACCCTTTTTTTTTTTTTTTTTTTTTTTTTTTTTTTTTGATCAATGTCAGTACTCTATTTCCTTGATATATGCTCTGTCAATGGAGAGAGGCCCTTCCATTAACATAGCATTGTCTACAGTAGGCGTGCGGTCAGTAAAACTGCGTTGCTTAGGGGTATGAATTTGTCACGCTCCTGAGCCACATAGTTGTATTGACATAAGACTGTGGTGTAGATCAAGCCTGACCCTGTGTCAATTTCATTTTCTTACCCATTATTTTTTGCTATTTTACTATGCTTGGGATTCTTGCCCTAGCTGGCAATATTAGAAATGAAATTGCAGTTACCTGGAGAATGTCTACACTTGTATCCTAGTTCGAACTAGGGGTGCAAATGCAAGCATTCGAAATAGTCAATGAAGCGGGGATTTAACTATCCCGTGCTTCATTAGCATGATCTTGCCTGTGCGTTACTCCAAATGCCAGCTGTTTCGAAAGTGAAAGTGCGCGCCGGGACACATTAGTTCGAACCAACCCCTTTGTTCAAACTAACGTTACTCCTCATTTTTTGTTGTGTTTTTTTCCAAGGCACACAAAGTACCAAGATCAATATTTGATTTATGATATTTCAGATGCACTTTTTTATGTTCAAAATAAGGGATTAATTAATCCCTTATTATTTCAGAAACTTTTGCACACGTGCACGCTATTGCTTATACTATGTTTCCCATATGGTTAACAGTGGTTCTCGAAACCAAAGAAGTGACTTCTTTCTACTTGACCATTCTTGTTCGTTGCTAAAGATAGTTTAATGATATGTAAACATCTTTATTCTAGACTAGTCATTTCCCGTTTACTGCCTTCCTTTTATTGATAATTTTATAGTTTCCATGTGTTGTGCTGTCTGAAAATCCCTAGATTTTCTATGATGTGGCATATAGTAAAGATTATAATCCTCTTCAAAACACTCCACCTTGATATTTCTCTTGAATTTAATTTTCATAATGTATTGTATTTTGCTAATCATTGAAAGTTATTGTATAGGTTGTTTAAAACAGTGCTTCTCAAGCTCCTTTCAGGAGTCTGATTTGTCTTGAATGCTCCCAAATTTCACATCCCTTAAAAAACTACTTACTCACAAAATCAGACATAAAAACATAATGTCACAGCACAGTATTATTAAAAAATTGCTTATTTTCTCATTTTTACCATGATAAAATCAGTCAGATGCAATATAAATATTGGGCTTATATTTTAGTTTCATTTGATTTTGCTAGTGTTTTTTTATGTAGCCTGTTGTAAAACTATGCAAATATCTGTATGAGTTGATGTATTCCCTGGAAGACCTCTGCATACCCTGGTTGAGAACCACCGGTTTAAAAAACTGTAATAACGCTGTAACTGTTACCTCTAACAGTTACAGCTACTAAATCCAAGCTCTTTGTGTATTTTGTAGATCTGCCTGTCATTAGGTGGGAGTACAGAGGTTTACTAAATAAAATTTTGGAAAAGCTTGGAGCCTTTGAATATGCCATTAACATATTTAAGAGAAGGCAGAATGTGCAACTCTAAGTGTGCTCATAAAAACATTTGTTTTCAGCTAATGATTAGAGAGGGCTGCTTTTATAAAATGGATTCATACTTTGTCATACAGTCACCTCTTCCTTCCAAATCAACATCCTTACAGACATTATTATAACTCCACCTACCAAGAAACTATGTGCCAATTGTGACTGGCAGTCGTCTGTTTTATTGTTTGCTTCCTTAATTCCTGGTATAGGTGGAGCATAATACTGTTTGCAGGAATGCTTTCTTTCCAGGATGGGGGAAGAGGCAGATGGACAAAATACATTACAAGTAGGTAATTTTTTTTCTTTTCTGTGTGTAACCATACCTGATGTCCTCTTTTGAATTCTGTCAAATTGTACAGAAATTTAAAAAAAACCCAACACCACTTGTTATTAGCCAAGCTTGATTTGGAGTAGTTTCCTGACAGAAACCTGGATTTCATAGGACAAGTGTGATGAATGGGCTTAAATAGTCTCACAGTCTATTATTCAAATAGCAGGTTTACTGACTTAATCATTTCTGGAAGATTTTGGTCCATATTTTCAGAAATAAGTACCTAAAGTCTGGCTTCCAAATCTATATTCGGGCACCTTCCTGATTTGCAAGAGTGCATGTTGGTTAGGTAGCTCCCACTGACATCATTAGAATATCCGGGGTATGTAGCACTTCTGAAAAACAGGTCACTAATGTAGAAACCTGAATAAAGACAAAGCCAAACTTCAGACACCCTACTTTGTGGAGGAAAAGTGTTTTGTTTTTTTTTGTTTTTTCCCAAAAGGCCTGCAGTACAGTGAAGTTTCCAACTCCGGTTAACTATCAGTAGAAGTTGGGTATCTAACTGCCTTTTAAATATTTACCCCTTTAACTATGGCTCCTAAGTCCCTGTATAGGTTCCTATATAAAGTGTTCTGATTACCAAAATTGCTGAGTACAGGGGCTCTGAATGACTTTAGTGGAAGTTGTGAGTACAGGCATTCCCCGAGTTACGCGGATCTGACTTGCATCGGATCCGCAGTTACGAACAGGGATTTTCTCGCCCCGGACGATGGTAGCGGTGGGACGCCTGGTCCCGCCGCCCGCGTCCTCCGGGGCCAGAAAAGCTGCTCTGCGTCTCCCTGGTCTGCTGGGGAGGGGGGGCGGAGGGGAGAGGAGCCAGGAGACCAGGGAGACGCGGAGCAAAGCGGCGGAGGACCCGGGCGGGACCGCGGCACTTCCAGATCAGTGCCGCGGTCCCGCCCGGGTCCTCCGCCGCTTTGCTCAGCGTCTCCCTGGTCTTCTGGGGGGGGGGGAACGCAGCTAGTGCGCTCCCCCCCCCCCAGCAGACCAGGGAGACGTGGAGCAAAGCCCTGGGCCGGTGGTAGAGCAGGTGGGACGCTGCCGGTTGGTCCCGCAGCACCGCTCCTTGGCGCTACTGGACCAACCCGGCAGCACCCCAGCTGCTCTGCCTCAGGAGTCCTGATTCAGCTGCTGCTGGTCAGTTTCAGCAGCGGCTGAATCTGGACGCCAGTTCCGACTTACATACAGATTCAACTTAAGAACAAACCTACAGTCCCTATCTTGAACGTAACCCGGGGACTGCCTGTACTTGGCATCTCTGAAAATCAGGCCACTAATTTTGGGCATTCAAACTTGAACAGCTTCCCTTTTTTAACTGTCACTGCATTGATTAATGAGACTCTTATTCTGGTTTTCGGAATAGAAAATGCATTTTGAAATTGATAAATGTAACAGTAACAAGTCAATGGGACCAGATAGCATTCACCCAAGAGTTCTGAAAGAACTCAAATGTGAAATTGTGGAACTATTAACCGTCGTTTGTAACCTATTCTTTAAATCAGCTTCCGTACCTAATGACTGGAAGATAGCTAATGTGTTCCCAGTATTTAAAAAGGGCTCTACAGGTGATCGTGGCAACTACATACTAGCAAGTCCCTAGCCTCTGTTTGTCTGGGAATGGGTGAAACGAGTGGCATCACATGATGATGACCTGTTGTGTTGCCTCCCTCTGGAGCATCTGGCATTGGCCACTGTCGGGAGACAGAATACTGGGCTAGACAGAACTTTGCTCTGACTCAGTGTGACTGTTCTTATGAAGGTCACTTATTCAAGAACGTTCTGAGTGTCACATTTGGTTGTATGAGAAGAAAATATAATGGTTTCAAATGTCCTGCTTTCTAAAATTGTTTCTGTTTTTAAAATGTTCTTCCATCTATAGCAAGAGTATGAGTGAATCTAGAGGAATGAAGGCCCAGAGATCAGAGTGCTATCTGACACTTAAAAGACCTGGGTTCCATTCTTAGATCCACTACAGACTTCCTGTGTGTAAAGTAGGGTAATGTAATTAAGATGTTTGTCCAAACTGTTTTAAAAACCTCCAGTGATGGGGATTTCTCTCTTGGAAGCCTATTCTGGAGCTTAACTATTCTTATCATTACAAAGATTTTCCTAATATTTTAAATTTCCCTTGCTGCAGATTAAGATCATACTGCCTGTCCTACCTATAGTGGACATGTAGAATAATTAGCCACCATCCTCTTTAGAGCAGCCTTTAACATATCTGAAGACTGTTGATGAGTTTCTTCTCACCTGTCTTTTGTCACAACTAAGCATGCTCATTTTTTAAACTTTTTCCCTCATAGGTCATGTTTTCTTGACCTTTTATAATTTTTGTTGCTCTCTCTTGGACTCTCCAAAATTTACCCACATCTTTCCTAAAGTGTGCTGTCCAGTATTGGACACAGTTCTCTACCTAGTCTCACTAGTTTCATGGCACACATTAAATGGATTATAATGGGAAAATCACCACTAAGTCAGTTTATTTTTGGTGGGGTCCTGCATGGATTGATTCTTCACCCTACGCTATCGATATCACAAATTGGCAAATAAAGAGCTGTCCTTGACATGGAGCAATCTGGATCACTTGGTAAGCTGGGCTCAAGCAAACAATGTGTGCTATAGTATGGCTATAAATATGTACGTCCTAGGAACAACAAATATAGCCCAAACGTACAGGATGGAGGACTCAATCCTGGGAAGCAGCGACTCTGAAAAAGATTTGGGAGTTGTGGTAAATAATTATCTGAACATGAGCTGCTAGTGAAACACCGTGGCCAAAAGGGCGAATGTGATCCTTTAATGCATGAACAGGGGAGTCAGGTAGAAGTAGAGGGTACTAATGGATTATTGTCTAGTTCTGGTGTCCTCAGTTCATGAAAGATGGTGATAAATTGGAGAGGGTTTGTAGAACAGCCACAAGAATTACTAAGAGATAGAAAATAGGCCTTACTCTGATAAACTAGATAGATTGAATTTCCTGAGTCTATAAGAGGGAAGGTTAAGGAGTTGTTATAGGGCTGGTCTACACTACAGCAGTAAATCTAATTTACGCAACTTCAGTTACATGAGTAGTATAAGAACGGCCATATTGGGTCAGACCAAAGGTCCATCCTGCCTGTTATCCTGTCTTCCAATAGTGGCCAATGCCAGATGCCCCAGAGAGAGTGAACAGAACAGGTAATCATCAAGTGATCCCTCTCCTGTCATCCATTTCTAGCTTCTGAGAAATAGAGGCTAGGGACACCATTCCTACCCATCCTGGCTAATAGCCATTGATGGATCTAACCTTAATGAATTTATCTAGTTCTTTATGGAACCCTGTTAAAGTCCTGGTCTTCACAACCTCCTCTGTCAAGGAGTTCCGCAGGTTGACACTATGCTGCATGAAGAAAAACTTCCTTTTTTGTTTGTTTTAAACCTGCTATCTATTAATTTCATTTGGCGACCCCTAGTTCTTATGTTATAATGCTTATACTGCAGATCCTGCAGTGCTGGATGGCAGCCAGCTCCACAGGAGTGGGGCCAGCAGATGGAGTGGGGCTGGTAGAGTCCATAATGCTCTGCCAGTCCCACTCCCAGTGCACCAGCCCTGCTCTTAGCACAGAGCTGGCTGCTACCTCACA
Source organism: Pelodiscus sinensis (assembly GCF_049634645.1). Classification (NCBI taxonomy): domain Eukaryota; kingdom Metazoa; phylum Chordata; order Testudines; family Trionychidae; genus Pelodiscus; species Pelodiscus sinensis. The sequence goes on from NC_134713.1 coordinate 194,699,571, forward strand.
CCACTGAGTCTGCAGTATGAGCTTTATACTGCAGAGCCCGCAGCATGGAGTGGCAGCCAGCTCCCCGCGAGCCGGGCCTGCAGCCAGGAGCTGGCTTATAAGGTGACTCCCAGCATGCACCGGCTGCCGACCCCACTCCCAGGGAGCAGCTGCACTATGGGAGTTTACCTGTAACTGAAACTGATAAGCTGATGCTTATTGGTTAAATGGTTAAACTCTAGCGTGGCTTCACCAGACTTTCTAAATTGGTACTCAGTGTATTGATTGCAGCAGTGCCGATCTACCAGCAAGTGAAGACATTGTCATAGTCTGTTAAATACCTTTTTGGTGAATAAATATTCAGTAATGGACTATTTTTTTCAGTCTCCTTGTTTATGCCATCTCTAAATAGTAGTTATTTCTGACTTGGTTTGGCGAGAATGTACATATAGTTGGTCATTTTGTCTTCTCAGAGTCCAGGATGGAGTTTGATTGAGCTGTCACAGAGGAATTCAGGAAAAGTAGTGGGCCAAATGAGTGCATTAGCTTTCTTTTGGCATCCAAAGGCATTTAGAAGTAAACTGAGGTAAAAGTGAGCTTTCATGTTCAGCCTTGAAATAGATTGCACCTGTCAGTTCATGTTCTCAGTATTGTGAAGTGCAGAGGAGCAGTTTGTCTGGCAGGCAGCGGTTAATTATCACTTTTCTGGAATAGTATTCGGTTGTTCTGACCTGATCAACAAGCCAAGAAAAATTATATTGTTTGTTTTCGACAACTGCATACTTGGCATCCAAAACATGAACACGAAGCGTTGGAGGCTTAGTGAAAAATCAGGTCAGTGTAACGCCCAGGATAATGAGGTAGACATAGATACATTCTAACAACTGCTGGGCTCTATTGGCAAGCGTGCAGTTCTGGAATAGATCTAGTTCATAGTACAGTGGAGATGATTAATATATGCAAACAAATGTTATTAGCTGGCACTACATTTATCTCCCTTAAAATGTTATTTTAAAACCCTACCTTGTTTATTGGAATCCCAACCTCTCCCCTGTGTAGTGTTGGGACTAGGAAGCTTGAATGAATCAGAAGGTTTATAAGAAATGTTGTAAAATTAGCACTGTTAATCTACAGGGTATACTGAGCAATCGTCTGCATGATACAGTTAAAGCTCCTGGCATGTTGGGGGAATGGGTGATGCTGGTTAATTGAATATTTTGGTTAACTGACAGTTGTACTTTACTAATGAAATACCAATTTTCCAATGTTTGGAATACAATACAATAAATGAACTATAAAACGGTATACAAGTACCAATCCAGTGGTAATACTGCACTGCAGAGTGGTTGGTTTCTTGGAGCACTTGGATGTATACAAGTAAAGTTTTATACACATTAGGCTATTTTATGGCACGACATGTTACTGTGGACAGCGATGGTATATTCCCAGATGACTACAAATCCTTAACACTAAAACTATTATGAAGATTATTTAATATTTCTTTGATTCAGAAGGCACTTCAGAATTCTGCAGCGCCTCAGGGTCATAACCGTCAGCATCAATTATCCTTGGAGATCTAGATGATGTAGGGCAGGGATGGGGAATCTGTGACCCACAGGCTGGATCTGGTGTCCAGCTTGCCTTGATCCAGCCTGCGGCAAGGCTTAGGGTTTCCCCCTGCAGCGGGGTGAGCCGGTGCTGGTTCTCTAGCCCGGCAGTGAGTCTCTGGGCCTTGGCGCTCTCCCTCCCCCATGTGGCTGTTCTTCACGGCGGGAGGAAGCAGTGGGGAGCGGGTGCTAAAACCACTGTGTGGCTGGCTCTGCTTGGCAGCGGGGAGGAAATGGTTCTGTGCGCTGCTGTTCCCCCTCTTGCCACCGGCTGGGGGAATGTCAGCGAAGGGAATCTTCGTCCCTGCACTAACCTGTAGACCCCAACTCCATCACTGCCAATGGGAGTAGCCGGGGGAGGTGCCTGCAAGTACAGGGCAGCATCGAGCCACCTGTGCTCCCCCACCAAGTGGGAGCTGCACCAGGTAAGCACCCCAGTCCCTTGCCCCCAACCTCCCGCCAAGAGCTGGTGGCCCACTTTGAGAAACACTGATGTAGGATATTGAGTTGAATCTGTAATGATCCTATGACACACCCTGGAGCCTGCTTTTTTGAATAAATCCCGGATTTTAGCTTGTTTACTTTTCTTTTGCCTCTTTTGCATAAAAGTAGAGTGCAGAATATGCAATTGCATAAGGTGCTGGGCAGTATACTAGTTCTGGTTGGTTAGACTGAAGATCTGTCTTGGGAAATATCAGAAATGCCAGTTAATTGAGCTTTCTGGTTAATTGAGTGCGGGAGAAGAGCTTTTACTGTAGTTCTTATGCTTAGTATGAACAAGAGATATATCCATTCAGATCCTCCTTCAGCATCTCAAACGTTGAAGATGAACCTGCTGTTTCAGGATTCCCCACAACAGAAAGTAAACATGTTTTCTTCTGAGCTACTCCCTGCTCAGACAGATGTTTCCTAAATGACCCAGCATAAGAAGGCATACTTGTTATGGCAGGTGTCACCAGGTGTTTCTGTTAAATGTAGGCTATGTGTACACAGCTGTTGGCAGTAAGTCTTACAGCCCAGCCTCATGCTAGAGCACTAAAAATAGCCATATAGACATTGCTTTGATGTTCGGGCTCAGCTGGAGCTTTCCTTAGAAGAAGGTAGGTTTTAGAGCCTGATCTGAAGTGTCCATGTTACTTTTCTAGTGAACTTTTTTAAATTGAGCTGGGCTGCCAGGCTTGCTCTCCCAGCAGCTGTGTAGACAGAACTACCAAGTAAGCAAATGATCAGTTTTGGGAAGTCATGCTTTTTATAGTCAGTTTTTGTTATGGAAGGTTCTGTGGTTAGGCAGTGAGTGGTCTTTATAAGGGAACTCTTGAGTAATAGGAAGTTTGCTGTTTGGTTAGAGCCAGTTCATGAAACAGATGTTTCCTGGGGACTGAAGTTAGGTTGAGATTCCTGAAAGGGTGGATTGCCTTGCATGCTGTTTGACTACCACTGTTCTAGGACTGGTAGATATGTGTAAATAGAAGAAGTTATTCAACAAATATGCCCAGACTGGGAGTCAGTGAGGCTTTTTTTCTTCCTTGGCAAATTGATTTGCTATCTTTTAACAAAAGGGTGATGCTTGTATCTAAATACAACAAAGGTATCAGAAGAAGTGTAAATGAGAATCAAACATCTTTTCTGCTTTTTACTCATCACACCCATACCCAATCATTCATTTTTGAACATACATACTTTATTTGGAACTTTTTAGTAAATTGTAGATTGAAACATTAAGCAAGACACACAGCATCTGTTACAAACAAGATAAAGACCTCTAACATTCACAAGACAGACCTAAGTTGCTAAGGATTTCCTTTTCATAGATAATTTTAACTGTATAATTAAATCTGAGGCAGCAGCATAGGGAGGCAGGTGGGAGCTGGTACATACAGGGAGCTAGGAGGTAGCAGCTAATTCCCTGGGAGTGGCACGCACTGGCTCCTGGAGAGCCAGCTGCAGGTGCATGTAACCACTGAGGGTTTTTTCAGTGTTTATATGTTTACACAATTACCCACATTTTAACATTCCCTAACTGAAACACAGCTGCTTTTCAGCTGAATCTGTTGTGAAGCTGTTATTTTAACTGTATCTATCTTGTCATATCTAAACTTAAAATTACCTGAAGTTACCGACACACATTTTCCCCACACTTAGCTCATATATTTATTGCAGTTTCAGTGTAAAATCCTGGTCTCTTTGAAGTCCAAGGCAAAAATCCCATTAACTTCTTAGTATCTATCCATTAGTGTTACTTAGACACAGTTTACTTAATTTACCAAAGAAGCAAGTCAGGTGAAGTAGTATCTTTTGGACCAGTGATAATATAAAATAGGTGGTGGATAATATAAAATAGGCAGTGCAATAAAAAGACGTTACCAACCTGTGTCTCATCCTGCAACCAACACAGCCACAACAACACTGCAAACACAAATTACCAGAAAACATACACAGAACATAACTTGTCAAATAGTTACAGTTTATCAACTGTTAGCGTACCAAAGAGTCAAATTGCTATGAAGGACTTCCTGTTGTTGTTTTTACTCCCTTGCTCTCATTCTGACGTGTATGATTAGGTTGGGAAAAGGTAAAAAATAGTAAGCCTGCGTCTAGACTGGCATGATTTTGCGGAAATACTTTTAATGGAAAAGTTTTTCTATTAAAAGTATTTCCGCAAAAGAGTGTCTAGATTGGCACGGATGATTTTGCACAAAAAGTGCTTTTACGCAAAAGCATCTGTGCCCAGTATAGACGCACTTTTGCGCAAGAAAGCTCCGATGGCCATTTTAGCCATCGGGCTTTCTTGCGCAAAAAATTAAAGTCCCTGTCTACACTGGCTCTCTTGCGCAAGTATTCTTGCACAAGAGGGCCTTATCCCTGAGCGGGAGTGTCAAAGTATTTGCGCAAGAAGCACTGAATTCTTACATTAGAATGTCAGTGCTCTTGCACAAATTCAAGCGGCCAGTGTCGACAGTTGGCAAGTTTTTGCGCAAAATCAGCCGCTTTTGCGCATAATCTTGCCAGTCTAGACGCACCCTAAATGTGTAATTGCATCTGCCAACATCGTTTTAATGGCCCTCTTCCAGATTTGACATACATGCTAGAAGAATTCAAGTGGAAGTTCTGGATCTTTGCACTATTCCTGTACATATTTTAAATATAAGGAAAGTGATTCGATTCTTAACCAAACTTGAAATTACCTGCCAAGTATCATGATTTTTTTTAGTACACTGATTGGGGGGGGGTGGGAGGAAATTTCCTGTGATATACAGTCAGTATGCATTAGGGATGTAAAAACCCATCAAAAGAGTTACGTGGTTAAACAATTAAAATTGAGTGTCATGACTGTAGAAAGCTGATACTTGGAGAGATTGTTGCATTGGGTTCAAATGTATCCTTTACTTGTTATTTCCCCCCACCGCCCTCTCAAAAAGTCATATGTTGTTACATAAGCATGTATTCTGTAAATAAAACCAGCAGGACAAGAGAAATATAATCTTCAAGTGATTACTCTGACTTCTTTGCTGTACCTTGTTCTCTTACCTTTTATTGTTTTACATTGTACGCTCTTTGGGGGCAGGTATCAAGTCATCCTGCATGTCTGTAATTGCCTAGTAGTGGTGGTAGACATTTGGGATACCACTGTCATAAAAATAAAATCTAATAAAATCTACATATTTAACAGGAAGACACTTAGAAGCATTTGAATGCTTTATACTTCTGTCAAGTCAGGTACATTATTTATAGTGTCCGACAGTGCTAGAAGCAGAGAGAAATATAAATCATATACTTTTTTTAGACCTTCTGCAAATAACATAAAATAGCTTTTCTGTTCATAAAAGGTCATCTATCTAATATCTAACATTTCCAGACAACCCAGGACTAGATGCATTGTCTTAGTGGAAGACAGCAATGTTTCTGGCGGTAAGCTCCCAAGTTCTAGCTTTTGTGCTCATGAGATAACACATCTCAAACGCACTGCTCTAGGGCTGAATATGGAATGCAAGTGTAATTTGTATGTGGGTGTGGGATGAGTATGTGTTCATGTGAAATTCCACATGTGGGGAAAAAGAAAGGAAAGGCTGCTTAAAGAAATGGCAGCTGTTTGAAGCTGCTCATAGGGTTGGAATGTCATTAATCCTAGCAAAGAGAGATTAATGGGCAGAACCAGTCAAAGTTCTGTAATACATTTATGTTATCAAATGGATGTTGCCACTATGTATGCTTATGATCTTATGGTGGCATGTGGAGTGCTGCCCCTTCCACTGTGCACTCTACAAATGCATAGTAGGAGCTATTCCCAGCTCCAAGAACTTTGTCTACATCAACAAGGTTGATGCAGGGTGGGAAGGGAAATAGAGACACAGAGAAGGGACAGTGACCTCTTAGACACAGCAGACGTGGTAAAGCTAGGAATAGAGCCCAGCTAATGTCCTCTGAAGTTCCAGCCCATTACAACATGCTTCCTTTGCATTGTAATAGTTTGGGATGCACAGAGGTTTTGTGTGTGTGTGTGTGCAAGGTTGGTATGAAGTGTTCATATATTAATGTCCAGGAATGCGTGTGTTACATAGAGCTGGGAGAAGTGTTGGTGTTTAAGCATAAGTGAACAGATTTCTATCTGGGGCTGCTGAGGCTTTTTTATCCCTTTTTGCAGGGTTGTTATACATAGAGAGAATCCCATTAGTGCCAGTCAGTAATAGCAACAAAACGTTATCCAAATACCATCCTATTAAAAACAGGAGTTGAAATTAAGGTCTACGACCAAAATAACCATTTTTACTCACAGGCAGTTTTCTTATTTGAATGGGCTCTGGAAGAAGATGGGATTTAATCACATCTCCCAGATACTACAGGCAGTTCCCGAGTTACGCGGATCCGACTTACCCAGACTGCCCAGAGCGCAGCGGTCCCGCCACCTCGACCTCCGGGGTGAGAAAAGCTGCTCCTGGTGCCCCTGGTCTGCTGGGGACCGTCTCCAGCAGACCAGGGACACCTGGAGCAAAGCTGGGGAGACGGAGGGGTGCCGTGCCTCTGAGGCTTTGACACCCAGCAGACCAGGCTTTTGTTGTGGACCCTGGGGTACAGTAGCTGGGGTGCTGCCGGGTTGGTCCTGCAGGGACCTACCTGGCAGCCCAGCTGTTCTGTCCCAGGCTCAAGATTCAGCCGCTGTTGAAACTGATCAGTGGCTGATTCCAGGAAGCTGGGGGCAGAGCAATTCTGCCTCCAGCTTCCTGTAGTCAGCCCCTGGTCAGTTTCAGCAGCAGCGGCTGAATCTGGAGCCAGATCCGACTTACATACAAATTCAACTTAAGAACAAACCTATAGTCCCTATCTTGTACGTAACCTGGGGACTGCCTGTAGTTGCACTACTCAAACAAGCTAATTTATTCTTTTCCAGAAGAGCAGTGAAACCTATTTACCAGCACCTTCAGTGATTGTATTCTCCAAAATTCATGTAAGTTGTTCATGATGTTTTACCATCAGCCATGGGAATATCCCAGGTCCCAGTGTACCAGAAAGCATTTAGCCCAGAAAATGTGTAGTTAGCGGATTGGGTTTTACCACCACACGTTAACTCAGACCAGATACATAATGCACACAATTTTAAATTAAACACATCCTGTATTACGTAAATCCCTCAATATAAATTATTGGACTCAGCATCTGCGCTTACCAGCATGTTTTCCTTCTAACCCTCCTCCTCTAGTTTAGTCACTGCTTTGATCCTATCAGATGAGGCTAGGTTTTTCCTCACAGAGTTTAAAAAAAAAAAATCTTCCTAATTCCTGGGAGTGAGAAAAAACAAAACAAAACTTATAAGCAAACAGATTAAAAAAAAGAGGGGAAGCATCTGCTTTCCCTTCCTGAGGCATTCCACTTGTAGAGATTCTTTAAATTCACAAATCTAGAGGGGGAAAACAAACCATTTAAATAAGTTTCCATCAAATTGTTCTGATCCTAATGCTCTGCGTGCTACCTGCAAAGGGAAACAGGCAGGACAGAGTGGAGGCGAAGTGCTGTTGTGACATGTGGTCTCAAGTTATTTCTTAGCATATGACTAGTATGTAACTTTTGAAGAATTTTTGTTAGGTCCTGTCCACCACTTACATTGGCAAAACTTGTTGCTGAAGGGTGTGCAAAAATGTTCCCCCGAGTGACATAAAATTCACTTAGATAAGTGTTTGTGTGCACAATGCTGTGTCAGCAGGAAAGTTTCTTCTGCTGACATTACTACTGCCACTCATTGAGGTGGTTTAATGTTGTTGACTGGAGACCATCATGTGGCTACACAAGTGATCTTGCATCTCCATCAGTACAGCTCTGCAACTGTAAGTTTGCTAGTATAGGCATGGCCTTAGTTTTGTGATGAATATTCTTCTGGGGGAGCTGTGGTAAGCTGCATGCAAGATTTGGCTCTGCTTTTTGAGAGAAATTGTCAATTGGGTTTGCTGGTTTGGGCCTGAGATTTCTGAAAGAGAAGGATTGCTGTGTGTTGTTTGACCATTTCTGTTCAAGGGCCGGTGTACAAATTGTACTAAAAACATACCTGTACCCCGTATCACTAAGATTGTTTTCCTGTTGGAAAAGCAATCAAAGTTGTTGACGTGTGTTGCCTCTCAGCAAAGGGGCAACAGAGCCTTCATACATTGCTCACTAAGCTCCCCTGTGGCTGTGTTCTATGTCTACTAGGCTAGTGTAAGCCTCCAGAATTACTTTCTGGCCTGGACTATTAAGCCAAGAAGAGCCACCCTTACTGGAGGCAAATAGAAAAGAAAAGGTCATGTAGGAAAAATGAAATTTCTGGCCAGCACATAAGAGAGAAATGAAATATGCCTTTGCACAGTTTGCTTAGCACAGAGAATAAGCCTCTTGCCTCAAATTTAGCTGAATGTAGGCAGCAGGGAAGGTTCTCTTGCAGTTGTTGTTTTCCCCTAATTTTTTTTATCATAATCATCATCAAGAAACAGCCTGGAAGAGGTTTTAACCATTTCCCATTGCCCTAAGGATCATTCATCTCTGATCTATTCCTATTTTTGATGCTTTCACTGGCAGGAGTATTCTGGGGGTGGGAGAGGGAAGGGAGGGACGGCCTTTAGCGAAGGAATAGGTGGAGTTGTCAGAGATGATGGGGAGGGGATAAGGTCAGAGATCAGTTTTTGCTGTCTATAATTTAAGAAAGTGGGGGGACATTGATGAGAAGATGATGGAAAGAGAGAAATGGGAGCATAAACAGAGGAGGATCTGTTGAAGTGGAAGGGAAGATTTGAGAGAACAGCCAACAGCTGATAGAATGACCCTGGTTAGGGGTCTGTGGACGCTCAGGGTACATCTACACTGCATGCTTATTTTGAAATAAGCTATTCTGGAAGAAATACTCCAAAATAGCTTATTTTGAAATAGCATGTCTACACTACAGGGATGTCTCAACATTAGTCTGAAGCAGGCTTCCCTAATGTGGATGTGCTGCCTCGATTTAGAGCCCCAGGATGCACTAGGGAGTAATTAGTTTGAATGGCCCCGGGGAGAAGCTATTTCACTCTACTGCTATTCCAAAACATCTGTTTTGGAATAGGTGATATTCCTTATGGAATGATGTTTACAGAAGTCAGAATAAGCTGTCTGTTATTTTGAATTTATTTCGAAATAACAGAATTGCTGTGTAGATGCTCACATTGTTATTTTGGAATTACGGCCGTTATTCAGAAATAACGCTGCTGGGTAGACACACCATCACAGAGTGTAAATGTGTAAAATAAAGGAACCAAGAAGAAACACTTGATGTTGAGGACAACACTAGACTGGGGAGGAGACAGGAAGAAGATTCACAGTAAGTAACCTGAAGAAGTGATTCTCCATTTCAGTGGAGAAGCAGGAAAAGAGGTGCACTGAAGCCTAAGAAAAGGAAGGTTTTTATGGGAATGTACGTGACTGACTGATTCAAAGACAGCAGGGAGATTGAGGAATATGGAGAAAAGACTCTTTAGATTTAGGGCAGTATCAGTGGACTAGAGAAAGCTGAAGTCAAACTGTAGGGGATGGGGCGGTCAAGGAAGGAATTGGAGGAAAGAAATTTAACAATGGGAACAAACTGCTCAGTAAGTATAGCTGTATAAACAAATGGAATGGGGATGTGTGGAGAAAGAGAAAAGGGTCAAGTGAGGATTTCTTAGAGGTAGGGAAACAACTTCATGAAGGAATGCAGGGGGAAAGGCAGCATTACCAACGCTCAGGATTTTGCCAGTCTCATATTTGATATTTTATTTTATATTCCAGATCCTGTGATATGTAATTAGGTAAAATTCTCAGCTTTTTTTTAAGTGTGTTTTTTAGATTGCGGAGAAGAGCTTGAAAACATGATGGTGCTGGGAAGAACTGGCTTTTAAGCTGGCTCCCCCCAGCATCAGCTCCTCCCCCCCACACTAGGTAAGCTTATGCCTATTGGGTAGTCATCTAGTTGCTTACATCCCTAGTTGGCAATACTGGAAAGGAGCTAGTGGAGAGACAGCCGTTGATAATTTGCAGTAAATAAGATTTAGATTTTGTCACGGATGTTTTTAATAAAAATCATGGTCCTGTCGTGGACAATAAACAAACAGTCATGGGAGCCTGTGACCCGTCTGTATTATTTATTAAAAAATCCCTGAGAAAATGGGAGGGGAGGAGCGTTCAGCATCCACAGCAGCTTAGGCTTAGGGTTTCCCCCAGGATACCTGCTGCTGCCCAGCAGGTAGCAGCTGAGAGCTGTGGGGCTGCCTGCTGAGAGCTAAAGCCCTGGGCAGAAAATGGAAGTGACCTCCATGAGTCAGAACCTTATTGATAAGGGATTGAGGGGCGGGAGCAATGGAGGTTAGGAAATGTGCAGGGATTGGTTCAGTTTGAAACATCTAATGAATTAGAGAGAATAAACTTGGCCGTCTTCAGGTCAGACACATGGTAATGGAAGCGGCTGGGAGGAAACCAGGGAATGTAACACACCTGCTAGATTCTTTTAGTATTGCCTGTAAGCTCTAAGGCAGAGAGTATGGAGGAAGGTAGAAAAGGAAAAGAGCGCTTGAGCAAAGACCTAAAATGGTGACAGGTTGTTGTGTACGGGAGGCATGCAAGAGGAAGAGTAGGATGGGTAGGACAGGTGTGAACCAGAAGGAACAATGTACACTGGAGAAAGCTGACTGTCTTTGGGACTGCCTCTCCTAGAGCTCAGCAGCATGGAGAAAAAGAGAGAGTGGTTTCTGGGGGAAAAAGAACACCCCCAAACCTGGGGATTAGGTATGTAATAGTGTAGACGACTAAACGATTAACTGATAAGCAAAAGCTTATAGGTTGATGCTATAGACTACACGCATTTCTCCCTCCTCCCTCTTGCCAGTACATTTTTTAGCAGGCTGGCCAGCAGCCTGGCTCAGCCCTGGCTTGTGCTAGATCTTGGACCCTCTTCTGCTGCGGCTCTGAATTTAAAGTGTATTAGGAGCCAGGCAGGTAGCCTGGCTCAGTTCCAGCCTGCGCTAGATCTGGGAGCTCAGCCACCTTTCCCCACCCCAGACGGGCGGCTGCCACCGCACGCTGTTGCTTCTGTATCAGAGGCAGCAGTGCAGGGCGACAGGAAGCCAGTTCACAGGAGGAGCTGGTTTTTAAACTGGCTCCCTTCATGGACTAGCTCCCGCCTGGCACCCCACACTGCTGCCTCTGATACAGAGGCAGCAGCATGGAGTGACGGGACACCTCGAGAGCGAGGCCAGAGCGTACTGGCTGCTGGCCCCACCCTGGGGACTATAGAATAACTGAGTAACCGATAAGTATTCATGAGATTAATCGACTATTCAATTAATTGATATTTAACATCCTTACTGGGGCTATGCAGGGTATGAAGCTTAATGGGAGAGGGCAAAGGAGTCACAGAAGGTGGAAGTTTGCTTATAACTAAGATTAAGATTTTGTCATGGATAATTTTAGCAAAAGTCACAAACAGATCACGGGCAGTAATGAAAAATTCATGAACAAAAAGGAGAGCCTGGGCAGCTGCAGATAGGCTGGGAGTACCATGGTCCCCCCTCCACTGGCAGCTCTGGGTGTCCCCCCTGTGCCCACAAAGGCACATGTCTCCAATGGTTTCCCCTGCCTTGACAGTCAGGGGACTGGCAGGGATCCCCTGCTGTCTGCAGGAGCCAGAAGTTCAGGGGAGCCAGGAGTTCAGACTGGGGGAGCTGCAGGGATCCCCCTACTGTCTGTGGCAGCCAGGGGCAGTGGGGATTCCTGTCACTGATAGAGGCAGAGCGCAGCAACGGTCTCTTCTGCCTGGGTGGTGGAGCGCTGTAGGGATCTCTCGCCACCTCACTGTGCGCTCTCTGCCTCCACAGGCAGCAGGGGACCCTGCAACTTCCCACTGGTGCTGGCTGAAGTCACAAAGGTCTTTGGAAGTCATGGATTCTGTGACTAAAACACAGTCTTACTTATAACTGAGATTGTGGAGTTGACAGACAGTCAACGGAGAAGGGGACAGGTCCAGCAGAGACTAAATTGATTGAAAAAAATCACAGGAATGGCACATGACAGTGTCTGAGGGAGGAGGAGGATGGGGGTCAGGGAAAGGAAACTGACATTGAGAGGTCAGAGAACAATGTTCTGTGAAGATCCGGTCCAGAGGGGAGCTGTGGCTGAGAGAAGGATAACATGTTTACCTGACACTAGAGTTCTAACACAAACCTAGCACTGAGTGCCCTAAGGCTGACATTCAGCCTATCCCAAAGCATGTTATATTAAGAAAGAAAAAGTAAACCATGGAATTAGCTCAAGGCTGACCTCTCAGCAACCTTTAGCATTGAATTTCCTGGGTTTATTAGCATGTGTCATATGCTCAGTATCATTTCACTGTTTATTACTTTTATCCTCTTTTCTTGACAGAAAATTAAACACACTTAGACCAGGCCTTCGGTTTGGCATCTTTCCAATCTTGTTGGTAAATATTCAGAATAAAATGTAAATTGGCTTGTAGAGAAAATAGTTAGCTACCAAAAAAAAAAAAAAAAAAAAAAAGAACTTGGAAAAGCCTAGCAAGTAAGAAAAAGAAACAGGTCAGCTGTGTGAACAATCCATTTAGCAGAGCATTAACGATATAAATGAACAAATTAAATACGTCAAAGTTAGAGTTACAAGAGAACATTTTCAAAAGTGCCTCAAGTGACTTAAGTGCTGATGCCCAAGTGACTGTCGATGAGATCTTAGAATTGTTATATTCAACATGGGCATATGAATCCTAAACCAAATTATCTTTATTGCACTGAAAAAGTAAGGGGTAGATAGATATTTTATGTAAAAAAAAAAATGTAATCTCTTTCTTCTGCCTCAAAAGAATCAAATAGTGAAGTGTTGGGGCTCATGTAAATCTGCCTAGTCATTAAAAATACCAATAGCTGAGTATGTAGTGCTTGTGAGAACTACTGCTTTCTATCAGTTGGAAAGTTGGCAGATCTCTCGAAACATATTATAGACAAACATCTATTGAGAATTGTGGTTGTTAATATTGGTACTACTAGTAAAAGAAGAGGCTTAGGAGAGATGACTTGGAAGTTATATTTAGATTATTAAGATTTATATTCAGAATTTCTATGTTATGTTTCTTCTGGTTCTGTGGATAAGAACAGTGAGACCGTAGGGCTTGTGCATGTCTGTGTGCGGACAAGATGATGATTTCAAGTAGGGATGAAAAATTCCAGTTAATCAGTTAACTGGTTAACCATTCCGTTTAACCGATTAAGCAGGAAGACAGGGGGAGACTACTGTAGCCCAGCTACCAGCTTTGGCCCCACCCGGGGCTGCTGGCTGGCTTCTGATGCTTACCCGTTAACCGGTTACCTGTTCACATGCCTAACTTCAAGTAGAAGAAGTTACATTTATAAGGCAATGATGAACTGTTTGGGAAAGGGAAAGATGTCTCTTAATCAAAGTGGAACCAGATTGCTGTTACAGACAGTTGGATGACTACATTTTGCAAGGTTGATTGCCCAAACTGGAGTTGGAGGAAAGCTGACAGGTGCCAAGGGACATCGGTGTTTGTCAAAGACATCTAGTAGGGATGTCAAGAATATAAATGTATCTGTCTCTGGCATAGGCTAGGAGAGAAATTAAAAGTGCAGGAAGGACAGGTGTTGAGTACAGGGAATAAAACCTTGACATGTTAAGCATCTCTGAAATATGAGGGGGTCACAAACTCAACGGACACCTCTGTTACTGGCAATGAACTACCCAAAAAGGATAGCTAAGGTCCTAAGAGTGAGAGAATAACACTCCTATCAAAAAGATTCCCTGAGATCCTATGCTCTGTTCCTACGTTATAAAATAGTCGGTTTCTGTTTTCCTATGATATATGAACTGCAGTAACCTCAATAATACGGAGCAATGCCTAGCTGTATTGTAGTCCAGGTTGCAGCAATGTTTCTGTTTAATGCAAAGTTTGCATTAATCTTGGGTACAGGTGAATTTCCATTTAAAGTAGCAGAACAGTGAAGTGTTTAGTGCATTCTGTGGAATCTTGAGCACCAAATGGATCAGAAAAAAAGTAAGGGGCAATAAAACTTTTTTCATAGGTTTATCCACTCTGATATGTGGCTTCTCTGAAAGGCCAAGAAATTTGGCATGCTTTGAGGATTATCCTGCCTGGTATGTTGGCACACAATGTCTGTGAGTCAGTTCAGTGCTGTACCTGGCTCGGTCCCTGTTTATTTCCATAGCGTAGTTGAGAGAGTGTAATTCTAGAACAAATTACACATTCTGAGAGAGACTGTAATTTTCCCTAAAAGGATCTTACTATCACGTTGCTGCCATTATGGATTAAAGGGAAGAGCAATGGGGTATTATGATGATTTTATTCCTCTATGTGGTCCTGTTCTAAAGTGAAGCCTAATAGTAGTGATCTTATGCTGTTCTGAAACATTCTGCATATCGTCAGTGCATCCTAACTGAATCTAGGACACTCAAAGCTATGCACATTTAGATCTGTTTTGTGCCTGCTCTCATTAATGTCTATTAAATTTACTTGGAGGCTTTTTTATTATTTTATGGGATGATAAAAGTCTGTTTTTGTTAAAGTAGATATGTCCTGCAATCTTTGTATGCGATAAAGAATAAAATAAATGAATTGAGACATTTACGCACCATTGTTTCATGTCTGTGGTTTTTCCAATGAAAACCTTTTCTTTCAGTCACTGAGTCATAAAAGTGTTTTTTCCTCTGGTACTAAACTTCATGACTCACTGTATATATACAGTGAATCTGCAAGAGGAATTCACAGCTGCTTTGAAGAGTGTGTGGCAGAAGAGAAGACTAGAAGGAGCTAATGGCATTTTTGCAAAAGTATCTTACAGGTGAATGTTCAGTGAGGAAAATAAGTGAAAACTGGCTGTAAATGCAGTCTCGTGTGGTGGGGATAAATAATTGAGAACCTTATTTGTGATTTATATAATTTGGGATATCTGTGTACTAACTTTCTGGGCGTGATATGAAGACTAGTTGCCTTTATGACATCATAATCTTTCTGTTAGTCATGTGTTTCATGCACTGTTGTTCATGAACAACAACAACAACAACAAAAATCCCCGCGATCAGAGGCAACATGTTGCTGGGTTAGGGGCGGACAGATGGTGGTAATTTGTTGCTTGGCTTGTACTGAGCATGCTCACAAAGAGTGTGCATGTTCAGTAACAATTGCTGAAGCCTCTGCCTCCCAGTGCCCACCTGTGGTCGGCAAGTCTGGGTTGTCTGTGTTGAAGACTGTGTAGTTCAATGGTGGGCAACCTGAAGCCCATTGGCCACATATGACCCACTGGGGCTCCACCTGTGGTCCGCAGATCTCCTGTCTGCTCCCCTCTCCCACATGCCTCTCACGCTGGTGAACAAGATCCCCACATTTCCTACTCTTTTCCTTCCCTCCCAGCGCTTTAGATGCCGATCTGTGCTCCGTCCCTGCTCTCCCCCCCCACCAGAACTTGAACAACTGTGTGGCATTTCAACTCTGTGAGGGAGGGGGAAGAGCAGGGATGGAGCACGAATCGGCAGATTTGCGCACTCCAAAAGTGCTGCGAGGAAGGGGGAGGAGTAGGAAAGGCAGGGGTCTGGTTCCCCAACACACAAGAGGTGTGTGGATGAGAGGGGCAAACAGGAGGTCTGCGGCTGTGCAGGTGGAACATGGACCGTGAGTTGCTGCAGCTGCTGAGGTGAAGGGAAGGCCATCCACGTGGCCCACTCGCTATTTTTGGTTGCCCATCGCTGATGGAGTTTATGCCAGAAAAACGGTCCCCAGCAGACCACAGGCTCACGGACTGAAGCCGCAGCCGCGGGGGGGTCCCCAGCAGACCACAGGCACCCAGATTGAAGCGGCAGCAGCGGCGGTTCCCCGCACCTCTGAGGCTTTGCTCTGGCAAAGCCTCAGAAGCGCGGGAACCCGCCCGGTGCCCCTGGTCTGCTGGAGACGGTCTCCAGCAGACCAGGGGCACCGGAGCAGCTTACCAACGGGGCTTTCTCGCCCCGACTTCCGGGGCGAGAGAGCCCCGTTCATAAGTGCGGATCCGACATAAGTCGGATCCGCGTAAATCAGGGACTGCCTGTAGTACAAAACTTTTTATCAGGGTTTTAACAATTAAATTCACATTTAGGCAAATGAAGTAACACCATGCAATAGCTTCATAAGAAAATTATGAATTACAGAAAATGCAAGAAACAAAGGTTTCATTCAAGAACTTCTTACTTTCCTCTCTTCCCCACAAATAAATTCAAGGATGGGAAGCAGACTTTGGACAATAAAGTTCTGTACTTCTCTTTATCTACTCTCAATTTTCTACAAATGTATTTATAAAGACCTACTTCTAGTTCAGTGCAATATATAAAAACTTATTGGTGTGACACTTCTGGTAAGTCAAATGAAGAGGAAATAGCATTGACATTTCTGTCATGGGTGTAGCCCTTGTTTGTAGTGAGAGGGATTAATATATAGTGGTGTAGAAGCCCAGAGTTCCATTTTTAATTATCTTTATGTGCTCAGTGACTGTGTATTGGTGGTCATGTGTTGTCCTCTTATCCTTAACTCCAGTGTTCATCTTGGAAGAGGGTTCCCTATTATTTACAGCCATCTTTCTTTCCTTTTCCTTTCCTTTTCTCTCTCCTGATTTTTGCTCTCAGCCTACTGGTCTTATATTTTCTCTCCTGCTTATTGCCATCTTGTATTTTGCCTGTCTACATTGCCCCTACAATACCATAGTATCTGAGTACCTTATATTCTTACCCCTGTGAGGTAGGACAGTGAGATTATCCTTGTTTTTACAGATAGGGAACAAACACAGAGAGAGATTAGGGGATTTGCTGAAGTTCCCAAAGGAAATCTGCGGTGGAGCACTCAAATCCAGATCTCCCAAGTCTTGGCTACTGCCTTACCACTGGATCTTTTCCCCTCTTTCACCATGTATGATTCTTTATCCTCTGAGAGAGTTAATTTGTTAAACTTTAACCACTATAACAGTTAAAACAACAATATTAACTTGTGTTCCTAGAATTACTATAATTTAAAGGGGAAGCCAGCAATGCTATAAAAAGATTCTGAAAGAAATGTGGGGTGTTTTTAAGGACAAGCAGGTGATACCCCAGTTTGTAAGTAAAATGGTAGAGTAATAGGAGCCAAATTATTGAAACTTTCAAAAGATCGTTGGTAAGAATGCATTACTAACCTTGAGCTGTCTTATGTAAGACAATTACAATATACCTTTCCTCCTAGTAAATCATTACCTCAACTTTTAAGGCTGCGCACAAGTCCAGATGCACAATTATTTGTAGCAGATATCCTGAGAAATTGCTTGCAACCAAAACTAATAGTGAGTACTATAAGCGAATTCTATTTTAAAATATAACTTGGAATGATAGGTTTGCTGTCATGAATACTTAATTGTGGCCTGCTCTAGTGTCTGTGGAAATAAATACAAATGTTTGTCAGCCTTAAAGGCATTGGGATTTGGTCTCGAAGCCTATGTCTACACAGCAGCATTATTTTGGAATAATTGACATTATTCCAAAATAACAAAGTGCGGGTATACGCTACAAGCCTTTATTTCAAAATAATGTCAAGTTGGAGGACTTCTTACTCCAACTCATGGTAACCCTCATTTCAATCTCCAGAATTCAGTGAAAAGTAATCACTAAAAATTCTCTTCGTGATGCAAGGGCTGGACTAGATGACTTCTCAATGTTTCTTCTTCTTTGTTTTCATCATAATGAATGAGCAAAAGGGGGAAAATTTAAGGAAACGCTACTTATTTTGCATGTATATAATAGCTATAATTCTAAAATAAAATGATCTATTAAATAAAACTGATCTATCTAGAATAGCAGACAAGTAAAAACATAAACTGTTTCAGTATTATAATTTGACAAGTTACATTTGAGAATTATGAACCTGAATGCAAATTTTCTAATTACATTTAACAGTCTTAAAATAATGAAATGGCTAAAAGATGCATGTTTTCTTTTCACTGGAATCCTAGAGTGTCTTTGCAGCTTTTTCAAATTACTTTGCTGTCTTGTCAGGGTGGCATTTCTGAGCTCTCTAAAGTTAGATATAAGGAAGTTAGGGTTGCTTATCTAAATATAACTCTCTTCTGCATATGAGTAGTGTCTCCTACTGCATGCTACTTCATGTACTCTGTATACAGAATCCTGGAAGTCAATTATACAGAGACAGTGGAATTTTCAAAACCATTCCCTATTGGCCTAACATTGACATCGGAATTGTCGTTATTAGGAGTCAGCTGAAGGGCACCTCTGAAAATTCTACTTTAAGTGCAGAGTGAATGAGGCAAGAAGTCCATTTCAGCAAAAACCCTACAAGTCTCTGGAAAACATTGTAAAATAGGAATTATACCTACTTCGCAGGGGAGCTGGAGGATTAATTCATTTGTATTTTGAAAACTGAAGACTGGATAGAAAATGCTCTAGAAATGTGAATTATTTTTGCTTGGGCTAACCACATTCGCGGGAACCCGGTTTGACATAAGACTTGGCTTGCTGCACTAACTTTGCTACATTCTGCTCCTCTCAGTGTGTTTTGTGCATTACAGATATATTGTAGCAGGATGGACTTAATAGGGAGAACAGTAGCCAAACATAAGGAGTGCTATAAATCATCTCTTCGATTAAATTGAACCCCTGGGTTACTGACATTAGAGCAAGGAAGTTCATTCATATGAGAAAATTGTTAAATGTTTTCAGTCTAACTAGATAGTGCATGGCAATTTTAAGTCACAATTTTCAAGAGAAAATAGCAAATTTCAGAGGCTTCACAGACACCTTACGGTGGACTTATTTTTCATATGTGTGGGCCCTGAACTTTCTGAAAATAAGGCCATATTTTAAGGCATCTCAGTTTGAGCATGCAGAAACCGAGGCATGAAAAATCACTACTTATTTCTGAGAATTTTGACCTTAATTGGTAACATATTGGCTATTTCTGCTCTTCAAAGTAATAGAGTGGATTACTTACAGAACCTGCCTTCAGCTCATTCTGGAATCTTCCTTTCTTCCAATAAATATGCCTTGGCCATTAGATGAGAGACACTTGTGTAAGGATACCGCTACTGCTCTGCGGATGTATGCTTCATTACACTCTTCTCTAGTCCCGGATTTTACTAAATTGCAGTTGTTGCCATTTTGTGGTCAATCTAGGGACAACAGGAAATGATGAATCTGTGGAGGTTTAGACAAAAAAATACCATGCTGATCAATTTGTCTGTCTGTCTGTTCTGGCAAGTTATTTTTTAAAAAGTATTTTAAACATTGATTTAAAATGTAATCTGTAAATTGTGTACTGTATAGGGTACATTGCTATACTGCGCAGATTGTATTTATGTTCTCTATTTTCAGTCCCTCGGAGTTTGTTTGTGTAAAATATTTATATTGCGTGCGCGCACACACACACACGTACAGAGAGAGAGAGGAAAGCACTGTTCCCCCTTAAATTAGTTTAATTACAATAAAGGAGAAAATAAGTTAGTTCATTTCCTGCAGTGATGACTGTTTAAATCTGGGCTACTCAACATGCAGCCCATTTGTTTGCGGCTTGTGGTGTGGTTTGGGTTTATGTGAGGCTCAACGCGTGGCCCGGCCCACAGGTGGGAGCCAAAACAAAATCAGTCAATATCATGGTCTTCTGTTGATAGGGATTTTAGTAGTTCAATTCCTGGACTGTCACTGCTCATTAAAAGTGCTGTCACATGGGTGGAAACTGGGTACGGCAATCTCTGGCCAACAGGAGCTGTGATCCCGGTACCTGCAGAGGCACAGATAAATATGTCTGTGTGGGTGCCCACTGAGGGCTAACCCTGGCAGACCCGAATCAGCCCACGAACTGGTATTTGCCCACCCCGGCCTAGTGCAGGGGTGGGCAATAATTTTTGATGGGGCGCCACTCCCAAGATTTTGGAAAGTGGTTGAGGGCTGCACTCTTCCAGAATATTAATGGAGAAGGAGCAGGGTCTGGGAGGGAGGTTGGGTGCAGAAGGGAGCTTGGTGTAAGGGATTAGGGTGCAGGAGGGAGAATGGGGTCCGGGAGGGAGTTTGGGCAAAGGAGGTAGTTGTGACCTGGGGCAGGGAACTGGGGTGCAGGGTTTTGGCGTGTGACTTACGGTAGAAGGGGATTGTGATCTTGGGCAGGAGATTGGGGTGTCAGATCTGGGAAGGGGTTTGAGTGAATGTGGAGTAGCGGGGCAGGAGTGTGGGGCACAGAGTTGGGGAAGGGAGGGACTGAAGTGCCAAAGGCAGGTTCTCACCAGGAGACTTGCCCGCCTGCAGAGCTAAAGGCTTTCAGAGCTTAAAATGTTTCTGCCTGCTCAGCCATGTGCTAGAGTGAGTGAGCAGGAGACAGCTCCCATTGGCCAGGGTCTGTCCAGAAACTGGCCAATGGGATTGTGCTGGGGGCAGGAGCAGCGTTTGAATCTTCGCCCCCCTCCCCTCTGAACTCAAAGAGAAAGTACCCAGCAGCCGGGTTTCTTAGCAAATGGGGCTGCGGGGCAAGCAGGGGAGCCTACCTGGGGCTCCCCACTGACTCCACGGGCTGGATTTGGTGGCTTGACAGACTGGATCTGGCCTGTGGGCCATATTTTGCCCAGGCCTGGCCTAGTGCCTGCCCCCAAATGCCGACCGACACAAGGAGAGTAATTATCCAGGGGAGCTGCTCTTCTCCCCACTCGCCATCCCCATAGTGTGATCTGTGTTTCAGGTATCCATGCATGGCAGTAAAGCGACAACTTACATAGGCATAAGACAGTTGCATAATTTGAAATAATGAATATAATCTCTGCAGTCAGAAAACTGGCGGAAGTTGGAATCTCTTTAATATAATACTTTTGCTTGTGCATACAGCTGTACTAACACAATGCAACATTTGAGTTAAGGCGTCTGTTAAAGTCCTGGCACCAAAGATAGTTTTCATACTGAGGCCTTTAATTGATAGATATTCAAAGTGATACTGTGTTTGGTTGCATCAATGTGCTGCTTGAACTAGGCTTTCAGCTGACCTTCAAAAGGAAATAATCTCAAAAGGAAGAATTTAAGTTTGCCAAGATCCAGATAAGGACATGGTAATTGGACAGCCCGTGGCTTTGTGGATTAGAATATAAAATACAATTTGTTTGATGGCGTAATGCAGTTGCACCAAGAAAATGGTAAACAAAATGTGTAAGGCTCATATGATGTGATTACAATCTGAAGATTTGAGTCTCTTTTAATTTTCTCTGAAGAGCAAATCTGATTTGTAGAAATGTTCATTCTGATTAAAAAGAGGTTGAGAAATATGGCTAGCCTACATTTTCTTAAAGCTATGGAGCTTTTAATTTAACCGCCAGAAATAAGGTTCAGTGACTTTGAGTGCAGCTTTGTTGTTGAAATCATTATTAGCATTTTATTTATTTACTTTTAAAACCCTGGTGTTTCCTCTTTATTGCTGTAACATTCTTGCTCTGATGTCATATGTGGTGGTTATTCCCAATGACCTACTAGATACATAAATAATACTTCCAAACAGTCAGCATATGTTCTTGTACTGACAACTGTAGACAATTTTAAAAAGACCCAAACAGGTGTAGATAATTGTAAGTTACAAAAATGGGATCTAGAGTAGGATTTTCAAAAGCACTCAATGTTGACTTCAGTGGGAGAAGAAATTGGTCAGTTCAGAGCTTTCCGATACCCAGTTTATGAGCTAGATCTGGGCTGCTTAATATATTTATTCTGTATCGTATTAGGTTCTGTGGAATTTGTGTTTGTTTTTTGAAAGTTTCTAACTCTCATAGGTCACTGCTATCTTGAATCTGCAGACAGTCTGAAACAAAGGCACTACAAGGGGGGGAGGGTGAACTCATCAGCTTGCTCATAAATTCCATTGGGGTGTTAACTCCAAGGTGAAGGCATGCCCTTTGCTTGTTCTCATGTGCTATTTCATCTCTGGTCATCGTATAAAATGGGATTGGGACTTGGGTTGCAGTAATTGGTGCCTCCCATAGGGAAGGGAGGAGAGAAGCAGAGATTGAAAAGGAGAGCAATACAGGGCGAATATGAAAGTGTTCCTAAAATAAGTTTATTTTTCCAGCGAGGGATGCTAAATGGGACTTAATAAATAGCAACAGTGATAATTAAATGTTTAGTAACAACATACAGGACATACTTAGCCCTAAATATGTGCTTTGGGATCACTCTGGTGTTGGCTATTATTAGGCTAGGTTATATTGCTTTCTGGGCTGTCTAGACTCAGAAAAACACACAGGGCTTCGTTAACTTCTGTTCTTGTACGCAGTTTCTGGTGATGTCAGTGAGAGTTGAATGCACTGATTGCGGCATATGGCCTTGTAAGTTCCTGAATACTAGAAAAAAAGTACTCAGTAGATTGTTAGATTTAATGGATTCTTTAAATGTTGGAGCTTGCCTCAGTGGAATGATCTTCACAAACCTGTGCACTACAAATGTTTGAGGAGTCTAGGAATTAAACAGGCTTTGGATCAGGTGCAGATTGCCAGTAACATTTTTTACGGATGGGTATGAGTCAACAGTGCGCCCTTGGAGCCAAGAAGACTAACAGCATATTGGGGTGCAATAGTCAGAGCATTGCCAGCAAATCTAACGAAGTGATTATTCCATTTTATTCAGCACTGGTGAGGCCACATCTCATAGACTTCAAGGTCAGAAGGGACCATTATGATCATCTAGTCTGACCCCCTGCACAACGCAGGCCACAAAATCTCACCCACCCCTCCTAGAATAATCCTCTCACCTATATCTCAGATATTGAAGCCTTCAAATACTTTGAAGATCACAAGATGCAGAGAATCCTTCAGCTGTGATCTGTACCCCATGCTACAGAGGAAGGCGAAAAACCTCCAGGGCCTCTGCCAATCTACCCTGGAGGAAAATTCCTTCCTGACCCCAAATATGGTGATCAGCTAAACCCTGAGCATGTGGGCAAGACTCACCAGCCAGACACCCAGAAAGTTCTCTATAGTAACTCCTATCATCCCTCCATTGACCTATTTCCCACTGCTAATGAATGGTCAATTAGTTACCAAGATCATGTTATCTCATCAAACCATCCCCTTCATAAACCCATCTAGTTTAATCTTGAAAGCAGATAGATCTTTTGCCCCCACTACTTCCCTTGGAAGGCCGTTCCAGAACTTCACTCCTCTAATGGTTAGAAACCTTCGTCTAATCTCAAATCTAAACTTTCTACTAGCCAACTTATATCCATTTGTTCTTGTGTCCACATTGGTATTAAGCTTAAATAATTCCTCTCCCTCCCTGGTATTTATCCCTCTAATATATTTAAAGAGTGTAATCATGTCCCCCCCTTAGCCTTCTTTTGGTTAAGGTAAAAAAGCCAAGCTCCTTAAGTCTCCTTTCATAAGACAGGTTTTCCATTCCTCGGATCATCCTAGTGGCCCTTCTTTGTACCTGTTCCAGTTTGAATTCATCCTTCTTAAACATGGGAGACCAGAACTGCACACAGTATTCCAAATGGGGTCTCACCAATGCCTTGTATAATGGCACTAACACCTCCTTATCTCTACTGGAAATACCTCGCCTAATACATCCCAAGACCGTATTAGCCCTTTTCGCGGCCATGTCACAATGGCGGCTCATAGTCATCCTATAATCAACCAGGACTCCGAGGTCCTCCTCCTCCTCCGTTACTTCCAACTGATGTGTCCCCAGCTTATAACTAAAATTCTTGTTATTAATCCCTAAATGCATAACCTTACACTTCTCACTATTAAATTTCATCCTATTGCTATCACTCCAATTTACAAGATCATCCAGATCTTCCTGTATGATATCCCGATCCTTTTCTGAATTGGCAATAGCTCCCAACTTTGTGTCATCTGCAAATTTTATCAGGACACTTCCACTTTTGGTGCCAAGGTCAGTGATTAAAAAGATTAAATAAAATTGGCCCCAAAACTGATCCCTGAGGAACTCCGCTAGTAACCTTCCTCCAACCTGACAGTTCACCTTTCAATATAACCCGCTGTAGTCTCCCCTTTAACTAGTTGCTTATCCACCTCTCAACTTCCATATTAATCCCTATCTTTTCCAATTTAACCAATAATTCTCCATGTAGTACTGTATCAAATGCCTTACTAAAGTCGAGGTAGATTAGATCCACTGCATTTCCTTTATCTAAAAAATCTGTTACTTTCTCAAAAAAGGAGATCAGGTTGGTTTGGCACGATCTACATTTTGTTAAAACCATGTTGTAATTTGTCCCAATTGCCATTAGCCTCAATGTCTCTAACTACTTTCTCCTTCAAAATTTTTTCCAAGATCTTGCATACTACAGATGTCAAACTAACAGGCCCATAGTTACCCGGGTCGCTTTTTTTCCCTTTCTTAAAAATAGGAACTATATTAGCAATTCTCCAGTCAAATGGTACAACCCCTGAGTTTAGAGATTTATTAAAAAATTTTGCTAATGGACTTGCAAGTTCATGTGCCAGTTCCTTTAATATTCTTGGATGAAGATTATCTGGACCCCCCGATTTACTCCCATTAAGCTGTTCAAGTTTGGCTCTTACATCTGGAGTATTGTGTCCAATTCTGGGCCCCCTATTACCAAAAAGATGGGGATGCATTAGTGACAGTTTAGTGGAGGGCAACAAAAATGATTGGGAGCTGGAGCACATGGTGCATGAGGAGAGGCTGAGGGATTTGGGCTTATAGAGAAGAGTAAGGGGGGGAGGGGATTTGATAGAAGCCTTCAACTACCTGAAGGAGGTTCCAAAGAGGATGGTGAGAGGCTGTTCTCAGTGATGGCAGACGACAGAATGAGGAGCAATGGACTCAAGTTGAAGTGTGGAAGGTCTAGACTGGATATTAGGAAAAGCTATCCTCCAAGGAAGGTAGTGAAGCACTGAAATGGGTTCCATAGGGAGGTGGTAAAATCGCCATCCCTAGAGGGTTTTTAGTCCCGGTTTGACAAAGCCCTGTCTGGAATAATTTAGTTGGGATTGGTCCTGCTTTTGGTAGGGATTTAGACTAGATGACTTTCTGAGCTTTCTTCCAATCCTGTGATTCTGTGGTTTCTTACCCAATAGAATATACATTTTTCTAAGTAGCCAGGGTGAGGTAGGGTTGACATAGATTGTATAAACTGCATGTTTAGTAAAATGACATAATACAGCTGATTTATATAAGTAACTTGTTAACTGATGTTGTTCAAGCTGTATGCAATACTGTTCTGGTCTATCTCTGTCCCACAAAATCTTAAGCTGGTATAATATGGCATAGTTGCACGAAGTCATGGAAATTGCACTGATTTACACCAGCGAAAGATCTGGCCCAGACTGTCCTGTCTTTGGGATCTGACAAGTTCTTAGAGCTGTTTTATTCCTTTTTAATAATTCCCAAAGCAAATCCTCCCACCTTCCCAATGCATTTCCTAATTCATTTACTTCCTCCTCCTCTTGGTAGTCAGGATGCACAGAATTCAGTTTTTTAGTAGTTTCTCAAAGGATAGTATCAGAGTTTTTATTTTTAAGATTTTTAGTTTTAGCAATTTCATTTTTCAAGTTGTGGGACATCCGACATAATTATGTAATGACAATAGAAAGATTAAAAACTAAATTGAGAATAAACTCAAATTGTCAGCCTCGCATGTCAAAATATACAACATAAATATCCTCAAATAAAACTGTTCTTAAGCAAAGAAAAATTATGCTCATCTACAAAGTATTATGGAAATGTTCTTGGTTCGTGTATGTACAGTGAAATGGATATTTACTGGCCTTTAGCAACAGAAATCTAATCCTTCCAAGCCTAGTGATAGTCATTGTTTCCACACCACTGGCCTTCATTAACACCCTTCTTTGAAAAAATTATGGTAAAATGGAACACCATTTCACAACTACAGTGTGACAACTGCTTCATTGTTGTAGGGAAAGAAAACCAGAGGATTATAACTGTGGCTTTGGAAGCCTTTCACATAAAAACAAATCTCTGAATTCAGTGGACTTTGCCTTTTATTAATATTATATGTTTAATTAAAAACCCCATCTTGCCAGTTTCATTATTTGTAGCTTTCAAAAGGCAGGCAGATATGGTCAGCTGAGGACTAAATTTTTACTTCTTAAAAATAACACATTTGCACAAACAGATTAAAAATTTAACAAACTAGTTCAGCAGATTTTGTTGCATCCTTTAATATAATATTTTGTCTAATTAATTTGTTGCATGAATTCCTGGAACAAGATGTTAAAGCAATATGTTTTAATCTGCTCCTCCTCCTCCTTTTGATCCTCCAACATTTCTGCATAACTGAGGGCTCCAGTACATTTAAAATGCCACAGCAGCACAGCTGAGCTGCAGCAGGCTAGACCCTACCTTTGCTAAAAGCAGGGATTCTCCAGGAAACATATCCATCTCCTGGACAGTCAGTAGCCAGCTTGATGAAATTCTTCCATTGGCATAGCACTGTTTACACAGAATGTAGGTTGGTTTAACAACACCCCTCAGGGGTGTGAATTTTATCCTTGAACTCCATAGTCAAAATAACCACATTTTCTAACGTAGAACAGGCCTAGCTAGCACTTTGAGATTTTAGCCAGCATGGATGGTATGGGCACCCATCAGTCTCACTCCAGGTAGAAAATTTCACTCTGCATTGAAATTAGAAATGTCTGGTTTCGGCACTTCAGCAAAACACACAAGCATGTGCTGAATGTTTTATTTGCATGCCTTGGCTTTTAAACTTTCGTTTTGCAACCATTCGATAATATGACTAAAAATATTTTTTGGCCCGAGTTCTCATTTACACTGAAAATCTCTTGACACTGCTTTAGCCATGTACAAAGGCCTGGAAATTGGAGTGAATTATACTTACACCTAGTTTAAGGCTTCCCTACTCTCAGACCAGCTTTACACCCAGTCTGAATGTGGAAAGTGCCTGTTTGAGTGAGGAAAGGGAGGAATTGTAAAACATCCTGGGCCCGATTCTCTGGTGATATACCAATTCTATATGGTGGTAACTTCACTGAAATTGGTTGAGTTATCCTGGTCAAAAATTAGGGTCAATCATATTAATGGATATGCAGTTTTAAAAAAAAATTGCTTAATTGTATGTAGCAGACCATATCCAGAATGAATCCGGTCATTATAACCACTCTGTGTAAAAGGTTTGAGCTTTTCTTTTGGCTACCTACTTCTGAACATAACAATATGCTGGCAGAGATGATATGTAAATATGTGCGTAAACTATTTTACCCTTTCATGAAGATTTTTTTCAAACTCTGTTTTTTTAAAAGATGAATGCCGATATAAATGCCTTTTTAAAAATAAAATATAAACACTGATCTGTCTACTGTATAGATTGTTTGGTTTTTTTACATGGATTTTATTATCTACACCAGGGTGGATTGAGTTAAATCAAAGCAATTAAAAAATACACCAAACATATTTTGTCAAACAATGGGGCAAAACTGATCACTAAAACATGTTAATTTACAGCTAGCCCAATGCAACATTTTATAACATCTAAGAGGGCATACTTTTTTAGATCACTTTTTTAACTAAATAAAACTAAATTTTAATTGTTACATAAATGTTTTACATGTGCAATTGCAACTAGGGTTGCCAGGTGTCCAGTATTGACCTGGGCAGTCTGGTATTTTTGCCTCCTGTTCGGTAAAAAAATTCAGAAAATACGGGAAACCTAAAATGTCTGGTATTTTCTGATTTTTTTTTTTCCATGGCCAGGAGGCAAAAATACCAGGTGCTTACCTGGTTCCGCAGGGGAGGTGTCTGGCCCGGAGCAGGAAGACAAGCTGGCAGACAGCTTAACTCTTAGGGCCCTTTTGTTGAGGGGGAAAAAACAACTCCCCCCTTTTCTTCCCCCCTCTTTTTTTCTCAACAGATTTTTTTTCCCTGGTGTGTGGGGGTTTTTTTGGGGGGGGGAAGGGGTGTTTGGTATTTTTGGTTAAACCATCTGGCAACCCTAATTGCAGCAGACTCTTGAGTTGCCGGCTGATGACTATCCTTAAACCCTTTTTTTAAGTTTCAAATTTTATTAACTCTCACAGACAAGTCCTCAGAACCCTAAATTGTACTCTGTTTTTAAAACTTCTACAACTAGCTTTCATCCCCCCCCCCCATCATTTTGATGCAGATCTGATTACAAGTTACAAAAAAAGCTAAGTCTGACTGTGCTTAGCTCACATTTAATTTTGGAGTAAGCCCCATTGAAAACCAGTATAGGATGGGGTTCCTTTGGGAAAGCTGAGTAATGCTAAAGTAAAATGGGGAATAGACTTAAGGCATCATCATTATGGTCTGTGACCATGATGTTCCAAAATAAGAGGCATGCATTATGTATATAAAATAAGACAATGACACTTAGTGGCAGCTCTAGATTTCTGTTACTGAAGCTTTCTCAATTCTGTGTATTTGGGTGACTAGATTTTAAATCTCTAACTAATCAAACAAGCCATAAGGATTAGCTAAGCTAAATTTCTTTTTCTTGCAACATCCAATATAGCAAATGTCTCAGGCATTTTCTTGTTAAATCACACTTATGCTAAAAGGCATGGAGTCCTGAAGAATGATGCATTGCAAAGTTGAGCCACATTGTTCGTCAGAGATATCCATGTCTTCATCCACATCATCCTCTCCCAATAATCAGTTTTCCTTATGATGTTTTGGTCTTTGCACATAGCCCCTGTATCTTCTCCTTGCACTGCTTACTCTTGACACATTTTCCTTTTTCACCCAGGGTATGAATTTTTTCAAAATATTCCCAGATGGGTGGGTGGGTGTGTGTGTGTGGCCCAGATCAAAATTTTTATTTCAAAAAATCATTGACTTTTACCCACCCTGATCTAAACGGAAGTTTCCACATTTAATGTTTTTTTTTCTCAACAATTTCTTGATCCAATCAACTTATTTAGCAAAGTTTATTTTGTGTTAAACTGCTATTTCTGTAGTCTCATCTCAGGATCTGAAAGCCAAACTGTGTTCTCTTTTTTTCTCATGGATTGTGAGACTGAATCCAGGTTCTATAGGCCAAATCATGTTATGCCTATGTTCTATGATTTAGGATGCACCTATGTTCCTTGGAGTATGTTTGAACACAAAGAGATTGCACAGGTGTAGCTGAAGAGATGGTCTGACCAGCAGAATCTGTTTTACTGAGGATGAGGCTCACACAGGGAAAATTCCAGTTTCACTTTTAGATCTGAGAGTGAGTTTATGGGGGTGGCAATTAAGAGAAAAATTGAGTATTTCAAACCGAGTACATTTAATCTGGAATGTAGAGATACAGTAAACATAGAATTACACAATCACATTTTTAGAGCAGAACAGCATTTTGTGTGTAACTATAATTAATGGGAATGATGTGTAAGTACGAGTCAATAGACTCAGTTAATATTAATATTTGGTCCTCCTACAGTTTTTGTATTTTCATGGTCAGAGAAGGTTGTGAAGGAAGGGTCTCTTCTGTGGTATAAAAGTTGGTCAGCTTAGAAGCACAGCTAGTGTCTGTTTCTGTGTTAACTTAAAGCCAGTGTTTTATTTTTTTTGTGTGCTCTAAGGACTGAGGGGGAAAGTCTGGATAGATTTGTTTGGACATTGTCTGCATGAACGCCCAGAAACCCATCTTAAAATGTCATCAAGCTACAACAGCCAATCTGTTGTTAGTTTGTGACCTTTTGTCTACCCAGCCGGAAGGTAGCATCCGAAATCTTGCTGTTTTCATGTTTGTGAAACTATTTTGTGCATTACTTAGCAGTAACCCATAGAACTGTTGGTTCCAAAAAACAGAGGCAGATGTTATCCTGATGCCTTACATGATTCCTAGTTGCAGATGGAAGTCCTGTGTTTCCTGGATGACTCCTTCCCTCCTGCTAGACCAGAGGGGGGGCAGCTGATCACCTGAAAAATCAGTTGGGGCCCACACACAAGTGAGAAGCAAAAGAAGAAAAATCAACACGCACTCAAAGCTCTGCATTACAAAAACTGAACTAATTTTCATTTCCCAAAAGCTGCCGCCACCTGCTTCTCATTTAATCTAAAGCACCTTTAAACAGTGTCTGACCCTTAGTATAACTGAGAATTCTGACCTTCGTTATAGGGAAAATAGCTGAAATTTTTACTCTTGTGATTTTTTTTTTTTATAATTAGTAGTTTTGCTGTAGCTTTAAACCTCTGTCACTGATAAAAAATTGTTTTTTTTTATTAGACTTATTTTCTAATCTCCTGGTTATACAGTTCCATTTGTGCTGTTGTTTTAGGAGAAAGGCAGTTGCTTCTGCTAAATTGAAAGTTTGTATTCTTTACCTATTTCAGCCTGCTTCGCCCCTTTATTTGGATAAATGAGTGTATGAGAAAATGTGGCTCAGTTCACTGTGAAATGCTAGAGTTTGCATTGAGTTTACTCTGGACAAATGAAGCTGTTTGTTTCTCTAGCAACTGGAGCAAATGTAACAGGATATTTTAAAGGAGGAATGGATGTAATTTAATGGGTCTGTTTTTCACAGAAACTAGAGGTACCCTAAGCCTAGTGGAGGCCTCTGTGTTACTTTAATACAAATAATAGTAACAATAGCAGTCATGGAAAAGTATACAGACGTGAAATACCTAGCAAGAAGAGTATACAGTTACTTTGTTTCCAGATGCTATTTGTTATTGATGCTGAATATAACACCTGTGCTTCTAGATGTACTAATTTATAGATCTTCACATTGTTCATTTTTGTATTTGTTTAGTATGTGTCTGAAATCTTAAAACATGAATTTTACTATTGCCACTTACAGAAATAATATATATTTAAAAATAAAATCTTGGCTTAGTCTTATTGTGGTAGTATGTAAATATACTTCTGGTACAGTAAAATAGAAGACTAGATTTCCTGTGAAAGAGTTGTTTCTGACCGTTTTTATGTGCATATGTAGAAAGAAATGTGTAAATAAATTACAGGGCTCAGAAGTCTGGAGTGTAACGCTCCTGGAGTCTGTGGTGTTGCATAGGGGATGACTTTAAGGGGACACCATCAACTTGAAATTTGCATTTCTGTCTTGCATTTATTTTTTCTGTGATTGTGACAGGGACCCCCTGATTGTGACTGAAGAGAAAAGATATAAAGGAAATAAATTTGTTTTATTTCAGTTTATGTACGTTGGACCAAATCCTCAGTTGGTGTAAATAAGCAGAGTTCTGTGTGAATTCAAAATTAGTATCTGCATCCGCATTTGTATCTGCAGAAATGAGCCGCAGATATCTGCCTCCACAACCCTGGATTTGCAGGGCATAGCTCGATTGCAGTCAGAGCCAGCAGAGGAGCTGAGTTTCACAATTAGTTGATCCTCATTTGTACTTCCTGCTCAAGCACTGCTGTGGGGATGACTGAGAACTTGGATACGTGCCCCAGATCAGATTCTGCCACTTGATCCTCTACTGTGGTAGAAACCCATTAACCCTTCGGAGTGAAACTGGGGTCTATGCTTGGAGTGCTGGTAATAGTGCAGTTCACCTCTTACTAATATGGGTACGTTATCAGGAAATTACTAGCCGGGGATATGATCTTGTGGCCTTTTACTAGAGCACTTTCAACCACTTTGGTATTTTTCTAGTGCTGTGGTCTCATATGTTAGATTCTCAACTCAGGGAGCTTCTTGGAAGTCTCATTGTAGACCTTACCACTTCTCATCTTGCTCCTAAATTTGTGGGCTCTGGTAGCTTTGCACCAGAAATTGTTCAGTACCTTGATGTCTGCCTCTAGCGAGCTGGCAACAAGTTTTGGGGTCATGTCTTCTTTGCGGATGTTCTTGTCAGGATGCCAGAAAGAATGGAGATGGCAAGAAAAGGAGAGAAGCAGTGGATCCTAGTGGCTGTGAGAAGGTATTGGAGGAGTAACAGCTTGTAACTGTTGTTTTAGTATGCTAGCCTGCATCCATGCGGATTAAGTTAGTAGCTCCCATGAGAAGCTTGCTCTTGGTCTGTCCTACGCGTGTAGTCATGCCAACCTATTAATCTTCTTACAGCTAGTGAGCATTCCTGGTGAGCTTGTATGCATGTATGGGGATCAAGTAAAAGAGAACACTTGAAGTATACCTCATGTTAACTCACTAGGGAAGACAATGCTCCTCAATTGGAATTTGGAAGAATCTCTCTCTTTTTTGGGATTCGTCCCTAGAGTTTGAGGGCAACAGGAATCCTGGGGCATTGAAGGGTGGATGGAAGAGTTGAGAAGTCCCTTCTGTGCTTCATGGAGCTCCCAGACTCCTGCATATAGACAAAGCATGACCAAAACCTTGGAACTGATCTTTCCTCCAAGGTCATACATACATAACGGTCTGTTTCTACGTGGTGGTGTTAGCATTGTAGTAGCACCTAGAAGCCCCAGCTGACATCAGAACCTCAATGTGTTAGATGCTCTATGTATACATAGTATTCTTTCTGGGCAGTATCTGTCTACCTAGAGAAGAGGGACAAAAGGTGAGAGAAGGAGAGGTTTTATTCCTGTTTTACAGATGGAGAACTGAGGCACAGAGATTAACTAGTCCAAGTACAGGTTGAAGATCTCTAGTTTGGCACCCTTGGAACCTGACTGGAGCCAAACCAGAGAATTTGCTGACCCACAGGAGGCCAATATTGTTTGGCAGCATTACCAGCATTTCCACTGCACACTGGGCTCTTAGACATTTAGGAGAACATTAGCACTATCTAACCACACTGCACACTGAGAGCCAGGGCTGCTTGCTGTAAACAAACCTTTAAGGGGCTGCGGTAAAGTTGGTCACATGCATAAGTGGACATCCTGGCAACTAAAATCATGCCGGACCATGAACGTTGCTGGACAAGAGAGGTTCAACCTGCATCACTCTCTTTAATGAAAAAGTCCCTTATTTTATCAGCCCAGTAATATAAATAATAAATAATGAAATTTAAACAAAACAAATCAGGGTTTGCTGTTTAAAGAGTGCTCTGTCAAACTTAAATCTTTTAAAATTAGAAAAGTTAACCCATGTTTTTAAAGAGTGTACCTGCTTCCAGCTACTCCCTGGGGGCATGTCTACAGTGTAAGCTCAAAGTGCAATTTGAAGCTCAAGGAAACCCACACCAACTCCAACTAAGCTAGCACGCTAAAAACAGAAGTGTAGTCATGGTGTCAGAGGTGGGTGGGGACTAAAGATGTTAAATTGCAAGTCGATGGAAACTCAAGTAGTAGATAGGTGCTTCCGCATTCCTCCTTTGAAATGTACAAGAGCTGCTGCTGGGGCTCTTGTACATTTCAAAGGAGGAATGTGTAATTCCACCTGCAGCCCAGGGCCAGCAGGAAGTCCCGCCTACTCCAGGCTGCACACCTGCTTTGAAATGCACAGCTTTGAAATGCACAAGAGTCCCCAGGCTCCACGGCGCTGCCCCTTTGAAATGCTGAGGCGGCGTTTTAAAGGGGCAGTGCTGCACAGCTGAGCTGGGGATCAGCTGTTCGGCAGTTGCCCCTTTGAAACACTGCTTTGGGGTTTTAAAGTGGCAGTGGTGCACAGCTGATCCTGGGCTCAGCTGTGCGGTGCTGCCATTTTGAAGTTCCCCTTCTTCCCCTCCCATCCGCTGATGGAGGCAATAGGCGGGAGGAATCTACTAGTCAACTTACTATCTGATAAGCAAAAGTGGCGAGGAGTCCTGTGGTACCTTATAGATTAACCGAAGTGTTGGAGCATAAGCTTTCGTGGGCAAAGACCCACATGCATCTGATGAAGTGGGTCTTTGCCCACGAAAGCTTATGCTCCAACACTTCAGTTAATCTATAAGATGCCACAGGACTCCTTGCCGCTCTTGCAGATTCAGACTAACACGGCTACTCCTCTGATATCTGATAAGCGTTTGCTTATCGGATAGCAGACTAGTCCTTAACGTCCTTAGCGAGGACAACCTTTCCAAATACGAGTCCATCCAAGACACTAGTTGCATAGCAGGACAACTAGCCCCTCTGGATAGTTATGCTGCTGGGGCTATACTTCAAGCAACTGTGCTAAAAATAGATCAGAGCTAGCATACCTCTGT
This sequence comes from Pelodiscus sinensis, assembly GCF_049634645.1. Lineage (NCBI taxonomy): Eukaryota > Metazoa > Chordata > Testudines > Trionychidae > Pelodiscus > Pelodiscus sinensis. The sequence continues at coordinate 194,733,716 of NC_134713.1, forward strand.
CTCCTTTTTTCTGGAATTTACATCTTCGCTTTGAGGTGTAAGAAGCACCCTGGTAAACCAGTAGAGTCTGAGTTCAGTTTAAGTGTATCGCATTCAAGTTTCTTATCTTAACCTCTGCAGCGTCGAAGATAAGATTGAAAGTCTCTTGAAAATGGGCTGGTTCATGAGTTTTCCAGTCCTTCTCTAATGTTCTGTACTTGCAGATTAGCTCTAGAAATGGGCAAAAGTTCAAGGTGGGGCAAATGGTAAGCTTCCTGCTACATGCTAAAATTAAAAGAAAATGCTCTATTTTATACCTATACCCACTCGTCTTTTTCTTTGTAGGTCTTTTCTTTTGCTTCTCTGCTCTTTTCAGTTACCCATTTACCGTATTTATCTCCTCTTTCTTCTTTGATCTTGATCTTTGCCCTTTTTGGGTCCTTCTAATAATGCTAATAAAGGAAAGCAAGAGAGGCTGATTTTTTGTTTGTTTGCTCATTTTTGTTTTTGAGCTCGCAGAAATTTTTGGCTCACTGCAACTTGCACTCAGACTTAAACTGCAAACTTAAACTGATGCACTCAATTTTTCACTTACATTTATATCTAATCTAAATCTTACCATTTTCTGTGGCATATTTTGCACATACTTGTTTTGGTGAAATAATTAGGTGAAAACTCCAACATAATCAACTGCTGTAATTTAATGAAGGGGGAGGATGAGGGTGAGTGTTTTTTTTTTTTTAAACTTCTGGTGAAAAATGATTACGAGGGACTGAAGATTTTGGCCTGTGTTTCGTTCCAGATTTTGTTTGCAGAAAATACAAACTTGAGTCAATTGAGATTGTGTTTTTTAAACACTGCTAATCAGTTAAATATATTTATGGATATGTGCATATAATAGAGGGATATTTGTGCAGAGGGGCTGACAGAATTGCTGGGCCCCTAGACAAGGTGGCTCTCAGCACCTCCTGGGTGGCACTGTGTACCTCCTCCTCATCCCCCGCCCACTCTCCCTCCCCTCCTCTCCCCCCACCCCCCGCTGCCAGCCCTTAGTATGTCTGAACCATGACTCCCAGGTCTCTGGCAGTGATGTAAAGGGCCTCGGACTCAGGCTGTCAGCCCTGCTGCAGCTGCCAGGAGGCCCAGGCCCTTTTGAATAATTGATCCCCAGGACAGTTGCATGTTTCTCTCCCCACCCCCATCAGTGGGCCTGTGTTTGTGTAAACATTATATTCTGCTGGATAGTGAATCACATTTTATTCAGCTATGGGAAAAGGTGATATCTTTGTAATTGCACCTCTATATAAATTTCTCTGATGCAAAGGTCAAGTTATTTCACTCTCTCTTAAAGTAGGAAATGTTTTCCTCTCTTACATTTACAGTAACTTGTTCTGTCCCTTACTGGTGGTATTTTTTTCTCTGATCAGCTACATTAAAGCTGTAATCTTTAGAAGCGGATTGTGGTGACATCTAACATTTGTTCTATTTGTACTTCAGACTGAGGTCAAGCAAACAAACAAAGCAATCATTATGTTTTAGCATTCTTTTTTAATGAGTGCATTAAAATCCTCTCAGATCATTACACGATCAGTTGTGAAGGGGATGGGGGGGGGGGGAACGGAACTTCTAGTAGCTGTCTTTTGAAGCAGTGCAATTTATAGGAAATAATAGACAAAAAGGATATGTAAGGGCTTTGGTGGGAAATCAATGGCACTATGTTGTTGACGGAAAAAGATCTTGGCAGAACTGTTGTTGTGACTGTTCCTGTGGCTTAGAAAGGAATTTCCTACAGACTGGACTAACCATTAAAAATGTCTCTACTTTTAGGAGTTCAAGACGTTCAGTGGAGTCTTCCCCAGGAAGATGTCGTCTGTGACAATGGAAGCCCGTTGTCTGGACAAGAGAGGAAGTTTCTTTAAGGTAAAAGGAAGATCGGATTTATTTCAATAGTTAAGACAGATATGCTTTGGAACGTAAGGCTGTTTATAGTCTCACAGCCAGCTGCAGTGAACCTTAATGCTTTTACAAAAGCTATGCTGAGAGAAGTTGCCTTAGCACAGTTGAAAGTTTATCCTGCCTTCCAGCAGTTTAGGATTTTATAATTGAACAGATCAATACAAATGCAAAGCACATGGCTTTATGTGTAACTGATGCTGCAGAATATGCTAAACAGCTATTGATATGTAAAGAGCCTTATTTGTAAATTGTAAGTATCTTACTGGGTGTTTCATTTTTACACGTTTTGAGGTCCAGCCCTTTCATTTGTGTGTGTTTTTTGCTATATACTCTGTGTGATGATATGTTCTGTGTAAGTATTTCTTGTGGCTTTCTCTGTAGTTGCTTTTCTCTCTTACACACACTCTCTCTCTCTCTCTCTCTCTTATAGACTTTACAGCAAGGATTGCTGTAGTTAAAGTTACAAGACAATCTTTACTTTTTTTTTTTTCATTCTAATTCCTGGTTTTGCTTTGTTCATAATTTTTCTGAAAAACTCCCCTTCCATTCTGTGCTCAGTTTCAATACATAGATTATTTTATGAAAACTTGTAGAAAAGCTCTGCATGGGTTCTTGATTTTTTTTTGTAGTATTTTTCTACTTTAACCAGACATTTAAGACCATTTTATCATCTTACTTTTTGTACTGATATCCTCAAATGATTAAACTTTTAACATTCTGTATTTCTTACACAGCCAGTCTGCAGTGAGGAATAGCTGTGTCAATTCTGAGACCATATTTCTAAATAACCAGTTAAAAGTGACCTGAAAAGGGGTTTTCATGCATTTACTGTTAAATAAGTTTTAAGCTATTGATCACCTGCAACACTATGGAATTACAAAAAAGTAATTGTGCAACACCACAGTCCTACAGTAACACTTTTTTCTCCCACTAACCTTAGATAAATATTTTAAAATCAAAACTAGGAAATAAAACGCAACAACAATTTTTCAAGTGACTTTAAAACAACGAATTTCAACACAATAGTCACAAAATTGGAACAGTTACAGTTTTCATAGAAACACTGATGTACCCTCATTATGCATAAAGATCTAAGAAGATCTAGTGGCTGCAAATTTGAGTTAGAAAAACTCACACTAAAAATAAGGTAGAAATTTTTAAGAGTCAGAATGATGAATCAATGGAACAATTTGCCAAGGATTGTGGTGGATTCTCCATCACTGGCAATATCACAATCAAGGTTGGATTGTTTCTAAAATGGCTGTAGTCCAAATGGAAACTAATTCAAGGAATTCTGGTCAGACTAGAATATAACAATTGTTCCTTTTGGTATTGGAACGTGTGAATATTTTTGATTACTATTACAGTGGGTATCTCAAAAGTATACTTAATGTGCAGAGAACATACCACGTTAACTTACTGTTGCTCTAACAACAGTATTTCTGGATTGTATTTCATTTTATGTTTTCTTTTTATTTAAGAAATTCTTTTTCCCTCCTGAAGATGATGATGATATAATGAGAGCTTTTACAGAGAATGTTGTTGCATGCTGGCATAAAAGTAATTAGTTTGGGATGTTTAATTCTGCTCCCAGACCAGTCTGTGCTACATCTTATACTCTTGGTAACACCACTGCTAAAATAAAAATACAATTTTCCTAAATGTAGACAGGGCCTGTAAAGTAGTGACTGAAATAGTAGGAGGTGTTGGTGGTGCTGAATTAATGTTTGGATTGTTTTTGTCTCAGAATGTTGACTTCCTGCTACAAACTTTGCTGCTTGACACCAAAGAGCTGGATCTTTCAGAAATAATGGTGACTGTCTTCTCCTAGCATTGCAGCCAACATAAATAAAAAGCTAAAATGTAACTGCTGCCTTGTACCTGCCATCTTGCTGAATCTTAAATGGCCCAGCCTTGCCCTTCTGTTTTGGCCACACCCTACTCTTCCCCTCAGCAGGTTACATTCCAGACATTTCATAGCTCTTGCTCTTCCCCCGCCAAGGCTGAAATCATCTCTTGCTGTCTAACGTTGAATCTCTCTCTCTGATCTGTACCTCAATACCTTGTCTAGAGAAGAGACATTAGATATGGCTAGCATGCCAGCAACATCCACATGCCCAAGAACCTCAGTGCTCCCAATGGTGCAGAGACGACAACGACAGTAATTTGGATTCAATTTCCTTCCATCAAAGCTAACCTGGTGTGCCTCTCACCGGTGTCTGCATGGATGGGCATAGCTGACGTAACAGCTCCTCTGCTGTAACAGTCTTCCCAGAAGCCACTGCTGGGGGCTGTGACTAGGAAGGTATGCAGAGGACAAGAGCAGCAGTGTGGCAAAACTGCATTAAAAAAGCAGTATTGATACTTGCACCAGTGAAATTTCATCAGGTCAGTTCTAAGTGGATCAGTTCTCCAGAGAGGAAGCAGCGCTACAGTGTGTCTGTGGTACAGCATTTTGCACCAGCTTTCTGGTTAAATCTTGGTGATGCTAGCAAATTCAGTACTTAAAATGGCACAAAAAAGTGTGTGGGGTGAGAGCATAGGGTGTCTCAATAGCCCCAAATCAGTCACTTCCTGCCCAGCAATTAATTCTTCATCAACCATCATTTTTTCCCAGTCTATTCTGCCCCTCCAGCTAATTCCTCTCCCCCTCCTTACCCTAGCTCCTCCCTGGATCTCTTTATTCCCTTCTCTCAGGCTTGGAGGGAGAGGCGCTTTCTGCTCTCTTCTCCCCCTCACTTTGTTAGAGTGGTGTTGACCGGGGGAAGGAGGGGAGAATTGGGCAGCGGAGGTAGAAAACTGCACTGATTTCCTGCAACTGCCCTACCTACCCCAGGAAACAGGCTGAGGCAAGTAGAGAAAAGCAGCCAGTCAGAGATGGTTTTCCTCCAGCTGGTACTAAAAATGTGCAACCTTGAACTGTCCCGCTCGCCTTTTAGAAATGTTATTTCTTGAGTCTCTGATCCCTCAATCTGGTGTGCTTGAAACACTGAGCAAATGTCGGAAGCAGTGGAAAATATAGGGCTTGGGTATTTTAACAAATGATACACTGGTAACCGACACCTTATCGACACCAGAGATAACACTAGAGCTTACATTGGTATTGCTGCACCACTGATGGAAAACAGGTACAAAATGTTCTAGTGTAGACAAGTCCCTGGATTCCAGTATTCAAGGTTCAAATAGTTGGGAGATTGTCCTCTTTCTCCCCTCTCTTTTTGTCCCCCTCTACTGCCCGCAAGCTGGATGAACAAAGGGCGGTATCTGTGAACTATGTGCAATATGAATGCTGGAGAGGTGGCAGTGGAGGGTGTTCAGAATAGTGCAGTGGGACATGTGGATAGGCAGGTCAGACACTATCTAGTCACTGTCCTGCAAGATGGCATAGAATCAGAATGATCTACAGTCATGGAGACATTAGAACTTCTTCTATAGGCAATTTTAGCTGGCATGTCAGGTAAAATTGTAATGCTATAGCCTGGGGTTTTAGAAAAGAACCTAAAGAAGTTAGGTGCCCATCTTCCTGTGAATTTCAAAGAGATTTGGATATCTTAAGTTCCTTAGAAAATCCCAGCCATACTAATCAAAAATACATATATATCTCTACAGCTATTACTTAAACAAAGTGCAAATCTTCCTTTTAACTGCTAAGATGGCAGTGTAGTTGCCTACGCTCCCCAGAGCATAGGAGCTAATAATGTTAATTGACAAAGCATCATGTCATTAATTTTCACTTTGACAGTTTCATAGTTTGTATGACATACTTACACTCTGAAATGCTCATTGGATCACAGAATTTGTCTGTCTATTATTTGGACACAGTCATATTAGGCAAGTAATTGGAAAACAAACGAGGCATGAGTTATTGGAGTGATAGCGCTTTTCCCCTTGTGGTAACTTACACAAAGCCTCATGTAATCAAAAATAACCAGGTTCATCTGGGGACAGAAATAGCTTCTCAGTTTTTGGAACACATTCTGGTTATGTTTTGCTTTGTAAAGACCCAGCTGTTCTTTTTATTTGTTGGCAATCAACAGTCTTTTTCATTTCAAGTGAGTGACCATGCAGTTCATTAATACGATCAAATTGCCTCCATTTCTCAGTGGTGTATAAAGATTATCTTCATACCTAATGCAAGCTGGTAGTTTAGGAGATTGAAGTAGGGAATCCAGTTCTGTGTATTGTCTACATTGATTTCAGTGGTGCTTAGGCACATGCATTCTGCTTTGCTGCATTGGGTCTTGATAAAGTGTGTGTGTTTGGTAAGGGAGATGCTCTCATTAGTTTATGTATAATTATTGAAAACTATCACTGTTTTCAGCTAAGAAAAAGACAACAAGACCACATGCTAACTAAAACACACACAGACTGACCATTTTATCTTCTTTATTTTCAAGCCCCCTCATTGTAGGAGACCCAATTCTCCAGCTTACTAAAGCTTCTTGTTGACACTATGGCAACATAAACAGCCATAACATCAATGTAACTAGTCACTGAAGATTGTTCTCCCTTCTTTTACCCTCCCTCCCCATGTAAAGGAATTTTTGGGTTGTACATATGGTTGCCAGATGTCCAGTATTCACCTGGACAGTCTGGTATTTTTCGGCTCCTGTCCGGTTAAAAATTGAGAGAATACCAGACACTTAAAATGTCCGGTATTTTCTGAATTTTCCCCTAGCCAGGAGGTGAAAATGCCTGGCATCTGGCGACTCTACAAACACTCAGTGCCCAGCCTCTCTTCTCCTACCTACTCCAGTCCCCAACACCCCCAGCCCTCCTGACCTCAGCCCCCATGCTTACCTGGTTCCCCAAGGCTGCTGGCCAAAAGACCTAGGGGAAGCAATGCTTTCCCCTGGGTCTTAGTGTTCCACCGTTCCCCTGTTCCTATCCCTGCACTCACTCTTAAAGGAGACATGGTGTTTTAATGCTGTCTTATTTTAATTTTTGGATTTGGGGGCAGGGTAGAATTTTTGGAGTTCGTCTCCCCCCCTTTCTTTTTTTGCTCAACAACTTTGGTTGTCCCCCCCTTTTTTTCCCTTCAACAGAATTTTTTCCCTTTTTTTGGGGGGGGGGAGGGAAGGTGTTTGTACAACTAGGGGTGCCAGATGGTTGAAACAAAAATACCAAACACCTCCCAGCAGCCTTGTCCGCTGGTATGTGGGTAACTAGACAAAAAGGTACAATTAGTGCATCTGTATTCCCTTGTGATTTCTAGCTACCTGAATCTCCCCTTACAGCATTAGCAGCCCTGGAACTGGGTTATGGGTGGGTGGGTGTGGGGGGGGGGGGGGGAAGGGGAGGGGAGAGGAGAGGAGTTGTTCTTTTTGTTTTTGTTTTTAACAATGGCTACTCTAATTTTTGGCAGAGACCAGTCCTAGTAGGTAGGTGGAAGGCCTTTGGAATGGACAGATGGGAATGCAGCTGAAAGCTACCTTTTCATACCCCCAGGAGAATTATGCTCAGGATCTAGGCTAGACCATCTTGGCAGCTGCAAACAATCTGTGTATGCAGGCTGGCTGCATTCCATTTGCATTGTACAGTTGGAGAGCAGATGCATTGGTGACTGCAGCAGTAGTAGGGAACCTTTCTTGGGTCAGAGGCCACTGACCCACTGAAAAATCAGTCGGGGACCGCGCACAAGTGAGAAGCAAGGGGAAATAAGAGACAAATCCTCACTGATGTAGTCCCTGAGAAGGAGAAAAGCACTCCCCGCACTCCCCTTGCACCCCAGAGCCTACTGGGGCCCAAGCTAGTAGATTTTGTGTGCTTCACCCCCATGGGGAGGCAGTGTGGGGAAGGAGGAGGGCTGGAGCACCAGTATGGGATCCCCAATGCTGGGTGGAAGCCCTGAGTCTCGGGGGGCCAGATCCATGGAAACTAGGGGCTACATCTAGCCCCTAGACCTTAGGTTCCCTACCCCTGATCTACAGGAATGTTTCCTTCTCTTTCTCCACATGTGAGGTCATTAGAGCACAGCTAAGTAACTTCTCTGCATCTGGATGAGTTAGGCAAGAAAACACTTTGCAGTTCAAAGACGAATCCTATAGCCTTTTCTCTTTTTATTACTGCTCCAAATATTTTACTTTTTTGATTTCTTTGTGTTTGGAGCATGTGTCAGAAACATTCATGATGTCTCCTGAGAGACATTTCTCAGAATGTCTTCCCAGATTTACAGCCTGTCGTCATAGAATTTAGGGATATTTTGCTATTTTATTTTACGTTTATTCAAGTTACATTTGCTCTCTTGCCAAGTTTCTGAATGCTCTTAAATCTATCAGGAGTCTTTCATTCTAAGTACCTTTTACTATATATAAAAAGAAACGACAAATTAACAAAAAATGAATCAACTTGTTCTATCTCAATCATTTTGCAATGGTCTCCATTGTCATAGCTTCTGGGCATCTTGCAATTTTTAATCTTCATTCTCCCAATGGAAGAAGATGGGGGAGATATTTCTATTTCCATTTTACAGAAAGATTAAATGACTCATCCTAAAACCCCAAGATTTTTTTTTCAGAGCAGGTGATTAAATCTTCATCTCCCTACTCCCAATAATTAATACCTAATTATTGGGTCATCCTTCCCCTTTGTTGTGTCTCTCCATCATTAAAACATTCTTAGGGGGACCCGTCTCTTAATGTCTGTCTACTCGGAAACTAAATAGTTTCTAAGACTTGCCTGTTACTTAATCAGATTTTAATCCACAACAGAGTTAAATGTTACCAGTCCAAGGGAGGAAATATTAAAAATTCCTGGCTCACAGCACAAATTGCAAGTTGCTGAAGTACGTGAAAACTTCAGTCTGTACAGACATTGGGATAAGTCTGCAGCTAGGAACTAGCAAGCATTTGGCCATCACTGGCTTTTTGCCAGGCTCTTATACAGATGCCCTTTGAGAATTGCTGCACTCTACTTATCAAAACAGGAAGGAAAAAGCTGTGGTGCCAGGCTCTAGAAAGAATGAAAAATGGAAATACTGGGGGGGGGGGGGAGGAGCAAGTGCAGGGAGTTGCTTCCTGATTAAGTACAGCATGGATCCTTGTTTTTAGGTCATGCTTCCTTTTCAGATTAGAAATGTTTATCCTTCTTTTCCCATCTTAGCTGTTTTAAAAGTCTGAGTGTGATCCCCTGGAAACATTCAGCGGTGGCCACTACAGTTTATCTTTGAAGTATATGATGAGTAACTTGGAAGTTTCATAAATTCATGGAGAACTTTCAGTTGCGCTGCAGTACAGAAACAGGTAATGCAGCTGCCATGCAAATGTAGGAATCATTTGTGTTTTTTCTAACAGCTGTCTTGCAGTAGCCATCTAGACCAGGGGTTGGCAACCTTTCAGAAGTGGCATGCCAAGATTTAACTTTCCCCATTCCCTCAGTGCAAGACCTGACCCCTCCCATCTTGCCCCTGCATCCTTCTTCACCCCTCTCTTGCCCCCACATCCCTGTGCCCCCAGTGCACACACCAGCAGGGCAGCAGTGCTGGGACTCGCAGGCCCCTGGGAGCAGCGCTGGGGTGAGGAGGGGCCAGTGGGGCAGTGTCACTTCTCTGCCCAGTCCAGCTCAGCCCAGCCCTTTCAGCTCTGGGGCTGGGGCAGGCAGAGCCTGGGGGCTGTTTCCAGCCCCCTGTGGGACTCTGGGGAAGGGTCTCCCCACCCGCAGGGAGCAGCTGCAGCTTAGCCTGGACCCTGGCACCCCACGGAGGTGGCAGCCTGGTCACTCCAATCTGTGTAGCAGTCTCAGCCCCGCCCCCTCCCAAAGCAGGAGGCAGAGCCTGTAGCGGGGGAAAGGGAGTGTTAACCCCTTTGCTCGGGGGAGCTGCACGCCCCAGGGATGCGGAGCCCACTGCGGGGTCATGCCGCTAACTCCACTTGCTGGTCTGCCGGCCCCTACACCATGCTGGACGTGCCACAAAAAATCATCTTGCCTGCAACTTACGGCTCTCGTGCCATATGTTGCCAACCCCTGATCTAAACAAAAGACAGCTGTTTTGCAACACTGAGGCTTCTTGCACCATTCTAATGGATAGAAAGACTCATCTTTAAAAAAATCAATGGTATGGACCTCTTTCCAAGGGGTATGTGAGACTAGATTATCCACTGTGGCTGCACGCCTCTAGACGTAGAGCAGCAGGTGATGAAAGGACGACTTCTTGGAGATGGTTATAGGTCCCTGATTCTGTGTTGCTTGGACCCAAAGTCTGTTAGAATAGCTTAGAGGCTGTTTTGACTTATGTCACTGGTAGAAAGCAGAATGGAAGGGCAATTTCCTCAGATCAGGAACTGAGGAAACTGATGTTCATGAATGGCAGTAGTCTATTCCATTTGTGGATATACCATCTGCACCAGTCTTCAAAATTCAGGCCTATAGGATGAATATTGTTGACTCGCATTAAGCATGATGGGATACAATACAAAAGAAACATGTGTGGTTTTGAGTTACTTGTATTTTGCAATGTCATTCCTGGATTTTGAGAGTATAAACAGTACTTGTGGGTATTTTGGGTAATGTTTGGAATAGGTTTTGTTGAGCAATTTCATACTGGAGAAGAGTTCTGTGGCTGCTGATGTATACTATGTTGTTATGCTAGTGTGTGACTTCATGTACTCTAGGTCATGATAATTATTGTTTGGGATTACAAAGGCTTTGAATTCCATCAGGTGAAAATGAATGGCTAAATGATAATATTACAGTGTTTGACCTTGAAAGGGGGTTTCCTTTTCTAAATAATTTCTGAGGAAGCATTGTGGATGTAAAACTGATTGGTATATATGTAGAAATTACTGACTTAATTTAAATTTTGGATTCCAGGTGACGACTTTCTGCTTCCACCCAGGAGTCCACTGTGTGTCACTCTTTTTAAAAAAAAAAAATCCTTTCATGTGTACACCATTGGTTCCAGGTTCAGAAATTCCCACAGTATTGGCTTTGGTATCCCTATCTCATTGCCAGGAATAATCCCTGCAAGATCTCTGCAGATCACTTCCATGGGCTTACGGCTTATGATGGCTATCAGCTTAGTATAGACTTTCCAGAACGAAATGTACTTTCATCTGATCTTTTAAGATAAATCCTCAAAATACAAATCTTGGGACCTGACCCAAAACTCCTAGGAAGTCAGTGATCTTTTTCCATTGAATTCAGTGGAATTTCAAACAGGCCGTTGGTGAAGGCAGAACTACATTTCAAGAATTTAACTACATATTGGGCCTTAGTGAGGCAATGAGCAACTGCATTGACCTCTCAACATCATGTCTGTTTTTACATGGTCAGCATTCTAGCTGGTAGTTTCGGTTTAGAATCCTGTCTGTTAAGAGCTCCCATGTAAGTTCTATTCAGTTCGCGTTACCGAATCTGGTCCTGAACCAGAATGCTAAGTGATTCAAATATCTCAACCCTTCCCTTTTACAATCAGTATACTAAGTACAATGGAACTCTGGCATGCATATTAATCATTAATATATTACCAACATGCACCCATCCCATCAACAAGTATTTTTATTGATCTTAGAAAACGCAGGAACTATGCTGTATGTTCTTGAGCTCCATCTGCTGGTGCATTAAACTAACTAGCTACTTAAGTATCAGCTCCTCTTATGACAGTGTCTGGCTGTAAACAGCAAAATATATATGTTCTTATAACAATTTCAAAAACAAAAATCAAGAACAAAACAATAAAAGAAAAAACAAACTAAAGAAAAAGGTCAAAAGGTGAAATATTTTAATTCGGTTATGCTGCCACATTGCCTTACGGGAATTGTAATTCAGTTGGTTTATATCCCTAATCTCTTTTATGGTTTGTATAGCTCATCTGGGCTTCAGTTCCAATGACGTATCATGATCAGTGGACTCCCCTGGTGTACAGCCTCCCCTTAACAACTCTGTATCCTGGGTTTGTACCAGCTGCCCTGCCACTATGAAAAGGAGCGACACTGCTCCCCACTTCTAGTGAGTACTTCCACTGCAGGTACTCCCTTAACCTCCCACAGCTCTAATTCCCTATTGTTCTCCCTTGGCTCCTACACCTCTGGCAGTGACTTTTTGTTGGGAACCTGAAATACGGTAACCCTGGCATAGGTTTGTAATGGCACTGGTGTTTAGTCTGCCCATCCCTCTGTTCTGGACCCTGGGGAAAAAAAAGAAAAAAATGCAGTTGATGGGTCACTCCCTTAATAAACTCCACACAGGCTTTCTCATGGCTAATACCAGTCCAGCCTAGAGCAGGTTTAATTAACAAACAGTTAAAAACAATTCTCAAAGTCTTAAAAGCACAACACACAAATTCATGCGCAGCTTTGGGATTTTCAGCCAGTCTTTAAGCTTTTTTGTTCAAGTCTGGTCTTTATGGAACAACCACTCCCAGGCCTTCCCAGCTGGAGCTCAGGGCTTTGTGTGTGTGTGTGTGGTGTGTGTGACACTGAGAAACAGTGGATAACCCCCTTCTGCTGCTCTCCTGGCTCTCCCCTGGTTATTCACGGTCTCCTTTGTAGGGATGTAAGTGATTAGTCGACTATCCGATAAACATAAGCTTATCGGATAGTCGAGTAATGACTCGACTAGTTGCTCCCCCCCCTTGCTGACTCTGATAGAGGCAGCAAGGGGAGGAGCAGGAGCTAGTGCTGCGGGGAGCTAGCTTAAAAGCCGGTTCCCCCCAGCACCATCTCCGCAAGGGGCAGGGGAGGCAGAGGTGTTGCATGGAACCGGGCACAAGCTGGAGATCAGCTGATTCCCAGCTTGCGCCCAGTCCCAGATGCCATATCTCTGCTTTTTAATCAGCTGTCCTAGCTCACACCTGGTCCCCCATTCCGGTGCACCTCAGCCTTTCAAATGTATTAAGAGTCTAATGGCCCACATTTAAAAGGCAGAGCTGCAGCAGGGTTAGCTCCCGGGCCAGGAGCTAACCCACTTTGGCTCTGCAGTTCCCCCCCTTTATTGACTAATCAACTAGTCAATGGTAATTCCATCGACTAGTCGGTTTGTTGATGACATGAAATTTAACATCCCTACTTCTGCTCTTTATAACCCCTGCTACAACTTCCTTTAGCCTCATCCTCCTCTCTCTAGGTTGAGAGAAGTCAGGGAGCCATCCTTCCCCTTTTGCTGTGTACCCGCTTTATAATGCCCAGAAGCTGCCCAGTTGGAAGGGTAGAGCAGTAGAAATACTCATATTCCACCAGACAGAAAGCTGAGAGAGGAGGTGGAGTAGTGGATTCTCACTTCTCTGTTGGCAGAGTCAGGAGACAGAAGGAAGTGTTAAGTACTGAAACCTTGAGAGAGAGAGAATTCCCTCATTCTTTCATAAGTCAGTAAGGTGGGGGAGAGAGGACATGCATGACTCTTCCACTTGATCAACTGTCTGTTAGCTGGTATGAAATATAAATCCCTGGAAAATTCACCTTTCCCTATTCTTTGATGGGATGGGGGTGGAAGATAGTTTAGTGAGGGATAGGTCAGTGGTTTGAGCATTGGCCTGCTAAACCCAGGGTTGTGAGTTCAATCCTTGCGGAGGCCATTTAGGGATTTGGGGCAAAAAATGTGTCAGGGATGGTACTTGGTCCTGCTGTGAAGGCAGGGGACTGGACTCAATGACCTTTCAAGGTCCTTTCCAGTTCTAGGAGATGGGCAATCTCCATTAATAAAGATACCAAAGAACCTCGGAGTTAAAATACCTCAGGAATTTGTCCCACTGATCATGTTTAAAGGTGCTCACAGTTGCCCCAGAGCCCGAACTCAAGTGTTGATAAAACAGAAATGTGCCAGTAGCAAGTTTCCCAGCCATGCCCCAGAAGGCTGTGTTTCTAGTTAGATGGACCCAGACGTGAGACACCCTTTGCTCTCCTGTCCCACTCTGTGACTCCCCAGTTTGCAAAACCCAATCCAGGCTGCTGAGTCTTTGCAAATTCCAAACTGAGCCATGCCTGGTTTTGTCCAGGCCCATGGGCTGAAGGGAAGGTGTGCCTCATAAACCACATGGTGAGGAATCTTCAAGGATGCCAGCTAGGCCACTCTAGAAATGTAGGGCAAGAAGAAATGAAATTAATAGATAGCAAGTTTAAAACAAACACAAGGAAGCTTTTCCTTCATGCAGCGCACAGTCAACCTGTGGAACTCCATGCCAGAGGATGTTGTGGAGACTAGAACTTTAACAGGGTTCAAAACAAAGCTAGCTAGATAGATAGATAGATTCATGGAGGTTAGCTCCATGAATGGCTATTAGCCAGGATTGGTAGGAATGGTGTCCCTAGCCTCTGTTTGTTTGTAAATGAATGATAGAACAAGGATCACATGATGATTACCTGTTCTGTTCACTCCCTCTGGGGGCATCTGGCATTGGCTATTGTTGGCAGACAGGAAACTGGGCTAGATGGACCTTTGGTCTGACCTAGTATGGCCCTTCTTATGTTCTTATGAATGGAGTTTGTAACCCAGAAATGTTAATAACTCAACAAATGTTACGATTGTTCTTTCAAAAGTTTACAACAGAACACTGAATTAATGCAGCTTTGAAACTTAACTATGCCAAAGGAAAAAAGATAGTTAAAATTATCTTAATTGAAATGAACCAAGCACAGTGACAATTTCTTTACCTTGTCAAATCTTTTTGTTTTTCAAATACTCCCTTTAATTTTTTAGTAGTTTATGTTTAACAGAGTGCTGTACTGTATTTGCTTTTATGTATTTATTTAGTCTCTGCTGCTGCCTGATTGTGTACTTCTGGTTCCAGATGAGGCGTATGGTTGACAGGTCAGTTTGTAACTCAGGTGTTTCTAGCTGTGAGGCTCTATTGTAGCTAGCTCATCTGCTGAACACTGGCACTGACTTGTGTCTGCATCTAGAAGAATTAGCTCCCAAGCAAAATTTCCAAGCCTTGTGTTTGGATGCACATAGGATGGGATAAATTTGAGGTCTAGGAAGAGAGAAGCACTCTGTGTATTTTATGCATAGCTGTGTAAGTATGTGTGGGATTCTGTTGAGGGAGAGCGAAGTGGTGATAGAGATAGTCAAGAAGGTAACAAGTACAATTTAGGGAAAAGAAGAGAGAAAACAAAGTGAAAGAAGACCCTGAAGAAAAATCAGAAAAAGCATACATTTTGATTACAGGAAAAAGGGAGGAAAAACTGGAGTGGAATCAGGAATAGCAAGAAAGTTGAGCCTCTCTAGTCCGGCATTCTTTGGTCCAGTGACATCCGTGGTCTGGCAGGATTTTAGTTAGCCAGATGTTCTCTTGTCATGGGTGTGGCCTAAGGAGGTTAAATTTTGATTAATTGACTAATTGAATAGTTGATGCAATTTCCACCGACTATTCGATTAGTGGATAGGGCCCTCCCTAGGGCTTTCGCTACACTTCAAAGGCGAAAGTGCTGTGGGGAGCATGGGCAGACCCCTGCTGGACCTGTGTTCCTTATGGCGTTTCAAAGCAGCAGTGCCACGTGGAGCCCTGAATCAGCTGGGGACTCCCCCGCTGACAGTAGGCTCCATGCAGTACTGCTGCTTTGAAATGCAATAGGGAACACAGCATCAGGCTCCACATGGCGTTTCAAAGCGGCAGTGCCACACGGAGCCCAGGGTCAGTGGGGGAGCTGATCCCAGGCTCCATGCAGCGCTGTTACTTTGAAACACCATGTGCAGCCTGGGGACACTCCAGCTGGCCCTGGGCTGCATGCGGCGTTTCAAAGCATCAGTGCTGTGTGAAGCCCAGGGTCTGGCCCTAGGCTCCACGCAGCGCTGCCACTTTGAAGCACCTCCTCCTCTTTTCCCCCCTCCCTTGCTGCCTCTTTCTGATGTTTTCTAATAGCTCAGTAAGCAGCAGAGTTGTTGGTAATGCTGCTAGACGATATTGACCTCCTGTGTTTCAGCAAATTCTCTGGTTCGGCTCCAGTCTGGTTCCAAGGGTGCCGGACTAGAGAGGTTCAACCTATAAAAACCAGAGAAGTGCAGAAAGCCATACTGATTTTATAGGACTTGGCATATAAATTTCTTGCTTAGTTGATCTAAATATTAAATCTAACCTGGGACTATGACCATCTGGGTTCAGTTCCCTCTTACGCCACAGACTTCGGTGTGATTTTGTCACTTAATGTCTCTGTGGCTCAGTTTCCCACTTATAAAATGGGGATAATTGCACTAGGGGTGTACGAGTGTAAACAGCTAACGGTTTAACTGATAAATGGATGTCAGTTACACTCAGCCTCCCGGGGAGGAAGCTTCGCTGAAGGAGGGCAATGAAGCCTTCTCCCCAGGAGCCCGGTGGGCAAGAGTTGCCGGCTCTGCTCCCAGGGAGGTGGCTAGCATGGGTAACCATGTAACTGCTGAGATTTTCAATGGTTACACAGTTACCCTAATACACAATTTTTTATCATCGTGAGATAGCATTTCTCTTCTTTGCAGGATGCATTAAAGATTATTAGGTGTGTCGAGTCTATGGTAATGGAAAGCACAGGGATCACTTATTCTCATAGCCGAGGTCAATCAAGGCCTACCCTGCTTTTCCCCACTATTACAGGGTGGCCTCAGCTGGAGTATTGTGTCCAGTTCTGGGCACCATGTTTCAAGAAAGCTGAGAAATTGTGGTGCACTGCCTTCCCCCCAGCTATTCTCTCAGCTTCCATTGGCCAGTTTCCAGCCAATAGGAGCAGAGAGTTTTTTGGGGGGATTGGGACAGCACACAAAGCTTCCCTTTCACCTTCCGCACAGTGTGGAGAGCCACAGGGAGCAGCTAGCTACTGTGAGCGGCGCCGTTCCATGCTGCAGGAATGGGCTGGATTAAAAGACTTGGCAGGCCCGATGCGGCCTACAGGCTGTATCTTGCTTGCCCCTGCTGTAGAATTACCACAGAGGAGTGGGGGGAAGGAGAGCAAGGGACCAGGAATGGGGACCAGAACAGCTATGATCCCACTGGGCGAGCAGGGGGCAGTGGTGGAGTAGTCCTCTCTCCCTGGGACAGCCTACATCCTGAACCCCTCCTCTCCAGCCCCACCCCAGAGAAATGATTTAAATGAAGCATGGGACATTTCATTTTGTTTTCTAAAAACAAAAATGAATTAAGGCAGGGGTGGGGAACCTAAGGCCCGGGGGCCAGATGCAGCCCCTGGCTTGCCTGGATCTGTCCCCTCAAGGCTCAGAGTTCCCCCTTAGCATTGGAGAACCCACGGTGGCACTCTAGCCCTCGCTCCCCCACTGCCCCATAAAATCTACTAGCCTGGCTCCCCCAGGCTCTGGTGTGCAAGGGAAATGTCAGGACTGTCTTTCTGCTTCTCAATTGGGAGGCCACGTTAGTGAGGTTATTTTGGGGGGGGGGGTGTATTTGTGTGTTTTTTCTTCTAACTTGTGTGTGGCCCCCGACTGATTTTTTTTTTTCTGTGGGTCAGTGGCCCCCAACCCAAAATAGGGTTCTTTCCCCCCGCCTCTCTGAGTTAAGGAATCGAGCAACACTAGGTAACTCTTCCTAGCTATAATTTGTGAGTCACTTATTTGAATTCCTATAAACTCAGAAACTACAGTGGTATTTCTTTCTACCTTCCTTCCTCTCCAAGCTGAGTCTATCCCTCTAAAACTAACACAATACAGTAAAACCTGTGTTATCTAGCATGCTTGGAGATTAGGGCATTCTGATTAACTAAAAATTCTGGTTATCTGAGGGTCCCATCAACCTAGGAAAAACCAATGGACAAAAATAAAACTCAAGTTTTTAATATTGGTAGTTTTGTAGTGTGAGGCAGTTGGTCTCCCATTTCTATTTTGAGTTAAAGATGATTAGTACTACTTAAATAAAAAATTGTTAAGCTAATCATTGTAAACCAAGCCAGGCCTGTGCGCCGAAAGATGTGACAGTATTGTGGCTGGGGTTGTGGCTGGGGGCAATGCCGATTAACAAAGTTTTCTGGTTTACAGAGTGCCGGATAACAAAGGTTTCACTGTAATTATTTTACTTTTCTACTTGTATATAAAACCTCAACTTCAATAATTTGACTCAGTCTGAACGTTCCATCTCTTTTTGAATGTTTCTTGCAATTGAAAATAAAGGCTAACAATTCAAAAGTGAGGGACTAAAAGTTAGTCTGTTAGAGAAATTTGACTCAAATATGGCTGCACATCCTTTGCTCCCACTGACTAGCGTGGTTTTAAAAATAGTGATACAAATTGTAATTACACTTGGAAGTTCTACTCAACTTGGAAGCCCCGGGGGCTACAATGATATTCACAGCACATGCCGAGGGCCGCAGCTTAAGTGTGGTTGCATATACATGCAAATACATATGCAAATCACTTCTTTCCCATTGAAGGACATGAATACAAAGATTAAGGCAAGATACACAACACAGAGGCCCCATTTAAGTCAGTTCTTCTGATATTAATAAAATGCAATATTTACCCAATTTCCACCCATATGACAGCACTTTTAATGAGCAATGACAGTCCAGGAATTGAACTACGAAAACGCATATCAACAGAAGACCATTTTATTGACTCGCCATTGTGGAGCGTGTTCCCAGTGGAGGCCATGTTCAAAGGATCCCACCCACGGGCCGCGTATTGAGTCCCACGTAAACCCAAACTGCACTGTGGGTTGCAAACAAATGGACTGTGGGCCGCGTGCAGCCCACGGACCCCATGTTGAGTAGCCCTGTTCTAGGCCATCTTACTAACAGACTGACTGCAGTAATGGCGTTGACAGTATTGGGACCTGGTATAGGAGGCTATAAACACATACCAAGATCCTTGTGCAAAGTTTAAATGTTTTGAAAGACCTCAGTATGGTTCTGCTCTGAAAAGGGACTGTACAGCCATGTATTCTGGGTGTATTCAGAAAAAGTGTTTTACTCCCTTCTAATGCAGCTAAGAAAAGGTTAGCTGGGGACAACATCTGTATGACAGAAGGGTAGTTTTTTCAAGTGCAGAGTTAGACAACTCAGGTATGTCAACTGCTGGACTAAAATATGTGGATGGAGGGTGGCTCCATTGAAAACCCTTTGGTTTCAGTTATTTGCAGTTCATGTGATAGTCGCCAAAGTTTCATGATGACTATTTAGTAGGTGTTGCACAATGAAGGTCTGAGGGAGCAAGGGGAGAGCATCAGTGGATGGTGTCCCTAACCTCTGTTTGTCAGGGCTGGAATTGGGTGATGGGATGAATCACAAGATGATTGCCTGTTCTGTTCCATCTTTTGGGGATGTGTAGGGTTTTTTTTATTATTATTATTGCTTACTCTTGGCTACTTTATTTTTGTTAAAATTTGACTTCTGTGTATTTTCCATCTCACATGCATCATGTACCAAACACTCTTCAGTGCTATTGCTATGGGAAGCACATGCAGAGTTCTGGAAATTTGTGTATATCCATTTTATACCTGCAACTCATTTTTACGGATATAGATACTGATACAAAATTTTGTATCCATGCAGAGTTCTAAGTACAAGGGGCTTAATTCTGCTGGTCTTATTGATTCATTTATGCCATAATTCTCATAGTTGCTTAGTCACTGAGATTTCGTACTAACCGTAAACTGAAGTCTAGTTCTGATCTCTTGGTTAAAATACTGGAACAGAGAATTCTTTAACTAATATGGTTTGTTTGGCTTCAGTCCAGAAGTTAGTATGAAAAATAATTGTTCTTTCATTTCTGCAGATATATTTATTTTTTACCAAAGAATCTTGAAAATATGGTTTTGTGGAAATATATTTTGAAGATTTTTGGTTTTTAAAATGTTTTATGTTTTTTTTAAATTGTAGAATTGAATGTTAGAGTAGTCAAGCCATTTTTTAAAAATCAATACCTTACTATGTCCATGCCTGTTGAAACTATGGTATTAATATAACTAATTAAAAGAATAATCTGATCTTATTTTTTGGGAATGTTAAATACTATTGTTAAATTTCAATTGTCCTGCCTCCAAGAACAAGCACAGTCTGTCCCTCGCCCTTTTTCTATTATAAGGGAAGTCCAAATAGAATGGGGGGAGGGAGGGAAAGGGTTTGTAATCTCTAGTGACTCGACTTGTCCATTCTGTTTCCACGCCTCTTCCACTTGCTTGACGTCATACTATTTTTGTCCCTGTCTAGCTCATTGACACAATTGCCTCAGAAATTGGAGAATTGAAACAAGAGATGGTACAGACAGATCTCATGCTGGAAGATGGATCCACTGTTTCACAAAGGTGATTAAAAAGTATAATATAATAGATCCTGGCAATGTAAAATGACAAGACTGTTTTCATTGCACTGCTTTATTCAGGAAGGTGAAATTTCTGTCATAGTCATTAGTTTTCCTCCTACGAATACAAAAGATTGTAGGTAATGAAGGTGTTTGCCTGTGGGCAGCAGGCGTGTCTGTTGATTAAGTTGTATGTATGTTTTTAATTTCTTTCAGAAGCAGTTGAACTTTATGCACTCACAGTTCCTAGGTTTTTGTTGTTTATGAGGAAACAGATGCACTTTCAGATGCAGAAACAACTCAACATATTACTGCTGGCTGTAGAAATGCATCTAGCGTTTACATTGTACATGTTAAAAGTATTCATTGCTTCAGTCAGCTTTGTGAATATTCAGTGGAACTTTCATTCAATAACCTGTGACTGTTTTTGCCTTCACAGTTTAGTAGTAGTAAAATATCCACTGCTATAAAATGACTATTGTATTAAAGTATTTGTGAGATGTATGTGAAGTTTGTTTAAAATTTCTTTAAATGTAAGAACAGTAGGCTGTCGAAATTTGGGAAGGCTAAAGAAAGATGTTGCAGTACAAATAAAGTTCTGACACTTTTTAAATGAATCAGAGTAACTGTTGTTGTAATGGTTAAACTAAATCCGTTGCTTTCTGTTGGAAAGTTAGTGAAATAGATATTGTCTGGTAAATATTAGGCCCATAGCTATTTTCTTTTCTTTTTTAATGTATTTTTTTAAGCAATCCTGAGATCTAGAAATACACTCCATTAAGGTGAAATATTAGCCGTAAAAGGGAAGCAACAGATTCAGAGCTTCTGTTTAACCTGAGTAAATAGGTTGGTTTCTAACTAACTAATCTTTTATAATATGCCCTGTTGTTGTTACTGTGTTGATTCCAGTACATTAGAGGCATGAGGTGGATGAGATATCTTTTTTTTTATCAGATCAGTAAAACATTTTCTCATCCATGTGGTCTTTTATAAGGTAGTGAAATGACTTCTTATTGCATACCCATAAGTATCTCTGTAGTTACAGAGTTGCCATTTCTGTTAAGGTGCGCATTCAGGCACTTTTAACTTGTCCTCTGGATTCAAATTCAATGATCATGAAACCGAGGTCTGTGTGTGTGGTTTTCAGGTACCTGGCTGCTGGTGCCTCTAGTTATGTTCTAAACCTAGCTCTGACAAGATGTTCAAATTGAAGTTTTAGCTTTCATTCATTTCAGCAGTTATGTGGCCTTAGAGATGTTATCAGCATCTTGGGGGAGGGTAACTAGTGTTGCCCTACCCCTTTGATCGGTGGCTACCTTTATTCTGCAGGCTTGAGGGGGAAGGGCAAACTGTACTTTGTTACAGTAACAGGATGGGGCACTCATTGCTCTCCATGCCCTCTGAGACATCCTGCTTTGTGCCTACTGCACTGCTCAGGGGTCTTCCGTTTGGCTGCTGCTGACAGCCAGTTCTCTCTCCTCAGTATTGTCCTGAGAAGGCTGAATTTGGCCCTGCCTCTTACAAATGGAGTCTCATGCAGGTTTTTTTTTTTTTTTTAAAACTGATTAAGAGCAGAAGCCTTATGTCTAAACGTGGTTTACATTTAGGGTTGCCAGATAGTTTCACAAAAAATACCGAACACGACGTGGAAAAAATTGGCTGAGAAGAAAAAAAACAAACACACCCCAAAAGTTGTTGAGTGTTTAAAAAAAAAAAAAAGAACACATGCCTCAAATACCGGGCTGTCCGGTCCAATACTGGACACCTGGCAACCCTATTTACATTTGTCACAGCCAATTCGTAACGTGTTTTCGTAATGTTGTATTCTAAGCTATATGGTTCATATTCATCTGATTTGTTTTTGTTTTCAATCACCCTTCCATTTCCTTCCAATCCTAGCAGCATGCAGTCCTTCCTGAGTGGAGGAGAGGAAGCAGTCACGTCTGCAGCTCTGTTCCCTCTCTCCTCCTACTTTCCCCAACCTTGTCCTGACCCAGTTGGATGGGAGAGGAACAGGATGGGGGAATGCACATCACCACTGTTGTGTGAGGAATTTGCTGTCTACAGTGGAAAGTTACGCAGCCAGTTGCTGCACTGACTGCTGTGCAGGCCTTTGCCATTTGCGTGAAGTCCCGTTGAGGAGGTGTGGTGGCAGGTCTTCCTTACACTGCACTGTCAGGGAAGTGTGAGGGTCCAGAGTCAGACTCAAGACATGGCCTTTTTCTTGTCTCCAACTAGAGACCATGGTACCCGTCATTCTAGTATTAAAACATCTGTGGAGTGGAGCCAAAGTAAGAGTGACCTGAAAACCAGTTGTGGGATTGGTCTAGAGTTGCCAGGTGTTCAGTTTTCAACTCGAACACCAGGTCAAAAAGAAACCCTGGCAGCTTTGGTGCTGACTAGGCTGTTAAAAGTCTGCTTGCTTCAGGACAGGCAGGCTGCTTTCCTTTCAGTGTGCCTGCTCACATCTGGGCTAGGCAAACCTGCTGATCACCGAGTTAGCTCTGCAGTGAGACATAACCTTAAGGTGCAGTGTAAGGAACAGCCTCCATGTGTTTTCTGTGCATGTTGAAGAGGGAAAGCTCCACTGTCCTCTTAGGGATTAGGGGCCTTGCTATAACCCCACTCATCCACGCTGCCCCCTAGCAGAGCGCTAGTGAAAACAGTTATTTTCTCACACCACTCCAGGTAGGACCAGTACAGCTACATCGATAGCTGTCATTGAAGCAAATCTTCACAGAAGGCTTTAGACTAGGGGTGTGGACAGGTAATGGGAACGGTCCCCATGGGTGGAGGGCAGCTCTGGCATTGCAGGAGTGCATCTTCACAGGCTGGGAGCAGCTGGCAGCCTCGTAGGGGAGGGGTGTGAAAGCGGCAGTGAGGGTGGGGAGTCCGCAGGCCTCCGCTTCTTCTTCCGCCTTCTCCTGCTGCCACTTCAGTCCTGCACAAGGCTACGGGCTTGGAGCTGGCAGCCCAAGTGGGGGTGTAAGCAGCTGGGCTGGAACCGCCCCTGCCCGTGGCGTGGGGGCTGCTGCAGCCTGGCCAGGGCAGGCCCAGTGCTCTGGAACGCTTTCTTCTCCCACCCGACCCCATTTAATCACTTAACTGGTTAAATACTAAGTTTAACTAGTTAACTAATTAAATGGAATTTAACATCCTGACTTTGGACTTAGGGCATGTCTAAACTGCCTAGCAGTTCAGCCGGTGGGGGGGGGGGGGGGGGGGGGGGGTTGAATAGCCATGAACACCAAAGTGCTTTGTTGTAACTCCCCCATGTGGACGATGCAGGCATGAACTAAAAGGTTCCTAGTTCACACTAACAGTCCTCTTCAAATGGCCTGGTCTAGTTCATTCCTGCAGTGTCCACACAGGGGAGTTCCAGTGCAGCTCTTCAATGTGTGTTGCACTTCATACCCCTAAACTCTGAATTGTGAGGCAGTGATGACATGCCCTTATAAGACCTTAGGAGACAGCAGCTCATTTATTGAAACTACAATTAGAGCAGCATAAGCAATGTCTCTGAAACACACACAGTCAGTAGTGGCCCTTTTGTATGTCCTTCCTATAGAACATTTCCTAGCCTGCAGGTTGAAGTCTATAGATAACCATGAGCTCCTGTTTAAAAAAGGGGGGGACCCTCTGTCTTTGCAGGGCAGAGAGAGTTTAAGATTTATGACTACAGATACGGGACCTAATTCCCATTTACACCACGGCTGTTTGGACACCATTCTGGCAGTGCAATGAGATCTGTTGTATAAGGAATAAATGGCTCAAAGGTGTTAGCATAACACAGTCATTGTCCTGTATTAAATAGAGTTAAATAAGGTTCACAGTTCAGTATACAGAGACCTCAGCCTGCTTAGTACAGTATGGCAAACACACCTGTTAACATCTTTTTATTAAAGGGAAAGAAATGAAGGGGAAACACTTGACATTTCAAACACTAATTATTACTTACATTTTAATACTTCCTCAGCTAAAGGGGAAAAGCCCTCTTGTTTGACAATCTTCAAAGAGTGTAATAGCTGTTCTTTTGGGTAAAAGAAGTTAGTTGGTATGAGCTAGAGCTGTTTCTGCTACTTTAGTAAAAGTCTGAACTCATTTTACCTTAGGTGGTGCTTGGGATTCTGCTGCAGCTTGTAGGGGTGGCGTTGTGACCCATGCCTATGATTGGGGGTGGGGGTAGATTTGAGGGCAGACTGCTTCAGCAATGTTACTGAGCATGCTTAGTACAAACCAAGCAGCAAACCTCTTCTCACTCGTCCCCTTCTTCCCACAATGTCATCTCTGGGTGGAGATGACATCTGCATCTCTTTGTGTGGCCTGGTCTGATCAGGGCATTGCTCAGGATTGGGACAAAGAAGTTCTGTGAACCCAGGAGACAGTGGGTGTGGCAGAAATGATGCCTCCAGTAGCCTTTGTCTATTCCATTTTTTTTCTCCTTGAAGTTTTTTTTAAAGGATCCAGAAATGTAGTGATGGATGGAATAGCCCATCCTCTTATTATTTGTGCCCCAATTTGACTTAATATACATTCATCTGATTCATTACTTTCCAGTTCCACGTCTTGTGTTTTTACCAAGCATGATTTCAATACAGTCGTTGAGAGAGGATGTTAAAATTAGATTAATCGAATAGTTGATAAGAGCCCACCCGGCTGTTGCTACATCTCAAAGGCAGAAGTGCCCTGCAGCGTTCCTCCTTTGAAATGTACAAGAACCCCAGCAGGGGCTCTTGTGCATTTCAAAGATTGAAACACTGCGTGTGGAGCCCCGGACCAACGGGATTTCCTGAGTCCCTCTGGCCCCAGGCTCCATGCAGCGCTTCTGCTTTGAAATGTACAAAATCTCCAGCGGGGACTCTTGTATGTTTCAAAGATGGAACACCTCCGTTTCACCCCTGCCCCCTCCAATGGAGCTGGGGGGAACCGGCTTTTAAGCTGGCTCCCCCCAGCACCACCACCTCTTCCCTCCTCCCCCGCTACCTCTTTCTGATGGGTTGGTTAGTCGCTAGTCAATTAGTCGCTTACATCCCTTTTGTTGAGTTATATCAGTAGGTTTCTTTGTTTAATTTAGATTACTTTAGTCTCCCTTTTGTACCTTTTCCTGTCAACATTTGTTATAGATTACTGTGAAAGTTAATCAAATATCACATACTTTTTACAGTTGAGCTCACAATTCGGATAAATTTGTAGGTGCAGTTATTACCACAGACTTATAGTGATCATGGATTAAATGTAAAGATCGCTTTAAAGTTCTTTTGTGCTGCCTAGGTAGTATAAAGGACCTTAGTGTAACTGGGATTCAGACCCACCATTCTGTTTGCTACAGTCCTAGGGAACAGTAAGGACTCAGCTCTGAATTTCCTAACCTTTGTGGATTAAACTCATTGTTATATAAACAGCCAGATCTCCCACATTTGGGTTGTCCCTGTCTTGCTCTCCTGTTCGGAGAAGACAGTTTTCTGCAAGGGTCTTGGCCTAGGAATGGGCAAGACCCCTTAAAGATTCTATAATCCCCATTTTGTATAAGGGAACAGCTGTTCTTCTGTGCCCTCTCTTGAAAAAGTGTCTCTTTCTTAGATATCACTGATCTCATATTAGTTTTCTAACTGCAGGTGTTTTAAAACCAACACTGGTCAGTTTCCATTTCTGTAGTTCTGATGAGATTCCCAGTGAGGTTTTCTTGGTTTCACTGCCCAAAAACTAATTTTGATTTCCAAAGTCCAGCATGCTTAGACATGGGTGCTAACTGCAACAGAATCCTTGTTATTTTACTTTGATTTTTTCCATCACTTCTGAGACTAACAAAACTAAATTATTTCTCTCCATCAGATCACGTAATCTATAAGGAGGTGGTCTGTAATGATAATGCCTGAACAGTTCATCTGATCTTAAGTTAAGCAATGGCGGGCAGAGATCACAAAAGCAGCTAAAGGAGAAAGAGGAGGGCTGCAGAGGCCAGAAATGAACAGATGATGGGGGATTAAAAATGAAAAGACCAGAGTCAGGAATGCAGGTTACAGGGTCAAAGCAAGAGATCCAGAGAGGATTGAGAAACTAACTAACAACCCCACAGTTGCTGACCGTCTGAGGGGAAACAGACACATTGGGCTTTGGGGGTATGCGCATGCACGTGGACACACATTCCAACCCTCTGCTTACAGGCTGTAAATCATACTGATTACAAGTTTCAACCTGTGCTGTGTATTCATTGCCACGAATTAATTGTGGTTAGGGCACAGCTGATCGTTTGTTTCTGCTCTTACCTTCAAGTATTTCCTTCATAATTGAGGGGTTTCATGAGCACTAAAAAATTAGGCAAAATGTTTGGTTTTCTTTAATGCCCATGTGTGTTATAGTCTCCTTAGGTTTCATCATAAGTCTTTTTAGCGGGATTTGAAAATAATTAGTGCAAAACCTACAGAACTTCCATGCAAATTTGTATTTGTTTTTGATTTTCTGTTTTGGTTTTCTGTTTTACTTGACATATTCTATTGACTTGGATATCACCAGAAGATATTATTATAAAACAGAGAGTTATTAAATAATTTTAAATGTATTAAATTTCATTTGCTGCTATTGCACAATGTATGCTGCAGCAACTTTTTATTATCAATGTTTAAAATAAATACCCTTTTGACTTCCTGTTAATTGTTAAGGTACTGTTGTTTTCAAAGAATGGGTACATAACAAGGCCCTGTCCCCAGGAGTTTCCAGCACCTATCCAGTTTAGACTGTATATCTGTAACTCCTTTCTCTCTGGAACAGAACTTATTCCTTTGATTTGTGAACCATTTATTAAAGAAAATGCAAAGAAGCAGCGCTTGATTCTCATTTACACTGCCTTAGTGTAAAGGAGAAAGTGCTTTCTAGTGGTGTGAAAGGCTGGCTGGATTTGACCCGTACTGTCCTGTTGGTGAAATTAGCTGTACATAAATGACTTGCCAGTTGTATAAACATTTTTCAGCTGGTCTTCCGGAATGTTAGTACTATAGCCACAGTTGACACATGACTAGTGTGTCTTCCTTCTATCTGCCATTCAGAAAACCAGTAGGGAATGTTATTTTTTTAAAGGGACAGATTTTATTCCCAATTTACTTGTGTGGGGTTGATAAGATGAACTGGTGCTGATCCTCCTCTGAAGCATTTGTTTTATGTAAATCAGAGAGAGCCTTTGGCCTGGGTAGAAAAGCACTTTAAATTGCTGTGTCCATAATCTTTTGTGTCCATGTGAGAGGCCAACTCTGCAATGAGCTTCTGAAACTTAATTTTGTGTATCTAGATCATGGAGGTGTGGATACTTGTACCATGGCATGTGGAATGGTTTGTGTGGCGAGAGCTTCTCATAAACATTCTCTGACTTAAAATAAGTGATTGTCATGTTTAACCTTCTTACATATAGCACAGAAGGCGTGTATGACCTGTGTATTTAACCCACTGGTAAAGAAGTGGGAAGCTAGGATACCGTATATTCCGGCGTACAAGACGACTTTTGATGTTAAAAAACATCCCCCAAAAATCGGGGGTCGTCTTGTACGCCGGGTATACATCCCAGGCGCGCCTGGGATGCCCCGCCGCCGGCTTCCCCCGAGGCTTTGCAAAGCCGCGGGGGGGGCATCCCAGGCACGCCTGGGCTGCCCCCTCGCTGGAGCTCCTCTGCGGCTTTGGAAAGCCTCGGGGGAAGCCAGCGGGGGGGGCTCCTCCACGGCTTTGGAAAGCCTCGGGGGAAGCCGGCAGGGGGGCAGCCCAGGCGTGCCTGGGCTGCCCCCCCGCCGGCTTCCCCTGAGGCTTTGCAAAGCTGCTGCGGCTTTGCTCCCGGTGCCTCTGGTCTGCTGGGGACCGTCTCCAGCAGACCAGGGACACCGGGAGCAAAGCCAGGGAGGCGGAGGGGCGCTGGGGTATAAGATGAAACCCTATCTTTTAATTAAAAAATTAGGGGGTCGTCTTATACATCCAGTCGCCTTATACGCCGGAAAATACGGTACATTAATGTATGTGCATCTCCCTTGACGCAAGCATTCTCTCTTGACGTCCTTTAGGCATCGTCTCATAAGCAAGCAGTGCATTGCTGATGGCTGCAATGCTGCTTCTTCTAGAGTTAACGTTCCTATGCTTACACGAGTAAAATTCACCCCCTCCGAGCCCCCCCAGTTGAGTAGGGCTAATTGTCGTTACGAGAATTCCCTGTTTGCAGAATGGTTTGTTCTTTGAGAAATGTACTTGCCTATATTTTAATTGTTTCATTCTCTTCCTCGTAGCCTGCTTAACGACATGGATAATACCTGTCCTGAGAAAAAGGATGTAAAAGGCTGTCCCCGGGATTCTGGCTATGACAGTCTCTCCAGTAAACTCAGCATACTAGATAAACTTCTCCACACCCATCCCGTGTGGCTGCAGCTTGGCCTGAATGACTCTGAAGCCGTGGAAATTCTGCAGTCCCAGTCCCCTGGAGTAAGAGACAAATCTTAAATGTTTTCATATTTAAACTCTCTCTTCCTAATGTTGCACACGTTCAGCAGCAAGTTACATACTTCCTCTGATAAAAGGAGAATCATCCCTCAGAGCCACAGAGTTAGAATCTTGGATGAGCCATCTCCATAATGTGATCATCAGCATCTTGGCTGATGCTCTCTGGATTGAACTAGGGCCAAAAGCGTGAGCTGATCTGTATGGCGCCCTCCTCTCTACCTGGTGCTGTAGCAGATTCATGTTCTCCATTGATCGGACACAGAGGAGGAACTTTTCTGGGCTAGACCCGGGCCTAAGGCTATGTCTTCACTAAATGGAAGATTGATGTTGACGCAATGGACCTTCCAGAGGTCTATTTAGTAGATCTAGTAAAGACCTGCTAACTTGAACTCACAGGGCACCCTTGTCAATGCTGGTACTCCTGCTCCTCGCAAGGAGTAAGGGAAACTGATAGGAGCATTCGCTCCCATCAGTGACCTGCTGTGGAGCAGCACGAAAACTTGAATTAAGGTGCATCAACTCGAATTAAGGTACGTAGCTAGAGTTGCATATCTTAATTTGACCTTCCCCTTTAGTATAGACCTGGCCTAATTAAGATCAACTGAAAATTCTCCCAAGGTGAGAGAGCTCCCAGCTAGTGTAAATGTGAGGGAGACAGTTACTTCTCCAGGTGCACCCCAATGGGGGCTTGGCAGAAATGGGAGCGGACAGGGTGGAGTCTGCTGCTTCATACCATTAATTGTTGACCAGTGTATGGGCCTTGGGGACTTCAGACCTCTCTAGCCTGAGCTGAAGCTGGATTAGATGCCGTGTGTTAATTCAGGAGCCTTATTTGGCTCTCTGATAACACCTCTTCTTTCTTCTGCCCTAAGCCTGCAAAGGGATCTGCTTAACCAAAGTTAGTTTCTTTCTTGATTAAAAGCCCCTTATAAACACAGGGAGGGGAGCATGCCCTGTGTACTGGGACTCAAGCTGGGGCTGTGGTGCTATTTTTAGTACTGTGGTCCTGGCCCTAGGAGATGCCACACAGCCATAGCTGCTCCCAGGGGCTGGGCTATGTGATGGGCGGTTGCCCCATGTTCCAGGACTGGAGCCGGAGCCACAGTGCTATTTTTAATTCCGTGGGCCAGGCTTCAGCTCCAGCAGCCACCGTGCAAGCCATGTGGTGGCTGCCCAGTTGCTGCCTTACCCCCGGGTGCACTAGGGCTGCAGCTGCATGGCTCTACTGATGAGGTGGGCAGGACTAAAATTCTTGGTGCATGCCTACACTGGCACGCACCTATAGGAAACCCTGGTCGTGGTTCCTGACCAATGGAAGCTGTGGAGCAGGTGCTTGGGGTGGGGAGAGCACGTGGAGCTAGGAGAAAAGGGAAGGACATGTCACGCTTCAGGAGTATGGCAAGGGGCCAGGTAGGCAGTCCAGCAGCCCTACCAACCACCCTGAAATACCCCTCCCTCCAGCATCTGCAGGGGTCCCGCACTGCTGCCCCTCCTTGAGCTTCTGTGGCACCCCTTGTTCTGCCCCTTTCCTGCCTCCCCCAGTGTTCCCTCTAAGATTTTCCATCCATGTACACCTGTATTGAGGTCATGTGTGCTTGGTTGGATGTATGTCACCATGGCACCCAAGTTATTAACAAATTTTACACACGCACACACACACTTTAAAGTGTTATGGAAGAAGAGTAGTATAACAAGCGATAAATAAAAGGGTGCATGACTTTAAGTGTTTATTTAATATGAAGTCAAGTAAAAAAGAAAATTAATACTGCAAAATTTTAAGTAGCCATCTTCCTCTGTTTATAGTCCTCTCCCTGATCCACCCCCAGCTGGACTAGATGATCTCTCGGGCTCCCTTCCAGTCCTATGATTACTGTCGGAATTCAAAACACCAAAGGGACGTTGGAGGGTTTGCTAGCAATATCAAGAGCATGATCCAGCAGAACAGTTTGAACTACAGCATCTCAGCTTTTATTAGGATCCCAAGGCATGACCACATCAAAGCAGGAACGCTGAAAGAGTGAAAGATGTATCTAAGCCCCCTTTGAGCCTTCTGTACTTTCCACCTTCCCTGAGGCAAGTCCAGCTGCTGTTGTATGTTAGCTGAGCCTCCAGGCTGCTCCAACTCTGTACTGCCCACAGTTCCACAGAAGTCATAGCACTGTACTTATTTTTGTGTCAGTGCAGCACTGCTCTAGTTTTCCTCCAGAAGGCCCCTATGCTGTGAGCTTTTGGGGGGAGCACCACAAAGCCATTTCATTGGCTCTAAGCAAGCTATGGTGTCCCCTATCTGCACTGGGGCTAAGGCCCAAGTAGGGAAGTGAGATCACTGCTTTTAGGGCACCTTTGCACCACTAGAGTGCAAAATGGTTCTAGGGCATCCAGTGGTGTGACGTGACTCCTGGCTAGCAGGTGAGAGGTCCCCAGGGCCACCTCCATGCCTCTGTATGTGGAGCTGCAGGGTGTCTCCTTGCACAGGGAGTGTCTTGCCCAGATTTCTCCTTTGCATGGCCAGTTGGCCACACTGTGTAATGCTGCACAAGTAGCATGGACACCCACTGGCACAGGCAGGAGGCATCTGGGGCAGGGCGCTCCTTTCCCCCCTCTGCAGTGGTGCTGGGGGCCTGTTGCGCTCCACTGCGAGAGTCAGCGTCTAGAGAGATGCAGCGCCCTCCAGATGTAAAATCCTGACATG
Organism: Pelodiscus sinensis; assembly: GCF_049634645.1. NCBI lineage: Eukaryota > Metazoa > Chordata > Testudines > Trionychidae > Pelodiscus > Pelodiscus sinensis. Next base: position 194,764,959 of record NC_134713.1, read on the forward strand.
AGCACCAGCTATACAGGAATAATAATAATGAACCATGTGGAAATAGCCATTTTCAAACAACACTTACGCTCTCCCCAAAGCCACATCCATCCGTCGGCCATTTCATCTCAGATATGAAACCTCGACCACACTGATGTGAACAGGAGTTTTGCTATTGACTTCATTAGTGGGGTCAGTAATCTTTTTTTTTCCCCAGAATCACAGCTGATACCTTATTGAACATAATACGAGACAGTAGATAGATGCCTAAAGAGATGGCTATTCAGAAGTTGACATGTGCTGGCGGTTTGCTTTACTACACATGCACCAATTGCTCATAAGACATTGAACTAAGCCCGGAAATAGCAAGAAAGAAAATTCAGTGAGAGAAAGCAGAGAACACCTCCCTTCTGCACCCGCTGCAAGCCTCCTGCTGGCTCAGCACAGAATGTCAGCCCCCGTTTTTGTAAGAGAAGGTTTCAGGATTTAGATTCCTGAGGGTAGTCGGTTCAGGACAGTAATGCCAGTTGTCAGAGTAACAGTGAAAAAGGGATCCTACTGCCTGGGAAGCAGATTTTTTAAATACTTTCTTCAATGTCCATACAATTAAATGTTCTTTAATATGTATAAATACAAAACATTCCCACTTTTAAAAACAAGTATTTAAGCCAGAAATATAGTAGAGTCCCTGTCATCCGACCTAAATGGGACCGACACATGGTCCCGACCATGGGACCGACACATCAGCTGTTCCGTTGCTCTCTAGGAGATGCTTCCAGGCAGGAGCGGCAGTAGCAGCAGCTTCTCCTAGAGAGCAAGGGAACAGCTGATGCTGCTCCTGCAGGGGACTCCCCATGTGGCCCTGGACCCAACCCCCCGGAGCGGAGCAGAGCAGCCACTCCTCATGTGGCCCTGGCCCCAGTCCCCCGGAGCAGAGCAGCTGCTCCTCACGTGGCCCCAGTCTCCTGGAGCAGAGCAACCATTCTCATATGGCCCTTGCTGCCCGAGCAACCCGAACAACTAAACCCCACATGGCCCCAAGCCTGGCCCCGACTGCCAGAGCAGCCTTTTCCCACGTGGCCCCAGCCCACTGGAGCAGAGCAGCTGCCACTTCCTCCTCCCCTTCCCCATCCGCCAGAGCAGCCAAGCCACTCGCCTTCTGGGTCCAGCAGGAAGGTGAGCGTTACTGTGCGGCTCTGGGAAGGAGGTGGGCGGGTTTAGAATTTGTGCACAGGTGCGCACTTTGGAGGGAACCCTGCCGCCCCCTAAGATTCACTCAGGGATGGATAACAAACATCATGCATAGGGCACAAGCTATGAATTTTTGTTTAGTGCCTGTGACCTGTTCATGACTTCTATTAAAAATGCCCACGACTAAAACAGAGCCTTAGTAATTAAGCATTGAAACAGCATACAGATAGATGCAGTGGGTACTCTGTCACTTTGTCTTTTAAAATGAAGATAGGATCTTTCTAAAAGATGTAGTTTAATTCCACGATTAAGTTAATGGATGTAAGAACACAAGTTAGTGATGAAGAGGAAGCTAGAAAGGTGGTGGAGGATAATCAGCTGAACATGAGCTCCCAGCGTGACCCTGTAGCCCAAAAAAAAAAAATTAATGCACCCCTGGGATGCACAAATGGGGGAATCTTGAATAGGTGTAGACAAGTTATTTTTCCTCTGTATTTGTCACTTTCGATAGCAGCCTTCAACTGCCTGAAGTGGGAGGTTCCAAAGAGGATGGAGAGAGGCTGTTCTCAGTAGTGACAGGTGACAGACTGAGGAGCAATGATCTCCAGTTGCAGTGTGGGAGGTCTAGGTTGGATATTAGGGAAAACTATTTCCTTGGGAGAGAGGTGAAGTACTGAAATGGTTTACCTAGGGAGGAGGTGGAATCTCCATCCCTAGAGGTTTTTAAGTCCCAGCTGGATAAAGCCCTGGCTGGGATGATTGAGTTGGGATTGGTCCTCCTTTGGGCAGGGGGTTGGACTCGATGACCTCCTGAGGTCTCTTCCAACCCTGTGATTGTATGACTACTTTTAGAATACTGTATCCAGGAACCTGCAGTTCAAGAATGAGTTGAGAAACTGGACAGGCTTCAGAGAAGAGCCACGAGAATCATTAAAGGATTCCAAAACATGCCTGTAGTGATAAGCTAAATAGATTTGAGCTCCGTGCAGCTACATGGAAAACCAATATTTAATAATAGTCTCTTCGATCTATCGGAAAAAGGTATAAAATGATCTAGTGGCTGGAAGTTGACTGTAGACTGGAACTGAGGTACACCTTTTGAATGGTGAGAGTAATTAACAATGGGAGAATTTACCAAAGGTCATGGTGGATGCTCCATCACTGACTACTTTTATATCAAGATTGGATGATTTTTGTAACAGCTCCGCTCTAGGAATTTTGAGAAAGTTCTGTGGCCTTTGTTATGCAGGAGGTCAGATTTAGATGGTTGTAATGACCTTAAAATCTTTGAAAAGCATCTGTTGCAAAGAAGTCTAAATTCTTACTTTATTCCCCCTCCTGATAGATCTTTCTGGTTAGGAAATCCACAAGAATGCAGAAGAAAGTCCTATCGCTCCGTGTTCCCAATGAATTTGGCTCTCGCCTCAAGGAATTCGCAATAAAAGAAAGCACGTATAGTAAGTCATGTGTTATGGAGATTTTAGTTATTTGCTGTACTGTATGGGCCAGATTCACTTTCCATCAGGGAAATCCAGTGTCTGGGCGCTAGGCTGAAAGCAGCAAATCAAGCAGGATTGGGGAAGAACAGTGCAAACTGTGTATAACCCCCTCTGCTGAGGGTTTGAAAGTTATCTGGGCAGACCTACACTAGTGGGGGAGAGGGTCGGGAATGTGTGGAACTAATTAAACAAGCTACATAAAACCCAGAAGTTCAGCACAACAGACCAGCGAGATGGAACTTCTTTACCAGAAAAACTTGGAAGGAGCAAAATGTGGGGCCGTTGGGCAGCCAAATGAAGGCAGCTTCTCTGGCATAAGTGTGGTTCAAAGTCTGCAATACTGCAGGAGGAGGATAAAGGGGACACTCCCATCTCCACCCATCCCATGGTTCATGGGGAGGAGACAGGGAGGGTGTGGAGGCTTCAGGTCTGAGGCTTTTCTCTCCCTCCTCCCCTCATCTCAGCTGGTGCCCCCACCCCTGTCCGTAGTGGTATGAAATGGTTTCTGCTTGCACCATTGTTAAAAACCATGTACCTAACTTGCTGTTAGCAAATAAGTAGTCACTCTGAAGTCAATTAAAACACTCGTGTGCTTAAAGTTAAGATGTGCATAAATACTATGCTAAATGGGGGGCTCAGTGCTTGTTATAGGCAGTCTCCACTTGTGAGGCGTCCATCAAACCCCACCAGAATTTAAATCTGTCCTTCCCGGATGATGCCATCGCTTCTGCTGGGTGACTTCTCTTCTGCCACATCTTTGCCATGGGCCCAAAGGAGAATTTATGTGTTTGTTTCTCAGAACTAAGAGTAATTTTCACCAATTATAGGGTCAGAAATTTAACCCCATTGAGAGACATTTCTAATAATCTTTGGGTTTCATGTATTGCAAGTATTATTTGTTCCGTATCTTATTTACCAGAAATAAAACAATGGCGGGGTTCCAGTAAGCTTCAGAACAAAACTGTAGCAATTTCTGTGAAAAGAGAGAGTGAAAAAGAGTTCTAGGAAGAACTGCATATAAAAGCTGCTGCCTCAGATAATAGCACATTTTGAAAGCTGCAGATAGAACAAGGGGGTTATCTTAACATGTTCAAAACTGGAATTGAAATTTAGCAACAGAGTTTCAGCTAAGCTGCTGTCCTCAGGAATGATCTGTGAAGGAAAAGCTATCCGGACCTAAGCTTTCTACAGTGTCTGTTGGTAATTTGAGGTTTTTTCTTTTTTATGTTTATCCATTACCATTCCCTCGAGTCTTTATTTACATGGCTTCTTTACTAGAGTGACATTTGCTACTGACAGGAATGGCTGCTTCCGAGCTTGAAGTCAGTGGAGTTGCACTAGCTTGTATTTGTATATCTATGATCTGTAAATGTATATTGATATCAATACAGAATCATTTTGAAAATTACATTGTAAAGGTCTTTATTATTTCTGTGAATTTAAAGTAAGTGTTTGCATTTTTAGAAAAGTTTTAGTATCACTTTATTTTAAAAAATTATTTAGCTTAACAATTTGTAACAACTTTCACAAAGCATTAGGATGAATTGGTTGGAGAGCTGTATGAAAAGGGAAATGATTCATAGATTTGCCACCTCTCCTTATCAGTGGTTACTGGTGTTGCTGCTAATGTAATTGAGGCAAAAAAATTGGAAGGACGGGTGCCAAGAGAAAGGAAAGAAAAAGAGTTTTTTCATTGACATTTTTTGTCTATATTAGTACGATGAATAACACAAGGTCTCTGTTGTTGACTGGCTGTTCTGTTAGAAGTTGTGCAATTGTAATCTCTTTTGATTTAATTTTCCAAGGATTAGGACATGTTTGGAATGTAAAAACAAACCCACTGTCCACGCGATCAGTATGTTTACTAGAATGTTTTGACTGAAACACATGCTGTTCTGCACAGTTGGTTTTGATTAACTAAACAGCAGTTAGTTTGATGCTGTAAACTCCTTGCTACTTACACTGTGCAAAAGCCAGGTGTGTTTATATTAAGCCTGGTTTCTTGGGATATGCATGGGAAGACTGATCTGTTTTTCATAATCTTTCTTTGCAGCCTTTTCTTTGGAAGGCTCTGGAATAAGTTTTGCTGATTTATTCAGGCTCATTGCTTTCTACTGTATTAGCAGGTAAGATTGTATTATGTTATGTTGTGAGTAGCGTTTGCTAGACCTTCCTTAAATTGAGTTACTGCCCGTAAAGATTTTCTGATTAAATACGATATAAATGGTCATCATCATCATCTTTAGCCAAGGGCAAGATTGGGTAGGGTTGACTTCCATTGATTTCTTGGCTTGGCTAATTACCTAGACTGCCTGCCACATCAAGTATAAGCCTAGTCTAGTATAAATATTGCTAATCGATAAATATTAACAGACTGTTTTGGAGGATAACTGGCTAAATAAGCGCATGAACTAGAGCTAAGAAAACAAAGAGTTCTTGTTACCCACTATCTTACATGGCATTGACTAACAAAGGATCAAAAGATGCTGATCTGAGCATGTCTCAGAACCTCTCTGATAATTTTTTTTCAGTGAACCACAAATCCCCACTTTTGCAGTTTATTGGGTGATCCTGCTTCTGTGGGTAGAGCCAGTGTAGGTGATGTCACGTATCCTGCATGCCTGGAGCAATCACATCACCTTTTGACCCTGCCTTGGGCATGGACTAAGACCTGAAATGCCTACCTGAAATGCCATTTCTGTTTTTCTTCCCTGATGGATGTGCTTATGCTGCTGTGATTGTGGGAAGATGGTGGGCTAATTCCTCCAGTGAGTGAAGACCTCGCCTGATTCAAACAGGAGAGTAACTTGTCAACTCCACCATCCCTCTTCAGTGTTGACTCTCGGGACAGCTGCTGCCAGGGGTTTTCAAACCGCAGGTTGCGACCCCGCACTGGGTGGTAGAATGTCAGGCACTGGGGCTGGTTGCTGCAGGGGGGTCAAGAGACCAGTGGGGGGGCTAAGGCAGCTACCTGCCTGTGCTGGCACTGCGCACTGCGCTGTGCCCCAGAAGTGGCTAGCAAAAGGCCTGGCTCCTAAGTAGGGGAGGGGAGAGCATCCAGGGCTCCGTGGTCTGCCCCTGCCCTGAGCACTAGCTCCACACTCCCATTGGCTGGGAACCTGCTGCCGGCTGCTTCTGGGGTGCAGCTTAGTCTGCGGTGCCAGGAGAGGCAGGAAGCTGTCTTAGCCCCCTACTGCTCCGCTGCCCCAGCCCTGACACCCCCACAAAGCTGGTTTCCCCTTCTACACCCCAAAGCTCTCCTCCTCAGCCCCACCCCAGGGCCCACACTCTAGTCAAATCATTTTGTGTTGGGGGCATCAACAATTTTCTGTAACTGGATCATGAGAAAAAAGTTTGCAAACCACTCCCCTAGGCATTGAGCTCGGCTGCAAGCAGAAAATAACCTATGCTGAGGAGTCTTTCGCTCTGTGCTCCCCCCTTCCCCATCTTCATTGAGAAAGGGCTGGAGGAGGAGATGGGAGTCACTCTCTTCCCTTGCCACAAAGCAGCATTCACTTTAGGCTTCCTACGTGCCTGGTCTTGGTACTACAGAGGTGTGAGTCACCTGCCCTGGCCCCTCCTATTTAATCCCTAGCGTTTGCAAATGCACATGTCTCCCAGGGACATCACTTCCTTCCCCTGCCGCTGCTTTCTGCAGCTCCCAAGGCTGGGAACGGCAATATGCGGCAAATGGGAGTTTCAAGTGGCTGGACCTGCAGAAGCTCTAACCCCGGTTAACTGCGTCCTGCCCGTGGGCTGCTTATTGCCCACTGCTGGTAGAGATGCTCACAGTAAAGACCAGCTCGTTCATGTAGGTAACTGAACAGCACCTGACTGAGCCGGACTGGATCAAAACTGGCAACCTAGCAATGAAAGATCTTCTGTTTCATCCCCATTCAGACTCTGTTTAAAATACCATTTCTACAAAGTGGCTTTTAATTTTCCGTGTGGGGCTTTATATTAATTTTTCTTTGGAGTAAGGCTGAGCCTGAGTCTCCAGTTAAGGCCCAGCAGTTACATTGAAGTTCCTGGCAGAACAATTCTAAGGTGGATGCAAGACTGCACTGTCCGTACAACTGTATGCCAATTTTGCAGCCCTGCTTCTTCCCCTTCATGCAATGAAAGACAAAAGAGAAAACAGAAGGATGATGCAAAGCCAGACATAGCTGTAACTATTCCAAATACCGCTACTGCACGTTTGTAAGGACACGCTCATCTGAAGTCATTCTCAGGCAGCAGGAGCCAGTCCAGTTCTATTTCCTATCCTTCTTGAGGCTTTTGTCTTGGCATCGTCTGGACTGTTAGAATATGCACAGTTCTGGGGGGAGCTGTAGTGAGTGACTGTGACAGAGCAGCAGAGGGAACACACAGCATCACGTAGTGTCTCAAACAAAACACAGAATAGATTTTTGACTAGAATGGAGAATTAAAAAAACAAAGTTAGTGGAGCCAAAGTCCCACTGAAATTCAGTAGGATTTGGGGCCCTGATTTCCTGAGGCCCTTTTGAGAATCCCAGCTTGTGGGTGAAACCTATGTCTTCGTGAAATCAATTGAAATTTTGCCATAGCGATGAGAAGGGTCAGAATTTCACCCAATATATTTAGGAGACCTTCTACCCCAATTAAAATGGAGTTCAGATTTTGTCCCATGGAGATGTTGACAGTTTCCTTTCAATCGCTTGTTAGTGTTAGTTAGTGTGTCAACTTGCTCTGTATATTTTTTATTTTAATCGGTTTGGAGTTTGCTGTTACTGATTTTTGAGAGAGTAAACATAAAATATGGTAATTCAGTGATCAAAGAGCTGTTTGTGTTGCACCAGATGCTCAACGTGCTTACAATTTTGAAAATAAATTACCTCTATATTTGACACTAGGGATGTGAATGACTAGTCACTCTTCCCCTCCGCTGCCTCCATCAGAAAGAGAGGCAGCAAGGGGGGGATAAAAGGGGATTCTTCAATGTGGCAGCCCTGCGTGGAGCCTGGGATCAGCTGGGGACTCCCTCACCAACCCCTGGCTCTGTGCGGCGCTGCCGCTTTGGAATTCCGTGTGGAGCTTGATGACAGACTCCCTACGGCATTTCAAAGCGGCAGCGCCACATGGAGCTCCGGGTTAGTGGAGTCCCCAGCTAACCCCTGGACTCCATGTGGCTCTTTCACCTTTGAAGTGTAGCAACAGCCCTAGGGCTGTTGCTACACTTCAAAGGTGGAAGTGCCCTATAGACTAATTGAATAGTCAGTCACTCAAAATTTAACATCCCTATTTGACACTAGCTGTAGCTAAATGTAAAATAGAAGTGTGTGTAGACATGGTTGCTACATGGCCAGTTCTTATTTGCTTACTCTCATTACATTAAGTACTTCTAATACAACTTTTATGATTTTCCAGACTCTGGGGTTTGTGAATCCATTGGTACCAACTATAAACAAGTGGGCAGAAAAGAGATAATGTATAAAATATTATAAATGCTTACACAAAGTACTTAGGCAAAGCAATTCTTAAGTCCTTGTTTTAAAAGGATTTATCCAGTGGATATGACTTGTAGTTCAGGCACAATCTCTGGAGTCCCATATGTAAAAACCCATTTATCATTTAATATCTATTGTATAGAAAAGAGATATGATGACAGTAGTGTGAAGGTAGCTGTATTTATTGGAATGAATATATGTTCGGACTAGATTTTCAAACTGGCAAAGTGGCTCTAATATATGAGCGTTTACAAGCATTTCTGTGTTTTCTGTCCTAAATCCTCATTCAGACTCATTTTAAAAACTGGAGATTAAATTGGAACAAAACTCAATTGTTGTTCACCAATAGAAATTTGGGGTAAATTGCTGATTTGGGCAGATGACTGTTTCAGTAATCAGATGTTTCAGAGCGGTAGCCATGTTAGTCTGGAACTGAAAAAAAGTAAAAAACACCGAATAGTCTTGCAACACCTTTGTGAGTAATAAAAAATGTCGATGGTATCATGAGCTTTCTTGGGTAGGCTCCTGATACCATCTACGTTTTTGTTAATTTCTAAGGTGCTGCAGGACACTTCGGTGTTGTTTGTTTGTTTGTTTGTTTGTTTGTTTGTTTGTTTGTTTGTTTGTTTGTTTGTTTTCTAGTAATCAGACACATGCTTGACAGACCAGTGGAAAAGCTACTGCTATATTAACTGTAAAAGAGGGTGGACAGGGAGAGTGAGTGTAGAAGAAAGAAACATTGAGGGCCTGGTTCTCATTTACACTAATGTCTTTTTATACTTGGACTTAAAGGATGGTTGATTACATTAAACTCACGTTATGGCTCCTTTAAACTGCCAGAGCAGTTCAAAGTGGTTTTGGTGTAAGTGTGAATCTGACTTGTAGTCATTGCACATGCTAGAAATAATGAAAAAATTAAAATATGGAAATAACCACAAAAATTTCCAATACTACTCTTTCTTTCAAAACAAGAGATGTCCTGCCATTCACCTTGAAATTGCCCCATGCTATTGCAGCAGCAAAGACAGAGGCCCAACTTGAAGACATTGCTCAGCTGGGACTGAGTAAGTATGATTATTTACATAGGGTTATTGCCCTGAATCATTGTAACCGTATCCATACTTGTGCAAAAAAAAAGTAAATTTGGCTCCGTTCATTTTTTTTAAAAGAAGATTTTGTTAAGTGTAATAACAATTGTCCCACCCAGTAGCACTGGGTTACCTTCCTATCCTGCGGATGAGCCTCTGTGATTTGATTTGCTACATTGCTGCCTCCTATTTTCCAGCTAGCTGTGTGCACACTGTTCCACAGAACACTGCATGCTGATCCAAATCCTTTCTCATCATCCTGAGAGCAGGGTTTGGTGCAGCCCCACATGCATTGCAGGCTCGAACCCGTGCTACTGAAGGTGGGATGACAGTTATTGGCTTGTACAACATAGCTCTGAGTTTGGTAATTGCTGGAAAATTGTAAATGAAACTCATTCTGAGCAATCTCTGTACTTGGATTAGCACATGCTTATGTCTACAAAGCAATTTAGGACTTAACTGTTCAGAGGTGTGCTGATCCAAACACAAGTAAAACCACCTCTAAGTAAATGTATTCACATTGGTATGATGAGTATTTTCAAATGGGGTGGAGGAAGGAGCAGGGTCATGTCCCTAGAAACTGCATGTTCCACTGCTAAAACAAATATGGGCACATCCCAAAATGTGCCTTGAGCCTAAAGCAGAAGTGAAACCTGACAGAAATTGAATATTGGCCTGGTGTTGAGCAGATTTGCAGCAACCAAGCAGTGGTGCTCTCAGGTCTTTTATCTGCACGAGACACACAACAATAAATCTGTGTGAGAAAATGCTGGAGAGCTTGTGAACAATGGCATTTATACCTCCTTTGGCCAGACTCCTCTAGTACTTCTTGCCATCAGGTGTACAAGGGGCTGAGATTCCAACGACACCCCAACCCACCTCACCATGCCCTTGTTTGGGTGCACGCACCTGACGGACATCCCCACGAGAGCGTATGCTCTATAGCCTGGCTGCAGTCTTGTGCTTTTGACTTACCTCAGTGACCAGTTACTGGTGCAAAATTAAAACCCAGAGCCGCCTCAGAGGCTCATTGCTGAGTAAAATCCTGTGATGCTCGTGACGTGTTACAGTGCAAGTCATTGTACTAAGGAAGAGCACACAGAAGTTTACTGAGCCAAAGTCTGCTCTTGCGTAAATACACCAGATCTGGAAAGATGCTGAGTGCTTTCAACTTCCACTTACTTCAGATAGAATTAGTGTGCCTTTGCCTCAGTTTCCCATCTGTAAAATGGGGTTAATAGCATTTCACTGCCTCACAAGTGGTTGTGAGGGAAAAATTGAAGAACGTCTTGTTTACTCCTTCTCCGAACTGAAGAACTAGGGGCCGCCAAATGAAATTAATAAGAAGCAGGTTTAAAACATATAAAAGGCTGTATATCTTCACACAACCCACAGTCAACCTGTGCAACTCCTTTCCAGAACATGTTGTAAAGGTCAAGACACTAACAGGGTTCAAAAAAGAACTAGAAAAGTTCTTGGAGGGTCGGTCTATCAGTGGCTATTAGTCAGGATGGGCAGGAATGGTGTTCCTAGCCTCCCTTTGCCAGAAGCTGAGAATGAGTGACAGGATGGATTACTTAATGATTGCCTGCTCTGTTCCTTCCCTCTGAAACACCTGGCATTGGTCACTGTTGAAAGACAGGATATGGGGCTAGGTGGACCTTTGGCTGTTCCAGTATGGCCATTCTTATGTTAAATCCATTTGTGTGTGAGACACTCCCCTGTGTGATCATAGGGGCCATATAAATATCTAAACAGTTTTTGAACATAGCTGTCAAGTTAGTGTCTGAATTTTTGTCTGATTATTTCATTTTTGTGCTAGGCAAGCTGAAGCATGTTGAACACCTGTAATATAGTTTGTAGGAGTCCATGGGATTGGTGAAGGAACTAGTGTCTGATTTCCATAGACTTTCTCAGATGTTTTACTGGGGCTATGAGGACACTGCAGTTATGATTTGTCAAGTTTGTACAGATTTTTTTCATACTTTTTGCTGATGGCCCTGCATATTCAATCTATTTATGTGCTGCTGATTATCTTAAAACCTCAAAGAAATTGTGTAATTACCAGTGCACAGCTGCAAGTTGAAACACTTAAAGACACGAATGCCTGATCAGCATGGCTAAAGATAGTATCTGGCAAGGAACAAAAACGGATTCCAACCTCGTGCATAGCTTTTTTTTTTTTTTTTTTTTTTTTTAAAACACCAAATGAAAATATAGTATTCCCCCCCAGATTCCAGGGGTCTAATCTTCTGTGTATGAGGTTAGTGCTCATTATCACAAGCTGAAAATCTGGCTCTTCTTTTTTAGTCAAGGTGCTGAATATTAGATCAGAGTCTATTTCAGTCTCAATACAGGAAGAATGGATACTTTATAGCAATCCTTTTTTCTGTATATCCCAATTTACTTGCAAATTTAGCTGCAAAGTCTCCTATGAAGATTCATATTGGCCAAGATATTTATAAACTCTGTAGACACATAGCTGCAGCCTACATGTTTAGCATTTAGTTTTGTCTGGCAGTGTTTTCTGAGGCTCATTTAAGAATTTTTTTTTAAGCTTGCCTAAGTTTTCCATGCTTCAGCATTGTTCTATTGAGTTGAATGTTCTGAAAGCCATCTGCATAATATTTAAATGTTTATGTTAACACAATAATGATTTTCAGATTTTTGGAGTTCTCCGGCTAACAAGAGCCCCCCAAATCCTTCACCTCCCCGTAGGCCTCTGCCCTCAGACAATGCCTCCAAAGACTCACGTCAGCTCTGCCTTATAAATGGAGTGCATTCTATAAGAACCAGAACGCCTTCGGAGCTGGAGTGTAGCCAGACCAACGGAGCCTTGTGTTTTATTAATCCTCTCTTCTTAAAAGTGCACAGCCAGGATGTTAGTGGAAGTTTGAAAAGGCAGAGCCCAAGAACTCAAGATGTGAATGGCACAGAGAGGCCTCGCTCCCCCCCACCCAGACCTCCGCCACCTTCTATTAATAGCCTTCTCACAAGTCCGCAGCTCTCCAGGACTATAAAGCAGGCGAGCATGCCAGGAACAGTCAACCATAACAAACATAGGAACTTGGATTTGCTGCAGAAGAAACCAACCCCTATTCCGCCTCCGCGTCTGAAGAAGCAGGCTGTTTGCTTAGAAGGGGAAGGTAATGCAAAGACCTTGGAAGTAATTCGATCTAGTCATAACTCAGTGTGTGGGTCAGAAGCTGTTAGCATTCCAGGTGAAGCTCTGTGTGAGCAAAATTTAGCTGCTTGCAGAAAAACCTTGGCTGCAAACTCTGAGTCACAAGTACCGTGGAATGGAGGCAGGCAGAGACTGAGCGACATGAGCATTTCCACCTCCTCCTCTGACTCGCTGGACTTTGATCGGAGCATGCCGTTGTTTGGCTATGAAGGGGACACTAACAGCAGTCTGGAGGACTTTGAAGGGGAAAGTGACCAGGAAAGCATGGCACCCCCTTTGAAGCCCAAAAAGAAACGGCACAGTTCATTTGTTCTCCCCAAGATTGTGAAATCCCAGCTGAGGAAAGTAAGTGGAGTGTTCAGTTCCTTCATGACTCCCGAAAAGAGGATGATCAAGAAAATTGCAGAGATGTCCCAGGACAAGCGCACTTATTTTGGGTGCTTGGTGCAGGACTATGTCAGCTTTCTCCAGGAGAATAAGGAATGCCATGTTTCCAGTACTGACATGTTGCAGACAATTCGGCAGTTCATGACACAAGTGAAGAACTATTTGTCCCAAAGCTCTGAACTGGATCCCCCCATTGAATCACTGATTCCAGAAGACCAAATAGGTAAGAAAACGTTGTGTGTCGTGTTTTACATGCCCTTAAAATAATATTCTGAATCTATGGTCTAAGTCTTTAAGCCAGATTTGCAGATACAAATTTTTCTAGCAAAATTCAAAACCACTTCTTCTGTTTTGTTTTTGTGCTTTTTTTAAGTAAAGCTTGATGCAAAAGTCCTGTATACCCGTGTTAAAGCGGGAACAGTTTCTGAAAAGTTTCCATTAAAATTATAATGGTGAATGCTGGACTTAATGTATAAGTGATAAACTTTTTTTTTTATAATTGTAGTGTTGAAATGTTACATTGGTAGGATATGCCCTGCCGTATTTCTCTGCGTTACATGGAAATATTTTTAGTATCTATTTTAAAAAGTATATACACGTGTACACCCCTCATATTTAATCATATATGGCAACCACAAAATTAAAATACATTATAAATGAGCAACAGATGGTGACATGGAGAGATTTCATAGCTTAGTATACAAATACTCTCTCATTCTTTATTGGCAACTTGCACTGTCTCCACTTGGTGGTGTGATACAAACAAGAGATTTTTATAAAAAGGGGAAGGAGATGCTAATCTCTGGATTTCTGTGCCCCTCTGTTGCATGTCTGTAAGTGTGTTATAAGTGTCTGAAAATGAATTTTATGTTTAGGTTCGCATTTTACTAACAGAAGGATTTATGTATGCACAAAAGTGAAATAGTTGGATGAATACACGTGTTTTACTAACAAACAATGACTTGTGTGTGTACAAAAGTGAACTAACATAAAAACTCTGAATGTCCCTTAGTCTTGATGTGTGTCAGCGGTTTTTGTAAAAGTTTGTAAGGCACATTTGAGGTTAACATCCTTGAGGGAGAAATACTTTCCTTGTGAGCTCATTTCAGTCATAATTTGCTTGTTTTCTCCCCTCACTTCAGTGTGCTAACAGTTTGGCTAGTGAATAATTCAGTGACTTTTAAAATTGGCATCTCTTTCTTTCACTGGCAATGATTAATGTTTTTGTTTTGAAATTTTGAAACTTATTGACTAAGAGGCGCTTTTGTCACTTTGTTAGTCAATGCTGCGGGAGAGAAGTTAACAAGTACTGCCAAGCAAATAATACACTCAGAAAAGTTTGTCCAGTAAAATCAAGAGTATTTAAAAGATTCTGATTGCTTTAGTTAGAAAAATAAAAGTATTGTGTGGACATTGTGTTGAGGTTTTGATCTATACAAATATTTGTTGAGTTTCTCCATAATCTTAGATGTTTGAGAGAGAAATACAGAGCCTCTTTTTTGTGAATTGATCAAGGTTTGATTTTCAACTTGCACTGTTCCTTGCAAAGGGTGTGGTTCAATCCAGCTGGTGGGGTCTCATAATAGCTTGCTAAAATGCTTGCCTTGAATGGCTCAGTAAATTATTGTAACCAAACTACATTGATTTTCTTCAGTGATAGAAAGTCTGACCTTCTTTGTGAAGGGTTTTTTTTTCTTCTAAATAATTGTTTTATTATGTGAGGAAGTTCAAGCAAACATGGAACTTGCATTTGAACAATCTGTTGTCTTCACCACTACTGGAGTCTGCAAATAACCACAGAAGAGTAGGAACATTAAATGTTGTTGACCTAAGCAGATAGTTATGTAGCAGACAGACTTAGTCATCCTACATAGCAGAACCTTTTACAATAGAACAAAGACCCGTCTAACCTCCCATCTAGTGTTTTATTTCACGGCTTGGATACTGAATTGCAACCAGATTTGTGACTACACACAGTGTATTAATTCATAATTACTATTAAAGTTACATTGTGAGACAAAGGGCTGGACTAGTACGCACTTAGGTCAACATAGGGCGGATTAAGTCAACCTAATTATGTCAGTATCTACACTACAGTCTTCCTCCCACCCATGTATGGGCTTGTTTTAGGGATAAAAACCTGTTTAATCAGTTACCTGGTTAAACAGGGAGAGGGGCTGCTGGGGGGGGGGGGAGGAGGGGCTGGTGCAGCCTTCCCTTCCATGGGTGAGGGCTGCTCCCCCACCTGCGGCATGCTGCTCCTGCCAGACTGGGGTGCAGGGAGGTGGTATAATTCTGGGCTTAGTTAAGCCCAAAGTATTTAGGCATCAGAGTTCCAGTTTCTGAGAGTTCTGTTTAATTAGTTGTGTGACTGTGTGTAGCTTTTCTCAGACTCCTGATCTCAAAACATACTGTAGGTCAGGGCTACTCAACTTTGGAAGCCCTGGGGGCCACAATGATACCCAGAGCACATGCCGAGGGCCGCAATTTAACCGCGGCTGCAAATCTATGCAAATAGCTTATTTCACAGGGATGGGCATGAATACAAAGATTAAGGCAAGACTACACAACACGCAGGCCCCATTTAAGTCAGTTCTGCTGATATTAATAAAATGCAACATTTACCCAGTTTCCACCCATATGACAGCACTTTCAATGAGCAATGACAGTTGAGCAATTTAACTACTAAAACACACATCAACCGAAGGCCATTGTATTGATTACTGCCTAAGCCTCAGCCCCAGCACAGACCTATTTCACCTCAGCCTCGCTGCCTGGCTCAGTCGACTATTTGATTAGTTGATTAATCTAATTTTAACATCCCTATTTCTGCCAAACCATCAAAAGAACATACACCAACCTTTCTAATTATTCCTGACAGATGTTACCTAATTTGAATTTTGTAGACTTTTGAAATAACAGCCTTCCCCTGGTTAAAAAAACGAACGAAGAAACAAAAAACAATATAGGCTCCTGTGCACTAGGACTCAGCAGAGAATGTGTGTATTCCTCTTTGGCCCCAGTTTGGAAATGATGGGGGAGCTTTGCAAAGGCATAAAAAGGAGTTAGGTGCCTCAGTTCCATGGGAGTTGGGGGCCTAGCTGTGGCTGCCTTTAGTGCCTTTGAAAGTCTCACTTCTAAATGTGGGAACTTCTTTTTTCTATTTTGTATTGCTAGGACAGTAAAAGTGGGTAAATAAATATACATTGTAAGGTGGAATTTCAAAGAGCCCAAAAGGATTTGGATAATTAAATTTCTATGGAGTTTAGGTTCCCAATATTTTAGGATGTTTTGAAAATACTCTCCTAACCCATTTCATGAGTCAGTAGAAACAAAACTGAATGCAAAGTGTTAAATCCATGTCTTATCTGTATACACACAAAATAGAAATCAAGACTGGTTTAGGAAAACCCAGGTTGAATTTAGAGTTCACTGGTGTTTGATGTTGGATACTATTTATGTTTCATCTTTGTGTCACCTGATAAAACAATAACCTGATTTCTTCTTCTGTACCTGCCCAAAAAAGATTAATGTGAATGATTAGTCAAAGCAGTTGGAGCTAGAAAGGATCTAAACTAAGAATGTTAAATTGTGGTTAATTTACTAGGCGAGTAGTCGATGGAATTTCCATCAACTACTCGACTAGTCCATAGGCACTTCTGCATTCCTTCTTTGAAATGTACCAGAGCCCTCGCTGGGGACACCGTGTGCAGCCCGTGGCCAGCGGGAAGTCCCGCTGACTCAGGGCTGCACACGGATGCCTGCTTAGAAATGCACAAGAGTGCCCAGCGGGGGCTTTTATGCATTTCAAAGCGGCAGCGCAGGGGGGATTCTGAGTTCCCCGCTGACCCCAGGCTCCATGCTGCGCTGCCCGTTTGAAATGCCACGCAGAGTTGAGATCGGCTGGCCGTGGGCTCCGCGTGGCATTTCCCCAGAACCCAGAGTCAGTTGTGCAGAGCCTGGGATCAGCTGTGAGATGCTACCCCTTTGAACACTGCACAGCTGAGTGCTGCCCTTTGAAGTACCTCCTCTTCCCCCTCCCCCCTTTGCTGCCTCTGTCTGATAGAGGCAGCGGGGGGGGGGGGGGGGAGGAGCAGAATCGACTAGACAGCTAGTCTTGAACATCCTTAATCTAAACAACTCAACAGCTCTAGCCTGACTCCCAAATTTAGGCCTATCCCAAGAAATTCCTGGATTAAATATAAACTGCCAATATTGAGTGGTGGGTTCTGGCACTTAGAGCTGTTCTGGGTGTGCTTTTTAAGGTTTGTATTGTTAAGCCTGTTAGTGTCAGGTGTGGAATTAGCTAGTCCCTTCATCCAGGGCCTCCTTTGTCACAGATAGTTCCAAGATTGAGAAATCGGAGGCCATGTTCTCTTGTGGTGAGAAATCAGAACTGAGACATGTGACATTTAGTTTCTTTTCCTAACTGTACCTCTAACTTGCTATGTGACTTTGAGCAATCACTTAATTCCCTGTCCTTCAGTTGCTCCTTTTTGTAAGAAGAGAATAATGATGTACACAGTGCCATTTAGTGTAATGTCTGTAAAGCTTCAACATACTCTCAGGAAAGCTGCGAAGGTAATGCCACCAAGGTAGTCCACTAAGCATAGGAAGCCTAGCGTTTCTGCACTAAACTGTATCTCTCTTGTGGCTGCATGTGGTATAGTCCCAAACTGCTGATGCATGCAGGATTTTGAGAAATCCCCAAATTAGCCTAACACAATATAGTCTGTAGCAGTTTCCATCCCCACTGTATCTAGAAAAGCTTTTTATTTTTGGTCTTCCAGCCTTTTCAAACCAAAGAGCCAAACTACTTCAAAATTCAGAACAAGTACTCAAAAGAGAGCTGTATAAGAATGCCCAGTTGCATGCCTGAAAATATACAACTTACTATTATCGATAATTGACATAATGATTAATAATAGTGTAAATGACACATACTCACAGACTTTATTTAATGGGACTTCTGCTGTTGCATCTTTTTGCACATTTCTTTGACGTTTATATCTTAAATAGTCAAATCCAGCTTCATGCACGCATTCAGGCTGTCTTTTGTCAGTCTTATGGCAGGGGACTGGGGATGTGGGCGTACAGAGTCTGGGGATGTATGAGTTTGAGGATGTGGGGTAAGAGGGGCTCAGAACAGGGGGTTCAGGTGTATGATGGGTTCAGGGTTGGTGCGTGGGAGGGTGCAGGAGTGTTATGATGCTGCAGCCAGATGGAGGCTGTGCACCAATGGGAGCTTGTTGGCCAGGCTTCATTTTTAAATCAAGTAAATATTCTGTCCAACACAAAAGGTTTCGACGTCTTTATGGCAGGAGTTGGGAACCAAAAAACCCTTAAGTTTAAGGCCTCAGACCAGATTTACTCTTCTGGGGCTTCAGGGTTAGTGGATTTTGTGGGCCCCCAGGTTCTGGATTGGGCCCAAAAATGAGGGGGTAAGTGTGTGGGACAGGGCTGCCAGTGAATGAGATAGGGATGGCTGGGCAGGAGATGGGATGTGGAAAGGGATGAGGGTGCGAGGTCTGGCCAGGCGGCAGGAGCAGGCTGCAGGGTTGGCTGCATGACCGGGGGCAGGAGGGGATTTTTGGGCAGGGGGTGTCTGGCCTAAGGGTGTTACATAGTCAAGTCACCTCATGAATTCTTACCAGTTAATCGACTATTCTGTCGTCCCCAGGGTGGGGCCAGCAGCCAGCGAGCTCTGTCCTCACTCCTGAGGAGCCCCCTGCCACTCAGTGCTGCTGCCCCTAGGGTTGCCAGGTGTCCGGTTTTCTCCCGGACGGTCCGGTATTTGCACCGTCTGTCCGGAAGAAAAATTCAGAAAATACCAGGCATGTGCAATGTCCAGTATTTTCTGAATTCCCAGCTGGGTGCCGGACTGAAGCCTGGCAGGGGCGGGGGAGCAACTAGGAGGCGGGGCTGCGATTGGTGCTGGGAGCCCTGTGGTCGCATGCAAAAGCCGGGTGGGGTGGCGCAGGGCGGGGGGGGGGGGGGGAATGACTCCCAGCCCTGCCCCCACCCAGCTACTGCTCCCAACTAAAGTGAGTGCCTGCTGGGGGCGCGGCCTGAAGAACTCCTGCAACCCCCCCTCTCCCTCCTGCCAAGTCTGCTTCCCGACCCCCTTTGTCTGGGCCCTCCTCTCCTCCCGTCTAGCCCCATGGCCACCGGCCCTCCCCACAGCTCTGCTTCCCGCCCCCCCCCCCTTTCTGGCCAGCCCTATGACACCCCCCCCCCGGATGTCCCCCCCCACCAGCTCTGCTTCCTGCCCCGCCCCCCTCACAGCCAGCCCCGCCCCCCTCCCGGCATGCCCTGCCCACGATCAAGTGTGTCCGTTTTTTTGGTGGGGGTCTGCCTGGCAACCCTAGCTGCCTCTATAAGAGGCAGCAGCACAGGGTGCCAGGCGGGAGTGGGTCCGCAAAGGGAGCCAGTTTAAAAATCAGCTCCCCTTATGGACCAGCAGCCTGTTGCCCTGCACTGCTGCCTCTGATATAGAGGCCGCAGCGCAGGGTGGCAGCAGCCCCTGTCTAGGGGGTCTGAGCTCCTGGACCCAGCGTTGCCAGCACTGAGCTGGGCTGCCCACCCAGCTCCTAATATACTTTAATGCAGAGCTGCAGCAGGGGTAGGTCCTGGGCCCATGGCAAGGCAGGACTGAGCCACGCTGCTGTCTAGCCTGCTAAAAAATGTACTGGCCGGAGTGTGCGTAGTCTATCACATTAACCTTTACGCTTTTGCTTATTGGTTAATCAACTACACTATTACATCCCTAGTCTGGCCTGGGGAAGGCTGTCTGGCCATGGGGCAGAGGATGGGGGGGGTGCGTGGCTAGGAGGCGGGGGGGCGTGTGTCTGGCCATGGGGCAGAGGATGGGGGGTGTGTGTCTGGACATGGGGCAGAGGATGGGGGGGGTGCGTGGCTAGGAGGCGGGGGGCGTGTGTCTGGACATGGGGCAGAGGGTGGAAGCAGGGGCAGATGAGGGTTTTGCGGGGCCCAAGGCAGCACAATTTCGCGAGGCCCCCCCTTTGACACGGTGCATGCGCTGTGGCGCCACGGTGCATGCGCGGGGCCTCTTGAAGCCCGGGGCAGCCGCCCCGCTCGCCCTGCCCTATATCCGCTGCTGGGTGGAAGGTGTCTGGGCTGGGCGCAGATTGTTTGGCCAGGGGGCAGAGGGGAAGGGGAGTCTGGTCTGGGGGGATGAGTGAGGAGGTGGGGGTCTTGGCATGAGGGGTTGGGGGGCACTTTCTTGTTTTTGCACCGTGTGGCTGGCTGCTTCTCCCATTCCCTAGCAGGAAGCCTCCAAGAAGGGTTCGCAGGGGAGGCCTGCAGGAAATGTCCTGGGGGAACAAATTATCAGCGCTGAGGGAGCCATCTTTGGTTCCTAGTTTCCCGCAGGCCAGGGTAAGGAAAACGCTGTCATGCCAAGCCATGTTTAGCTCAGCTTGTTCCCTGCATGCTGGATCCAGCACGGAGCCTTTCTCCCCTCTCTTCCTCCCCCCTCCCCCCAGGAATCTGGCGCTGACATTCCAATCTTGTGGGGGTCTGAAAGGCTGTAGCACCAGTGCTGACTTCCTGCTGCGGGAGGAGATGCGGGGGGGGGGGGGGGGGGGCGGGGGTGGACGGAGGCTGAGCTGGGACTCCAGTAGAGCCATATCTGGCTCCCTAGTGAGTCATATTTGGCTTGCAAGCCATAGATGCCAACCCCTGCTATAGGCCGTATCTTTCTGTGACATTTAATGGATCGGGCACGTCTCCCTTCAACGCTGTCCATCTTCAACAACCAAAGAGCTGAAAAACAGTGTATTCTGTTATAATAGAGAGAAACAAAGCATGTGCGTGAGGAGGAGCAATATTCGGAAATGGGTTGCCGAGAATTTTTAAAACTTGGACCTTAGAGAAGGGCGGGGAAATCAGAAAGCATTGGTACTGTCAAAGCAGGGAGGACTGGAAAGACACTCGCTACGATGCATCAAACACCCCAGATTTAAATCTGTCCTTTGTTGCTCCTTTGCAGAGTTGCACAACAGCATGTCCGCACAGGATACAGATGTATTTCCACAAGCCACAGCGAAAAAGCCTTTTATTTCATTTGTCAAAGCACTTCCAGTTCCCATTTTGTGGCTAGTGACTAATAGTAAATATTGGGAAAAGAAGATTTTAACAAGACTTAACTTAAAATTATGCACGTGGAACTTCTCAGTGAGTGTATGTTTAGGTCTCCCTCTGTACTGATCCCCAGGGGAGATGAATTGTTACAGCCCCCAGCTCAAGCTGTAGCAGCTCAAGCTTTTAGGTCTGGTTCCTGGTTTGATCTCCAGTGAGTTGTCTACTGAATATTCTTGGTAGAATTTCCAAGAACGCTCAGCACTGGCCAGACTCCACTCTGTTGAAATAAGGTGGAGTTACACCGCTGATTCTAGTGGGAGCTGAGTGACACTGCTGAGTGCTTTAAAAGAATCACACCCTCAATACCTCAGAGAAACACACTACTATTAGCTTAAGACAACTAAGGCTGCCTGTGGAATATGTCCTCCCAGAAACTCATGAAATGCCATGTTTTCTGTACCCAGATTTCCACTTGTCGCCAATGCAGCCCATTAGAAAGATAGTCTTTGCCAGTCTGAGGTCCATCTAACATAGTATTCTATCTCTGACTCTGGCCAGCACCAGGCGCTTCAGGGAAAGGTATAAGAACCCAACCCGCATTGCGTTGCATCCTGATCTCTGATCACTGGAAGTTACCTTCTGACCGTGGTCTTCAAGCTTTTTAGCACAAGTTCACTTTTTCACTTGAAGTGCAATGTAAGATCTATCTCCAACCCAAATACCCTGGCCCCACTTCCTTCCCGCCCTTCTTTGAGGCCCTGCCCCTGCTCCACCCGTTCCCCGAGGCCTCACCCTGCTCACTCCATCACCTACTCCCCCATCCTCACTCACTTTCACCAGGCTCCGGTAGAGGGCTGGGGTGCAGGCTCTGGTCTTAGCCCAAAGGGTTCAGAGTGTGGGAGGGGCTCCAGGCTTAGCCGAGAGTGGGGGATTAGGGTCCAGGAGGGGTTTCAGGGAGCAAGCTCTAGGAAGGAGTTTGGGTGCAGGGGGACTCATGTCTGGGGTAGGAGGTTGGGTGCAGGAAGGGATTCAGGACTGGGAAGGGTTCAGGATGCAGGCTCTGGCTGGGTACTGCTTACCTACGATGGCTTCCGGCTGGTGGAGCAGTGGGGTTAAGGCAGGCTTACTCTTGCCCTACACCACTCCTGAAAGCAGCTGGTGTGTACAGCAATGGCTCTGTGGCACCATGGGCTGCCCCCCATCTATAGGCACTGAGGCCACAGCTTCTACTGGCCACGGTTCCCCATTACTGATCAGTGGGAGCTGCAGGAGTGGTGTCTGCAGGCAAGGACAGCCTGTGGAGACCCCCTGCTCTGCCTCTCTCAGGAGCTGCAGGGACACGCCAGCCACTTCCAGGAGCAGCAGTTACCATGGGGATAATGACTCCAGCCACGACAGGTTCGGCATTTTAGAACTCACTGCTCAATGAATTAAATGTAAGCGTAAGAGAGAAATGAAAACTATGAAATGCACAGAGCAGTCACACCCCCAAGATAACCCACTTTACAAGCAGTAAAAGAAGTAAAAACAACCCCCACAGGAGGTGTGTGTGTGTGTGTGTGTGTGTGTGTGTGTGTGTGTGTGTGTGTGTGTGTGTGTGTGTGTGTGTGTGTGTGTGTGTGTGTGTGTGTGTGTGTGTGTGAGAGAGACACAGATTTACCTCCATCCCCCTCTCTCTGTGTGGAGATAGAGTACACAAGTGGGGGGGGGGGCACCCTGACATAATCGCCCCCCCTCTTAACTCTCCCACACACTGCCTAGCAAGCAGAAGGTTCTCCGTGACTCAGCTTCAAGGCAAAGGGCAGAAGCAGCATGACAGTGTGTGGAGGGGCCAGCACTTGATAGCTTCCTGGACAAACTAGTCAGCATCACCTGTCAGAGGCTCCAAGATCTACCAGTAGCTCCTGATCTATTGGTTGGTGACCACTGCCTTATGACATGAAGTATGAGATTTAATAGCTTTTCCAAGGTTTTGTAATTCATTATCATCACTCTGGATATTCTTCTTTATCTATAGAGAGGTCCAATCCTTTTTTGAATCTAGCTAAATTCTTGGCCTCAGCAACTTCCTGTGGCAGTGAGTTCTATGGTCTAACTTCATGTGTGAGGAAAAAATCATTTTTAAAAAATTTGCCACCTGTTAATTTCATTGAATGTTCTTTTATTGTTTAGTTTAATCTGAGAGTTTGGGAGGGAGAGAGGAAGGATTTTTGCAATAGAGACTATGAGATTAAAAGAAAAGCAGCTGTTTACAGTAATTTTTATCTTTCTTATTATGTATCATGCAGAATTGAGCCTCATACGAGGATTCTCACCCTCACCCTCCTACACAAAAACTTACAGATATCCTCAGGTACTCTGATTTGCTTAATCAGAGGAATGAAAGAGAAGAGAACACAGAACACACTTGTATTAAACTTTTCATGCTGTGCAGAAAGAATGAGACCAAGTACTGTTAACATTCATGAACCACAATGACCATGCTACTGTTGATACTACTGTGATGCCTTCCTTGTGGTAAGATTGTGTTGACTGTCTAGGAGAGGAGCGGTCTTATTTACAGGCAGCTGGCTAGTGGTGAGTGGGAGCTTGTGATGTGCAGCACTGTTAAAAATTGCCCGAGGCGCTCTCTAGAGTTGCAGATAGGCTAAGTTCCCTGAAAATTTGGGAAACCTGATTCACTGGGTTTCCCCTGCTCCACAAGCCAGCGCTGGAAATAATTCAGGAGCATTAGGAATCACTGTGACAAATTGCAAATGTGCTTAGCCTCTGCCATCACAACTACTTTGCCTTCCTGCGCAGCCACAGCAGGAGAATTGAAAAAAAACCAACTCAGTGACTCGTTGTTAAGGATGATACAATTCTGGCTCAGTGGTCACAGATTCCATGACTTTCTGGGACCTCAGTGACTCTTCTGGGGCTGGAGCAGCCACCAGGGGATGCTTGGGTGCCTGAACTGCTTGACAGGTGGTCAGCCTGGTAGAGCAGTGGCCCCCAGAATAGCTGGCCAGTGGCCAGCGCTGGGGTGCTGGAATAGCGTCCAGGGTGTGAGTGTCGCTAGAACAGCTGTCTGGTGGTCAGTGTGAGAAGCAGCTGGGGTTTAGACAGCTGCAGGCCTTGGTAGAACTCTATCTGTCCTTCCATCTCCCCATCCCTAGTTACTTTTTAGTAAAGGTGGGGGACAGGTTGTGGGTTTCCATGAATGTCTGTGTATTGCCTGTGACCTATTCCTGACTTCTGCTAAAAATACCCGTGACAGAATCTTAATCTTACACATTGTTCATCCATAAAGCAGGGTGACACTGAAGTCTGGGAAAAGGATCCCACCCACTCATAGGTTAGAGCTGCATCCTAATCTTTTGTCTTCACTAACTTATCAATAGAGGGAAACTGCTGGCAGAATTCTCCCTCTCAGCTCTTCGGGACTGCTCAGATTCGATTAGCCTCTGAAGACTGGCCACCAAACATGCTCCTCACCCCCCTCTGGGCCTCTGACTCTGCCCCCTCACACCGCAGAGATGGTGCTGGGAGGGAACCAGCTTTTAAGACGGCTCTTCCCAGCACCAGCTCCTGCTTCCTTCCCCCCCTTCCCTCCCCCAGCCTCTTGCTGCCTCTGATATCGAGGCAGCAAGGGGCAGGGGGAATGCAAAGTACAGTAAACTTCCGATAATCCAGCACCTTTAGGACCCAGGGGGTGCCTGATTATCAGATATGCCGGACTATCGGGGGGGGGGGCGCTATGAGCGGTCTGGGGTGGGGTGGGGGGGATAGAGGGGTGGCGCTGCAGGACTGACCCGGCAGCACCCAAGCTGCTCTGCCCCAGGTTTCCCCGAGTCAGCTGCTGGTTAGTTCAGCAGCGGCTGACTTGGGGAAGTCTGGGGCAGAGCAGCTGGGGGTGCTGCTGGGTTGGTCCCGCAGCGCCGAGGGGGGACCCCAGCTGCTCTGTCTCGGGCGTCCCCAAGTCAGCCGCTGCTGAAACTGACCAGCGGCTGACTCGGGGAAACCCGGGACAGAGCAGCTCCAATTGTCCGGCTGCCTGGAGCACTTCCGGGTTCCAGCTGGTGCCGGACTAGTAGGAGTGCTGGAACACTGGATGCTGGACAACTGGAGTTTTACTGTAGTTGATTTGATTACAGGTTGTCTTCACTATAAGTCTAAAGTACATTCCAAAAAACTTGGACTTATAGCGAAATAACTTAGAGGGGAATTTTTTCCTGCAGCTGACTTCCATTTGCTCAATTTTTTGTGTGTGCGCGCGAAGTAAGAGCGGGGAATGGAAGGACTTATCACGCATCATTTCCTACAAGCATCAACAACTTTAGTGCAGAACAGATGTATACTGGGGCGACTGATAGCAGGGGCGCCTCTTTGATTCCTTTTTTATATCACTATGTAAGACATGGGCAAAAGTTCTGGCCTTACATCCTAGCCCAACTCCCTTACATGCATGCTTCCTAAATATACAGTTATCACAGATCTTCCACTGCCGTTTAGAACCAGAAGATGTAGGGAGTCTAAACTGTACCTGTAAATTTAAATGGCCTTCATATCAGTAACTGTGATTTTGACACAATTTGTTTAGATCCTGGTCTAAATTAAGGGTTGGATCCTGCTAGCTTTCTATGTAAGGAACTCCAGATGAAATTTTGATTCACAGGAGAATTGAGGCTCTAAATATAATGTTTGGCAGCACTTAAAAATAGTCTTTGATTCTGACTTCAACAAATTCCAACAGATGAAACACTAGCTATAGAAATGTTCCACTTTAAAGCACAGCAATTGTACAGAGATTTGTATATTGAAACAGTCAGTAAACCTTTTCGTTAAAAAGGTAAACTGACAATAACACAAATAACATCATTAATGCCAGATTTTTTTTTGTTTATTTTTAGCAAGGAGTAATAGTATGTAGCATACTGAAATAGGGTTATCTCTATTTGTTTACATTGAGGTTGAGGGGATGTATTTCTGGATGAGAACACATCCCTCTCCCAGCTAATATGAATGTAAGTACTCTTTCATCAGACCTGATCTTGACTGAACATTAGTCCAAATCAGATCAAAGATTCTCAGTCTATTCTGGAATCCCCCATTTATATCTTTGTTCCTTTGTGGTATTCCATTTGCTTTTCTTCTGGCTGGGTGGGCAGTGGATCTTAATGGAGGGGTCAGGAAGGGATTATGTGGCTCATTCCCAATTGCTGTAGATGATACAAAACATTTGAAATGTCACCTCTTGTCACAGCTGACTTACGGGTAAATTATACCCTTTTTGTATGCCTTGACCTGGATGGACCATCCGTGATACCTGATCTATGGACAGCTTCTTTCTTGCTTCCAGCTGTTTTTATAGGCTCCCTTGCAAAGAGCTTGGGTGCCTATAAAAGCAGCTGAAAAGAGGAGGAGCCAGCTTACCTATTTCCTGGAGGGCTTCCTACCTAAGAGGAGGAAATCAGAGCCACCAGCAGGACTGGAGCATACACAAGCTACCAATAGGACTGGAACGGCCTGTGGAGGAAAACATAGAAATGGGGAGGGGGGAGGGGGGCACATGTTGTGGAGAAACCTGTGGAGTGGAAGCAGTAGGACAGACCTGAACAGAGCAGATTAGGGGAGTGGGATGGATTTTTCCAAGACAGACACATCTGTAAAAGATAAGTATGAAAGATAAGTAAAAATGAGAGAGAACTAGGCAGTATTAGTTTGAAATAACAAACCTATAGGTAGTCTAGAACTTTTAACAAAACAAAGTAAAAAAGAAAAAAATAGGCCACGTCTTAAAAGCATACTAAACAGGCAGAGATTTTTCTTACAAAATAAAACAACTACCCTGGAAAGATGTGGTAACTTTTAAATGATTTGCAGCCATCCGGTTGTGCTCATACCCTTCTGCAGCTTCATGACTTTACATTTGTTACCCTCATTCTCCCTCCCTTCCTTTCTATTGGCCTTTATGTTCCTTTGTTACATTTCATAATTTAGGCTCCATTCCTGCAGTGCAGTTAGTGGGACTTGGCAGGGGTCTTCTCTGGTGGGTTGTATTGCAGGATTGAGGTCTCAGATTGAAAGCTCTGCATGGAATAGATTACTTCTGTTTGTGTTTGTCTAGTGCTCAGCATAATAGACCCTTGGTCCTCACTGAAGCCTTTGAGAGCTACTGCAGTTCACATAACAATCATGGAGTGACCATATACTCTCTTAAAGTTGTTTTTCCATTTGAGCTACGGTTGTCATTGCCACAAGAATGCTACATGGTTCTGACTAAGCGGTGAAATGATCTGTGTGCGTGATTGTTCAGGATACTTATGATTTGGAAAGAAGGGGATCCACACTGGGGCGGCGGGGGAGCTGAGACTCTGTTGTTAAACCTAAGTGGATCAGGAATAAAAAGCTGAGTGGCTGCTATACCATCCGCACCCTGTAGGTAGGTGGAGACTGTTAGGATTAATGACAGAATTGTGCATAACTTCC
The DNA here is from genome assembly GCF_049634645.1 of Pelodiscus sinensis. Lineage (NCBI taxonomy): Eukaryota > Metazoa > Chordata > Testudines > Trionychidae > Pelodiscus > Pelodiscus sinensis. The sequence continues at coordinate 194,792,329 of NC_134713.1, forward strand.
ATAATGAAATCTGAAATGGACAAAAGCAGCTTCTCTCCCCCCGCCCCCCTTTTCAGTGGTAAAACTCCATGGCCAGGCCAAAGTTCACAAACCTTTTGGCAAAACTGGGCCAAGTTTTTGTAAATTGGATTGATTTATGGATGATTTCTGATGGAAACTATGCAAAACTGGATCATTTCAACTCTAAATCAGAGAAAAGTTAATGGGTATTGGCTGCATTGTACAGGTTGAACCTCTCGCTACTGTCGGATCTGACCGGTGCCAAACCAGATAATTTGCCGAACCACAAGAGGTCGATGTTGTCTAGTAGCATTACTCACACTTCTGCTTACTGGGCTCTTAGAGGGCATTTAGGGATAAATGAGAGCTAAATAACAGCACAGAAGACTGAAAACCAAGACTGGTAGCTGTAAACAAACTTTATGGGACTGCGGGAAACTTGGCTACACCCATGATAAGTAAACATCTGGCTAACTAAAATAATGCCAGATCATGGATGTTGCTGGACTAGAGAGATTCAGCCTGTAGTGAGTTTGAAATTTGTTTGAAACTGAAATTCAAAAGAAAACTGAGTCCCTAGATCCTTGTCTATCAAATCCAAGAGGCTAGGTTTGCATGGACGCCTGTAAATTCAAGCCACTATGTTCCATACAGCTGAATAATCTGTGTTTTGGTTTGTTTTTCATATTTGCCAGACTACTGTGACATAGAGATTCTATTTGGCCTTTTGATTCATTTTTAGCAAACATCTGGAAATGCAACTGCATTAATGTATAGAGTTCAGTGAATAGCATCCACTCTAATTTCTCCTTTGGGAATAGATAAGGAAATACTGATTCTCCTCTAAATGATGAAATCAGCTGAACTCGTGTTTCCCTTTCAGATGTTGTGCTGGAGAAGGCCATGCACAAGTGTATCCTGAAGCCCTTGAAAGGTCACATTGAAGCAATGCTGAAAGAATTCCATACCGTGGATGGCTCTTGGAAACAGTTAAAAGAAAACCTGCAGCTGGTGCGGCAGAGGAATCCTCAGGAACTGGGTGTATTTGTCCCAACACCAGACTTTGTGGATGTGGAAAAGATTAAAGTCAAGTTCATGACGATGCAGAAAATGTATTCACCTGAAAAGAAAGTCATGCTGTTGCTGAGAGTATGCAAACTGATTTATACTGTCATGGAGAATAACTCAGGTAATACTCTCTTTAGGTTAAAGCTCTCTGCTGTGAAATGGGGCGTGTGTGTGGGGGGGGGGGGTGGAGGGGTAGATCCTTTGCCTCCACCCTGACTGGAGTCCCCCTTTCTTCACTTTGCTTCTCATCTGCCTCTGATCCTCAGACTCTGCCACTCAGTTTCTTTCTAGAGTGCTGTGTTGCATCTGACAACAAATCAGCTAAGATGCACAGGTGAATGAACTGCAGGAATAGCTGTTGGAAGAAGAGCTCTGGTTAACTATTTGCATTTGAAGTAGACATTGAGGCTTTGAACAAGGCTTTCCGTAACTGCCTTCAGAGTCTGAATTTGAGGTTCTTAGGCTGTATCTACACTAAAGCCGCAAAGCTTACCTTGTTTACGGGTGTGAATATTCCACTCTCCTGAGCAATGTCAGTTCTATTGACATAAGCACTCATGTGCACGACACTATGTGTTGGTGAGAGAACTGCTTCTGCCAGTAGCAGAGGTGGGTTTTTTATGCAAATAGGAAAACTCTCTCCCATCAGCATTGAGTGTTTTCACCAGCTACGTGGCCGTGGCACAGCTGCATCTGTACAGCTATGTCGTTGCAGTGCTTTATGTGTAGATATGGCCTCAGTCTGATTGCTCTCTGGAAACCATAGTAGGTGCAGTTAAACACATTCTGTATTTCAGTAGTGGAGTCTAGCCAAGTAGATACAGGACAGCAGTCTGAAAAATACTCATTGCTAGAAGGTGGCAAACAAAGACTCTACTTCTGGCTATCAGTGCTTGTGGATGTTCTACTCTGAGCACAATCTTTGTTTTAGATCAAAAATAATATTACCATTTCTACTCTGCCACAAGTATCTAAGATACAACCAGGACCTTGAAAGCTAGATAATGAAATGGAGTAACATTGATAAGAGGCATTTTTAAAAATATTTGTGCAGAGTCACGTGGAGGCTTGTAGCCAAAACACGCTGCTAGACAGTGAGAATGCAGGGGTGTAGCCCTATGTTACCTCAGGCGTTGACCTTATCAGGTGTCGCAAGCAAATCTGAGTGAAGCACGTGTTAGGACAGCGGTTCCCAACAACCCGTCCGCAAACCAGTAGTGGGCCACAAACCCCTGCTTGCTGGGCCACAGCACTCTGCCAGGCCACGCCCTCAGCTGTTAATAAGCCCCACCCACTCGGAAGCCCGTAACCTATAAGGTGCACACTTGGGTGTGCACTGAATTTTTCTCCCATGGTGAGTGGTGCTGAGATGAAAATAAGGTTTACAGGATGTTTCGAAAAAGGGTTTATTTTTCGACAGATCTACGTCTAGAGCTCAGTGAGACCCGGTGCTCTGGGCCTTTAATTTTTTTTTTAATTAAAATTGTAAGTTCTGTAGAGCTGATGGGACCACTGGAGAAGTACAAATATCCTTGCACATAACACTAGACAAGAGTGGTGTCGGGCATAACCCACCAGTGGTTGAAACTGAAATCCATGGAGCAAAAATGCAAAAGTACAAAGAATCATTTTTACTATTTTTACTATTTTTTACTATTCTTAATAACTATGGCACAGCTTGGGAGTCTAATGCTCCTGTAAATGCGGTGTTCTGTGCTGGAATATCTGATTCAAATCTTGAGCTTCCCAGTTGTATCTTCCTAGCAATAGGATTTTATTCTTATGTATAAGAAGGTGTGTAAAAGAGAGAAAATTGTTGTTTTCTGGTAACCTGCTGGCAGAAATCCATCATCGCAGACTTGTCTGGTAAGCTGAGCCTCCGTGAGTCAGTCAGCCGTGTGCCATCACCAGTGGAGCAACATAGGCCTTGCTCCTCAGTTCTTTGTGTACTCGAAACTCAGGTTTGGGTGTGTCAGCAATGCAAGATCAGACTCACCATTTGTATATGGTTGTAGCCAATTTCCAGAGATTTCCACCTTGCTGCACTGTTTTGTAAAACAGTGTAGTTGTGCAATTTAAGGAAGACAGCCTCAAAATGTATGCTTTGACGAGCTGAAGAAGCAAAAGGACTTGGACGCTGTATGAGTATCTCTATTTCTTTTGCTCCAGGGAGGATGTATGGAGCAGATGACTTCTTGCCAGTGCTGACCTATGTAGTGGCCCAGTGTGACATGCTCGAGCTTGATACTGAAATTGAATACATGATGGAACTCTTGGATCCATCTTTACTACATGGAGAAGGTAAATGGTTGGTTTGTTGTTTTGATTAATACCATGTGGAAGCATGGGGGAGGGGGAAGGCTTCTCTGAAAGCATAATTTGAACAGAAAGTATTTAAAAGCAGCCCCAGAGCCAATGGAGTGCTGCCAGCCAGTTAACAAGAGGTTCCCAAAGCCATGTCCATGTTAGGATGTGATGTAGGCTGAGTCCCAGGGTGCATGTGATTGCAGCATGTAGAGGTGAAGGACTGGAGAATCTGTGTGGGTTCCCATTTCTGTGACCAGGATTTCAGTAGCCTGGGAGGGACATGGCAAACAAGCGTCTATTAAATGCACATGCTGGTTGTGTTTATGCTTCAAGTCCTGAAAAATATTTCTGTGTCTATTTATAGTGCAGCAGCATCATTCATTTGAAATGGGGGATGGAATAAATGCCTGGGAGGTCCCCTCATGGGGAAGTACTTGGCCAGTATTCTCTGCCCCATTCCAAAGGCAAAACATTTGCTTTTGGGGAAGTACTTTTTGAGGCCCAAGAATAATTCATCCATGTGTGGAATGACAGAGAAGGCTAAATACTGTCAGAGGCAGGGCAATCACCCACCTTCTCTAGTTTCATGGTGTTATTTAACAAGGCGCTCCTACAAACTGCCCATTACTATCTATAGCTAGGAAGGTGGTTTTAAATTCCTGTGATCAAGGTCACTTTTGACCCAGGGGTGGGTAATAATTTTTTGCCGGGCGGCACTTCAGAAATTTTTTAAGTGGGCCCAGGCCGTACCAGAAGGGGCGGGGCCTCAAGTGGAAGGGCGGGGCCAGGATATTTCCCTGCTTCCCTACCCACAGACCATGATTAGTCTGGGAGTGAGGGGGCACTTTTGGCCCCTCCAGAGGCTCCTCTGTGGTGCCCATGCTCCTAGTGGTGGGAGGAGACTTTGCGTGTTCCCTCTTCAGCCCCCAGGCCAATCAGGATCTGGAGGTAGGGGAGCGTGCAAAGCTTCTTCCTGCCCTGCCAGGAGCGCATGGTGCTTCTAAGTGCTGCACATTCCTCGCAGGGTGGGGGCAGGGCGGAGGAAACGTCGCGCACTCCTCCTCATTCCCAGGCCAATCAAGGTTTGGGGGCAGGGAAACGTGCAAAGTCTCCTTCCACCCTGCCAGGAGCCATGCGGGCTGGTTCACCCCGCTTGGCGGGCCTGATCCAACCTGCGGAGGCTCTTTTGCCCACCCTTGCTTTTGACTCTAAATTTACGTATTCTTGCTGTCAAGAACATTTGACCCCTACTCTCATTAGACAGAACAAAACAGCTGTATCCCATGGGATGCTGGTATGTTTGATAGGGTTATGTCAGAACTCCTCCCAAGCTACACTTGTGTGTTCCCTGCCTTGGAGTATCAAGCTCCTCCAGCACATTATTTAGAAATTGCATGGTGGAAAACATTTGATGTCGGAAGCTGGCGAGTATGTAACATGTTTGTAAAGCTGAAACATCTGCTGAACTAACAAGAAGGCTTTTTTAGTTTAATAACAGAAATCTGCAGTTCATTGGCTCTTGTCTTTAACACCAGATGCTCTGATAATGTGTAGGAAGAACTGTCTAGTGATTTGGGACTATGCAGTTCAAAAGAAATGTCCAGTTTGACTGGTGGGATTAGTGGTTATGTCACATGCTTTACCTATAAAGCTTGTTTGGAGACTAAAAGCTAAGAAGACACTAACTACAATCCTGAAACAAAACACAGAACTATGTAGCACTTTAAAGACTAACAAGATGGTTTATAGTTCTGTCTTTTGTTTCAGCTAGACCAGACTAACACGGCTGCATATCTCTATCACTATTCTATAATCCTGAAAGTACTGACACCAGCGTGGTGGTAATCTTTAAATAGCACTGAATGGCTAGAGATCCAGCTCAGTGAAAATCTTGACTGACTTATTTAAAAAAAAAAGGGGGGGTGCCCTGTGTCCTCCACTTGTGTTTCCATTGGCTTGACTCTGGGACTTGTACTGCTCGGGGGCCGACATTTTCTGCTGTAATTCTGGCCTGGCTTCATTTAGATCCCTAATAAAGACGAAATAGCAGGAAAGGATACCAGAGCTGAACAGAAAGAAGGGGATGCCAAAGGAAACAGAGGGCATGGGAGATTGTTTTTTTTTTTTTTTTTTTTTTTTTTAAAGGAATCTAGGAACAGACTCCTGGCCAACAGACTGGATTGTGTCTCCTTAGCTTCAAATTGTCACAGACTCTCTGGAATCTTTCCTGGGTATAGCAAAATGAATTCTCAATCCTTGCTTGAGACCAATTATAATAATTTGCCATAAGATGCTGTGAAGTGGAAATTTTTGTTTAAAAAACCCCAACCTGTTAATTTTACCTCAATGCAAAGACTCAGATGGGCAAAAAAATCACTATTTGAAAATGAGGTGTTCAAATTAATTAGGGGGAAATAATTCAACTTCAGACAGCATAGTGCAAATGCTCAGAAATAAAGAGCATTGCTTATGGAATTTTTTTTCCAAAAAAGTACATTTTAAATAATTATCCACAGTGTTGCTGCATCTAGTGCTATACACATTATACCACTTCATAACGTGTAATGTTTGTAAAACTGGGAAACGCAGCTCATGGTACAAAGCGGGGGTGGCCAAATTTTACTGATCCTCCATGCCAAATACAAGCATCTTCAGAAGTTTGAGAGTCAAGGCTTCACCTGTCTGGTAGGTGAGAATGGGGAAGCAGAAGATGTGTGGAGCTCCTATAGCTACATTTTAACTGTAAAAGAGCTGCATACGGCTCAAGCCATGCTTTGGCTGTCCCGGGGACAGAACAATTCTCATCAGCCAACACATGAACCCAGCACGTTACTGTAGACTACGTGGCTGGATGGATAGAAGGATTTCAACAGATTTACAAAATACAAATCCTTCTATCCATGCAGCCACGTAGTCTGCAGTTAGTTAAAGTGCTGTCTGGTTACATTGTTAAGCGTCTTCATATAGGATAACAGCCTACTCTGTGGTTTTTTTTCTTTAGCCAAAAGATGGCTACTTTGGAAATAGTAAAGAATTGTATGGGCATTCTGATTGTAGTCTTCCCCCTGATATATCAGCAGAGCTGACTAATTTCTTGTTCCTGAATATTTTGAAAATCTCTCTCTTCTCTTGCACCTCAGGGGGCTATTACTTGACAAGCGCATATGGAGCACTTTCTTTGATCAAGAATTTCCAGGAAGAGCAAGCAGCCCGACTGCTGAGTTCGGAAGCCAGAGATACTCTTCGGCAGTGGCATAAGAGGAGGACAACGAACAGAACAATTCCTTCAGTTGATGATTTTCAGGTACTGTATATGGTTTGTGAGAAATAAAGGGCCAGATTCTTCATTGTGGCTATGATCTGTTTGGTGCAACAGCTAGTTTGGCCATGAGGAAAACGATTCTTGTCCACCTCTGCCTTGGCATGGCACAGTTTAAAGCAGCTTGGAGGTCGCTCTAACCTCCAGCAGCTGGCAGTCACCCTTTAGATTGCCACCTCTGTCATTCTCCACCATATAAGGGAGCAGCATAGGGAGTCTGTTACACCCAAAAGCTATATTCCTGCTGCAGGCAAGCTCATACTTGGAGAATCCCCAACTAGAGAGACAAGATTCGTTTTCACTCCAGAACCTGACCCAGAATGTCTCTGTTTCTTTGACAGTTCTTGCATCGTACAATAGAGTTGAATTACAGTGGCCTGGAGAAAACATTTACTGAAGAAATTTAATTTTCTCCTCTTATTGTACAAGTATAAAGGCTCAAAAATGTGCTAACCTGATGTACCTTCATTTGGTTTTACTTCTCTGTTTGCTTCCTTGATATACACCAACCAGAGGTGCATACTCCAGCTCATGTAGTTTAGCGTAGCTCTGTTGAAGACAATGTAACCAATCCAATTTACAGAAGCTGAGGATCTGGATCACTGTATATTTGAGAAGCCTAAACAATTAGCTGAATTCTGAACCTTAGCTATTTAGCAGTCTTTCTGCCTTTTCTTGCTACTCTTGAAGTGTAGGGCTTCCTCTAAAAACGTACTGATGTTAACGTTAGCATTGTGTCACTCCTTTAGAGTAGAACTGAGAGTCCTTCACAGAAATTGAGACATACCCAAGCACCGTCTAGACCAGTGGTTCCCAAACTTTTCGGCATCATTCCTCCTTTTTGATTTGTGAGAAACCCTCACTTTCCCCTGCCCCCCAAAATAGCAGCAAAACTTATTGAGCAAAGAGGGGAAAAAAGGGGGGAGAGGGAAGGAACTGACCAGGGCCGAATTACAGTCGTGGTCCCTTTAATTCTCAGGACCAGTGTAAAAAAGAAAAAAAAAAGTGACAGTATTCCAGGGGAAAAGTTGTTGACCAAAAATTAAAAAAGATTGCCCTTTTAAGAGCAGAGCAGTAGGTATTTCCCTTTTAATGTGGCCATTTCGAGGTTTGCCCAGGACACTCCATCCTCCCTCTGCCCCAGCCAGGCAGAGCTGCATGTGTTCCTGCAGACGCCCAAGCCAGAAAAAACAGAAAATACCACACATTAGTATTTTCTGAATATTTTTACCAGACAGACTGGGCTCTTTCATGGTTACCTGACAGATTTGCCCCAGATCCCTAAAGGGCCCCTCAGGGATTGAACTCACAACTGTGGGTTTAGCAGGCTAATGCTCAAACTTCTGAGCTACCCCTCCTCCCTTACTTGTTCTACTCTTCCTTTTGGGGCACTGGGCATTGGCCACTGTTGGCAGACAGGATATTGGGCTAGATGGACCTTTTGGTCTGACCCAATATGGCCATTCTTATGACCCAGTATGGCCATTCTTATGTTGAAAAACTGGAGAAATTAAAACTGCTTTACTTTTTCCTATTTATGCTATTTACTTTTTGCATTTACTCAGATTAAATAGAAGCAAAATTACTCTATTTTCATTATCCACAGTCCTGTTCATACTCATCTCATGCGCTATCATAAGGCTGAAAGATTTGGGCTACAAACGCTGCAGGGGCATATTTAATTATTAAGAAAAACTGTTTCCATTGGAATTTTTACAAATTATACAGATGTTACGGTTGTCTTAGCTTTCAATAGCTTGCATTTACAAATATAAATGCACAACTCCCATGCAAGTTGGATTCTTTAATGACTCATTTCATTTAGTTGCACACAAACACGAGTCCCAGCTGCAGTTCTCACTCAGTACTAACCTCCTCTTCTTCCACAATACTATGCTCTTCCCATTTTTCCTTTCTGACTTTTCCTTTCCTTCAATTCCACTCCCAGATGCTTTTTCTATAAAATATCTCTGTTGCACTTATTTTTTTTCTTGTGTTAAAAATATGGCTGTTATTTCTCAGTTTCTGTATTTTACTTTTCTAATGCTTATTGGAAAACGGAAAGGCAATATTATTTCTTCTTATGTTCTAGTACTTTATTTATCATGTATATGTAGTCACTGGGGGAGAGGGTATCACTTGGCAGAGAGTAATAATATATGGAGATATACCTATCTCATAGAACTGGAAGGGACCTTGAGAGGTCGAGTCCAGTCCTCTGCCCTCATGCGAGAAGGATCTCATTCCTGCCTTGAAATTATATTGACACATACAAATGTTGTACAATAGATTGTCTTCACATACCCTCTTTCTGTGCCTCTTTAGGAAAAGCAAAAATGTTACTTATTTTAATATATGCAGAGAGTTCAGTTTTCATCTTATTAAGTAAATACTGATTCTTTTCTAAAGCTTCTTTTCTGCAATCTAGCACAAAAGCAGCATTTTTGGACAGAGTGCCCAGAGGGTGCCTATTACTTCCTATCCTTCTAAATCACGTGTTCATCAGCAAGGCACCACATGGAATCCCATTAAAGTCAGTGGGGCCCTGCATGGGTGACAGTCTTTCTGGTCAGTCTGATTGCAGAATTAGAGCCTAAAGCATTAAAAGCAAGGTTGAATTAAAGCATTAAAAGCAAGTTTGCGGATGATACTAAGCTAGGGGGAGAGGTAGATACGCTGGAGGGCAGAGATAGGGTCCAGAGTGACTTAGACAAATTGGAGGATTGGGCCGCAAGAAATCTGATGAGGTTCAACAAGGACAAATGTAGAGTCCTGCATTTGGGACGGAAGAATCCCAAGCATAGTTACAAGCTGGGGACCAACCAGTTAAGTAGTAGTTCTGCAGAAAAGGACCTGGGGGTTACAGTGGATGAGAAGCTGGATATGAGTCAACAGTGTGCCCTTGTAGCCAAGAAGGCTAATGGCATATTAGGTTGCATTAAGAGGAGCATTGCCAGCAGATCCAGAGATGTCATTATTCCCCTTTGTTCGGCGTTGGTAAGGCCACATCTGGAGTATTGTGTCCAGTTCTGGGCCCCGCACTACAAAAAAAGATGCGGACGCATTGGAGAGGGTCCAGCGGAGGGCAACCAAAATGATTAGGGGGCTGGAGCTTATGACTTATGAGGAGAGGCTGAGGGAGTTGGGTCTGTTTAGTCTGCAGAAGCGAAGAGTGAGGGGGATTTGATAGCAGCCTTCAACTTCCTGAAGGGAGGTTCCAAAGAGGATGGAGAAAGGCTGTTCACAGTAGTGACAGATGGCAGAACAAGGAGCAATGGTGGGAGAGGTCCAGGTTGGATATTAGGAAAAACTATTTCACTAGGAGGGTGGTGAAGCACTGGAATGGGTTACCTAGGGAAGTAGTGGAGTCTCCATCCCTAGAGGTGTTTATGTCTCGTCTTGACAAAGCTCTGGCCGGGTTGATTTAGATGGGATTGGTCCTGCCTAGAGAAGGGGGCTGGACTTGATGACCTTCTGAGATCTCTTCCAGTTCTATGATTCTATGATAAGGGGATGGGTTGATGAGAGAATATGATCTTGGTAACTAATTGACCATTCATTTTCAGTGGGAAATATGTCAATGGAGGGATGATGGGAGTTACTATAGAGAATTTCTGGGTGTCTGGCTGGTGAGTCTTGCCCACATGCTCAGGGTTTAGCTGATCGCCATATTTGGGGTCGGGAAGGAATTTTCCTCCAGGGTAGATTGGCAGAGACCGTGGAGGTTTTTCGCCTTCCTCTGTAGCATGGGGCGCAGATCACAGCTGGAGGACTCTCTGCATCTTGGGACCTTCAAAGTATTTGAAAGCTTCAATATCGGAGATATAGGTGAGAGGATTATTCTAAGAGGGGTGGGTGAGATTCTGTGGCCTGCACTATGCAGGGGGTCAGACTAGATGATCATAATGGTCCCTTTTGACCTTAAAGTCTATGAATGAATCTATGAAAGCTTGTTTATAGTTTTTTACCTGGAGCTGTACATTGCCACTGTCCCGTCCCCTTTTCCACCCCGCCAATGATAAGTTTCTTACAGGAAGCTTGAAAATGTAGTGTGATACTTCTGGTGTGGTGTGCGGCTTTGTGTGTGTGACTTTTGATTTCTACTATCTGTTTTCTCACTTTTTACAGAACTACCTTCGAGTTGCGTTTCAGGAGGTTAACAGTGGCTGTACAGGAAAGACCTTATTAGTAAAACCTTATATCACCACAGAAGACGTGTGTCAACTCTGTGCTGAAAAATTTAAAGTGGACAACCCCGAAGATTATAGCCTGTTTCTTTTTATTGACGATACCTGGCAGCAGCTCACAGAAGATACCTACCCTCAGAAGATTAAGGCAGAGCTGCATAGCCGTCCACAACCCCAGGTTTTTCACTTTGTCTACAAGCGCATTAACAGTGATCCCTATGGTGCCATTTTCCAGAACAATGATGACAACTCCACTTTATAGAACAGATGCTTGTTATTTGTGTTCCTTGATGGAAACATCTCGAGTGGCTGCCTTTTTTAGGAGGCAAACAGTCCTTAGACTATATGCCTAGTAAGAACATGAGCAGCAGCTTTTAGCACTGCCTGTAGAAAATATACATACAGTACTTACGGCCAATTGTGCGTTATATGCTACCACGGTATCTTAAGTGAGCAGCTGGTGCCGCTGAGTTTCTAGGAACACAGATTCTTCTAAACTATGTAACGCTATTGCCCTCTGCAGGCCCATTCCTGTAAGCATGCTGAGATTAAGTTTCTCATACTTATCCTTCAGCCAAATGTTGTTTTGATATAAACATATATGCTAGACATACCTTTTGGGTGGACTGGCTGGTACACTCTCAATTTCATCAGCATCAGTGTGACAAGACTGTCCGATGCAGGGCATCAGTTAACTTCCAATTACGTGGATGGTTGCATCCTTTTCTCTCAAACTATTTTTTTTTTTTTTTTTACAGAAAGGCTCCATGTTTTTATGTATTTCATAGAAATTTTTATAGCAGTTGCAGGTAAACTGTAAGGGTGGGTTTTTAAAATATTTTTTTAACTATAAAGTATTCTATAATTATGCATGTGACTTTTAACATTTAATATACAAAAATAAATCTCTTGCTGGTTTTAGAGTATTGCATTAAATGTCTATGGTTTTTCTCTTGTTACTGGAGGGTTTTATGCAGCTTTTGTTTTGAGATTTTTGTGTTTCTGTAAGCAGTTTGTTGACACTGGTCACTTAGATGCCTTTTATATGAACTGGATGTGCTATTATCGAGACTATTGTTTATATACAGCAGTTTTAGACAGATACAAGAGTATGGAAGGGGGACATGAAATAAATGAATGTAGAGAAGAGGTAGAGAATGTAGAGAAACTAATTTAGGAATCAAATGTGTTAGTCTGCTGGTTCAGGCTCCTTGCAAAAAAAAAAAAAAAAAAAAAGTGAAGGAGATTGATAAGGAACAATTGTATGTTTAAAGTACTGTAGATATGCTGATGGATAACTCTCCCAGATACTAGTTGTGTTAGCAAAGCATTAAAAGCACCAATAAAATGAATGAGAACACTAACCATTTTACATATGTTTGATGTTGCTAGTATCAATCTGTTTTCGACTGAAACAAAGATTGTTGTAGGTTTTAATGAATTTGAGATTTTTCTTTAGATGAGAGAAACTGTAAAGACACCTGAAAGTCAAAGCCTTAAACACAGAAAGATACAATGAAATCAAATTTGTATGTTCTTTAAAACCTGTTCAAAATACTGAATACTGTGGCTGAAATTCTGGCCCCCCCACTGAAGTCAATGATAATTTTACCATTGTCTTTAATGGGGTTAGGATTGCTCCCTAAATTCTTGTAGGAGTATAATTGAAGACAGGTGGTTACAAGAATATAGACTTTGGACATTTGTATGGCTGTGTATGCATAAGATCTGTACCTTTGTCATGTTGGTTTGCCACATATTAGAAACCCTTGGTACATGTTTGTGTTTTTATTTCATTTTGTAAATGATAAACAGTGAGTTTTGCACATAATACATTGTAATACTGTGTTATAACCAAAGGTGTTGTGTGATTATTTTGAAGACAGTCAGTCCATGTGTTGAACTTTGATACAAATCTCAGCATGTAACCCAGTCTACGTGGTTTGCTGAAGGAGAAGGCTCAGGAAGTATTTGTTAGTCTATATATAGTTGTGAGGAGGAGCTGAATGATTTAATTAAAGGAAAGCAGTCTTTGATTTTTATTAAAATTAGGAAGAATTAAAACAAATATGCTGAATGAGTTGGATGGTACAAGAAGACAGCTGCAATAGGAAAGCGCTAAAGCTAGATGCCCGTCCCATTGTCTTCTTCCATAAACTGGAAGCAGATCTTATATATACAATTTCAGTGAACATTTTGTGAGGCTTTACCCCTGCACTGATTTTTTTAGGACCATGCATATTGAAGGTAACACCTGAAGTTCTTGGTACTACAAAATATAACCAGCCCACCGTTCTCCATGCTAGAATCATAGAAATGTAGGGCTGGAAGGGACTTTGAAAGGTCATCTAGTCCATCCTCCTGGCTGAGGCTGTGTGACTTGCTTTAAAAAAAAAAAAAAAAAGAGTGAAAGAGGCTGCTAACTTTATTGCTCAACATTTCTTGCTAAATCAGGAGTGACACTGGCTCCGCAGGAAGTGCTACCCTTTTTATTTAGCTGACAGCTATCTGGAAGGGAGGAAAAATTGTTGAGTAACTCTAGAACTTCAAATGTGAAATGCAGGAAGACAAAACAGGAGCTCGGGAGGGGATGACACATGCACAAGCCACCCCGCAATGGTTCTTCTGTACACTTGCGCAATTGCTCCCTTTGAATATTAGAACACAATGTTTAACTAATTTTCTTCACTGGGCAAACTTTTCTCACTTCTCATAATGCCAGGAAACAGATGACAGTAAAGCTTTGGAAAGGATATACAATAGTAAAAATAAATTAATCACTTCTTGTGGGAGGAACAAGAGAGCATGATATGAAATAGAGACACCAGGGAAAAGATTTGAAACCAAGTATTATTTGGAAGTTATATAACTTTTTTTCAGTGCACAATCCCTATTTTTCTTTGAGCTGAAGTGACCTAGGAGTGAATAAAGCCATGGAAAACAGCTTTATATTCATGTCAATGTAATGCAATTGCAAAAAAAGGCTAATATTCTGGGGTGTATTAACAAGTGTGTCATATGTGAGATAACTGTCCTGTTTTACTTCAAGGGTGATGAGACATCAGTTGGAGTACCCTGTAAATTTCTGGGCACCACACTTCAGGAAAGATGAGAAGAAATTGCAGAGTAGCCAGAGAACAAAAAATTTGATAAAAGGTTCAGAAAATCTGACCCATGGGGAAAGGTTTTTTTAAAAGTAAAAAGCTGCTGGGGCATGTTTAGGCCAGAGGAAAAAAAAGCTGGGGGGGGGGAAAGGGGGAGCTAACAGTCTTCAAATACCTTAGGAGCTGTGATCAGTTGTTCTCTACCACCAAAAACAATTGGCTTAAGTTGCAGCAAGAGGCTGTGTCTAGACTGGCAAGTTTCTCCACAAAAGCAACTGCTTTTGCGGAAAAACTTGCCAGCTGTCTACACTGGTAGCTTGAATTTCCGCAAGAATACTCACGATCTTATGCAAGATTGTCAGTGTTCTTGCGGAAATGCTATGCTGCTCCCATTCGGGCAAAAGCCCTTTTGTGCAAAAGCATTTGCACAAGAGGGCCACTGTAGACAACGCAGTATTGTTTTGCACAAAAAAGCCCCGATGGCGAAAATGGTGATTGGGGCTTTCTTGCGCAAAACCGCGTCTAGATTGGCACGGACGCTTTTCCGCAAAGAGTGCTTTTGCGGAAAAGCGTCCGTGCCAATCTAGACGTTCTTTTCCGCAAATGCTTTTAAGGGGAAAAACGTTTCCGTTAAAAGCCTTTGCGGAAAATCATGCCAGTCTCGACGTAGCTAGAGCGTGTGACGTTAGACATTAGGAAAACCTTTCTACCTATAAGGGTAGTTAAACTGTGGAATGGGCTTCCAAAGCAGTTTAGCAAGGGGTCAGCACGTCTTCAACGGTGGCACCCCGACGTGTGTTGCAACCCTCTTTTACGGGGGCAGCAGGGCGGGCTTAGGGCCCGTGACGGACGGCAAAGGCCCCAGCCCCACTACGCGGAGTTGGAGTCTTTGGGCTTTAGTTTTGCCCAAGTCCCAGAGGCTGGTGCCCCCTGCCGGAGCTGCAGCCCCCCAGCCTGGCTCCCGGGCGGGGTCATGTCATCGAGCATCCCTGCTCTGGGTTCACTGGGCCCTGCATCCAGCCTGCAGTGGTGCCTCCTTCCCGCCCTCGCTGCAGGGGGCGGGGCTGATGGGACTCTCAGATGGGGGGCGGGGTTTCCACTCCCCAGAGCTGCCTTGAAGCCGGGAAGAACCCAGCAGCAGGCAAAGCCCCGCCCCCGGTCACGCTTGTGGCGGCTTCTGGCCTTTTAATGCGGGGGGGAGGGGGCGTGTCTCTGGTGAACCCGCTACCCGCCCTGCTCTGGGGGGGCGGGGGCGGGGCGCTAGGGGCTCGCGCACGGGGCGCTGACGGTTGGAAGGCGGGCCCGTTGGTCTGTCGGCCAATAGGGCTCAGGCTTGTCCGCGAGCCGCCTTCCCGCCGTGTCGCCTAGCAACTCCTCAGGACGGAAGTGATCCCGCTCGGAAGCAGCCGTTCCGGGTCAGCCCTTGGTGGTGGGGGAGCAGATTTTCAGCGGGAGGGGGAAACCATGACGTCGCTCCGGGCGTTCACCTGCGACGACCTCTTCCGTTTCAACAACATGTGAGCGGCTCCCGGCCCCGCGCGCGCGCGGGCCGCTGGGGGGGAGGGGGGAGGGAGAAGCGGGGCCGCGGGACCCCTCCGCGCGTTCCCGGCCGAGCCAATTGTTCTCCTCGAAGCCCTGAGCTGGGGTCCGGGCCGTCGGCTGATTCGTGGGCTCAGGGTCCTCGCGCGTGACGCGCGCTCCTCGCGCCTGAAGCGGGGAGCGCGCGACTCTCCGTGCGGCCTCGGTGCTTTTCAAGGGCCAGGCGCCCGCCTTCGCCCAGGTGTTCGGACCGTCCTCCTCAGGCCCGGCGGAATCCTGCGTGGAGAACCCCCCCCCCCCCCGCAGGGCGCTGCCCACAGCACAGCAGCCCCCCCCCCCCCCCCGGACTCCTGCCCGGGAATCGCCCCCCCAATTCGAATGTAAAGGATTGGACAGAGACTGATACTGGGAATCCTGTCACCCCCTTTCCTTAATCGACTGGGCACCATCCCCACCATCCTGAGATGGGGTGACCAGGGCTGAAGTCAAACCGGCCCGGCAGACTTTCATGCGAGCAGAGCAAAGAATTGTTCTGTTTCAAGAGGGGATCGATAAAAAGGGGGCAGAACAGAAGTATAATAAATACAATAGAAGTATGATAATATAAAACAAAAATTGTATGAGATGGTAAACTGAAAACCAACCAATGCATTTTTCTCCAAATGCGTTTTTCTGCAATCCATAATTGACCTATGGGACCCTTTTCTACAAGGCTAATGAGAAGTTTTGATGCAGAACAGAGAGTGAGCCACTAAAATATCCCTTTATGAGCTGGTTCTAGGAGTAATGCTTGTAGGCACCGCTAGAACAAATAACTTATCTTTTGATTTTGTCTTTTAAAAAAAAAAAAAGCAGTCCACAGAGGAAGGTGATCACATGTCCAGATTTAGTTTGAAGACTGGTACTGTAACTGTCCCCTCACCAGCTAAGGGCTTTGGGGAAAATAACGAAAAGCAAAGAGAAAATAATACAGTATGAAAACTATAATATGTTGGAAAGTAATGGTCCCCATCTCCTTCAACAGGCTTTTAAAATTTGGATAACAAAAATAAAGATTAAGGCCAAAATCCTAATATTGAATCAGTGTGAGAGTATAATGCTCCACGTGAACAAGAGTCTTCTGAAACTGAATGCAACTCTTTGCCGACATAAGGGTGCTTGGATCAGGATGCAAGATCAGGGTTGTGGGATATTGTGGTATTATCCGATGGTAAATTTTGAATTTTTGACATTGGAACTGGATGCTCAAGCTATGTCTGTACTGTGGTTGGAGATGTGGTTACAACTCGTGGGCATACCAGTGTGACATTAATCTAGTTAGCATGACTAAAAATAGCAGTGAAGACATGGCAGCAAAGACTCTGGCGTGGGCTAGGAATGCCAATACGTACCCATGTTCCTGGGAGGGTTTGCGTAGCCTAAGTTGCCACATCTTGACTGTTGTTTTTATCCTACTACCTAGGTTAAAGCTAGTGGATGTGCTTATATGAGCTTGAAGTCACACGTGTGACAGCAACATAAAATAGTCTGAATTGTTCTAGCAATGTTGTTTTCACACTTAGGTGAACTCATTCAGTACTGCAACCTGTCACTAGTGATAGATTCTCTTTTTGTGGGGGAGGGGAGGTTTTGTTCGGAAGTAAAATCTAATCAGATTAATATTCATATAGAAATATATTTTGTAAACCTTTTAAAAGTTTAATCTGTTCTTATTTTTACAGTAATTTGGATCCACTTACAGAGACTGTATCCTTACAAAACTTTTCATTGTACTATACATACGGTGTTGATACCAGCAGCTTTGGTTCTTCCCATTATTGTAATTCTTATTACTACACACATCTAATATATCCTAAACCATAATATGGTCTTTACTAAGTTTATCAAAATTGTGTGAATTAACTATAAATTACAATAATTTGCACAGGTTCCTCAGGGCCTTACATTTCCCTGAAAGCCACTCTAACCTGTAATTTCTGCTATCATAATATTTAAAACATTTTGTTTTATGATGCTCTCCCATAGACTATTTTCTGGCTAATCCCTACTCTTCTTTTAAAATCCTGGGGGGACAGTCAAATTTAGGAATCTACTTTATCTGAGTAGAAGGCTGTCCATCCAGTATATGGATAAAAGGAAGGCATAAATGACTCGCAACAGATGGTACATATGGTTAGTGCATGTTGTTGCAGTGCTATTCTGTGGCAAGCCATGTTCAGTCCATCACTGTGTACAGAAGACAGTAGTATTGTCCATTAGCTGTATACTTCTTAACAGGAACGCTGCAGTATGGGATACCCTTTTACCTACAGTATCTGGCTCACTGGCCAGAGTATTTTATTGTTGCAGAAGCACCGGGTGGAGAGCTGATGGGTTACAGTAAGTGGAATATTGCACGCTTGGTGTAACGAAGCTTCTCATTTTTAACCAGTTATTACCAACACCACCTCACCGATGTTGAAGGGCATTTCATAAATAGTGCGGTTGTGTTTTGCGGTGGTGGTCCTTGTGTGGCGATGGAGCTGGACTAATGGTGAGCTTCAGCGAGACACATGCCTAATGTTACATTTGTGTACATCTTTGCAATATCACAGCCTTTGTCGCTGCACTGGACCTTGGTCACCATTCTTCTGCTCACATGTGAGGTGAAATGTTATTTTTTTTGACACTCATGCCACTAACAGGACATAGTCAACTGGATTTAACTAATTTCAGCACATTCACGGTAGAACTCCTTAAAATTTCCTTTTTTTGTTGTTAGTTCCTTAAAATAGTTTTTCTGCTCCCCTACTCCATTTATAAAGTGCTTATGAGTGGCTCTGAGAGCAACATTTTATAACATACTCAGGCTTGCCTGTTCTCCTCTCCCCTTTTGTTATACACATGCTCACCTGCTGCTTATTCACTTTATTCAGTCCCTTACATAACAGTGAGTGAGTGGTGTCGCTGTGGCAGGGCATGAGACAGCAAGCACAAATGACGGTTTGTAAAGCAAAGCTGGTCAGGCACAAAGTGCTGCCAATAACGTTAAGTAAAGACACTGAAAAAACCAGACAAATATTTTTCTCCAGTGACCCCATCTGTGCAGAATTCACTCTTCTAGGATCTAGGCTTTCTTTCCAAGTGTTAAAGGTTTTTGGCCCCTAACAGCAGCAATATTGGCCAGTGACATGACTGGCTGGTCCCCACTTCAGTTTCTCCAATCTCAGTTATAAAGCCCTGATCTTGCAAGGAACTCTACCCACGGACAATGTGCAGGAACAGGGCTTTGGTGATTAGGGTTATTAGTAACATCAGAATTACATAACCTTCAGATGTGGGGGGAATCACATTTCCAAGTTGGCTGCCCCCTATAGTTTCCACTGTGAGGTTTGTGCAGGTAACTACAGGGAGTCCTGGTTAAGGGAGGTACAACCTGTATCTTAACCAGGACTCCCTGGCCTGGCGTGCTGGACCACAGAACCCAGGAAGAGGGAGATCTGGAAGCAGGGCAGGAGCGCCGCCGTAAGGGGCATTGGCAACTCAGCTGGGAGGAGGATGGATGGCATGGTGGGGCGTTCTGGCCCCAGCAACCAGAGAGCCCTAGCCTGGCCCCGACCGTGGACCTCTGGCCATGGCCAGGGAGCTCCAACCCCAGAAGCAGCCAAGGAGCTCTGGCCCCATCCCTCCGCCTGCAGAGCCAGGAGGCTGCAGAGCTCTGGCTGTGGTGTGCCTGCCCCTGGCAGTAGTGGGGCTGGCGAGAGCTGTAGGGGGCTGAGGCAGCGGTGGGGGAAGTCTGGAGCCCTGATCCGGTGGCAGCACAGCCACAAGGAGAGGGACCTTTCCTGGTCTGGCAAATCCCCTTGTTCGAGACCAGTCAAGTCCCGAGGGTGCCGGACCAGCAAGGTCCAACCAGTATCAAATTATTTCATTCTGTCATTCTGAAAGGATTTCAAATGTAAACCCCACTGCCTCAGCATTTATAGAATCACAAAAATGATTGGCTTTAGAAAGCAGTTTCAGCGATGTCAGTGGATTTCCTTTGCAATGCTGTCCTGCTGGCGATGGCGCACATGAATTCCAGTATGCTGGCTTGTTAAATGCTCCTTCTGTTTGCAGTCATGGGGAAAGCTGAAGGCTCCGTGGCCCGGGAGGAGTGGCACGGGCATGTCACGGCTCTCTCTGTTGCCCCTGAGTTCCGCCGACTGGGTTTGGCTGCTAAGTTGATGGAATTACTGGAGGAAATTTCAGAGAGGTGAGCACCATCTACAAATTCTAAGTAACTTTTTCTTGTGAAAAAACAGATCTTGTTGGCCCACTTAATCTGTGGTGTTCTAATTCCTTGTGGTTACAGAGAGCAAAGTTTAAATGGAAGCTGACAACTTTAAGGTGTTCCTTAGCTGTTGTGAAGGCCTGTTTGTGGGAATGAGGGGGAAGGGAGCAGGTGCACCGTGTAAAAATTGCCTGTTCTTGGGTAGAGAGAAGATTCCCTTCGGAAAGAGCCAACACTGTTTCCTGCAGTGCCCACAATTCTGCATGCACTGTGCAGGCAGGTTAGGAACTGTCCCTGCCTCAAAGAGATGACAGTATGAGAAGAGAAACAGATTAACCTTGTGATACTGCTGAGTTTAGTGCTCAGTGTGTGTGCGTGCGTGTGTGCGTGTGTTCCTAAGCTGACGTGATCTGAAAATATTGGTTTTTTTTTTATAAGTAGATGTGGTGTGATTTTCATTTAAAATCTACAAAATGATCAGGACACAGCTTAGCAGTAGATCATATAAACTGTATAAAATAGGATAAATGTGCATAATGCAAGGGAAAAGGGCTGCAATTTTTTGCAGCGCTGTGGGCAGCAACAGAGATACAGAAAATGGTAACATTTGACTCAGGGTTATTTCTAGACCCTTTTTGTCTGAGAAATGAAGCTAGCAGGGAAAGTTATTTATGTGGGTCTTCAAATTGATGGGTAAAAACATCTGCTCCCTTTCTTCTGTAGTGCAAAACGTATCAAATAACTCACTCAATCTATGGCTACACTGCCATTTTTTTCAGGAAGAAGATATGCAAATCACACTTGCATTTGCATATCTTCTTCTGTTTCATTTTGCAGAAGAGGTTTTGCTGCTATTTGGCCTTGTGTACAGGGCCAGACGCTGGAAAAAAAAAAAACCTCTTGCAAGACCCCTTATTCCTCATAAATCGAGATTTATAGGGTCTTGCAAAAGGGTCAAATGTCAGAAAAAAACCCTCTATCTACACACAGGGCCAAATAGCAGCAAAACCTCTTCCGCAAAAATAATTGGAAGAAGATATGCAAATGCAGCGCAATTTGCATATCTCCCAGAAAAAAAATCAGTGTATCCATAACCCTAGTGTTTCTTTGTACACAACTCCACTCTGTAGAGTTGTGTATTGTGTGAAATCCTGAGATTGTTCCTGTGGCTAGATTCCTCAGTTGTACCCCAGAAAAATACATCTGCCTATGTAGTATAAATAACAAAACATATACACTTTATCATTACTGAATCGGATGTGTGGTGTGCAGGATTTTGGAAGAATTATTTCTCTTCTCTCTGATTATCGGCAGCAGATTCATGTTATGAAATGTAATCTTTTGCTCTTTTTCTTCGTGTTTTTTCCTTTACATAGAAAGGGTGGATTTTTTGTGGATCTCTTTGTAAGAGTGTCGAATCAGGTTGCAGTAAATATGTACAAGCAACTGGGATACAGTGTCTACAGGACAGTACTTGAGTACTACTCAGCTAGCAATGGGGAGCCTGACGAAGATGCTTATGGTAAGTATTTTGCTCTGTTGGAGCCAATCACCACCTGTGTGTGAAGTGGAAAGCTCCAATGTTTTTGTTTTCTTAGTCTGATTTTCAAAAAAGTCAAACTTGGACAATTGCTTATCAAGTACACAAATCTATACCTTTGGACAGTCCCTTTAAAGAACAAATTTGACTTGAAATTACACTTCAGTTATATAATTTGATTTTTTTTCAATATGTATATACTTTGTGGTATTTGTATCAACACAAAAATTTGGTTTTGAATTACCTTATTAATTGATACTTGCTTATTTATTCTGATAGTTAAAACAAGTTATTTGGCTATTATACAAATACAAGAAATGCCTTCAGTAACTATGGATGAAATGCAGTTGCTGTTCTAATCTCACTTTTCATATGCACAGAACTTTATCTTGCAGATTCATTTCGGGCTGAAATTGACTCTTTGTCTCATCCCAAAAGTGCATTTATTTTATAAACAGCAACAAAATTGGTTGTCAGTTGAGTATTATTGCTGAGGGTTGAAAAATCCATTCACTAATGACAAGTAGCATGCTTTCCCGGGTTAGGGAGGAGTCCTCCGTCTTCAATTTCTGCAGGAACATGAGCTTGTTGTGAAATAACCTTCCTAATGTAAATGAAAACAGTGCGCCCTTCCTGAATCTATAAACGGGTGCTCTCTGAGGACTGCTGATGCCACTCACATAACTTTTTCCAAGCAGCTGAAAAGGGACATTAACATGATCTTTGGTGGCTTTTTTTTTTTTTTTTTTTTTTTGCTGTTACTATGCAGAAGCCTGTGGACAGCTGCTGAAGCTGAGGAGCACTTGTGTTAATTTCCCTCTGTTGCTGTTTGCAAAAGCTGTGATCAAGCACCAAGTTTAGGGACTAGGAATTCACAGGGGAAGAGGACCCAAAAGAAGTTAGGACAAGAGCATGCCTAAGACTCCCGACTTCCAGAGAAATTTCAAACACCTACTACCAGAGTCTTATTTGAAAGCTCTGAACCTGGGAAGTACCGCCCGCCTACCTAGGAATGGAGAGGGCCGAGCATCTTACAGCAGGTTGAACCTCCCAAATTTGGGACACTCTGGTCCAGCAAGGCCACACGTGTTGCTGGATTAGAGAGCCATGGGAGAGCAGGGTCTGCGGAGTCCTGGCTCGGCCAGCAGTGGTTAGGCAAGGGAGCCCCAGCATCAGCCGGTGCCAGTGGGGTCAGGTGGCTGGAGTGGCCCCACCCAGAGAACCCCCTGGGTGCAGCAGGGCCACACAGTGTCTTGGGAGCCTTGGCCAGGGAACCCTGGTGGTGGGGCCAGGCGGCATCCAGGAGTCCCAGGCCCAGCAGGGGAATCCCCAGTGGCAACCCTGGCTGCAAAACCCCAGGAACCTCCCAGTGGCAGCCTTGGCCGGGAACCCCTGGGGTGCAGCGGAGCCAGGCCACAGCAGTGGGGCATGCAGCAGGTGGGTGTTCTCAGGGCCGGGAATCCCTGAGGAAACCCTGGAGGAAATGGAGCTGGCAGTGGCTGGGCAGCCCTGGCTGGGGAATTCCTGGTGGTGGCCAGGGAGCCTCGGCCGGGCCAGAGTCAGCAGGCAGCGGCAATGCAGGGGGAACCCCAGCCTTGAGAGCCTCAGGGAGAGGAGCTGCAGCAGCAGGGCAGCCAGCAGTGGAGCATTGACCTCCCCTGGTCTGGCAAACTCCCTGGTCCAGGAGGGCTCAGGTCCCAAAGGTGCTGAACTAGGAAGGTCCAACCTGTAGTTCTTTTGAAGGGGCCAAGCCTGCCATAGATATTTTGTCTGGCCTTTGGGCAACAGATTCTGGTAGCCCTTTGGAGCCTTGGTTTTCTCAGACACTGATCTCAAATCTGTGAATATTGAAAGTCAGGCAACAATAAGCTATGTGTGCCTTGGAAGTTTTCTATTTGAATGCATCTGTTGGTGACTTAATTCTGCTGGTGATACCTATCAGTTCCTCAGGCAGTAAAGCCCTGGATATTCTTTTATATTAAAAAAACAAACACACTGATGCATCATTATATGTGAGATGTCAAGCACTCATCATTTGAGTTTTATTATATTTGTGCCCAGAAGGTTTTATCTGCTCATATTGTATGTGTTCTGCTTGGTTGCATTTAAATATAAGTAATTATTTTATTAATGTATATCCTAAAATACATAGAATGTGGCAGGTCATTCTTGGAGCAACCTTACATCAAGTGCCTGCAATTTGACTTTATTGCATGAAAGCTACCATTTTTGCACTTAATTGTATTTTATTTGTTGCAGTCTTACAGTACTGGAATGTCTCATAAAAGATAAGCTTATTTTATTATAACCTGCAAGAACATGAACTTAATAGAGGCTTGTTTAATGTTGTCCATCTAGTATTAGTAACATTTGTGTTTGTCAACAGATATGAGGAAAGCACTTTCCAGAGATACAGAGAAGAAATCAATTATACCATTACCTCATCCTGTGAGACCAGAAGACATTGAATAACTTTAAGCTGTGGTTCTCAGGCAGTTTACCCAGAGTGTTTATGGACAACTTAAAATTTAGAGCACAGAGAGCATCAATTGTTTTTGAAGGTAACAAAAAATCTTGGATAGATGAGGAGGAAGGGACATGCCTAAAAAAGAAATGTAGGCTCAATGTTTTACTTTTTATGAAGTCCCAAAAACAACAGGAAGCTTACAGTTTCACTGTTTATATTTTGATTTCTTCATAAAAAGCAAACAAGTTTCAGCATTCCATCACTATTAAAACACAGTGTTGGAACATAACAATACTTCCTCCTCCTGGGCCTGAGAATCACAGCTGCAAACATTCTTGTTCATCCTTTGTATGAACAGTTGAATTCTAAGGGTAGACATGAAAAAGATGAAGTGTATAATAAAATACAAAATCAGTGCGATACTGGTTTCTGTAAAGTCATTCCATGGCTTTCTCTCTATTTATTTTGTCATGTTCACGTGTATTGTTGTAGCTTTTCCTAATTAGATTTCTCATGTAAAAATCCACTTTGGCAGAAAATGGGGTATTGCGCATCAGTTAATGATTAGACCAGTCCAGGTGTGTGTGTGTGTACTGTACAGCAGTAAATCAGCACTATTCTAAAACTTTTTGAAAAACGCATTTGCTCTTCACAGAAAATATAGTGGCTTGGCCTGTGAAAGTCCTGAAATCAGACAGGTGGCACCTTTGTTACCATAAAACAAAGAATAATCATGCAGTACCATACAGACTAACAAAAAACACAAAAGTTTATGATACCAACTACATCAGGGCTACTCAACTTTGGAAGCCCTGGGGGCCACAATGTTACTCTCAGCATATGCTGAGGGCCACAACTTAAGTGTGGTTGCATATTCATGCAAATAGCTTAAGACTACACAACACACAGGCCCCATTTAAGTCAGTTCTGCTGATATTAATAAAATGCAGTATTTACCCAGTTTCCACCCATATGACGGCACTTTCAATGAGCAATGACAGTCCAGGAATTTAACCACTAAAAAGCGTATCAACAGAAGACCGTTATATTGACTACTTTTTTGTTTTGGCTCCCACCAGCGGGCTGCAAACAAACAGGCTGCATGTTGATAGCCCTCAGCTACATTTTTTGTTAGTCTCTAAGGTGTAAATCTTTAGGCTACCATCTAATTAGGTTATTTAAAATACTATCTTCAGTGCAGTGGCAGAGCTTATTTTAACAGTTTCTCCTTGCAGATTTTTAATTGATGGAAAGTTAAAAGGCAGAAGCTTTGTGCTGGTGGTGAGATTCATGAGTGCTCTAATGTTTTCAGGAATGCAGTCTTGATAAAGTTCTATGAAGTCTCCCTCTTGTGGTTGACAGGTCTGCGGTTCCATCAGAACACATTGTTTTGGATAGTCAGGGTTCGGTGTCATTCCTCAGGTAATTTTAGCTAGGTCCAAAGTCTTGAATGCCATAGGAAGCTAGTGGAGCGCTGAGCCAGGAGGTTTATAAGTGTGTATGGCAGCTTCTGTTGCTGAAGAGAGAAGCAGATGCATTCTTAGTCATATAAATCTTGCAAAAAGTTTTTGGTTGGTGTTTAAAGTGCTGCTGTGCTTTAGGAGTGACTTATTCTAAGATAAGAATTTGAATGCTGTGCTTTGCTTTGTTTAGTGAGCAGTGGGAATAAGAACTGAGCAGAATACCTAATTCAGACTTCCTTCATGGGAGGATCCAAATAATGATTTGAATTTAGTTTGATCACTGAAATCAATAATTTTACTGCAATCTTGCCATCTTTAGTAAACCCACTTGAGCTGTCTTCCCACCTAGAAGTAAAGGGTCCTGAGATGTACAACTGGAAGTCTTTTCTGAGAACTAGGGAACAAATGAAGCACAGAAAGGTCAGTAGCTCCTCCTTTTTCCTCCGCTTGCCCCCTGCAAAAGTCACAATGCATATAGGTCACTTGGGATTAAACTAGTCAAGAAGTGACAGTCATTCGGATACTGCTTGTGTTAACTGTACAGTAGATCAAACTGTGTGGGAAGAGAACAGAACCAGCTGTGTAAATTATCTTGCAGCGCTCCAGTCAGTCTCACAGCCTCCTCATGCATATTGAAATCTTACATGCCAAGGTAGCGTAGTATAGACTTCGATCTACAAACATTCTTCAGATGTCCAGAGCTGTGTCCTCATTAAGGGAAAAGGTGAGGCTGAGTCGTTTTAAAAAGCCAAATTTTAGAGTCAAGTGTGACACCTGACATGAGCTGGCTTGACTAGCAATTTCCATCTTGAAGGCTTCAGAATGCTGCACAGAGGTAGGAAAGGTATCGCCCTTGTTTTACAGAGAAGTGAAGTGACTTGCCTGCAGGGCTACACAGCAACAGTTGGGAATAAAATCCAGCATTTGAGTCCTGGTCTAATATTTTCCTGAACCAGATATTTCAAGCTATTCTAACGACCTTGCAGCTGGATAGAGTGTTAAACTCAACTTGCCTGTTACAGTGGTGGTCAAGTGTTAATTTTTCGGTAAGTGAAACATGCAGACTGGCATGTAATGAAAGTATGTGAAGTCCCACTGTAGAAGTCTTAGAAAACCAATTAGATTGTGTGGTCTGTTTCCAGCTACTGTCATCAGAGACTGTTAGCTGAGCTTCATACTGATTTTTGTAAGAAAGGGATCACATACTTGGGGCTCTTCTAAAACAAGAGAACAGTATTAAAAAGTTACCGAAATACATTTATTCTGTCAATCGCGCTGTACAAAAATTGAATATAAAGGGGTGAGGAGGAGGAGCTACATGAAGTACTAGGATTCACTCTCATCAATGTCCTTGTCTGGATCCATCTCTTCAGCCTCATTTTCTTGTTGCTGTTTCTTCCAAAGTTTAGCCATAGCAAGCAGTTTGAGATTGGGCTGGTTGGCAGCATCTTCTGGAAAGATATAATCATAGTATTCCTCCCAGCCAGCATCGGACTAGAAAAAGAAAAGTATAAGTCCGAGGTTAGTTTTGGTCTGAACCCCACACTTGCTTTCACAGTGAGCTAAACATTAATGTAAGTTCCAGGAATACTCCTCTCTAACAAGCAAGCATGGTGCTAAGGAATCAGTGGGCCCTGGAGTCCACTGCCAGTCAATGTTGTCACTTCTCTTACATGTAATTAAAAGGGAGCGTGCATGCAGACGAGAGATCTGAATATACTTCCTTAGCTTTATTCTCAGGAATAACACCATGCATATAGTTCTACTAAATTAAATTCTGTATTATAATAATGTATTGTATCCAAACAACATGCCACCTACAATCATAGAAAGTTATTTTCCCAGCCTTTATTCTTACCCCATCTTCAGCCTGCAATTTTCTCCTCTTCTTGACTTTTTCTGGCATAAGTTTATCTACTCTCTCTTTATTGCTCTCTGTTCCAAATTCCTCTTCAAAGTTTCTCCAGGATTCCAAAAGCATAAGTCTCTCCTCCTTCTCTTCACAGTTTCGCATTGTTTTATTAGCCTCTTCATATACTTGTCTGCATTTTAACAAACTTTCCTCTTTTCCTGCAGAAAGTTCAAACTGAGCAAAACTGATCCATACCTAGGGGAAAAGCAGAGCAAAACCTAATTAAACTTCCATTGTGAAAATATAATTAAAATAAAAACCAGGGGGCTGTGGCCAAGCTGGAACTACCTGTGCAGTGCACAGGACTAAAACAACCAGCCAGATGAAACTCGTGTCTGAGTAATATTTAGTAGAGGACCCATTTTAGTACTAAAGAATATGTCGATACCTCTTTTAAACAGGTAAACAGTTTGAACAGGACTGAAGGTCTGTGTTGTAGAAATCTTGCCTTAAACCCCATTTTAGAGACCCCCCCCCCCCCCCCGCATCATTAGAGGTGGAAGACAAGCATCTTTCTTTATTCACTCTATATTTGGGGTCTCTGTTTTCTGCCATTTTTTGTAGCCTAACCATAACATACTGAATTAACACTCCCGATTCACCTTTTGTAAGCCACTTAGCCAGCTGGTGGCAATTACATTTGGTCATAATAAACCTGGCTGATTTTAGTCAAATCATAGATCTAAATCACATTGCTAAGTCTGGTTGTTTGTCATAGCAGCTGCCATTTTTGTAGTTAAAGAGGCCTGGCTGCTCAGAAGAATAGACATGCTCTGCAGAACAGATTTAGGGTTGTTGTTTTTTTTAATTAATTTTATAGCCATTATAAAATTATGGTGATTTTCCAAAAGTGGGAAGCTCAGGAAATCTGGGGTAAGAAGCAGTGTTGTCTCCATAAATCCTAATAACCCAGAACCTCTGCAGAGTGATCCTTTTCTGATATGTAGATGGCCTTATGGATCTCTTCGCTCTATATGTCTTTGAACAGTGACTAACTTTTTCCCTTTACTTGTGTCCTGAGTCACGAAGGTCCCCACAGAATAATGTTGATATTTAACTTTAAAATGCCATACCGCTGAAGTAGCGGAGAGAGACATTCCCCATAAGTAGCATTCTGACACTGGCATCTCAAACACATGATCATTTGTGAGAACACAATCATTACCTTGACATGCTGTGTCCGCTGTAGCAACCTGCGGTATAGGTTTCTTGTTTTCTCATACTCTTCTTGCTCAATTTCAAAGTCAATGTAGGATTTCCAGAGAACCTGAGAGAGAATGGGTCAATCTAAGTTCAAAACTCTTGACGTTTATGATTGTTCACTTCACAGTATAAGTCTTAAGAAATTATAGAGGTTACTGAACAGAAAGTTGGCCAACTAATTTTCAACATTATGGCAGTAGTAGATATTACTGACAAACATAACCGCACCTCTAAGCTCTAGCTCTAGATAAGGATAACAGGCCAATGGCCACTACCACCACCAAGTGAGTCAATAACTTGTTCTGGACATAATGAAACATTGGGCTTCCAAGAGAGATGACATCTGATCATTAGAATTTAGATGAAGAGAGGCTGAAAAGGATTTCAGAGCCAGAAAAACAATGGACAGACATTAACAATGAGGCAGAATATATACCATTTGATGCTCTGCTTTTGGACAGTTTGAAGAGAGGATGCTGGAAAGCCACCTTTGATATGGCAGACATTGAAGTAAAAGATCAAATGGGGGAGGAGATTTCTGCACTAAGGCAAAACTTGGATTTGTGAACTGCTTACAGTTAGATGGAACAATTTAATAATGAGACCTGTGGGCAGTAAGTTGCTTGACAAGACACCATTTCCCCAGTTGTCCAAAGTGACGGTGAGCAGTGGAAATAAGTGGGGGAGAGAATTTGCCACTGCGGTAATTAACGTGAGGTAACTGCAACTGGAGAGACCAAACACACTAGGTATGAATAGTCAGGAAGGAAGGGAAATATCTTACAAACAATAGTTTAAGCCCATGAGTAGAGAAACTGGGGAAATGAACGGGCATGTCCTAGAAGCTATATAAGGAGGAAACTACAAACGTGAGTGCAGCCTCAGAAAAGCCATTATGTTTTAAGCAACAGAAGGCAGCTGAGTAGTAGTGTCCAAAGCATCTAAACTTGTAAATTATCTCTTTCACATTATACATAAAAATTACACACATGCATAACAAAAATCTGCCTTGACTAGCAAGCCCATCTGATGCTGAGGCCAAGTCTACACTGGCAGAGAAAATGAATACAAGATGGAAAACTCCAGCTACGTGAATTGCATAGCTGGAGTTGACGTAACTTTCATCGTGTGGGTTTTTTTTTTTTTTTTGCGGGAAGTCAATGGGAGAAACACTCCTGTCAAGTTCCCTTACTCCTGGCTGTTGTGAAGAGTAACTGTGGTTGACAGGGTGCACACAGCATTTGATTTTAATGAGTCTTTACTAAACCAGCTAAATCAAACCCCAGAAGATCAATCACTGGAGACCTGATTATCCGGTAAGTGAAGATAAGGCCTCAGACAATACATTTTTGAAAAAAGAACAATACATAGTTAAACTTTAGAATTTACAGCCACAAGTTACTGAGACAAAAATCAGAAAATAATTAGACAAAGACCCAATTATATACTAGCTAGGATGAGATATAAGCAGTGTCAGCCCTCATGCTATTAGTCACAAGCAAATTGCTAATTATTTAGGATTAGGAAAATATTCCCTTAGGCATGTTACTCCACTGTTGTCTATGGTGGACTTACATACCACGTGCTGAAGATGCAGCTGTCCACTGTCAGGAACAGAATGCTGGATTAGATGGGCCTCAGGACTTTTCACAATGGAACATACCTATATTCCTATTAGCAGATCAGTTGATTCTTTTCTAACCAGGCAGAGCGTGTTGAGGAACAGGCTACTTCAGAGTTCATTTACCCCCTTACCTCTGGCATGTCTAACCGAGGTTGGCCAATCGCCAATTCATATATTGCCCGAGCTCTGTCAGTATCACCAAGGATGGTCTCTAACTCGGCAAATTTAATCCATGATGTGCAGTTTTCAGGTGCAAACTCTAGGAATTTTTCATACAGCTTCCTGCAGCGATCAAACTCCCGCAGCTGTAGCTCCAGTTCAATGTAACCTTTAAACAATTTGTACTTTGGACATTTACCAATGGACGTTCCCTATAAAGTAAAAAAATCAATACCTGTCTAAAATGCTTTTTTCAATGCTTTTTTACTGTTCAGTACTAGCCTTTATATTCAACTTTTGAGTGACTAATTTCAGCCAGGATTAGTCTGAAATATAACTAGTCCTAGCTCAACCAGACCATTACAATACTAATGTGCAAAGTATCTAAATGCTCTGATGCCAGAAAAACTGTAACTTGTTTCAGATAGTGTTTAAGTTTATCATGTTTCTCCATGCGGCTTCATCACTCAACAATGAGCTCACACACATCAGTTCTTCATCTTCTGGCTCCAGCCACAATCCTCCAGGTAAGGAGTCTACAAATATATTGATAGTGTGAATCACATATTAATAAATACTGTCTCAGGGACCTCCTCCCCTCACACTAAATTGCACAACCCTCAGCTGCCTTCAGGACAAGTAAGCTTAGAAAAGGACTGAAGGGCTGTGTCTAGACTGGCAAGTTTTTCCGCAAAAGCGGAAAAACTTGCCAGCTGTCTACACTGGCCGCTTGAATTTGCGCAAGAACACTGACAATCTAATGTAAGATTGTCAGTGTTCTTGCAGAAATACTATGATGCGCCCGCTCAGGAAAAGCCCTCTTGCACAAATGCTTTTGCGCAAGAGGGCCAGTGTAGACAGGTAAAAACTGTTTTGTGCAAAAAAGCCCTGATGGCGAAAATGGCGATCGGGGCTTTCTTGCACAAAACCACGTCTAGATTGGCACGGACGCTTTTCCACAAAAAGTGCTTTTGTGCAAAAGCATCCGTGCCAATCTAGACGTTCTTTTCCGCAAATGCTTTTAACGGAAAAACTTTTCCATTAAAAGCAGTTGCAGAAAATCATGCCAGTCTAGACGCAGCCAAGGTTCCTTTTAATTCAGCTGGAAACAGGTATAACAGCTAACATTCTGTGCTTCATAGTCTGACAGCCTTTCAGACTAAACAGGTTCACATGGGAATGCTTGAGGACTAGGATAAGAGAAGTGCTCTGTCTCCTGCATTGCAGCTGTGATGTTGGAAAAACAAAACTCACACCCCTTTGAGTCGCTTCTGAGGAGGGCAATGAAAGAATATACAAATCTTGATTAAAAAGCACGGTATCTAAATCTTTTGTTTAAAGAGTCAGTTACATTAGCTCACAGGCAAACTCAACCCACTCCATGTAGTCTCCCACAAAACCTTCCTTACAGTTGGTGTCTGACACACATGTATTGCCTATCAACATAATCAAGGAAGCCATCAGTCAAGCTAGCATAAGCATTCCATTTACATGTATTACCCATCAAGTCACCAGTTTCAACACGCACAACCATGCTGCACCCACTCAATTCTTGCCTCTCTTTCTCCTCCCTTTACCTTTATCTTAGCCAGATTAAGCTCCAGCCAATTTCCCGATTTCTCTCAAATATTGGGGAAGCAAAGAGCCCACACCATATGGGTCCAATGAAAATGAGGCAGAACAGTCTGCATGCTGATGACAGCTCCAAAGCAGGAGCCTCTCTCTCCACATGGCCTCATGCATGTTGACTGTGGACAGGTGTGCCTGAACAGAACCTTGCAATATACCTCATAGAAGAGCTCTCTGGACAGAAGCGTGATTATGTCCTTTTGGGACTGTGTTTCAAGTAAGAACAGGCTGGATCTGAGCTGCAAAGTCAAGGCCAGACAGGGACTACATTGTATGAACACAAGCTGGTGGCCAGTACTATTCAAGGGGAGCCAGTGAGAAATCTTCAATTGAGGAACTAAGCACAGTTTCCTTAATACACCCAACTCAAAACCAGGTTTCTGAAAAGATGAAGGAAACCTAAGATTTCTAAATGGGACCACAACCACCACTTTAGAACCTACTGACTCACCCATCTCCATATGGGAAGGAGTGATAATTGGTGAGTGGGCCAGTGAGAAGAGATGGCATTGACCAAAACGCTAGCAGCAGCACAGATGGCAGACTGTCCTCCTGCAGGGAGACATTAACTTCACAATGGACTTAACCCTCTGTTTCATTTGACCAGCCAAGGGCAAGAGTCCAGCTCAGGAGGCAAAGCTCCCCCAGTATTTCAGCGATCAAGCTGGCGCACTTTCAGCCAGTGAGGACATTCATACTCCCAAACCCTGCTCTGCCACTCTGAAACACAGCAACCCTGATCTGGCTTATCCACAAGGAAACAGGTGTCTCCACACAGCCTTTAACCAAACCTAATGGAAAACCATGAATGGAGAGAAGGGGAGAGATTGTCATTTAAAGGGGTCGTCTGTCAAAGCCAACTCCATCTTTGGAGAGTCACTAATGTGTACCTAAATTCCATGCAAGGGCCAGACGAGAGACTGTCTGCAGCCTGCAGGATGGCTTTAGCTAGCACTCTGGTCTTTGCACTCAAAGGTCTCGGGAGACAAGTCCTATTACCTGGATGCTGGGAGCTCTCACAGTTCAAGGGTAGTTTTTAAATGTTTTCAATCCAAGTACCAATTAGCATGGAAAGCTGATTCTTTGGCTTCTCAGTTGAGTACTGTCCAGCTGAAACAAGTGGAACTCCATTACTTCCAGCTCTTATCCAAAACTCTAACCAAAGCCATGCTTCTCTTTCAAATACGACAGCATACATTGGACATGCGCAGGTCTCAGACATGGGGTAGACATTTTGATTTGCTCAGATGAGTTGTAAAGAGACTTTTTTCAAAGTTCTTCCAAGTCTCTTACCCCTAAAATTTTTAATTTCCTAAAAAGACAATTCACCAATTAACCTCATCTTTCTTTACTTACCAAAGCTCTTCTGGCAAATGGAAGATTTTTCTGTCTTATTTCAAACTGGGCATACAACAGCCATATTTTGGCAAATGTAAACTGGAAGAAAAAGATCAAAACACATTTGGCTTAGATTCTGAGCAAATAATGCTAACAATGTAGTTTCAGTAATTCTTTCCCTTTTTTACTGGCTGTGTAGAGTTAAGTAATATTACTGTAACTGCACAGATGGTCTTATTTGAATGAACATTATTCTTCTGCTGAACAGGCGAATGTTACACAAACAATTTTCATAAGAGAGCGATTTTATTCGTAACTATGATGGGCATTCACCCTGCACTGGCAGAGAAGCAGTTAGAGGCCTAGGGAGACTAGACTGTGGGGGAAGCAGCCAATTAAAGGCAGGCTGTATGAGGACAGCCAATCAGGGCCCATGGGCTCACATGAAAGGGAGCTGCAGGGCAAAGCAGATTCAGTTGGTGCTTGGAGCTCAAGAAGTAAGCACTGTCTCTAGCAGGCTGAGAGACCTGTGGCATCTTGGACAGAGAAAATGCTGGCATAGACCAGTGGGAGCAATAGGAGCTGCATGCCTGGCCGGGGGCCAAATCATGAAGAGGATGCTACAATGCTTGGACTGAAGAGGGTCATCAGGCAGTGATGTCTATGGGCAGGACACGATGGGTAGCAAAGGTAATTCCCGCGATGGCCAACTGGTAAGTGAACCCATGACAGTGACTGGCAGAAACTGTTTTCCCTCAGGAAGCAAAATGCTATAGTTTGCAAATTAAGGCATTTGAGATGTATCTTTAAGAAATGAATGGACTGCATAGATTAGGACAATGCCATAAATTAAAAGGAAATATGTCACAGAATTGTTTCCAGCAGCCATATACACAAAAACTAAAATTCATTTCTTGTAACAAAACAAATCTAGTTAATACCATCTGTATTTGGAAGAAAGAAGATAAAAATAATAATAATAAAAAAGGCTTGACTCCAAGTGAACCAGGCTAATCCATGAAAGATTTTTCTTGACCTGTAACATTAAGCCTGATTTAAATGAAAAGAAAAACAAAACCTACATTGGCATTTTCACTAAGTCACAAGTTTCTGTTTTTTGAAGCAGAATAGCATCTTCTCTTTATTTCAGTAGA
Organism: Pelodiscus sinensis; assembly: GCF_049634645.1. Lineage (NCBI taxonomy): Eukaryota > Metazoa > Chordata > Testudines > Trionychidae > Pelodiscus > Pelodiscus sinensis. Next base: position 194,826,594 of record NC_134713.1, read on the forward strand.
AGCAACTTTAAAATTTTCTTTTAATTAAATGAGGAAATAAGGCTTGCCTGGGGACAATATTAAGCAAATCATTAATATGACAGACTTTACTTTATTTCAGCTTGTTACAGTTATCAATGTGTAAACAATGTTCTGAAAAAGGAACCGAAAAATACCTCAATGAGTACAATCCCTACATTGGGACATTTAAGTAGCCCATTTGGCCTGCTGTTATTCATACACCATAAACACCAACCAGATGTCTATAATGCCCATTTAGGTATTATGTACTGATTAAAATAATTTTTAAATAAGGGACTATACTCAAATTCATTAGAGCCAAAAACAGTGTAGCAAAGAGGAAAGCAGTTTTTATATCTACTGCTGGAAAGGAACCTAATCAAAATCCGGGGTAACCTCCTCTGTCACATTCCAGAAGAAAGACTGGTATGTCTATGCTTCTGTGGGCCTATAGGGGTATGTCTAGACTACATGCCTCTGCCGACAGAGGCATGTAAAACAGGCTACCCGACATAGTCAATGAAGGGGGGATTTAAATATCCCCGGCTTCATTACAATAAAAATGGCCGCTGCGCTGTGCCAGCTCAGCTGATCGTCGGCACAGCGCACAAGTCAAGATGCGGATCGGTCAACAGGGGAAGCCTTTGTCAACTGCTTCCTCATGCCTTGTTGAACGAGGTTTACAGGAGTGGTCAACAAAGGCTTCCTTTGTCGACTGGATCCATGTCTTGACTCGCGTGCTGTGCTGAAGGTCAGCTGAGCCGGCACAGCGTGGCGGACATTTTTATTTTAATGAAGCCGGAGATATTTAAATCCCCGCTTCATTGACTATGTCAGGTAGCCTATTTTACATGCCTCTGTCGGCAGAGGCATGTAGGCTAGACATACCTTAGGAGTCCTGCCTCCCCAGTTGATTGAGAGGGAACCAGCTAAACTGATCTTGTTACCAAGGATGAGCACGTAGACATGGACATTCAATATTCTGCATGTGTGTTTTAAGCCAGTCAGAGTTTTATGCAAGACCCATAAGAAAAGCCGTACCTTTTTGTGGGGAATGAGTTCCACACATGCTTGATAAACCTGTCTGGTTCGTTCTGGATCCTAGAAGGAAAAGTAAGGTGGGCTAAATAGTCTAGTCAATACAAAGGCTATTGCATAGCTCTAATGAAATCTTGGTTTAATAAACTAAACTCTGAAACAAAGGAATTTTTGGAGGAGTATGTTTAATGCTAAATGTTTAGAACTGTGCAAGCTAAACTACCTTTTTACACAAACAACTTGCCCATCTATTTGTATGTTTAATCTAAAAAGCTGGCCCTTCAAGATTTCATTTTATAATAAAGAGTACAGACCGCTTTTTAAGCCAAAGTACTATGGTCATGGTTACAGACCTTTTGCCCACATAATGGGATTGTTTTTGTAGAAGAATAGCTTTTCTCTCTCTGACAACACAAAGCAGCTAAGATGCTGTGTGATCATACTGAATAAAACTTTATAATCAATTTGTATTGCTTTAAACGTGGAAAAAGGAGGTTCTATCTCCAGTGGGAACTTATTCCATTTCCGCAAAGCCTCCTGAGGCCAGAAGGAGGAATTCAGACATTCCCTATATAAAAGTAAAGAGTTTTACTGAATTTGAAAACGCTACGTGAGTTCAGACAACAGACTGCCATGGGTAACTTAGTAAAGTCTCAGGTGGCTTGGTTCTACTTTTCTGCATCAATAAACTTATCAGTATGGATTGGGGAAAACGTTGGAGGATGTGCCATTAGCAACTATCCAGGGTACTTCTGCAAAATCGCTATTCAATTTATGGCACATTACCAGAGATAAGCATATGATTTAAAGGTCTATGAGAAGGAGACAGTTAAATTTTCCAGAGAAAAATAACTCTGTCTAGAAAACCAAACCCCATTTCAGTTTCTCAAATAAAATGTGTGTTAGTAGATTTTGCTTATTTAATAATAAAAATCTCAGAACCAGACAGCAACTTACTCAGCAGGTCAAAGACAGATGGGGAGAAAAGAGAAGACTCGTGGTTTTACCTTTGCCTCCAGTTCCTCATACAATGCATAGTTGATCCAGAGATATATATATCTCTTCCAGTGTCTCTTCTCTTGAATTGGTGGAACATTGGCAATGGCTCTTTCATAAACTTCACGTACTGTATCAGGATCTGCATCACTTTCAACCAATCGTAAGTAATCAAACCATGCATCGTAATTGTGGGGATTAGCCTTCCAGAAAGGAATCGGAAACCATTTCAGTAATACAACAACAACACATTTCTCTCCCTATAGTTTAAAGCAGAATAGTGTAATTCTGTAAATGTATACATCTAGGGTATTTTTTGAAAATTAACCACTGAAATATTAATGAACAGTAAAAATGTTCAAGTGTCTAAGTCATTAAGGCATTTCTACAGATTTTACCTGAGGAGATATTCATGAGGGTTCAAATGAACAAACTAGAGCCTGAAAAGTATTGTCACCATTGTATGGTTTCAGCAATTCTGGGCATGCCAGATTTTCCACCACCGCACAAACTTAGGGTACGTCTAGACTACATGCCTCTGTCGCCAGAGGCATGTAGATTAGGCTATCAGACATAGGAAAATGAAGCGGCGATTTAAATAATCGCTGCTTCATTTAAATTTACATGGCTGCCGCGCTGAGCCAACAAACAGCTGTTTGTCAGCTCAGCGCGATAGTCTGGACGCGCGGGTGTCGACATCAAAGGTATTTGTCGACCACCCAGGTATACCTCATCCCAGGAGGCATACCTGGGTGGTCGACAAATGCCTTTGATGTTGACACCCGCGCGTCCAGACTATCGCGCTGAGCCGACAAACAGCTGATCAGCTGTTTGTCGGCTCAGCGCTGCAGCCATGTAAATTTAAATGAAGCGGCGATTATTTAAATCGCCGCTTCATTTTACAATGTCTGGTAGCCTAATCTACATGCCTCTGACGACAGAGGCATGTAGTCTAGACGTACCCTTATTTAAACAAAACTAAGATACTTTCTACAAATCTGTGGTCAAGTATATGAACTCAACTTAAATCTCATAACTGACTTTAGTGCAATTTGCCAATACAGTAAATGTTCCAAAAGAACACAATCCTGGTTTTAATTTTATTTGACTACAAGGGTTATCGAGTGGTATTACAGCAACTAAGAGAAGTGGGGAAGACAATTAAAACACTAATTTCAATCCCTCCCTCAACATTTCTACTTAGAAATTTGAAAATGCAATTCTTCCTCTGCTGCATCGATTTCTTGGCAATACCATGGGAGACAAAGAAAAGATTAATAATCCATATCCTAGCAGGCAATTTTGGAATATGTCACATTTACAGCCCAAACTCTGATGTTACCATAAAGCTGTAGACTCCAAATCAGATAAATACCCAGAATGTTTAAGTTTCTAGATGAGAGGGAAAGAGTTGGCAGGTTTGACAATCAGCAAGACAAATCAAATGCTGTATTTAAAGCCAGTGTTCAATCCTAACCATTTAAAAAAATCTGAAACAAAACAAACCCAAGATTAGATTAGTTTTGTTACACTTACTGAAATTCATGTAGTGGAACTGAATCTATCCCACTCAATGGAAATGTATCCCCCTATAGCCCAGTTCCCATTAAATCCAACAGCCAGACCTTTTACATGTGATATGAGGCGCTCCAGATCAATTATTGCATCATTTGCAGATAGGTTACGATTAAACTAAAAATTAAATTATTTTATATGACCACACATGTCCTTTAAAAGCAATGCCTCAAAAGCAGTAGAACCTCATTCGGCACTGGAGATTGGATTGGGTACCTAAGAATGTTACACATCTGTAAGCCTCTAGATCAACACTTACTTTCACTTCCTCTTCGTACTGAAATCTCCTCTTGCTGACAATAATATCTTCAATGCCTCTTCTGTCTCCAAACTTCTTTTCAAAGATGGTGTAGTTTTTGAAGAGTTCTTGGGCCTCCTGTTTTGGAATTCTATCCAGGGCGTATTTATAGATCACTCTCACCCTCTCAAACTGAAACCATTAACACATGACAAATTAAGGTGACCTGTGCTACATTTTATAAAAACATCTTTATTTTGCTCCCCTTAATTCATAGCTAGTAGTAGATTAATGTGCTAAAGGAAACAGACATTCAACCTCTAAGGGCGCAACTACACTGCAGAGAAAAAGTTGAATTAAGATACGCAATTCAGCTACGTCAATTGTGTAGCTGAAGTCGAAATAGCGTAATTCGGCTTTTGGTGCTGTCTACACAGCAGGAAGTCGAAGGAAGAACACTCTTACTTCGATTTCCCTTGTGAAATGAGGATTACAGGAGTGGGAATAAGAAATCCTCCATCCCAACATTATTTCGAAATAATGGCTTGGTGCATAGAGACACACTTTCTGTTATTTTGAAATCACGTCAGTTATTCCGAAGTAATGCTGCTATGTAGACATACCCTAACTGAGCACATAACACCTTTTAAATAGAAAGGTTTTGCCTTTTTTTAAAATCACAGGGCTAACATGCATTCTTTCATGAGGGCTGAATGAGGAACAACACTTTGAATAATTGTATTAGTACTATCAATTAAGCTGAAATATGACTTGCCTTCTACCCCACATCATGGCATTACGATCAAAGAAAGGAGCAAAAGTGATTGTTAAAATTTGTTTGATTTTTTTTGTTAGTATTTTTTTAATGGGAATTCCATCAAGTGTATCTTTTCTTCATCCCTATAAACTCTTATCATTTGCTATGTTTCAACAAAAAAGGCTATCCATCAGTTTGGTTTCCAATAACATTTTCTTCTAGTTTTCAAACCTTACTCACTGATTTAGCTGCGCCAAAACAGAGCACTACTCCAAATTTCTCTGTTTTAACTCTATTCCGTAGGGCTTATTGAAAAGCAATCCTTTTCCAGGTTCATCCTATTTTTCTGGCTCAACTTGGTTCAGTCTCTTTCAACATTCGCTCAGTTATGTCAGTTTTGAGGACTGTAGGTGATTTGATGATTCTGTCTCTTTTTGGTTGGGTTTTGTGAGAAGCTATCCCATACTAGGCATATCCCATTTTCCTGGCATAACCAAACCCTTAACATTGCTTTAAGACAGGGGTTCTCGAACTTTGTGATACCGCAACCCCCTAAAATGCTACATGAATTGTGTGACCCCCCCACCCTTACCAAAGTTTGTTAAGCAAAAAAAGAGGGGGCGGAAGCCACAGTTGCACCATTTTGTCCAGTTTGGGACTGCACACTAACTGCCAATGCACCCATCCCATCCCAATGCACTCACCCCTGCCTCAGAGCTAGGCCCCCCTAGCGCCCCCCATCCCAGTGCACTCCCCCTGAGGCAGGCCCCCCCAGCACCTCACCATCCCAGTGCAATCCCCCCTCCCCCTGAGGCAGGCATCCTCAGCGTGGGGAGCCCCGCTCAGATCAAATCTCTCCCCTCCGCAGAGCCAGGCACGGAGGAACACTCTTACTTTTAAAGTGGCTGCTCCTGCCGCCCAGCCTGGCTGCCTCAGCTCGCAGCTTATAGGGGAGGCATCACGTGGCCAGCTGCCGGTCTCTGCTGCTCATGCTGGCCAGAGCAGCGTGCACTCCACTCCCACCCAGCCTGGCGCCCCCCTAGCATGGCGCCCGACAACTGACCCCGCCTGTCCCCCCCTTCCCTAGACTCTGCAGCGCTCCTCACTCCCCTGCCCCTCCCAGACGCGGCAGGGGAAAATTGTCCCTGCCAGGCTTCCGTCTGGTATTTCATGTTTTTTTTTTTTTTTTTTAAACTGGACAGAGCCCGCAGGAGGAGACAAATGTTTCCAAGAAAAAAACCTGGATCCAGCTGCGACCCCCTTGTAAGTTGGTTGCGACCCCCCTGGGGGTCGCGACCCACAGTTTGAGAAATGCTGCTTTAAGAGGAAGCTGCTTGCCTAATTTGATGGTCCGAGCTCTCACTGTTTTAAGAGGAGTTGCTGATCAAACAAACTCTCAGAAATATATAGTAAATAACAAATTGGATCATATGTTTTCCCTATATTGGCCCCCACCCTTCCTTTTCTCTTTCTTATTTAAACTTCTTAAGAGGGTGGATTGTTCTGTGTTATGTTTTAACTTCGAAGGATGTTTCTAGTGTATTGTTAGTAATGCTCCATGCATTCCCAGGTAGGTTATTTGATGAAACATAGCTAATTTTTTATAATTAACAGACCATTTACTGCTAGTTGCTCACATATTGGGTAAAAAGACAAACTTAGGCCATGATTGGAGCCTTGCACGTATATGAAATGTATATCTGCATCCAATCCATAAACATGGTCTGCTGATATACATATGCATTTTGGGGGCTCTAGCCATAATCTTGCAGAAATGTACACGTGAGTATTCCCACTGAGTTAATCCCATTAGTTCATGTGCATAAATGTTTGCTGGATCAGAGTCCAAGTCTCTTGAAGGCAAGCAATGTGTCTTCCTCAAGTTATAAGAAGAATAAGTTTCCCTTGATATCCACAAAAGGCACAAATAAAACAGCTGCATTACTACATTCTGAGCACAAGTAATATGAGCTAGGGGTGAGACCGGGCACCGGTTAACTAGTCCCTGGGAGCAACCTCCTTCCTGTGGCCCACTGTAGGTGGAGTGCTGCTCCAGCCCCGGGGGAGCCAGGAGTAGAAGCCAGCTTCCACTGCCCATCTCTCCCCCACACTTGGGGCTGCTGGCTTTTGCTGCGAGCCCCGCGCATGGGGCAGGGAGAGGAGTGGGATCCTGCTTAATCGGCTAAACCTAAGGTTTAACATCCCTAATATGAGCTCAGTCAAGATGCTTAGAAAACTACAGCCAAAAAGAAGTCTGAATGGCCCAGAGGACCACATGCAACAATATGCATTTTTATATTAGTTCAATACACTTTACGAAGCTCTTACTTCTTTCTGGTTCTCCTCAAATTTTGCAAAGGCCACAAACAAATGCTCATTCATATGGTCTTCTCCGAAGAACTCCACTGCTCTCTCATACACTTTTCTTGCATGGGCACAGTAACTGTGCTTCTCTTCAAAACGAGCGTACTTGATCCAGTTCTTAACATCAGGATGCACAATGACAAGTATGGAAATATTAAGGAAATGGCAACCGTTCTCCAGTTCAAATCCCATCCTTCCCAGGGGTTACATGACCACGAGTCACATGAGAACAAGTTTAAGATGAATCATGCAAATAACATTCCCAAGAGGTAGAAGGGGATTAATGGGTGTTCAAAACACAGTGGGGTTCCTATAGTTTTTAGGAAGGAAAGATAGTGAATTCAAAAAGGGGAAAAATATAAAATAAGAAGAGGAGGAGAAACTTTTAGTAGTTCTAGCATTAAGGAGGGACGAATACCTAAAAAGAGAGAAGGGACCCTCTTCCTCAGCTATTTGCTTTGGAAGTTTCCGTTTAAAATCTCATATACAACACATCTGTGCTTTGTACCATTTACTATTTTGGGGTGTTTTTTGTTGATGCTGGTTACAGTGCTTACATTGTAAGCACTTTCCCCAAAAATATACACCTGTTGTGGCAATGTTAAATTACAAGCTTCCTCCTGGACACTTATTCTCATTTAATTGGCTTTCACAACAGTAAAAAAGAATTCCCCACTGTGTGCATTCCTAGGTATCAGCAGTATTTGTTGCTCACATTATAATTAAAGCGGAGGAAAGTCACATACAAATTCATGAGCATGAACAGATGGATAACGATGAAACCCAAAAGGTGGATCTGAATATTAGTGCAAGAGACAATGTCCTGAAAAGGATATATCTCTCATAAATGGTGCGTGCCCTCTCCACTTCCTTGTATCTCAGCTCAAAGTTAATATAGGAATGCCAGGCTTGTTCCTCTGGTTGCCACTCCATCCAGCGTTCAAACACCTGACGTGCTCCAGCAACGTTCCCCAACATCTCTTCCATGTAGGTATATTTGTACCTTTAAAAAAGGCAAACCAGACCTAACATTGACAATCATTCAGAAACGTACTTAACCAATGTATTACTTATAGGTAGCCCTTTTGGTGGTATTCATTACTTGCATCTCAGAATTGTCCAGCAGCCCCATTGTGCTGGTGAGATTACAACCCCAAGGAAAAGAAAAGTGGGGGGAGGGATATTTCCAATGTGAGTCTCCTTTTTAATATTAGCTTGCAGAAATCTCAAACAAAAACCCACCAGAGATGCTGAAAACGCTGGATTTTCACATGCGGTCATTTTTCTTTTTCACTAAGATCAATGGCTTTTATTATGAGAGGTGGACTAGCGAGCGCTACTATCTGAAAACTCACCAGAATTGATTGACCCTGGGAAGGGTAGTGATGGCTCGATCCCAGATATTCCGGGCATGGTTAACCTGGCGGTTCTTCATTTCCATCTCTGCATACTTCAGCCAGAGTGTAACATTTCTGTAGTCCACATCTAACGCACGCTCGTAGATGGAACGAGCCCTGGAAAGCAAGTGGCATTGTATGTGATGCAGTTCAAGGACTCTGGCAGTATTAGTTGCACATATTCTTGATAGCAAGATGCTCATCTTCATAATTACCTTTGTATTTCTTTTAGGCTCTCCTCCCATTGTGCGTACTTTATCCAGTTACTGATAACAGTCCTGTTTTTTCTTATATTATCTTCAAAGGTCTAAGAAGAAAGTTAGGATTTATTTTTAAAAGTGAAATTTCACTATGCAGAGAGATCCCATTATAAGATAATGTTTACTGATAAGTTAAAAACAAGATAGCAGTAGATTGGACTAAAAATTCCAAATGTGTTACAATTTGTTTAAACACAAGTTACAACAGAATACCTTTGAGATCTAAACAATTCAGAGATATCCTAAGGCTAGATCTACATTAGAGTGGGGATCCATGCTTTCAGATCGATCCACAGGTGGCCGATTTAGAGGGTCTAGTGAAGATGACTTGTCAAATCAACCACAGATTGCTCTGCAGTTGACCCTTGTGCTCTATCCCTGATGAGAAGAGTAAGGTAAGTTGATGGGAGAGTTTCTTCCATCTACCCTCCCGGTGGTGGTAACCCAACCTAAGGTACGTTGGCTCCAGCTACATTGTTCACAGGAATAATGTAGCTGGAATTCCGTACCTTCGGTCAACTTTCTGCGATCTTGGGTTAGGTCACAGGAAAGTTGTAAGCTTGTAAGATCCTGTGTCTATCTGTAACGCAGATGGACTAACAGTTATAACAGCTTTCAAAATTGTTTTTAAAACCCTTTGTTTAGATATTTTAATAGTAATATTTGCGGGGTCTCAAACACAAGGGGCAGGACCAGGATGCTTCCAGGCTTCCCCACCCACAGACCATGACTGGTCTGGTGGTGGGGGAGCCCCTTCCCCCCCTCCCACTAAGCATCCATGCCCAGGGCAGTGGGCGGAGACTTCCCATGCTCCCCCACCCACAGGCCAAACAGGGCCTGGGGGAGGGAGAGCACATAAAGCCTCCTCCCGCCCTGCCAGCAGCGCATGGTGCTTCTAAGTGCTGCAAACTCCTTGCAGGGTGGGGGCAGGGCAGAGGAAACTTTGCACTCTCCCCACCCCCAGCCCCCGTTTGCAAGGAGCACGCGGCATTTCTAAGTGCCACGCGCTCTTCGCAGGGTGGGGTTGGACAGAGTAAACTTCTCTGGCGGGGCGGAGGAAACTTCATGCACTTCACCCTGCCCCCCAGGAATTAACTGGCCTTGGGGCAGGGGGAGCAGCAGGGCCTCTGCGGGCCGGATCAACCCGCTTGATGGGCTGGATTTGGCCCGCAGAGGCCCTTTTGCAACCCCTGCTCTAAGCTGTGTGGCCAAGCAGCTGCCTATTAAGCCCTGTGCCAGGGGCTCAGGGCTGTAGCTGTGACACACCTTGCCCCACTGGCCCTTGCACTGTGCTACAGCTGGGGGACAGGAGCCCCTTTCCTGGCCTTCACACAGCCTAGCTCAGAACTTCTCTAACCAGGAAACAGGTGCTCTTCCCCGGCTGTTCCTACTGGAACTGCTGGGCAGTAGAGAGATGCCTCTCACCTGGCCCTGAGCTGCTGCACTGAGAAGGCTGTTGGAACCCTCTCTCCAAGGAGCAGCCAGTATCCCAAGCCCTTTATCCTCAGCCCCACCCCAAAGCCCACAGCCCCAGTGAGAATCCTCACAGCCCACCCCCACAAATTCCAACCTTCTGCCCCAGCCCTGAGCTGCCTCCTGCACCTCACAGCCTTCATCTCCGGCTCTACCCCAGAGCCTGCATCTTCATCCGGAGCCCTCACACTCCTGTACCTCAAGCCTTTGCCCAAGACCTAAGGCCTCTCCGACACCCCAACCCTTCGGCCCTCTTCCACTACACACTGTCCACATGAGGAAAGATTTTGGTTGTGTGCCCCAATATGCAGAGCCTTGTAAATACATGGATATCTGTGGCTCATTTTTGCAGCTATGGATGTGATTACAAATTTTGTATCTAGAACCCTGCAAACTTGCAGATATCTGCTTTATATTGTGAGTATCCACATCCACTGGTGTGGATATTCATGGCTTAGATTTGCAGATATAGACTCAGATACAAATTTTGTATCCATACAGGGCTCTATGGAAACAAAAAATTTGAGGGAACATTGCTTTCGAGACTAGCTTCAATTAGCACTGAAGAAACTATGAACATGCAATCATTCCCTCCCTCTGGCTGATTTTTACTCTTCCTTTTTTATATGGCCTCGCATGACTCTAATCGACTCATTAATAGCATAAATATAGTTTACAATACAAAATCATAATGGAAGAAGTTTAGTTTCAATATGCTACTAAATCCAAATTTAAAAACAATTATGCATTTTTTAAAAAAAGAAACAGGTAAAGCCACCCTTAAACAGCTATTTGTGATTTTTACCTTATAATCACAAAATATCTATTTTCTCTCTTTGAAGTTAATGAAGAATGAAATTAATTGAAATGAAATTGAATGAAATCATTCAGTAAAGTTATAAATATGCTAGATTCTTAGTACTGTACAGAAGCATCAAGATACTTGTGCACTTACCTTCCTTTTTCGAAGCTTGTAGTCATTTAGCTCTTCTTCATCTGTGATCTTCTGTTGAGGAGGTGGTGGAAGAAGTTCAAGTTCTCTTTCTTTTGCTTCTCTTAAGAGCTGTTCTGCTGTGATCTGGACTTCTGCTGGTGCTTTGTTTTTCACCTTCAGAAGAAAAACAAATGGTTTTTGATACTCTTATATTTTTCTATCTCTTTAAAAAATAAACAAAAAAAAAAAACCCAAAACCAGAAAGTGAGCTGACCCAATGGTTTATTATGTGAACTAAACAAAGAAGTACAATTTGGTGACTGGCTGAGAAATAAATGGAACTAAGTTTGCTATTAGACACCAAATATAAAATGTTCCTTACAGTGTCCATGTCACCCCATAAAAACATCATAAACTCAGAAGCTGTAACTCTGTCTGGAGTGCCAAAAGATGGAAAATGTTGGAACAAGGCATGGAAGAGTATTCATGAAAGTATATCTGGGACAAATGTCACCACCTACCTTGGAAAAAAAATTAAATATAAGAATAGATCTGGGACTTTGTTTTATAATATGATGTGCAAAGCTGAAAATATGATATTCTCAATAAAAGAGTACTACCAGTTAAAAATATCATGGACAATTTTTTTTAACCTATGTTACTGATAGTTCTGGATTATGAAACAGACATTTTTAATGTCCAACTTGATTATTTGTGTTTTCTCTTTGCTTTTAGCATTCCTCTCAGTTTGGACAATGAAAACCCCATGTTGGTTGTTTAATTTGTTTCACATTTTCAGTATCGTATTTCAAAACTGAAGAACAATATTCATTTGTTTTAAAAATTATTTGATTTGATCTTTTTTTAAAAAATGGAGTAAGCATTCTACTGATATGACAGGTTTTATAAAAGTTTGGGTTTAGAAAGTTTAAATTGGGGCCAAATTCAGGTTGACCCTGTGCCTCTGAAAAAATGTCACACAAACTACTGACTGGATTAGAGCAAAAACAACTACAAAGCACATAAATATAATCTGCTTGGGAAAAAAGTAAAGTATAATAGAACCTCTGATATAACACCTGTGGAATGTCCATTGTACGTAATTCTAAACAAAATATTATAGTTCTTTCAAAAACTTACAAATGAACATTGGCTTAATCTTTGAAACATTATTATGCAGGAGAAATGCTGCTTTCCATTTTTTAGTAGTTTACATTCAATATAGTAGTGTACTGTATTTGCTTTATTTGGTCTCTGCTGCTGCCCGATTGTGTACTTCCAGTTCCAAATGAGGTGTGTGGTTAAATGGTCAATTTGTGACTGCTGTTTATAGCTCTGAGATGTTAAAAAGCGGTTAAGAAGCTAATTGAATAGTCCCTGGAATTTCCATTGACTACTCAATTAATCGATAAGGGGTTTCTCTGCGGCTCTGCTTTTTAAATTTAGTAAGAGCAGCTTGGTGGCTCTTACTACATTTAAAAACAGAGCTGTAGCGTCTGGGAACCAGCATGAGGAAAACTTGTGTCATCTTCCTCACTGTGCCTCTGCCTCCCCGCAGAGTCTGTGCTGGGCAGAACTAGTTTTTAATAGCATCTGATATAGAGGCAGCAAGGGGGAGTGGGGGAAGCAACTAGTCACTTACATCTGTATTCTGAGATTCTACTGCATAAAACCAGGAGTTTTTACATTTTTTGGAATACAGAGTAAGGCTCCAATCCTGCAAATACTCATATACTAACTTAACTACACGAGTATTCTTATTGACTTCAATATAATTATTCATGCCCATAAGGCTAAGGATATGCGTATCAGTGCGATGTGGGAATTTTTCAATACTTTTTCTTGTTGGAAATGTTGATTTATCAAAACCAAAACGTTTCACGTAAATGTATAATTTTTGATGAAATTTTTGGGGGAAGTTTTTTCAGGTCACGGACAGAATTTCTCATCAGAATCAGTTAAAAAAAAACACACTTGATCAGAAAAGCCAATAATCAGGATAGTCAATTGAACTTGGGTCTTTTACAGTCCAAGTTCCTGCTTTGACTGAGTCAGAGCAGGGACCTGAATCCCAGGTGATTGCCCAAACCACATGGGTATTGACTATTCTCAGATGGGTCTCTCTCAATATAAACTGTTGGAGCTGCTTCACTTCATATAAATTAAATATCCATTGACCCAGAGTGAGAAAGAATGGCTCTTTGACACTGTTCTTTAATTGGTGGTTCATAGACTTTAACCCTGTCACCAGGGCTTTCTGTTTGACCTGCTACAGGACATCAACTGCTCCTTTATACCCTCAGAAACAGTCAATCAAAGCTTCTCCAGACACAGAGGGTCTCATTCCCCTGCCCTTCAGGACTCTAGCCTAGTTTCAGAGGAAAGGCAGGAGGAACTATCCCTACTCACAGGAGAGTTGGGGAGGATGAAGAAAAAGCTCTGCAACTCAGGGTCTCCATTCCCTCTTTCCCTGCCCCCTATAAGTGGGAATGACTCCTTTCTCATCCCTTTAACATCCTACTATGGGAGGGGGAGTAAGAAACCTCTGAGATTGCCTGGAGAGGCAGAGGGATACTACTGCAGCACCCTCCCCTTGGACAGGGGTGTGTGTGGAAAAAGTCCAGTAAGAGCAGAAGGGAGGCTGGAGGCAGGATGGGCTGAGCCCTGGTTCTTAATTAGCAGCCCAATCAGCACACAGCTGTAGCCTATGTGACATCCTTAGGGCCACGCAAATAGTATATATAAAATGTGTAGATGTGGCTCACCTTACATAGAGAAAGAGCTACATATGCTGTCCACAATGGTAAATGGGTTGAAAACCATTGGGCTAGGTACATGGGTGTTGTAGAGAGATGGGGGAGGAAAAATACAGAGTAGAACAGATGGGAATTGGCCAGATGCACTTCAGTTTGTTTTCTACCATCATGCCATCTATATAATTTAGAAACTTTTCCTTATCAGAGCTTAGTTCTATTGTGTTTACATTTCAGTTTATGGTGGAATGCTTTTAATCAAATGCTTATGCAACATAGGGTGATCTGTAATTGATGTACTTTCAATAGCTAGCTTGACCACATGCTTTGCAGTACTTTTCTGGGGAGGGAGGAATAGTGCGAGTACCAATATTTCAGGCTGTAGGAAAGGGAAATTTGATGTCCATGTGACTTTATAACTATGAAATTAAAATTAGATGTTAGAAATCTAACTGCATGTTTTAATAACACTAGTGTTTTTCCTTATTTTGTTTGCAAGATTTTGTTAGATTACTGTTCATGGCATGGCTAATTTTTTGAGACTAACAAATATTCTGTTATATTACTCTGGAAAGGGCGTGAACCTTTGCCAGTAGCAGGCTTGCTACAGAGCAGACACCTGAAAAGCCCTTTGGTGTGGCAAGCTGTGGGCACTGCCTTATTCAGCCCCTTAAAGTAAAATTGACTATCGCTGCTCTCCCGGGGGGTGGTAAAGCACCAACTCAGGCAGAGCAGGGACAGGAACGGCAAGGCTCACAACAGCCCCCATGAAGTGCGGGGGGGCCCCTCATGATTGTGTGGTTCCCCCCCAGTGAAGCTGGTAGCTGGGCTCGGGCTGCTTGTGCCAGGCACTGAGCCAAAGCTGTTGCAGCAGCGCTCGCGCCAGCGACCCCCCCTCCTCACTGCCCCCCCCTCAGCTCCCTCCTGGTCCACTGGGGCATCGCCCTTCTCCCCCCCCCATACCCCCGGCGGCCCCTCCCCCTGGTCACAGGCCCCCAGTTCCCTCCCTGAGACACCCCGGCCCCCGAGAACTCACCCTCGTGCCCTCCCCCAGCACCGCCTCGCCTTTCCCTGCCCCCACCCGTCTCCCTTCGCCCCCCCCCCCAGCCGGGGGGCACCCCCCCTTAGCGCTGGGTCCTGTCCCCCCCGCACCTTCGCCACTTTGGGGATTCGCTGCTTCCCGGCCGCCGTAGACGCCATGTTGCCGCCGCTGCTGTGCACTCCACCTGCCTCCACCCCGCGCTGACCTTTCACCTTTCACCCCGCGCGGCGTCACCCGGGTCGTTGCCACGGTAGCGGCGGCCGCGCGTCTCCCAACGGCTGCGGCGGAGTCGCTGCGTCCCGGGTGAGGCGGCGGCGTCAGTTCTTCATAGCGCTGAGCCGGCGGGGTCCACAGGACGCTGCGTGCCCCTGGTAACCTCCGCGGCGCTCTGGGAGGGCGGGGCAAGGGCGCTCCCGGGCCGGGGCCACAGTGGTGAGCGGGTCCCATCTCCCGTAGCTCCCCTCACCCTTGGGACTACATCGCCCAGCATGCAACGCGCGCTTCCCGCACGGCGCCTACCGCTCCCAGCATGCAGCGCGTTTGAGAGCTCGTCCTAGCGCCTCCTCTGCGCTGCCCCCTGGTGGCCTTCCCGAGAACTGCAGCTCCCCTTGGCCCGGGGCTGGCCGTGGCCAATGCTGCGCCATGAGTTCCAGCAGCGGGGCCAGGCGCAACTGGGGCGGGGCACAGCGGCCAACCTGCTCGCCCCATTGCTCGGTGGGAGGCCACGCCTGTGGGCCTTCTAAAACTCCAGCAGCTCTTACGGTCTTATTTGAGAAAATAAATCCGTAGCTGCATAGTGTAAGAACGGCCACGCTGGGTCAGACTAGAACCAGTGAACTGTATTTTGGGTGAATGTCCACGGCTGGTACTTGATTCAAAAGAAAGTTGTCATGGGATAAGAGGGAAGGTCCTTTCGTGGACTGATAACTGGTTAAAAGACAGGAAACAAAGGGTAGGAATAAATGGTCAGTTTTCGAGTGGAGAGGGGTAACATGTGTGGGTCCCCCAAAGTTCGGTCTTGGGACCCATCCTATTCAACTTATTTATAAATGATCTAGCAGTTCCCAACCTTTTCCAGATCAGGATCCATTTTGACAATTCAGGAAGACTTGATGACCCACGGCAATTCAAAAATGGAGGGAGGAAGGGGGGGGGGGGCAGAGCCACCTGGGGAGATACTTGGCAAACCTTTTAAAATGTAATGGCAACCCATATTTGGGTCACAAGGTATAGGTTGGGAAACCCAGAAAGGGGTAAACAGTGAGGTGGCAAAATTTGCAGATGATACCAAACTGCTCAAGATAGTTAAGACCAAAGCAGACTGTGAAGAGCTTCAAAAAGGTCTCACCAAACTAAGTGATTGGATAACAAAACGGCAAATGAAATGTCATGTTGATAAATGTAAAGTAATGCACATTGGAAAACGTAATCCCAACTATATACAATATGATGGGGACTAATTTGACTACAACGACTCAAGAGAAAGATCTTGAAGTCGTTGATAATTCTCTGAAAACTTTCACTCACTGTGCAGCAGCAGTGAAAAACGCAAGTAAAATGTTGGGAGCCATTAAAAAAGGGATAGAGAATAAGCGGGGCTCGACAAATTAGTCAATCTACTCACCTGGGGGGAGTAGATTTTAAGCTGGCATGGCGACACAGCGTGATCAGCACATGTGTAGCGTGGTCTGCGCATGCACAACATGCCAAATCGCACGGCTGGCGAGCGGGGCTCGCTGCCGCTTGTCAAGCCTTGAGAATAAGACAGAAATTTTCTTATTGCTTCTATATAAAACCATGGTATGCCCACATCTTGAATACTGTGTACAGATGGGTTCCATCTAGCCCAGTATCCTGTCTGCCGGCAGTGGCCAATACCAGATGCCCCAGAGGGAGGGATCACAACAGGTAATCCTCACGTGATCCCTCTCCTGTCTCCCACTTCCAGACAAACAGAGGCTAGGGACACCATTCCTACCCATCCTGGCTAATAGCCATTGATGGACTTAACCACCATTAATCTGTCTAGCTCTTTTTTTAACCTTGTTAAAGTTCTAGCCTTCACCACATCCTCTGGCAAGGAGTTCCACAGATTGTGCGCTGAATGAAGAAAAACTTGTTGTGATTCCCTTCCTCTGAGGCACGTGGTATTGGCCACTGTCAGCAGACAGGATACTGGGCTAGATGGACCACATCTGTATGCAGTATTCAAGATGTGGACATACCATGGTTTTATATAGAGGCAATATAGTTTTATATAGAGGCTTTTTTCACTGCCGCTGCAGTTCTTCCCATAAAACCACATTAATGAAATTCCAATAAAACAAACTAGTCTCAGTGCAAGTACAGAGATCTGCAAATAAAACCCCTTATAGGACTGGGACCTAGGATTCTATATGAGAGCATATGGCCTCTTGATCATAATGGGAAATTGTGGTGGGCTCGTATCTATTCTACATAGGGAAGATAAAAATATATGTTGGTATCTCTGACCCATATTATATTGGGGGTGTGAGCTATAATTGGGGTGATATTGGTTTATCGGGGGTTGTAGCTGATACTGGAAATATATATGACTGTAGGGTGGATGTGTATTATAGCTTTTCTTGTCTATAATTAGCATTTGGATGGGGATCAGGAGCATAGTTAAGGTTGGTATTTTTTGAATGGGCAGCGTTGTATTCCCGCATATGAGTTATGCACTCTGATGCTATTTGAACTGTTCATTTGCATGCCTTTAAAGCTTAAGGGTTTTCTAAAATTCTGATAGTACTTGGTATGTACACATGCCAACTTTAAAAAATTAGGTGGCAACAGAATGAAAAGCTAACCAAGTTTTTTGTTGGTTAATCACAGTTGAACTGAAGTAATATCACATATGTTATGAAACTGTTAAGTATGCAAATCATCAAATAGGTAAGGACACTACAAACACATTGCACATCAAACTGCAAAAGAGATTTATATTCGCATTATTTATATTATCTGAGTTAAAGCTATCCTGTAAAGCCTTCCACTGCTCCTGTAGTGTAAATATTGTTGTTGATTTAAAAAAATGTTTTTTGAACAAATAGGTTGAAATCGACAGATATTACTATGATGATGAGCACAATATAAATGCCTACTAACTGTTTAATGGAGTGGTAGACCACTTAAAAAATTCCCTGACTGTACAGTAATATTTTAGGTGTTAAACATTTTACTACATCCAATTTGAGCCTGGTGTTTTCGAAGGGGCTCGTGAGAGTTAGGCACTTAAATCCGATTGATTTTTTCATGAGGCTTTAACTGCCTAACTTCCATTTGTCTCTGAAAATCCCATCTAGAATGACTAACTTTAAGGTTGAAGTCATTGCAGAAGCCATTCACATTAGATAACAGCATCGTTTTCTTTATATTTGCTACAGTGTATAAAATGACTGCAATAAAGTCTGCAAGAGGAAATACAGAAATGGTCACTACCAGAAGAACAGAATCACATGATGTTTCTGGTATTATAAGTCTCATGCGATATTTTACTGAACAAACTTTTGGAAGGATTAATGTCATCTATCTTTTGTAAGTAGCAACATTTTAGGATCAAAAGTGACATTCTCCTAAACATACCCAGAATTATAAGTCACTGTGTTACATCTCTGCCTAAGCAAATGAGCTTTGCTGAAAATTAGGCTGTGCGTCAGCTGCCTGCCACACCTATCTGTCCTCCTCGCCAGCAAATGCCTCCAGACTCTGCCAGTCTTAACCTTGTCTTGCAGGTAACAATCAGTGAACCAAGTTCTCAGGCTCACCAGAGAGGTTTATGTCAGTACCCTGTTACTCTTACTTTATTTCAAGATAGTCACGCAGAGGTAATTCAAAATATAAGTAAGAATATGTTTATTAATACAGAACATCGATTGAAGTGATACTTAGCACAACTAAGATACAAAGTTACAGGCAAAACAAACTAAAACATACTTTCTAGTTTCCAGTTAAAGTAAAAAGTAAACAGCTTTCTCACTTGCATCAAATTACCAGCATCATTAGCCCTCCAGCATCACTAGTCCTAACAGCAAGAGGATCCAGTATTCACAGAATCAGAGAGTGCTGTCTTCTTTGTTCCCTAAGTGATGGATAGCTAGAATTCCTTTTTCTCCCTTTATATTTTCCAAAGTCTTTGCATCCAGGAAGATATCCTGGCAGTTCACACTCTGGAGTTGGCCCCAGTGTGAATACCAAGATATATCCTCTGATGTTTGTTAGCTTGATTGCTTTGTTTTCCTTATATGTAAATGTGCTTTCGTTGTCCTCTGTCTGTAACTAAATTGGGCAGTCAGGGCAGGCTTGTTTACTCACTGGCACCAAACCATATTATAAGAACATATTTCCAGCACACCCTATAATTCGATATACAACCTGTGCATTCATCACACAGTGATATTCATGACTAACATGTCCATCTTACAAGACACTGTGTGGCTAATCATTCTTAAATCAGAGGCATGGGGTGGCAGGTGGGAGCCAGTTTGTGGGAGAACTACCTGACACCCCACGCTGCTGCCTCTGATAGAGAGGCAGCAGCGCAGGGTTGGTGGGGTCTCTGGGGATGGGACCAGGAGCTCACTGGCTGCTGGTCCCACTGCCAGGGACTATTGAATAGTCATGTAACTGCTAAAATTTAATGCGATCTAGCATCCCTAGTCAGAACCAGCTGGCTTGAGAGTTAAATTTCACTACCCCACATACTGCAAGGTGGGGCTGCCACCGAAGCTTCTTGCAACTAGAGAGGGAAGTTTGCTCCACTCACAACTAATGGAGAATGCGGGCAGGATGGCTCAGTCCTGTTGATGGACATAAAGGAGGCTGGCAGAGAAGTGAGGGAGAAAATAAAAAAGGACTCCATGTATGTGAGAAGCTGCTGAAGTGGGTGATGGTGAGTCAATAGTGATAAGCAACAAAGCTGTAGCAGCAACAGAATCAAATACTACAACAGCTGGCCTCCCAAGGCCAGCAATAAGCAGTTCAGCAGCAATACTCCCACAAGAGCCAACCACTCAACAGCAACAATATCTGATCCACCAGTTTGTAGTGCTCCTACAACCCCCAGAGACTGCTGCTAGACTGGGGCCAGGGTCTTCTAGAGGGATCCCGGGGCCAGGAGTCCTGGTCAAGGTGATGAAAATGGGCCCAGGGAATGACCCTGAAGCTTTCTTGTTGACATTTGAATGTATGGCCATTGTGACAGCATGGCCACTAGAGGACTGGGCCATCCTCTTGGCCCCTTGTCTAATAAGGTCAGCCCAGGCAGTCTGTAAGGTACTAGATCTCGTGAATGCCCAAGCTTACTGTAAGGTCAAGGTGACCATCTTGAACTGTTCTGATGTTTCCCAGAGACATACCGCCAGGGCTTCCAGATGGAAAAGTACTTGCTGGGGGGCTAGCCTCAGGCAGTTGCCCAACATCTCAATGATTATTTCTAGCCCTGGCTAATCCCTCAAGGCATATTGGGATGGAGGTGGTGGAGGGTATTGTCCTTGAGCAATTCAACTAGACTTGGGGAGACCTGAGACCCTTCTGAGACTGGTCAGGAGTGCCCCTGGATTAAAAGGAATATGGAATCAAGGAGCTTGGAATCTGAAACTCTCTTCTACCTGTAGTAACCCCTGGACATGGGGGCTCATGGGCAGTAGTGATCCCTCTAATTTGTATGTCCGTGTGTGGAATTAATGTTATGTGCACCAATGTGGAGATGCACATAACAGAATTTATTCTGCACATAGATGGTGTGGAGGTTTTGGAGCGTGGGAGGGTGCTCAGGACTGGGGCAGAGAGTTGGGATGCAGAGGGTAAGGACTCTGGCTGGGGGTATGGGCTCTGGGATGCTTGCCAGTGAGGGAGAGAGAACAGCCACTTCACACTGCTGAAATAATAATGCTTAGATGGACATTGGCTACAATGAAAATGTTTGTTACACAGTGAATCAGTATGAGCCATAGTTCAGGTAGTAGCCATTGTGGAAAAACCAAGGGAGTTATGTGAGATGATGAGATGTGGGTTACGTTGACCAGACAGCGTAAGAACTAGTAGTTACAGGACAAAGACCATGAGGAAAACTAAAGGTATTACACTATGTAGCTTTTAGCAACAAAACAGTGTTGACACAGCCTTGTCGCTAAAAGCTAGCTTATGTGAATGCTGTTTGTTGGCACTTTTGCCAACGAAGTACTTCTATCCTGTTCACACTTTAACTTGCCATGTCAAAACTTTGTCATTCAAAGGGCAAAATAACTTGAAGAATAGAATGAAAAATGTAGAAAAATTTCAATTTTAATTATGATTATGTTGTATATTAATTTTGTGACTTTAACGTACAGTGTACAGCTAAATGTAGTGCTATTGCTAAAGAATTGTATACTGTAGTATATTACCTACAATATACAGGCATAATGATTTCAGAGGGGTAGTCATGTTAGTCTGTAACTTTAAAAACAACTTAAAACAAATGAGTAGTCCTGTGGCACCTTGGAGACTAACAAAAATATATGTATAGTATCATGAGCTTTTGTGGGCACAGTCCACTTCTTCAGATGAGATGATCATGTTTGCCATTTGCACTGTTATAGTATTCCTTTTTCCAGTCTTCAAAACATGGATTTTTTTCCCCCTCACTTTTGATTAAAGAGTTCATTACAGCTGGAATGTGGAAGTCTTCCTCTTTCCCTTTGGCAGGATATTGGGGTTTCTGGTTTTCCCCTTTAATGCCTTTCCTATTTTGAAAATATGATTATAGTTTTCTTCGACCAGAACAGATAGTTGGAAGATTTTCCTTTCAAGGAAATGATAGTGTCACTCCATGGAATAGAATAGAATTTTACTATGTGTGTAGAGTCATAGAACACTAGAACTGGAAGGGATCTCAAGAGGTCAAATCTAGTCTAGCACCATCTAGATTATCCCTAATAGATGTCTGTCTAACCTGCTCTTAAATATTTCCAGTTATGGAGATTTTACAGCCTCCCTGGGCAATTTATTCCAGTGTTTAACCACCCTGACAGGCAGGAAGTTTTTCCTAATGTCCAACCTAAACCTCCCTTGCTTTAATTTAAGCCCATTGCTTATTTTCTTGTCATGAAAGGTCAAGGAGAACAATTTATTCCCCTCCTCTTTGTACCACTATTTTAAGTACTTGAAAACTGCTATCGTGTCCCTGCTCAGTCTTCTCTTTTCCTAACTAAACAACCCTAATTCTTTCAGTCTTCCCTCATAGGTCATGTTTCCTATACAGGCAGTCCCCGGGTTACATGGATCCGACTTACATCAGATCCCTACTTACAAACGGGGTGAGGCAACCCTGCACTAGCTGCTTCCCCCCAGCAGACCAGGGAGACGCGGAGCGGCTTTTCTCAGCAGACACCTCAGCTTGAGAATAAAGGACTGAGGGAAGTGAGGTGTGGGAGAATAAAACTGAGCTCTGGAGAATGTTTGGCTAGAGTTTTCCCTACAATATGTACCAGTTCCGACTTACATACAAATTCAACTTAAGAACAAACCTACAGTCCCTATCTTGTACGTAACCCGGGGACTGCCTGTATCTTTAATAATTTTTCTTGCTCTTCTCTGGACCCTTTCCAATTTCTCCGCATCTGTCTTGAAATGTGGTGCCCAGAACTGGACATAATACTCCAATTGAGGCCTCATCAGTGCAGAGTAGAGCAGAAGAATTGCTTCTCGTGTCTTGCTCACACACTCCTATTAATGCATCCTAGAATCATGTTTGCTTTTTTCTGCAATAGTGTCACTGCTTATAGTGATATGTGGTGTCATTAGGTAATCTACTGTATAGAAAACTTTACCTGTCTACACCTAAGTGCTTAACAAACCCTAACCTTACTTCTGCTGAATTAGTGAGTATTCATGAACTATTTTATACTTTATTCATTTTATTGTATTTTAATTCTTTGAAAATTGGTTTTCTATTGGTAAAGTATGACTCTCAGTTAACTAGAATATTCAGTTAATTGGCACCACCCCTGTTCTCCCAAAATGCTGGGTAACAGAACATATACTGTAGTTGACTCATGTATAAGCTAATAGAGCAGTTAGTAAATACCCAGTAATAAATCAGACACACTGCTTTATTATGTACATTTTCAAAAGTGACCATTGACTTTGGGTGTCTCAATTTCTGTGGCAAGTTTGAGATCTTTGGACTTGATTTCAGACATGTGAACCTACAACTCTATCTGAAGCCAATGGGGAGCTGCAATTGTACCTATGGAAACTGTTTCCGATATGGCTCAAATGTATGGTCTAGGCCAGGGTGGGCAATAATTTTTAAAAAGGGGCGACTTCATAAATTTCTGAAGTGACCCTGGGCTGCTCTGGAAGGGGCAGGGCCAGGAGACTTCTTGTGCTCTCCTCCCCCCAGACCCTGATTGGCCTGGGGGTGAGGGAACACTTGAAGTCTTCTCCCCCCCCCCCCCCCCCAGGGATTCGTCAGCTGGGCCTGGAGGTGGGAGGAGTGCTCAAAATCTCTCTCTCCTTGCCCTTCCAGGGGCGCATGATGGCTAGAGAGAAACACCGGCTGTTTTAAAATAGCCGGTGGCTCCTTCTGATGCCGTGTGTCCCTGGGTGGGGGAGAAGACTTCGTATGATCACCTTCCCCAGGTCTTGATTGGCCTGGGGGGCGGGGGGAGTGGCAGGACAGCCGTGGGCCAGATCCACCAGCTTGGCAGGCTGGATCTGGCCCACAGAGGCTCCTTTGCCCTCCCCTCGTCTAGGTATATTTAATCCTGCCTCAGCGTGGGAGGGAGGGCTACATGACCTCTTCAGGTCTTTCCCAGACTTACATTTCTTTGATTCTGTGAAGTTGGGCATCTAAAATCAGAGGACCCCAAATCAGAAGTCACTTTTGTAAATGTGATTGTTAAAACTCCCTTGGACCCACCAAGAAGATGGATTTAGTGGGAAGAAATGTTTGTATAGTGAGTATCAGTGACCCTTTCCCCATCCTCTAACGTGGTTCCCTCGTGAGGCTGTTGAACAGTTGTTAATTTGGAGACTAAAATCACTTTCAGAATCTTCTTTCACTTTTACAAATTGAAATGGTTTTCACAGAGAAAAAGCTAACCTTGCAGTGACACTCAGCAATGAGAAGAATGAGGTTATTGCCCATGCTGCATTTCTGGACTATCCAAATTGGAATATAGTTGATCAAGCTGATTGGGAATCATTTTTACATGAAAACTACAGTAACGAAAAATGCACAGTAAGTATTTTTCAGATGTGTTTTCACTTCAGAAATTTCAACGTGGTTTTTATTTTGTTTCTTTTGAATACTGTATGTATTGAGTGTGTGGTACAATACAGAAGAGAAACCAGTTAGAGTAAAATAGATGCATTGCTCTTCTTATATATTGCTATTCCCTGAGATTTGGGGAGATCATTGTAGAGAATGGGGTTCCTTTTTCCTGGAGATTTGTTTTTTTTCCCATTCAACCTGATTTCTTTGTTGAATAGTAATAGAAATGTAGCCGTATTAGTCTGGTGTAGCTGAAGCAAAATACCGGACTATGTAGCACTTTAAAGACTAACAAGATGGTTTATTAGATGATGAGCTTTCGTGGGTCAGACCCTCTTCCTCAGATAAAATAGTGGAAGAAAATAGTCACAACCATATATACCAAAGGATACAGTTTAAAAAAAAATGAACACATATGAAAAGGGGGTCAGAAGGTGTTTCTGTGTGGATTTGTTCCCGAGTAGCTGTGGGGAGGCTTTTAAGGAGACAATGTAGTTTCGTCGGATCCCTAGTTACAAACGGGTGGGGGGGGGCGAAGCTAGTGCACGGTGCCTCCCCCATTGTCGCCGCCTCCGGCAGCACGGGGGGCGCTTCCCCCCAGCAGACCAGGGAGATGCGGAGCTAGTGCCCCTTCCTTCCCCAGCAGACTAGGGAGACACGGAGCGGCTTTTCTCGCCGCGGAGGACACGGGTCTGCTGGGGGGAACAAGACACCAGCCAAAAGGGGGCACTCCAGAGCTGAAAAATTAATTTCCTAGGGAACAGCAGGAGCAGCAGGCAGTGAGACCCATTGTGTTACAGTCCCCACCTTGGGAGCAACAGCTCTTTCCCTCTTCAGCACTAAAGCTGCAAGTATCTTGTTAGCGTCATGTGAAATTAACAAGTCCCTTCCAGCCTGGCAGAGGTGAAGCTGAAAAATTACCTAGTGGTGTGGGTGGGCAAGAATGGGGAGGAGCAGGACAGAAGGGAAGAGGGGATAAGCCCCAACCCCACACCCTGCACCGCTCCAGCAAGGATAAGCCCCGAGGGGATGGGTCTGGTTGCAAAATGGGTGAGTGGACAATGAGGACCCACCTGTGGCTAAACTCCTGTTCCCAACACAGAATTTTTCTTTAAAATTAATCCTGTGGATAAACTCACACACACACACTTCACAGGAAGGGATTTCCATTTTCTGCTCAGCGGAATACAACAACAGCTTTGATTGTATCAATATTTCACTGTGCTCTCCAATGACTATTGATTACACTTACTACCCATTTCACTGAACCATCTGTAGCAAATTCGATTTGGAACAGTAATATGCATTGAATAAACTTTTTTTAGTTATAAAAAACAAAGATTCTGACTATTAAATGAATAACTGGGATCTTTCAGGTACCCCAAAAGGAAGATTTGGATATAGCATGAAACACTGAAACCTATGATCAATTTTTAATTAAAATATCAGCCAAAAAAACCTTCATATCAAAACCGTATGTGTTTTTCTTAAAATAAGGAAATTTTATGAGAATCAGGGTCTTTTCCACCTAACTCCAGCTCCCCGTCCCCCCCCAAAATATGTACCAGTTCCGACTTACATACAAATTCAACTTAAGAACAAACCTACAGTCCCTATCTTGTACGTAACCTGGGGACTGCCTGTATTTGATCTGAGGAAGTGAGTCTGGCCCACGAAAGCTCATCATCTAATAAACCATCTTGTTAGTCTTTAAAGTGCTACATAGTCCTGTATTTTGATTTCTTTGTTGTTTGACTAAATTGTCTAATAAGTTTTTTACACACATATTCTGACTCACTGAAAGCACATCATTTGGGGTGTGTCTAAACTACATGGCTCCATCGATGGAGCCATGTAGATTAGGCTGATCGGCAAAGGGAAATGAAGCCGTGTTTTAAATAATCGCGGCTTCATTTAAATTTAAATGGCTGCTGCGCTGAGCCGACAAACAGCTGATCAGCTGTTTGTCAGCTCAGCGCGCTAGTCTGGACGCTCCCGTGCCGACATGAAAGCCCTTTATTGACCTCCCCATTATACCTCGTAGGATGAGGTTTACCGGGGAGGTCGATAAAGTGCTTTCATGTCGGCGCTGGAGCGTCCAGACTAGTGCGCTGAGCCGACAAACAGCTGATCAGCTGTTTGTCGGCTCAGCGCGGCATTCATTTAAATTTAAATGAAGCCGCGATTATTTAAATCGTGGCTTCATTTCCCTTTGCCGAACAAACAAATCTACATGGCTCCATCAACAGAGCCATGTAGTTTAGACATACTCTTGGGGTCCTAAACATTCTCAACATTAAAAAATTATAGCAGATTAGATTTGATAAGTCACCTCTCATTGTAGACCACTGTACATGTTTATGGTGTTGTGCACTCCAAGATTTTTATTGAGTCACTATATGTGGCATTTTTCTGAAAGCCCTAGGTCCTGGAATCAAGTCATTATGCGAAAGCTCCACTTTCCTTTTTTTCAGAAAAGTCAATTTCCAGACCTTTTTGATTGTGGAGAAATGTTGAAAAAATTGAAATCTAAAGGTTCAAAACCCAAATAGAGAATCCAAAATGTATTATCATTAAGCCAGTCTCATGATTCTTGCTTTCCAATATCATCACAAAGCTGTAACTGAACCTTGAGAGACAGCTGGCAGAAATGTGTATAGAGAAAAGATGGAAAAGAGACGGCTTAAACATGCAAGATGTTGTTGCTCCCACACCTGCTCTGCTTTTTTGACAATATTCAGAAGACTGCCCACCCCCCTTTTTTTAAGAGGATTTTTTTGAACTGAGGCTATATCACTTAAAAAGTGCTTTATGGTCCTGATCCAGAATATATGTTTCACTATAGCCACACAAGTATCCCTGTTGACTTCAAATGAAAGCTGAAGTTAAGCATACGCTTAACTTTCAGAGCACTGCAACACTAAAATAATTTAAAGTAAGCAAATAAAGAGTGATACATCCAATTAAATTTTCAGAGGCATTTACATGGGGAAATTGCCTAAATTGAAACTTGACAGGGATATCTATGTTAACATCCCTAATCAAAACCAGGATTGAATATGGCATTTTGACTTTAGTTAAGGATTAAAATATTGAGAGGATCAAGGAAAATCTCCATAGCTAAAAGGCAAAGAAGAAAGAAAAGAAATATTGAAATGAATGGTCTGTTTCTCTAAGCAAGGCTTTAATTGTGTCACCATTTGAAATAAGTATGAAAGGACAAGGTAATGTAAAGGCTTTATTGGAATGAAATTGGGATGGTTGCATTATGTATTGAATAGCTGAGCCACATGTGAATTATTCAGCTAATTTGTACAACTCCTTCATATGGTAGCAATGCTTTTGCTATTCATTTTACAGAATAACAGTTTTAGAAATGTATGATATTTCTCTGTATATAAAGAAATTACAAACCTTTTTCAATCAAATCTTGTTAAATTAAAAATGAAGCTCTGGTGCTTTAAATTTTATAATTGTATTATTAAACTTGAGTATAAAAGCCGGGTTTTTTAAAAATTTGCTGCGTAGAAAAAGACTCACAAATCTGAACATTAAGACCTCACTCCTGCAAACACTTAAGCACATGAATAAATTTACCCATTCAATTAGTCCCATTAAAGTCAATGGAGCTACTTATGTTTGTTGAGTTACTCACATGAGTATGTACAGGCAGAATCTATAATTCAATTTGAATATTAACATTTTAATTAAAAAAAAAAACACTACATGCATGGGCTTATTGAATTCATTTATTTCTTTTTACCATAGCCTCTGAATACACTGTTTATGCATCTTTTTGTGGCAAATGAGGAATATGTAGTTGGATGTGCCCAAGAAATCATTAGGTGAGTTGATGTGTAAGTAGAAGAGCAGTGAAGCATGTACAGTTTCCTACTAACTGTCATTTGTAGACTATGTTGAATTAGTACATGTTAATACTGTATAACAAAAAAAGTGTAAAGGTAAATGTTAAAAAATTCTTAACAATTTTAGCATGTGACATGACATGACACAATTATGTGTACCCTGGAATACATTCTCAATTTCAGTGCTAGACTCGTACAGTTCTGCATATATCTCCCTAACAGTGTAATCTCTTGCTATATCTTTTTGCTGTTATTCTTTCTATAAATGTCAGTCACTGACACACATTGATTTTCTGAGTGGAGGGAAAAGAAGGTTCACAGTGCACAGTTGGAAAGGAAGCCTAAAAGCTTTAGATATTTCTGGAAAATCATTGTCTGCAAGTTATCCTTTGAAATGTTTGTTAGGTACAGACTATACAGTACAATTAATACAGTACATCATAGGGCTAGCTCAATTCAGACAAACAAGTGCTACATAAGTTGGTGTGGTTCAGCTCACAGGATCCCTACATAAATCGAGTAAATTGCATTTGGTGACGTTGCTTCAGTTTTACAGTTATGGAGTAACTCATCCAGCCAGCTCATTGAGATGCTAGCTCATAGATATGCCAGAAGAGATCTAGCATCTTTAATTTTTCACCACTGGGGAAATTATATAAAAAGAAAGCTATATTAAATCAAAGGGTTAGGAGATTAAAGACAGAAATGGGATTAAAAAAACCTGAAAATACCTTGATAATTTTCATATAGTCTTCTCTGAGAAATCACATTTTAATTTTTTAGCCATGAACATTTATGAGAGAAGAATAAAGTTTCTTTTATTACGAGTCTTGTTGCAAAATTTGATGTATGTAATTACTGAGACTAACTAAAATAATATTGTTTGTCCAGGACAGTTTTTAATGCAGTACCAGCAGTGCACTTTATTCTTCTTTTCATACCAAGTCATGTGGATTTAGGTAAGAGTTTATTTAATACTATTTTAATCTTAAAACAACCAGTGGTAGTCCGCTATATTAATATTGCATAATAGCTAACAGTTTATGGCCCTGATCTGCCGCGGCAGTAGATTATAGCTCAGTATCATGACCTAAATTTGAAACCACATGTCACTTAAATAGTTCTACTAATGTGTTAAGAAATCTCTTGGGGAAATTACTTGAGTTTTCGACATGTTTTTGTCATTTTTAGGTCCAGGCTTGGGAACATTTTTTGAGCAGATGATGAGTGTTCCAGGTTCAATCATTGATGTGGACTTTACATTGTATGTGTGTCACAGGCACCAACATTGTCCCCAACTGTACATTCGCAAAGCAAGGTAATATGCTGTCATCGTCTTTTTCCAAAGCAGTTGAAGGAGTGGAATCCATTTTCTCAATTCATAGTATTTTTGTATTAAATCACCTACATATCTCCTCTTCACATCTTCCAGTTGTCTTGATGATCTGAGTTGTTG
Organism: Pelodiscus sinensis; assembly: GCF_049634645.1. Lineage (NCBI taxonomy): Eukaryota > Metazoa > Chordata > Testudines > Trionychidae > Pelodiscus > Pelodiscus sinensis. Next base: position 194,856,023 of record NC_134713.1, read on the forward strand.
ACTCATGACAGCTATGTTTATTAAAGACACAAGATGGGTAAAGTTATGATATCGTGTACTGGACAAAGAAACTGCCTCACCCATCTTGTGTCTCAAATATCCTAGAACCCCCACAGCTATGGCAACAGTGCATAGTCTAATTTGTCATAAATTTATTTATTTTTTTTGTAAGATAGGTGGCCTTATTTCCACATAATTAAATTGAGTGTTTGCATAGCAGTCATATATTTTCCAGATTTGATGTTTCTCCTGTGTGTGCATTTATTTGCTTGTTTCTGTGGTGACTTGGTGTCTGTTTTTTGACTGAAATACTTGGTCAAAGAGGGATTCTGGCAGCTCTAGTCAGCACCAGTGACCGGATAATTGACAATTTGGTTGACACTGCCACACAGCAGGGCTGGCAGGCTCCTCCTGGCTAACCTTCATGCTGTGTGGCTCGTAGGAAAGAGTCAGCATGTCCCTCGTCCAGATCCTACACATGGCATGGCCAGGCAGCTCTGTTAGCTGTCCCATTCGCAGTTGCCACCCCTGCAGCTCCCATTAGCCACAGTTCCTCGACAATGGGAACTGCAGGAGCAGTGCTTGAGGTAACTGCTGCCCAGAGCCTGCCTTCCTGACCCCCTCCCAAGCCCAGACTCCAACCCTCTGCCCCAACCCTGATCCCCTTCCTTCCCTCTGAACCCATCAGTTCCAGCCTGGAGCATCCTCCTATGCCCCAAATCCTCCATCTCTATCCCCATCTCAGAGTCTACACCCCAACTCCCTGCCTCAGCCCAGAGCCCCATCCTACGCTTTGATCTCCTCAGCCCCAGCTTGGAACCCTTCTTCACTCCAAATCCCTTGTCCCTAGTCCCACATCATAGCCTGCGCTCCCGGTTGAGCCCTCACCCCCTCCCTTCTCTAGCCCAGAGCCCCCTCCCACATCCTAATTTCTGTCCCACACTGCCAGCCAAGAGCCCTTTCTGCCACCCACACCTCTGCCCTCTGCCTCAGCTCAGAGCCCCCTCCCATCATCTGAACTCTTCAGAACCTGCATCCCAATCCCCTCATATCTGGCTCCTCTCCAGAGCCCTCACCCCCTCTCAAATCACAACCCATTGCCTCAGCCTAGAGCTCCCTGTCCTGCTCCGCGCTCTGAACTTCTCACTTCCTTATCCCAGAGATACACCCCCAGTCAAAACCCTCCCCTCCTCCCACATGTCAGCCTTCTGAGCCAGCACAGTGAAAATGAGTGAGATGGGGGGGATGGAGTGAGTGGAGGTGGGGCTTCAGAGGTGGGGTGGGGCAAGGGTATTTGGTTTTTTGCAAGTAGAAAGTTGACAGTCCCAGTACTCATGTCAAGTTGCTACAAATTTTACCAGGAGCAGAATAACTGTTTATGACTTCCACGTTGCCTCTGAGACTACCTTGCTGTTTAGTTTTTTTTTAATTATTTGGCCAAATTCTGATCAACTGAGCAAAGTCTGGTAAAAAGACCTTGCTGGAAAAGAATTGCATAATAAAGCAGAGTAAGGAAGCCTTTGGCCCAATAATTCTTCAAAGAAACTAGTGCCTGCCTTCCTACAGGTTGTTTGGCACTTGTGAATTCACTCTGTGTACAAACCCACTTGTGTGAACCCATTAACTATATCTACTCTCTGTTTGCCTGGGCAGACCTCCTCCATGCTATAGAAGGGGTGCAAGAAGAAAACAAGGATAATAATGCTGCTTTTCTTCTACCCTTTGTCTGTCTTATTCATTTAGATCAGGAGTGGAGAACCTAAGGCCCGGAGGCCAGACGCAGCCCTCGGCTTGTCTGGATCTGGCCCCTGATTCTAGGTCCCCCCCCCCCCATCTGAATTCTGGTGTGTGAGGGGAATGTGAAGAGTTTCTTTTCCTCAGTCTGGGGCCACGTCTTTGAGGGTTTTTTTTTTCTTCTGTGCAGTCCCCAACTGATTTTTCTGTGGGTCAGTGGCCCCTGACCCAAAAAAGTTTTCCTACATCTAAATTTTCCATTGTAAGCAGTTTGGGGGCAGAACTGTATCTTACTATGTGTTTGTATGAAACATTCCATAATGGAGCCCAGAATATAGTTTGGACTTTAGGCATAAGTGTAATAAAAATAATAATAACAATGCAAATAATTAAATAGTTCAGTCTATCTGTGTGGTTGCTTCTCAATCCTCCAGCTCTTTAAAAGTGTAGTGTTTCTGTCATTTTTAAGCCTGAGATGGACACAATTCATCCATAGTTCTTTTCTCTCCATTTTATTATTTTCTATAACCTTTTCTTAATACAGTTGTTCTGTTGTCTAGATTCTTATAACAGAGATGTTATTCACAAAATATCTCACGTTTTTCTCCTCTTGTGGCAGTTCTCCTCCCCCCACCCCCTTTAATAAAAAAAATCAGTTTCTTTTAATTAGCAAGGTGGAAGAATATATTTTGAAATCATTCTGTGTTTGTGTTGTGAAATACTGCTCAAGGATGTGAACACAGCTATAGAGACAAAAGAAGCACAAACAGTGATAATTAGATCAAAAAATTCCTAACTGTCAGGGTGGTCAAATATTGGAATAAATTGCCAAGGGAGGTGGTGGAATCTCCCTCTCTGGAGATATTTAAGAACAGGTTAGATAGACATCTGTCAGGGATGGTGTAGACGGAGCTTGGTCCTGCCTTGAGGGCGGGGGGCTGGACTCGATGACCTCTTGAGGTCCCTTCCAGTCCTATTATTCTATGATTCTATGTCCTTTACTGGTTTGAAACTTGCACTTTTCTCAAAAGAGCATTCACCACAGCACAGCCCCAAATGCAAAATCACTTCACACATATTTCAGCATGGCAACGTTTTTGTGTAAATTAGTTTGTGTTTCTCTCTGAGTCTGTCTTCAGTCTTTTTTTAATTTATTTTGTACTCCCCCTATCAATCTATAACGTTGAAGTAATAGCATAAGGTAAACTCACTCCAGGTCCTTAAAAGGTATCCATGCCCCTCGATTCTGTCCTTCATGTTTGTCTTTTATTCATAAAGTACATTCTTACCTTTGGGGCTGTGTATTTGACATGATTGAAAGCATTAAGAAAGCCATTTCAGTATTATACTCAAGGGATACCATCATGTGTGAGTTTTTGTAATATGGAATGGCTAGGTCTAATGAAAAGCAGGGTAGAAAACTAACCAGCAAACTAACTCCTTTTCAATAATGTGATTACTTGCGCTGTCAAATTCAAATTCATAATTCAGTATAGTTTCTTGTAGATTCTTCAAGAAGGCTAAACTCTGTTTACTGTTGATGATTTTCCTTATACTTCACTAGCATCCATAGTGACATTTAGTGCAAACTCTTTAGAGATTTATCCATGAAAGGGTTTTGACGCAATCCCCAGCCACCTGCCTAGCAACATGTTCTGGGTCAGTGATATGAGATTAGAGTAATCTCTGTTCCCTCGCCCCCTTACCCGCAGGAAAAAATGCTGTAAATTGATCCTTTGCTTAACCCCTATATATTGAAGTTATTCTTTATCTGACCTTTAAAATGTGAAATAAAGCTGTAGTATCCTAGAACATATCCCAATGAGCTTTCATATTGAAGTTCCTTGCCTGTACCTTGCCATTTGATCTAATTATCACCGTTTGTGCTTCTTTTGTCTCTATAGCTGTGTACAATAGATCACAAATCTGCCTTTATGGTGGCATTTGTTCCAACCTGGGAAGACAGTAGACTAGTGTCCATATGTGTGAAAAGCCACTGCCTCTTAAAAATAAAAAAGGAAGTGGGTGATTTGTAAAAGTAAACATTGGGGTTCCTATCCTGCAACATATAGAGTTTGGGGGGGAGGGGGCTGTTGCATTCACGGGGAGCCCCACTGACTTCAGTAGAGTTTTGTATGCATGCCAAAGTCCATGTCATGCTACAAATCCTGAAATGTGATCTCATGCAACCTCATGTTTTAGGGTGTAAAGAGTCATTTAGTTTTGCACTGCTTTAAGAGGGCCGGTGGCAACAGTATAGTGAAATGTCACAGTGGTACATATATAGGTTTAACACTTAAGTTTAACTGAAAAAATAGTGGTTCTTATCACTTTCTATCTTGTACTGGTTGGCACAATAAAACTGCAAGTTTAAATTATAGTACAACCTGACTGATTTGAACAGAAAATTTAGTTTTAATTATTTGAAGTTTCTTAGTAAACATGCTATACAAAATTCAGACCTCATTAGGGGACACCAACCATGAAATCTTGTCTGAGAAGAAGAGAGAGACCACCATTTTTCAGTGTGAATTATGAAGCGTGTGGATTAGTTTTACCCAGGGTCTGCTGTAATAATGGATTCAGTTTAGGTAGAGGTTTCAGGCGGATAACTAGAAACCTCACAATTCATAGTATATTTTATTTACCTCAGTTCCTTCTTGCTTATATAATTATATTTTCATGTGTCCAAAAACTGCAGTAAGAGGTAGATGTGGGGTGGGAAATTTTTGCCATTTATGGCAGTTTATATTCTCAGTTTAGATTTGGCAGCTGCAGAATACACCTGTATCACGTTCCAAGATTATCATCCAAATGTAAAAATCATGTGAAATAATCTAGTGGCTACTAGTAATAAAGAATGAAACCTCTAAAACTATTATGCAGAATGAAACAATAGTCTGAGTCCTTGGAAGTATTTGTCTTGACAAACTGATGGAGACAAGATTGCATTCAGGAACCAACCCTTTCTGTTACAGAAGTCAATATGAACGAGTGACTAACAGATATCAAGGCAGGCATAGCCGATAGTCACTCCAAAATACTAACTATTTAAAAAAAAAAAGACCACCTTTCCTCCCCTCATAATCCCCCTCTTGGAAGACTAGGATGAGAGAGTCTGCACCATTGAATCTACTATAGTAGAGACTAAAGAGGAGACACTGAATCTACAGACCAGAATCAAGCAAAGAAAGAGAAAAATAAGATGGAATCTTTAAATCTAATGGTACAATGAATCATATAAAAGAAGGGACAAAATAAGAATACAAGAAATCACTGATCACCGGGAAAAGGATAGTCGTATTGAAATGGTCAAATTCACTCCTGAGCATAAGTAGAGCCCTGCAAGTCTGTGAAGATCCACTTTATATCTGCAGGTGTCCGCATCCGCGGATGTGAATATCTGTTGTTCATTTTTGCAGATACGGATACAAATTCTGTGTCTAGAACCCTGCAAATCTGTGGATATCCACTTTACATCCATGGATATCCACATCCATGGATGTGGATGCGGATAGCTGCAGATGTAGATGCAGATATCTGCAGCTCATTTTTGTGGATATGGATACAAATTTTGCATCTGTACAAAGTTCTAGGCATAAAACCAGCACAAATCATCTATGCACCACTTAAGCCACTCTCAAATCCCATGTTCAAATCTATCATTCTGCTAATATTTATAAATTTGGACATGGTGTTTATCATAAAATTAGTAAATAGAACTTTTTGGCCATATACACCCACTTAAAGGCTTCTTTGAACTTCTAAAGTGGTCTAAATGGGAATCAGATCCTATATTTAATTTTTTTAAATCCCTGGCAGCAGGAAAGCTTGGAACTAAAAATTTAATTTTGCATACTTGATCAATAGGAACATTAAGGAGAATATTAGTTTTCAGAAAAGTTGGAGAAAGGAATTAACAGAAAAATAGCCATTGAACGGTTATCAGTATGATTTTCAAGAAAAGCTTTTCTAGTATGTGCTGTTTTAAAGGAAAACTATTTTAAAGTATTGTTTCAATGGCACCTTATTCTAGAAAATCTTAACCACAATTATAAAGCAACTGATCACTAATAGTGATGAGAGTATGGGACTATTGGAAGCTTTACTCAGATCTAGTGAAAAAAATTATTGCGGTGGGATTACTACTCACATTGAATCAATTAGATGTGGTCTATTTTAAGGAACCACTAATAATCCTTTTAAATCTCATGACAAGGCCTTCAGTGTGCATAATTCTTTGAGAATTTTTTTGTAGTAATATGGCTCTGAATATTGGTTTTGAATATGTCACCTCTGAACCATAGATTGTTAGGAGGAGTAAAGTGTGTAGTTTTCAAAGGATGCTTAATAAAATGATTGCCCCCAGTTAATGAAGGAAATTGCTGTACTAACAGCTAAAAGATTTAAGACCATTAATCTTATGAGGGATTTGGAAGTTACAGGCCCTAGTCTTATAAAAAGTTTCCTCAGTAACTGAAAATGTTCCATAAGATAATAAAGCGTTGCAGCACTATGTAAGTACTGTACTTGGACGAGGAACTGATTAAAAAATGTGTTTAGATACTTGACCACTAGAGGACACTAGAGACCTGGCAACAAAATAACCGCTTAAATTTGCTTCCAGATGGCAATACATGTCCCAGTTTTGATTTTATTATCTGAATTGAACCAACAGACAGGTCTAATTGCATCCGCCCCAGCCATTTATTACTTAATATGTGTATAATACTCAACATGATGATAGTATGATAAAGATTATGACTGTAGCACTTGTAGGTGTAACGTGCCCACTCTTTCCTAAAAATGTTAACTGTCTTGGGGTACTTTTGGATCTCCATCTCCTTTTAGATTTCAAGGTAACAGCAGTGGCGACTTCTACTTTTTAAAACTCTGTGGCTAGTTAAGACGTTGTTCGATATTGCTAGACATCACGCTCTAATTATCTGTACTGTGCTAGATTTAGATGACCTATAAGTTTTAACAAGTGAAGAATGTGCTGGTCAACTTATTATAGTGCTAGGGGTTGGTGGGAACATATCACCCAAGTGCTCAGTGAACCACATTGGGTGCCCATCTTCTCTTGGGGCAATTCATCACATTGGCTCAAGTGTGTAAAACTCGCCTTAGTTTGATTCTTGGTCATTTGGGGATCATCTCTCCCTGTGCATTTCTGTGACTGCTTTATTTGCTGATGCATATTTTATAGAAGTCCAGTCATGGAGACTTGGCGGCTGGGTGTTTTCAGTGGGGAGTCCCTAGCTATAGAATGTATTTCTTATGGTCCTCACAACTGAGATTCCTGACTACTAGAGGATGGTGCAAGATGTGTCATTTTAGTAAAGCATGTTTTTGTTGGGCCATTGCTTGAACTGATTGTTTTGGGTAGTATAGGACTGGCACAGTTTGTTCTGTTTTTTGCATGTAGTTTAACGTTAGGTATATTTACTCTGTAACAGGTCCAGGGATCATGGTGATAGGCCCATTAAAAAAAGAGCAAATAAATTCCCTAACTGCACTTTTCATCTACATTATTTACATGCATTAAAATTCTTATTTAGTCTTTTGCTACTCCTGATTAAGAAATAGGACTTTAGAAGCGTAATACTGGATTTTAAATGTGAAGACACGAAGTTGAGGTAACTGTGTTAATCTCGAGAATCTGTACTCTCTGGCTACGTCTACACTGGCATGATTTTCCAAAAATGCTTTTAACGGAAAAGTTTTCCGTTAAAAGCATTTTCGGAAAAGCACGTCTAGATTGGCAGGATGCTTTTCCGCAAAAGCACTTTTTGCGGAAAAGAGTCCGTGGCCAATCTAGACGTGGTTTTCCGCAAAAAAGCCCCGATCGCCATTTTCGCTGATTAGTTACACTGGCCCTTTTGCACAAAAGTCTTTCGGAAAAAGACTTTTGCCCAAATGGAAGCAGCATAGTATTTCCGGAAAAGCACTGACAATCTTACATGAGATCGTCAGTGCTTTTCCGGAAATTTAAGCAGCCAGTGTAGACAGCTAGCAAGTTTTTCCGCAAAACTTGCCAGTTTAGACACAGCCTCTGGGTACTTGATAACGTTTACTGCCAACAGCGTAAGTCAGGCCAAGCAGAGACTGGTTGAGGTAGCTTTCATACTGAGAGCAAGTTGAATGTAATAGGAACAGCCAAAGGTGCTAAGAACTTGATCCTGCAAATTACAACATATGGGAGGACCATTACACCTGGGCTGGAGCCCCATTTTGATTTCCGTGGGAATCCACATGGACTCAGGGGTATGTCTTTGCAGTAAGTTGCAGGATTGAAGCCTGAGTCTTTACACCTCTCTTCATTTGTCAGTGATTTATGTTGGAAAGCTGATTGGCAGATGTCAGGCAGAGAAAGGAGACAAGATTTGGATCACCCTTTCAGGCTATGCTTCCAGGTTCCCCAGCCTTCATAAAGAAGGCAACAGCTGCCTCAGACTGAGGTGCCATCTTCAGGCATCAGCCAAAGGAGCCATGGAAGACAGCACAGGCTCTCTACACAGAAGGAGCTCTATCCAGGAGCTCCTTCCAGTTCTTTGCTGCAGGGTTGACATGTTGAAACATCCAGCCATGAAACAGTTCCTGAGCCTTGTTCAGATGCAGATCTGAACAAAGTGTCCTCACCTCATTTCAGAGCTCCCCTACCAGATTCAGATCTGGTCAATGTGCTCAGGACAGCAGCAGCACAGAAAAAAAGGAGGTAGGACATTCCCTTTAGAGAGTGTAGTGTAGGCTAACCTTTAGAAGTAATTGGGCATTTTAGAGACAGTGTCTGGAATGAGAAGTTTGATGCTAAATCTTCCCTCTGATTGGTCATCTGCTGACTGACACTAGAGATGTAAAATACCAGTTAATTAGTGAACCAGTTAAACATTAAGTTTAACTAGTCAACTGATTAAATGAGGGTGAGTGGGGGAGGAGGTGCATTAAGGGTGATGCTTAGTGGGTGTCCGGTTAACTGGTTGCCCGTTCACATCCCTACGTGACACCAGAGGTGAGGGAATGCCCCCAATGTTCACGCTAGTTTACCAAGTTGCAGAACACTAACAAGTAAGGTAATTTAATTTGAGGGAAATCATGTAACTTCACACACAGCTGATTCTGCACTGGAGTTCTGGTAGCTGCAGGGGTGGGGAGGACAGTAAAGGCACAGAGAGCTCCTCCCTGCCCATCTTTGCACCATCTTTGGTACGGCTCCATTAAGAGACTTCCACCAGCTGAGGATCTGGCCAGTTGAATATAGATTTTTGACAGCCTTGTGGTGGTGTGTGTGTGTGTGTGTGTGTGTTGTTGTTGTTGTTTTTTTAATAGCTGGGGATTTTAGATGATCCCTGAATGTGTAGGCTTGCTCTGTAAATTAGCAATCACTAGCAGCAACTCAGAAGTACATTAAAAGGTGAAATTTTTATTTCTCATCTTCGAGTAAGAGCCCAAGTTAAAAACATTCTCCTTACTCAATCACTGTCCCATTTTTTTTCTTCAGTTTTGTCCTGGAAATAATTAATAGAGCACCTCAAATCCGCACATATCCACTTTATAGCTGTGGGTATCCACCTCCACAGATGTCAATTCAAATATCTGCTACTCATTTTTTTTGGATACGGATGTGGATGTGGATACAAATTTTGTATCTGTGCAGGGCTCTACTAATAGAATGCTGACAAGTACATGGTGGTGACAGTTTGGTGGGATTGTCCTGATGGGTTCCGGCTGACGGCGCGTTGGGGGTCCCCCGTCTCCTGCACTCCGAAATGGCACAAACAGACTCTGCCAGCCAGTAGAATTGAGGGTGGTTTATTGCTCCTCCAGGATACAGCATAGCACAGATGTAATCTGGTTACAGGAACTGGGGCTAAGAGGCCTCAGTGCCCCCTTGAGATGGGGGGGGGGGATCCCAGCCCCCTCCCCAGTTCCTTCTTCCCTGCTTTCCAGCCAGGAACTAACTCCCCTGTCCAAGCCCTGCCCCCAGCCAGGGCAGCATTCCACCTCCCTTTGTTTCTCCCCATGGTGGGTTGGCTGGTTCAACCGGTATGGAGTCACCTTTGCATAATAAGGTTTTCCCTGCTGGGTCTTGCTCCAGACAGCAGAGGTCACCACAGCCCAGCAAGTACCCCCACTACTCACAGGCTCCATCAATGATGATAACCAGAAGGCTGCTTGCATGTGTGTTCAGTGATGTGGGCTGTATTGGCTTACTCAGCAGTACCCAAGAGAGCCCCCCAAAGACCACAAATAAGATAAGGCTCGAAGGTGGCCAGCTAGGTTTATTGTTAAGTGAAGCACAGGCAGAGTTGTCAGTAGACTCTACTGAATCACTACATGTATATATTTGTAACAATGGCCTCAGCTCAACCAGTAGGAAACTCCCACTGCCCCCTTGCTGGACAAAGACTGTCCCTCCCAGACACCACTTTATATACAGGTACAAACAAATTATACATCACTCCTGACATGTCAGGTTGCCACCCTCTGATGTCAGGTTGCCACCCTCTGACACTACTTAGATACCACCCATCATCCTGTACCTTGTGGGTTGATTAGATCATCTCTAACCATCATGCTGTCATTTTAGACACTTTCCTGAATCTGTGGGGACTGGGTACCAAGTTCTTTTCTAATGAGCTCGTGGTACTATGTGCTTTCAACTTATAACCATTACCAATTACTGTTCTATATCTGGGCCTATTACCAATTAGTGTTTTCCACTCTCAGGCCTGTTCATGCCAAGTTCTGTGAGTAGGGGCCTGCCTCTTGCTCACAGCTTAGCTTTGCTTTATGCTAGCCAAATATTGTCCATTGTTAGCTAGGCCTCAGGCCTCAAACCAGGCCTGCACTGCATGGGCTTTTGTTTTAGGCCTTCATCTTATTACACATGATGATGAACCTGACAAGCCTACTGGTTTGTTGCAGTTTTTGTAATCCCTGTGTTACTGTCATGGGAAAGTATACCCCCCTCTGTTACATAGTACAGGAGGAAGCAAAATCACAGAGTTTGTGGTAAAGGTCATTGGATGCACTGTAGAGTAGAGTGTTATTCAATGTGTTCATTCCCCATATTGGAGTCAATGGCAGCCCCATTATAACAGCAGTCTGGAATTTCTGTTTCATGTCATTCAAAGATATGGGTGTGTAGAGTCAGGGAACAGTCACACAATGTAGTATAATTGGCACTTATGCTACATTTTAAGTTATTTTTGGCCAGAGAAGCTATAACTTGCCCTGTCGTCAAAGGAGTCTTTTGTATCTAACAGTGGAAGCACTGCAGCAAATAGTCCAGCTACACTGCTAATACTAGAATAACGGGGCTTGGAAGCTCACCAAGGAGTAATAAGTAGGCCTGGAAGATGTTTGGGGCTGGGTTTCCTTATGGACCCTTGGTTTCCACTTGTTGTTTTAGCAGCTGCCACGCCTCCAGTAAAGAAAGAGCTGGTTGATGTTCACAGTCACAGCTTTGGCTACATTTCTAAGATCTCTTGTGAAGAGTGTAAGAAACACCTGTCCAAATTTTCCTTTTTTTTTTTTTTTGTTACCTCTGGTATGCACAGGAAGACATTTGTTCTTTCATTCGCTGTAGTGCATCAGATTAATTTCATAAAAAGTTTTTTAAAATATTTTAAAATATACACTGAAAGTATCAGTCATTTTTATTTTATAACATTCTAAAAATGACAGTGTAATTGAAATCAAATAAATGGTTGACTTTGTATAGAAGTTATCATTTGCCTGAACTCTGAAAAACATATCAGACTGCACACTTGTTTCGAAATAAGTCCCTGATTCAGCCGCTGCTGGTCAGTTTCAGCAGCAGCTGAATCGGGGATGCCTGCAATAGAGCAACTGGGGTCCTGCCGGGTTGGTCCCGCAGCGCCGAGGGGTGGCGCTACGGGACCAATCCGGCAGCACCCCAGCTGCTTTGCCCCAGGCATCGGGATTCAGCTGCTGCTGAAACTGATCAGCAGCGTCAGTTTCACCAGCAGGCTGAATCCAGACGCCTGGGGCAGAGCAGCTGGGGTGCTGCGGGGTTGGTCCCATAGCGCTGCCCCTCGGCGCTGTGGGACCAACCCGGCAGGACCCCAGCTGCTCTGCCCTGGGGGTCCCCAAGTCAGCCGCTGCTGAAACAGTTCAGCGGCTGATTCCAGGAGCTGCTCTGCCCCGGGCTTCTTGGAATCAGCCTCTGATCTGTTTCAGCAGCAGCTGAATCGGGGACCCCTGGGGCAGAGCAGCTGGGGTCCTGCCGGGTTGGTCCCACAGCGCCGTCCTTTGGCGCTGCGGGACCAACCCGGCAGTACCCCAGCTGCTCTGTTCCAGGCGTCCCCAAGAGCAACTGGAGTGCTGCTGGGTTGGTGCCGTAGCACCGCCCCTTGGCGCTGTGGGACCAACCCAGCAGCACCCCAGCTGCTCTATTGCAGGCATCCCCGATTCAGCTGCTGCTGAAACTGACCAGCAGCGGCTGAATCAGGGACGCTTGGGGCAGAGCCAGACTATGGTAAGGGGGGGCTATGAGGGGTCTGGGGTGGCATCCCCTCCCACCCCACTCCAGACCCCTCATAGCCCCCCCTTCTGATAGTCCGTCATATTTGATAATCCGGCTCCCCCTGGGTCCTAAAGGTGCCGGATTATCGGAAGTTTACTGTAGCTATTTCGGAGTAAGTGTTATTCTTATGTAAAATGAGGTTTACAGATTTCGGAATAAGCCAGCCATTATTTTGAAATTATTTCAAAATAACAAAATGATTGTGTAGATGCTCACATTGTTATTTTGAAATAACGCTAGTTATCTCGAAATAGTGCAGTGTAGAAACATCCAGGGAGTAAAGAATCAGTATTCTAGTATTGGAAAGTTTTAAGACATCACTGACTGTAATAGAGAAACAAAAAACAGGACTATGTAGCACTTAAATGACTAACAAGATGGTTTATTAGGTGATGAGCTTTCGTGGGCCAGAACCACTTCCTCAGATCAAATAGTGGTAGAAAATTGGCACAACCATATATACCAAAGGATATATGTATCCTTTGATTGTATCCTTTTTATTGTATCCTTTGGTATATATGGTTGTGCCAATTTTCTTCCACTATTTGATCTGAGGAAGTGGGTCTGGCCCACGAAAGCTCATCACCTAATAAACCATCTTGTTAGTCTTTTAAGTGCTACATAGTCCAGTTTTTTGTTTCAGCTACACCAGACTAACACGGCTACATTTCTATCACTATTCTGTAATGGAGAAAATCTGTATTACAGGGTGGAAGACCATGATGATCTCATGCCTATTTTCATGCACCAGAACGAAATTCTGAGAGAAACTTATGGAGACTACTTCCTTGCAGAACTTATAGAAGCTCAAGATGAAGAAAATCATGCTGCTGTTTGTGAGGTAGGTCCTTCACATACAGGTTTGGTTATCCCTAGCATTCATTACACTGTATTTGGCTAACTGCTGGTGCACTGACTTCTTGAATAAAAAAGAACTAAGTAGGACTTACTATGATTAGAAAGTATAAAAAATAATTTTGATAGCCATTTGACACTTGAGCAATTCAGCCACATTCCTAGTTAGTTTCCAGTTCTTCCAGGAAAATGATTCTCTCTTTGGAGTGGATATCTGTTTTAAGGCTGGAACATGACAAGTGAATCAGTAATAATTACAGTAGCAAAAATAAAATAATAATTGTTTGTCTCAGGAGAACTTTTTTTTTTTTTTTTTGAGAAAGGAATGGATATGTACTAATTTATTCTTGACTGAGAGCTAGATCTTGGGCAGCTCTTCTGTGTGAGGCAGTTAAGAGCATCCTGCCCCTGCCTTTGTGTTGCTACTAAAAGAAATATCCAGAACTGCAGACCCTCTGGTCAAGGAAGCGTAGAGAGTACTGCTGAGATGCTCCTATCAAGAAAACTAATTGAAAAGGGTCAGGAAGTCACAGTTCTTCCCTTCCCATGTAGAAACCAGCAGAGTTGGCTGGACATACCATGAGCAGTATGGTAAAGGGCTATATAGTTTTGTGTTTATCCTAGCACAAGGGGAACGTGTAGGCCAGCTCTGCTTTTCAGTGCTTCTCCTAAAGCAGTCTGAGTGCTCCTGAAGCAGTGCCTCCAATGGTTGACTGTAGCTACCCTCCATCCTCCAGTGATTTAATTTGTATATTTTGATTCTCATGGTGAGATAAAGGAAGCTACAATTTAGACCATTCAGTAGATTTTTTTCTGAGACAATTGGAAGAGGTGATCTTAAATCAGTTATTGTTATTTTAGACACTTTGCACTATAAATAACCAAATTACATTCACTAGCAACATTAATATTGCATGTGATGACTGGTAACCAAGGATACATAGTCAAAAATATATCCTTAAGGTAGAATCATAGATGCTAGAGATGGACAAGATGAGTGAATATTGTAGTTAGTTTCCGTATCTTGATCCATGCAGGAAAATGTATGCAATCTCCAAAAATCAGGAATTAGTTTCTTAATTAAAAGGAAACTGAGAGTGGCTGGCATGAAAGAGTTTTTAAAACATTAATATTTTGCATTGTCTCGGGAGAATGCATTTTTAACCAAGCGTTTTATTTCATGTTATCTAGTTGCTGTGTTTTGTAATTCTATGAAGTATTATAGCAGATAGGAGATATAACTTACTTTACCTGCAGAAATCTGCTTCCTGTAGCAAAATGCTGTAAAAAACCCAAACAAACCCTTTAAAAAGCAATCACAGCAGTTTGAAACCACGCAGTAAACAATAAGCCTTTAGTGTAATAACACATTACCAATAGCTATCTTATAAATAATGTATTTCTAACATACATTTATAGCTCAATATGAAACCAGCAAAAGATGCTTCAGGCCTTCATAGGATAGATTCACCAGTGCTGCTGCAGATTGGAAAGACACCTCCATGTGAACCAAGATAGATGCCAATTTTCCCTGCAGAGAATGAAGCTGGCAACCTCTTTTTGCACATATGGTAGATGGATTGGTTAATCAGCCTCTGCTGAGCCTTGGGCCTAAAATTACATAGCAGCCAGACAACTGCAGAGACCCATCTTTTGTTCAGTTAGGCAAACAAGACTAACAAACAATCACTTGTTGTTTGGGGAAAAAATGAACTTTTTTATTTTTATTGAAGCGTTGATGGCTTGATAAGACAGCCGGACAAATCCAGCCTTTCATCACAAGATTTTATTAAATATAAGAGGAAAAAATACATATAGTGGTTATTTATCAATAGATTGCATATAATACTCAAAATTAAGTTCCTATCTTCTGCCCGCCTGTTTTAGTGAAAAATCAATGTTGATTCCCTGTTCTGTTCATTCCCTCTATGGGCACCTGATATTGGCCGCTGTTGGAAAACCGGACACTGGTCTTTCTAGATGGATCGTTGCTCTGACTTAGTATGACTATTCTTATGGTCTTATTTTTATTGTCAATGTCTGTTTCTTGTTTAATCTTGTAACTTGCAGGAAAGTTGTAATTCTATTCACTAAACCAATGTCACCTGCTATTTCATCAATACAAGGTCCTTATCACTCACGTATCTGCTGCTGTATCCATTGCCATTTGTTGCTTGATATGTTCAAAACTTAGAATTATGTAGTGCTTATATTTTTGTGCTTCCTGCCCCTTGAATTAAGCCATGTCACCAGGAAATAAAATATTTTCTTCCATTTAAGAGCACAACAAAATGTGTACACTAATGTTTAGTAATTAGACAACCACTGTCTTTAGCTACATCCAGATTTTACTTTAAAATGGTTTTAGATTGAGCAAGAACCTTTTCTGAAATGTTTAAGTACAAAGCACCATCTATAGTTATATTTTAAATCTAAATTATTTATAAATGGTACATATAAAAACACAAAACCCCCACATTTTTTAATTCTTCCCCTGTGCATTTTAAAGTCAAGATTATTACACTTACTTGTGTCTTTCTGTGAAGTATCTGGTATTAGCCATCATCAGAGACTAGGTACTGACCTAGTCAGACCTTCATGCTGGTCCAGTCCGGTTATTCTTATTTACATTTTTCAAATTTTTGTATAAAGTAGCTTTTTTTTAAGAGGGGATTTAAAGATAAAAAGTATATGAATGGCTTGTTCTTGTGCTCCAAATTCATGTTGTTATATGACTTACAGCTTTTCTGAGTGTAATCATGTTATTTTGATATTTTAGGATGATGGCATGGCAGTAGGGCTCATGAGTGTTTGCGCTGAAGTGAATATACAGTTGCTTCATGACTGTTTTGACCTGGGGCCTTTCCATGGTCTCTGCAAACCACATCCTGATGATATTCTCAAGCCACCACAGGAGCCAAGTATTCAAGCAGGTAAAAACAGAGTAAAATATATGGATTCAAATCAGTTTGGCTACATTCATTTTTTAATTCCAAAATATGTAATTATTTTATAGGGTTGGAAAGGGACCTTTTGGAACAGTCTAGCTGTAAGCTTTCTATATCCTACCCCTCTGAGACTTTCTAGATCAAGCAGAAAACACATAATGACAGTCTGGCATGGAGATGGGCTGAGGACCGGGTTGAGAAGGTTTGACAGCTGTTGTTTCTGGTTATGATATGCTTGTCACTGTTGAAATTGGAGGATCTTTCAGGATCAGAAGCGTTATATAAATAAAGTTAAAGCAATAGACACGCTTCCCCATATCATCTGCAACTGGGCTGTTAACGGAAGGTTTCATTTTGAAAGTGATTCTGATGCCTGAGAATAATTAGGCACCTAGTTAGCTGTGAGCGCTGTTTATCAAGTGACCAGTATGATCTCATTGTTTCCTCTGTCTATAATCTTGTACCTAGTTTCTAACTTGAAGATCATACAATCTATCTCTGTCATAGCACAAATAAACAATAATGATTGTAATAATAAAGTTGGTGTATGTATCTGAAGAGTGGGAAAAGTTCTCTCAATGATGCACTGTCATCCGCTGGCCTCTCTTAAGAAGCACTGAAGAGTTTGTTGTGAATTTGTTTTGTTGCAGAGATACTACCTTTAAATTTTTTTTTTAAATAATCAATAAGGTTATGTCTACACTTGCCCCTTTTTCAAGAGAGGGATGTAAATGAAGACATTTGAAATTGCAAATGAAGCCGGGATTTAAATATCCCACGCTTCATTTGTGTAATCACATTATGGCACGATTTCGAAATAGCGCTACTTTGAAATAACAGACACTGTTAAGACGTGGTTATTTTGAGAGAAAACCCTTCTCTCGAAATAGCCCTTATTCCTCATACAATGAGGTTTACCAGTTATTTTGAGAGAAGGGTTTTCTCTCGAAATAACCGTGTCTTAACAATGTCTGTTATTTCGAAATAGCTCCATAATGCGATTATGCAAATGAAGTGTGGGATATTTAAATCCTGGCTTCATTTGCAATTTCGAATGGCTTCATTTGCATCCCTGTCTCGAAAGAGGGTGCAAGTGTAGACATACCCTAACAGAATAAGTATGAGCACTACTAAAGTGTTACTACATGTATCACCAGTCACCCCGATATTCTAAAACGGTCAGCCTTGGGGAAGAAAATGAAGGAAAGAACATTCTCCTAGCCAGTCTGTCAATTCTCATCTCTGCAAAGAACCACCATGTTAAAAAGATTAAGGAACTCAGTCATTTTATTGTATTCTTCTCCTTGTCTCTGGAGCTTGCTGGAGTGTTTTTGCAGACCTAAGTGAAGGACAGTATTGGGAATATAAATAGGGCTGTGAGAGGAGAAAAATCATTAGTACAAGTCTACTGCAGATGCGCCAACCTCTTGACTGTAGTATAGGTGGATCCTCTCTTTCCTAACATTGTATGCTGGGTCATCTTTCTTCAGGATCAGTTGGCTGGGTACATAGTCATCTGAAAGGATCTTCTAAACCAGGGGTCTCCAAACTTTTCAGCCCGAGGGCCGCATTAACTATCAAACAGCAGTTCGGGGGCCGACTACACACTTGAGGTCCAAATAAAAAACAATCAAAACATGGATGTTGTTTTTAATTATTTATTTAATATTATTTTATTCAGTTATTATTTAATAACACATTCATACACTACACATGAACACCTGTATTAGTGTGAATGGTGAAATTGTTTCCTGGATGCCAAAATAGCAGACATTTCTGGCTTTAGATTTGTTGTCCCTAACATCAACAGTGACCTGAGATTATCATCGGACAAGTTTGTTCTCAAATTGTTCTTCACGTATTTCATTCTTGAAAATGTTTGTTCACACAGGTATGTTGTTCCAAAGATTGAAAGGTACCTTGATGCAAAAGTTTTGACATTAGGAAAGTCTTCCTTGGGCAAAAACTGGTAAAAACCCACCAGTCCTATTTTGAACTTGTCCCTAAGGAGGTCATTTGCTTGCAACTCAATGACTTCCAGCTGCAGTTCATCTGGGCAACTGGCCACATCTGCTTCAAATGGGTTTTGAAACAATCTCACTTCTTCTGCCTTTGAATCCAAAAAGGTCTCCACGGGCCGGATGAGAGGGCCTCGCGGGCCGCATCCGGCCCCCGGGCCGTAGTTTGGAGACCCCTGTTCTAAACCCATGTAAATTAGGATCAGGTTTGGGTTTTTAAAAGGCCAAATGAATATTTAGAAAAAGACACTAAATATTCAAACCTTAAGAAATACTTGTCAATATTTTAAATACCTTTGTAGCTGTGACCCGTTCTGGTCTCTCATTGAGAGCTGGCGCTCAGAGAGTCTAGGTGCTGATGAAGGCCTAATCTGACAGTCCTGACTCTCAAAATTTCCACTGACTTCTATCTGAGTTTTCATTGACCAAGGACTGCAAGATCCAAGTCCATAATTTATGGTAAATTAGTCCTGATGAACATCTGAATGATTGAAAGAAGCTATGGACTTTATTTGTTTTATGGCGAGTTCTATTATTTGTCAAAAAATGCATATATTAGGATTATTCTAAATATAACATAAAATAATAGAATTTATTGTAAAGCAACAAGTATTCTATTCATGTTCTTATACAGCCTTTTTCACTATATCATCTGAGCACTTTCCAGAATGCAATAAACAACATGAATAACATTTGTCATGTGTGAGTCTTTCCCTTCCCCCCCACTTCTCTTCCTCGGGAAAATTGTTTAATTTCTTTGTTCCCTGTAATGCTGTATGTGTTATGGAGACAAGGTTGAATGTAGAAAGAAAGTAGCTGGAAAAATGGGAAGTAATATAGTTCTTAGTTCCCATAGAATTTTGTTGCACAGTTTTGGAAGAAACTGGCTCTGGCTCTTGCACAGATTAACTGTAGGGTTGCTACAGCTCCATTGGGCTTGAGGAGTAGATATATTAACTGTCCTTATCCCTGAACTACAGATGATCTCTTAAGTGTCTTGAACCAAGATCCATTGGTTCTGCCTTGAAGAAAAAGGCAGAGATCTTCAATTTGACTTGATGTTTAACTGAAAACTTTGAAAGCCCACAACTCTTCTCATTCATTCAAATGCTGAGAAGCAACTTTATTGTCACACAACTTTGAACACAACCCTGGGGAATAATTCTGAGGAAAAAACAGAATTGAAGTTGCTGAAATTTTGTAGATAAATTGGGCGTATGTCACCTAACAGTAAGAGTTCTGAATTAATAATTTGGTATTTTATTATATTGAATAATCATTACATTATTGATGATTCTTCATCATCTTTAAACTAAAAAAAGTTATTATAATGCTTTTTAATAAGTTATGGTTTTCCTTTAAAACACTATAAGTTGTACCAGTAAATTCTTAGTAGGTATTGTATGCATGCTTTGAAGAGTTCATCTGTTGTATCTGGCCAAAGCAGCCAAGAGGAAATTTTTTTTTCTTGTTTTTTTGTTTTGTTTTTGTTTTTTAAATCAAAGTAAATAATAAAACTAACTCGCATTTATTAATATAACATATTCAACCAAATTAATTAATGTACTAGGTTCTTGGAGGTTACAAAAAATTGTATGGCCTCTATTTGCTGTCATTTTGCATGTTTTCTTTATTGGAAATTTCTATTTTATTTGGTAAATTTTCCAAAATCTGTACCTGAATTGATTATTTAATAAGAGTGTTATTCATGTTGTTTGTTAGGTGTTAAAGGATAGTTTGTTTAACAGAAAGGTAACATTTTAAACACTCTGTATAAAAATCACTTCTGCTCTCAGTTAATCAAAGTTCACTTATGTGGTGTGATGCCATAAATATGTTGGATCTTCAGCCATCCATAAAGAATACTAAGAAAAACAGGTGACCCAATATTTTTATGTAAAAAATAGCACATTGAAAAAAGGCATAAATGTAATTCCTTCCTCTTTCCTGTCATCTTTAAAAAGCATATTTTGACATGGGTATATCTTGCAGGATCAGTACTGTTTTTCTGTGTGTACACCATTTGTACACTGCTTTGAAAATGTAGAACCAAATTGTCTGCTGCTATAAAGAGAATGAAGCTGTATTAATTTACTATCAGAAAATATGGTCCATTATATCTTGAATGAATTCAAAGTCTGAGTGTTTAAAATGTAAGCCACACTCTTTTGTACAAGAAATGCTATGTTCATGTATAAATAGCTATAATAGAGAATTTTCAGGCTGTTTAACTTGCCATAGCCCTTGTAAATAGAGATTGCAGCTTATTGTTTTTTCCTTTTAAAATCTAATATAGGGCAATAAAAATGAAAGAGTATACAAAAATCTATGTTTACCGTAATGTTGATATGCCACTTACATTTCATGATAATTATAGTAATTTGGCTGTTACTCTATGTGGAGTCAGGAATTGGTAGCTAGAAAACACTATGATATCGAGAGAATGATTCAAGAGGTTTTCATCAGGCTTCTTATTGGGCTGGCTGTTTGATCCTGCTGATTTTCACTTCTACCCCCAACCCAGCAAGCGTAGAATCCTTTTAATTTTCTTTTGGTTGAAGTCTTTCTTACTTCACTTACAGTTGCAATAGATAATGTTCTTCCAGATCACACATGTATGGTACATGTAGAAATAACAATGATGCAACTGGATTTGGCTGTGTTAGATGGAGGAGCCATTAGGGAGTTAAATTTTAGGGTAAAATCAGAAACAACATATCAATATTTATATGAAAACCAGAGGTATGTATTAATTAACTTGTGATATCTGCAAGCCTGTTTGTAATGAGAAATACCGTTGGATTAATCACGGTGGCATTTGATCATATCTGTGAAGGTGCCCATCTGTGATACCCCAGGAGAAATCACATACTGTACTATAATATGTGCATTTTTGCTCACCTGCACATTGCATCAACATTTTATCTTCTAATAGTGATTATAGCTTTTTTTTTGTTAAATCATGCTGAATTATTATAAGTTAAGATAATAAATTTATAATCTAACTATAAGTTAGTAAGGTTTCTAACCATGAAGCATAATTTTTGAAACCCCATTCCAGGGCTCAGAAGTCTTCAGATTTTTAGGATATTGTTTTGGCATACATTTCATGAGATTAAAGATAAACTTAAAATGTCCAAGAGTTTTTGTTAAAGCGTCTCTTCGGAGTCTTCATTTTAAGTATATAAAAGATGAACTAGGAATATGTCTGTAGAATTTGGAAAGTTACTTTTAAGAAAATTTTGATAATTAATTAATATATATGAAATGGCTTACATATAGGGAACTCAGCTTGTATTGTTGTGGGAGTTTGGTGGTTATTTGCTTGAATGTATTGATTCTGTTGGTGTGTGTTTGTCACTTAAATGAACTATAATCCATTAATATTTGGTTTCCCGTATTGAATATAAATTTGAGAATTGCAGCATGATTTCACATTATCTAAAATAACTCACCGTGGTGTTATACTATATACTAAAGTACCATTCCTGCAAGATGTTGAGTAATCTCACCTTTCATTGACTTCATAGGGGATATAGTAGCAGGGTAGGGTTAGAGACTGTATTTTCCCAAAATTGAGTAATTGCTGTCAAGTAGCTACCCTAAGGCTGCCATAGATGGAATACAAGAAATAGCAGTCAGCTTCTCCTGCATTGATGTCAGCTTTCGGTAGTGTCCTATTGCACAACTGTACATCTGTTTAAAACAGTAAGTCATATGTACACAGCAGTTCAGCCATTAAAAATTAAATGCAATAATGCATAATAAACATTCTGAAATTGATTTTAGATTTTTTTGCCATTTAGCATTTTTAATGTGAGAAAACAATCTTGGGCCAGATCATCATCCGATGTAAATTGACACAGCATTGGTTTCCATGATGCTGTGCCAACTTACACCAGCTGTGGATTTAGTCTATGTGAAGAAAATGTTGAACATGGTGAAATTGTGAAGTCTGGTGTTTATCGATATTAATACAAATAACTCATACTTCAAATATATGCTTTAATTTTACTGGTTTAAACTGTATTCCAGAAGCTCTATTTACACCGTATTCTCTCTCTCTGTATATAAATAAAAATATCAGGACTTTCAATGGCTAAGTGTAAGATGATAGGACAAGGAACTAAAATTGACTCCCATTGCTTTTGTCATCAATTTTGACACCAAAAATACTATTATCTTGTTAGCAATTGACTATTGACATCATCATTGCTTTTATTGCTATGTATTCAGCTCAATGCTATGTAGACTTTAAAATCTGATTTCAATAAACTTGCATGTGTGTTGTCCTTTCTTTTCTTGCTTATAGAGTCCTTTCATCCCTGCTTCGCTTACTGTAGTTTAAAAACTGGTTTCTTTGTATTTATGTACCTTCTCTGCTAAAATGGGTGTTCATTAAACAGATTAGCCAGTATCTGCTGTTTGGGACTGAAAAATACAACACAGATCCTTTCTAACTAGCTGAAACAGTTACTTGAGCATCCAGTGGACAGACTCCTGGCTGCTGCTGAAAATCATAGGTAACTGAAACTCTGGTTCAGGTTAAAGTGAAATCCATTGCCAGCCCAGCAGCTCCTTTGGGGCTCAAATGTGCCTCCAGATCTCTATGCAGATGTTGCAGTGCTTCAAAGGAACTACAGGAATTGTGTAAAAGGATCCTGGAATATGTCTGATCTGAGCCCCAAAGGCAGGCCCCATCTGCAATGGAGGAGACAGGTAAGTAACAAGATAGGAGAGGCACTATTAACCCTTTTAGACTGCCAGCCAAACTATTGCCTCGGGACAAAATTTAAAAATTGCTCAGCATAAAATATGGCCTTTACTTTGCAAAAGGTTAAAAACCCTTTAATAAAAACAGCCTTAGAATAAAAGAAGTATGGGAGGGAGTTACTCAGACTGCAGGGGAGAGGCAAGAAGGGAAATTTTCTTATCTCCTGCTTCGTTTTGTTTTTAGTAAAGGGTGTATATAGCAGATGGACTAACTATTTTATAGTGAAAACTAGTGATTCTTGGATCTAAAAAACAAAAGAATGAGACTATTATTAGACTAGTGTACCTTCATTTATGTTTTTTGAGATCAAATTTTTCTAACCATTTCTCAAGCACTGTGATAGTTTCCCACTAAAATATACATTGTACTTGTTTAGCGCCTATATCACAGGATTTCAAAGGACAAGCATTCATAAAAACGTAACTATAGTCCCGTTGAGATAGATAATTAACTATATTTTAATTTTATAGATAATAATAATAAGACTTCAGATTGTTCTGGCATCTACCATCTGAGGATGTCGCACTTTCATGAATTAAGCTTCACAGCATCTCTGTGAAGTAGAGAAATATTATCTCCATTTTACAGGTGGAGAGACTGATGGAGGCAGATTAAGTGATTTGCCAAAGGTCATACAACAAATTAACTACAGAGTGGGGCACTAAATGTTAAGAGACAGACTATGCAATTAGTATTTCCACATTGACTCCTTTCAGTTAGGATACAAATATAATATTACCTCTATACATAGTGTGAGGAATGTCTTCCAGGTTGTCTTTTGTTCGAATTCTTTTTTTTTTAAATGACATGTACTGTTTTGTCTTCACTAGGACTTTAGCATATCTGATTATTTTCTCTGAAGTGAATGTAATGGCTGAATCTTAACCATGATCATAAGAAACATCTTAATAGTGGTGTTCTGCTGTGAATTATACTTCATGTACTGCTGTGATTCTGATGTTTATGGTTCCATTTTGTAAGCTTGTTTGATGCATTTATTCCTCTTCATTATTCAGATGAAGAAAAAAGCAGCCAAACAAGTCAAGAGGCAGAATCTGTTTTATCTCAAAACTCTGACCATATTAGTTCACAAGATATGGATATACAGGTAATATTACTAAACATAGTTCATTGGACATTTAAATAAATGCCATAACTATCAAATATAGGATGCCTTTTATATAAAACAATAGAAACATGTTTGTAAATTCAGAAGGATAAGAATTGAGATTTGTTGTTGCTTGTTTAAAAAATGTGTGCAAAAGAAGAGTGCAGACTACCCTTAGTTGTATTTGCATAGCTTTTTACTAGCCCAAGTCATGCCTCCTTGTCTACACAGCGCTTTTTAGCAGTGTACTGTCCTACTGCCTTTCTGCAGGAAAAGGCTCTGGCAACTGCACAATAGCTGGGAAAGGCTCCAGCAGTTTTCCGTGGAGCCTTTCCCTCCTTGTGGGGGAAAAGACCTGGCAGTGGGGGAAAGCGCTGCCAGCTCCCTGCTGATGGATCCCTTCCCTGCAGCAGGGAAAGATCCCGGTGCCTCCCTCTGCCAGAAACTTTCCTCACAGCCATGAATGGCTCCCGCAGTGGGGAGCTGTCTTCAATCTTTTCCCACTATCTTGCCTCTGCCAGAGCCTTTCACTGACTCATAGCCACACATTGCAGTGTGGACATGGCCTGCTTTTCACTGTCACATGTAACCACATGTATGCTATACACTGGCTCCAGGGGTATGTAGTATAGATGTAGTCTGAGTAGTTAAAGTATCTAGCAATATCCACTGGATTTGTCTACCTGCTTGTCAAAACTAATTTCCAGTGCCTCCTGTAATTTTGAAAAGGTCTGAATATTAGGGTTCCTTTATTTACAACTCTTTTGCGGTATTTTCTGAGAATTTATACTCCTCTGTGCAGTATGGCTCCGAGAAGTTATGAAGTAGTCATTAGGCTTATTTGGAAACCACTGCCATCTGAATTGTCTTGAAGCATCTGGAAAAGAGGAGGAAATAGCTAGAATGAAGTTGGCTCTGATGCAGCTTTGGGAAGGAATTGCCCACCAACTGGCTGAATGACTTATGAGTATGTTTGCATTCAGTAGCACTATGGGAGTTGGGTACTTAGGCCTTGTCTACATTACTAAATGCCATAGGTGTAGCTGAACTGCAGTGAAGCTCCATTGTGAGAAATTCTAAAGTAGACCAAGTTTGGCATTTTTGCCACTATGTTGTAGAATTAAGTCATGTGGTTTTTAAAAAAAGCCCATGTTCTTAGGCTTGCCAGATGGTTTCAACAAAAATACCGAACATCCCCCTCCCCCCCCAAAAAAAAACACCAGGGGGGTGAAATTCTGTTCGGGGGGGAAGGAGGGGTGACCAAAGTTGTTGAACAAAAATTAAAAAAAGGATCCCAAGAGTTATTAAGCAAAAAAATAAATATATAAAATAAAACAGCATGGCCCCTTTAATTGCGTGCAGAGTCAGAATAGGGATAGGAAGAAAAGAGGTTGAGCACTAAGACCCAGGGAAGGTATTGCTTCCCCTTGTTCAGGTCTTTAGGTTTTTTGCCGATGGCCATCTTGTTTTCTTGGTCGAGCCAGAAGGGAGCTTCTCTGCGGAACCAGGTAAGCAGGCAGTCCGGGGGCTGGGCCCAGTGCTCAGTATGTCATAGGGTTATCAGGTGTCCGGTATTTTCATCTCCTGGCAGGAGAAAAAAACAGAAAATACTGGACATTTTAGGTGTCTGGTAGTTTCTGAATTTTTTTTACCAGACAGGAGGCGAAAATACCAGACTGTCTGGGTCAGTACTGGACATCTGGCAACCCTACATGTTCTTGCTACTCTACAGCCTCCATTGTTGCTATTCCTGGTGTAGCTCCAGTGATGGTGAATCATTAACTATGAAACGTAATAGTTCAGATGCAGCCTTTAGAAGCCAACGTAAATTTGCTTAAACCAGATGGCATGGAGGATGGTGTTAGGAACAGTTTCCCTGTAAGCTGAGCGCTTGGGCGTCCAACCAGGAGAGTTTCAAATGATGTCCAGCTGATTAACAGAACGCCTATAGTGGTCACAGCTGGCAGCATGTGTGTCCACTGGTGGTGCACATCAACACATGCCTCGGTGCACATAACATAATTTATTCCACACATGGATGGAAAAAATAGAGGAAACATTGGTTAAGATTTCCAGATTCCAGTTTAGTTGCAGTAACAACCTGATTAAATGAATTCCTATCTGCCCAGGGAATCTGGGATGAAGAAACCAAATGGAATACTCTGGAATGTTTTTGCATATTTTTTTATTGTCATCGGTGTTGCAATAAGCTGCCTTTGTCTGCAGACGTAATTGGTTTTAAAAGGACTATTTAAACTGCAAGAGTCATGAGCCTGATACACTATGTAGTGTTTCATAGACGAGACTTTCAAAAGCGCTTCAAGTTTTAACGTTGATTTAAAAGGGATAACCATTAAACCAGTGCTGAGCACTTTAAAAAAAATCCTACCTTTTAGTATCAATATATTATATTAGTTACATCTTAGAGCACCCTTTGAAGTAAATGTTATCACACTGTAAGAGTTGCAGTTGGGGAAATTAAGACCAGAGCATTTGAAATAACTTACCCAGTCCCAGGCAGCGAGTCACTGACAGAGCTGGGATTAAAAGTCAGGAGTTCCTGGTTTGCAATTCTGTATTCTGTGTACTAGACTACACTGAAAGAGACAATAAAATTGTATTATATTCATTCTTTCTTATCCTTATCAAGAAGAAAAAAATTATGAATGAGAGCCCAATATGTCCAGAATTAGTGATCCATAGGAAAACAAATGAGTCATGAATGTTAATTTGTATGTGTTATTGATCACTTTCTCTTTAGCTGGACACCAAAACTGAAGATGTCCTTCCCCAAGCTGCAGATGATGTCACCTCACAATCTACAACAGGAAGTCTTCAGAATAATGTTTCAGAGGTAAGGTCTAAGTAAAATTGAGAATTTACCCCAAATATTCATCCACAGTGCAGTTTTGAATAACATTCATTTTTTAGCACATGGCCACCCATGGTTTTCCCATTATTGCCAACTTTTGCAATACTTGGTATTTTTCTTAAAGCTTTAGCTCCTGGAGCCATGCTATTACAACAGAATCCCAACTCTCGTTTAAAAAAATGAAAGTAAGAATCTAGTCCTTGTGGTTCCAGAGAAAAGTTTGAAAAGGTGTTATCTAAATGCTGGAAAACTAGAGGATAAAGAAAAAGAATGCAGAGTTATAGCTTTTTTAAATAATTAATTGTTGTGGCCAGGCTCAATACTTTTGAACTCTTGGAGCTCGTAAAACTGTTTTCTATGACTTTCTAGTTATGCGTGTAGAGAAGTGGGCGCTCTAGCTCCTATCGAGGCAGCACTAGAAGACCTTGTGGGGCTTGGCTGGGGTCACAGAACTCTTGGTTATGTGCCTCCAGTAACCAAGAACCCTTGCAGAAAGGCCACATTGCATTTTACCCCTGACTCAAGACAGGCAGATTCTAAATTTCTTCCATTTCTGCAGATACCTACTTGATTTCCTATGCAAATCTTATTTACTTGGGCCTTTGTTGGGGAAATATTAAATTCACTTTGAATGAACAGTGAATTTAAAAATAAATGTCAATAATTGGCTGTTTCTCAACTTTATTGACACTGATTTGCTTCCATTTTTTAAAATGAAATAATTTTATATAATCATTATTCAATATTAGCATATAGGTGGCATTGCAGGCTATAATACATTGATTGAAAAGATGCACATTGAATGCATTAATTATATTTTGTAGATATTTTGTGCAAAGTTTTCCTTTTGAGATCCATGCAATAGTAATCTATTTCAGTATATTGTTAGATTTAATATTGGCTCTCATGGAGACCAATATACCAAAGCTAAATTCTTCAGTGGAGATCTAAAAGGCAAAATTTGCTTACCCCTTTTTAAAATAATCAACAAAAAATAATATTTATGATGTACAACTACTTATACATAGGAAATTTAGCATTTTTTTTAAGTAAGATGGTGCAGATTCCCTTACTATGCCAAATTATGTCATGATTAACACCCTATGTTACCCCTCTGAAGTAATTTGATTTTGCATTGGGTCAAAATCAGCAGAGGATTTTGCCCATGGAATTTTAAATAATTGTATCTGTCTTTCATTTTTCCTTTCAGTATATTTTCAAAACTAGTCTGTTCTTTAAATATAGTAGCTGTTCATCTCCAACATGACATTTTCTGCATTACTCTCATTTTTGTGCTTTCTGTTTTTTTTAATTGGGATAAAATACAAATTTTTACTCTGGAAAATATTTCCTAAGATTAAATTTCTGTTAACTGTTCCACCTAATGACTATAGTGAGAAATACCTGTTCCCAAACATATTGTCTTTATTTCAAACCTGGTTCTGCAGGTATTAATCTTTTTATAGCCATGCAGAAAATTCATTAACCCCCCCCCCCCAATTTCCTACCTGTGGCAGAATGTATTCTGTTGAGTGAAATACAATCCTGTATTTCTACTGAGAATGTTGTAAAATAACAATGATGCAACAAAAAGCTCATTAAACACACACACACATGCAAAAAGGAAACATGATTTCTGTTTGGTCCCTTGTCTCTTCTTGCTGCAGAAGGAGGGTGTAAACACTGTTTCCAGTGCTGAATTGCCAATAGATGATCTCATAGGCACAGATTTGAAAGCCGCTGGGACACCTAGCTTAGAGGCTGATGAGAGAGATTCCTTTCATCCTGTGTACAGAGGAGCTGTAACTGCTTTCTGTATTCAGCTGTTCTGTATTGATGAGAAACATGAAACAAGGCAAGTATAGACATACAGGTATTTGGTTTCTTGTTTCTAATAACAGCTTAACAGAACCCTTATTAAGCCAATTGGGGGAGTGGCAGCATCTGCTGCTGTTAAGGTTGAATTAATTTCCATCTAGCTGCTTGCTTGCATTCACTCAGAACTTTTTGAAGCTTTCATCTTCCAGCTAAAATGTTTCATACATTTCCTCTGATGGGTGCCATGCAATAGAAAAGTTACTGGGTTGCAATACAAGCTGCCATTCTTCTAGGGCAAATATTAATTGTAGCTGTGGAACGTATCCTGTAACGGATTATACTGGCCTTTTTAGAGTAGAAGGGGCCAGAAGATCCCATAACAGAGCTACAATGAACCCATTAAATGGCCCGGTAGAGTAAAAGGGGAAGCAGTGCCAGGAAATAAAGAATTGGATGGGGGTACTCCAGGGCTTTGTTCCTTTAAGGGCCTGGGATTGGGAGTCCCAGAAAGGGATCTAGAGGTCACAAGCTAAATATGAGTCAACAGTGTGACGCTGTTGCAAAAAAAGCAAACATGATTCTGGGATGCATTAACAGGAGTGTTGTGAGCAAGATGAAGGAAGTCATTCTTCCGCTCTACTGTGCGCTGATTAGGCCTCAGTTGGAGTATTGTGTCTAGTTCTAGGCACCACATTTCAAGAAAGATGTGGAGAAATTGGAGAGGGTCCAGAGGAGAACAACAGAAATGACTGAAGGTCTAGAAAACATGAGCTATGAAGGAAGACTGAAATAATTGGGCTTGTTTAGTTTGGAAAGAAGACTGAGAGGGGACAAGATAGCAGTTTTCAGGTATCTAAAAGGGTGTCACAGAGAGGAGGGGGGGAAATTGTTCTCTATGGCCTTTGGTGCTAGGACAAGAAGCAATGGGTTTAAACTGCAGCAAGGAGGTTTAGGTTGGGCATTAGAAAAAACTTCCTACCTGTCAGGGTGGTAAAACACTGGAATAAATTGCCTAGAGGGGTTGTGGAATCTCCATCACTGGAGATATTTAAGAGCAAGTTAGACAGACATCTATCAGGGATGATATAGACCGTGCTTGATCCTACCATGAGGACATGGGACTGGACTTAATGATCTCTGAAGGTCCCTTCCAGTTCTAATATTTTATGATTCTGTGACTACAGATTGCAGCCTCCTTTCAATTTTTTTTTTCTTTGAACGATTCCAAAGATGTCTCTGATTCCAAGATGGATGTCTCTGGGAAAGAGATGATTACTTACCCATACGGTTTTTTTTCCTCCTCAGATTAACATTCGAGCAGTCTTCTCTCTGTGCAGTTGTGTGTAAATCTTGTGACTTAAATATATAATATACAGGCAGTCCCCGGGTTACATGGATCCGACTTACATCGGATCCCTACTTACAAACGGGGTGAGGCAACCCCGCACTAGCTGCTTCCCCTCAGCAGACCAGGGAGATGCAAAGCTAGCGCCTCCCCCAGCAGACTAGGGAGACGCGGAGCTAGCGCCCCCCCCCCTCCCCCTCCCCAGCAGACCAGAGAGACATGGAGTGGCTTTTCTCAGCAGACACCTCAGCTTGAGAATAAAGGACTGAGGGAAGTGAGGTGTGGGAGAATAAAACTGAGCTCTGGAGAAATGTTTGGCTAGAGTTTCCCCTACAATATGTACCAGTTCTGACTTACATACAAATTCAACTTAAGAACAAACCTACAGTCCCTATCTTGTACGTAACCCAGGGACTGCCTGTGTATGTATATATATATATATATATAACTAGAAGACTTACCCAGCATTGTTTGGCTCCTTCAGGGCAGAGGGCTGGTGGCAGGGCAGAGGGCTGGTGGTGTGATGTGTGTAGTCAAGGGGATTAGGTGTGCGGGGGGCAGGGGCTCAGAGCAGTGGATGGTAGTGCAGGAGTCAGAGCAAGAGGCTGCGGGAGGCAGGATTCTGGACAGGGGATGGGGGACTCAAGGCAGGGGACTGAGATTTGGGGGGGCTCACTAGGTCCACCCACAGCAGCAAGGATGGTGCTGCCCCCATGGGGGCGGGGCTGCAGTGCCCAGCCCATGTGCTGGCTTCTGAGGCGATGAGGCAGGGTGGGCTTGCATGGCCTGTTCCCAGCAGGCCCTCGGCGCAGGGTGGGGCTGGGGCTCTGTAGTCCAGCACCCAGCCCCAGCAGGCTCTGAGTGGAGGGCCAAGGCTGCACATG
The DNA here is from genome assembly GCF_049634645.1 of Pelodiscus sinensis. Lineage (NCBI taxonomy): Eukaryota > Metazoa > Chordata > Testudines > Trionychidae > Pelodiscus > Pelodiscus sinensis. The sequence continues at coordinate 194,886,931 of NC_134713.1, forward strand.
CCGGTGCCGGCCCCAGCAGCTCTTTAGGGAGGGCTCAGTGGTGTTCAAATTAAATTAAATTAATGGAAATTGCCTATCTCCTAGAACTGGAAGGGACCTTGAAAGGTCATCGAGGCCAGTCCCCTGTCTTCACAGCAGGACCAAGTACCATCACTGATGATTTTTGCCCCAAATCCCTAAATGGCCCCCTCAAGGATTGAACTCACAACCCTGGGTTTAAGCAGGCCAATGCTCAAACCACTGAGCTATCCCTCCCCCTGGTAGACAACAGTAGGCGTTGTGGGAGAGCCCCCTTTTCTGGGGCTGAGGCCTAGGAGAAGAGGTTTTGAGGCAGGGGGCCACTTTCTAGTGGCTGGCAATATGGAGCACTCTGGTCCAGCTGGCCACTCTCTTCCTGTGCGTCCACCCTCCTGTGGTTGCTCTGTAGTATAACTGTCCCCTACGCTCTCAGTCCCCCTCCCTTTCTGTGTTATGGAAAACAATCGGATTCAGGCACATCCCATTTTCCTGGCACAGCCAAATCCTGACCTTGCTTTTAGGATAAGAGGAAGCTATATACCAAATTTGTGGTCCTAACTTTTCCATTTAGGAGAAGTTCCTGAACAAATGTACTCACAGACAGACAGACTCACCTACAGCTAGACCATTAACTCTCTAAAATATGTATAGTAATAATAATCATTAATCATATAAAATATATTTCTTTATCTCCTGCTGTGAAAGAAACTGACCATCAGATCACTTGTAGGTAGCATAGGTATCTGAGGGGATGGGATGAGATGATACCAGTGTGGTTTCTTAGAGTTTTGTACTGAAGGAGTTCCTGCTGAACCTGCATGCAGTTGCAAAGACCCAAGAGTAGTAATTTGCAGAAGTGTAATAAGTGCAGAGGAGGAATTATGTTTTACCCCTCTAGGGGTATTCAGTAGTGAAAAATTTGTTTTATCTCTTAGCTATCAAATATTTTCATCTCTTTAAATCTAGAGCCCCAGAATATGGACTGTTAGTTTATAGTAAACCATACATGAATGAACCAGACTGCCAGTCTGTCTGAAATTAGGTTATTTGAGCTGTTGCTAATGACAGACAAAATTTTATGATTCCTCTGGTGTTGCTCCCATTCTTAATCCTATTTCTGTCAAGAAGAAACTGAATGTTGGAGAAAGGGAAATTGCCTTGTCATGCATTTACTGTATGTGGGGAGGTAATATAAGTCTAGATTAAGCCTCATCAAATATTTATATTATACAGGCTAGGTGAATTAATTACTGCATCATTTTAGTTCCACAATCCCAATCCCAACATGTGGAATTATTGTTTCACTTTTATCTACTCGATTATGAACACCTTAGTTGAAAACGAAAAAAAACCCGTTAAAAATAACAAATAGTCCTGCAGCACCTTAGAGACTAACAAAAAAGATAGATGGTATTGTGATCTTTCGTGGGCACAACCCACTTCTTCATATGAATGGAGTTTAAGGGTGCCAAGTTCTAAATAAATAGTGCAGAAAGAGGGGGGAGGGGGAGAGGAAGGAAAGGAGAAAAAAATGGAGAAAGAATAGTCAATTACACTGTCAATGTTAAATGAAGCTGCTAGATTGGGTTCTAAGTACTCTTAAGTAACTAGTGTTTGGCTTTTTATGTCATTAGGATGTGGAATGTAGTGGGTAATCCAGTTAAGGTCTTTGTTTAAACCTCTCTTGTAGGTATCAAAGTGGTAGATGAAATTACATTCTGCAGATTCCCTTTCAAGCTGTTTTTCCATATTATTATGAGCCAATTTAAAACACTTTGAGATCCATTAATGAGTGCCTGGACTAGTTAAAATGTTCCCCAACAGGTTTCTGTATGTTACCTTTTCGAATATCTGATTTGTATCCATGAATCCTTCTTGTAGAGACTGTTCAGTTTGGCCAATATACATGGCAAATGGGCTTTGCTGGCACTTGATGGCAAAGATCACATTGGTGGATATGCAGTTACATGAGCCTCTGATATGGTGATTTATGTGGTTAGGTCTTGTGATAATGTCACTTGTATAGCTGTGTAGACAGAGCTGGTACTGGAGTTGATTGTGGGGGCGGGGAGGTTCCTGGATGAGAGTGATGGAGGTGTGTTGTGTGGTTGCTGGAAAGAAATTGTTTGAGGTTAGTGGATTGTCTGTAGGCGAGGATTGACCTGACTTCCAAGGCCTGTGAGAGTGAGGGGTCATTTTCCAAGATAGGTTGTAGATGGTTGATAATGTGCTGGAAGAGAATGATTTGGGGGCTGTAGGTGATGACAAGTGGAGTTCTGTTGTTTTCTTTGTAGGGCCTATCTTGAAGAACCTGATGTCTGGGTACTCACCTGGCTCTGTCAATCTGTTTTTTCATTTCTCCGGGTGGGAATTTTAGTTTTAAGAATGCTTGACATAGATCCTGTCAAGCCTCTGTGGGATTGGAGCAAATCTGGTTGTATCTTAGGGCCTGGCTGTAAACAACTGATTGGGAAAGGTGTCTGGGATGAAAACTAGAGGCATGTAAGTAAGTGTAACGGGTGGTAGGCTTCCAGTATAAGGTGATAGAAATGCGGCTGTCATGTAATTGTACAGTAGTGTCAAGGAAGTAGATCTCTTGTGTGGACTCAATTACTTTTTCTATTCTTATTGGTACTGAAATCACAGGAAAGTCCTTTACTTCAGTTGTTTACTGATAAGATGTTAGTCTTTTGTGTGTGTGTTGAATGCATTTAAAATAAGTACTTTTTCCTCCTTTGAGAGAGTAGAAATAAAAATACCATGTAACTCTTGATCGATTTAGCTCACTTTGATATTCCTTTAAATAGAAGAAATAGCACAAAATAATTAAGTTTCTGTTATCTTACTTAACTTGAACATTACATTTAATTTTCATTGGGGAAAAGAAAGGGGAGTTATTCCAAAACAGTAGATGAAAAATGAAAAGAAGGAAAATGTACAGGAACAATTTTCAAAGTATTGATGTTCTTGTTAGTTTTATAGGGTCTTTTTGGATATGTCTACTGAATGGCTGGTAATGGAACAAGTATGTCTTTTGGAGCATGAAGGAAAGCTCTTAGTCCATTGCTACTATTGTTTGTACCTCCCGGAGATCATTTTATTAGGCACTAATGCTATTCTGGAAAATCTAAAAGTCTGCAGGGTGCTTCTGAGTAACTATCTTACTTTTATTTCTTCCTTTCACAGTGTAGACATCTCTTAAGTCAACAAACTTAAATCTTAAAGTTTACTGTTGCTTATAGTACTGTCTTAAGCCCTAGAAAATGACAATTGGAGTGCAACATACAGCTTCTGAAATTGATTAGTACTGAACTAGATGCAGTTTCTGATTAGAAAGTATGGATAAGTTCTGCCTGGATGGACAGGGTTGGGGGAGAAATCTTTTAAAAATATAGTGCATATTGAATATGCCTTTATTTATTCACCTAAAAGTGTTTGCTCTTGATTGCAGGTCACTGGATTTCTTGCAGTATGTTTTCAACCTCTTTCCAGTACGTATAAGTAAAATCTTAAGGTGAAACTAGTTTTCTTTGAAAGTGAATAAAAATGGTGCAATAAATGAAATTGCTTATACAAAGCTATATTTTCCCCTCTTTTCATGAACTCCTCATTCCCCCCTCCCCCCCCCCCCCCCACACACACACACCAGAGTTAGGAACCTGTGGAAAAGAAATCTCTGTGAGGAAATCTTGTTATTATGGGGTGTGGTAGCACCACAATGGATAACATTGAAACTAGCTTACAATGTAATAGCCAATTTTTTCAAAGTGCTCTGAAATCCACATTCTTACCCTGATTTTTCTTGAAAACTGCTGTGCTTCATGGGGATATGGGATAGAGTTAATTTGTTGCTGTTTGGTCAAAGAGATGTCAAGATACAGCCCCCTCCCCTCCAAATATCAAGTACCATCAATGTTTACAGTTCCTATAATTTTTTTTGAGCGTATGAAGGATTCAAATTTTGACTCTGGTCTACCTCAGAGAGATATCACTCTCTTGGGATTGATCTCTTTGAGAACCAATATTTTAAAAATTACTCAAGATCAAAGTTGGATCTACAAGGTGGATTGAGCTATCTTGATGAGTCATAGAAAGTAATTTCTGTATGTGCAATGGAACTGGGGCTCTGTTTCAAGTCAAAGAATTTGCAGCTGACCTGATAGCAGAATAGGTAGCAAACTTAAGATGACAAGTGGTGGTTGTTGAATCCAGAAGCACCCATAAATCCACAGAGAGAATCCTCCATCCCACAATCTTAACTCTGTCCTCTTTGAGTGATGCCTCAACATGGTCCTGACAACCTCCAGTATAGAGCACTGTGGGGAAATGACATATGGATACAGTAAAAGAAACTGACAAGATTGTGTCCCCAATAAAATAAAAGTTGTATTTAGGGGACCTTTGGCTCTTAAAGCATGAGTCCTTACTGGCTCAGCTAAAAAGTTTGGTTGCACTTGTAGCCAAAAGTTCATCAACCTCTCTATGTGGCCTAGTCACCACTAAAGAGGGACTGAGTGCCACAGAAAGTAGGTGTTTTTGAATCATACTTGCAGCACTATATTCATTTTAAATATTGCTTTACATACATATGCCAGTTTTTTCATAAGTCTTGCTGGAAATCATTTAAAATGTTTTTTTAAAATCACTAATAATCTGCTCATGATTTATTAGCTGATATAGAGTATTCTTTATCAATCTTTCCAGGACAAAGACTTTTGCATCATCACAGTGCCACATCTCGTGCCAGAATTCCTTCTGATCCAGAATTTTGTTCGAGTTGATCCATTCAGCAATTCCACTCTTGATCATGAGCTCTATGTGTTTCACCGTGCAGGACTGCTCACGTAAAGATTTTGCTATAAGTATATTAACACAAAGGGGCAGTAGAGACCATGGCTAAGTTACTTTATATTTTAATTTAAAAATAATTAATTAATGACTTTCCTTAAATGAAATCACAAATAGGGAGACAGCTATAAGTGCATAAGCAAACCAGCTTCACTAGCTTGCAAAAATTCATATTAAATGTCTTATAAAGTAATAAGCTCAGTAAAATGCTTCATGAAATTGTTACATTGAAGATTCAGATTAGTTATAGTGGGGTATGGTAGCACCACAATGGATAACATTGAAATTAGTTTACAATTTAATAGCCAATTTTTTCAAAGTGCTCTGAAATCCACATTCTTACTCTGATTTTTCTTGAAAACTGCTGTGCTTCATGGGGATATGGGATAGAGTTAATTTGTTGCTGTTTGGTCAAGGAGATGTCAAGATACAGCCCCCTTGTTATTGTGGGGTATGGTAGCACAAAGTGACATAAAGGAATTACATTCTCTGAATTATCTAATTTGTAGACTGAGCATGTAATAAAAATGGAACAGACACAGAGCAAGCAAACCAGCCTATTATCCTTCTTTGGCAGGATAACCAGCCGAGTGGATAATGGGAAAGCAGTAGACCTAATATATCTGGACATTACTAAGGCCTTTGACAGAGTTTCACATGAGATTCTCATAAGCAAACTAGGGAAATGTGATCTAGATTAAATTTTTATCTGGTGGGTGTACACCTATTTGAAAGACCATAGAGTAGTTATCTATGTTTGCTGTCATTCTGGAAGACATTTCGAGTGAGGGCTTGAAATGGTCTATCCTGGGTCCAATTCTACTTAATATTTTAATTAATGACCTGGATGATAGAGAGGAGAGTGGTCTTATAACATCTGAGGCTGACACCAGGCTGGGAGAGGCTGCAAGATGGTGTCCTGCTATGAGTGCAGGGGCCTCGACTTGATGACTTTTCGAGGTTCCTTTCATTTTTACTATTTTATGATTCTATAACCTTGGAGGACAGAATTAGAATTCAAAGTGACTTTGATATATTGGAGAACTGATTTGAGATCAATCAGATGAAATTCAATAAAGTGCAAAGTACTGCACTTCAAAAGGAAAAATAAAATGTATAACTACAAAACGGGGAATAATTGTCTATGCAGCAGTACTTCAGGTAAGGATATGGGGTTTATAGTGAAATCACAAATTTAATATGAGTCAGCAGTGTGATGCTGTTGCACTAAGGGCAGACCCCATTCAAGGGAGTATTAATAGGAGTATTGTATGTAAGACCCAGGAGACAGTTACTCTGCTCAGCTCTGGTAGGACCTCAGTGGGAGTATTATGTCTGGTTTGGGGCACTGCACTTTATGAAAGACATACTACAGATTGCATGAGCTGTAGGGTTCTTATTCCAACTTCCTGTTTGTGTTTTTCTACCTTCTGGCTCATTAATACTTTAATCAAAAGCTTCAGAGGGGTAGCTGAGTTGGTCTGTAAGGCTACGTCTAAACTACGCCCCTCTGTCAGCAGAGGGATGTAAATTAGATGTCTCAAGTGCAAATGAAGCTGGGATTTAAATATCCTGCGCTTCATTTGCATAATGGCAGCCACCGCTTTTTTTTGAAATGGGGCTTTTTGAAAAAAAACCTGGCAGTTTAGATGGGGCATTTTCAACAGAACTGCCCCATTTTGAAAGATCCTGAAAGACTCCTCAAAAGAGTACTTAAAAAAACAACGACTAGTCTTGCAGCAACTTAGAGACTAACAAAACATGTAGTTGTTATCATGAGCTTTTGTGGGCACAACCCACTTCCTCAGATGAATGGAGTTATTAAAGATCCAGTTTCAAAATAAATAGGGGATGGGGTGAGAGAAGGAAAAAGAAGGGAAAAAAAGAAAATAAGGAAAAGAAACAGAGCATCTTCTTTCCCCTCCTTTTTTGTTTTTTGTTTTTGTTTTTACTTTTCTCCTAAGGCAGTGCTTGTTTGGCAAGCTTCTACTGGTGAAATTCTGACCATGCCTTAGTTATGAATCTCACTGCCGATAAAACTGGGAAGACTGTAAGGTCAGTGCTAATGTCATAAAGCAGTGATGCCAGGCTCATACTTGTATGGGGCTAATCCTGGGACATCATGTATAGCATTCCCCTTTGCTGGTATTAGCTGGAAGGCTGTCCTCTTTTGTTTATGGTCCAGCACTCTCAGATGCATGGTGCCTTCAGTCCTGTTTTTTTGTTTCCTTAAGTGTTAGTGAATTCTTTCTTCTTTTGATCTGTGCATACATAGAATAGAATATTTTAGTGTGTACACTTCTTTCTGCTTTGTGCACTATCCATGCTTCACATGATTAAGTTTGCAGGTGGTTGTCTTGTAGACTTGGGTTGAGTGGATCTCGAGAAAGATAAATTTGTGTTGGCTTCCCTCCATCAGTGTCAGGTACCTTCACTGTATTTTTATAGAATAGCAAAAGAAAAATTCCAAAAATTAATTATTTCATAGGAAACATAAAATTAGAAAAAACAATATGTAAATCTATTTTATATGTAGTCTGGATAAAATTTGTATTTCCCTAACATAATTAATCAAATGTTTTTTTTATTTATTCATATGAAAAGAAGGATAATTTTCCTTATTCATGGTATAAAAATAACTATATTTCCTCTCTTGTTTTCCTGAACATAAGAACAGCCAGACTGGGTCAGACCAAAGGTCCATCTAGCCCAGTATCCTGTCTTTGGACAGTGGCCAATGTCAGGTGCCCTCAGAGGGAATGAACTGAACAGATAACCATCAATTGATCCCAGTCCTATTGCCCATTTTAGCCTCTGACAAGCAGAGGTTAGGGACACTATTCCTATCCATCCTGGCTAACAGCCATTGATGGACCAATCCTCAGTGAAAGTATCTAGTTCTTTTTTTAACCCTTTGAAAGTCTAGGACTTTACAACATCCTCTGGCAAGGACTTCCACAGTTTGACTGTGCATTGCGTGAAGTACTTCCTTTTCTTTGTTTTAAACCTGCTACCTATTAGTTTCGTTTGGTGACTCCTAGTCCTTATGTTATGGAAATAAGTAAATAACTTTTCCTTATTCACTTTCTCCATACCAGTTATGATTGTATAGACGTCTGTCATGTCCCCCCTTAGTCTCCTCTTTTCTAGGCTAAGACGTAGCAGTCTTTTCAATCTCTCTTCATATGTGAGAACATAAAGCTTTCATATTTATACATTTAATATCCTTTCCATAAAAATAATACATTCATTTTTATGGTATGAGGCCTCTTACACTTAACACAGCTTGGGGCCTCAATGTCTTAATCCAGCTCTGTATGTAAAGAACCTATTTCATCTTCCACTTGGCCATTTAAGAAGTCATTAAAGTAATTACTGATAATCTTAGGCACAGCTGTTTGAGTAATTCATCAGTGAGATTGAGAGCCATATGTCCTTTTGATATTGGTGACCAAAATTAAATTGTCTTAAAGGTTTTGTAAAAGTCTCTACAGTTCTGCATATATCACTTGCATTTCAAGTAAGGTTGTTAAAATAGTAAAACGTGTAACCTCTGAAATTTTCAGCAGTTACATGTTTACAGTTGGGGGGAAAGAAAGCAGCAGCCTGGGGCGGGCGGGCGGGCAGGTACCTCCGCAGGAGCTGATACACGTGGAGAGCCGGATTAAAAGGTGGCTCCCGTGTGTACCAGCTCTCGCCTGCCTTCCACCCTGCACTGCTGCCTCTGTATCAGAGGCAGCAGCGTGGGGAGGCAAGTGGCTCCCCGAGAGCAAATACTCAGGAGGAGCCTGCTTAAAAGCCAGTTCCCTGCAAGCACCAGCTCCCACTTGTCCCACTCCCCCCGTGCCATTGCTGCCTCTGTTATAGAGGCAGCAGTGTGTGTGTGTTGTGGGGTTTCATATATCTGTGAAGGTTAACCAATGAGCCAAGGCTCATCTTTCTATTTCAATGAAAGCACAATGGTTAGGGTGATAGTGACCTTTGCTCAGAATTCCTGCATTTCTGGAGGAGAGTTTCCCTTCTGAAGAATCTCTGAAGTCAGACCTCAAAATTAACTTGTGAATAAAGTTCCATAATCAGAAAATCTAAGGGGGCAAATGTTTTAGGGTAGTGGGAAATTTTTGAAAAATGTAACATTCCATGTGCAACAACAAGCACTCCGTCATTTAAAGGCAAAATATGAAAAACAAATTATTAATATATTCTAGTTACACCATGCACTTAAAAAATACAGTGGCTGGAAAGGGACTTGCATAAAATCAATTAAAAGAGAAGCCATAGGGTTCAGTTAAGGGGGAAAGTAGGGACATTGAAGGGCAAAATCAGAAAAAGAACAGCACAGGCACAAAATGAGGTAATTATTATCAAAAACAGTAAAAGGAGTAAGCAAAAGTATTAGGTACACAAAAAGCAAGAGGGTGGCAAATGGAAGAGTAGGTCTGCTACTTAACAGGAAAGAAGAACAAATAATAGATGACAAAGCAAAGGCTGAAATGCTTAATGGATACTCTTCTTCAATTTTCACTAAAAAGCATAATAGTAATAATAATATCCTGCCTTTGAGCAGTCAGAGGAATTGGACTTCTAGAATGGGTTAATTCTGTACTGGGAGGGAAATGGGAACACATAGGCCCAGGATAGTGTTTTCTAATCTATTGTACTCACAATGGACCTGACTTTCTTGTTGAATACAGACTCCATTTTTTTGCAGATGTTCTATACCCATGCTAAAAAATTGCTTCCTGCAATTAACTGTAGATACAAATGTTACCTCTTTGACATCGAATGACTTAATTTTCTCAACTAAATATGTTAGTGTAAATCTGAGGTAAAAGAAGCCAAGAAGCAGGATTCAACAGGGAAGTTGGGAATCCAAGGAGAGAGAGCTGACTCAAAGATTAGGGGGTAGGATTGGTTCCCTAGCTTCATTATCTGGTCTGCCTCTCAGGCTCCCCATTTGCACCTGCAAATAACCAGGTGTCTAAAAATGTGCCAGCAAAAATAGCCTGAGTTAAAATTCAGGGTCCATATGTAGTTCAAGAAGAGAGTTAAGCATGACTTTTGTTTTGAAATATAGTCTTGTAGTTTAATGGTTAGATCCCTCGAGTTAATAAGTGGTCTTGTTGAAAGAGTTTTAAATTTATGTCTGCGATTTTCCAGACAAATCTCAGATTTCAGGACAATATATTTTTAAATAAAAATGATAACTAACATTTATTCTTCATAGCGGTTTGTCACCCAAAGTTAACTTAGATATATTGCACAACTTTTTAATTTGTGATGTGTTAATGACTTAAATGTTAATGCATAGAGGTTTAAATTGAAAATTAGGAAAGAAGGAATGGAAATAGGCATGGTATGTGTTATCGGGTATAGTTAACTTTGTGTGAGAAACCTTAACAATTGGAATTTGGTAAGTTCTACTGTAAATTCCTGGAGTTACAGCAACTGTCAAATTTTATATTTTTGAGCCCTGCTTATGGGAAATACTTGGATTTGTGATAGTCAGATCTGACATTCTCCTGTAGATGTCTACAGAAGCTCATGTAATATGGAATAGAAGGCAGATTCTTAGCTGGTATAAATTGTTATAGCTCTCTTCAAGTGATTAAAGATTGGAGTGACAAATGACACCAGCTGACGCTATGATCCCAGGTCTTTGACTGGAGTTGGAGAGGATGTCAACCCTGGTGTGTTCATTTTATCCGTTGTGCCAGCTGATCAGCTCCAGACTGTATATACACTTATCATTGAACAGCTAACACCTCCTGGGCTCATGGGGTTGCACATGTAACAACCTGTCAGTTTCCCCAGTGTTACCTGACTAGCTCAAGATGAAGGGACTAGAGCTTCCAAAATGGAGAGCTACTGAGTTTCCAAGGTACCACACTGTTAAACCTCATGAGTTTTCCATCTCCTCTGCTTCCCATAACCAAATAGCTGCCCATTTAGGGTATGTCTAGACTGCATCCCTCTGTCGGCAGAGAGATGCAGATTAGGCAGGTCAACATTGCAAATGAGGCAGGGATTTAAATATTCCGTGCCTAATTTGCATAAAAATGGCCACCGCGTTTTGCCGACTGAGCACTTTGTCAGCAAAAAGTGGCAGTCTAGAGGGGGATCTGTCAAGAAAGAAAGCCTTTTTCGACAGATGCTGTAAACCTTCTTGCAGGAGGCATAAGGGATATGTCGAAAAAGGCTTTCTTTCTCGACAGATCCCCCTCTAGACTGCCGCTTTTTGCAGACAAAGTGCTGAGTTGGCAAAACGCGGTGGCCATTTTTATGCAAATTAGGCGCAGGATATTTAAATCCCTACCTCATTTGCAATGTCAACCTGCCTAATCTGCATCCCTCTGCCGACAGAGGGATGCAGTTTATACATACCCTTAGTTAACTCTGTATGTATGTATGTATGCCATACCTATCCCTTCTTTTCCCTGATTATTAAAACGGTAAAAAGCTTCAAAAAATTACTCTCACCTGTCCCAAGTTCCTTGAGAACATGGTAGCAATAGCAGCCAGGAATACTTTTTCCACCTCCAGATAAGTCTTCATACCTTCCTATTGGACAAGGGCATGGCAACCATGAATGCATTAAACTCAGGAATGGATTATTATCATTCCCTGTACCCAGGGCTGCCTGTTAAGCCCACTCAAACCACATCACAGCCTGTGTGGGACTAAACTGCAGTGAACACATCATACTAGATCTCCCTACTCCTTTTTCATTTCAAGGTTCACTTCATAGACTTTTCCTTTAAACATTTTCTTAGGTTTGGACAAGCTTCTGTAGCATCTGCCTATTGATCCTTAGATTGCTGTGCTTATCAGGAACCCAATGGTGGAAGGGTCCAAAGGGAAGTTGTCAGGGATTGGAAACATTTTCAGTGTTGGGAGGCTATGGAACAAGCTAGCAAAGGAGATCAGAATGTGATTTATTCTGGTCATATTCACCATGCATTGTAAAACTGACCTCTACACCAAAGCCTACCTTGATAACTGGAGCCATTGCAGTGATTAAACAAAATGATCATTTTGAGGAAGGCAAGAGTGGAATTTACCTTTGCATTCCATTTTATGCCTTGTAATTTTACTATATTTCACTGGAACTCTGTACTCCTTGAGAGAGAGTAGTGTATGGAAACAGGAGGATGGAATGGGAAATGTGTTGCACCCTTAGCCACAGTAGTTGCTATCAACAAGACGGAAGCATCCCTTTCTGGTTCCATTTAAAGTCCAATTCAAAACCTATTTTCTGCTTGCGTTGACTTTATTATACATCCCCCCTTGCTTCCCCATTGCTAGACTTTCATCTCTTATGCACACCCACTACTTGATTTAATGTTCCAGCTGAATCTACTTTAACTCTTAATGCAGTTTGACAAATTTACAGTAAAAAGGCCAGTGATCTTTAACATTTAAACTGAAAGGAAAACTAACCCTTAAAGTCCCTCCCCTTTTGGATTGCAATAAACAATTTTTTTCTTTTCCTCATATAATTGCTGACAATCTAAGGCCTCACTCAAGCAAACACAGGCGTGCTTAACTTCAAACATATAGGTAGACCTTTTTACTTCAGTAAGCCTACTCACGTGCTTAAAGTACAGCAAGTGAGGTGTTTTTCAGGATCAACGCCTAACACAGTGGTTCTTAGCCTTTCTCTGTTGGAAACTTTTTTGGGTGGCACTGATGTCTCTAGGGTTCTCTTGTACAGTGTTCCAGCATGTTTTCTTTATTCTGTTTTTTCTATTACTATTCTTTTTCTATCTCTGTTCTGTTTTCCTGTTTCCATCTGATTGTTTCTCTCTGTGTATGTTTCTTTTTTGGTCAGTTTCTTTTTTATAAGATTCTTTGTTTGCTTCCTTCCTGTGGTGGTACCATCCTCATTCACTAGAAGGGTATGTGCTGCTTGCGGAGGTGAGATGGTGAGGCTTGTCCAAATGCACTTAAAACATCAGTCAACTATTATGCAGATCCACATGGGACATTTTAAGGAAATTATGTAATGAGAATTCACAGGTTCGAAAATGATTTAATAAACTGTAGAGGCAGCACTAGTGAAAAGCATTGACTTGATTGAACTGGTCAATGAAGTCTTGTGTTGATCAGCAGGGCAAACTTTTCCTTTTCTTTTTTTTTTTTATAATCTCCTCTAATAGATCATTTAAGGTAAGAGCAGCAACAACTAGTGATACACCTGCTGTTGAAATGCTCATCAAAACGCTTGACTTCAATGAAAGTATACTGGATGACTTAAAGGTCTTCCTTCAGGCTCGCAGAGATCCAGTGAGTACCTGTTGCGGACATACCATTAGTTGTCAATTGCAGTGTTCAATGTTAAACCTGCCAAATATTAAATATTTTTTTCCTAGGGTGCAAATCTATTCCATTGAAGTCAATGGGAAAGTGGCCATTGGCTTCCAGAGAAAAAAGATCAGGGCAATATTCCTTATGGCAGCAGGGCTCTCTTTGGGCACAGGGGCCATCCATATAGACCTTAATGCAGGCTGGTCACTATATTAGGGAAAGATGACTGTAACAGAACAGTGCACAGAATGCATGGGGGGAGGGAAAGTGTTTTAATTTTAGCATGTTATTGAAATGTATACTTAAATCAAATAGCAAATTTAGACTGCTGATCTTGTGTCAGTGATCATATTATTGTTTGTCTTTCAGGATGGAACGCCAGTCCAGGCATTTGTAGCAGAAGTTTTGGGACAGATAGTTGGCATTTCTGTTGTTAAAAATGAAATGGTAAATCTTTGTAATTTTTTTCCATTTTCCCATTTATGATGTCTGCCATGAGTTTGCACAGTGCAATGTTGATGTCATTATTATTGAATTTCAATAGCCCCAGCAAAGATCTTGGTGTTGTGGTTAGCACTGTACTTACGCACAGTAAAAGTCCATTCTCCAAAGAGTTTACAGTCCACACAAAGACAGATAAAGGCTAGCAGAAAGGAAGGTTTATTACCCATTTTTTACAGATGGGGATCTGAGGCCCAGAGAGAAATTAAGGGCCAAATTTCCTGCATCCCAATCTAAAGCCCTAACCACAAAACCATTCTTTCTCTCTATGGGTGCATCTACACTGCACTCGTAGCTTGAAATAAGCTATGCAACTTGAGCTACACAAATTGCGAAGCTTATTTTGAGTCAATTTCAAACTAGCTTATTTTGAAATTTGGTGCTGTCTCCACAACACTTAGTTCGAAATTCATCACTATTCTGAAACTCCCCTCACTCCTCATGGAATGAGGTTTACAGGGACATTGGAATAGCGAGCCCGTTATATTTCAAAATAATGGGTGCGCTCAAAAGACAAGGAGTAGTTATTTTGAGGTACCTCCTGTATCCTGAAATAGCACTGCAGTGTAGATGTAGCCCAAGTGACTTGATTCTCCTTTAAATCTGTTACTATAAACCTGTATTTTGGCCCATATTTTCCAAAAGAGAAAATGAGCAGTTTGTCCCAGCATTCTGAAAATGGTACTTCTACTCTTCTGGCTGTTTTTTTCCACAATAAATGTGTATACTGTGTTTTACTCAGAAGCTAACTTCAAATAAATTAATGTTGTTTTCAAAAATAGATAAAGGGGGCAGGTGGTGCTAAAAGCTGACAGAAAAGCTGTCAACTGTAATTGGGCAGTGAAAAGAGTGAATATTTCCGGTTCCATTTTATGTTAGTTGCTGCAAATTTAAAACTTTCCTGACATTTTGCTGATGCTAAAAAGGGAAAAACTTTTTTGAAAGATGTGTAATACAGTAATTCCTCATTTAACACTATAGTGATGTTTCAGAAAAGGATCGTGTTAAGTGAAAACGTGTTATGCGGGGTCAATTTTCCCATTGAAAATAATGGAAAAGGTGGGGGTTGCGTTTCAAGCGGTGGTGTCTGTTGGGACTGGGACATAAGGTTGGGGGAGAAAGGGGACTGGGTTACAGCAGAGAGGGGAGGTGTTTGGCTCTGGGGAAGGGAAGGGATGGGAGATTGAGTTGGGAGTATGCCTCTGTGATGGGTCTGCTGGGACTCGCACTGCATCCAGTGAGGTGAGGTTGCCAGGGAATGGCTGCTTTGCAGGGAGGCGAGGGAGGCCCCGCGCGGCTCCCTGCAACAGGCCGGCTGGGGAAACCCAGCCACCGGCCTGCAAGCAGAGGTGGAGGAGAGGGGGCAAGGCGTCTGGCGAGGGGGAGTCAGCGGGGAATGGCACAGCAAGCGGTGAACCTTCCGCCACTTTGCAAGGAGGCAGGGGAAGCCCCACGCAGCTGCCGGCAATGGGCCAGCTGGGGAAATCGTGTTATTCTGGGGACGGTTGTGTAATTCAAAAAATGTTCCCTAAAAGAAAAATTGTGCTATCACGAAAACATGTTAAATGAGGAATTACTGTACTCCGTTTTTAAACCCTGTCAAGCAAGGTAAGGACCAACCATCTCTGAAAACAGAGATCTCTGTAAGGTGGCTAAATTAGTGGAAGCCCCAGCTCTCCGAACAGGATGATGAAGGAACACCTGCACTGGGCTCCTTCCAGAGATTTTTTTTTTTCCCAAAAAAAGTCTCCTTCTCAGCTTTTACTGTGTGGAAGGCAGTCTGCCCATCTGCCTGACACCTTGCAAAATAGAAAACATATTTCTTTGTAAATAGCTGTCAAAAATGTCAGGTGTTTGTGCTTTACTGCTGGTGTCAGATATACATTCCTTATAGTAAATAAAGCATGACGAGTTACCCAAATTCATTTTGATACAAAGGAAAGATTGTGAAGAAGCACTTGTTTAGGCACTGCATTTTGCTAGTGAATAACTCTCCAGGTGGTCTTGTTTGAATGCTCAGATTTCATCATTAGTCAAAATAAATGTAGTTTGCTGTCACATTTTATCACAAAACCACAACTTTTTCATCATCACTGATTTTAAAATGTCTTGTTTCCTAGGATATTGAATATATCCGTTCACATTACAACATTGAAGATTTTATTTACTTCAGTCATCACCAGCGGGAGGAACATGGCCATCTGTACCACTTTGCTCTAAATCCCATATTCCATCACTATACCAAACATTTTCTGAAAGAGATCCTTCGCTTATCTTATAAGTCTTGCCTCTACTACCCTATTTATCCACAGCCTGTGGAGGGCAAGGTAAAGGAAAAAGTTGGTAGTGCTTCTATTAAATATCATACAACCTGACTTTTATTTTCCTTTGTTTGTTGGATTGATTACTGCATATATGGTGGGTGTTTGGTATAGAGAAATGTCTTCAGAAATGTTGCAAACAACACTTTATTCTACTCTGACCATACAATCTCCATTTGTGTTGATGGGTGACATGTGGCATGGCTGGATTGTGGCTTTGCTGCAAGCCCTGTATTTGGGGCAACACATTTAATGTGCTTCCTCAATGTGGGAATCATGCCTCAGGTAGAAATGATTTGCTGTCTACCACCCCACTTGCTTCAGTGGGAGAGGTAGATTAATTTTTGTCTATACCATTACTTTCCCCTCAGCTTCCACGATGTATTCGTCAGCAGTAGCCAAAGCTCTACCCATTCACTACTCACGTCCAATGTAACTGCTCTAGGACAGATTAGTAATACCCCATTGCCCTTGCCTCACCTGGACACAATGTTCAAATAGCCAAATAGGCTCTACGTTTTGTCTCTGCATGAAAGCATAGGTGAAGAACAGTTTGCTCATGTTGTGTATCAACTAGGGAATATGACATGATATATTCATTGAAATGCTAATGCAGCTTGTGTACCCTTAAGTGACTTGCTCATCAGTTACATGGCGTATTTTAAAATGTCATGATATAAAACGTTCATATTGCACTTGGATGCAAACTGCTATTCACATCTCAGTAGTCAGAGCTCAGGGCACTCAGTGTAGACATAGGCAGTCACTGAAAGTCCGTGGCACTTTGGCGTCTCAGTCACTTTTGAAAATAGGACTTAGGCTTGTAGGTAACTTAGACACATTTGAAAATTTTACACTAAATCTCCTTTTCTTTTCTAGCATGGGGCCTGTCTAGACAGAAAGCAAACTAGGATGTAACACTAGTATGTTGTTTATGGCCATGTAGACCATTCTACTGTGCACTCACAGTTCCCTACTTCACATTGACCTATTCCCATTTCAAAATACAGTAAATCAAAACACACTATAGGATACTTTTAGTGCAATGTGGCAAGTTCCACACTGCCAGTTAGTACACAGCATGTTAGAACACTATCAACATACATCTCAGCTTGCCATGTACTAATTCTCTGTGTTGAGAAGCCCATCTAGGAATACACATGATGAATATATAAATTTTCAGGATAGTCATTTTGCTTCTCCAGCATGTATACTTCTAGATAGATTACCATTCTTCGGCCTTTAATAATTGCCTCCTTGAGAAACTAACCTCATTGAGTAACATTTGTCTTTTATGGTTCTCTACTTCCATTGTTGTGAATGACACTTAAACAGGGATGGATGGAGAAGATGAGTTAAGTCTCAGTAATATTTTCTTCCTGGTCTATTTCTAGATTAAAGCAATTTAGCTGTAACTCAGCAATGTATTCTAACTGGTAAAATATTATTCTGTTCAGCTTACATTATAATAACATTAATCATGATTAAGTTTTTGGTGTTTGTGGCTATGATGTCGACTTCAAAGGCACTTCGGTGTAATTTGCTTTCTGTTAATGTCCACTCTGTTTCTGATAATTCTCCTATTTTGTCTCTTCCTATTTTGATGTGTAATTGGGCCAGTCATACTGGAATAAAGGCTGCTTCTAATGACCTGCACTATCCAAGTTAACATTTGGGAGTTTTGTTCAGTTCAAATATTTTCCACTTTATTAACATTTATCGCTTGGATGAAATTGACATTTCAGTCAGTATAGATTTTCTATATAAATTCTTACACCAGCGTTTGCCAAGCAAGCAAAGGTTAACAGTAAGCAGATAATACAGCTTAATGAGGTCAAATCAAGCTGATTCATGATCACTGTGGAGAAAAATATCCTCCTGGGGAAAATACTTGTGCTGAAAAATCCCATAAACCAAACCACTTGTTTATCTGTCATTCCCACAGAGATAGTAATGTAATTACTCTCATAATTATCTTCATTAGTGTCAGGAATTATCCGCAATTCATTCCTCTGCTCTGACTGTGTTTGTTTGTTTGCTGATTTTTCTCTGATTTAGCCAACAGAGTTAAGAATTTTGTATTTGCAAAGCCATACAACAGACATCTGTGATGCACTGTTCTGACATTCTCTGTGCTAAAATATAGATTGCTGTCTTTCAGTTTCAGAATCCCTATGCCCATTCCCTGACATCTGCCCTTCATTACATGGTTCCCGTGCGACCAAGACGACAGATTGTCTATCCTCTGGAAAAGCTTGGCATAAACGCTCCATCAAAGCAGGTCTCCAAGGATCAGGTGGGTAACAGAAGCAGCAGCAGGCAAGAGGCATAGTGCCAGCTAATGCAGGGTTTGGCAGATGGGATGACATTACTGTCTTAGTGTTGATAGGCTGCTTCTTAATTACATTCAATGTGGTGTTCATACCCTTACAGTCTAAGCTTTTCTTATGCCCTACTGTATCTCTTTCAAAGCATATATTACCAACTGAATATTATAAACCACATCCAATGAATGCTACAGTGTTTCCCTATTAGTAAATATTTTCAGGTTTGCTATACTTCCTACAAAATTAGTTTGAAACTCATAGATTTTAAATTATTTTAAACATAGCTGTTTGTACTGATGATTTTATCCTCTCATTACTTTATGGTGGTACTCTGCTTTCAAGACAAAAAGTGCAATGATACACTTCTGACAACTTGTGTAGAAATACTGTTTGATATGTTTTTAAATCAATTTATTCTTAAAACTCACAGCCAGTTTCATTTAATGCTCCAGAATCCCTTCAAAAACCATTGCAAAGTGCCAGTAATGATTTAACAGCAAATCCCCTTAGTCAAAGTATATATTTATAGAACTCTCATAGGCTTAGGGATGCTAAACTGGAAGCTTGTTAAAGTTACATTTGTTACACTTTTGTGCATTAAAATATCTTTATTTTTTAAATGACTAAAATCTATAAAGATGCTTTCTTTTAAGTAACCAGCGAAGTTAAAATATCAGGAAAAAAGCCTAATACCCGTGATGGATATTTTCTGTAAGTGGATGTAATTTACTTGGGGAAACATAATTAGAGAATTTTATATCTCTTTAATACTAAATTCCCCTTTGTCAGGATCTTGTATAATATCCTTTAGCACTGTCCCTCCATAACTGGTAGGTAGTTTGTGGCATTGTATACTTTTGATTAGTCATCAATTGACAGAGCAGAATTCCAGAACCTGTCTTAGGCAATTGGATTGCATGTTGCTTTTTGGAACAATCCTTCCTTTCATATAATATGTCTCCTGCCTGCCTATTCTCTGCCTCATTGGGTGCCTATCCTTTTCCATTAAACTGCTTCCTATGTATCTTAAAATTACACTGAAGTTGCCTTAATGGCAGAACCACTTTTTCTGGAATCACCAAACACTACCCTGACTTCTCATTTTTGAGACTTGTGTTTATGGGTTTCATCAAATGCTATACACAAGTTCTTCCTGAGGATTGTGGGTAGGATTAGTGGGAATTGCATGAAAGTTCCCAAACTTAATTGATTCATTTTATATGAAAAGTAAGGACTTTTCAAGTCACCATTAGCATTTTACTGAAAGAGAAATAGAGCTTAGCTGCTTTGCTGGGGTCCTCACATAGACACTAACATTCAACAATTATTTCCAAGGAGCTATTTTCCATCTAAACTGGAGGCCTGGGGATGCTGAGTCTCCAGTAACTTGAGGGTTACTCTAGTCCACTACTACTACTCATAGCTTTTTGAAGTAACAGTAGCATGAAACCGGCAACACTAAACAGTGGTTTCTGTTAAGTAAACACTGTGGCCACAATGAGTCATTTTAATAACTGGAGGCAGCCTAGTGAGTGGACTGATTGTCCTACTGAAAATACGAGGAAGGCTCTGCTTTCTGACACTGTCTATGTCAGCGATTCTCTCTGTGGTCTTTAAGTCACTTCCCTCTCCTCCTTCCCTCATGCACTGAAAACTCTCAGGAAGGAAGAACGGGAGCCATAAATAAACCTGTTCATCCTGCAAAATATCACAGCCAAGTCACCAGTGTAATGTGATGAAGGAGACTGAACTCTACAGCTAGAACTAATAAAATCAAGTGTCATCTAGTGGATGTGATTATTACATTTTTATGATAGTCTCATAGGATCCAGCCAGGCAGAGTGCACACAGAAAAAAGTGATCTCTGCCCTGAAGAGCTTAAAAT
Organism: Pelodiscus sinensis; assembly: GCF_049634645.1. Classification (NCBI taxonomy): domain Eukaryota; kingdom Metazoa; phylum Chordata; order Testudines; family Trionychidae; genus Pelodiscus; species Pelodiscus sinensis. Next base: position 194,907,138 of record NC_134713.1, read on the forward strand.
CTAGACCAGACAAAAAGTGCATAGACTGAGGTGATCCCATTGAAAAATGTCATTTTGGTTCCACATTTTAAAAAAAAGTCTGCATTGTGGGAGCACAGGTACAATAAGTGGGGTTGGTGAAAGGGATGAGCTAATAGGAGCCAAGAGTAAGAAAAGGGGAAAGAGTATATTGATGAGGGAGAGGAAGCAAACAACTGATCAGCAAAAAATAAAAATATCCAATGTCCACATTTAGAGCAGAGTCTGATGAGAGCCCTTGCATCTAGGGGTTCTGAAGCAGGGTATCCTCCTACCCACATGGAGGAGTGAAGGGGTCTCAGTGGGTCATGGAGGCATGGGTCCCACTTCTGGATCCATGGTAGCCGGAGGGTCCCAGTCTGGTTTCACACTTCTGTATTCTGGTTCTCCAAGTATGTGTTGAATGGAGAAGTCTTTCTCCTGAATGTGAGAAGTATTTCTTCTTGACCAGTGCTGGTGATCATTTTGTGCCTTGATGCATGAAGACTGAGAGCCCTTGTAATTTTATCTTCATTGATGTATCTGCCAATTTTTTTTCTTATTGACTACAGCCCAAAAGCTGTAGTGTCAAATAATCGTAGTTCAGGAAATGTGACGTTTTTCATTTGAATGCCCACCATGACCAGCTACTGAGTTGTATCTGTTTATTTTTGCTATGAAAACACTTTTTCTAATATCCTTGCTTTGGGTGCCTATTCCTGACCCCTGTTGCCCATTTGCCTTCAATCTCTTGTCTCTGCAGCTTCGGACTTGCTTTCTGCCTCCCTGTTGTCTGCCCTTCTCTCACTCCAGCTGCTGGGACATGTCTCTGTCTCCTGTAGTAAGCGCTTCAGGCTGAGCAGCTCAGTAGTTCTCTGGCTAAGCACAGCCTTTGATTTGCATGCATACACACCCCGCCAATGGACCATCAATAGCTTAGTATCCTAGGAACTTTACACACTGGGAGCCCTGGGGCACTGGTGAGTTGTGCAGCCACTTTAACATGTTCCAGCCACCTTGTGAGCATGGAAAGATTCACTTCTAACTATTAAAAAAAATTTAAAACAAGGAATGGTCCTGCAGCATCTTGGAGACTAACAAAACAGTGTAGATGGGACCATGAGCTTTCGTGGGCACAGCCTACTTTCTTCAGATGAGTGGAGTGAGAACTGTTGCTCCACTAGGAATAATTATGACAGGGTCTGCCAGGACTCATTTCACCCTTTCATTCCTCCAAAGAGCAGCTCAGAGATGTAAACCAGATGACCTTTGCTTCACTTAAATTACAATGTGTGGAATTGCCAATCCAGGCTGAACTCAGACTTGTTGGGAAGAAGCAGTTTCCCTGCAAGCCTGGACTGGTTCTGTCACATACAAACAAGCACTAGTCATTGTCTGATCCAGTTGAGCGCTAGTTTTTTTTCTCCTTATCCCCTCCATCAGATTTTTCTGCTCCCCTTCCATGGCTTGAAAAGAAACACACCCTCCTGCAGAAGGCCTGTAACCTGCTCAGCATTAAGGCAGTTCAGTCTGTCACACCCAGGGTATGTCTACACTGCAGAGTTTTTCCGGAAAAACAGCTGTTTTTCCAGAAAAACTACACTTATGTCCACACTGCAATTGCGTTCTTTCAGCAGGTTCTTCTACCTCTTTCTATGCGGAAGAAGCCTTTTTCTGAAAGTTCTTTTCAAAAGTGTATGTGGATGGGGAAGAGGGTTTTTTTCTGAAAGAAGAGGAAAGAGAAAAAAACACAGGTGCCCAGATGGCAGACAGGGGAGATTCCAGAAGACTGGAAAAGGGCAAATATTGTGCTCATCTATAAAAAGTGGAATAAGAACAAACCAGGAAACTACAGACTGGTCAGTTTAACGTCTGTCCCAGGGAAGATAATGGAGCAGGTAATTAAGGAAATCATATGCAAACACTTGGAAGGTAATAAAGTGATAGGGAATAGCCAGCATGGGTTTGTGAAGAACAAGTCATGCCAAACTAATCTGATAGCTTTCTTTGATAGGATAATGAGCCTTGTGGATAAGGGAGAAGCGGTGGATGTCATATACCTAGACTTTAGTAAGGCATTTGATACGGTCTCGCATGATATTCTTATTGATAAACTAGGCAAATATAACTTAGATAGGGCCACGATAAGGTGGGTGCATAATTGGCTGGATAACCGTAGTCAGAGGGTTGTTGTTAACGGTTCTAAATCCTGCTGGAAAGGGATAACAAGTGGAGTTCCGCAAGGGTCTGTTTTGGGACCCGTACTGTTCAATATCTTCATCAATGACGTAGATATTGGGATAGAGAGTACGCTTATTAAGTTTGCAGATGATATACCAAACTGGGTGGGGTTGCAACTTCTTTGGAGGATAGGGACATAATTCAAAATGACCTTAGCAAGTTAGAGAAATGGTCAGAGGTAAACAGGATGAGGTTTAATAAAGAGAAATGCTCCACTTAGGAAGGAACAATCAGTTCCATACATACAAGATGGGAAGCGACTGTCTAGGAAGGAGCATGGCAGAAAGGGATCTAGGGGTCATAGTGGACCACAAGTTGAATATGAGTCAACAGTGTGATGCTGTTGAAAAAAAAAAGCAAATATGATTCTAGGTTGTATCAACAGGTATGTTGTAAGCAAAACTTGTGAAGTCATTCTGCCGCTCTACTCTGCACTAGTTAGGCCTCAGCTGGAGTACTGTGTCCAGTTCTGGGCGCCACATTTCAAGAAAGATGTGGAGAAATTGGAAAGGGTACAGAGAAGAGCGACAAGAATGATTAAAGGTTTAGAGAACATGACCTATGAAGCCAGGCTTCATGAACTGGGCTTGTTTAGTTTGGAAAAAAGAAGATTAAGGGGGGACATGATAGCGGTTTTCAAATATCTAAAAGGGTGTCACAAGGAGGAAGGAGAAAATTTGTTCCTCTTGGTTTCTGAGGACGGGACAAGGAGTAATGGGCTTAAAGTGCAGCAGGGGAGGTTTAGATTGGACATTAGGAAAAAATTCCTAACTCTCAGAGTGGTCAAATATTGGAATAAATTGCCAAGGGAGGTGGTGGAATCTCCCTCTCTGGAGATATTTAAGAACAGGTTAGATAGACATCTGTCAGGGATGGTGTAGACGGTGCTTGGTCCTGCCTTGAGGGCGGGGGGCTGGACTCGATGACCTCTTGAGGTCCCTTCCAGTCCTATTATTCTATGATTCTATGGCCACTCCGTCCATAGTAATCACAACTTAAATGTGAGATAGTGTCCACATTGATTGGACGCTATCTTTCGAAAAAGCAGATCGCTTTTTCAATGCACTTTTGCAGTGTGGATGCTCTCTTTTGAAAGAAGTTTTTCTGGAAGATCTCTTTTGGAAAAGCTTCTTCTGAAAGAAGCCTGCAGTGTAGACCTAGCCACAGAAAGAACTGTTTTACTGTGTCCAAAAAAAATAGATCTGTCTCCTGTCAATCCCTTCATGTGAAGAGTGAAGTTCAGGGTTGAGATGGTGACTCTTCAGATCCAGGAGATCTGTAATTTGATTGCCCATCTTTGGAGGATCCTTACCCCTGTGTTCTCCCTTACCCCATCCTGTTCTCCACAGGCCTTTTCATATTTGCCTAGATCAGTATCGCTTCTAGTATGGCCATGGCCTTTGGATTCTTAGTGTCCCTTTGCTTATGGTCATAATGATTATGACTCTGAGCAAAGGCTGAATCCGCGGCTCAGTTCTTCACTGCTTTGAGCTCTGTTGCCTAGGCCTGTATCAAAGCAACCAGGGGGCTGCTTTAACTGATGTCACTGCCTCTTCACTCCCACAGCTTCTATGCTGGGTCTATAATGACCCCTCTCATGAGGGCCAGAGCCCAGTATTTTATACTGTGAGAGACCTGTGAATCTCCATGTTCTTATGGTACAAATAATTTGCTTTCAGATCCAATAAATCATATAATATTGAACCTTTAAAAGTGTGATCGTACCTTGTGTGTAAAAATTGTTTTTCTTCAAGGATCTGGAGCCGGGCAACACCGGGTAAGTCTTCTAGTAATAAATAAAACATTTTATAATGTTCTAAAACCTCTTCCTTTGGCACATAGCTACATTTCTCTATTTTGGCCAGCAGCAGGCAATATTGTCCTCAGAGTATTTCTGAGCCAGCTGGAAACAGGAAGTACAGGAATATCACTCAGAATGCATGTTCTCACAAAAATTCCAGCTCAGTTCTGCCAGACCCAGGAGGTTTGGATATGTGTTGAAACTTAGAGATGTCCTTTCAAACTGAATCTCTGTTATAGTTGAGGGGCCCCATCTTTTCTCAAAATCATTTCTGGATGCACATCTATCACACTACCTTCTCTCATGACCGTTAAAACCCCCAGCTGCTCACTAAGCGATCACATCATTTCCAAAACTCTTATAAATCAAACCCAAAATGTCCAATCCATGTATTCTGAATCAGTAACTTGAGTTAAACAGCCAACTATCATAAGAATAAAAGACTCAGGATTTTAACTTCCATATTATTTAAACAAATGAGATATTATTCGTGAGTCCCACCTGTCAGTCATTTTTAGCCATGGTATAAATTAAAATAAAAAGAAACAACATGATAAATAAACCTGTTAACATAAAGTGCTTCTTATTTGTAAAATGCTTATAATTAATTGTAGAGTAGAACGCTATATATAATTAAATAATTGTATAATGATATCTTCATAAATAAACAATTTATAAATTATTGTTTACTCTCTCACCATCTGGGAGCATTCTATTATCCATCTGCTCCAAGGAATTATCAGTATAAGGACCTGAGATGAAGCTCTAGTTTAGCCACCTTGTGCCTGCCTCAATGTGTTTTAGGGTGGTATTTAGTTTAGTGTTAGTTGTTGTTGTTAGTATATAATTAATTAAATGGTAATGAGTGAATTAGTTTTTCCATGTCCCCCCCACCTTTTTTTTCCCTAGACACTGGTCAGTCTTGCTGGGCATGCCTGACTTCAAATGCTGCCTCTGTTGGGAGGGTATCTGGGTCAGCTATGGCCACTCTGGGTGATCTGGTGCTTGGAATCTGTGTGTGTCTCATCTCTCAAAACTGTAACTTCTGACTAGCTCAAATCTAGAGCAAGAAGAACTGGGAGACTAAACTGGCTTATTATGACAGAGCACTCCTTCTATCTGCTTCTCAGTCAAATCAGGAGACACGCACCGCTGTGCGACTGTATTTGAGTTGATCCAGTGCCCATGGCCTCGGCCCAGGTCTCCCTAAGAAGACCCAGGGAAAGCTCAGAAAAAGAGGAGCTCAGTCTCCCATCACAAGGATCTGGCTGCCAAAAGGCTGTGATCTCCCACTAAGTCTGTGGTCTCAGAGACCTCAATCTCTCAGGGTGTGACAGAGGAATGTAAATTAGGCACTTCGAAATTGCAAATGAAGCCAGGATTTGAATTTCCTGCACTTCATTTGCATAATCGCGTCATGGCGCTCTTTTAAAAAAAAACGCTAATTCGAAAGTAAAACCACAGTCTAGACGCAGGTCTTTCGAAAATGGAAGCCTTTTTCAAAAGATCCTGTAAACCTTTTTGAGGTTTTTGAGGTTTACAGGATCTTTTGAGAGAGGCTTCCATTTTCGAAAGAACCGCGTCTATGCTGCGGTTTTACTTTTGAAAGAGCACCATGACGCGATTATGCAGATGAAGCATGGGAAATTCAAATCCTGGCTTCATTTGCAATTTCAAAGTGCCTAATTTACATCCCTCTGTCAAAAGAGGGATGTAGTCTAGACACACCCTCAGCTTGGCACTGTGGAGGCAAAAGACTCTTCCTTCAGTACCAACTGGGTGAGAGTTCTCATAGCACTTGAGAGAAGCATAGTCCCAGCATGTCTCCAGTACATCTGTGAAGAATAGGAGGCCCTATAGAGCACCACTATTTGTCAGGTTTACTATCAATGACTTCTCACTCAGCACATTTGGTACTGGAAAAAATCAAAGTGACAGATAATTTTGGCCCTCTGTCAGTGCACTACAGATTGATGGTACCATCCACCTCCACTGTTGCATTCTTACTGACCCCCTTGGTACTGCAGGAATTCTGGTACAGACGACCTGGAGTCCACAGTACTTATGGGTATCTAAAGACTCTTGATGCTGACATCCTGGTTATCCGGATTACCATTGCTTCTCAGTGCCATAAGATTCTCTGCCTTTTTTTTTTTTTTTTTTTTACTGGAGCCTCTCCCCTGGAAGACATTAAGAAAGATGAAGTGTCATTCAATCAGTCTCTTGTATATTAGTGCAGTGTTTCCCTCCACCTCTGTACAGGAACCCATAGTTCAACAAGGATCCTCGTTCAAGATAGATGGTGTGATTCAGTTCTGTTGGCCAATCCCCTCTCATATGGGCCCCCCAGACACCATACTGGGATTCTTGGGCAGCCTCTTAGCACCAATTTGTCAGACCTCCACTCTATTTCATTGTGAAGTTAGCGTTCTACAGTCCCCTCTATCAACCCCCCATCATAAGGAAACCTTTGAAGAACAGTAGAGTTGGGCAAGTAACAAGGCCACCCCTCTAACTTCCATTACATTTTTTTGTCTCCAGACAAGGCAGTCATGCCTCACCACCATTGATGGCCAATGATTTTTGCCAGTAACAGGACTTAGAAAAGAGTGTGTCTGACACTCTTCTGATAATTCTTGAGGGAGTCATTATCCGCTAATGAAGCACTCCTAGACCCAATGAAGACTGCATGGCAAACTCCTGCTAACTTGTAGGTGTGCAGATAAGAAATATTATGTTCCATTTAGGGACTCAGAATTTTTATTTCCCTGCCCCACCTCTCTGTTATTCCTTAGTGCTGTAAATAAGGAGAGTAAATAGCATTACTCCAGTCTATCCTTCAAAAGGGTGTCCCTGGCCTCAGACACAGGTGAGGGGTCTTCGAACCCAAATGGTGTTTGTCAGAGGCTGGAGAAGGATGGCAGGAGACAAATCGCTTGATCATTGTCTTCGGTCCACCCTCTCTTGGGCACCTGGTGCTGGCCACTGTCGGCAGACAGGCTACTGGGCTAGATGGACCTTTGGTCTGACCCAGTACGGCCGTTCTTATGTTCTTATTTACAGTGATATGGTGGTGTGTACTTACCTAACATGTAAGGTTTTTGAGTCCTTACTTGGGTGGAGGACCTCATTGGTCTTCTCTGCAAATAATTTTTGCTTGTCGAATGGGAGGTCCTCTATCTTAGTGTGCAACTCCCTTGGGACCCCCGCATTTTGAAGTCAAGAGGCTCTACGCATCACTATTGAGGTTGCTGTAGAGTATGCTGCTGTGTCAGTAACATTGAGGGCCATTTGGAAGGCCATTCACACAGTAGAGTAGCCCTCTTAAACAATCAATTATTAATAATGTAATCCATATTCCTTATCCTTTTCCTTTATAATTATTCTCATTCAGAGGGTATGTCTACACTATGGAGTTTTGTCAAAAAAATGGCCATTTTTCCAACAAAACTTGAGGAATCGCACACTGCAATTGTGTTCTTCTGCAAGAAAATCGAAAGAACAAAGGGATTTTTCCGGCATTGGTAATCCTCATTCTACAAGGAAGAAGCCTTTTTGCGAAAGAGCTGTTTCGCAAAAAGACGTGTGTGGACGGGGAAGAAGGAGTTCTTTCGGAATAGGAAAGAGGAAAAAGCACTGGTGCCTTGGTGGCCATTCTGTCCGTAGTAATCACAGCTTACATGCGAGAAAGCGTCCATTCAGTCTGGACGCTCTCATTCAAAAAAGCAGATCACTTTTTCGATGTACTTTTGCAGTGTGGATGCTCTTTTGGAAGTTTTTTTGGAAGATCTCTTCTGAAAAAAACTTCTTCCAAAAGAAGCCTGTAGTCTAGAGCAGTGTTTCTGAAAGTGTTCCACGGAATCACTCTCAAACACATTAACGGGCCGCCCCGGTTTGTTTATTTACCGGCGCAGTGGCCACGGAGCCTTGCAGCTCCCTTTGGCTCCGTTTTGTTCTTTGCAGCCAAGGGGAGCCACGGGAAGTGGTGGCCTGGCCCACGCCGCTTTCCATGGCTCCCCTTAGCTGTAAAGGACAAAACTGCGCCAATGGGAGCCACGAGGATCCGTGGCCGCAGCGCAGTAAATAAACAAACCGGGGCGGCCAGTTAATGTGTTTGAGTGATTCCACGGAACACTTTCAGAGACACTGGTCTAGGCATAGCTAGAAAGATCCTAAAAAGTTGCACAAACACATATACTGCATAGGAGTCAATTTATCCTGTATACCGTAAAATGTAGACACTTCTGGACTTGAAGTTGGCAGCTGTTGAAGAACACCAAGCAATGCTATACAAATTAGAGAAGACTAATCTTCCTGGGGTATTTGGCATGTTATCTAATGTTATCTAACACTAAATATCGTATTCAACTGTAGACTTTTTCAAACGGATTTCTGAAACAATTCTAAGCCACCTCCCTCCCAGGCAGCATATGCAGAAGTTGATTCTCCACACCACAAGTATTTGGATTAGAAAGGTGCGGCTGCAAGTTAATTATTAAATGACTCTTGCAAAGCAAACCATTAATCTTATGTGTTGCTCCAATGCTCTTATCATTTAACTAACTAATTGAAATATGCCCAACGTGCCTGCTGGCTTATAATATCTCAGTCAACCTGGGATACACAATAACAAGACCACATGTCTGCCCCCAACCACCACTTTACACGTGGAAAAAATCAGGGGGGGATCTTTAATGTACTGAATAATGGCTAGACAAGACCCCTTGTCCCAGTGAGGTTGCACTGGAAGGACTCTTTGTAGGTGGAATTAAGCAGGAATGTTCACTGCTTGAAGTTCATGTCTTTTATCTCCCTCAGTAATAAAGATTGTAAAGGGAACTAAATTAGTAGCATCATTTAGAAAAAAGGGGGACATCTATAACCTGTGGTCTGCTGGGATACTTTCCACTCTCCAGTACACTTTCCCTTAGGTCAGAGGGTATTTTAAAGAGTTGAACAATGTTTTTAGTAGGAAGAGTTTGGCAACCATTATATAGTCACTTCCCTGTGCCATAAAGAAGATTGCAGCGTTTCGGTGTTATGATTTTGTGTGGTTGTTTTTCACTTATATATCTTGCCGTTTGGAGCTATTCCCTAGTTACAGTACTGCAGTGTATTGTTTTTAACATTGAAAAACACTTGTGGTCCAAGTGGTGGTAAAAAGATGATTCTCTGATCTAAATGGCAAGGTTACTATATATTTACATTCAAGTTAAAAGGAAATGAAAACATTGCTATATCTTACAGTGCATGCATAGAATCATGTTGAAATGGTAAACAAAGGCTCAGGGTGCATGGTTTTCATTTAACCAAAAGAGAGGTATTAATTTTTAAGAGGTAACTGTTGCTTAAGATGCGGTTGTGCATGAGTAATACATTTTTAATGATTTTCTTGTACGTGCATGGATTAAAATCCATTATTTATTGTACCTTCTCTTGCCTAGTAAAGGTGCTGCTTTTATAGCACCAACAGTCATGCAAACACATTTATTTTGAACTGATGGCTGCTAATAAATTTCCGTACTGTAAATGTCAGTGGGTTTTGTGTGTTGCTGCCATTACATCTTGTTTGGAAGGCTGAATATTACACAATTATGGGAGGCACCAGATGGCATCATTAACAGGAATGCTCTGAATGTTTACCACTTATGTGCATGTGTGAAATTAAAAGTAAGATGACCTCTCCGTACTTTGAAAGCATGATGTCAGTAGTATACAGGTGTTAATGTCATTTGCAGTGAACTAGAATATTCATTCCTGCCTACAAAATAGGATGGTTTTTTCATCTCTTTGAAAACAGCTTGTAGATTGGACCCATGCTAAGTGTAAGAGCAGTTTGTAAAGAGGGAATAGATGTTTTTTCCAAAGAAACTTGCTGTTCAGTTTTATAAAATGAAAAGCCACAGCTGCTGTCACTAAAATGTAACTCTGCTACAGTAAGCAATGAATAAATCTCCCCTTGTATCACATTATTGATATTTAGCCTTGCTGTGCTAATTATTGTCAATATAAAATTTGATGTTGCTGGTTTTATTTTTATTAAGGTTTATTTTTAAAGGTTACAGGTTTCAGCCTGTTCTGAATTTATCAATGTATTTTTTTTGTCAGGCAAGATGCCACTTTGATAACTTTGGAACATGTTGTTATCTACAGAATAGGCACAATAGGTAGAGTTCTGCAGTCTTTCATTCTGCTCTGCTAACATGCAGCAACCCCGCTTTGAAAGGGGTGAGAAGGTAGTTGGCATCTTTAGGTGCCTCCTGGAGGCAGTAATGCTCAGCAATTGTGCTGTATCCCCCTCCAAAGCTATCCCTTTGGCGTGACTGACCTTGCTGAACCAGACAGATCTATGGAATTTTCTGAGTTAAAACCCAGCAGGTGTTTTCACAGCCCTATCTATTAGTGTCTCTCTGAACTGAAGCAGTAAGGTGCACCTGAGCCTCGTTAGTCTCCGAGCCTTAGGTCTGGAGGGTTTTGCTCTCTAAAAGCCAGAAGAGAGAGCTCTAGAGACAGAAAATCTGCACATTTATCTTATTTTGCATTTATAGCTGATCCTTATTTAGCTTTATTTAAAAGTTTTAAGCTGCATGAAGGGAATGTGGCCAGAGACTGATGCCCTCTGTCTGCTGTGTTGGCTACACGAGAACCATGTGAAATACACAAGAAATACGAGAGATACTTTTTGTAGCCTAGTCTGTTATCCATGACATTTATTCCCAGCCACACAGATCCCAGCTCTGTGTCTCAGTATCATTCTCCATGCCCGTATAAGCCCACTGAAGTCAGAGGATGTCTTTCCATTTCACTGAGTTTTGGGTCAGGCTCTCCTGAAGTTGCCAGTAAAGGGCAAGCTTTGGTTTTAAAAATGGCCAGTGGCAGCCATATAAACTAACACTAAGAACAGGGCTAGAGAGAGTATTTAGAGTACCACTGACCTCAGTGAGGCTCTGCATGAGCATGTAGGTCAAACTGCAAAGATCAGCCTGCAGGGTCAGGGCCCAGCAGATCTTTTCCCCAGCAGATATTTTTCTACCTCAATTAACATTCTGCTTTAGTCTCAATTAATGTTACTTGCCTGTTGACTTCAACTGGAGCTATAGTGCTCATTAAACAATAAGAAGAAATGTTTAAAAATATATTCGGAACAAAAAGAATCCTGGCAGTGGTATAGTTCCGCTGCTATGTAGAAATAGTAGAATTGGTGATGATAATACAGAAGAGGCAGAAGTGTTTGATAATTGTTTCTGTTCTGTTTCTGGGGAATAAGCAGATGAATGGTCTCATCTTATGATGGTGATAACAATTTCCATTCTGCAGGATGTGAAACAGAAGCTACTGAAGTTAGATCTTTTAAAACCACCAAATCCAGATAATTTGAATCCAGGAATTTTGAAGGAGCTGACTGAGGAGCTCATTGGACTGTTAATGTTGATTTTCAATCAGTAGTGGAGCACTGTGGAACTTTCAGAAAACAGGAAGAAAGCTAATGCTGTGGCAATTTTTAAAATGTGTAAATGGAATGGCCTGGGAATTATTCACTGCTCAGCTTGACTTAGCTCCTAGGCAAAATAATAGGCTAATATAGTATTCGATTAAAGGAAGGTAGTAATGTTGGTTTATGCAAAATAAATCCTGCCATGTTAACTTGATATCCTTTTTTGATTGCTCTAAGGGGCCCCAGATTAATACTGTGAGTTCCATCATATTGGAGATGGGCATGGAATTTATCAAAGTTGCCCAGGTGAATGGCATAGATTGCCCAGATTTCTTTGGTTAGAGGACGTATGGTCAGAGAGTCTTACTTGCTTCAAGTTCACAGTGTGGAACTGCTGTCATTGGAAAAATACAGGATAAAACTCTTATGCCTTTAGCTAAAGTGCATTCGGAGTGTGGAGGATTGGGAGAATACCTTAAAAGTGGAGTTGTTGGATCATATTCTGGTGTGAAGCGATGTGTTAACTAGGACTAAAGCTGTTAATATTGTAACTCATAGTAAAAAGGAATATTGTTCTGTAATCCCCGAAGGGAAGGGTAAAGACAAAGAATCAATCTCTTACCCTTGTGTATGAGAGAAAAGTAGCATGCCCTCAAGGCTGATGGGAAGGAGTTAACCCCATCGTGCCAGCATTTTGCAGATGAGCAGAGGGCAGACTCTACTCTAGAAAGCTCAAGGGGAAAGGAAATGGGGCAAGGTTTTCTGAAAAGGAAGCAGATTTACAGGAAAGCTCCCAGGAGGAAAGAGAAAAGCCCTGGGAAACTTTACAAGCAGTTATGCCTGCCTAGAGCCATGGGAAGTTAATGTTCCTGGACCATAACTGCTCTTTTCCTGGTCACTTAAGAGCACAGAGACCTATGAGGCCCGCACATAGTTAGTACATGGTAGAGCACTGATTAGTAAACGCAGCACAGTGTAGCTCACATTGAAAGGAAAAGGGGTGGTTCTCATCCTCGCTGAACAGTCAGGATCTATGGAGAAGCAGATGATGAAGGGCTGCTATAGTAAACACTGTGCCGAGGAAAGGTATTTATGATGTAGTCATTAAGGCCACCACCTGAAGCATAGAGATGTGTGCCTGTCTGGTTCTGGTCATCACTACAACTGACCAAAGTAGAGGGGGGCACCGAAGAGTACCCCAGTTGCATGGTGTCCATGGCAACTTCACTGAAGCGTGCATTCCCTGTACAGCAGACCAGCCTCCTGCTGCCATCTCCAAGTGGGCTGGCATGAAGCAACAGCTCTGTGAAAGGCTCGATGCCATGCTTCGCTCCTCAGATAGGCCACATCTCTAGCTGTCCTCCTGGAACAATCTAGCATCATGTGCTCCCTGCCTGAGAGAAGCCACGCACCATGCAGCACTCCCCCGGAGCAGCTTGGCACATAATAGTGTACCATCTGAGCAGCCGACTGCTCTACAGTGCTACCTCTGAGTGGCCTGCCGCCAAGCAATCACAACAGCAGTGACACTGCCAGAGCACTGTCTCTGATGCATGCCTCGACTGGAGGAATGTGACAGCTATACTGTCTGGATGTTGTGGACAATTACACGCTCCTAAGGATACGATCTGGCCTCTACATGTGGAACACAATTCGCATTTCTGTCAGGAGAAAAGCACTGACAATTAGAAATAACCGCCCTTTGGGCTACTGTCAGCATTGTGTTTGTTAATGCTTAGCAGCCTTACCTACATTTCTGCACACGATGGAAAATGTTTCTCTTCTCCTCAGATGCCTGATTTATCAAAGGCAACACCTTGGGTTGGATCCCAGGATCAGTCAGTGTCACCAGTAAGCAGGATCAACACTGGCTTATTTGTTCCTGCAAGAACATGGGATGGCCATGCCAATTGTTATTTTCAGGGAGGAACTTAAAGTAACAGTCTCTTTTCTGGTTCAAAAAGTGCACTCTCAGTGTTCTCGTACAAAGGCAGTGCATGTTTCCCCTTCTCCCCCCACCCCACCGTGTATGCTTTCAGCATGTTAAAGTCAACTCCTTGAACAGGACTTGGAGGGAAGTGTTAGGAAGCCTTTTCGCATTGCTGTAGACGTGTTGTAAACAATAGCACCAAGAGTAATTACCTGCAAACCCCCACTTTACTGTTGCATATCTGGGACCAGATCCTCAATTGGAGTAAATCCACACTAGTCATGATTTTATAGACCTTACAGATCAAGCTTTAAATCCTTAAGATTTCTTATATCTAGTCTTCCCTTGGGCAGTTCTAGTGACTCTGCTATGACACACTATCCCTTGATACATTACTTCATTGGTTATTAGGATGTATGTCTTAGTATCAGATTCAAAAAGCCCAACAATTTCTTTGGGCTTTTTGAAAAGCAAGAAAATCATTTATCATAATGGTTACTCTTCACCTTTTCTGCTGGTTTCCTCTAAATAGCCTACAGTTTTAATACATTTTACATTGTTTATCTGTTTAAGATGTAATGGGATCCCAAATAAATATTTTTTCAGGAAAAATGGTTTTCTGTGTATTCTAAATAAACCATGGATCAGATTTTAAAAGCAGAGGCAATAGATTGTGTACCTGTTAACATACACTTTCCACTGAATCTGTGCTTCCAAAGCCCCTCATGTTCACAAGCATACCTGCTTACTCTGTTTGCACAAGCAGGGGGAAGGGAAGTGACGTTTGCTGGTGCATGTGTCACACATCCTGCTTGGAAAATATGTCCCCAAAAGCAAATCAGAATATGTCAGAAATGAAGAATATAAACCATTTCTTTATGTATATTTTCATTGGGAGTGTCTATATGAGAGGGGGAAAAATAGATAATACTGTAGAAGCTACCTGATCAAGCATAATTGAAGTCTGTTGTGCTGTGAGTCCATGAGCCTGAGACATGATTTACACACAGGATTTGTATTTTCACTTGAGTACGGTGCAAGTTGAGTAAGCATTTTTAATGAAGGTGAAGTATTCAGTCTTCTAAGTGGATGGAATTGGCAAAAACAACCTCCACAGTTCAATCAAGAAAAGTCACCTTTGTCAGCAGTTGCAATTGAAGCAGCAGTAAGCACTGTGCCTTCCCAGGTGGAACTAACATGACAGATGGTACAGTAGTAGATGTTTTTAGGGACTAGAGTAGGAGAAAAGAAGTAAAAAGCCATCCTAACAAAAGAAAATGTTACTTCTGAACGGCACATTCCTTTTCTAACAGTGGTAACAATAGTTCTGTGCCTTATCCTATTCAGTGATAACTGTTTTATTTAACATATGGATACCAAAATAAACTAAGTTGTACCTTACTATTGACCTATCTATTGTGATTTCTGGTTGCTCCTCTGAGAAACTGCCACTGTCTCGTGGTCTTTTGAGAAGTTTCTGCTTCTTCTGACTGACCTCTCTTAGTTTGCTCTTAGTCGTACCATCTCCTGGACCCTCATGTCCAATTAAATCTAGTAGCTCTTCAAATTTAGGGCTTGCAGTCTGCTTTGATCTCCTGACTCTTTTCTTAGAAGCAGCCTGATGCAGGGCTGTTACCCCCTTTCTGTCCGGGGCCTTTCTGCCTTCTCCTCCTCCTCTCTACTGTCTTAATAGTAGGTTACAGCTGGGGTTGGAGGGCTACCTCTATGATTGGCAGCTCTGACCTTGTGGGGGTGTGATCAAGCTGTTTACTTGTAAACCAGAGAGGCTCTACTCCTCTCACTAGCTATGCTCCGAATAGGGTTTGTGGACCCCATTACATATCCTGTAAGCCCAAGGCCTGGCCTTGACTGATATAGGGTACTTCCTTGGACAGAAAATTGGCATTATGAAGCAGGACCGCAGATGTTGCTGCACTACAGAACCCCCGGGCAGAGGTTGCTCTTGGCTGAGAGCGGAGCTGGCCAGCAGGGCCAGTAGGGCAGTGGAACCCGCAGGGCACCAGAGTCTGCAGCTAGCGAGGTTGGGGGGAAGGGGGCGCAGAGCCCATAGCCGGTGGGGCTGGGAAGAAGGGGGCAGCAGAGCCTGCAGCCAGCAGAGTCATGAGCACTGACAGAGCTGCCGGAGCCTGCAGGATTGCTGGAGCTCTTGGGGCTGGTAGGGCTATGGAGCCAGCAGGACTGCCACAGTCAGGGGACCGGGGGCAGCAGTGCCAGGTGGCTGGGGAGAGGAGCCCAGCAGGGAGGCTGGTGGCCCTCACCCCCTGAACTTCTCTGGTCCAACAAACTTCCTTGTCAGGTTGGCGGTTGGTTTCTAGTGGAGTGCCCCAAGGATCAGTTCTAGGGTCGGTTTTGTTCAATATATTAATGACCTGGATGAGGGGATGGATTGCACCCTTAGCAAGTTTGCAGATGACACTAAGTTAGGGGGAGAGGTAGATACATTGGAGGGCAGGGATAGGGTCCAGAGTGACCTAGACAGATTAGAGGATTGGGCCAAAAGAAATCTGATGAGGTTCGACAAGTATAGGGTCCTGCAATTGGGACAGAAGAATCCCAAGCATAGTTACAGGCTGGAGACCAACTGGCTAAGTAGCAGTTTGGTACAAAAGGACTTGGGGATTACAGTGGATGAGAAGCTGGATATGAGTCAACAGTGTGCCCTTGTAGCCAAGAAGACGAATGGAATATTAGAGTGCATTAGAAGGAGCATTGCCAGCAGATCTAGAGAAGTGATTATTCCCCTTTATTCGGCACTGGTGAGGCCACTTCTGGAGTATGGCATCATGTTCTAGGCCCCCCACTCCAGAAAGGATGTGGATGCATTGGAAAGGGTCCAGCAGAGGGCAACCAAAATGATTAGGGGGCTGGAGCACATGACCTATGAGGAGAGGCTGAGAGATTTGGACTTATTTAGTCTGCAGAAGAGAAGAGCGAGGGGGGATTTGATAGCCGCCTTCAACTTCCTGAAGGGAGGTTCCAGAGAGGACGGAGAGAGGCTGTTCTCAGTAGTGAGGGATGGCAGAACAAGGAGCAATGGTCTCAGGTTACAGTGGGGGAGGTCTAGGTTGGATATTAGGAAAAACTATTTCACTAGGAGGGTGGTGAAGTAGTGGAATGGATTCCCTAGGGAGGTGGTGTAATCTCCATCCTTAGAGGTTTTTAAGTCTTGGCTTGACAAAGCCCTGGCTGGGATGATTTAGTTGGGATTGGTCCTGCTTTGGGCAGGGGGCTGGACTCGATGACCTCCTGAGATCTCTTCCAACCCTATGATTCTATGAACATATGTAGTTATTTGTCCTGGCATTTTGTTAAAACATGGAGGTATTCTGGGACCAGGTCAACTAATTCCTAACTTCCTGGGGCCAGCGGGTGTTCTTAACTGTTAGAAAGGTGTTTTTGAGGCATGGCAGATGATGGTCTTGAGTCTGTGTGCTGAACAAAAGTGGTAATACTGTTCTCCTATGCTACCTTTGTATCACTGATACAGGAACCATTTCACAAATTAGGTACAACTCTTCCTTGGCAAATTGCATTACTGCTTTATAAGTAATTGTTGAGCTACATTTTTTAAAAAAATAACAGCACTGTAGTAGAAGAGAATAGTTGAATTTGGGCTTGCTGTAAGGCAAGTTGAGTTGTGATCTCATTAGCTGCTGACATTCCTGTCTAGATGTGTTGGTTGATTGGATACATTTGCAGAAGTTTCTTGTGTCCTCCTGTGCTTTTTATCAGGTTATTAGTTTTGTTTAAAAGCCACATTTTAGTAAATACATTTCTAACCCTTTCTCCCCCGGAAGGCAGTGCTTTTTAGAAACAACGATCAGTGACTCGCATTGGAGAAATCCTTCTACAGTCCATGCTTGCAAACCACAGATAACTCACTGTACCCACAAGCATACCCAGCTTATTCCTAGAGTTCTGCAGACAATGGAATCATTCTAAAATGGTACAGTCTAGCATAGAGCATTCTCAGGCCTGACATTTTTAATGTCAATATAACAAAGTGCAATGATGTGTAAAATCCAGGCCCTCCCACACTTGAGCGAAAATTGGCCTCATAGAAGTAAAGGACAAAACTACCGACTGCATTGAAGCCAGGATTTCACCCCTGCTCTCTAATGTTTTCTGCAAGTCAGAAAATCATCACCTATATCATCAAAAGTATTTACGTGCCTAGTCACCATGGGAGTCGGGCGCCTAAATGCCTTTTAAGATACAGGAGAGAGTGCTTAAATGTGAGAATAGAGACGTGTATTAGAATTTCCAAACAGTGTTTTGGGTGAAAAAAATAGATGATGAGAATTGAAAAGGACTTTTAATCTCCATGTGTATGTTTGTAGATTTATTTTGTTGCTGTTGTTATAATCAGGGCTTGCCAAGTGGCGGCAAGCCCCGCTCACCAGCCGCATGGAAGCACACGCTGCGCATGTGCAGATCGCGCCAGCTTAAAATCTACTTGCCCGATTGAATCATTTGTCGAGCCCTGATTATAATACATAATACTGGTCATCTGTAGATTTCAAGCACATTAGTAAGGGGGTCAGTATCCGTATCCTCATTTCACAGAGAGGGAAACAGAGGTACAGCATAGCAATGAGGTCACCCAGCAGGCCAGTGCTAGAACTGGAAATAGAGCCAGGTGTCCTGAGTCCCAGTCCAGTGCTCTATCTACTAGGCCACACTGCTATATAATGCATCTGTTGGTTCAAATATCTAAAAGAATGCCACTGGCTTAAAAATCATAGTTTGGCATGACATTTTACCCCACTATTAGCAAAAATAACATCTCAAATAACAACTGAATGAGATGAGAATAATATTTTCTTTATTTTTCAGTTTGTTTACTTTTGTGCATCTGACCGCATATTCTGCATAGCCCGTTCAGCTGATTCCCCTTTGTTATTAAGTGGGCCTCAATCCGTACAAATACCTGAATACATGCTTAGCTTTAAATATGTGAGCATTCCTATTAAAGCAAATGGAGGTACTTATCATGGGGCAAATCATCAGATGGCTTAACTGTCATAGCTCCATTGACTTCAGTGGAGCTGTGACAGTTACAGCAGCTGGGAACTGTTCCTATATGGTAGCAAGAACTTGTGTGGGTCTTTCACAGAGAAAATGTGAAAGAAAACCCTTTTTTAAAATTGTGATGTAAAACCACAAAAATTGTCAGAGTGACTCATGGATAGAAGTAAGAACTGAAACTACCTTTAATTATTTTTTAAGCCAACCAAACTTCAAGTTGACAGTGTCCCTTAAAGTATATTTGAAAAGTGAAAGGGTTCCTACTCAGGAAATCTGTCAAGTCACAATTTAAAATTCAAGGCCCTAAAGTGCAACAGCCCATGTGTAGAACCACTCAAGTGCAGTGGGAGAAGTTCCATGTAAAACACTTTTGGAATTGGACTCCAAAATATGACATTTATCATACTGCATTAAAGGTTTTTATTTAGAAAATCTTTGCTGTGAAAACATTCCATTAAAAAATTAACTGTTTCCTGATTTCTCTAATTTCCTGTCAAAAGATCTTTACTTTTTGTCACACTGTAAATGTATTCAAACTTCAGTAATGTTGAAACAATATACATTTTCACTTTAATAAAATTATTGGAGCAAGGGATTGAACTACATCAGTGGTTCCCAATCTCTTTTATACCTCAGACCAGCAAACCTATTCATAAACTTCTGGCGGACTGGTAACTTTTTATTTGCTTAGTTGCAAATAAAATTTTACCAATCCAGCAAAATATGTACCCCAGCCCTGGCCCCCAGAGCCACCACAAAAAGATGGCTTTGGCTCCAGCAGCCTGACAACTAGTGATTCACAGCCCGCCACTGGTTTGCGGACTGTGGGTTGGGAGCCACTGAACTAGAGGACCTCCTAAGGTCTTTTCCAACCCTAATCTTCTGTGATTCTACGGCTTTCCTTAAACATGGGAATGTATTATAACCAGTGCTTTTTTTTGGAAGAAAAAAAAAAGGTGCCCATACTCCAGGGGAAAAGTTGTTAAGTCCCTTCCCCCCCCCCCCCCCCCAAAGGAGGTGGGGGGAGCTGGAACTGCCCTTTTAAGAGACTCGGCCCCTTTAAGACAAGCAGCCCAGCTGACTGTCCAACATTTGGGTACAAAGGTGCCCTACACTCTGTTCTTTCCAGGTAAGTTCTGGCTGGAGGGCAGTACCGGGCACTACTGTCACAAAAAAGCACTGATTATAACAAATGTCTTGAGTAGGTGATGTTCTACTGTTTTTGACTTAAATTGTTTAAAATTGTACGCAGTAATTTTGTGAAATACTGAGTAAAGCAAAAGTTCTGACAGTGTAGCAGTCTTCTTCATAATTAGGGTTGCCAGGTGTCCAGTACTGACCCAGACAGCCTGGTATTTTCACCTCCTGTCTGGTTTAAAAAAAAAAAAAAAAAAATTCAGAAAATGCTGGACACCTGAAATGTCCAGTATTTTCTGGTTTTTTCCCAGCCAGGAGGTAAAAATACCAGACACCTGGCAACCCTACACACTCAGCAACTAGGCCCAGCTCTCAGCCTTCCCCCCGCCCTCCCTTAGGCCACGGCCCCCCTGCTTACCTGGTTTCGGAGAGAAACTCCCTTCTTGTTCGACCAAAAAACCAAGATGGCTGCCTGCAAAAAACCTCAAGACCAGAGCAAGGGGAAGCAATGCCTTCCCTGAGTCTTAGTGCTCAACCTCCCTGCTTCCTATCCCTGGCCTATTCTGACTGCATGCATTTAAAGGGGCCATACTGTTTTAATGCTGTTATTTTATTTATTTATCTTTTTGCTTAATAACTCTTGGTCTTTTTTTCCCCTCAACTTTTTGGTCTCCTCCTCTTTTATTCCCCCCTGAATAGAATTTTTTCCCCGTTTTTTTTTTTTTTTTTTTTTTTTGCAGGGGGGTTGATATTTTGTTGAAACCATATGGCAACCCTATTCATAATCCAGTACTGAAATATCAAGCCATTTCTTTAAACATGGATAGTAGCTAAATGATTGGGAATCATATGAAGATGTGCTGGTTCTGACATGTTCGAGATCTGTGGTGATTGCTTGAATCCTAATGATAATAATACATTTCTTAGAATATTTTCTAGAACATTCTTAGGGGAATCCCTTAACTGAGATTAACCTAGCTGGCCACTGGATGTCATCATTGTGCCATAAAAAAATACAGCTGGAGGAACATTTATCTGGCAGTTAAAAAAAAAAAGTGGATGGGTAAAAGCATGGATGTGTAAAAGCATGCATTTAACATACCTCTGTATTTCAAAGATTATAAAATACCCTTGTATGGTACAAACGTTTTCTCCAAACCTATCATGTTTCTGTAATTCCTGGCATGGCCATCCTATTTAAAGTCACCTTGTTTGTTGAGGTTTGATTTTTAACACATTGATCTATTGTGTCAATTAATTTATATAAAGAGAAAAATTATCTAATATAAATCCATAGAAATCTTTAGAAGAATAATTTATTTGGAAGAATAAGTGTTGTTTCTCCCCTCTTGTCTCCTAGAAGTAATAGAGGGAAACCTGTTAGAAGTTTTAGATTGCATCCTGAATAAGTGGATCTGAAGAAATGTACAGCAAGAGAAGAATGTCTGATGAATAATAAATGTGGTTCTGTTTCCATTTCTCCCTTCAATGCACATGTGAATCTACAATTATGCATTCTGTGACATGTGAAGTTTCTGTAAACCAAAGCAATAACTAAAATGCAAAGTGTGTTATGCTTCAAAATGGAAAAGGACTCTCTGCTTTCTATGAAGAAACTGAAAATCATATATGGAGTACTGCAGAGATTGTCAAATGCATTGTTATCTCTTGACTCTTCTCTCATATATATTTTGGCACCTCTCTGCTGGGTAGTGAAATCAAAAGACAGCAGTAAAAATGAGTACACTAAGTTTTACTGCCTCAAAACTAGTGTATACTTTAGGCAGAAGGGAAGATGAGAAACTATGAATTAATTATTTGACGTCTGTTGACCAGATCTTCAGTTGTTATAAATACCTCTACTGAAATTAGTGGAGATATGCTGATTTATCCCAACTGAGGATCAGAGCCTAAGTCTATTTTTTGTGGGGGGTTTGGAAAAATTACTTTGGAAGCCATTTCTTAGAGGTGTGCTTAAACACACAGAAAATTTTTTAAAAACCACATTAAAACTAAATTAAATTTATGCTTCAGGTAAGAACATTTTCATGAATTAAAAAGAAGTAAAACCTAAAACAATTGCTCTAGATAGCATAAAAATAATCAGAAGATTATAGGAACATATGCTCCTACATGTTAGGTCAATGTTAACAAATTATAGGAAACTCAAAATTCAATCTCTAACCTGCAACAAATATTCCTTAACATCTTCTCTGAGAGATGCTGAAACATTAAGTTCTTGTACTTTTTTATAGCATCTTAAACATGTGCATACTTAAGTAGATAAGGTTAGCTTCTATGTTGATGGGTGGTATTCCTGGAGCAATTCATAATGTTGGTCGTGTTTATAAGCCATTACAATAGTTTTAGAGTCTTAACTGGTTTTCTCTTGGGTGTGTATATGTTTGTATATATGTCCTGGTTTTTGGTTTCTTTTACAGTTAAGCTATGCTTTGAACCACACAAATCGGAAGCTGATGCTAGAGCCTAAAGTATCTGTCAATGCTAGAATTGTGGTGGTTGGTGCATCAAATGTTGGAATCTCCTTTCTAGAAACACTGATATTTTGGTAAGTTTTTTTGCTTTGCTAGCTTTGCTACAGGGAGGGGAATAAGCTATTTTTAAAATTTTAGAGGTGAGGCTTCAATTCAAATTCTATTTCTCTTGGTGCAGTTTTGCATGCACAAATTATTGCACTTGCATTTTTATGTTTTCCCTTGAATTATAGATGCAAAATAAGTAGTCCGATCTACAACTGCCTGATATGTTGAGGTAAAGGGTAGATCTCATTCTGCTAATTGAGTAAGCAATTCAAAAGTACTAATGTAATTGTTTGCAGGTGCAAAATTGGGCCTACAAAAATGAAGGCCATCTCTGAAAATGAGGTCCTTACTAGCAATGGAGAGAATTAAAAATACAGATTTTAGAATGAAAGGACATCCTTTATATCAGCCACTGAAGATCTCACAGGAGGACTGAACAATGAGAGTGCAAAATTACATTGTATTCTGCCCGTAGAATCTTGGCAATAATTCTGTAGGGTGTGTGCCTTGTGCATTCCAAATGGATTTGAAGTTGGCAGCTTGGTGAGGTGAACGAAAGGCCTAGAGCCTAGTTTTGGCTCTGTCACCATTGGTTAGCCAGTCATATTAGAATACTGTTCAGCTGTGTCTGAGTTTAAATCCTCTTTGAACATACATTGTTAGTCTTGTTTGCAAAGAGAATATAGATGTAGCTTAAATTTCTAGCCATTTCTTCATAAACCAGTGTGCTGTTGACCTTTGAACTAGCTCTGCACAGTACCAGGGTTGGTTAGAGTTCATACTGTTGTGCCTTCTGGGCCATTTTATGTGTGTTAGTTTTGTTTGCTGATTATCTGGCCCTGTTGTTTTCCTTGTGTTTTTTTTCCTGTTTTTGGGGGGGAGGGATTGTTTTGTTTTTTATCAGCTGCTCCAGAAGAGAGGTGCTGAGAACATTTTCCACCTGGGCTGGCAAAACATTTAGCACCATTCTTTCACAACCCCATCTGTATAGTACTAGAAAGAAAAATGTACACATCTCCTTTTATTTCATTTCATTATGGTATTGTTTTCAGAGCCCCTGCCAGCTGAGTCTGTAGAAGCCATCAAATCTTTCCTGCTGAGGATTTTCCTGGTATTTGAGAGTCTTCAGAAATCAGAGAGATACCATATCTAGCTCCTGCACCATTTCCCTTGCAGGCCCTGGGATGGGGTTAGAAGAGGATCTGACTGGAGCATGCTGCACTCCAGTAATCCTTGTGTCCCAGAGGTCCCACTAGGTGCATAGATACGCAGTCACTGTAGATTAGAAAACTATAAACCAGATTACCATAGTTATTTTAAGTTGTCCAAACCAAAGCAAATCAACTGTGCAGGCAGAGTGAGAGAAGAATGAGTACTAATATTTTAAATGGGTAGTGCTTTTTAACCTTGGTTTACACTGTTGATATTTTAGTGCCCATTATCTTGTGACTTGCCAATACAAATGCTGCTTCAGGTCTGGTTAATTTATAGTTAATAGTTATGACTCATCAGAATATAAAACTGTCACTGCTCCAGGACTAAATATTGCAAAGTTTGCACCAGAGAACAAAGTCACTTTTGGCTCACAGATGGGGACAAAAATATTTTTTGTGATTGGGTATTTTCACAAACAACATTTTGGCTGTGTGAAAATTACTTCACAGGATTGAGATATTAGTAGGAGTCCTAGTGTAATGATGACATGGATGAGCAGATTTCCTTTGAGAAGATAAAAGATTCATAATAAATTGTTTATTCAGTGGATAGAGAAATAAAAAAGTGTATTCCATCATTATCATGAACTTATATATAGCAAAAAGAAGAATTCCATTCTCCTGCAGTACATACAGTCTAGTAAAGTAAAAGAGGTCTAAATGTTTCTTCCGTCCTTCTTGTAATTGTTCTTGGAGCACTCTTCATAAAGAAAATGTTTGCATAATTTTCAGATCTTGCTGATATGAATATCTTTTCCATATGAGTACATTTTCAAGCAGATTAAAAATGCTTAAATGTGTGTTCTAAAGCTCTTTAAAAACCAGTGTTAAATTTTAGCAGATTCTGAAAAGAAGTCTCACAGTAAAATATTCATTACCGAAACAAAATAGGGGGAAAATATTGCTATTTTAATGGCTGTGCCTGCTAAGTACAGAATTCAGGGTTTTGCATTTCTGCTACTAAAGTTGTTGATATCACAGTTAGAAATATCTGTATAGCATTGAGGGGGTGGAACAGAGCACTTTATGAATGGCATTGCATTATTATAAGCAATTGACAGAACAGCTCCCTTTCCCTCTCCCTCCTCTGGATTGCCAATGCCTTTTTTTCTAACATTCGACCCAGTGTATACCCTGTCGGCATCTGACCCTTCTCCTCTGGTGCTTCTGCCTTAGACTCCCAATGTATTTTTTAGCCATTACACTTTTTTTTCTGTTTTGCCACAAAAGTAAGATATACAGTGCCTCTAAGCTTATAGAATAGTGATAGAAATGTAGCCGTGTTAGTCTGGGGTAGTTGAAGCAAAATGCAGGACAATGTAGCACTTAAAAGACTAACAAGATGGTTTATTAGATGATGAGCTTTCGTGGGCCAGACCCACTTCCTCTGGCCCACGAAAGCTCATCATCTAATAAACCATCTTGTTAGTCTTTAAAGTGCTACATTGTCCTGCATTTTGCTCTAAGCTTATAGTCTAACTAGACAAAATAGACAAAAGGTCAGAGAAAAGAAGTAGTAGTATCCCCATTTTAGAAATGAAGAACTGAGGTACAGTGAGATTAAGCCCTGGTCTGCACTAGGACTTTATTTCAGAATAACCCCTCCTCCCCCCAAGGGTCAAATTTATAAGTGGAGCATCCACACTACCAAGCCCTTTATTTCAAAATAACGGGCCACTTAATTTGAAATCTGTACTCCTGCTTTTCATCAAGAATAATGCTAATTCCAAAATAGTTATTTCAAAATAGTGGTAGTGTGGACACACTGGTGCTGCTATTTCAAAATAATTGGCCTCTGGGGGCCTCTCACAGCTGCAGCTCTGACTGCTCTTGGTACCCGTGGCATCTCCACTGCCCTCCTCCTGCAGAGCTCTAAAAGATCCGGGGGCAGGAGAAGGGCTTCTTGCACAGTGCCGGTTTTGCAAGTTTTGTGAGAGACCAGGACCCAAAGCACAGATGAGTGACCTCAATTCTCCCTTGGACCCTCCAATGGCTGCTAGCACTTCTGTTCTCACAGCTGCCACTGCACAGGGACGCAGCAGAGCTCTGACCTGGACTGGTGCGGAGATCCTGGATCTCATCAAGATCTGGGAGGAGTCGTCCAACCTCCAGGATCTCTGCACCAGGAAAAGGAATGCAGATATCTATGGCCAGATTGTGGTCAGCCAGGCCAAGAAAGGGGACACTAGGGCTCTTGACCAATGTTGCATGAAAATTAAAGAGCTGTGGCTAGGCCTACCACAAGGCCAGAGGGCAGAGCAGATGCTTTGGGGGCAGCACCACATCCCTGCCACTATGAGCAGCTCCATGCCATTCGGGCAAAGGGAGGGAAGTCACCTCTCTGTTGTCATCGAGGCCAGCCAGGACAGCCTGTAGGACGGTGGGGTGGTAAAGGAGGAGGAAGATGACGAGGAGGAGGAAGCCAGCCAGGCAACCATGCCTACTGTCCAGGAGCTGCTCCTCACTTTAGAGCCAGTCCC
The DNA here is from genome assembly GCF_049634645.1 of Pelodiscus sinensis. Classification (NCBI taxonomy): domain Eukaryota; kingdom Metazoa; phylum Chordata; order Testudines; family Trionychidae; genus Pelodiscus; species Pelodiscus sinensis. The sequence continues at coordinate 194,932,965 of NC_134713.1, forward strand.
CCCTCTCCCAGGACATCTCCCAGGCTTCTGAGGAACCTGAGGTGGGCACTTCAGGTGAGTTCTCTAACTTTCCCTGTATACAGGTGGGGGCAGGTGATGGGCTGTGAGTGGCTACGTGCTTCTTTCTCAGCCTACTCAGCCTGGGATTTGCACAACAGCCTGTTCACATGTGCACATGGAGCACCAGTCTGGAGCACTCAGTTCCATGCTGCTCTCACATAGGAATCCCTCGGTCCCTCGCACAAGGTTCCTAGAGAGGCCTGGCTTATTCCAGCCTCCATGGTGGGACACCTTCCTACGACAAACTACCACTAAGTAGTCTGGGGTCATTGAACCAAACAGCAGTGCCGCACACGGCACAGAGTCATGCCCACACTCAGTCAGCATCCACTCCCAGTCATGCACACTGATGTGGAGAAAACTGATCTCGTGCATGGGAACCTGCTGGGGAAAGGAAGAGAAGGGGAACCCATTAGCACTCCCTCCAGCAAGCAGTATCTGCTGCTTATACCGCCCTCATTCCCCTGAGCAAGCATGGATAGAAGTTCTATCTGCGGGATGCTCCCAGTGCTGGACCTGGTGTGTGGGGGACACAGAAGGAAGCCTAGTCGCCCCATCCCCCCTCCCTCCAGCTGGCGCCTGGCCTGGCTGGCACCTTCCCATGCCTGCTTGTTCCCAGGCTGTGGGGATGTTACAATGCTCCCCTGGGACGTCTTTTCCCCTCCCGGAAAGTGCTCGCTAGCTAGGCAGCATTAAGCCTTGTTTGAAGCCCATTGCCATTATCTGAACTGAGACCTTTTGGCTAGACTTCATATACAGTGTCTTCTGTGATGACTGCCTTTGTAACTTTCCTTAACAGCTGGGACAGTTGTGAGCTAGGTGAGTCCCCCACCTCTCACTCCATCTACCCAACTGCGCAGGATCCGCTGATGGAAACGCAGCCGGGAGAAGCTCATGCGGGAGCAGATGGCCTGTTTGCAGTCCCTCAGCCAAGGACTCAAGCAAGAGCGCGAGGAAGCAGGCCACCAACCACGAGGAGCTCAGGCCAACCGGGAGGAGTGCCGGGCTGACGGGGATCAGAGAGAGGCTGCCTGGGATGAGCTGGAGTGACAGCACGACTGTTTTCTCCACCCTCACCTTGGTGATGAAGCTCATGGCATTGTGCATGGAGCAGGCTACCAGCCACACCCCCACCTGCTCCGTTCCCCTCCAAGGCTCCCTAGAGGCCGCTAGCATCCCAGAACATGGGGCAGTGGGACCTCTTGGGCAAATGAAGCCTCCAGATCACGCAGAGGCAAGCGCCATTCCCTACTCCATCCCTGAGACCCCCTTTCCCATACCAGCTTTTTTTCCAAGTCCCTCCCCTGTTGTATGTGCTCCCAATAAAGAGTCCTGTTTTTTCACAAAAGATGTCTTGTATTGTTTGCTCTGTAAGGGAGGGGGGAAGGTGGAAAGGGAGGGCAGAGGAAGGGACGGGGGATGACAGGCACACACAGGGAATGTAGGGGTTAAGGCCCGGGGGAGAGTCTCACAACTGACCTTGCATGAAACTCTCCTTCAAGGCATCTCTGATTAACTCAACCCCTCACTGTGCTCTCCTGATGACACTGGTGTCCAGCTGCTCAAAGTCCCTGGCCAGACGTTCAGCCTCAGCCCCCCACCCTGACAGAAAAGTCTCCCCCTTGCTTTTGCACAGGTTGTGGCATACACAACAGGCTGCCACCATTAAGGGAACGTTGCACTTGCTGAGGTCCAGATTGGTGAGGTGACTCCTGAACCTCCTCTTTAAACGTCCGAATGCACATTCCATGACCATTTGGCACCTGCCCCCGCTGGCATCGAACTGCTCCTTGCTGGGGTCCAGGCTTCCCATGTAGGGCTTCATGAGCCAGGGGATCAAGAGGTAGGCTCCATCTCCAGGATTACTATGGGCATGTCCCCAACTCTGATGATGCGATTGGGGGAAAAAGTGCCGGCGTGCATCTTTCAGAAGAGGCAGGAGTTCCGGAAGATTTGGGCATCATGTGCCTTTCCCAGCCATCCAAAGTTGATGTTGGTGAAGCATCCCTTATGAGCCATGATGGCCTGCAGCACCACGGAGAAGTACTCCTTCCTGTGGATAAGTCCTATGCACAGTGGTTGGGGGTTAGGATGGGGATGTGGGCGCCGTCTATGGCCCCTTCCACAGCTGGAGAAGCCCAGGCGGCAAGCCATTGATGATTGTGGCGGGTTTTAAGGGTGCGAGCCTCGCACCCCCAAATCCCCCCGGGCTGAGCCGGCGGGGTGGGGTGGGGCTCCGCGAACCCACCGCCTTCCAAATGCCCTGTTGCCCCGTCCCCCGGGGTCCGCGGGCGAGTCTGGCCCCGGGTGCGATCACCCCTCGCCCCGAGTAGGGTCGAGGGGGCTCAGCGGACCCGGACCTTTAACGTCCCGGGCGGCCCCCGGCCGGGGGCCCGACCGGGGCTCTTGAGCCGTCCCTCTACTCTTTGTCCCCTTGCCTTGTTGCCCCTCTCCACGGGGAAGGGAAGGGGTGTTGCGTTCGACCGTCGCTGCCTTTTTGGGCTTACGCCGAGGTCGGGTGTGGGGGGAGTGGGGGACCCGGGCCCGCCCTCACCACCGGGTCCCAGCCCGAGGCCCTAAGTGAGATGGGTGCTTTAAGGCGCTCCCCTCACGGCAGGCGGGGCAGCCGCCCGAAACTCGCCTGCCCACGGGCGCCAGAACGGCCCCGCCTCGGACTCCTTCCACCCCCGATGCTCCGGCCCCCTGGGCCGGTACCGAGTCGGGTCACTCACCCCGTCGTAGCCGCCGGGTTCGTCCCAAAGCGAGCCTCCAACTGCCGGGGTCGTCTCCCTTGGTCGCCCGGAAGGCCGGGTGCTTGGGGTGCCGGGAAGCCAGGGTGGCTGCCCGCTCGCCTCCCTCTTCTTGGGCGTCCCGGTGCCCTTGTTATGGGCGCAGCCGGGTGACGTCGGAGCCGTCAGCCCCGCCCCCTCCGGCGGATCCCCGCGCGGCTCCGGCCGGAGCGTGCCCGCGGCTCCTGCCTGGGGCGCGAACCGGGGCGCCCGCGCCGGACGCCTCCCGGGCCCCCGGTGTTTCCCCCGTCCCCTCTGGCGCGCGCCCGCCCCCGCCTTTAGCCGCTGCGGGGCCGGCGGCGCCGCGCCGAGCGGCTTCTGGCCGTCCCTGGCCGCCGCTTCCTGTCGGAGCGGGGGGGCCTCCCCCGCCCCTAGTGCGGACCCTGCCGGGTCCGTCACAATGATGGTATCCATGTTTCGCAGAGAGATCACCGTCTGTAGCTACATGTGGTGGTTGGCCTTGTCTACCCCCAGGAGCACTGGCCTAACTATGGATTTCCCCACACCGAGCTGGTTCCCAACAGAACGGTAGCTGTCCGCCGTGGCGAGCTTTCACGGTGCGATGGCTTCTACACGGTGAAAGCAGGTCTCATGCAGGTGTCCTGTCATATGGAAGTTCTGCAGCCACTGCTGATTGTCACATCCCTGCAGGATGATGCGGTCCCACCAGTCCAAACTTGTCTCCTGCTGCCAGAAGCAGCATTCCATGGTGTTCAGGAGATTGAGGGGCATGTCCAGCAGCAAGAGCACCAGGACCTGGGTGAGTAAGGCCTGTAGTCCACCCTGGGGATCGTGCTGCTGGTCCTCATCCTCTTCCTGCTGGAGCAACCTGCAGGCAGTTAGAATATTGCACCATGAGGCGCGACATGAGGCCTGTGAGCCTGGCACTGCTTTGCAGCATCTCTGGCTCCATTGTGTGAGTCCTGTGGCCTCCCCAAGGGCAACCAGAGCACAAGAAAGCACGGGCCCACTGCATCCCTTTTGTGTCCTGCGAGGGGGGAGGCAGTGGAGGAGTGGCTTGTGAGACCCAGCTGTAAAGAGGAGCCCCTATAAGCACACATCACAGCAGCCACAGGAAGTATCCACCCTCCTGGCGCCCTCCCCAGAGTGCTTCCAGGGGCTCTAAGTCCAAGACAGTCTCCGTTCAAAGTGGATGTGTTATTTCGGACTAATTCAAACTCATTTCTATGCTTCCCCGTAGTGTGGACATGCTATTTCAGATTTGCTAAATTAGGAGTTAAGTTGAATTTAGTAATTTCAAAATAGTTTCCTAGTGTAGACATGGCCTAAGTGACTTGCCCAGGGTCACACGAGAAGTCTGACAAAGCTGAGTTGAACCCACATTTTTTGAGTTCCAGTCCAACATCTTAAGCACAAGAGAATCTTTCCCTTGTGTACAGCATTTTTCATGATTTACCTTTACATCTCGGAGAGAGCTCCACAGACAAGACTTCTCAGCAGTAAGCTGTATTCCAGCTGTGTTCTAATTAAGAGTTCTCACAAGATATTCAGGAGTAATGGTCTTGAAGGCAGTATAATTGGAACTTTCAGATTCATGAGAATTTGAGTACTGTACTGCCACAAAAGAACCACTAAGAACTCAAATAATCAAAGGAGCTAGTACTTAATATCATATTTTTATATATTTTATATTAATGTCATGTAAGCGTAACAAAGATAAGCAGTTGATAATGTCTCCTGATCAGTGCAGAGAGACCTTTTAATACAATTTAATTTAATCTATTCACAGTTTTCTACTATTGTTTGCAAAGGTTATATGTACTAAAAATAACTAGATTGAATCAATTTATAACCCCCTAATCCTTAAAAAGGGAAGTAGTTTTCTCCTCATGTTTCTTCCTACTTATTTTATATTAGTAGTCACCATAGAAACGCACCATTATAATTCACTTATCTGCATAATAATCATTAGAACTAGATTTTAGAAGTGATTTCAACTTGTTTGAGACCGAGAAAATATATTTTTCATTAAATTCTGAAATAATAGCAATTATATCTATTTATTTGAAAGATATAGAAAACTGCCTCTTGGTTCTATTATTTTGTAGTATTTAATGCAGCAGTAACAGTGTAGTTTGTGAAAAATACATTTGAGGCAGTGTGTTCCAATTACGTTTTTTAGGACAGTCTGAACTTTCACTGTGTGAACAGGGCAGATTCTAGCATCAGTTCTTATCACTACAATGCAAAAATGTGCTCCTCTGTTCCATCCTCCAAAATGCTGAATTACAGGAGTTTTGTTTTTTTTAATGCTTCTTATATCCCTCATGTTCACTCAGCTCTGGTCTACTCTAGGACTTTATTTCAACCCCCCCGCCAATGTCAGATTTATAAGCAGAGAACCCACACTACCAACCCTGTTGTTTTGAAATAATGGACCACGGAATTCAAAATCTGTACTCTTGCTTTTCATCAGGAGTAACGCTAATTCTGAAGTAGTTATTTTGACATAACAGTAGTGTGGATGCTCCCATGCTGCTATTTCAAAATAATTACTCCCAGAGTAATTCGAACTAATTACTCCCCAGTGCTTCCTGGGGCTCTGAGTCTTGAGGTAGCGTGTCCACATTAATGGAAACTGCCTTGGACTAATTTCGAGGCTTCCCCATAGTGTGGACATGCTAGTTTGAATTTGTTAAATCGGGAGTTAAGTCGAATTTAGTAATTTCAAAATACTTTCCTAGTGTAGACATGGCCTCACAAAGTAAATATCAGGAGTTTGTAGGAAAACCCAATATTAGTGTTCTGTCTAACTGGGAGCAGGATCAGCTCACAAAGTGGACTCTTATGCCTTCTAGAGAAGCTTGTTTCTAACACCCCTTTCTTCAGCAAGTAGCTGATTCGTGTCTTGAAATATAAGAGTTTATAGCTCTAGCGTTTTACCCCATTGAATGTGAGTGCAGCTGTTCTTATTTTCAATGTGTCATTTTCCACATGACTCCTCTTCCTGTTTCCTGAGTTAAGTCTTCTGCTTTAGTTTTCGCTCAAACATAATTTTAGTTTAGTCTACACAAGACTAAGTTTTTTCTTCAAGAATTGGCCAAAAAGGGCACAGTTGTCAATCACTCTTAGGCATGGTAAAATTGCCAATCATTCCTAGGCAGTTACACAGGAGAGTGAGAGTGGATAAACCCCACTTTTATCAGCTGTATGGCTTTCCCTGATTGTGAGTCCAAATGCAGGTGTGAAAACGGGCTCTCAAAAGCTCCCTAATCAAATGTGTGGGCAGAAGCAAAAGAGAAAAAGCAAGCAGAGCCTTGGTTCTGCCCCATAAATTCATCAGGCAGCAGACAGTGTAAGGGGGGAAGTGAGTAGCACCATAAATTGCTATAGTAATTAACTTCCCTGCAGGAGCAAGGGCACGCAGGGAAAGAATTGTGACTCCCACAATTCATACCCAGCGCCCCTCCAGGCCAGTGCGATTAAATGCTTCTTACACAAAGACGGGAGTTAGGGTCCTGTCTAGGATGAAGACAAGGTAGTGCAAAATCACACAGTGTTTGTGTGTACATCAGCCCTAAAGCAGAAGCAGAAGCCTGACTATTCTTTTTACTTTTATTCTTTTTACTACTTTTCCTTCTGACATCGAATTACGTAGTCTTAGGATAAGAAAAAGTATCAAGAAAAAGAGTTTGATTAGATATCAAGTAAAAATCATGAGGTTGGCTTAAAAGTAATGAGATTTTTGAACTAATAAATATTGGGCTGTTTTTATTTGCCTTCTGGTTTTTGAGCTTTTAGGGCTTATGTTTTCAAGTTTTTGTCTAGGACCATGAGTTCTAGAAATGTTCTCCTTTAAAAAAAAATAAAAGCTGAGGTTCCAGTTTCACCGTTCCAAGAGCTGAGGTTTTTAAGGACATCAAATACCATGACAATTGTGACTAAACCTTATTGAGATACACTGGCATATACATTCTAACTTTAAAGTTATGAAACAAAGCCAGCTCCTGAAAGTATTTCTCAAATGTTAATTCTGTTTTTAAAAGTAAGTACTTAGTTCACAGTTTTTCTTTAAAGACCTTGAGGTTGAGATCAAGGATGAGAAATACTTACTTGAGTTAAATATTTGATTTAAGATGATTTTGAGTAATTGGACACTTGGTATAGAATGAAAAAGACATCTAATATTAATGATTATTGCTCAAAAACATTTGTATTTGAACCTGGTTTATATCATTATAGCTTATGCATTTTCTTAAATAGTGACAGATTCTGACAAAAATATCCTGGTCTTCCACCACTTGGAGTACCTGATGTGGTGTTTTTCTTTTTTCCCAGTTAATGTCAGAGGGTATGTCTACACTACCCCGCTAGTTCGAACTAGCGGGAGTAATGTAGTCATCCACAGTTGCAAATGAAGCCCGGGATTTGAATTTCCCGGGCTTCCTAATCCAAACTAGCTGTACACCTAATCTGAACTAGCTACTCCGTGCCACGTGTAGCTGCGTGGCACGGGGTTCGAACTAGCCGGCATTTAAAAATGGCGCTGGCCGGCTTCATGCAAATGAAGCCCGGGAAATTCAAATCCCGGGCTTCATTTGCAACTGCGGATGACTACATTACCCCCGCTAGTTCAAACTAGCGGGGTAGTGTAGACATACCCAGACAGTCTTTGAGAATGGCCATCACAATAGTGAAGTTAGGTCAAGGAAGAAAGTAATTAATGTTACATCATTTAGTTTATTCCAGCATGTGATTCACTGAACAGCATGTGCACTGTGACAACAGTTAATTGTATTTTGACTACAAGATCCCCAAAAATTTCCTCACAGCAGCATCTTGTCATTGGTTCCAGTACAGTAAACAAATTAACCTTTTATCCATCTCTTTGCATGTAGGTGGGGGAAATGTTATTGTGTCCTCAATATGGAGAAAGTCCCTTTTTAATCCATGATTTAAAAACCTTCGTAATCCAACCTCTGGTGTAAAGAATGACTTATTCTCTGTATTCTTTGTAGATAAGTGTACTATACAAATAACAAAAAAGAAGCTGGTGAGAACATAAAATATAGTATCATGATACAGAATAGAACATATTCTAATTTGCAACAGACACTGGAATTATTTTGATACTTATAGGACCATAGTCTTATAGTGTAGTTCAGTAAGACATTGAATCTGGTCTTAAAACAAAATTAGATGGTCTCACTAATTTGCTAAATCCTTGATTTCCTGTCAAATCAGCTTCCCTCTGAAGGTATCTAAGGATAGCTTTAAAATACTAGGCTTTTTAAAAGCACCATTGCAAAAGAACAACTACAACTCTTATCTAGCAACACGGTATTACACAATATCCTGCACATCTGTCCTGTTTGGCAATAGCGAGCATAATGCTTGCTGTTTAATTAGGCTTTTTATCTTTACATTTGTCTGAGAACATCTGAAGCTTTCCATGTTGCCTGTCACTAATTAGTTGACTAATTAAATAGTTAGTGCTTACTTGCTGATCACAGAGCTAACATGTAATGAAGGGTTTAGTGATCTTTATTGTTTTATTCTATCTGTCTTTGCCACATGCGTTGATATATGTATGCTTCCTTTTGACTGCTTTTTTTCATACCAAGGCAAATGCAAAACAATGTTGTAGTCTACCATGTGTTAAGTGTCACTGGGCTGGCATCATTCAGACATTGTTGCCTTCCATCATTTCTAGTGAATAGAGATCAAATTGTGACAAAGATAAATAGGATAGGTGATATCTTGCCTTGTTGTTAAATCAGTGTCACAATAGATTCTGTCAGTGACTGATACTAACATAACCTATAGGGAAAGCTATGAGTCAAGATCATTTTTCCTAGCAGTCATTTGACATTCTTCTGACAAATATAATACTGAATTAGGATAGCTACATTATTATTTTATAATGAATGTGCTTATTTTAGAGTCTATTTTCAACTCAAAACCAAGAATATTTCTACTTTTAAGCATTTGCCATTTTAAACATATTGCGAAAACACCAGGCTGAGACCAAGCGTTCTGGCATGCTTTGTATTTGTACATATATGTAGGCACTGCTTTTTATTTAAAAAAACAACTACTATACTTAGGACAAAGAATATTATACCTCACAAAAGGCCTGCTGTAAAGTCCAAAGTAGTCAATGAGAAGAAAAGTTGGTATTTTATTTCTTTAAAAAAAGTGACTAAGCATGATAATAGCATGATCAGCTCATTGTGAAGCTTTGTAACTGAGCACCTTGGAGTCTGTTGTCATCTGGACAATGCAGTTGAGAATTAAAAAAGGAGCATTCAGACTCCACCACAGTCCATTTATGTTTTCCATTTCTTTAAGTGGCTTTGGAAATCATTGCTTTTCAATTTTATTCATGAGTATTTTTCCTTGTTTAAAGAAGCATGCTTTGGAAATGAACTTTTTCTACCCATAGTTAAGATGTAACTGTTGAGATCTTCAAAACAGACCATCACCTGCCCTTTAGAATGTTTTTAAGTACAGTGGAATTTGACAATTAAAATGCAAGAGATAGCAGCCTGGTTCTGCTGGTAACTCTGCCCTCTTGTGTTTAATATAGGATGTAATTTCTGCTTATATATTTTTTAGAATTGATGGGTAGGTGTTCTATGGCAAATTGAGACTATATTTATTTATTTATTTATTTGGGATGCCTTTTTGCAATTTAGAGATCACTTCTGGGTCATAATTACCACCTGCATCCTATGCTTTTGTAATGCACAGAGGAATACGATGGGTGCATTTTATGTTGAAATAGGATTGAGGGGAAAAACTTTTCAAAACAACAATAGTCCTGTAGCACCTTACAGACTAACCAAAAATATATAGATAGTATCATGAGCTTTCATGCACACAACCCACTTCTTCAGATGATAAATAAGGAGCAAGAGGCACAGACACTGAATTTATAAAGCAGAAAAAAAGGGGGAGAAAAAATCAATTAAACTGTCCATGCTAAATGAGGCTAATAGAGTAGGCTGTAAGTGCCTGATACTTAGCTTTTGATGTCATTTGGGTATTGAATATAACAGCCCACCCAGTTCATGTCTTTATTCAAGCCATGCAAGATAGTATCAAACTTGTATATGAAGACCAATTTCACAGTCTCTCTTTCTAGTTGATTCCTGAAATTGCTTTGTAAGAGAATAGCCACCTTTAAATCCATAAACGAGTGCTTAGGCAAGTTAGGATTGGGGTGTTTGTAAGGAGTGGCCATGTAACACTTCAGTGATTTCCTACAGCAAGATAACTGTGAACAGCATTTCTACACCAATCAGATATGATTTCAGTATTATGAGTAACAGAAGACATGACCTGCTAGAGGGGAAGAAGTTGGAGAACAGCCTTCGTAGTCAGCATGTTCCCCTTGTGAAGACTAGAGGTTGGTTAACATTATGCTCCATCTTAGAAGTATTCTCCTGCCAGGGAGCCAATGCCTGCCATGCAAGCAGATGCTACACATGGCTGTTCTGAGAGAGAAGTTTTGGGGGCTAGTTTTTCTCTGGGTCTTAGCTAGCCATAGCCCTTTCTGTTACATGACTGCCTACTTTCCAAAATGACAGGGTAGCAGTTTGCATCATGGTGACTGGAAAAAATCACACAACTTTGTGAGAAATGTTATCTTTCTGTGTGGAAGATGTTTGAGGAACATCTGGCCCTGCATCAACAGGGCTAACAAACACTTAGAACTGAATCTAAAGCCAGTGGAATAGTTTCTACTGACTTCATGCTTCAGATCAGAGCCATAATTTTTTTCTCTGTCGAGCAATACTTTCAGTATTTGTGCCAAGCAAGAGGAAACATTTCAAAATATTAGATTCTGTCTTGTAACAACACTTAAGGACTCTGGTTAAGCATTAAGATTTCAAAAACATAAAAATGGCTATACTGGGTCAGACCATTAAGACATGCTGTTGGTTGAATAACACCCCTGCTCCTGACCATATACAAACTCATTCTACTCAGGCAGTGTCTACATCAACTGCTTTCTGACACAATGTTCTCATTACAGACATTTGTAAAGCAGTGACATGAGCGTCAACACATACTTTTACTAAACATTACGCTCTAGACAAATACACCGCTCAGGACACACAGTTGAGCCTAGCAGTTCTCTCTGTGGCCCAGTCTAAATATCCGAAGCCCCACCATCCAAATTCTCAGGATACTGCTCTTCAGTCACCTACAGTGGAGTACCCACAGGGACACTCCTCAGAGAAAGGGTGTTTACTCACCTTGTGCAGTAACTGAAGTTATTTGAGATGTGTATCCCCGTGGGTGATCCACAACCTTCCCTCCTCCCCTCTGCTTCGGAGTTTTAACATCTCTCCACTGTAGAGAAGGAACAGAGGAACAGTTGATGATGCAGCGAAACGGCACCACACATGCATGTTGGCACCCATAGTACTGCTGCTAAAAATATCTGACTATAAGTGTAGGAGGACCAAAACACTTACAGTGGAGCACCCACAGGGACACCCATCTTGAAGAGCTTCAGTTACTCCACAAGGTAACTACCCTCTTTCCTTCATAACAGTTTGTCCATGTTTCTATTTTTTATAGATTTCCTTTTTGATTTTTCAAGTCATTAAAGAGCCCCAATGAAGCCATATTGGCCTCTGAATAGGTTTTCCTTGCATCTGGATAGTTTTACATTGTGCCTCTAATATGATGTCCTTGAGAAATCACCAGCTCTCCTGAACAATTTTTTCTCTTATATTTTCTTCCCATGAGACCTTAATTACCAGTTCTCTGAATTTATTCTTCCTGCTGCTCTCACTCCTTCCTTTCTTTAGAATCGTGGAAAGCTATCAATTCATGATCATTTTCACCCAAATTGCTTTCCATCATCAGATTTGCAACCAATTCCTCCCTTTCTGTCAGAATCAATCTAAAATGGCTACCCCCTGGATCCTTCCTTTATTTCATTAAATAAAAAGTTATCTTCTATACATTCCACGAATTACTTAGAAATTTTTGTACTTTGTTATATTACTTTTTCAACAGATGTCTGAGTAATAAAGTCCCTCATTATTACCACTATTGTGTTTTGGATATTTGTTATTTGTTCTAGAGATGCCTCCTCTAGCTTCTTTTCCTGATTTGGTGATCTATAGTAGACACATATCATGACATCATCCCAATTTTTCCCCTTTTACCTTTTCCCAGAGTTTCAACTGGTCTCTCATCTCTTTCTAGACCTCAGATCAAGTGTACATATTCTTGGTAATATAATTCTGTAATATAATCCTTTTTTCCCTGCCCATCCTTCCTGATCCTCTGTATATCAATATTCCAGTAATGAGAGCATGATCTTATGTTGATTCTTACATGCCAGAAAAGATGCTGGTACTTGAACAGTGGGAGAAGAAGAAAAGTGTGTAACTGACTTAAACTCTAATTGACACAGTAGCAAGTTATAAGGCAACAAATGGCCAAGAAAGATAATTTTTGGTATCATAATATAGATATCATGTCAAGAAAAGCTCACTGAGTAAAGACCACTGTGACAGATTTTAAATGACATTTAAAGCGATTTCATGTATCTGGCATATAATGTATGATTTGATTTTCCCCATTAGGGGTCACCAAATGAAATCAACATGTAGCAGTGGAACTCCTTGCTGGAGGATGTTGCAAAGCCCAAGAGTATAACAGGGTTCAGAAAATAACTAGATAACTTCTTGGAGGATGGGTCCATCAGGATGGGCAGGGATGGCGACGCTAGCCTCTGTTTGTCAGAAGCTGGGAATGGAGCTGGAAATGGGTTGGATCACCTGTTGTGCTCGTTCTCTCTGTGGCAGCTGGCATTGGCCACTGTCAGAAGACAGAATACTGGGCTAGGTGGAACTTTGATCTGACCCAGTATGGCCATTTGCTTCTCGATTAATAGTTTTGAATAGTGTTCAAAACTGGCAATTCATTACCCTTTTTTAGAACTGTCTCAAGCTTTCATATTTAGAATCACTTTTGTATGACAAGATTACAGTACAATGGAACTCAAGTTGTGTGTGCCTTTGACTTAGGGTATGTCTACACTGCAGGCTTCTTTCAGAATATTTTTTTTCGGAAGATATCTTCATGAACTCAACCCCAAGCTGATCATGGAGAGCCCCCGCATGTGTGTGAGCGCGCTGCGCTTGCAACCGCACCCCATTGTGGAGTGATGCTTCCAGCTGTTGACACCAGTTCCGACTGGTGGAACCGGCTAGTGGTGGAGCGGTGGGACGACCAGCAGTGAGGAAGGAGACATTCCTGGAGCTGTGTGCCTGGCTCGTCTCTGCCCTCAGACAACGGGATACTCAGATGCAACCCGCCGTCCCTCTGGAGAAATGGGTCACCATCACCATCTGGAAGCTTTTCACGCCAGACAGTTACCGATCAGTGGGCAACCAGCTTAGCGTGGGGAAGTTGACCATCAGGCCCCTTTTCATGCAGGTATGGCACTCTCAGGGTGCAGTCCCTGGGGGGGAGTACTGGAATGGGGGACCCTAGGAAAAGTGGGGGTTTGAGGTGCGAGGGAATTGGTGGGGGGGGAGCCTTGTCCCTAGGGGGTTCTGCATTCTCACCCTTACACTGCCCCATGGGGGGGCAGGCTTTGTGGGGGGCTAGCTCCTGAGGTGTTTGGGGGGAAGCAGGATGGCAGAGGGACCTCCCAAGGGTTCAGGCATCCCCTTTGATTTTCTGTTTTGTTTCTTTCTTTGTTTGCCTCCTTCTGCAAGTGGTGAGGGCCATCAACACTGTCCTGCTGTGCAGGACCATCCACCATGGTGATGTGGACCCCATCATCACTGGATTTGCCGCCGTTGGCTTCCCCAACTGTGTGTGTGTGTGTGGAGGGGGGAGGTATTGAGAGAACACACATCCCCATCCAGGCCCCCAACCGCTGGGCAGCACAGTACATCAACATGGTCCCGTAGACTTCTCGATGGTCCTGTAGACCCTTGTCAGTCACCGCGGCCAATTTACAGACATCTTCGTAGGCTGGTCGGGGAAGGCGCACAATACCCACGTCTTCCGCAACTCCAGTCTCTACCACAAGCAGGAGGACGGCCCTTTCTTCCCTGAACACAGCATCAGGGTCGGGGATGTGGAATGCCACTGTGCATTATGTGGGATGCAGCCTACTCCTCATGCTGTGTCTGATGAAGCCCTACACCAGCCACCTTGACCCGATCAAGGACCACTTCAATGGTTGCCTGCACAGGGCCAGCATGCAGGCTGAATATGCCTTCGGCTGTTTAAAGGTGAGGTTTAGGTGCCTCCTGACCCACCTGGTTGTGGGGAGCAGAACATCCCCCCAGGGGATGTCAACATGTTGTGTGCTCCACAACATCATGGAGAGGAAGGGGGAGGCCTTCATTCCAGGGTGGGGGGCATAGGCCAGCCAGGAGGAAAGGGCCTTTGAGCAGCTACGCACAGCTGCCATCCGGCAGGCCCATCGCGTGGGGGTGTGCATCTTGGTGGCCCTGAGAGAGAGTTTCTCACAATGACCCCAGTAACTCTCTCCAGGCCTCCCCACTAGGGGGCTGTGCCTTGCCCTTCTCTGCATTTCCTACAACAACCTCTCCCTTCCCCTTTCCTCCCCTCTTTCCTGCAGACACAATAAAAAAAACTATTTGGTTGATAAAAACAGAACTTTGTGGTGATTTATTTGGGGTAGAAGTAACTGGTGAGGAGGGGAATGAGAACCTGGAAATGGGGAGGGGGGAGGAGGGCTGAGAACCTTGGAGGGAGGCTGATAAATTTGGAGGGGGAGAAGACGCTCAGGGCTAGAGCTGAGAGTGGCATGTGGTTCGGGTGCTTCCTCCACCTCTTGTGAGGGCCTTCGTCAACCTTGTGGCTGGGGGGGGTCCAGGGAGGATAGGGGGATAGGCAGGAGGAGGGGCAGGGACAGGCATGGAAGGAGGAGCAGGGACAAGGGCAGGCACAGGAGCTGGCTCTGGGTGGGTCAGGAGATCCTGGACAGTCACACACATGTTGCGTCCCTGCTGCAGCAGCTCATCCCACATGTTTCTGCCACTGTGCATCGTCCCGGACCTTCTGGGCCAGCGTCTGCTGCATGTCTTGGAGGGTGGAGACATGATCCCTCATGAGGTCCTCCTGGACCCTCTGGCGCCTGCAGCTCCCCCGGGGTCAGGTGGCTGGCTCGGATGGTGTAGATCGCCTCACTGTCATGACTGGTCTGGCTGGGGAGAATAAAGAGAGATGGTCAGTCATCCCTGGAGACACTGTCCCTGAAGCCTTGTCCTCATGTGTGAGCTGAGAGCAACAGTTTCCAGGTCAGAGGAAGGTGATGTCCCGGGAGCAAGGCCATGCTTCCCGCCCCACCACATGTTCCATGGATAAGCAAGCAAGGGAAATGTCCGGCCACACTCGGATCCAGTGGTCAGAAGGGGGGCTTTGAGCTGCCTGGGCTTCCGTCAGTGCCTGGCAGCGCTGTCCCCAGGAGCGGGTGCTGCCTCAGACATGCCCGTGTGCCGTATGCGGCACTCCAGAGTCTCTGTGCATGCATGCGTGTGTCCTTGTCCCCAGCCTCCTTTCAGCAGTGGTTTGTGGTGGGAGGGTGTACCCCCCCTCTGAGAAGTCGCCTCAGAGCCTGTGAGCTGGAGCCCAGGGGTGCTCTGGTGCTGCCTCCTGGGACTGCGTGGTGCAGACTGGAGCTGCATGTGCACAGACTGCAGTATGATGGCCAGGCCAAGAAGGCTGAGTGATGATCACACCAGAGCCCCTCAGCACCCACCACCCCCACCCTGTGTGGCTGTGTCTAGACTGGCAAGTTTTTCTGGAAAATCAGCCGCTTTTCCGGAAAAACTTGCCAGCTGTCTTCACTGGCTGCTTGAATTTCTACAAAAGCACTGACTTCCTACTGTCTGAAATCAGTGCTTTTTGCGGAAATACTATGCTGCTCCCGTTCGGGCAAAAGTCCCTTTTGTGCAAAACTTTTGCGTAAAAGGGCCAGTGTAGACAGCTCAGATTTGTTTTCCACAAAAAAGCCCCAATCGCGAAAATGGCGATCAGGGCTTTTTTGCGGAAAAGCGCGTCTAGATTGGCCACGGATGCTTTTCCGCAAAAAGTGCTTTTGCAGAAAAGCGTCCATGCCAATCTAGACGCTCTGTTCTGAAAATGCTTTTAACGGAAAAGTTTTCCGTTAAAAGCATTTCCGGAAAATCATGCCAGTGTAGATGTAGCTTGTGTGTGGAAAAACTAAGACCACTGACCTGATGATCCCTCCCCGGCCTTGGAGGATGCCTGGGACACATCCAGGCTGTGGGGTAACAGCTCCAGCTGTGAGATGGTGGTCTCCGTGTTGGGTGGGCAGGCGACAACGGGTGTTTCCAGCCCCAAGTCCACCACCAGGAGTTGAAAAGAGGCTGTACCTCCCCCCAGGATGTGGTGCAGGTCCTCCTCATAGGGGCAGAAGTGGAGTTCTGCCCTGGAGCATGAGCTGCGCTCCCTGCTCTGGCGTAGGCCTGGCGTATAGGGTTGCCAGATGGTTTAACCAAAAATACCAACCCCCCCAAAAAAAGCACAGGGAAAAAAATTCTGTTGAGAAGAAAAAAAGGGGGAGACCAAAGTTGTTGAGCCAAAATAAAAGGACCCCGACAGTAGTTATTAAGCAAAAAAAATAAAAAATCATCATGGCCCCTTTAAGAAGAGGCTTTTTTTTTTTTTTGCCAGTGGCCATTTTGTTTTTCTGTTCCAGCCGCAAGACAAGCCCCTGAAGAACCAGGTAAGCAGGGGAGGAAGGAGGGAAGGTGGCGTCCGACGAGGGGAGGGGTGTGTGTCAGGGGCTGGGCCCAATTGTTGAGTGTGGTGTAGGGTTGCCAGGTGCCCGGTATTTTCGCCTCCTGGCAGGGGGAAAAAACAGAAAATACCGGACATGTTAGGTGTTCAGTATTTTCTGAATTTTTTTTACTGGACAGGAGGCGAAAATACCAGACTATCCGGATCAATACCAAACACCTGGCAACCCTAATGGCGGAGCTCTTTAACCTTATTCCAGACCTGCTCCTGTGTGTGGGTAGGGCCCTTTGTGGCCAGGCTATCGGCCACCCAGCCGTAGATGTCCGTGTTGCGCTGTCTGGAGTGGAGATCGTGCAGATTCTCCTCGTTGCCCTACACCTCAAGGATGGCGAGGATCTGTGCCCAGAGGCACATGCCTCTTTCAGCTCCTGAGAGCCCTGGGAGTGCTCCCTGGGATGGGCATGGTGCTTCTGTGGGGTTTGGGGTTCTGACATGGTGGCCAGATATGAGGAACTAGCAGCTGCGCTGTGGCTGAAGGCTGCAAGGGTTGACTTCCTGCCATAAGCCCTTTCCTCAGTATGTGCAGCTTTAAGAGCTCTAGGGGAACAGGAACTATAGAGTCCTGATAAGTGTGGATGGAGTGGCCAGCAGGGCAACCTTGGGATTTCCTGGAGGCCTCTTTTTTGGAAAAAAGTCCCTATTCTGCATCCACACACACCCTCTTCTGAAAAAGCTTTCGGAAGAGGCCTTATTCTTCGTGGAATGAGGTTTACCAGCGTTGGGAAAAGCCGTCCATTATTTCGATTTTCTTTCAGAATAACGCAATTGGTGTGTGGCTGCTAGTATTGTTTTTCCAGAATAATGGCACAGTGTGGATGTACCCTTAATATATCCTATAATACCAAATATTAATATTAACACCAACACAACAAGTAATCTTCCAGAGAATGTATTACTGCCTAGTAAAATTTTATCATTTACTTTAAACTGCTGCTCAGGTGTGAAATAGTTAGGTTTGAGTAAATGAAATTGTTACATTTAGATCCATGTGGGCTACCGCTCTTTAGTTTGTGTTAGAAGGTTGTTTGGCTATTTATTTGTTCAAATGAGAGGTTTAATGAAAGCAGTTAATTAAATGGCTTGCTTAGACATTAGGAAGAAGAGTCTGGTATATCTGCAAATGGCTTTTGCCAAGATGCCTATAAGTAATATACTAGGTTTTTTTTGCTTTCTTCTTTTATTTTGCTCACAATAAATTGGCAATGTGACCCTTTTTAATGTCAAGAACAAGGATGTTTAGGCCTCCTTTTGTAGCTGTCCTCTAGAACCGCGCAATGAAACTCAATACCTTTTACTTATTTCCCTAGATACTCTAATCCCTCCCTGCTTTACAAGTATCTTTGGCTGTTCTTCCCTTTTGTATCCACAGCAACATGAATCCCTGCCGGAATTATTTGCTTCTAAATTGCAGGTGCACTTGTGTTGTATTTCATTGGTTTGAGCTCTTAACTTGAAGACTTTTTCCACAAAATGGTGACCCTCTCCTTTTACAGCACTTGAGGCTGGACATTGTGTATGTACATTAAAAACATATAAGCCACTCTGTCTCCTAATGCGCAGTATCTGTTTTTCAGTGTCTGTTGTTTTTCAGTTATCAGGACCTCGCTTTGAGACTGACAAAAGGAACTAAAGTCAGAAACATTCTTTCATTGGCATGTAAATAAAACTATATAAAACAAAAACCTCAAATTTACTGATGGAAAATATAATGCTGTGTCATTGGCCAGAATTTTCAAACCTGACTGCTTATGCATAAGTCTGTATTCAGGCACTTGATTTTCATAGATGCTGAGCACCTGCAGCCCCCATTGACTTGTCAGGTTAATTATATTTAGGTGCTTATGTATGGATTTAAGAGCCTAACTTTTGGTGCACTGGATAACATTTTCCATAGCACCTTATGGCTTAGGCATTTTTGAAAACACACCCATGTTACTTAGGGCCAGTTGTTTGGTTGTTTTTTTTTTAACTATTTATCCTCTTATAGTTGCAGATAAAGACCTAACACAGGAGTGTCCAAACTTTTTTCAAAGAGGGCCAGATTTGATGAAGTGAACATGCGTGAGGGCCGACCATTTTGCCTGACATTCTTTGAACCATTAAAATTAAATGCAAATTAACTATTTTATGCAAAGTTTATTGCAAACGGCATACTTTTCATTTCGTCACATGGATGACAAATCTAAACAGGTGTTAAATCACTCTGCCTTTCATATCTGAAGGCCAGATGAAAAAAAATCCAGGAAGCTGAAATATATGTCAGGAACATTGTAAAGTACATTACATATTATTGGTAATAAAGGTTGTCTGTCAACTTTTAAGTTCAAAAAATATGAACAGGAACATAACACCAAGTATACATGTTGTGTCCAAATATATTTATAACTGATTTAGACCAACTGACATTAACTGAGATTTTACAATGTATTCATCTCAATACATATGGATTCGTTGGGGGCCATAAAAGATATTGCCAAATTACCTGGGGGGCCGTATTAAACCGGAACACGGGCCGCAATTGGCCCACGGGCCGGACTTTGGACATACCTGACCTAACAGGACAATCACAAATGCCTAGGTGCCTAAATACATTTAAAATCTGGCCCTTTGGCACTTCTGGGAATGTCACCCATAGACTTGAATGTTTTGGCCAGTAAGTTTATGAAATTGACATAATTTTCATATTGGAGGTTTAAAACTTGGCTAGAAGAGATACTTTGGATTCGACACAGAAAATCTGCTTTTAGGTATTTTTCTTAAAGTTGTTAGTGACTGTTCTGTGTTACTGAAGGGCATAGGATACTAAAGAGTTTACTGAGCTTTTGTGGTTTCTATCTGATCCTATAACTTAAAAATAACTTTCTATTTAAAATGAAATTGTTCATATTATTAGTGTGATCAATAAACTCTTTTTGGAACAGAAATTGCCATGTTGGAGCTCTGTAATGGACAGGTCTGGTGTAAGTCCTCTGGCCTGGTCTCCAGCTATGAGTTTGTCAGTTCTTAACCAATGCCTGTGCCTGGGCAGGAGCTGGCATCTGACCTACCAACGTCACAGTTACTCTCCTATGACATTCTTTGCCACTTTTGCTAGTACTGACCAATCTACATGTTTTTATGTCTTCTGCTAACTTTGACATCTCATTCTTCACCTTCTTTTTGAGATCATTAATATGAAACCACACCATACTAGTACTGAACCTTGTGGTGCCCCACTGCTAACCTGTGAAGCGCTTCAAAAAGATCTCACCAAACTAAGTGATTTGACAACAAAATGGCAAATGAAATTTAATATTGATAAATATAAAATAATGCTCATTGGTAAAAATAATCCCAACTATACTTACAATATGATGGGGACTAATTTAGCTACAACTACTCAAGAGAGACGTCTTGGAGTCATTGTGGATAGTTACCTGAAAACATCCATTTGGTGTGCAGCAGTAGTCAAAAAAGCAAACAGAATCATTATAAAAAAGGATAGAAAGTAAGACAGCGAATATCTGTCTCTATATAAAACCATGGTACTCCCACATCTTGAATACTGCGTACACAAGTGGTCGCCACATCTCAAAAAAGATATTTTGGCATTGGAAAAGGTTCAGAAAAGGGTGACAAAAATGATTAGGGGTTTGGAACGGGTCCCATATGAAGAGAGATTAAAAAGACTTGGACTTTTCAGCTTAGAAAAGAGGAGACTAAGGGGGGATATGATAGAGGTCAATACAATCATGACTGGTGTGGAAAAAGTGAGTAAGGAAAAGTTATTTACTTGTTCTCAAAATATAAGAACTAAGGGGTCAACAAATGAAATTAATAGGCAGCAGGTTTAAAATAAAGAAAGTAAGTTTTTCTTCACTTAATGCACAGTCAACCTATGGAACTCCTTGCCAGGGGATGTTGTGAAGACTAGGATTTTAACAGGGTTCAAAAAAGAGCTAGATAAATTCATGGAGGTTAGAACCATCAATGGCTATTGGCTAGCATGGGTAGGAATGGTGTCCCTAGCATCTGTTTGTCTGGAAATAGATGACAGGAGAGGGATCATCTGATGATTAGCTGTTGTGTTCTCTCCCTCTAGGGCAGTGTTTCCCAATTCGTGCTCTGGGGTGTCAACAAAATGTGGCAGAGGCCTTTTTTTTTTTTTTTTCTTTAAAGCAACTCTAGGGGTTCCATGGCCAAATAAAATTGGGAAACACTGCTCTAGGGCATCTGGCATTGGCCATTGTCAGCAGACAGGATACTAGTCTAGATGGACCTTTGGTCTGACCCAGTATGGCCGTTCTTATGTTCTTATGCCATATTGGAAACTGGCCATTAATTCCTATTCTGTTTTGCCTCTGTGAATGTTAACTTCCCTTGATTTCTTTCTGCAAGGGATTTTGTAAAAAGTTGTTTTGATAAACTAAGGGTGGTATTTTCAAAAATACTCTGCATTAACTTAACTTTGCTCCCATTAAACTTAGTGAAGTGCACTGACATAAATGGGAGCAGTGTTAAGCCAGTTCTTGAACAGTTTTGAAAGTCCAACCAGTGTTTTCTGTAAGCTGAGTGCTTGGACGGCCACCCAGGAGAGATTCGAATGCTTCCCAACTGACTAACAGAGTGCCCACAGCACTCACAGCCAGCAGCCTGAGTGCATATAACAACATTTATTCTTCTTCGAGTGGTCCCCGTGGGTGCTCCACTCAAGGTGTCGGGTCCCTACCCGGTGCCGCTAGTCGGAGACTTCCAGAGCCATACCCTGGCCGGACCACGCATGCCTGAGAACAGCGCGCAGCGTTCGCACCTTTGCAACGTCTCGCGGTCCGCCCCCCCCCCCCCCCCCCCCGTCAGCTCCTCTCAACCGCCTGTGGTTGCTGACGGAGCACCGTTTATCTCCTCAGAGAAAAGCTGTTCTTAAAAAAAAAAAAAAAAAAAAAAGAGAGAAATTTATTATAGACAGTTTGAATTCTAGTATAGTTAGTAGTTCAATTGTTAGTTTTCAAAAAAAAAAAAAAAGAAGAAAAAGAAAAAGTTATTAGTTTACTTGTATACAGGCAGTCCCCGGGTTACGTTCAAGATAGGGACTGTAGGTTTGTTCTTAAGTTGAATCTGTATGTAAGTTGGAACTGGCGTCCTGATTCAGCCGCTGGTGAAACTGACCAGCAGCGGCTGAATCAGGACGCCTGGGGCAGAGCAGCTGGGGTGCTGCCGGGTTGGTCCAGTAGTGCCCAGTGCGGCGCTGCGGGACCAACCGGCAGCGCCCCAGCTGCTCTGCCCCAGGGTCCACAACAAAAGCCTGGTCTGCTGGGGGAGGCACACTAGCTGCGCCCCCCCCCAGCAGACCAGGGACACAGGGAGCAAAGCGGCAGCGGGGGGGTGCCTCGCCTCTGAGGCTTTGCTCTGGCGCGGGACCACTTTGCTCCCGGTGCCCCTGGTTTTCTGGAGACGGTCCCCAGCAGACCAGGGGCACCGGGAGCAAATCCGCAGCCACGGCGGGGTCCCCGCGCTTCTGAGGCTTTGCCAGAGCAAAGCCTCAGAAGCGGGGGACCCCGCCGCTGCTGCGGGTTTGCTCGCGGTGCCCCTGTCTGCTGGAGACGGTCCCCAGCAGACCAGGGGCACCACGAGCAAACCTGCCGGGGCTGCGGCTTTGCTCCCAATGCCCCTGGTCTGCTGGAGACGGTCCCCAGCAGACCAGGGGCACCGGGAGCAGCTTTTCTCGCCCCGCAGGTCGAGGTGGCTGACCGCTGCCTGTGAGCTCCGGGGCGAGAGAGCCCCATTCGTAAGTGCGGATCCGACATAAGTCGGATCCGCGTAAGTCGGGGACTGCCTGTATAGTTAAGTTGTTAACATCATGCCTGGCTCACCCGGGTTTAAACGGTGTGCGCAATGTAAGGAAGCGATGCCAGCGTATGACGGGCATGCGACCTGTATCAGATGCCTAGGAGAATCACACGTACCACAGAAATGCACCCATTGTGCGAAATTGACACCTAGAGCACGCAGGGAGAGAGACATGAGATTGAAACTCCTGCTGTACGATAAGGCTTTACACCCTTCTAATGACCAGGTGTCAGAACCTCCCGCAGGGCAGAAAAGGAGATCACAGAGACAACAAAATATCCAATTCGACCACTCCCGACCTAGACAGCGGCCTCAGCGAAGGCGTCCACCACCGCCTAGAGTATCGGGCACGTCCGCCTCAAAACAGCAAGTTTGACTCTTTTATCGAGGGCAAGCGAATGCTACCAATCGTTGTTGTGCACACAAGTCCCATTTTCCACCATCGCTTACAACCCTACTATCACCAATGGGTCAAAATAACATCGGACAAATGGGTACTGGAAGTCATAAAGATCGGCTTCACCATTCCCTTCACTTCCATTCCCCCCACCACCCCACCTTCCCCGTCCCTTTTCAGGGACCCATCTCACGAAAACCTCCTGCGACAGGAAGCTCATCGTCTCCTTACTATCAAAGTGATAGAGAGGGTCCCAGATCAGTTCAAGGGAAGAGGGTTTTATTCGAGACACTTCCTAACAGAAAAGAAAACGGGGGGCTGGAGACCCATTCTCGATCTACGCCGTCTAAATTGTTATCTCCGCAGGCAGCACTTCAAAATGGTGACCCTGAGCTCCATAATCCCGTCCCTCGATTACAACGATTGGTTCGCTGCCCTCGATTTACAAGACTTGTATTTTCACATCACAATTCATCCCGCTCACAGACGTTTTCTGCAATTTGTGATAAGCCACGATCATTTTCAGTATCGGGTTCTGCCATTCGGTCGTGCTTCAGCACCCAGAGCTTTCTCGAAAACCCTGACTGTCGTAGCAGCTCATCTGCGTCGGCTACAGGTGATAATATACCCGTACCTGGAAGATTGCTTAATAAAAGGTTCCACGGAGCAAGAGGCGTCGCAGATGGTTGCGACTGTCGAACAAACATTCGAATCCTTCGGTCGCCTCCTGAACAAGCAAAAATCAACACTTACTCTGACGCAATCCATAACTTTATAGGGGCTAAAACATTTCTAATAAATTCAGGAAGCATAATTTTCCTTTGCAGAATGCAGGCTGCTTTATCTCTTTTGTAACATGTTCTTCTAGGTGTTTTAGAATTCGGCCTAATTATTCTTTCAACCACATTACTAGATAGTGGGATCAGGTTGATTGGTCTCCAGTTCCCATTTTTTATTGAAATGTCAAGGTTACTGCTGGCTCTGTCCTGGACCAGCCACAATGGCTGCTGTTTGGGTGGCCTCAGGCAGCTGGCCCTGGTAACCACCTGAGCAGCAGCCAATGTGAGTGGCCCTGTGGACTATCTGAGCAGCATTCCAGAGGACAACAAGAGGAACTAGAGCTTGATCGTCCCCCCACAATGTTCCTGGAGCTGGCTGGAGCAGGGGAATGGCCCAAAGGCAGCTGAACCTTTGTAAAAATCTCAATTTCCAAATGCTTGTTTGAATCTGGAAGTTAGAATCTCTGAAGATTCGATTTGTATCGAGTAAGCTCTAGCTGCTCACATCTGAGTGTGACTAGATTACCAGAAGAGGATGACAGTTTCACAATTAAGTTGAATGCTACCCTGGAGAACTGATTCTATGCCAGTCTCTGCCACAGAGTCTATGTGTGATGCTAGGCAAGTTACTTAAACCAAATGTTCACAGTTGCCCAATATTAGATACCTGGGCACAGATTTGCAGCAGTGCTGAGCACTGACACATGCAGCCAAACTCATCTGGAGCTCTGCTTTTCACATATTAAGTGCTATAAAAATGCTATCTAAAAGCACAATGAAAACTTCTGTGTCTCCAATTGGGCACCAAAATTAGTGAACATTTTTGACAATTTTGGCCTTAATCTCTCTCTGTGCTTCAGTTCCCCATTTGTAAAACGGGGATAAAAATATCACCCAATCTCTGAGAGGTATTGCAAAGATAAAAGCAATGTTTGTGAAGTACTTGGATGTGATAGTTAGAACATCATAGAAATGTGGATGAGGAAATTAATATTTTATTCGGTGCAGTGTGGGAAATGATAATAGCATCTGGGGGCACACAGGGAGGATAAAAATAAATATTAAATAACTACTCATTTACTGAATGGGTAGGATTTTTGTGGGCAGGAAAATTAAGGTTTCACAAGCAACCTTAAAACTGTCATTTCCTACCAATTGAATGCCTGACTTTGCATCCTTTATGTTATTTTAACATAGTTCTTTTAATGTTATTTAGTATGTCCATTACAGTAGCATTAATATTGAAGCCCCCATTGTACTGGGCACTGTACAGAAGCCATGAAGAAATGGTCCTTGCCACAAAGTGCTTATAATAAAGGATAACAAGTGATGTATGAAGGTGGCAGAGGGACAGATTTATACACTGAAATATAAGTAATTTGTATATCATTTTCCAGTTACTGTCTTGATAACTGTATGTACATTGCCAAGTATCTGAATGTTATGGATCTTTATGATTAATTGTATTCATTCACACTCAAACCCACGGTAGCAGCTCCAAATGCAGATGATGTATTGTATGTTTTTAAAATGCAAACTAATTGATTGTGTTTGATTTTTCATTTACAATAAAGCTACTTTGCAACACTCTATGTGAGTATAAAGCAGACTTAAAGTGGGAGAAAATTATATTGATACACACTTTAAGGATCTTTTGCACTGCTGTGTAAAATGGCTTTAGTATAAATGAAAATCAGGCCCATAATCTGTATAAATATATGCACTGTGTTAAATTCAGGTTATTTATTACATTATGCCCAAAGTATGCATGGAGATTTATTGCAGATAATCCATAATCCAGAATTAAACTATTAATATGCATTTATAGAGTGGTTGCCATAACCTTGAAATTCCTTGGTTTAAGTATGACCTTTCACTTTGTTTGAATATATTTTTTAAAATGTATGAATAACAAATTAACATTAGTAGATAAAAACGCATACCATTTCCTTGTACCACTTATATCTATCCATATTTAAGTTGCATAAAACCTTGGAGATTATAAGGCTTAATCATTCATAATATTTATTTGTTTTTAAATGTCAGATCCAGTTTAGTTTAATATAGTCAGAGCCCATTTTGCTAATCAAAATGCAGTGGGACAAATTCTCTTGATATGCACTAAAAATCACATGCAATTGAGAAAATGGCAGAAACTGGTGCTTAGACCCTGGCCCACACAAATGAATTGCTATTTGCACCCTGCTGGGGATTAGGGATGTAATAGTGCAGTCAATTAACCGATTAACCAATAAGGAAAAGCTTATAGGTTAATGCTATAGACTACACGCATATCCTCCTCTCTCCCCCCCCCCCCCCCCCCCCCGCTAAATATTTTAGCAAGCTGGCCAGCAGCTCATCTCAGTCCTGGTTTGTAACGAGTCCGGGACCTACCCCTGCTGCAACTCTTCATTTAAAGCATATTAGGAGCCAGGTGGGCAGGCAACCCGGCTCAGTTCCAGTTCATGGCAGGTCTGGAAACTAAACCCACCCCACCTTGGACAAGGGATGCTGCCACCCTGAGCTGCTGCCTCTGTATCAGCAGCCAGTCTGTGAGGGGAGCTGGTTTTTAAACTGGCTCCCCTCACGGACCAGCTCCCACCTGGCACCCTGCTCTGCTGCCTCTGATGGCAGGGGGCTCCTCAGGAGTGGAGCTGGAGCGGGCTGGCTGCTGGTCCTGCCCCTGCCTCTGGGTATTATAGAATAGTGGAGTAACCAATAAAAATTCCTGAGGTTACTCAACTATTCAGTTAACTGACATTTAACATCGCTACTAGCGATGGCATTGAAAACTCTGCTGTTCCATTGATGTACCCTCCTAGTTCCAGGAAATCCATTACAGCAAGTGGGTATACCCTTCTCATTGCCAGGAATCTATTACAAGAGGCATCTAGAGTATTGTAGGCCAGGGGGCTCGCTCATACTCCAGTGGCCTCACTGGCCAGGTATCTTCCTTTGGAAGCTGAGCCACAACAGCACTGACAGAGTTGTGATTTCTCCAGTCGTACCCGCAGGACTGCTTCCTGCCTTTGTCACATGTCATGTGATAGCATGTTAGAAGGAACTAGTTACTCATGAAAACACTAGATCCTATATTGGACAATGCTCAGCAGATGTGAGACCCTGCTCTAGGCATAACTTGCACACTGTTGCTAAGGCTCTGTCCTTTTCCTAGCATGTATCTAACAAGCCACATGAAAGCAGTAATTGTAGCTGTCCACAGATACTGATCAGCTGAGCGGCTGTGTGTTTCCACTATGCAGTGTGTCTGAATATGTACTTTGGCTCCCATTCTGCAAACCACTGAAGTACACATCTAAATCCATTCCTATTCAGTAAAGCATTTGAAATTAGTGGCAGTTGAATGTGTGCTTAGAGTTAATATTCTGCTGAAACAGGAGGCCTTATTTCTGCTTTGCTTTCTTTGTTTGCACTGTCCTAACTTTGCATGGGTGTGATGAGCCCTGTGTTTATCACAGAAATAGATATAACTGTTTGAACTCCTTTTTGAGGATAATATAAGGGTCTTCCTTCTACCATGTCAGTCTGTCAGCAATGAACAACTATTTATTTTTCATGTTATTCCTCCGAAGGGTCTGCTTGAGGGGCTTATGCGAGAATGTCAGCTAGGCCCTGCTTGTGAAAAAAATCACTTGTGCCTTATGCTTATCACAGGATTAGAATTAGAGATTAAAGGGGTGTAAGATCCACTTTACTTACTAGCATGTCCTCCCCAAAACTTGGGTTCACATGTGAGGGGAAGAACAGGAACTGCATGCCTGAGAAGATGGGCAGGGAATGGACAAGGCCTCAGCTCCAACCCCTGCATAGTACTAGGCCATGGGTTCCCAAACTGGGGGTGTGTGAAGAAATTCCAGGGGGGGCATGAAGCGACCCAGCCCCGCATGCACCCGTCAATCCCACCCTAAGTTTTGCTGCTATTTTTTTTGGGAGTGGGGGCATGAGGTTTCTCAAAAATCAAAAAGAGGGCATGATGCCAAAAAGTTTGGGAACCACTGTGCTAGGCAAAACTGACCTGGCACGACAGAAAACATTCTGCACCAAGTAGAAGGATAACATGTACAACTGTCCAAGAGGATGGGGGAGCAGAGAAGATATTCCACTTCTAGAGAGCTTTGTTTTCCCCAGAAAATTAAGTCATGTTGGTGGAACCGTTAATTAGAGAAGCTGTGGTGACTGGTATGGTATTAACACCGGTGGTTGACTAGAACTGTTGTATTTAATGTCATGACCCCTCTTAGAGCCAGTGCTGATGCTATGCCAAATACAACAGTCCTCATCTTCTCAGAGTTCTTAATCATGTTGAATACTGTGTTCACTGCTACTACTCAAGATCATTTTCTAACAACATAATTTGAAAGCCATGGTCTGAGTAACAGTTCGTGCCATGGCTCACTTCTGCGGCAGCATCAGTACATGCTTCTTGATATTCAAGTCATTGAACAAAGGCTCAGTCTAGCTCCAAGATGGCTTTCAAGTTAAGTGGTGACCGAGGTAATTTATGCCATATAGCTCTGTAGCATGATGAAGCCCAGAGATCCCGGATCAGGTTTAGGGCCCCATTGTGCTGGATTCCATACAGCTAAAACAAACTTCTCAAGAGAAGATTGGGAAACCCTATTGGATGTAAAAACTAATTATAACAGTATTTTAAGCACAATCAAATTACAAGTATACATAACTGAACTTCAGTGATCTCATGTATTGTATTTTGTTTTTCTTTCTATAGTCCACACCTGAAGTTTAACAATCTGACCCTGATTTCAACTCACGGGCTTCCAGGACAAAATCCACCAGGCTCTAAGCACAGAGGATTTCTAATTGACAGGTTTGATTTAATTTTTAAATGTTTTGCTAGTTTCAAAGGAAAATGCAATACTTGTGAATTTTTTGTGTATTTTTGGTACAACTCAGCACATATATGTATAGTAATGTGTACTTTCTTCTAGTCTTAGTGTTATAATAAGAAACTAAAATAATGTTAACATAATCAGAAAAACTCTCCAGGTTGGGATCCTGCCCAGCTCACAGATGTGCTTTTTCACATGCTGTCTCCTGAACAACCACACTTTGTGGGTAGGTGTATCTCTGTCTATAAGTGATGGAAAGCCAGGTCACAGAGGTTTAGTTTTCCATGGAGTTCAGAACATCCTGAGGTGTATTGGTCATTTTTACCTCTTGCCAGAAGGACTTCCATTAACAGACTCTTTCCTGCTGTCATTCCCTGCCAGAGCCTTTCACTGCTGCACCTCTTGCCATGCTTGCGTGTGGATGCAGCTGCCTTTCACTAGGGCATGCAGATACCCTAAGCACTCCCATAAATGTAGCCAACACTTTGGGTCTTTGAATTGAGGTAGGATATCAGTGCTGCGTGCCAACCCAACTAATAGGCCAAGATGAAAGCAAAAAGAGTTGAGTGTAATAAATAAACCACATTCTTATATATATGTTCAAATTTAAACAGATATTTTCAGTGACATTTACAAAATATGTACATTTATAGAAAATTGTAGTTTGTAACTATCTAACCAGAGCAAGTCATTTAATTTAAAAATACATCCATAATAGATATGAATCAGTTGATGAATAGCTGAAAATAAAAGCTATCTTTGGGATTTGCAAAAGCTCCTAAGTGGTTTAGGAGCACAAGTTTCATAAACTGTCAATGCAATTTGTGCTTGTAAATCACAGGTGCTTTTCCAAATCCTACCCCTCCTTATTATTCACTTTATGGAAAGCCCTTCCTCTTTCCTTCATCATTTTATGTATGTCCTATCTGAACTTATGGCCAGATTTTCAAAAGCATTGACCATTCAAACCTTTTATCAAGGTAAATGGTAGCTGTGGGCGCTGATTAGCTTGCCAAATTTGGACATTAGATCACAGAACTCATCGAGGCATTGAAGCACATTTGCTTCTTCATGTGAAGCATGAATCCCATTTCTGGATACTTAACAATAATAATAATAATTAATAGTCATTAATGGCTGGTTGTTATTTTTGAATATGGATATTTATACATACAAATATCAATGCAATATTTTATTTGAATATTAAACATGACAGTGTTGGTACATGTAGTAATAGCGGTTAATTCTTTGTTCCTTTTCAACTTTCTTTGTTGTTTATGAAACAAAAGAATCTGTAGTCCCCATATTTTAGTCAAGCTGTGTTTGGGACCTGATCCATAGCTCACAGAAGTCAGTGAAATAATTCTAATTGGATTTATATTGGGCCTTTTACCACTATCCACAAAAATAAAAGATAACATTGTTCTTGAGCTATTATTCCTTGCTGATGAGCTTTGTTTGCTAAATGGAATATTCTCTTCCTGGTGGCAGTGACATCAGTTCACAGAATGAATGAGTTGCAGGCTTGAATTATTGGCCCACAAGGGTAAAGTAGTGCTACAGATTCATCCTAGGTTCTTTTTAAATGTGGCCTCTGAGTTCTACCTTAATCAGGCAAACTATCATGCCAACATTTTCTGATGTATATTTCCTCATTCCAGCAAGACCTTAGTTCACAAACTTGATGTTAAAAGGTCTATGACTTGGTGGCTGATATTTTCAAAAGCAGACACTGATTTTGTGTGCCTAACTTGAAACACTTTAAAAGGGTTGTATTTTCAGAAAATACATGGAACCCAATCACTTGAAAGTCAGACTCATTAAAGGTGTCTCACTTGGACATCAAAAATTGAGGCAATCAAAATCACAGATAACTTTTGAACATCTTAATCAAGCTTATCACCTTTATACCATTATACTTTTGTAACAACATTAAAAGCTGGAGTGTTACACAGGGATAACTGAGTATACCAGTTGACCTACAAAATTTGAATTACTGAGGTAGTGTGTGAGCCAGAAAGAACCAGCTTCACATTCAGAACCCAGAGTGAGTTTGTATGTCTTGCTGCTAGGTACAAACAATAAGTAAAATAAGCAAAACGATGGGGAGTCATTATGACACAAAGAATGTTGTGTCCCTATGAGGAGAACCACATTTATAAGACCTAAGCAACCTGCCTGCTCAAATGAAGGTTTGTTGTGATTCTCCCATCTTCAAAAATAAAAATGTCTTCTGTGACACAGAAGTTCCATTTTCAAAAGAATCCTAGGTTTTATCTCATTCACTCTCATTAAAACTAAGGGCAAATCGACACCACATGAACAGCTCAAGCTAAAACTTAAAAAAACAATAGACTGGTAGCACCTTAAAGACGAACAAAACATGTAGATGGTATCATGAGCTTTTGTGGGCACAGTCCAATTCTTCAGATGAAGAAGTGAAGTGGTCACCT
The DNA here is from genome assembly GCF_049634645.1 of Pelodiscus sinensis. Taxonomy (NCBI): domain Eukaryota; kingdom Metazoa; phylum Chordata; order Testudines; family Trionychidae; genus Pelodiscus; species Pelodiscus sinensis. The sequence goes on from NC_134713.1 coordinate 194,963,937, forward strand.
GGTCTATTGGGTTTTTTTTAAAAGTTTTTCCTGTTACAAACTAACTCGGCTATCCCTCTGAAGCTCAAGCTAAGCTACTCAATTTGAGTTATGTTAGTGCAATTCAAATTGACATAGCTTTGATCTGTTTATCCCAGCATCTACACTGTGGGAGGTTCACAGAAACAACTCTCCTATCAATTCCTCCTTCTCTTCCCATTTTGCTTAAGTACAGAAGTCAACAAGAGAGTGATCAGCCATTGATTTAATGGGTCTTTACTGGACTCATTAAATCTACCATTGGTAGATCTATCACTGCAGTGTTGATCAACCCCCCCTCTCCTGTAGTGTTGACAAGCCCTCAGGCTCCTAAGGGCCAGATTTTCAAAGGGAGTTAGGTGCTTAACCTGCTTAGGTGCTTTTAAAAATCCCATTAATATTTATCTATAGCCTTAAGTGCCTAAATACCTTTAAATGTCTGTCCCAGAGTTCCTAATTCACTTTTAAAAACATAACTTTGGTGCTTTTTAAAATTCTACTGAAAGCATGAGCTTTGTCATTCACAGAGTCATTGGACCATCAGTCTTTATGAGACTTAAAATAAATACATAAATAAATAAATGACATTTGCTAAGAGTTAGAAGTAGTGCATCTGTCTGAACAAAATAGCTAAGTAATGTGAAGCGTCTTTAATTGCTTGCCACCAAACATACAGGGGAAGAAAAGACCTTTGTGGCTGCAGTTGCTAAATGGAAGAGGGCTTTGTTTATAACATAATTACCCTTAAACTGTTGCTTGTTGATTATATATAAATTTCAAAGTTCCTCTTCTCATGGTCCTGCTTTGAGCAGGGGGCTGGACTTGATGACCTCCTGAGGTCTCTTCCAGCTCTATAATTCTATGATAAGGAATGAATTGCTCGTCAGTCAGTCCCTCTGTTTATAAGGATTATCAGACACATGCTTGCGAGAGAGAGAGAGATTTTCATTTGCTTGCTAATTTCTTTCACATAGACAAATGATAATCTCTCTCCTTTCTGTGAATGGCTTCTCTTCAGTTGCTTCATACAGCATTTTCAAGGTTTCTTTAAAGTCATTACAATATTCTTCCTCCTTGCCATTTTGAAAGAGCTCATCTAGAGAGGGGAAAACAGGAGAGCAGATCTGATAATATCTCTGCCCTTTACCAACAGATCTAAACACTGCCTTTGTAGTTTTAAACACTGTCAGAGTCAGACTATGTAACACAGTAGTTATAATAGTGGTGCTGGTTTATGTCAGTGATCTCACTATCTCTGTGACTGGCGGAGCTGAACCAGTGGTAGCAAAGGTGTGATTATTTTAGCAAAAGAGCATTTTGTAGAGACAGCCAAAGGGAGGAAATTATCAGGTAAGAAAAAACATTTCATTTACAGGTACAAAAGTCTGCACTGTGCATCAGACTGCAAATTTATAGCAAAGTATATATTTCTGACGTGTTTAAACACTGTTATAGTGTGGCTTAATGCTGGGAGGAATTATCTGGTTTTAACAGAAAGTTGTCCATTTGTAACTGAGTGTTTCATAATGAATAACCTCTCACTATAGACTTTAGTAAGCTCACAGCAAGACAACAGACTTGAACCACTAGGGGACTTCAACCAACTCGCCAGATGTCTAATTAATGCCTGCTGTCAGCTGCTAAAATGTCACTTATGGATATTCTTTCTTCACAGCCACTGTTTTAATGATAAAGATTATGCACTGATGTCACTTTGTTCCTGGGTTAATGTTGTGGTTGGTAAAATGACTGGCATAGACCGAGCTGCCAAACATGTTGTGGTTTCCAAGGGAAAAAAAGTTCCATATGATCACCTTGTTCTCTGTACTGGGCAGCAGTACCAGGTAAGATTGCGTACACAGTGGAAAAATGAATGCTTAATGTTTACAGTGATTAACCATTAATATGCTTTGTGGAGAATGTCACGGTTCAGGGCACCTGCATCTGTATTTTCCCCGGTGGCTCAGTAAGTGTTGTTATTTTAGATTCTCAGCTCTTCAGCAGACATATCTCTTGGATGGAGACCTGCATCTCTCTCCTTGCCCGAGGGTCTTCAGACTTCACAGTTCCCTGACTACACTATGAGTTACAAGCCTGGTGGCCCAAATGGCCAGTGTGTGCATGTTGTGTTCTCCTGAGAGGCTGTAAATAGCATAATTATCTACAGTTAAGTTACCTCACAGCTCTTCTTAAGCAAGGACATTAAGCATTACAGAGAAAAGTGATTTAAAAAAACCCACAATGTACAGGCATGCTACTAAGCTTACCTGAGATCAATCCCAGTGCCAGCAAGGACTTTGGCAGGTGATCAATTCTTCAGACCCCACTAAGCAGTGATCACAAAGTCATAATAGCTTCATCTCAGAACAATCATCCCATAAATCTTGAGAGTCCCTTCTTTATAAATTTGTGCCTTTGATCTTGGCACCCCTGGAACAGGTGATCAGCAGACAGTCATCCTGTCCTCATGGTGTATTTTCAGTGGGCTGGGCTTTTGTATAACTGAAGGTGGGGGTGGAATTTTCATTCCCCCTAGATATCTCCCAGGAAATCCACTTTACGTGTTTTGTCCCAAAAGATCATTCTCGTCTGCTGCATTGTCCAGTATAGATCTTTGGTCATCCTGGCTCAGAATGATACATTTGTGAAAGGTCTGGATAGACTTTATCCGCATAAATGCCGACTTATCCCAACTTGGGTCCTTAGTCCTTTCTAGATTCATAGGCTCATCCTTTGAACCTTTATCAAACTGTTTGCTTTTATACCTCTCCTATAAGGTGGCTTTCTTGGTAGCCATAACTTCAGCCAGGAGAGTGCCTGAACTGAAGGCCCTGACATCAGAACATCCTACAACATGTTCTTTTAAGCACAAAGTCCGTTCAGTTCAGACATCACCCAGCTTTTCTATTGCACATAGTGTCAGTTTCACCTGAACCAGGACGTTTTGCTCCCAGTGTTCTATCCCAAGTCCCACTCTACTGCCAGGGAAGAGAAACTACACTCCCTCGATGTCCAGAGGGCCCTGGCCTTCTACATTGAGAGAACTAAACCATTCCATAAATTGGTCCAGCTAGTCATGGCAGTTGCAGATCAGATGAAGGACCAGCTGATGTCTATCCAGTGTGTCTCATCATGGATTATGTCCTGTATTGAGAATACTACATACAATCAGGTATTCCTGCCCCTTTGCTCAGAGCACATTCCACCAGGGCACTGGCTTCTTCTACTGCCTTTCTGGCCCAGGTCCCCACTCACAAAATCTGTAGAACCGCTATGTGGTCCTTGATCCATACCTTCACCTCGCATTACGTGAGTGCTCAGCAAGTCAGGGATGACGCTTCATTTGGATGAGCAATGTTGCAATCAGTGGTTGGCTCCAGCCCTACCTCCTAACCTTCTGCTTGTGAATCAACTAATTGGAATACACACAAACAGGCACTCGAAGAAGAAAAAAAATATCTATTTTCTTGTAACTGTTGTTCTTTGAGATGTGGTGTTCATGTCTATTCTAATACCTACCCTCCTTCCCATCTGTTGGAGTAACTGGCAAGAAGGAATTGAGGAGGGCAAAGGTTTGGCAGGGTGCTATATTGGGCACCATGAAGGTGTGACTCCAGAGGGAACAGAGACTGACCCTACGAGCACTGCTATGGAAAAATCTTCCGGTCACCATGCATGGGCATGTGTAGATACCTAATTGGAATAGACACGAACAACACATCTTGAAGAACAACAGTTACAAGAAGGTATGTAACCATTTTTTCTTATCAGTCCTTAATAGTCGATAGTTATTGAATTCCCTGAGAATGTTGTTTGAGTAAGGACTGCCGAATTAGGAACAGAGCTCTTAAGTTAAAAAAGTACCATTTTTACATCATTGCTTTCCTGAATAGAACATCACTTTGAACCACTAAATATATTCATAGTCTGACAGATGGACTAAAAAGTTAAACTAAAATGCAGCCTGAATTTATCTGGATCTCCCATTCCAGCTTATAAAATGTGAAAGAAATCTTTGGAAAGCACCCTAACAGCTGCAAAGCTTGATGAGGACCGTAGCTAAGCGGAAGGAGAGAGAAAAATAAGGGAAAGAGGAAATGTAGACATTATCTGATTTTGCTGATAAAAAGCTCATTTTTTAAATGTACAGAAGCTAGAGAGAAGTATTTTATCATCTGATTTCTATTTCATTTATGTAAGAGCTAGATTTTGCCTTCAATAATTTATATCTTACTGGGTGAGTAGTTCAGTTAGTTTCAATAGAACTACCGACTAAGACTCTATTCAGTATTAATGAGAGCGGCAGAATATTTCCTTATTGGATAAATAAGAAATTTTGATGCCATATGTGTGTTTTATGTGGCTAGATAACATCTCAGTCAAGACAAGTGGCCAGTTACAGCAATGTTCTGGACTGTTCTTCCCCAGTGCCGCATAATCGTAGTCAATTTGCTCTTTCTTTCTTCAATAAAATAATGGTCTAATTGGTTACTTCAATAGTAATGTTATATCATTCAAACTTTCATATAATTGTTATCTTATCTTCCCAGAAAAAAAATGTAGCATTGTCTCTTGTGCAGAATTACTCCAATTTTAGTTTTAGTTTGCTGTGAAAAGAAAAAAAAGCTTGTGATTTTGATTGTGAAAATTCCTAACTGTGTATTAAACAAATAGTTACAAAGAAACTTCTGCATAATTATATATTTCTAGTATCCAGTTGTCCCTTTTGGTGTGTACATTATTCATATTTTTGTTATCAGTTTTTCTTATGTTAACTTCTTAATAACTATTTAAAATGGACACTTACTAAGAGTTGCGAGATTTCGACAACTGTGGATTTCCCCTAAAGCCAGTTCCTGTCATTGTCTGTTTCTGGATCATCAGAGCACATCTGGTTTGAACAGGGTGACATGGGACACAAATTCTATTTTCCCCAAGCCATTCTTGATCATCTTTACTTTTACCTCCCTGCGGCTGTTCATTTGCAATTGTGGGATTCTTGTGGAACATTTTAACATTCTTCTTTCTCTCATTTATGAAGACTGTCTGTGATGCTTTGCATACTGATCATTGTCCCTAACTCATTACAAAAAGCAATAACCATGAAGGGAGGCACAGTATTATACCATTGCCAACAATTCTGTTGTTTAGCAGAATGTTTCCACAGAAGTGATAGTCACAAATAGCCTATAGCTATGCAGTTTTTCTGGTGAAACCCTTTGGCTACGTCTACATTGGCACTCCTTTCCGGAAAAGAGATGCTAATGAGACGAGTCGGAATTGCAAATCCGCGGGGGATTTAAATATCCCCCGCGGCATTTGCATTTACATGGCTGCCGCTTTTTTTCGGCTTGGGGATAAGCCGGAGAAAAGCGCCAGTCTAGATGCGATTCTCCGGAAAATAAGCCCTTTTCCGGAGGATTTCTTATTCCTACTTGAAAGTAGGAATAAGAAATCCTCCGGAAAAGGGCTTATTTTCCGGAGAATCGCGTCTAGACTGGCGCTTTTCTCCAGCTTATCCCCAAGCTGGAAAAAAGCGGCAGCCATGTAAATGCAAATGCCGCGGGGGATATTTAAATCCCCCGCGGATTTGCAATTCCGAAGTGTCTAATCTGCATCCCTTTTCCGGAAAAGGGGTGCAGTATAGACACAGCCTTTCAGTGTTCCAACAGGTATTTTTGAAAATATTGTTTTAAGCAATGGCCAAGATCCTGTTGTTCATCTGAGCTCTTGTGCAAGAACAGTGAAAGGAGGATGGGCAGACTGACACTGATTTAGACTCTGGCACTAATTTATATCCAGCTGTCCCCAGCATCAAGAAATTGTTTTGGCATTTGGGATAATCAGGATGTAGCAACACCCAAGATACATCTTCTCTGAGCCATGCTCCCTGTGCTGGATGTAAGGATAGGGGTGGCTTGGAATTGCACTGATTCTTAGGATTCTCCTACAGTGGGAAAATCCTCTGTGGGGGCCTAACCCTCAGTGTCCAGCTGCTGTGTCCAGCCAGAGCAGGGCAAAGCATGAACATCATGTCCCAAGATAGGAGCCAAGAGCAATTTTGGTAAAAGATAGTTCCTGTAAAGCACAAAATTGGATTTTTTTTGTCATTTCGGTTTTTAATTAACTAGGTTTGAAGATAAATGTAAGCAAGCATATGATGGGTACTGCATTGCATGTATGTGCATTCATATACACATATCAAAACATCGTTAATCCTTGTTGTTTCTTTAAAATCCTCCGTGGTGTCTCAGATCCTGTAAGGAACAGAAAATTAGATACATTAACTCTCATCTGTTCTCTTTATGACCAGTGGCTTGTTGATTTACACTTACAATTCGTATAGATTTACAAGGCAAGCAAGTCTTATATGATCATATACTTTGTGTCATTGCTATTCAGAGTCTTCATTAATACTTAACCGTTATCAATTATGTGCACTTCATATTTTTGTCAGGTTCCGTGTCCCACTGGAGTAGAGATCAGTAAACTTTTGACTAACAGGGAAGTCATAAATGGTTGTAAACAAAGATATACTGGTGTTGTTCCTACCAATCTCTTTAATTTCTCTGATGACGAAGACTGCTTAAGGGCAGAACAATGGTTAAAAGAAAACTTTATCAATTCACGAGGTAAGCATTTGAGTAAACACACGCATGTTTTCAGAAATGAATGTAGGCTTATTGTTTCTCCATTTCCAATATATAATTAGTGCTTAATGAATTCTAACAAAATCTTTCGTCTGCCATGCTTTGTTTTCCAGATTAATTTACAATTTGTTGTTTTTGGATATCCAGCATATTTTGCTAGAAAAAAAGGCTTGAAATTACTTAATTATCTATAATTATTGTATGACACAAAATGAATGCCCTAAAAGCAAAGCCTGGCTAGAATTATTAATTAACTAATTAAATAATAATGTAATTAGTAAACATGTTTTGCAATTATATGGGAAAATATCTAGATCTGAAAAGCACTATAGAGAGAAGTCTAAATTAGCATGGATATTTTCTCAAATGCTATTGTCTCTGTTTTGAGTATCATCTTTAGTTACAGCCCCTCTGACAGAACTGCCTAGATCCTATATTTTCTATTCAGCTGTAAAAGTCACACATTTGTGTAAATCTCTTTATTCATCATCCTATTTGTGTTGTCTCAAACTATCTTCAGTAGATCCATTTGTTGCACACAGGTTATTAAATTTGACTAAAATATACCTTATGTATATTTCACATGCATGATGCTGAGTTCCATGTGTGTAGACAACAGAATTTAAGTGGGATCATCATACCTTCCTCTATAGAAAAAGGAATAAAATAGGCTCACATTATAGTACTTCCAAATTTCTAATTGGAATATAGAGGAAATTTATCTTTAGTGATAGGTATTCTAAACTGATTGCTACAACTGAAATTCTCTCAAAGTGTAGTCTAGCTTTCATATAGTCTTTCACTGGAAAGCGTAATAAGAAAATGATAGTTACAGCATATGGTCTACAAAAGTGCACATCCTACTTAACAGGCCTTTAAGAATATTGTCTAGAACTTTTTTCTTCTTAACATCTGCCCTATGATCTAAAAGTGCAAGTACTGGATCTGATCTATACAGCCATTCAGAGGGTGTATCTAGACTACAGGTTTTTTGTTTTTTGAAAAAAGTAGCCTTTTTTCGAAAAACCTTCACCTGCGTCTAGACTGCATCTGTGTTCTTTCTAAAGTAAATGGAAAGACTGTGGCAGTTTTTTCAATCCCAGTAAACCTCATTTTATGAGGAACAGTGCCTTTTTTGAAAGTACTCTTTTGAAAAAAGGCGCTATTGAATGCAAACTATGCTTTTCGAAAGAGAGCGTCTAGACTCTCTTTTGAAAAAGTGGCTCGCTTTTTCAAAAAATCTGCTTGTAGTCTAGACACTCTCTTTCGAAAAAGGCTTGTAGTCTAGACGTAGCCATATAGTCTCACAAATAAATATTTTCCATTCACAGTAACTTGGCCCAAAAAGTATAAATAAAACATTTTCGCATCTGTTTCATTAATACTAAACCTATTTTGGTATGGGTTTAGTTGATACACACAACTACATTTGTATGTAGATTGGGTTGTTAGTTTTCTGTTTCTCTGGTTTGCATACAAAGGTGTGGAATTTACATGCACACATAAGTGTGTGGTAATGTTTGCATGCAGCAAATGAAGGCTTTAAAAATGCGTTTAAATATCTTGACACTACATGCTTCTGAAGTATAAAATGTTGTATAAGGTAAGTTTGGATGCTGATTTATTTTGTGCTTACTCCCTCCTTTTAATTTGATGACTGCAGTTCTGCAATTTTTTGTTGTGATGACAAGATGGATATCTTAATGAGACATTAATCTTGTCTTTAACTATACGCTTAATCCAAAGGTGCACAATTATATCAATTAAGGTATCTTTCTTAGAAGAGTTGTAGTGTGCAGGAGACATGATGCTTTTCCCCCCCTCACAGAACCTTTTTAGATTCTCCTTCCCTTTCTCTGCCTTCCATCTTCCTCCTTTGTTCTGTGTCCCTCTTCATGCTTTCGCGTATTTTTCCCTATTTCTTTGTCTCCTCTGCCTTCTTCCTTTCGTGCCCTTGTTCTGTCCCCTCTCCACTTATAGATCTTGTTCTTTCATACCTCATCTCAGCAGAATAAAGATATCTACTCTCGGGGGAGGGGAATTCCATTTTTCAGCAGTGAAATTACTCAGGAGACTGATAAGTGACTGGGTCAGGGTAGATCTGGGACCAGAGGGCTTGCAAAGATTCACCAATTGATTTGGACATCTATCAGCTGTCTTTAGGCCATTCTGTCACTTCTTCCTGGCTGACTGCAGCTTGGGGGCACCTCTGGTTTAATCTTACTTTTACTTTTCAGCTTGGGAACCTTTCCAGAACTTTGTTATATTTAAGAGATAGTAATACACTGGCTCATACATATCTTTTATTCAGACTTAATTATTATCAATTATTGTTTATCAGATTTCCAATCTAAACTATTAATTACTTTTAAACTTTTTGAGAATTCAGAGCTTTTCAGATAATTATATTAAAATACTACAGTTGGGGAGGGGAAGTGATTAGTGGTGACATGGTTCAATGGTTCCTATTTCCAACATATGCACTTCATTTTTCCAGTTCAGAAATATAATTCTTATTTCTTTGTATTATACAAATTATATGATGCATCCTCCTAATCCCAGTTCTTTTCATGCTTCTTTATAACTAATGCATTGTGCTGCTCGTATTTCAGCTATCCACTAACTTCATCTAATGAGGTTCCTTTTGTGGTTTCCAGCCAACTGTACCAGACAGATGCTTTGATGCTTCTCATTTAGTATAAATCATTGTAGTTCCACTGAAGTCAATGCTATGCCAATTTATACTAGAAGAGATTCTAAATCAGTTGTCATTTGTTCCTTATTTAAAATCCCAGGGCTCAATCCTACAACTGAAAGGAGTTAGAGGATTGGGCCCCAGATCTTGTAAGTAATTGTGGCAGTGATTATGAAATGACTAACCAATATGACAAAAAGCTTCATTTTCAAATACATTCTATGTTTGGTTCATTGAGAAAATTGCTTCTTATCTTTTAAATTCTTAGGGCATGTCTACTCTAGGAAATTATTTCAAAATAATTTATTTTGAAATAATAACTCCCGAAATAACTATTTTGAAATAGCATATCCACACTACAGGGAAGCCTCCAAATTAGTCTGAGGCAGTCTCCCTTAATGTGGACATGCTACCTTGACTTAGAGCCCCAGGAAGCACTGGGGAATAATTACTTTGAATAACTCTGGGGAATAGTTATTTCGAAATAGCAGCAGTGGAGCGTCCACACTACTGCTATTTTGAAATAAGTGTTATTACTCATGGAAAGCAGGAGTTATTATGTTGAAGTAACCAACCCATTATTTCAAAATAACAGGTTTGGTAGTGTGGATGCACCACTTGTTGTTTCAAAATAACTCCCTAGTCTAGACCAGGGCTCAGATTGCTAGGTTAAGCAAAATGAGACTTTTCCTTTAAGAGTATGTGAGGTCATAGGGGCCAGATTTTAAAAGGCATTTAGGTGGCTTAATATGCAGATACATGCCTAATGGGGATTTCAAAAGTTTCTAACCATGTCAGACACCAATTGTCATTTAAATGAATGGGAGTTAGAATCTTGAGTCTTTTGAGAAAATCATTCTAGGCATCCATCTACATTTTTAGGTGCCTAAATATCTTTGAAAGTGTGATCCATCACTGTCTCTCTCTGCACCTTTTACTGTTGGAGGGGGCTTCATCTTATTCACAAAATAATACCATCTATAATGCTGATATTATAAGTGTACAACAGAAGGCTGTTATCAAGTTTCAATCTGCTTTGAAATGTATTTCTGTTTTAAGAGGTAACTTTGTAACAGTGCCATTGTGGAATTTGTATTCATTTCATCTCCCTGGTTTTCATATCAAATATGCTTCATTTGCAAGTAATAAAATATTTGTGTGAATGCTAATTCAGCCTAATAGAGGATCTGCAGTGAGGTTATACAAGTTTATGAGAGAGCCTAATTTGGCTATTCCATTCCTCAATTACTAGTTATTTATAAAAAGCCCATGTTGATTCTTGGATCATTTTGAGTTTTCAGACCTAGAGGGTGGGGAGGAAGCGGGGCATGCCCTAGTCCTGCCAGGATTCCTAAGAAAACACCTGGGAAAATAAAGTACCTTTTGCAGTGTGTCCTGAAGGTCAACAGATCTGGTCTACTTTAGATCAAGGAGTAGATTCTGGAGTCAAGGACTCATCATGTAAATCAATCCACCAACACAGTTCTCCAGTATGTGTCCTGTTACCCCAATTACTGGAGGAATATGGATCTAAATATTAGGGATTGAACTTACCTTCATTCAACAACTTCAATAATGCAATGAGATGCTGCCTGAAACTCAAATAAAGAAGACCTTACTTTTGTCCTATCAAAATATTGCCCTCTCTAAGTGGTCAAGGTGCTCTATTAACAACATTCATAATAGGAAAATAGATAAATCCTAAAACAGCCTAATTAACAATAGACTGATAACACTTTGCAAAAGGAATTTCTTTAACCATTTTTTAATGGAGAGTAATGGGCAAAAGTAGATTCCTGAGGGAACAAATTCATAACATAAGACCTGCTACAAGATATTGGTCATCTGCCAACATCAGGGACAGTATCAAAGCCCCTAAAAGGTGAAGAGAGAAAGAGCAGACATTGCCACCAGAATGAGTTTCAGTGACAATTTCTGACCTAGGCCCTGGTCTAGGAAAGTACTTAAGCATGCACAATTGACTGTGGTGTCTTATTGACTTAAAGTTAAGTAAGGTAAGTTCTTCTTCAAGCAGTGTTCCTGTGGGCGCTCCACTGTCGGTGTCTCAGGCCCCTGCGTTTATAATTGGAACCTTTTAGCAGCAGTACCCAGGGTGGCAGTGCACATGCGCAGTGTCGTTTGTGCCATAGTGAGCGTGCCAATGTGCGCACATCATCGAAGCAGTTGTTCCCAACCTCTCCACTGCATATGTCCCTCGAATTGGTTTCAGGCCTGGGGTCATTGGCACCACAGGATCCTCCATCCAGAAGACTTCCAAGAGGAAGCATTCCTCTCCCACAGCTGAGAGACTGGCTAAAAAGATATCCCCCCAGCAGAAGCCTCCTTTGTCACCAAAGGTGCAGGCTTCAGAGGATTGGCAGGTACCGGGCACGTCTGGCGTGGACAAACCCCAAGAGGCGGTTCCAACTAAAGAAGCATGCCCTGTGGCCTCAGCAGCAAAGCCAAAAGAAGACCGCACCTGTATTGTCAGTACCATTGATGTTGTTACTGAGACAAGCGGCACCCAAACCTGCACATCACTCCGGGCTAAGGATCACTCAGAACCGTCAGGACAGACCCCGACTAAGACCGCATACCAACATATCTCCAGTGCCGTCACCATCTAAGCCTCGAGATGACTCCACACTGAAACAGGCACAGGTGATTGTACTGTCAGTACCAGTGTTTCCTCCACTGCACCCTTTAACTACACACCAGGAGTTGGCGGTCGCGTCAGTACTGGGCATGCCACTCTTCAGTATTGACACTATACCTACCCTTGAGGGACCAAGTAGACTAGCTCCACCCTCTAGCTCAGCTCCACCATTCTCCAGCGAGGAGGAAGATGAAGAGGAAATCTTCTCTCCTCGCCGAAACCATCTTCACAGCTTCAGCAGCAACAGCAGCAAGGCCAAGCCCAGATGTGGCAGCCATTCTTATGGTTCCCATCCGTACCATTTCTACAGTCATGGCAGGGATGGGACTCCTGGGGCCCTTTAGAGCCCAGATGGCAGCACCCGAGGCTGAAACCCAAAGCAAGGTACAGACAGTGGTGCCAAAACCACCGGTCTCTAGCAGATTGGATACTATGCAAGCGGATGTGGAGGGCCTAGAGGAAATGCAGAAAGATGACACTCTTCCTCCATCACACATCTCGCCATCCTCTCCTGACAAGGCCATAATGCTCCCACCTTTGACTACGGGGGACGGCTCACAAATCAGATCCAAAGCCCCTCCTTCCAGATTCTCAGGGCACTTCTCCATATTCACCTCGAGTGGAGTGCCCACAGAACAGCAGTTACTGTACAAGGTGAGTAACCTCTTCTTTTTTCTTTTTTCTTTTTTCTTTTTTCTTTTTTCTTTTTTTTTGAACAAACAATGAAAATGCTTTCATCCCACACCTGAAAGTACCAAATAAAAAAAAGTCAATTGCTTGAGAAATTTGAGACAATTAAATTCTACTTCTGGTAAATTTAGAATGAAATCCTTATCTGATAACTGAAGTTAATTGTTGAAGGCATAACCCAACCATCCAAATACCGCTAATGTTGGTTATAGGATTATATGCTCAGTCATTGGCTACTCATGCTTTGTGAGTTGCAGCCGACAAGTCCAGAAGTACGTTGTAGGCAGTTTACATTACTGTGCCCAGGCTACAGAAAGACTTTCTGCAACCAAGTGTCCATAAAAAGGGCTAAAACCAGTCCTCCAAGAGTTCTAGAGTGAATAATTGAATGGTAACTGAGATTGGAGGCAGAAGACTGAACTGTGTCTGGCAGCAAGGGTAGGGATGTGTCCAGGGACTGGGGTTGGAGTAGAGCTTCAGAGGCTGGGACCACTAGTGCCCACAAAGAAGCTGGAGTTGACTATGCTAAGTACTCTGAAGCAATGAAGGTGACAAAATTTGCAGATGATACTAAATTGCTCAAGATAGTTAAGACCAAAGCAGACTGTGAAGATCTTCAAAAAGATCTCCCCAAACTAAGTGCCTGGGCAACAAAATGTCAAATGAAATTTAATGATGATAAATGTAAAGTAATGAACATCGGACAAAATAATCCCAACTGAACATTCAGTATGATAGGGACTAATTTAGCTACAACCACTCGAGAGAGATCGTAGAGTCATTGTGGATAGTTCTCTGAAAACATCCACTCAGTATGCAGCAGAGTCAAAAAAGCAAACAATGTTAGGAATCATTGAAAAGTGGATAGAGAAAAAGACAGAGAACATCTTATTGCTTCTATATAAAACCATGGTACGCCCACATCTTGAATACTGCAGATGTGGTTGTCTCATCTCAAAAACAATATATTGGCATTGGAAAAGGTTCAGAAAAGGGTAACAAAAATGATTAGGGGTTTGGAACAGGTGCCATATGAAGAGAGATTAAAAAGAATGGGACTTTTCATCTTAGAAAAAAGGAGACTAAGGGGGGTATATGATAGAGGTCTATAAAATCATGACTGGTATGGAAAAAGTGAATAAGGAAAAGTTATTTACTTGTTCCCATGACATAAGAACTAGGGGTCATCAAATGAAATTAATAGGCAGCAGGTTTAAAACAAAGGAAGTTTTTCTTCACTCAGTGCACAGTTAACCTGTGGAACTCTTTGCCAGAGGATGTTGTGAAGACCAGGACTTTAACAGGGTTAAAAAAAGAACTAGATACAGGTTAGGTCCATCAATGGCTATTAGCCAGGAGGAGTAGGAATGGGGTCCCTAGCCTCTGTTTGTCAGAGGCTAGAAATGGGTGACAGGGGAGGGATCACTTAATGATTCCCTGTTCTGTTCATTCCCTCTGGGGCACCTGGCATTGGCCACTGTTGGAATACAGGATACTGGGCTAGATGGACCTTTGGTCTGACATAGTATGGCCATTCTTGTGTTCTTATGTAATGGAGGACAATGACAATCAATTTGGTGCCATCATGTGGTGCAATAAATGAATCTTTACTCTCCTATGCCCTTGATCCCATATTATTGATGTTGTTGTGAAGGGAATGTGTTGGGGCCTACTCAGAATATGTCAAATGAGCACCAGTTTAGTTGTAAGTGTAAAGCAAGGCAACATTATTAAGATACAGGAGACGTAAGCAAAAAACAAAAACAAAATTTGATTGGATGACTAACAGTAACCCTGCGTTTAGGGAGGTAAAGTAACACAGACTACAATATGCAACAAAGTGCTGATAACCCCAAATGGAGCAGACAAATGTTTTGAAAGGGCAGAATGAGACAACAAAAATCTAACGTCAGCATTGTCAGGCGAGGGGAGGAATACCAGAAACAGGATATATAAGGTTGAATGGAACAGACCAAGAGCAGACAGGTTGCGAATCCAGAAAGCCTGGTCTGATCAACCAGGGCTTCCTTCCCAGGCGCTGAATTCAAAATCATGGAAGGGATCCTTAAGGAATCCATTTTGAGGCACTCGGAAGAGAGGAAAGTGATTAGAAATAGTCAGCATGGATTCACAAAGGGCAAGTTGTGCCTGACCAATAGCTTCTATGACGAGGTAACTGGCTCTGTGGACATGGGAAAGTCAGTGGATGTGATATACCTTGACTTTAGCAAGGCTTTTGATATGGTCTCCCACAATATTCTTGCCAGCAAGTTAAGGTAATATGGATTGGATAAATGGACGGTAAGACGGATAGAAAGCTGGCCAGAACGCCGGGCCCAGAGGGTAGTGATGAACGGTTCGATGTCAGGATGGTGGTTGGTTTCTAGCGGAGCGCCCCAATGTTCGGTTCTAGGACCGGTTTTGTTCAATATCTTTATTAATTACCTGGATAAGGGGATGGATTGCACCCTCAGCAAGTTTGCAGATGACATTAAGGTAGGGGGAGAGGTAGATACGCTTGAGGGCAGAGATAGGGTCCAAAGTGACTTAGACAAATTGGAGGATTGGGCCACAAGAAATCTGATGAGGTTCAACAAGGACAAGTGCAGAGTCCTGCACTTGGGACGGAAGAATCCCAAGCATTGTTACAGGCTGGGGACCAAACAGCTATCTGCAGAAAAGGACTTGGGGGTTACAGTGGATGAGAAACTGGATATGAGTCAACAGTGTGACCTTCTAGCCAAGAAGGCTAATGGCATATTAGGTTGTACTGAGAGGAGCATTGCCAGCAGATCCAGAGATGTCATTATTCCCCTTTATTCGGCTCTGGTGAGGCCACGTCTGGAGTATTGGGTCCAGTTCTGGGCCCCCCACTACAAAAAGGATGTGGACGCATTGGAGAGGGTCCAGCGGAGGGCAACCAAAATGATTAGGGGGCTGGAGCATATGACTTATGAGGAGAGTCTGAGGGAGTTGGGTCTGTTTAGTCTGCAGAAGCGAAGAGTGAGGGGGATTTGATAGCAGCCTTCAACTTCCTGAAGAGAGTTTCCAAAGAGGATGGAGAAAGGCTGTTCTCAGTGGTGACAGATGGCAGAACAAGGAGCAATGGTCTCAAGTTGCGGTGGGAGAGGTCCAGGTTGGATATTAGGAAAAACTATTTCACTAGGAGGGTGGTGAAGCACTGGAATGGGTTACCTAGGGAAGTAGTGGAGTCTCCATCCCTAGAGATGTTTAAATCACAGCTTGACAAAGCCCTGGCTGGGTTAATTTAGTTGGGATTGGTCCTGCCTAGTGCAGAGGACTGGACTTGATGACCTTCTGAGGTCTTTTCCAGCTCTATGATTCTATGGTTCTATGAATCTCGCTGCTGTACATAAGCTCCAAAAGGGGAACACCGGTTGTAAGTTGCAATGAAAAAATCCAAAAGGAAAGACATAAAGAAAAGAATATCTCCTGAATCAAAACAATGCTTCTATCCATCTTAATGTGAGTATTATATATTTGATAACTCTACAAACTATTCAAAGGTAAATCTGGAGGGTATAGTTGTAAGAGGAGATATTATTTCTTGTTTTTTAACTGTACTGTTCTTCTACTTTTTATTTGTATGTTATGCTATCTTAAAAGAATCAAAGATAGTGAATTGATTTAAATGAAAAATTAATTATAAAAGTAAATAGAAAATAAAAATCTTTGTTTGACCCTAAAAAGAAGTATTCCTCTGTCTGTGGTTTCAAATCCTTTAAAGAACCAAACCTGGTTACTGAAAGCTGTTACTACCAGCGGGGTACCAAAGCAGTCCCCCTGTGCTCTCTGCAGCATTTCAAAGCGGCAGCACTGCATGGAGGCCCGGATCAGCAGAGGAGTCCCCAACTGACCCCATACTCCACGCTGTGCTGCTGCTTTGAAACACCGCATGCAGACTGGGCCCAGCTGGGGATGCGGCATTTCAAAGCAGGGAGATGCTGCACATGACATTTCAAAGCGGCAGCACTGCATGGAGCCTGGGATCAGGCCCCAGGCTCCACTCAATGCTGCTGCTTTGAAGCACCTCCTCCTCCCACTCCCACTCCCCCTCTCCCCCGCTGCCTCTTTCTGATAGTCAACTAGTCACTCACATCCCTAGTCTCATTCTGTTTCTTTATTGCTCCTGAGTGTAATGTCACATCTCTAGTGGCTGGAGGGATGAGCCAGGAAAGAAGATGTCTTTTTGGTCCATGAAGATCCTGCTGGTGTGCTTTAACATAGTGCTGTTTCAGAGTATTACATTAAAATGCATTAGGGAACCTTAGGCATGCATGGACCAATTCATGCAGAACATGGCACCATTTAGAAATCACATTCCTTTTCGCCGCATCACCCCCTGGTGTAGACAAGACCTTAATATTGGGTGGTATTCTTCGCCCAGACAGTAGAGACACATGTTAACGATATCTGTCAGAGAGAGAATCCCCCCAAATGGAGGGGCATGTCATGGAGCCAGGAGACTGATGCCCTGTCATAACCTCTGTGTCGATCTGCTCTCTTCTTGTCTTTTTTCCTGACAAGGGTTACATGAAACATCAACAACTACAACAAACTATAAACTAATTAATAACAAACTACAGAAAGGATACAGTATTGTTCGCTGCCTAAGGATGTTTGAAGGCATTGAGTGGCAGTTGGGGTCTCTGCACCCATTATGCCCTCGGGGGGGGGGGGGGGGGGAGGGGAGATCATGACACATATGCAACACCTGCTGTACACAACTAGTGAAAATGTTTCAAACTCCTGTGCTGGGGAGCAGGCAACAGAAGTAGGATCCACACATGCGGAACATCTCAGCAAACCACAGTCACTGTACAGTAAGTAAACATTATTTTTGTGGTGCAGTCCAGCAACCTAATGCACCGTAACCTATTATAACTCTAATTGAAATTCATTTGCTGTTACCTCTCCACTTTCCATAAAAATAAAAAGTGGGAGGATTATAAAGTAAAGAAAAAAACTTCTCTAATGGCTCAAAATGGATAAATTATTTTCCTCTTTAGGTAAGGACAGTTTACTGCCTTATTAAAAGCATGTTTGTAGAAATGCTGTAGCATTAAAATTCCAGAGCATGAATCAGCGAACAGAGCTCCTGTCTAATGGGGATGGATCTTTATTTTTCCAAGCCAAAAGCATTTAGGTCATGCTGGGGTCATAGAAATCTTGTGTTTCCACTTATAGGAAATTATGAGAATGCTCTGCAGTGGAACCAGGGCATGTAATATTACATGATAAAGTACTGTAATGGTCTTTATTTATTATTTCTGTTTTTCCATGGAATGTTATTATGTTTACTCACAGACGCATTTTCATGCTGTTAAATAATAAAAACATCTTGAGGAATTACTGTCTGGATGTCTGATGGGCATAATTTTAGTCTGTAATGAATAACTGTAGTTCTTACAGTATGAGCACAGTACTCTAAATTCCCTACTAATGTAATAAGCAGAAACTATAAAGTGCTGTTTTATAATAAGATTTAGAGTGTAGGGATTCTTTTGCTTGTAGTGACACCTAAATGTCAATGTTAAGATGTATGTACCAGTCAACTGTACAAGAGAGAATTTGTCTATTCCGGTCATAAGCTCTCCAGCTCACATAAGCACAGTGCTCAGTGCAAAAACAGAGCACCCTTGGCCAATGCACTGAAACGCAGAAAAAAAAATCCTCCCAAAAAGCATGATCAAGACAACTGTGCATAAAATTATGGGGCCAAACTACTCTCACAGCTATGCAGCCCTAATATAGCCAATGCCATCTTCTCTGTGTATTTCAAATGTACTCCCTTATAGCAGTGGTTTTCAGCCTGTCATCCAAAGACCCCTGGAGGTTCACAGACTATGTTTGGAGGAGTAACAAAAAGTTGCCATTAGTTTAGAACAGTGGTTTTCAGTTGTGGTCCACTGACCCTTGAGGGGTCTGAAGATCTCCAAACAGGTTAACGCCACCATCTGAAAAATGTTGGAGGGCCACAAATGAAAAAAAGGTTGAAATGCACTTCCTTGTTGGAATGGCTGCACTGTTTCAACCCTCTGATTTCCTTTTAGGCATGGTTTTGCTATAGATTTTTGTTGAACACCAAACCATGGTCCAGTTCTGTGTGCAGAGTGTTCTCAAGACACCTTTGCCACACTATTCCCGCTCTTCCGATATCAGGTAGAACCCTCACTGTGGTGACCTGAAGAAAGAGGTGGAGACTGGACAAGTTGGGATGGGGCTGGCATCTTTCTTCTTCTAGTCATGTGGACTGTACCTAAAAAGATGACAACCTCAGGCTATAGTATTTTCTCTCCATATTGCTGTTCCAGGGCTTCTGAAGTCCTCTGAAGCCCATTGGTTCCCTCTATTGGCATAGCTCAAATGGAGCTGAGCTGCCAGGGAGCTAGCAAATGGATAGGCACTAGGAGTCAGAGCTGGTACAGAGGTACAGGACCTGCCTGGCCTCTTGCAGCTCTCCAGAGGATTTGCCAGGTTTGGAGGTGTACCTCATATTTCCTACAAGGGGAGAGCCCTCCTCCCCCACTGTTTGGACAATGCGCAGACATCTCTGTGAAAGATTCCTCATGACAATTTTTCCACTGACGTTCACTCCTGCAGCTCTTACTGCAAGAGGGGACAGACAGTTCAGACCCATTTCTGTGTAATTTTCAAAACTTAAAAAAAAAAGTTTTCTTGTTAATGTTTCTATATTGTATAGAGAAAATATATTGTGGTTTTGATTCTGTATCTCTGATAAGTGTTTTAGATAAGCAAAATGGGGGGAGAGGACAGAGGAAGGAAGGAATAGCAAGGTACAAGATTTTTATTTTCGAGGTTTTCAATTAACATAGTTTCAAGTTCTCGGGTCATAATACATCTCATACTTCTGCAAAGCACTTGCCTACTTTGTGGGATGTTTTTCACAAATTCTTCACTAAATTATCTTAGTTACTGTTGCTAGGTAGTATTGTTTGCTTCATAGCATCAGAGCAATAAGAGGGTCAAAGAGAACAATTCAGTATTATTGTCAGCTGAGTTAGATTGATAAGGTTCTTGGTGCGTGTCTTAGTTTTTTTTTCCCTTTTTCCCCCTAGGGAATGTCATTGTCTATGGGAATACCATTGACAGTTACTCCACAGCACAAACCCTCCTGGCTCTTGGAATTCATGGTTCTCGCATACACCTGGTGCAACCTCCACTTAGCTCAAATGTAACTTGCCTGAACAACAATGCAATCGAAAATGCTGTTAAAGAGGCACTGTTGAAGAACGATGTGTGTGTGTATTATGACAGTATACTGGCCCAGTGGAATGAAGGTGACCACCCAGATCCTATAACATGTGCTTCTTTTACAACTAAAACAAGACCATTTAAACTACAATGTTCAGTAAGTAAATGTGTTGTGTTTCTTTTGTCCGGGCTGCAAAATAATCAGTCCAAGCTAATCCCAGGTTGATGTAGCTAGATTTCCATGTCTCTGGAAGATTTAACATTAATTTATTAATCTAAGGGATAATTTAAAAATCTAAATAAAACCATTTTAGATTTCCAAATGGATTTGGATTTAAAAAGGGTTTAAATCAATAGACATACAAATTGCTATTCACTGTTGAATGACAGGTAGTTTTAATATTTTTTTAAAATCATTCTTAAAATATTTCTATTGTGTAGATGCCTACAATACTCCTCCCTACAGCGATATAAATTTGATTAAGAAACTGAATTAAAATCAACTGTAAGATCAAGTGTTAATACTGATAAGCATAAAATGGAACATACCTTTATTTTAACCATTTTAAATAGTTTTTTCTTTACCAGGACGAAATATGTATCAGCCTTCTAAATTAAGGACCGCAATTAAAAGACAATATTGGCGCTGTTGGGCCAGTCCTTTAATACTTACTCATCAGTTGGCTTAGTTGTCTAAGGACTGCTTGTATGAGTAAAAGTTTTAGGATATGCACTTACAGACACCCGCATGACCATCTTGACATATGTTTGTGTGTATTCTCCATTCATGCAGTAAGTTTGCCACCACCTAGGAGGGGAGGCCTCCCATGAGGTTCTTTGCAATAAAGTTTCTTCCAAATTCTGTACCCCTGAAGTCTATAAACCCTTCCTTCTCCCCAAATATTCCCTCAAACTCTTCCTTTCCCCCCCCTAGAAACTTTCCAATTCATCATCATCATCATCATCATCATCATCATCATCATCATCATTCCTATACACCTGTCCTTCTTCCATCCCTCCCTCCCTGTCCCCCAAGAACTCTTAGTCTGCTCTACACTCAACATCCTCATTTCCCATCCATCTCTCTCCTACTCCATCATTCTCTCCTCCTTCCTCCCCTCAAAGGGCCCTATTCCATCATTCACCCTTCTCACCTATTCTGTTCTCTCCCTTTCAGTTTTCCCCTTCGTTTTTGCCTTCCTCCACCTCTCCCCTTGCAATGAGTTGGCCATGGTAACATCTTAGTGTGGTTCCATGCTTTTCTGTCCCCAAAGAGTCAGAAACTCCTTTAGTTGCTGTGGATTTCAGGGACTGTATCTCCTCTCCTGCTGGCCCTGCCTTGTCCCTGTTTGGCAAGGCTCTACTCTGCACTCAGTTATCTGGATATGAGAGGCCCAGACACTGGGGAGTACCTCCTGGTCCAGAGAAGTGCTGGGGACAGAGCGGTTCAGAGAGTGTCATGCATGTTAACAGGAAGCATACTGGAATGTACAATTTTCTTATCCCCTCTCTGCATAGATATCACAGAGGTGGTAAGTCTAATTTTAGATCTGTCATTGTCAGGGTTCCTTTAGTAATTCTGCATTAATTAAATGTTTTGGTGTCTGAAGAAACATAAACACAGCATAGCAACTCTTGTCTTCTTCTGCAGTGCCAGGGGTGCCAAATTCCATGCCCCCTTCATTGCCTTCTCTCATTGCAGCCTCCATGTTGTCTTTCATGCTGCCCCATGTGGATGGAAAGTTTATCCAAATCAAGTCAAGTCACAAGCCTGTTCCCAATAATACTTATCCAAAGTCTCGCTTCTGCCCTGTCACCTATGTTAAAAATTCTGTGAGACAACCAAGATTGTTCATATCTTAATTGTGTAACTGCTTAATCTTATTATTGGTTAGTCCATCTTTCACCTAGCCCCTTCCAGACTTGTTTCTTTTCCTTATTTATTATTATTCTGGGCAGAATTTTATTTGTTTACATAATTTTGATGAATAACATCAGTGTTTTTAAGCATTTTTGTTATTTTTATCCATTTAAATTTTCATGATTGTGCAAAGCTTTGGGTTAAACATGTTTTGCTGATTTTTATCACTTTAAATTGCACAGCTGTAGGAAATTATGGAAGGTCAAACAACAAGGTTTCAAGGCAGTTAATTATTTAATGACAGAAGACACAGAGATTAAAAAAGTTAAAGCTTTTTCACTGTCGAAACACAAGCCGTCTACACATTGGTGTACACAGAATCCATTGTGTGTCACCTGTTTTTTGTAGAATTTGCATAGTTCTTACTTGAAGCTGTAAATGTACATCTCAGGAGCTGGGGCGGGGGATGGTGTCCCTCATTGAAATCTGATGTGGATGTGTGAAAAAGTGGCCACTTTCAATATGCCCTTGGACTGCCATCTACAGTGGTGCTAGTTTTAGCAGTTTTATAGTTCTTGTTCACTTAGAACTCCTCAGCCCGCCTTCCTAAGGAGCTGAATCTCATGCTAATTTCCCACAAGTGGCCATATGCAGAGGCCACTCAACAAAACAAAAGAAGTTGCCTACCAGTAATTTGTTCCTAGAAAGTGTAGTTTCTGCATATCCATACTACTGCCCACCCCCCTCCTTTTCTTCACAGTCTCAGATAAAGAATTCCAAAATTGGGGAAGGGACTGAGAGCAGATGAGGCCAAGACACGCCCTTTTATATCCTTGGAATCGTCAGTGCTCAGGTAGTAATTGGCCCCAATAGGAATATTAAAAACAAAAATCTGGCCACTCAACATCAGTGGTGTTATAATCCACATCTACGAATATGTGGAGGACAATGCAAAGTAATCATTTTAATTTGTATTTGTAAAACATAAACTCACAAATCCAAACATATATTGAACTTATGACTGCTATATCCAAATGATAGCTGCAATATGGATGGGATGACAAGTGGCTGGCACCGGATGCTTCAATGGAAGGAGCAAGAACCCCACAGTTGGCAGCTTTCACGATAATCTGAAACCCCTCATTGGTCTCATCCTGAACCTGATCCCTAATTATTAAAGATTTGCTTAAGCCCTGGAGTATGAGATTTAATAACCCTTCCAAAATTTATAATTTATTATAATAAATCTGGATAGTTTTGCATATACATTTCTAATACCTTTATCAATCTTGCAAAATTCTTGGCTTCAACTGAGTCCGATGACAATGAGCTCCACACTCTAAGCAGACATTGTGTGAAAATGTTTTCTTGTTTTGAATATATTGACTTTTTATGTAATTGAATGTCTCTGTTGTAAATAATAAAAAGAAAAGATGTTGTTAAAGATGCAGACCTTGTTGAAGCAAGAACACGTGACACAAGATCAAGACAACTGGAAAAGAAGGCTAGCATCTCAGAATTATGGAAACATCTTTTACTTAACTAGTTTATATTTTATCATTCGTTTTCACGTGCTAATATGTTTTTGAAATTATCCCAAACATTTATTAGTTGAAAAACAGAGTATCATTAAATATTCAGAGTATAAAAACTAATCTGGCAAACATGGTAGTTTAATTTCTTCATAAATGTTATAGCTTCAGCATGCAAAAATATGTATAATACACAAATATTCTTTCTAAGCAATGAAATTGTGTTATTTTTCAAGTGGGAGGGGGAGGGGAGAAGAGTTTTGTAAAGCCTTCTAATGACAAAGGTAAAATATGTGCATACGTTCAAGATATTTAAAGTACTAAATAATATAGTTATTAAAATATAGCAAATCTGGTTAACCAGAAAGTAGGAAATTCTGAATACTCATATTTTAATAAATCTCATCTCTTTGGGTCTCTCTTAATTTTAATTAATCTCAAAATTTAGTCACTAGACCACATCAGGGTATACAAAGCCATATTGTATTTTGTGCTTATTACATGTCATAAGTCACAGAACCTCTTTTATTGTGTTAGACAATGACTAATGTATTATGACCTCCATTATTATACCTTTTTTAGGCATTTTTTAACTTTTCCAACAAGGGAGTGGATTATGAAACCTTCAAGGCAATTAATGATGCATGCCTTGTTTATGATGGAAGACTTGTGATTGATGCCAACTTCCATACTAATGATGTTGCTATCAGAGCAGCAGGTCCTTTAACCAAGTTCTCCAATATATATCATGCAAATGAATGGACTCACAGCAATTTTAGTTCGAAAGAGATCGGTTTCCAGCTTGCTGCAGCTATGCTGAATCTCTTTGATCCAACCCTTGAACCAGTTTCCGAGCCACCAGAAGATCTGGATAGACTTATCCCTATGTACAAGGGATGCAAAATTCAAGGTGTGTCAAAAACAAATGATTCAATCCATTACTCTTTTCTGTTTTCTTCCGTACTTTCTTCTATAGCACAAAATTCCATGGTATGGCATGAATTACATCAGTGACTTGAAAGCTTTTATATAAGGAATAAATTGTTGATCTGTAGGAAATTTTATACTGTACACGAGCTGATGAGTACATGAAGTACTTTAATGTTATTGTGTTTCTAGTTAGTCATCTTAGTGAAGGAAGACTCCATGTCCGCACACTTTGTCACTACCATCAGACTTGTTCTCTTTTCCATTTGTTTGCTGTTAATTCTTCACCTCTCTCTTTAGGCTCACTTCTTGATGATAAAGGTGTATTTAGCTTAACACTGATTGATGAGAACATGTAGTGCAGCTAATTAGACCACTTTGCTTGTAACAACACATGCTAGTTTTTAGCGTATATACTTGAAACCTTTCGATTCACCACTCCCAGTTTTGCATTTTACAACTTTGACCAATTGAATTTTCTGTCAATTTCATATCAGTGATATTGTTAGCAACGAACTCTTATGAAAAAATCAGTTTCTTTATACCTGTGATTTATCCTTGTTCTTATTAGGGACTGAGCCAACAAATTCAATAAAGTACAGGTTGAATCTCTCTAATCCAGCACTCTCTGATCCAGCAACATCTGTGATCTAGGTATGATTTTAGTTAGCTGGATGTCCACTTATCATGGGTGTGGCCAAGTTTCCCATCGTCCCATAAAGTTTGTTTACAGCCACCAGTCCTGGCTCTCAGTGTTCTGTGTTGTTATTTAGCTCTAATTTACCCCTAAATGTCTAAATTTACCCCTAAAGAGCCCAGTTAGCAGTGGAGGTGTTGCAATGCTGCTAGACAATATTGACTTCCCATGGTCCAGCAAATTCTCTGGTTCGTCACCAATCAGGTTCTGAGGGTGCCAGACTAAAGAGGTTCAACCTGTAACAACTTTTTCTCAAATCTTGTCCTGAAGGAATAAGTTTTGATGCTGAAATCCCCTGGTAATGATTCCAAGTAATACATAGAAGATTAAATTTTAGGGGTATCTGCACATCTTGGTTTAGTCCCAAAACAGAAGTATTAGAAAATGCCAAGAAATTTGATTCCCATGTTATTTCATATCAAGTCAAATCTTGGAGGTAACAGAAATGTTTCAAAAAAGGGTTCAGTCATATGAGATTTCCAATATGAAGTTTATCAGAAACAAACTGAGTATTTGACATTTTAAAGGGACATTCATCCACCCTACTTTAAATAAATTCACAAAAATAAATTCACAAACGTAAATACATTATCATAATGTAACAAAAAACATTCTACAACATAATTAAAAGTTACAGGCAGACTATCTCAGGCTCTTAAATTGCAGGGGATCATTCTGCCTTGGAATAGCAACTCATTAACTAAACACTATATAAGTTCAAGTGCACCATTGCGTTCACACTCTTTTGTGATAATGTGGTGGTGCTGTAGTGTCCTGAATACCAGGAAGTTGATTCAGAGGAGTAGATGAGTTAGTCTGTAACTAGAAAAACTTAAAAAATGAATAGTCTGGTAGCACATTAAAAATGGTACCACTTTAAAGACTAACAAAACATGTAGATAGTATCATGAGCTTTTGTGGGCACAACCCGGTTCTTCAGATGACTGGAGTATTAAAAGTCCAGATCCAGGAATAAATAATGGAAGGGGGGTAGAAAGGAGGGGGGAAAAGAGAGAAAAAAGACAGTGAATAGATTGTTCAAGTTACAAGAGGCTGATAAGAACAATTAGCACCTCCATTGTTTAGTTGGTTAAGTCATTAGGATGTGGAAGGTAGTGTAGGAGCCAGATGATATCTCTGTTCATTCCATTCTGATAAGAATCAAACTTGTAAATTAAGTTAAGTTCCAACCATTCCCTGTATATTTGGCTTGTGGAATTGGCCTGAAACAACATGGTGACTTGGAGATCCATTAATGATGGCCCAGGCAGGTTAAAGTGTTTTCCAACAGGTTTCTGTGTTTTGCCTTTTCGGATACCTGATTTGTGTCTGTTAATTCTTTCCCGTAGAGACTGTCCAGTTTGGCCAATATTCATGGCAGTGGGGGCATCGCTGGCATTTGATGACATAGATCACATTAGTGGATGTGCAGTTAAATGAGCTTCTGATGTAGTGGCTGATGTTGTTGGGTCCAATGATGAAATTGCTTGTGTAGATGTGTGGGCAGAACTGGCACCCGGGCTGATTGCAGGGCTGAGTTCCTGGATGAATATGATGGAGGTGTGTTGTGTGGTTACTGGAAAGAATTTGTTTGAGGTTAGGGGGTTATCTGTAGGCAAGGATTGGCCTTTTCCCCAAGGCCTGTGAGAGTGAGGGGTCATTTTCCAGGGTAGGTTGTAGATTGTTGATAATGCGTTGGAGGGGTTTAAGTTGTGGGCTGTAGGTGATGGCAAATGGAATTCTGTTGTTTTCTCTTCTTGGCCTGTCTTGAAGTAGTTAATGTCTGGGAACTCTTCTGGCTCTGTCAAAAGTTGTCAGGAAGATGATTATAAGGAATCCATTTGATCTGTTAAGGAATCAGCTGGACATGGTACCAAAGTTTCTTCTACTAAGTCATCCAAATTAGTAGTTTTAACTGGAGTTGATTTGTTCAGAGGAACAAAAGTCCTACTGTAACATCCCTGGATTCTGGTACTTGTTGTGCCTGCAACTGATCCGTATGTCAATCCATAGAGGACCACTGGACAATTTCACCTTAAGCAAAAAACCAGTTGCATGCATTTTACAAGATATCAGCTGCCCATTTCATTTCACAGTCATAGTGTTGAGTCCTCACTAAGTTTCCTACTTCAAAAGAATTATGACAGGTCTTACATCATTGATCAATGTGGACTGCTTGGGATTTGTCTAAACAGGAGGCCCCATCAGGACATAGCAGATTCCAATAGGTACCCAAAGTTCGCTTCAAGGAAGGAATTGCAGGTGTCTCCTGTGTAGTAGCATATGGTGCATTTCTGTAGGACAAGAAATACATTGTCCCGTGTCTGCTGATGACTCAAAATAGATTTGTTAGCTGTAAGGCATGCTTAAGTGTATAGGATGTTCCACTCATCAATTTGTAGCAGGATGGTATGAACAGCGCATATGTGTTAATTCCATTTGAATCTAGGAACCTCTGAAATTTTCCAGAACATAGTTGAGGTTCATGGTCACTCACCAACTGTAACCATTAGCCAAATTGATTGAACAAGGTACAAAGATATCCAATGGTCTTGGTTGTTGTAGTAGAAGTCATTCTGAAAACTAGTGGTCATTTTAAATGGGTGTCAGCTAGAGCCAAAAGCCATGTAACTTTCTAATAGTCTGGCAAAGTCCAAAGGGTCTGAGGTGGAGACCAAGGACATAGATAAGGTAGGCCAGGGTCTTACTGAATTTGTGAATATGTCGTATTTGATCTTCCTTTCAATGTCTTTGTTGATCCCTGGTCAGCAGACAGGACTCTGGGCTATAGTCTTCATCCATATAATGCCAATATGATCTTTATGAAGTCTTCCTAAAGCAGGCCTGGGCAAAATACCTTCTGAAGGCCAAATACAGCCCGCCAAGCCACCAGATCTGGCTTGCAGTTGCAGCGGGGAACCTCAGGTAGACTCCCTGACTATCCCCCCCACACTGTTGAAAAAAGCTGCTGCTGGGTGGGGCAGAAGGGAGGCTTCATGCACTGTCCCTGCCCCCAGCACAATCCCATTAGCCTGTTTCTGGCCACTGGGAGCTGCCTGTTGACAACAGGCAGCTTGTGAAGCATCCTATGTCCCTCCCCTCAAGCTCGTAGCTGTTCAAAAACCACATGGCCTTTGCAGCCAGTGCAAGGGTGAGGCAGGCAAGGAGTCTGCTTGAGGAAGCTTCTGGCTGGGAGTCAAGCAGGTAAGTCTCCCAGCCAGAGCCTGCCTCTGGCATCCCAACTCTTTTCCCCCCTACTCCACATAGCCAAAATCCTATGCCCCTTTCCTGTGCCCATATCCCCTCTCAAATCCTGCTCCCCAATATCTTGCCCCAGGTCATAGCTCCCTACTGTTCAAGGTCACAACCCAAGCCTTCTGCTCCCCCTGCAACCCTACCCCACATAACCTAAACCCTCTGCTGTCCCTCATGTCCCTATATCCCCTTTCAGATCCTGTACTCCAATCTCCTGCTGCAGGTCACAACCCAAACTCCTCCATCCCCTCCTGCACTGTAGTTCCCTTCCCCAGGTCATAACCCCCTCTTGACCAAGGTCATGACCCAAACCCCAGCAGTCCAGTCCCCTAACCCTGGTCACAACTGCCTCCTTCACCTAAATTTCCTCCTAGACCCAACACCCTCTCCTGCACCCCAATCTCTTACTGCAAGCTCCCTTCTGCACCCAACTCCTTCCCTGACTCCCGCCCCACCTCCTCCATTAATATGAAAAGTGCAGTCCTTGATCACTTTCCAAATTCGTGGAGTGGCCCCCCCCATCAAAAATTACTGCCCACCCTGGCCATATACTAAAGCATACTATAAGCTGTTTGCAATGGAAAGAAGTTATCAAAGTGGATAAGAACTGAGTTAACAGCTTCTTTTGATGCTTTAAATGCACAATCACAGTCTTTAATTCTTTTTTTTTCTTGCTTGTCACTGTTCTTGTAAAGATGTGAATACTAGATTGCCAGATCAGGCAGAAATTTACTATAGTAGTTAAGCAGTCCTAAGAATAAAAGCACTGTGACATGTTCTCTGGCAGTGGCACTTAAAGAAATGGCTTCACTAGAAATTTAATTAAACTCATAGCACCTTTAAGGTTTTCAACTGAAACATTCAGGTGTCTCAATGTAGTCAGGCCATAGCTGCAAGACAGCATCCACATTCAGAAGGTGATCCTTTCCTGTAACAAGATGCCATCCAAACAGCACTGAACTCCATTCACTTCCTTCAGAATCTCATCCCTGGCTTTGCGGAACAGAGGTGCCCATGTGATAGTGAAAGGCAATCTGTTGAAGCAAAATAAGCCTTTTTGTGTGTTATCTGTGAGATGCCAGATCAGCCATCATTCTAGACATACCTTGAGCAAATCCAATTTACTAAAATTGTGTCCCCAACTCACTATGTGAAACTAGTGTGAAATTGGTGGCAAGAA
This sequence comes from Pelodiscus sinensis, assembly GCF_049634645.1. Classification (NCBI taxonomy): domain Eukaryota; kingdom Metazoa; phylum Chordata; order Testudines; family Trionychidae; genus Pelodiscus; species Pelodiscus sinensis. The sequence goes on from NC_134713.1 coordinate 194,993,334, forward strand.
TCCAATGTTCACTAAACAGTCCAAATCAGCTTCTTCCAGAGAGTTGGGAGCATGAAGTCCAGCTCTGGGCTTGTGATATTTTGGCTGGCTATCAGATTAACACTGAGCTTTACTGACTCATTGATCATCTATCCAAATCCTTTTTCCATTGCTTTGTTGATATAAAATTGAGCATCAATGTGTATGTTCTTTGCATAAGTTGCATGCTGCACAGGTCATTGAAAATGTGTCCTTTGAGATCCACCATCCCTAGTTTGGCTTTAGTTATGTACTACATCTTATCAACTGTCAGACAAAATATAAAGACCTGGCAGGTAAAGCCCATCGTTGACCAGCAAAGTCATTTTGTGTAGATTACACTTAAAGAAAGTTCAAGACATTAAATTTATGTAATTGAATTTGTTATTAATGTGCTTGCAAAAGGGAAGTAAAAGAACAGTTTTGAATTTCTAGGATTTCAACTTCAAACATTATTCATTTTATTGAATAAATGCCATACATAGTAAATTTGAATCAGAAACTCATAAAGCTTCCATTACTCTTTCTAACCAATTTGAATTATTTTGTGATTTGTAACAGTAACAATTTTCTTTGCACTAAAGTGACATTTTAATAGGTGATTCAGTTTTAATTTTGTTAGCAAATATTTTTTATGAATCTAATCATAATAGACATGATTCTTTTCCGATGAAAATAAAAAATAATTGTGTAAACTTTTCACACAGTATGTTCCAGTTTATAAAGTAGAGCATTTAGCTCATTTAAGTGGCAGGATTGTCTGTGCAAAACTTGGTACTTGTAGGTAATCCGAAGTACAACTTTATTTTTCACACACAAATCCACAAACAAACTCACTATTCAAAATATATAATAGACATATTCTTTGCTAATAACAGACCAGATTTTGAAGTCATTTATACGGTTATAAATCTGGAATAATTTCACTGAAATCAGAAGCTATATTCCATTTTAACATCAATATAACTGTGATCAGAATCTGACCCCGTGTAACTATTACACTGAAATAGACAAAAATACAAAAACATATACAAATGCATACAATATGAATGCCATCAAAAAGCAACATTTTCCCTCTCTCCAGGGAATTATTTAGTAAATAAAATGTGACTGGGGGAAACTTTCTTTTTGTTTTGTTTTATGGATGAATAAATAAACTGCAATTTACAACATTAACAAAGAAATTAATCTTAGCTGTTTTGTCTATGGCAGGAGGTGTTCTTCCTGGAAGTTATTATTACTTGCATATTTCAAAGCCAGGAATCCCTGCACGCTTGGATGTACAAATTACACAGCCTAATTATGTAAGTATTGCTACTGAATTTTCTTTTTTGCTTTGCCCTTGCTTCAGAAATGCATTCTTATTCCGGACATTACCTAAGTATTGTGCGCTTGAGTACTGTCCTGAATAGTGATGGACACACTTAAAAGCTTTCCTGAATCTGGGCATTTATCAATAAATCCATGAACTATGTGTTTATTGCCAGTATCTCTAAGGCATTTTCAGCTTTTTCTTTACCCGAAATCTGAGTTTGCAGGTATACCACAAATAGAATAGAGACAGAAACAACCTAAAAGGACTGATTCTCTAAGATAGCATCTGTGCAAGACCTTTACTCATGGAATGAGGCCAACAGACCTCCAGTAGCTTTTCAAGTGTTTTTAGTTCCTTACATTTGGAAATTCTTCGTAAGAACAGAGTTTAAAGGAGGGACATGGACTTAGAAGAAGTCATGAAAATCAAATCATGGCTCCCCCTCTTTTTAGATTCTGGATGCTGGAACCAGAAGGAACCTTACAGTAGCCCTTTTGGGTAATGGAGGAGCCCTCTTAAGGAGAGGCTTCTCCATGCTAAATACAGAAAGCATTATTAGAACTCTTTCATTGCACCTTTTGACTTGTTCACAGCCCTCTTCAGAGGGAATATCTTTTAAAACATTCCAAACACTTCATGCACCTCATCAAAGAACATGCTGCAGAAAGAAATGAGAAAAACTAGCAAGATGTATTAGCAAAGTGCTGCAGGAATAACAGAGCTTGCTGTAACCTAGCAACTAATTTTACAAAACTAGAACATGAGCGCAGCTCAAAATATACCTGTGAAATATTTGGCCATGACATTGAAATATGAGGTTTTAAAAGCATAATTACCTTTTGTCCATTCGGTAGCTGACTCCTTTGTCTAAGTCAGCGATTCTCAAACTGGGGGTCAGGACCACAAAATGGGTTGTGTCCCCTTTGAATGGGGTCACCAGGGCTGTCTTAGACTTGCTGGGGCCTGGGTCTGAAGCCCAAGCACCATTGCCCAGGGCCAAAGTTAAAGCCCAAGGACTTCTGCCCTGGGTGGCAGGCCTCAGGTTGCAAGTCCCTTCTCTGAGACTGAATGCCTTGAGCTTCAGCTTTGACCCTTCTGCCTAAAGCAGTGGGGGTCAGACTTTGGCTCCCTCATCCAGGGCAGTGAAGCTCAGTCAGGTTCAAGCTTCAGTGGCCTCTCCTGAGATTATGAAGTAATTTTTATTGTCAGGAAGGGATTGTGGGACAATGAAGTTTGAGAACCACTGGTCCAAGTGTATCCAAGCAGTGTCACACCAGAATTAACATCCAACACAATTGGTATTTCAGCTGTAGTTGTGTTACAGGAAAGTCTAGAGTCCCTAGCAAAGATTGGGACCCGATAGTGCTAGGAATTCTAGAAAAATATACTAGGATACAGTTCCTGCCATGATGAAGTTGCAATTTAAATAGATCAAACAGACTGGTCGGTGAAGGAGAGTGGAGTAGTGTTTTATCCAAAGTCGCATGGCATGTCAGAAGTAGAGCTGGGAGTGAAACCACATTTCCTAATCCCAATATAGTGCCATATCCACCAGTCCGTACTGGCTCTTGACAGTTTAAAAGGCTGATCTGCAGGCTTATTTCTCACCAAGTTCTAGCAAAACAGAAACAAAAAAACATTCCCTGCTGAGTAGAAGGAAAAGAATTCAATAAGTATTTCTTAATTTGTATCTTTTTTGGGACAGATCCTCAGCTTTTTGTAATTCCATACAGCATCGCTACTTTCAAGCAGGGCTGTCAATTTATCTGTGTTAACGTCTGCAATTAACGCAAACCAGGATTAACACATTAAAAAAATTAATGCATTAATTGCAGGCGTTAATGCTGCGCTGCCCCTTTGAAGCACCAGAGTGGCACTTCAAAGGGGCAGTGGAATGCGGAGCTGGGGATCAGCTGGGCACTCCAGCTGATCCCCAGCTTCGCTTTGCTGCCCCTTTGAAGTGCCGCTCCGGTGCCTCAAAGAGGCAGCGCAACCACGGCGGCCTTTCCAAGGGGCAGTGCTGCACAGAGACTGTGGTCAGCTGGGGGCTCCTGCTGATCTCAGGATCCTAAGGTGCTACCCCTTTGAAATGCTGCTGCAGTGTTTCAAAGGGGTAGCATGCGCGATTAATCATGATTAAATTTTTTTAATCACTTGACAGCCCTACTTTCAAGAGAATTATATTGATTTATACACATTGAGGATTTGGCTCTGTAATTTTAAGAGGTGCTCTACTACTGCCATGATAGAGACACAGAAAAACCTAGATAGATATAGCACGTGAATGGATAAATATTGTGAAAGAATTGCATGAGCAGATGGTACCTGATCTTGAAGTTTGTCAAAACAAAAGTACCATTTTTAAATATTGTGGATGATAAATAACTATAATTTGAGATGGCTGAAAATGTACTGTGCATTTCCAAAGTTAGTACAGATGTGTCAAAGTAATAATAATAAACACTGATTTACGAAAGAGAATATTTGTTAATGTGGTTTAACATTTATATGAGGTCACTGTTATCTGTGGACAGTAGCAATTCTAAAACAACTTCAGCTAAAAAACCCCTTATATCCAAGTAAATATACTGAACTTTATGTTTTCGTTTATACCGTTAGCAATCTTAAATGAGCTTCCTTTTATTTCTGTCAGGCTTGGCTATTCTTGCACCATAATAGTATTTTTTAAAATCCATTTTCCTTTGTTTTTTTAAGCTATTTTTGATATTCAAAGAAAATAAAAAGCTTAAGTCTGGATCTTCCATTTGATAGCATGTGGGCAGACTTCTGTACTCCTATAGTTCCCCATTGATTTCAAAGGGGTGCCACATGGTTATAGAAGGCAGACTGCCATTTTTAGACTTCGTTCTGACTGACAGGGAGGAAATGGTTGCAAATCTGAAAAGTTGAAGGCAGTTTGGGTGAAAGTGAGCATGAAATGATAGATTTCATGAAATGAAGGAAAGGAAGGAGTAAGAGCAGCTGGTTAAGGACAAGGATAGAACAAGAAGCAATGGGCTTAAACTGCAGCAAGGGAGGTTGAGGTTGGACATTAGGAAAAAGTTCCTAACTGTCAGGGTGGTCAAACACTGGAATAAATTGCCCAGGGAGGTTGTGGAATCTCCATCTCTGTAGATATTTAAGAGTAGGTTAGATAAATGTCTATCAGGGATGGTCTAGACAGTATTAGGTCCTGCCATGAGGGCCGGGGGCTGGACTCGATGACCTCTTGAGGTCCCTTCCAGTCCTAATATTCTATGATTCTATGAATGGGCATCAAAAAGCAAACTCAGAGACCAGGCAGGTGAGATGCCATGAGAAGAAAATCTATGGGAGAAAGGAGTTCAGAAGAGCTGTTAGTTTCTCAAAGAGACAATATTAAAGAAACAACAGCAAGCTATGTTGATGCAAAGGAAAGATAGGGCTTGTAATAAGAAGCCAACATGGCTTCATCGGAAGGTCTTTAATTATCTGAAAATCAAAAAGGAGTCCTTCAAAAACTGGAAATATAGATAGATTGCTAAAGAGGAATAGCAAGGACAAGATCAAAAAGTCTGATTCAGGAAATCAGTAAGGCTCAGGCACACCTAGTAAATAAGAAGGCATTCTTTAAAAGCATTAGGAACAAGAGAAAGGGAAAGTGTAGGTGCTCTACTTGGTAGAGGAGAAAAAGGGTAACGGTGACCAGATATTCAATAACAAATGGTCTAGTAGCACTTTATAGATTAACAAAACATGTAGATGGTATCATGAGATTTCGTGGGCACAGCCCACTTCTTCAGATGATCGGAGTTTTGAGTTTAGAATGTGCAGACCCAAAATATTTCATATTAACAAGGGAGAAAGAATGAAAGCCAAAATAGGGCAAGGACAGGTAAAAGGATATTTAGGCAGGTTGGAGGAATTCAAGTCAACAGAGCCTAATGAAATTGATCTTAGGACACTTAAGGAACTAGCTGAAGCCATCTTGGATGATCTTTCAGGTCTCATGGAGAATGAGTGAGAAGAGCAAATATAATATATGTCTTTAAAATGGGGAACAAAGAGCTGGAAAATTATAGATTAACTTAAATAAATGGAAAATTACTGGAACACATTATTAAACAATCAGTTTCTGAGCACTTATAGGATAATAAGGTTTAAGCTATGGCCATCAAGCCAGACAAGCTTAATTTCCTTCTTTGACAGGGATACTGGCCTACTGGATAGGTGTGGAGCTATAGAAGTGATATATCTTGAAGTTTGATACCACCCCAAATTACGTTCTCATAAGCAAACTAGGAAAATGTGGTCTAGATGAAATTACTATAGGGAAGGTGCAGAACTGATTGAAAGATCATACTGCTGTCAAACTGGGGGATATGTCTAATGGATTCTTATAGTGGTCTGTCTAGGGATGTAAGCTTATTGGATAGTTGACTAGTGACTCAACTAGTCACTCCCCTACCCCCCATCAGAGAGAGGCAGCAAGGTGAAGCAGGAGTCAGTGCTGGGGGAGCCACGTTAAAAGCCAGCCCCAGACCCCAGCACCATCTCCACTGGGAGGGCAGGAGAGGCAGGGGTGTAGTGGGAGACCGGGCATGAGCCGTGAATCAGCTGATTTCCAGCTCGTGCTGAGTCCCCCCCCCCCTTCTGCACTTGTGCTTTTTAAATGTATTAAGAGCAACTAGGCTCTTAATACATTTAAAAGGGAGAGCTACAGCGGGGTTAGCTCCCGGGGTCAGGAGCTAGCCCCACTGTGGTGCTGCAGTTTTCCCCCTTATCAACTAATTTCATTGACTAGTTGATTACCTGATTAAACAGCATTTAACATCCCTAGGTCTGTCCTGGGTCTAATACAGACATTTTTTTAATGACATGAATAATGGATTAGAGAGAGTCCTTATATAATTTATGACTGGCACCATGCTGGAAGGGACTGCTAGCACTGCAGAAGACAGGATTAGAATTCAGAATGACTGATAATTTGAGGAATCGGTCTGAATCAACAAGATGAAATTCAATAAAGACAAGTGCAAAGTACTACACCCAGGAAAGAAACATCAACACATAACTGCAAAATGGGAAATAACTGGCTAGGTAGTAGTACTGCTGAAAAGCCTCTGAGGGCTGTGGTGGATCTCAAATTGAGTAGGAATGAACAATGTAATGCAGTCACAAACAGTCTACTATCTTTCTGGAATGTATTAACTGGAGTGTTGTATGTGAGACATGGGAGATAATCATCCCACTCTGACACTGGGGAGTTCTCAGCTGGAGTAATGTGTATAATTCTAGTCTCCACACTTTAAGAAGGATGTTAACAAACTGGAGAGAATGCAGAGGAAAACAAAAATGATAAAAGGTTTAGAAAACCTGACCTATGAGGAAAGGCTAAAAAAAGCTAGGCATGTTTAGTCTTGAGAAAAGGTGGGGTGGGAGGAGATCTGATAACAGTCTCCAAATATGCTAAGGGCTGCTATAAAGAGTACAGTGATCAATTGTTCTTTGTGTTCAATGAAGGGAGAACAAAAAGTAATGGACTGAAGCTGTAGCAAGGGAGATTTAAATGAGATATTAGGAAAAAATGTTCTAATTAGAAGGATAGTTCAGGACTGGAATAGACTTCCCAGGGAATCTCTGTCAGAAGTTTTCAAGAATAGATTACACAAATCTCTCAGAGATGGTCCTGGTTTACTTGGTCTTGCCTCAGATCAGGGGGCTGGATTAGATGACCTCTTGAGCTTTCTTCCAGTCCTACTTTTTCATGATTGTGCTATCAACCTTACTTTACAAGGTTTTATTGTACCTGGCTTTATAAACTACATTTCTTAAAGCTGCTCTTTGCTTCTAATAACTTCTTAATTTCAAAAAGAGCTAGTGTAACTATCAGGATGTGTATATCAATTTTAGTTGATACACATGCCATTTAGAATGTCCTCTCAGTCTAAATAGTTTTCTTAATATTCATACTATTTTTGTTCCAGGGGATGGAAATCTTAACAGGGGATGCAACAAAGGGGAATTACTTCAGGATACATATTAACCTGTACAGTATGGTAGAAGCCATTACCTGCTTTTCAAAGGAGTCCTTCCCTGTCTCCAACTACGTTTGTTTGTTCGGACAGCATGAGCGGGTCCTTAATAATCTTTGTTCTCGCTGGAAGCAGGGATTGATCAATGATCTTTATAGGTAAGATGAGAGGAAATTCTGCTTTCTGAATAAAAACACTGTTTCCTTTTATTACGGTATGTATTCCATGCCTACCTATTCTGTTTGCTGCCATGGAATACCTGGAAAACTAAGGTTCTTTACCCTCAGGGTTCGATCGATCTCTCTCTCTCTCTCTCTCTCTTTCTAAAGCAGTCTTTCACTAAGTCAGTCATTAGCCAGCAACAAAAATCTCTCAGAAAGAACTCTGCTCCTAAAATGTTATGATTGAGTGTTAGCCTAATTTTAGCACTCTTAGGGTACGTCTACACTAGCTCGGTAGTTCGAGCTAGGTAGGGTAATGAGGGCAAGCAGAGTTGCAAATGAAGCCCGGGATTTAAATATCCCGGGTTTCATTTGCATGTTCCCGGGCACCGCCATTTTTAAATCCCCCTTAGTCCGAACTCTGTGCCTGCACCTACACGCGGCACGGAGTAGGTAGTTCGAATTAAAGATCCTAATTCGAACTGCCGTTACTCCTCATTCCATGAGGAGTAATGGTAGTTCGAATTAGGATCTTTAATTCGAACTACCTACTCCGTGCCACGTGTAGGCGCGGGCACGGAGTTCGGACTAAGGCGGATTTAAAAGTGGTGGCGCCCGGGAACATGCAAATGAAACCCGGGATATTTAAATCCCAGGCTTCATTTGCAACTCCGCTTGCCCTCATTACCCTACCTAGCTCGAACTAACGAGCTAGTGTAGACGTACCCTTATAGCTTTGGTTTGGAATATTAATTTGGCCTCAAAATTACCAAATTTACTCTGAAGGCAAAGAGGAGTGTTATAGAAAGTTTGGTTGAATTTCATGAAACAGTTATTAGTTACGGGTCATTGCAAATATTTGAAGGAAAGTGTTATGTATGGTATTGGATCTAGTCTTGATACTCCTGTGCTGATTTGTGTATGTTGCATACTTGGCAATGTAAGAGACTCTATGAACTTGCCTCTATAGACTTTCCATATCTTGTGTATGCATGTGGGCGATTAGAAAGTGTTTAGACGACTTTAAATGCATTTTCCACTAGGCATACTGTGCCTAGACTCTACCTGGGTTTGCCAGACATCTGGTTTTCAACTGGAACACCTGGTCAAAAAGGGATCCTGGCGGTTCTGGACTGCAAAACTAACTGGATCATTAAAAGTCCAGTTGGCAGTGCAGATAGGGCCTGGGGCTAGGGCAGGTTCCCTCCTGCCCTGGCTCCATGTGACTCCTGGAAGTGGCCACCGGGTCCCTATAGACTCCTGGAAGTGGCCACCATGGTGCCCAGGGAGGCTAGATGCCCTGCCTTACTCCTACAGCTGCTATCGCCACAGCTCCCGTTGGTTGGGAGCCAAGACTAATGGGATCTGCAGAAGTGGTACCTGCAAACGCAAAGGGCAATGTGTGGAGCCTCCCTGGCCACCCAACACATGCTTAGGGACCACGGGGACCTGATGACAGCTTACTGGGAGCTGCAGAAAGTACCTGCTGCCCCAGCCTGGATTCCCCAAGTATTGCCCTGAAACAAACTGTCTATGAGAGAAAGAAAAGAGCGCAGGAGTGGATGGTAAATTTTCAGTATGGTAAATGGTTAACAAGCAGGGGTGCCACAAGGTTCCAAACTTAGTCTGCTCTTGGTCACTATATTTATAAATGTTTTGCAAATGGTGGCAGAATTTGCAGGTAAACCAAAATTATTCAGATTAGTCAAGACTAGAGAAGACACAAGACTAACTTCAGAGACGTATCCATGTTTGTAAATTGGCAGCATGGTGGAAAATGAAATGTAATGTTGACAACTGTAAAATAATTAACATAGGAAAGAATAATCTGAACTACTTATACACTTTAATGGATTTTAAATTAGCAGCAACATCTCAAGAAAAAGATCAGGACTTCACAGAAGACTGTTCAGTGAAAAATTTCTACTCAGTGTGCACTAGCTGTTGAAAAAGCAAAATGCTGCAGTGCATAAAGGAATGGGATAAAGTATATATAATAACATATATATTACAATGCCATTATATAAATCAAAGGTGAGTCCTTACCAGGATAACTGTGTTCAATTCTAGTCACCCTATTTCAAACAGCATCTGTCAGAAAAGGAGGACTTCAGAGATAGGTAGTGAGAATCATTAGCGGCATGGGAAAACACATATGAAGGAAGATTGAAAAGACTGGAACTGTGTATCTTGGAGGGGAGATGAATGAGAGGGATGAAGGTATAAAAACATCTAATCGTATTTAGAAAGTTGATGGAAGCATCTCTTCGCCTTTTCTCGGAACACAAGAACAAAAGAGAATTCAATGAAATTGAAAAGTGGCAAATTAAAAAGGAAATATTTTTTCACACAACATACAATTAACTCATAGATATCACTGCCACAAGATAACATTGAAGCCAAATGCTTAGCAGCAAGATTCAAAAAAGGATTGGCCATTTATATTGATAGCAAAAATGTCCAGAGATTCAATAGTAAGAATTAAAATCCAAGAGTTTTGGAGGGGAAGGGATTTTTACTAAAGAGCTAATGAACATTTGCAAACTTCAATCCATTTTAAGCAAATATTTTGTCTTTGAAGTTGAATAACAGTTTCTGTTGTGTTGCCTGAAACAGTTGATAACGGAGTAACCAGATCATATTCTTCAGAGCATGAGACAGATTCCCTCTGTCAGGAAGTACTTTATTGAATATTTTATATTAAGCATTTCACTGTTTCAGAGATAGTGAAGGACAAGGCTCACCTGCCTATTTAACTTTAGGTACTGAGCACTGCAAGGGGCAGAATCAGATTAGATGGATTAGTGAACTAACCTGGTATTGCCACCCTGTGCATTCTGAAGTTACATTTTTAGAAGCATTCAGGGCAGTTTCATGTCTGCCAATAGACAGGTTTTTGCCTTGTGTTCAGGCAGTATTTTATTTTGCTCAAGCAGCCTGATACCGTCCCACTTATTATTATTATTATTATTAATATTATGTATGTATTTATTTATATTATTGTAGTGGCTAGAGACCTAGGCATGACCAGAACCCCACTGTGCTAGGCACTTCTGCATGAGAATGCTGGGCCACCTAACACCATACATATCTTTGGTTAACTGACAAACATCCTCCTCTTCAGTTAATGGTGGAAGGGTTGTTTTTGTGTTCGGTTTTGGGTGAACATTTTACTGTGTCACCTTAAATAGTGAAGTCTTTTGAAAAAGATTCATATTCCCTTAGACAAGACTAGACCTGCATTTTGTCAAAGATCCTCAGAGGTGTGCAGTGTGATTTCTTCACCTGAGGTTTCTCTTCCATGTAAATATGCTGGCATTTAGCTACTTGGCTGGTCTGTTTTCCATATCCTGTGCAGGAAGATAGGGTTGAACCGGATGGAAAAAATCCACAGTAATGTATTACTTGAACAATTCAGTTTTTAATGTTTCTATCCAGTGCTTCAATGTTTCTGTCCAAGTATGAAACATTTTTCTCTAGGGAAATCTTTCCTTTGGCAGTCTACATAGAGGGTTGTAATGTTTCTGATTTATTGATATAACAGAGAATTGTTTAGATTTACAGAAAAGTTTGATTTTGAGTTACAGAAAAGGTATGGCACATAACAAATACAAAGTTAAAGCAAAGAGTGTATAGAAGTTAAAGAATAAGATTCTGAGGGAGAATGAGCTCACTATAATAGAGATGAACTAAGATGGCAGCATTCCTTACCTTTTCACTGATACTGTCAGTTAGTACATTGATAGATCTGCCATGAAAGTGACTCAATAACCTGATTGAAGTTAGTGTCATCAGTTTTCTTGCATTGTTTATTTTTGTGATAGTGCGTGCACGCAGCTGTGGCTTCATCTTTACCATGAAACACAAATTGTTTCCGACACGTTTGCCTTTGTTGTGGGCCCAGACATGGTTATAGTGTCACTTCTTGTTAGACATGCTAGCAAGGTTCGCACCAGTGGCAGCAAAAGGAAAGATGAATGGTTAGCAATTGTTTTTTGACCTTGGCAGAAGCAGCACTTGTTCTTTTTTCCTCCACCACTGTCTAAAGTGCCTATGCAGGTCTCTAGCAATTCAGAGAGGGGTTGATCATTAGCTTACTTGTGTTTTATTGTCTTTCATTCTTTCATGTTCGACATGCTTTCATATATACCATTCAGCCAAGTTCAGAACCCTGCCTGGTTCCTCTGTTTCTCCATCCACTGATTCATTCTTTCTTGGTGAAGGATCCAGCAGTACTAGTGGCAATACTGGGATCCTGAGGCAGTAAGATCAGAAGTGGCCATGGATGATTTCAATAGGAACATGGTAGCTAATGCTTTTTTTATGGGAGGAGGCAGGTGACAGGTTCACAGCATTATAATAGTGGCAGAAATGTTACACCTACAGTTTTGGTCAAACTTGTAATTGCTATGATGAGCTTTCCATGGACATGTCCTCTTCTGGATGCCAGAATACACACCCAGCTGAATAAATAGGTGCTGTAGTGAAAGGATGGATCACATGTGACTGCGTAGTTTTGGAGTTACTCTGTGGGACAAGTGAGGAAGAGAAAGAATTCTCACCGTGTAATAAAACAAAATCAAAGCAATGACATGTCTCTATTAGAACTGTTTGGAACCCAGGATTTCCATTCCAGGGGAAATTCCAAAGTTTCAACACTTAAAAATGGTGATAGTCTTTCCACAGAACGAAATTCAAACATTTCCTTTAAAAATTAAATTTGGGGTTGACTTTATCAAAACATTTTCTTTTGGTAAGGTCAAAATTGTTCAACCACTAGGTGACCTGGCTAAGTCATCTGCTAACCAGCTCCTCAGCAAGCTGGCTGGGGAGCCCAGACATCAACCAGGGAGCCAGCCATGCAGACCACCAACCAAGCAACTGGGAAGTGGGCACGTTTGCCTGCTGTCCAGCCCCTGAACAGCTGCTCATCTTATGGAAGGAAGGTTCTCTGACTGCCCAACTTGCTGGTTTGTCTGGGCTTGCCAGCTTCCTCACTCCTCAGCTGCTCAGCAGTTGGCTGGGTGGCCAATGAGGTAACCAGCCAGTTAGTGAACCAGCAAACTGGGGAGCCTGGTTAACAAGGGAACCCAGCAGCCTGCCCATGCTGGACACCCAGATTGCCTGCCTGTTTTCTATTAAAAGTTTTGACAGCATTAACATGAATCAGCATTTTCCACAAGAAAATTGTTCCAGCAGAACATTTTCAACTAGCTCTAGTCTCTGTGCACTCGCTGTTTTACTGCACACTTGTGGTCAGGCTGTTGGGCTAAATGAAATCTCTACCATAGGTTCCAACTGCTAACATCAGTGGAATTGGTTTTGCTCCTTTAAAAATTAAAGGATTCTCACTGTCCATATCATCAGGACCTCCCATTGGGAAGCCCAGGGGGAGGATTGACATAGGGATTGGTGTTTGCCTTCATTGAAGTAAAGGTGAGTATCTAGGTATCTCCACCTCCCGAGAGGTGTCTGTATCTCAGCACTGTTGGATCCTTCGGGGGCGAGGGAGGCATTCTATGAATGTAAAAGTAATAATAATAAGATATTTCTGGCATAGCACTCTCCAGTCAGTGCTTCCTAGCCCTGCCCCCAAAATGCAGTGGTTGAAATTTCACATAGAAAAATCTGTGGCTGAGAAAAACCAGTAGTTGTAGCCTATTGCTTAGTAAAAATTACCAGCAAGAGGAAGTGGGAGAGAAAGAGCAAGAGATAGCAAAGTCTCTCAACTGTCATCTGAGGGCAGCATTGTTTACTTTGTTCTTGCAAAGATCACCCCCGCAGCCTCTCTCCCCCAACAGGCACACGCTAATACCCATTTGAAATAAGCCTTAACGGATATCTGGTCTAAACTTCTGTGAGCTTTCATTCTTGGTCTTGCATTGTATCTTGAGCCTGTAGAGTGAACAGGTCTTGCCCTAGTTTCTTTGTACAAACCCATCGAGTACCTCTACACAGAGCTTAAGTCTCCTCTCGATCACCCTTTTTCAAGACAACATATTCAACTCTTGAAGTCTGTGCCCATAAGGCAAGGTCCTCTCCCTCTACTCCCCACAATGAACTTTGCTATCTTCCTCCACAGTTTGACAAACTCTTCAACTCCCTATGCAAACAACATCTCGCACAGTACAGTACTCCAAATATAGTTGGGGTAGATGAGACATTAACTCTCTGAATGTGTAGGTCATTTCTTTGTAGCTACAGAACAATTGAAAATAATGTTTGTTTCAGGAAGTACTAATACATCTTCTCAGTAATCCTTTTGTTTATTTTTTGAAAAGTTTGAAACATCTTAATCTTCTCTCATCAGTATAGTTGACTGGTTGCCAGAAGATGAACATAATGTTTAATTAAGAGGAGTGTAATTTGTGGTGTTAGTTCATTCACTTTCCTAATCTGTACATGTTTGAGGGAATATATGCCTGATGACACCACATGAGTAAGGACAAATTTATAAGCACGAATTCTCCATAGTTATTAGTATATTCTTTCAGATATTTTATAGATCACAACACATGCACTCACATATACATCTACTTTAGAAGAACATTGTTAGGGTTGCAAAGTCAAGAACTCCAAAATTAGGATATGCCAGAATTAGGGTTCCTTGTGCAACCTTAATTCAGCCCCTTTCTGAGTAAGCATTTTGATATAGACTTTAAACACATGATCACATACTATATTTTTCCGTAGGATTGACTGGGCTCCCTTAGAGTGTATCTATATATTGTGGAACATTTTTAAAGTTCTGTGCAAGTGGGGTACTTTAAGGAAAGTTGAGTGACTGACAGTTGTAGGTTGCCTTAACACAAATAGAATGATTTCTTATTAGTGAAGTCAGTAGCATCACCGGTTCTAAAGTTACCCAACACTTCCCAAACTGCGTATCTTATTTCGATCTAATTTCGAAATAGCTTATTTCAAAATTTGGTACTGCCTACACAGCACCAAATTTCAAAATAAAGTGTTATTCTGACAAGTCCCTTAACCCTGTGAACGAGGGTCACAGGGACAATGGAATAGCATGCCTGTTATTTCTAAATATGTTTTGAAATAACGGGTGCATTTAAAGACATAGAATCGCTGTTTCGGGATACTTCCAGTATCCTGAAATAACGCCACTGTCTAGACATAGCCTTAATGAGCAGCTTTTCAATATTTTGTTTTCCCTTCGTTGCTCATTGTGTGGCTCCAGGCCTTATTTACTTCACACTATTCAAACCTTGCTCTGAAGACAGAATTATTCATTTCCTCATGGGCTTTTCTGTGTCACTCATCACTAGAGTATCCAAGTGCTTCATAGACATTAATTAATTTATTTTCACTTCACCCCACTGGGGGTAAGGGTAGTATTATACTCAGGGCTACCCCTCCACTATATTTCAAGGCTCTGCCCCCAAAGCATGGGGGCACTGTAGCTTTTCAGGAAAAGGTTTAACATGGGCAAAACAAACATTTTTCACTAGTCTCATCTCATTTAGCTGAAATTTTCCAAAAACTTCAGTCCCCACAGACATAGAAGAATTCAGTCCAAATATTGAAGGTTTGGCTATAAGCAACTAAAAACAGAATCTTACAGTGGGAAGTGTTGGGTAACTTTAGTAACAGGTGATGCTACTGACTTCACCTATAAAGAATCATTCTTTTTGTGTTAAGGCAACCTACAACTGTCAGTCACTCATTTTTCCTTAAAGTACCCCAATTACACAGAACTTTAAAAATGTTCCATAATATATATCCCTTTAAAAGGTATCTATTAGAAAGAAATAAAATATAAAGTGTTATGTTTTTGCATCTCTTGAGAAATTAAGTCTCGAATCTAGAGACTTTTATTAAAAGAAAAATGCCACGTGTGTGTGTGGGGGGGAGGGGGATAATAATTTTACGTGACTGCAAACAGAGCACAGGAATCTTATTTACACTAAGTAAATTACACTTATACCCCACTGCAAGGTCCCGTCACATGGCCATCGTGGTGTAAAGGAGGTGTAAATGAGAATTAGGCCTGTGGAAGTGCTGACGGTCTAATCAATTACATTTTTATACTTGCTGTAATTTTACAATACATATTTTCCCTTTTGTGTTACTTTTTAATGATAACTCTGACTTAGGAAAGTGCTTTGCTATAAAGCAATGAAGTCCAAGCTCTGTTTTAATCCCTTTGTGTCTGTGTTCAGATTTTTCCGGCATGATATCCATTGCCAGGAATGGCCACAGTGACACAGCTGTCACCTGGGAGATAATTTGTCTCTGTGTTACATGCAAATTATCTTTTAAATAATTAGAGACAGCACCTAGCAATGATTTCCTCACTGCCTTGCATTCAGTAAAAAGGCGGATGGTTAACCCTGTGGTACTGGATTTCCTGAACATAATGTGCCAGTGCAGTTTTCAAATTAGCATTAACAACAGGCCCTCAAAATCCCGCTAGCTCTAAGAAGTAGCCTCTTTCTGATGTGTGCAAGAAACTGCCACCAATGCTAATAACAGGATAAATCTTGTACTTTGCATCCAGGCAAGACTCCAATTGATTTCAACAGGAGTTCTGCCTGAGTGAGGAGTGACAGTTGCAAATCAAGGATGAAATCCCCTCTCCCTACACACAAGCATGAGAACATTTTCTTTCTGCAGGAAGCTAAATGGAGTTCTGGGGAGCCCATCTTTTAGCTCAGGGGCAGGCCCAGGGATTACCAAATCCATGAATACTCTTCCAATCTAGAGACTGGAAAAGCATCTGCTGTCCTGCCAAACCCCAGACAGGCTGTCTCAGACTAGATCTGCATACTTGGCCATCCAGAACTACAAAACAGCCCCAGCCCCCAACACTACTTTCCATGCTAGCCTATTCCAAGCAAATGTAGAGCCCACTTCCTCATTGAAGAGGAAGACCAGTCTCCTTTGTATAGCTGCTCTGTTCACATCCACGTCCCTTCTCTGAGCAGCTATGACAGCTCTGGGTCAGCAGAGAGCCTGTATGGCCTTTCACCAGCAGATAAAATTCACCCCCAAAGAACACTTTTGGTTTTACAGTCTTCTAAGAATTCTGATCTCTTAAGTTTAGTTGCCGTGGCAAATGTAAGTAAACTTGAGAACATAAGAAGAATGGTCAGACTGAGGGTCAGTCTAGCCCTGTATCCTGTTTTTCAACAGTGCCCAATGCCAGGTGTCCCTGAGGGAATGAACAGAGCAAGTAATTATCAAGTGATCCATCCCCTGTCCCCCATTCCAAGCTTCTGGCAAAGAGAGGCTAGGGACACGATCCTGGCTGATAGCCATTGATGGACCTGGCCTCCAGGGGTAGTTTATATTTAGTTAAATCCAGATATAACTAGCAGCCTTCACAATCCAGAGCAGGCAAAGCAGCCTGCCCCTGCACCCACAGAAACTTCTGCAATTCCTGAGTTGTCCTGGTCCATGCCAGGAGCTAACCCTGGCAAACTGCCACTGTCTGTCCACCCCTGCTGAAAGGGCTGCATCAGTGTCAGAGTTGTCAGCCAAAGAGAGACTCATAGAATCATAGAATAATAGGACTGGAAGGGACCTCAAGAGGTCATCGAGTCCAGCCCCCCGCCCTCAAGGCAGGACCAAGCTCCACCTACACCATCCCTGACAGATGTCTATCTAACCTGTTCTTAAATATCTCCAGAGAGGGAGATTCCACCACCTCCCTTGGCAATTTATTCCAATATTTGACCACCCTGACAGTTAGGAATTTTTTCCTAATGTCCAATCTAAACCTCCCCTGCTGCACTTTAAGCCCATTACTCCTTGTCCTGTCCTCAGAAACCAAGAGGAACAAATTTTCTCCTTCCTCCTTGTGACACCCTTTTAGATATTTGAAAACCGCTATCATGTCCCCCCTTAATCTTCTTTTTTCCAAACTAAACAAGCCCAGTTCATGAAGCCTGGCTTCATAGGTCATGTTCTCTAGACCTTTAATCATTCTTGTCGCTCTTCTCTGCACCCTTTCCAATTTCTCCACATCTTTCTTGAAATGTGGCGCCCAGAACTGGACACAGTACTCCAGCTGAGGCCTAACTAGTGCAGAGTAGAGCGGCAGAATGACTTCACGAGTTTTGCTTACAACACACCTGTTGATACAACCTAGAATCATATTTGCTTTTTTTGCAACAGCATCACACTGTTGACTCATATTCAACTTGTGGTCCACTATGACCCCTAGATCCCTTTCTGCCATGCTCCTTCCTAGACAGTCGCTTCCCATCTTGTATGTATGGAACTGATTGTTCCTTCCTAAGTGGAGCACTTTGCATTTCTCTTTATTAAACCTCATCCTGTTTACCTCTGACCATTTCTCTAACTTGCTAAGGTCATTTTGAATTATGTCCCTATCCTCCAAAGAAGTCGCAACCCCACCCAGTTTGGTATCATCTGCAAACTTAATAAGCGTACTCTCTATCCCAATATCTACATCATTGATGAAGATATTGAACAGTACGGGTCCCAAAACAGACCCTTGAGGACTCAAATCCCAGACTCAAATCCCAGTGTCGTCTTCATGGATATAGATGGGCCAGATTAGCCATGAAGACGTGCCTGAGGATGGAGTCTTGCTATTTACTTGAGATCTGTCTGCCAGTTTTTGAAGGAGTACATACCCCATTCTGAGGCATGAGGAGTAATGGTAGTTTGAATTAGGATCTTTAATTCGAACTACCTACTCCGTGCTGCGTGTAGCCACGGGCACGGAGTTCGGACTAAGGGGGATTTAAAAATGGCGGCGCCCGGGAACATGCAAATGAAGCCCGGGATAATTAAATCCCGGGCTTCATTTGCAACTCCGTTTGCCCCCATTATCCTACCTAGCTCGAACTAACAAGCTACTGTAGACGTACCCTTAGAGACTAATAAATTGTATATAGTATCATGAGCTTTCATGGGCACAACCCACTTCTTCAGATGAGTGGAACAAGAGACACAGAGAGGTGCAGAAACCCCAAAATTTAAAGCAGAAAAAGAGAGGAAGGAGAGAGGAGAAAGGAAGGAAAAACACTCCTGTAAGTTAGTGTCGGTGCTAAATGAGGCTAATAGAGTGGGCTATAAGTGTCCAATATTTAGCTTTTGATTTCATTTGGGTGTTGAATATAATGGTCCATCCAGTTACTGTCTTTGTTCAGTCCCTGCATGAAGGTGTTAGATTTGCATGTGAAGGCCAGTTCCGCAAGTCTCTTTCTCTCTAGCTGGCTCCTGAAATTACTTTGCAAAAGAATAGTTCATTTTAAATCCATTAATGAACGCCCAGGAAGGTTAACATGTTGCCCAACAGGTTTCTGTATGTCCCCTCTTCGAATATCTGATCTGTGTCCTTTAATCCCTTGTCGTAGAGACTGTCCTGTTTGGCCAATATCCATGGCAGATAGGCATTCCTGGCACTTGATGGCATAGATCGCATTAGAGAATGTGCAGTTGTATGAGCCTCTGATGTGGTGGCTTATGTGGACAGGCCCAGTGATGGTGTCACTGGTATCAATGTGTGCACAGATTTGGCAATGGAGTTTATTGCAGGGGTAAGTTTCTGGGTGAGTATGTTTGAGGTGTGATATCTGGTTGCTGGAAAGAATTTGCTTCAGGTTGGGGGTGGTCTATAGGCAAGAATTGGCCTGGTCCCAAACTCTGTGAGAGTAAGGGACCATTTTCCAGGATAAGCTGTACATTGTTATTGATGCGCTGGAGGAGTTTAAGCTGGGGGCTGTAGGTGATGACTAGTGGTCTTCTGTTATTTTGTTTGTTGGGCCTGTCATGAAAAAGCTGATGCCTGAGTACTCGACTGGCTCTGTCAATCTGTTTTTTCATTTCCCAGGGTGGAAATTTAAGATATAAGAATGCCAAATAGAGATCCTTTGGTGTTTGTTTCTGTCTGTGAGATTGGAGCAAATCAAGTTGTATCTTAGGGCCTGGCTGTGAACAATTGATCATGTGCTGTGTCCTGGATGGAAGCTAGAGACATGTAGGTAAGTATAATAGTTGGTAGGTTTCTGGTATAAGGTGGTGGGAATGTAGCCAGCAGTTAATGGAAGTGGATCTCTTGTGTATAACAAAACACCACTAGTCATCACTCAGAGCCCCAAAAATATGCAGGAATCTTTCCATTGACTTTGACTGTCCCTAGATCAGGGTAGTGTGGGTCAGTGAATTTGCATAGCTAACTGACAGAGAAGTAGAAAATATTCTTGCAGTTTCTCTTGTGATGTTGGCTTTATGTATTAAAAATGGATGCTCTTAAGGCTTTAAATTCATGAACTGCCTCAGCAGTAATTGCAAAACAGTATAAGATCATCTAGCTGCCTTTCCACAGTCATTTAATTAGACTATGAGCTAGTCCATGGTGGGTTAAAAGCACTGGAAGCTTTTACTGAGTTGAAGATATTGTGTAGCATAGTACTTTCACAGCACAATAAAAGCCTTGAATACCTTTGAACTAAATATTTTTCAAGGGGACAATGCTTTTAGTTTTCATGCTTAAAGCAACAAGCACTGGGTCTGATGGAAGCATTCCATTTCAGAGTTTAAGATTTTTTCCCCTTTTTTCCTTCTATTAACAGACAACTAGCATGGGTATTTTTCAAGACTGCATCTGTGCAATGTGGTATAGATGCATGTAAGATCATAGCAACAGCTATATTGGGACAGCCCAATGGTCCATCTAGGCCAGTATCCTGTCTCTTATAGTCACTAGTGCCGGATGATTCAGAGGGAATGAACAAAACCATCCCCTGTTGACAAGTCCCAGCTTCTGGCAGTTGGAGGTTTAAAGACAACCGGAGCATGGGGCTGTACCCCGGATCATCTTGTCTAATGAAGCTATTCACAGGACATTTGGACAGAAGTAAGGAATTGGTTGTCCTCTCAGAGGAATGTGGAAGATGACATGGTGGGAGATAACCTTCATGCAGTCCATCCTGTTAAGTTGGAAACCACAACTAATGTCATCAAACTGCCAGTTGAAAGCGAACTGTCAACTTCCCAGTTGAAAGAGCCACAGGATAAGCCTCCCCTTTCAGGGCCAGTGTTCTAAGCAGATCATCTTGGGGTAGTGATCCACCAGTTGGGTGTTGAAGGCCTCTCATAGTCTAAGCATGAGTAGCTGGAGAAAGACAACCAATATCAATGACCTTGTCCTCCTGGAGACCCATGTATCAAATGAAGAAAAAGCCTGTTGTTCAAAATCAGTGACTATAAACTCATAGCCAGCAATTACACACAAAATATGGGCTTGCAATTTACATAAGCAGGAAATGAATGAATATGTGGTCCTACCTGCTGTGGCACATAAAGAAATAACTGAAGTCTCCATGCACATTGGCAAGCTATACATAATTACAGTTTATAGAGCACATAGTGCCCAGTGACCTCAACCAGCTCTGTGGAATGCACAGGACCCTGCTGTATCTGTGGGTGACCTTAATAGTCACCACACACAATGAGGTTATGTTGCAAACAACATTACAGGCAAAGAACTGACACTCCAGGCATTTGAAAAGGATATGCTGCTACTTTAGTATGCGAATTGGCATGCCGCTTTCCATGCTGCAGGATGTGGCAAAGGGTATGTCATTGTCTCAAGATCATCTCTAACAATGGTACTGGCACACCAATATTCGCATTGTGGATCTTCCTCAATGACTTCCCAGTCAGCAGAGAACTTGGCTGATCCATGTTATTGTTCAAATCACAGTTCTCTACTGAAAATCATCATATGCTAAAACTTCACAAAGGCAGACTGGGGATGATATGAAAGTTGCCTACACTTTCCCGTTGCTGAAGATTTTTGAGTATTTTACTGTGCTCCTGATCTCTGCCACAAAGAAGAACCATCCCCACACAGGTCATCAGAGCTTCTCCACTGATATTGGTGTAAAGACCTAGAATTGGAAAAGCCTTCCTTGGCTATGTCTAGTCTGGCATGATTTTCCAGAAATGTTTTTAACGGAAAAGTTTTCTGTTAAAAGCGTTTACGGAAAAGAGCGTCTAGATTGGCACGGACGCTTTTTCGCAAAAGCACTTTTTGCGGAAAAGCGTCCGTGCCAATCTAGATGCGCTTTTCCGCAAAAAAGCCCCGATTGCCATTTTCGCAATCGGGGCTTTTTTGCGCAAAACAAAGCTGAGCTGTCTACACTGGCCCTTTTGCGCAAAAGTTTTGCGTAAAAGGACTTTTGCCTGAACGGGAGCAGTATAGTATTTCCACAAGAACACTGACAATCTTACATGAGATCGTCGGTGCTTTTGCGGACATTCAAGCGGCCAATGTAGACAGCTGGCAAGTTTTTCCGGAAAAGTGGCTGATTTTCCGGAAAAAGTGGCCAGTCTAGACACAGCCCTTGTGTTTACTGGTTGTAGCAAGGAAAGGGTGGCTTGAATGTGTAGAAAGTCGAAACTTCACATTCTCGGGCTGGACTTGCATATTAGGGTAGTGAAGAGCTAGAAGAGGAGACACTGAAACTGAAGACTTTGTATACAAGCCTGTTATGCTGCAGTACCCCAGGTCTAAGGACACATTTCACATTCTCGTGGGTATTGGCTTTTTTCCATCTTTTTTTCCTATGCCTGGCCATGAGAGCTTGCTGCCCCACCACGGCTCCCCAAGTGGTGATGAAATCTAGAGTTCAGGCTCCAAGGAGCTGCACAAGACAGTGGCAAGCTGTTGAGGTTTTCCTCCTGATTATTTTAGAAAATTCTGAAATCTATTGTGGGGAAATTGTAGATCTGCTATTGTGCAGAGAAAAGTAGTTTTTCCTGTCAAAGATGATCTACTTAATCCAGATCAAGAAGTAATTTTGCTGAAAAATACATTTGTGGGGCTCCAAAAGTATTTGTGAATTCCACACCTAGTTTTAGGGAGGAAAAAATTAAATGTTTTGATTATTTGGAAATGCTTGCTTTCACATTTTCATTTTGAAATGTTTTATTTTGACTTTTTGTTTCAAAACTGCATTTGGTTTTGAATTTAAACAAAACAAAAAATAAGGGTGAGAAACACCTGGAAACAGCCCCCCAAAAAAATTTGGAGTAAAATGTTTGACAGATGTTTCTGATAAACCCCCTACAAGCTTTTAGTTGTTTTGATTTGATGAAAAAAAATAAAGTTGGATTTTGTTTGAATTGAACTGAACTTTTTTTGAATATTTTGTATTGTTTGGCCATGAACCAGAATGTCATTGATTTGCTCTCTGCTCTGTCACTGATACATATCAGGTTCACTAAATTTGGTTGCAAACCCCTCTATGGTCTATGGAACATGGGGAAATGGGTCTTGAATGGGCTTGCATAATATCAGGGCAGTGAAGAGCTACAAGAGGAGACACTGAAACTGAAGAAATTGTATACAAGCCTGTTGGGCTGCAGTACACCAGGGTCTAAAAGGAAACATTTCACAAGGTATAAGCAGGCAGAGAGAAATTCTTATCACAGAAATGTATATGGCTTCTGCTTGGAGCTTTATTCATAGTTTTACAAAATTAGTTTCTTAGGGTGTGTCTATACTACCCTCCTAGTTCGAACTAGGAGGGTAATGTAGGCATACCGCACTTGCAAATGAAGCCCGGGATTTGAATTTCCCGGGCTTCATTTGCATAAGCGGGGAGCCGCCATTTTTAAATCCCCGCTGGTTCGAACCCCGTGTAGCGTGGCTACACGGGGCTCGAACTAGGTAGTTCGAACTAGGATTCCTATTCCGAACTACCGGTACACCTCGTTCCACTAGTTCGAACTAGCGGGGTAGTGTAGACATACCCTCTGTGTGTGGGCTACTCCTGGTGTCCATGTCAGGAAGGAGGTTCTGCAATCTTTCATTAATTAATTCTCACTACTTGGCCTTAAGCAGTGTTGAAGCTGTTCCACCAAGGATAAGTAATTTTAAAAGTTGTTATGTGAGAGAGAGAGTGAGCACTCTCACCTGGTGTGTGGGAAACCCAGGAACCATCCCCCCAACTCCAATGACTTGTTTTTTACCTTTGCACAGTGGAACAGCTTCAAGAGGAGAGGGTGAGGAAGCCTGACAGCAGAATATACTGTAGCCCAGTGGCTGGGGCCAGTGTTCCCTATAAGTTGAGAGCTTTGGCAGCCACTCAGGTGAGATTCACATTCTGCCCAGCTGATTAGCAGAGCACCCACAGTTTCCCACAGTTGGTAGCATGTGTTTCTATTGGTGGTACACATCTGCACATTCCTTGGTGAACATAACAAAACTTATTCTGCACCTGGATGGGAAAAAAATTAGAGGGAACACTGTCTGGGGCTCTCACTAGAGAGGTGGCAGATTACCAGTTCAATCCCCTTCTGCCCCTCAGTTGGTGAGGTGACTTGAACCAAAGGTCTCCCACATCTCTAACAACTGGGCGGAGAGCTATGTGCAGCAGCTGCTTGCAAAAGCAACATAGGCACCTCACCTCAATAGAGGATTTGCAGCTGAGACTCCAAAGCAGAGGGATCCTTCAGCCTGGAGTTAAGCGCCTATCTCAATGAAAATGGCAGGGACTAAGACACCCTTGGCAAAATACTTCATGTTGGCTTGTTTAAGCAAGAAGCCAGCCAGCATCCTGGCTTTTTGAATCCCATTCCTGGGCAGATCTTTCTCACCACTGCTGAGGGAGCCTACGTGCCTAACTCGGGTTTGTGTAGCTTGGTGATTTTCTAAGGGCCAAAAAGTTAGGTGTGGCAATACTGTGTGTTTTGTGACTCTCGCCCTAGATATTTACAGTCATTCTCAAAAGAGGAGATGGGTGAGTTTTGACTGGCATATTAAATCACTTGTTCCTCAGCTCCTTCCCTTTGTTCTCCTGCATTAAAACAACCATGGTGGAAGCCATAAAACACAGTTGCTAAGTTCTTAGAGCAGTGACATCTCTTGCTGCTGAATCATAAGTACAAAATAGATAATTAGAGGGTCCTTCTGATACTTGGCAACCAATTGAATATTCTTTAGTATCAGGGCAGTGATATGATATGCAAATGATTCATATAAGCTTCATTTTGCATTAATGAAAATCATGTTTGTTAATATAATGCACAAAATCTCCTCTTAACAGCTAGTTTCTAAAATACTTAAGTAGCTTATTTAATGAATTAAGTGGGAGTGATTTTCATACATGAGATTTGTAAAGTATCACATGAGTGAGTTTGTTTTCAATCACACTATGGTACGCGTTGATCACCACGCATGACGCAGTAATGTTGATGCCAAGGCAAGGCACAACTGCCCCTAAGTTCCAATAAGCAGAGTGCATGTGTCATAACTGGAAAGAATAAGCTGGCATAGGACAATGATGAGAAGTATGATTGCCTTTGTTCTCCATAGCACATTCCAAATTGCACATTTGCAGGTGGTGTTATTGAAAATACCATAGTGGGAAGCTGTGCCGTGCCAATCTTTCTTCAAAAGCCAAAATGGAGTTTTTCTGAAATGTTGTGACAAGGGGCAATATTTATTGCCCTTGTGACTGGTAATAGCAGATGTGATTAGCTGCTCATCTATCAAGATGATTATTAACATGGTATAGCTGTTTAGTCAGAGAGACTATTTCTTATCTGATTAATCAGCAGCTCAGTGCAATATATGGAATATTTTCAATAAATGATCAAATACATTTTTTTTACCGACAGCAAATTAACCCTTATTTTAGTGTTTGCACTCATTGAGGCTAGAGACTTACTACTGTTTATTAAAGTTTGTTTAGGGGTATCATGCATTAAGGAGCCTTGTAGCAGATCAGAGACTTGGGTTTAAATACTAGTTCTTGCACAGTTTTGTGCGACTGTTGCCAAGTCACTTAACCTCTTCAGTTTACCCCCTCTGTAAAAAAATAAATAAGAAATAGTAGTTCAGAATGGACTGTTTGCTTTAATAAGATCTGCACTGGCTATCAGTTGCCTTCTGTGGGAAATTTAACAAGCTTGTTTTGGACTCAGAAAGCTTTGATTATTTTAGAGAGCTGTATGGTGGCAGGCATGATCAGCTCAGGTGCTCAGACTAACATCCTCCTAGTTTAAATTGAAGAAGTGCAGAGAGTAGAGGATTCTTAATAATGTGCCCCTGACTCTGGAATCTACTGTTCTCACCTTGTTCTGCAGAGCTATGTTGACTTTCAGTACATGCTGGGACACAAGTCTTTTCCACAGACAAAGCATGCAAATTTTCAGCCCCAAACGTTATAGCCATGTGAAAACAGGAAGTTCTAATGGGAACAGTTTTGTGTTTTGTAACATTTGCTATCAGAAATAATGCTGTAATGCTATCCTAAAATACTACAATCAATAATATTAAGATTGTGAAGACCAAACAAGTGGAGAACATCACTGGATTTTTTCTCTTTAGTCTTGTCCAGTTCTTCCCATGTTAAATGCCCAGGGGTCTGATCCTAAATATACAAAAATGTTTCAGAATGATATAAATGCTATTGACATTTACAAATATAACCATTTGGCCTTTTCTTCTCGGATTTAATTTGCACACAGCACTTTTTGAGTAGGCTAGAATTAATTAATGAATGTCATTTGTATGAGATTGTGAGCAGAAACACCACAATAGAATGTTTAAGGGCATAATTCTAATATATCTTAAAACATAATAGAGATATTAGGAAGTAGAAGGAATATTGCATGTTTTAATTTTATCATTAGAAGGACTAGTAAAAGATAGTCATTAAAAAGGACTTATGGACAGGATAATCATTGCACATCAGGGATTATATTAAACATGGTATATGCATTGTATATAAAGATTTAGAACAGCCTTTCAAAAAATTAAGAGCATTTGTTTATTAAAGGAATATTAGAATGAATTGCTTTCTGGAATTTGCTGGATCCTGTCGCATTAGCATGCCTCCATTACATAAAAGAGATTCCACCTTACTCTTTTTTTGTTAACCCTGCAGACTTGTATAAGATATATTTTCCCTGCAGGAGAAAAAAAAAGAAAGAATGAAAATGGGGAAGGCTGTGAGCATGGTTGAGTGGGACTAATGCTACTCAATACCCTTTCCAGCCTAATTAGAGGTAAATAGGTGTGCTTTTTATCAAGAGAAAACCAGAATAAGAGGAGCTCATGAAGGGATAGATACTGAAGCCCTAGCAGCTTTTCTTTTCTACTGGAATTAAATGCTAGCCATGATTCACACCATTAAAGCTGCACTTACATAACAAATCAATATAAATAACCAGGCATCTTTAGGTGGCTTAAATTTATTTTATATATTTAATTAATGTTGTTTTTAATGAACAACTAAGCCTCTAATGAACAGCTAGGTTACTAAGAAACCCGGAGGCCAGAATTAATAGGGAAAGGCTAGTCACTAAATCTTAACATAGTTTACTTATGATAGAACCTTGCTAATTCATATTAATAATTAGACAAACCATTATGAATTATTGAATGTTCTGAATCTGTAAATGAACAAATAATTTTAGAAAAGCAATCATAATGCATCACGAAATGTATTTTATTGATTTTGTTTGACAGTTTTAGTTCCCTTTTAATTATTTTTCATAATATATTAAATATATATCATGCAGTATGTTGTGCAGAAGTACAGAACTCAATACATCTGCTATTAATTTTTTTAGAGAATAGGGGAGGCCCTGCCATTTTGGGTGCCAGGTGAAAGGTGTTTGCATTAGCACACTGAAGTTTAGCAAGGGTCTATTGTTCAGTAGACACTGTTTAAAAAGTAAACATTTGCCAACAGTTACAGTCTGTGGTACTGAGCTAATGCAGAATATCTGTATAATGTACTTAGAATAAGAAATAACTGCAGTACCTCAGTTACTGGGATGAGGTAACTGTTGCCAATTGTTTACTTTTTAATGGTGATCACTGTCTGTGGTACTATAACATAATATTCTTTTATATTAAAAATACAGAAAATAAAATTAGAAATTGCAATGAAGTAGATGAATATTTTTTACAATGTGAATATGCTGAAAAAAATATAAATAGGTGCAAGTGTAGGCCCTGATTCAAAGCCCATTAAAGACACTGACAGTCTTTTCATTGATTGCAGAGGGCTTTTGATCACGTCCATTGGGAGCACTATTTTGATCAATAGGCAAAATCCCTATCCAATTCACGGATTGTTTTTCCTGAATGAGGATCACAATTTTGGCCCTTTAGTGCCGTTGCTTATGTACTATAATTAAATTATAATTGTATTTAAAATGCCAGTAAATCCTTGTTAACTGTTTCTTAGCAGAATAATCCCAGTGTTATTTTTTAAAATGATAAATATTCACTAATATTCTTCAATATTTATATCCCTGTTGAAAGAAGTGTGAATAAATGTCTTCCTCTCAACTGGTGATTTATATCATTTATTAATCCTGCTTTAATAAAGTAGATCATATGGCCTGGTTGAATATCCCTTGATATCAATTATAATCTGTTGATTTCCTCAGTCTTTGAATCAGACCAACAGTAGCAGAATTGTAGATAACTGAATTATTCACAGAATACCTAAAATACATAGATAAATAGATGTTCAATCAGTAGTGGTTTTGTGCAAGGAATTAAATAGTACTCTTGCAGTAGTTCAGTTGGAATGTATTTCTATTTTCCCCCATTTAGCAATTATAAATAAGTTATAAGCCCTATAAAATAAATTACAGAAACAGTTAAAAATGAGTTATATGTAATCCTTTTACTTACACATATGCACCATAAAGTTATACACAATTTAATTGTATTGTTTGCCTAAGCAGCTTTTTACCTCATTTGTATCAGTTACAGTTGGTAGAAAATGTTCGATGTTGTTTTCTTTGTTGTGAATTAATTTTCTGGTCTCATCACAATCTTATTGTAATTCAGCATCTCACAGATTGCTCTCTCTCTCTCTTTTCCCTCCCCCCATATGCTTCACTAAATAACTTCAATTTCAGTCAATTAAATTGTCACAACTAGGGGTGTAAAATCCTGGCTAGTCAGTTAACCTACCAAACCTTAGGTTTAACCGGTTAACTGATTAAGCAGGATCTTGTGCAGGAGGGTTGGCAGCAGGAGACAGCAGCCCCATTTGGGAGGGAGATGCAGCTCCTGAGTTGTCTGGTTTTACTTTTGGATGTGGTTTTTGTTAGCAAGTTTGGTTTTTTTTATAAAGTCTTCCTCCATTAAAAAAATAAGACCTCTTTTGGAAGGTACAGGCAGTCCCCGGGTTACGTACAAGATAGGGACTGTAGGTTTGTTCTTAAGTTGAATCTGTATGTAAGTCGGAACTGGCGTCAGCCGCTGCTGAAACTAATCAGTTTCAACAGCGGCTGAATCTGGACGCCAGTTCTGACTTACATACGGATTCAACTTAAGAAACCCAGGCGTCCCCAAGTCAGCTGCTGCTGAAACTGATCAGCGGCTGATTCCAGGAAGCCCGGGGCAGAGCAACTCTGCCTCGGGCTTCCTGTAGTCAGCCCCTGGTCAGTTTCAGCAGTGGCTGAATCAGGATGCCTGGGGCAGAGCAGCTGGGGTGCTGCTGGGTTGTTCCAGTAGCACCAAGGAGTGGCGCTACTGGAGCAACCCAGCAGCACCCCAGCTGAATTACAATAAGATGCTGAATTACAATAAGATTGTGATGAGACCAGAAAATTAATTCGCAACAAAGAAAACAACATCGAACAACATCGAAAAGCCTGGTCTGCTGGGGAGGGGAGAGGGGGCACTAGCTGCACCCCCCCCCAGCAGACCAGGGAGACGCGGGTCCGCCCGCGTCCTCCACGGCTTTGCTCCATCTCCCTGGTCTGCTGACCAGGGAGACGGGGAGCAAAGCCGCGGAGCACGCCCGCAGCGGGACAGCCCAGGCGTGCCTGGGCTGTCCCGCTGCGGGCGTGCTCCGCGGCTTTGCTCCCGGTCTCCCTGGTCTGCTTTGCTCCGCGTCTCCCTGGTCTGCTGGGGGGGGGGCTCCCCCCCAGCAGACCAGGGAGACGTGGAGCAGCTTTTCTCGCCCCGGAGGATGGGGGCGGCGGGACTGCAACGCATCTGGGCGTCCCGCCGCTCCAGTCCTCCGGGGCGAAAAAAGCCCCGTTCGTAACTGCGGATCCGACATAAGTCGGATCCGCGTAACTCGGGGACTGCCCGTAGTTGCTAAATCTCGAGTCAACAGTGTGCCTCTATAGCCAAGAAGGCTAATGGCATATTAGGGTACATTAGGAGGAGCATTGCCAGCAGATCCAGAGAAATGATTATTCCCCTTATTCAGCACTGGTGGGGCCAGAAAGAATGTGGATGCATTGGAGAAAGTCCAGTGAAGGGCAACAAAAATGATTAGGGGGCAGGAATACATAATGTATGAGGAAAGGATGAGGGATTTGGGCTTTAGTCTACGGAAGAGAAGAGTGAGGGGGGATTTGAAAGCAGCCTTCAATTCCCTGAGGGGAGGGTGTTCCAAAGAGGATGGAGAGAAGCTGTTCTCAGTGATGGCAGAACAAGGAGCAGTGGTCCCAAGTTGCAATGGAGGAGGTCTAGGTTGGATATTAGTAAAAACTATTTCCAGGAGGATTGTGAAGCACTGGGATGGGTTCCTTGGGGAGGGGGTGGAATCTCCATCCCTAGAGGTTTTTAAGTCCCGACTTGACAAAGCCCTGGCTAGGATGATTTAGTTGGGGTTGGTCCTGCTTTGGGCAGAGGGTTAGACTCAATGACATCCTGAGGTCTCTTCCAACCCTGTGATTTTATGATTCTATGATTCTTGTTCATGTTAACCACGTAATTGTACATGCCTAAATGTTACATAAAACTTACCTTTCTGTTTTCTGCAGGAGAATAAGATTTTTCCTCTTGTTCTTAAAGTCTTTGTACTGAGCAAAGGCTTTAACTCTTTAAATATAGCACTTAGTGTCAGTGTGAAAACATACATAGCTGGGAGATAACATGATAACCTATGTATCTGATAGAGTACTTGAGATTAAATAGAGCTGTATATGTCCTCCAAAAGCCAATAACGAATGGTGTATTGCAGTATAGCTGCAGTGTTGCATTCTAAGCCAATTGGAAATTCTTGAAGGATCAGCAGTGTCCTTCCTAAAAATGCGTAACATGATTTAACTTAGAGTCTGATGGGCTAAGACAGTCTTCTGACCAGCTCTAGATGGACATTTTTTAGCAGGTATAGCTCTTTGGATAACTACAAGGAACGAGGAATGCAGATGGACACTACAGTTATGATCCATCTTGATTATAGGATGGTCACCTTGATGAAGGGTGAAATTATGAGTATGAGTTCTTCAAAACACTTCTTTCCCCACATCTGTTAACTTCCATCTTGCCATACAGCTGTTCTTCATCTAAGTGCAAATAGCTCCCAGGCCACACCTAAAACTTTGCTAATTCTATATCTAGACTGTAGACATTCTAAATAAGGTTTTGACGAGACTCACAAAAGCTCCGAAGCAAACGTCATGCAGCTTAGCTCTCATAGGTTCTGGAACTAGAGCCACACTCCTGGCTTTGAAGTGGTTTCCATCACATGCAGGCTTTACAGTTTGGTTCAATGGCTCTTAGCACCTTCACTATAAAAATTGCTGTAGCATCCCTGGTAGCTTCTAAAGTGCTCATTACCTTTAAACACATAGCAGCAGTGCTGAATACTCTGCATGGTCACTAAAATTAAAAAAATAGACCTGATTTCTGGAAAATATCTTTCCCCCCCAAAGGCAACCAAATGGCTTTTGAACACAATTACATTTCTCCTGCTGTGCTCTCTAGTGAAATTTGCTAATTTCACATGCAGGGTGAGCTATATTCTACTTAATAATCCCAATTTAAATTTGAGCCAACATGAGCTGGCCAGCTTGCATGAAAATGGCCATGTATGTCAGTCAATTGAGGCCAAGATTTGTTGTGATAGTACAAACGCTTGTCCTACAAATGTCCAGTGATAACAATGAGAAATGGGGGAAGCAGAGTATTTAATAGTGATGGTACCCTGCAACACCTGGGGAGTAACTGCACCCTGCAACACCTGGGGAGGTTGGTAGGGTTGCCAGATGGTTTAAAAAAAAATACCGGACACACTTGACATTACATCACAATTTACATTACATCTTCCTTAGAAAATACCAGATATTTATATTTTCTCATTTATATTTTCTCCATTTGTTTCCCGAACGGAAAGTTCAAATACTGGACTGTCCAGTTCAAAACTGGACACCTAGCAACCCTACTTGTGGCATACTCACTAGTATTTGCCTGCATCCCACCTCATACATCAAACACTGCCACTCTTGAAAGGCTGCATGTTTTCCATAAACTGAACAGCACATTGATAGGCCTAGGGCATCTAAACAGGTGAGGAAAACAAGTGCAAAGTGAGCATGGGAGGACCCCCCGTCCCACCATCATTGGTTAAAGGCATTTGTGGCATATTTCAACAGTAAGATGTTCAAGGCAGGTGCCCTTATTTATTCTGTACCTGTACTGTGTCTGGCACAATGGCTTCCCAGCTGCCATTAGATTCTCTAGGTCAGGGGTCTCAAACTCACAGCCCATGGGCCATCTGCAGCCTCAGCAGTTCCACAATCTGGCCCATGCGCACAACTCCTGGCACATGAGTCCCTGTAGCCATGAGGGGTTGTCTGCACCCTTCCCTCAAGTCCAGCCCCTGCTCTGCCTCTTCCCACCCCTGCTCTACCTCACCTCTTCCCTCTCCTGTTCTGCATTCTCCCTGCCCCGTCGCAACCCTTTCCTCAAGTCCCCTCCCACACAGAACTTGGCCTCGGGGATTACTGTGGGGTCTGGTATGGGGTGGCAGCAAGGGTCAGCCCCTTCTACACTCACTGGCGTGTGCTGGAGGGGGGAACAGCCCCTCCCCATGGCCTACAGGCTGTCTGGGGGAGGCCAGGCTCCGAAGGTTTCCTGCCCTCTAACTGCCCCCTCTAGTGGCCCCCCCAGCCTGCAGGCTGTTGGAGGAACAAGGCTCTGGGGGCTCTCTCCCCCCCCCCCCCCCATTGATACCCCACAGCCTGCAGGCTGTCTGGGGAGGGGGCAGGCTCTGGGGAATGTTTCTCCCCCCTTCAGCGTCATCTCCCCCCCCCCGCCATGAGGGAACAGGCTTCAGGTTTGGGGCAGGTCTCCTTACTGGTGTGCTGGCAGGGAAGATGGCGGAGCCCCAGCTCTGCTGGTCACTCTCTTGGTGCTGCAGCTGCCCCCAGTGGCTACTTTCAGTATCACATCCTCCTCTCTCTGCTCCTCCATCTCCATGTTATGGGAAACAATCCCATTCCCAACACTTCCCATTTTCCAAGCACAACCAAACCCTGACCTTGGTTTAAGTTAGGGTAAGAGGAAGCTGCATACCAAATTTGGTAGTCCTAGCTCTTATGGTTTAGGAGGAATTCTTTAACAAACAGACACACTGTAAAATACACGTTGATGTATTGTTGAATCACAGCTAATCATGAGATTCTTCCAATGAGACCGGCTTATTGTAATCAGGGTCCTGCTACTGTGGGGAACTTTCCTGGCTTCTACACTACCCTGGTGAAATGGGGTAGTGAAAAGATCTGAGTCTCCACTCCCACTCTCTTTTACCCTTCCTGACCTCAAGGGTTAAGAACATAAGAACGGCCGTACTGGGTCAGACCAAAGGTCCATCCAGCCCAGTATCCTGTCTGCCAACAGTGGCCAATACCAGGTGTTCCAGAGGGAGTGAATCGAACAGATAATGATCAAGCGATCTCTCTCCTGCCATCCATCTCCACCCTCTGACAAACAGAGTCTATGGACACCATTCATTACCCAGACTGGCTAATAGCCATTTATGGACTTAGCCACCATGAATGTATCTAGTTCTCTTTTAAACCCTGTTATAGTCCTAGCCTTCATAACTTCCTCAGGCAAGGAGTTCCACAGATTGACTATGCACTGCGTGAAGAAGAACTTCCTTTTATTTGTTTTAAACCTGCTGCCCATTAGTTTCATTTGGTAGCCCGTAGTTCTTATATTATGAGAACAAGTAAATAACTTTTCCTTATTCACTTTCTCCACACTCATGATTTTATAGACCTCTATCATCTCCCCCCCTTAGTCTGCTCTTTTCCAAACTGAAAAGTCCCAGTCTCTTTAATCTCTTCTCATATGGGACCCGTTCCAAACCTCTCCTTTTTTAATGCCAGTATATCTTTTTTGAGATGAGGAGACCACATCTGTACACAGGATTCAAGATGTGGGCGTACCTTGAATTTATATAAGGGCAATAAGATATTCTCTGTCTTATTCTCTATCCCTTTTTAACGATTCCTAGCATCCTGTTTGCTTTTTTGACTGCCTCTGCACACTGCGTGGACATCTTCAGAGAACTATCCACAATGATGCCAAGATCTCCTTCCTGATTAGTTGTAGCTAAATTAGCCCCCATCATATTATATGTATAGTTGGGGTTATTCTTTCCAATGTGCATTACTTTACATTTATCCACATTCAATTTCATTTGCCATTTTGTTGCCCAGTCTCTTAGTTTGGTGAGATCTCACCCTGTGTGGCAGAGCCCTTGTAACCCCAACAAGGCTGGGCCCAGGATTCTTATTCTCTGCACTGCGTCTCAGGATCTGTGGTTGCAACTCTCCTCCAAACTCAGCCTGGGCCCCTGTTCTCTCCTTCACTTGGCCTCACTCAGTCTGACCTTGGCAAATCCAGCTCTCAGGACGGGACTCTCCCCAGCCTCCTGACTTACTCATTGGCCTCCTCGCCCTGTCATTCAGGCTGACCTGGGGCGTTGGCCTCTTCCCATTGTTCCTGGGCACTGTCAGTCTCAGGGTACACAGTGGTGCTATTTCAGAATAACGTCTGTTATCCCACAATAGCGTTGTGTGCATCTTAACAGCACACCCGTTATTTTGAAATAATTTCAAAATAATGGGCAGCTTATTCCAGCTTCCTGTAAACCTCATTGCATGAGGAATAAGGAAGACGCCAGAATAGCACTCTTTTTCGAAATTTGGCGCTGTGTTTAGACAGCCTATTTTGAAATTGGGTGCTATCTCAAAATAAGCTACACAAATTGCTCAAATTAGCTCAGATTGCATAGCTTATTTCGAGCTATGCACAACTGTGTAGATGTACCCTCAGAGTTCTGATTTCTCATTGAACCTCCCCTTTCTTTTGATACTGGGGCTAGCCAGCCAAAAAGCCCACAGAGTTTTAGTAAGGTGCCAACAGTCCCCTTACCTTATCAAGATATGAAAGTCAACAGTCAAGAGGTCCAAACTAATCCTGTTGTTTTAGAGCAGTGATTCTCAAACTGTAGATCAGGATCCCAAAGTCAGCTGCAGACCCCTCCCCCCCACACACACCATCTGGGACTGGAGTCAAAGGCCAAGCGCAGTAGCCTGTCTAGTGGGGCTCAGGTTACAGGCCCCTGCATGGGAATAAAGTCCTTGGGCTTTGGCTTTGGCCTTGCCACCCAGGACAGGGGGGATTGGGCTTTAGAGAGTGAATTATAACACCCGAATACACTCAGACAAATTTGTCCTGTTGGATAAATTTGTTGGTATTCTAAGATAAAGAGAATTGGTTGCATGTGGGATGCTGGGAAGAGGAGAGTGGGAATAAGTACGTAACAGAGACTTGTTCTTTAATTTAGCTTGTTTATTGCCA
Organism: Pelodiscus sinensis; assembly: GCF_049634645.1. Taxonomy (NCBI): domain Eukaryota; kingdom Metazoa; phylum Chordata; order Testudines; family Trionychidae; genus Pelodiscus; species Pelodiscus sinensis. The sequence continues at coordinate 195,028,428 of NC_134713.1, forward strand.
CTGATATAAAAGTTTTTTTTAAAGTAGACAGCAGAACTCCAAGAGAAGTCTCTCGTATTACCATGGATAAATCACGCTGGTTGTAAGCAGACTGGTAACCGGTGTACAGATTTTCAAACTAGTTGCCCTGATCCCATTGATTCTAAGTGGGAACTGAGAGCCTAACTACCTTTTATACGTTTGAAAAGCCACCATCCGTCACCACAACACGGTCTGTGGTTTCAGCTCAGAGCAGAGCCAAAAGAATTGCATAACCATAAGGCAAAATAGTGGTGGAAATTTCATAGTATTGATCTATGCTGGTTGTTGTCCACATTTGTTTATATTAACATGATTCCATGCTAGAAACAAAAATCTGTCTCAACAGACACAAAATTCAGACCATTTAATAAACTCACCAGCAAAAGAGATTTTTCCTGGATAGTTTAATGCATGATTAAGACAGCAGTTCCCAAAATGTAAGTTGCACCCCAAAGACAAGCCAGCTTTGCGGTGGGGACAAGCCAGGTGAAGGACAAAGGAGCCTCTCAGCTGTCCTCCAGATCTCTGCTTGCTTGCTTTTTTCTAAATACATTTTTATCTGTTGTGGGTGTGAAGAAAACCTTGTAAGCATGACCCAAGTGCAGCAGTGTTTGCCAGGGCACCTGAAACTATAGCTCTGAAGTCTGAACTGCCGCATTCATTACAATCAGTGCTAACTCAGATGCCAGTGATGACAGAAATATCAATGCTGTTAAATATACCACTGTTCATTGCAGTGTGTGGAAAAGGAGAGGCTATGACATATTAAGAAAATCTACATAGTCTTACATCAATATTAAGAAATGATAAGTCAGGGAATACACACAGAAAGAGATTCTTACAAATCATGAGATTTTAAAATGTAATAAATGTTGGATTCTTTTTGTTTACCTTTTTAAAGTCTTTCTATTACACTTGGGTCTTATTTTCAAACTTTTTTCTCTACAACTATGATGGCTATGTTCCTTTTTTTAATATTTATTTACTTGGTTAATGAAAGCAAAGATTCTTCCACAATAATGGGAGTCCAATATCTGAGACAAAGGCTACATCTAGACTGCAAGCCACTTTCGAAAGCCTCTTTCGAAAAAGAGTATCTAGACTACAACCAGTACTTTCAAAAAAGCAAACTGCTTTTTTGAAAGAGAGCACCCAAGCAGTCTGGATGCTCTCTTTCGTAAAAGCACAGTTTGCATTACATAGCACCTTTATTTGAAAGAGCACTTTCAAAAAAAAGGAGTTCTTCCTCGTAATGAGGTTTTCTGCAGTCGAAAAAACTGCTGAGTTCTTTCAATGTACTTTCGAAAGAACGCGGCAGCAGTCTAGACGCAGGGGAAGTTTTTTCTAAAAAAAAGCCACTTTTTTTTCGAAAAAACCCTGTAGTCTAGACACACCCAAAGAGAAACAAACTATCACAAAATCCATGATAAAAATCATAAAACTTGACAACGTTATACTATCTGCTCTGCACAACTACACATTTTTAGTAGCTCTGTAACAACTTGTGGTGAGACTTAGGTGAGGTGAATTGGTTTAATTTTCCTGAAAGGGGGCTCAGCTTTCAGTGCTTCAGTGGGTGGTAAAAATGAGTGCCATTCCTTTATAGGAATATGCCTAAATGGCCGATAACCTGTATCGGGCACAATGTGGACTCTGTCGAGAATCCTATTCCCTTTTTCATTATTCACTACTGTTGCCCATTGTACAGTTGTCATGGAATTTTTCTGATGTGATAAAGTTCTTAGTAACCCTTTATTTAATTATTTCTTGTTGTGGGTGCTGAGCTTGGCATTCTCAGTATAAAAGTACCTCTCAACTTTCAGAATCTTTAGGGTTTTTTGGTTTTGTTACATGTTCCCATCCAAGGAGAGATCTTTATCTGGGATAGTGTGGATGAAAGTACTGCAAGTGTGGCCAAGGGTCAGTGTTCTGTTTTTAAGAATGCCCATACACATCAGAAAATTACTGCTGTTTCAGAATTAAAAAACATTGTCCTTTGAAAATGGTGTATAGCAGTACACTAAATAAGAGTGGAGAATAAAAATAGATGTGTTTTGGATGGGAATACATTTACATGCAGATTTCAGACAGCACATTTTTATTTCTTGGAGTTGGACAACTTTATCTGCTCATTTTTAACCAGTGCCCCCTTTAAATTAAAAAGATTGAACTCCTTTTGCATAGGATATAACTACATGATTTCCTTTTTTTTCTCCCCTTCATCTAATATAGGCTACACATCACAGATGAGGCAGAACAGACTTTATTATTGTTTGTCAGTGAAAGGAGAGGACAGCTTCCTAGCAACAAAAAGGATGTCAGATATTGTCTTCAAAAGGAGACCATTTCATCCCATCTAGTTACAAGTGCCTTCCAATGAAAGCTTCTGTAGATATAAAAGTCTGCCAGCAGGGGGTCCCCCTCAAGAAGTGACCAAGTTTTTAAAATCAGTTATGCCCCTGGCAAACATTGTCGTCATCTACATATTTAGCTTGATCATTTTGGCAGGTTATGAAAAACTAAATGGTGCAAACACATGTGGCAGATGCTGTTCTCATGATAGTTGGGGAGCCTCTGAGCCTCTGTTGGGAGCATGCCAGGTTCATCTTGTACACTGAAGAGCATTATACTTTCAGGCTTTCTACAGCTTGCCCTTAGGGACTACTGTTGAAGTGGTAATAAAATTTAAAATGAGCTGCAGAAAGTCAACTTGTTGGTTGGCTTCAAGTGAATCTTTTTCATTATTAAACTTAACTTTAATGGAATATGTGTTGTATCTTGAGAGACTAAAACTAAATATGGTTGTTAGAAAGGTGTTTCTGTCTTAAGTATATTTATCTTATATATTTAAGTATATACATCTTGGTATATTTTTTCTTTTCCCATCTTACCTTTCTTTGACATTGACATTAAATGAAAAAAATTGAGATGAGTTAAGTTGTTTAAATATTTTGGGAAATTGTTCATTTTTATGTAGGTATGTATCTATCTTATTGGGATACAATAAATATATTTTAAAGTACATTTTTAAAGCAGCCCTTGGAGCTGTGTTCAGCTTCTGTAAGATTTCAGACCCCAAAATAGAGATGAAATCAGTCTTGGTAATGTTCAGGCAGTGTATAGCAAGATGCTCCTATGTCTGTCAATATGGAAATATAAAGGTGAGTAGCAGTGGCACTAAATATATGTATTGTGGAAACATCCTTCATTCTGTTTGGGGCCTGATGGTGCTGGGTGCTGTACAAACACAAAAGAGATAAGCCTTTACCTACCTAAAGAAATACAAGTGGAAGATGATGGTGAACAATTGGCAGAGTTCTGTTAGTAACATGCTGCAGTATTCACTGATTCATTAATATTTGAAGTCCAATGTAGTTTTTATTTATAGAAAAGTTGCTGATGGGATATATCACAAATCAAAATTTATAAAAGTTTTATCCTTTTAGAAAGCAACTGAATGATGGTTTTCTGTGGAAATTCTCCTTAACGTTTTATTCTAAAAATAAATATATTTATTGAAAGGACATTAGACCAAATACCATCAGAGTTACACATGCAATATTGCACATTCATTAGAGCAATCCCACTGATGTGAATAGACTACCAGCTTCCAATTACACTGTTAATGTCTAAGGATTCCATAATCTGGCAAACATGCACATACGTAACTTTATGCTCTTCACTAGACCCCCTGATCTAAGTGAGATGACTTTGACATAAACAAAGTTAAGGATTTGCATAAATGTTTGCAGGATCAGATTATTTATCTGATGCCCATTTTTCTAATAAGTCACACTGATTCTTTTGGTCCTATTCTTTCTCCAGTGGATCATTTTGAGTCCCATTAACATTAATGAGACTGGCATGCACACATAACGCAAGGTATATTCTCTGCTTAATCTACAGATTAATAACAGCACAACAATTATGTTTCATTATATAGGAAATGGAAATAAAGAGCAGTTTGTCCTCCAGTTGTCTCAAGCTGCATGCATTGCATCTAATTATAATATCTCATTATGCCATTACAATAGATACTTTCATTTTTCTAACTTTTCACAGAAAAATGTGTAATGAATGCTTTCTGTCAGTAGACATAACATAAATGTTAAGAGAGTTCCTCATAGAACAGATTCAATTTGACTTCAGTGCACTAGTGGAAAGAACATATTGCAACGCTGTGGTGGCCTGTTTTTCTGGCCTTTATTAATCCAGAAACCTTAATGATGAACAACATTTGTGTCATTGTCTACACAAATTTAATTTGTTTATGCAGGAGTTCAGTTAATCCTGCAATCTGCTTTTCTCAAATGAGGACAGATAATGGAGACACCGTTCTTTACAGGTCTTCAGGCTTTTAAATTCTGATAAAATCAGGATTCTTCACTGGGTCTTGCCACAGCTCTGAATTAAGCCACTTTAAATGTAATTACTGAAGCTGGCTGTACATCAGGAACATCCATTAAAAGAATTGATTGACCATGTTGTTACGGGAGGCATTTTATGAACAAACGATCATGATGGGTCCAGAACTGTAATTTATAAAAGCCAAAAAGCAGGTAAATACTTTATTAGTGGTTAATGAGAGGTTCACTGGATAACTAAATTTCTTCTTTTTCAACCAGCTATTTCAGGGAACCTTGGTCCATGGCCATCTATCATGATCGGTTTATTGATCTTAAGAAAGAACTGCGCCAAATCCTAATATCCAGCCAGGTAAGAAAAATGAACAGCAAATGCATTTTGCTATTGGAGTAATTTGTTATTGTTGAGCACTTAGGTGTTTGCTCCCATTTTCCACTTTAAATTTCATTTTTTTCTGCTTTTTACTCACTTTGGAAAAGCCTAATTAGATACAGTCTATGCAGCACAAGGGAGATTCAGTAAAGCCTGAAATGGCTCATTTTAATTATTTTTACAAATCTCAAAGATGCTAAGGTTTTTACATTAAGTTGTTCCATTTTTCTGTGCAGCATTTTTATACCACTTACATATTTTTAGTGCAACCTTGCCATGGAGACTTGGAATTCCCATTCCTTTAGTTCCTCTGCTTTCCATACAGTTTTGTTTACTTTTTTTGAGTAATGATATAAAAATACTGTCTATACCATCCTAAAATGGCAGATCTTGTGAGATGTAAATCTTTCTATAAATTCCTATGGGCACAAACCATGTAGTTGATAAAGTGACAAAAATGTTTTTTCTGTAATAGATGAAACTCCCAAATATAGGGGAGGGGAGAAATTAAGACATTTGACAATGTCATTTGCACTGTAGACTTGAGCATAAATTCATAGTAATTTCTCTCTTTTTCCTCTTCAAGGGCATGTCTACACAAGGGAGTTATTTTGAAATAACTCCCCTTATTTTGAAATAACAAGGCAAGCGTCCACACTGCCAAACCTGTCATTTTGAAATAATTGGCTTGTTATTTCAAACTAATAATTCCTGCTTGTGAAGAGGAATAAGCTTATTTCAAAATAGCTATTTCGGGAGTTGTTATTTTGAAATAACCTGGTAGTGTAGACATAGCCTAAGTATCTGACCCAAAGCTCATTTGAAGCTGATGGACACGTTGACACTTGATTCAGTGGACTTTGGATCAGTCCCAAAAGGCATAAAGTTGTAAACATATAATTTTCTCTAAAGAGGTTTTTCTTCTTACAGTCTAAATCTTGCTGCTGCCTAGTGAATGGTTTAATGCTGTTCTCCCATAGCCTTCAAAACACCCACTTTGCTTCTATTTTACATATCATGATTCTGTATTGCTCCACTACTTTTTAATGGGATTGCTGCATTTACCATACAAAATTGTTAACTGTGTATTGAGGTTACATCAGCCTAAGAAAGTCCCTAAGAAAGGTTGAAATAAAATACAAAGGTGTTGGATAGTATTGTCTCTTCTGTTTACATAATATGAAGAGTACTTAAGTGAAGTATTATTATTTCTATTTTCTTGAAAACAACTTATAAAGAACAGAAAATGAAATTCTAAACAAAAAAGTACACCTGGAGGGTAGTAATTTTCTGCCCTGGTTCAGCAGTGTTTCCTGTATTGTAATGTGAACAATTTATCTCTTTTTGTGATATCTGTATTATGGTTTATGAACAGCCTGGAAAGGATGTCTTACGTATGTCAGGATTACAGACTCTGTCAGGCAATCTGTCTCTCATGTGAGTTAGTACACGTGTATATACACACACCTTCTCTCCCTCCCTCCCATTAAGATCATTGGGACTACTCCTATGAATCAGGATTACTCACATGAGAAAGGGGTTACATGATCAGGTCCTGTCCCTGACAGGGTAAATGCACATTTGTCGTTCCCTTTGTCTGTTTTTATTCTAATTCTCTTTACTCCAATTTTAACTGATTTTTAAGAAACAATGGGTTTAGTAAATATCTTGTAAACATATATCTAGTAAAGATGTTTTTGTGTTTGTGCAGCATTGACATGCTATCTAGTACTGAATAAACACATAGGCTGTGTCTACATTGGCCCCTATTCCGTAATAGGGATGCAAATGTAGCACTTTGGAATAGGCAAATCCGCGGGGGATTTAAATATCCCCCGCGGCATTTGCATTAACATGGCTGCCGCTTTTTTCCAGCTTGTAGATAAGCCGGAGAAAAGCGCCAATCTGGACGCGATCCTCCGGAAAATAAGCTCTTTTCTGGAGGATCTCTTGAAAGTAGGAATAATTATCCCCGCGGATTTGCCTATTCCAAAGTGCTACATTTGCATCCCTATTACGGAATAGGGGCCAATGTAGACACAGCCATACTGTACCCTTGACATATAATGAAAGTGTCTTTAAATGGTCTTTATATAATTTGGGAGCAGGAGGAAAAGGACCTTTCCTACCTCTTGCTCATATTCCAGTTGACCAAGACATTCAAGTAACTAAAATCAAATGTAACAAATAATTGACATTAGTAAGAATATTTAAAGAATGTAAATGTGCATATGTCAGAATTTCTAAGTTATGGTTACTGTAGAAAGTAGAAGTCAATTATGCACCCTAAAACATAAAATCCTTAATAAGACATACAGTAAAAAAACTAAGACAAGCAGAAGAACCAACTTAGAGTCATTGTGGGGACCATGTCTGTGAACTTGTGCTTAAATTCTCAACCATAATGTACTTATTTGATGAGTCTCTTAGAGCAGTATTTATCTTCAAAAGGTGACTGATCATCCTTTAAATATTTACCCATTGTGTAGGATCACAGACATATTTATTTCAACATGTGATGCTCCAGCTATGAGGACATGCATATGATAGAGCTGGGTTTTTGCACCTCCATCCCCAAAATACAGAGGCATGGTGATGCCAAGTATTGCCACATTTAACCTGGAGGGCAGTTAAAAATTGCTGGGAGTCTCAAAGCCTGAGTTTGGCAGCTGGGCTTCCTGTGAGGGAGAAGGCACCTCAGAATGGATTCACAAAAACCTGCACATTGGGTGGTTCCTGCCTAAGCTGGCCAGTACAAGATGTCAGGGAGAGGGGTGTGTCCTAAGCCTTGTCCTTCTCAGTAAGTTCAGCACCTAAAATCAGAGAGGCATCTTCTCTGACTTAGGATCCTCTGCTGCAAACCCTCCTCTGCATTTAGGCACCTATGCTGATTACATAAAAAGTTGGGAGGGGAAGGGAGAATAGAGAACATCCCTCATAACTTTGAGCCCAGTGGTTAAGGTACTCACCTGAAATGTGGGAATCCCCCTCTTCAAGGGGGGCAAAGGAATTTGAATGGGATTCTGTGTCTCAGGTGAATGCCTTAACAACGGACTATGGAGTATTCTGATGCTGGGTTCCCTCAGTCTCTCCTGTTGATGTTGTCACACTGTGGATAAATAAAATGGGATGTAAGTGACCAGTCAACTATCCAATAAGAAAATGCTGATCGGATAGTTGACTAGTGACTCAACTAATCGCTTTCCTCGCCGCCTTAATGCCCAGCCCCTTAATGCCTCTATCAGGGAAAGGCAGCAAGGGAGGGGAGCAGAATTCGGTGCTGGGGGGAGCTGACTTTAAAGCCAGTTCCCCCAGCACTGTCTCTCCATGGGGAGAAGGGGCAGGGGTGTAGTGGGGAACTGGTGGCGCTTCCGCCTTTGAAATGTAGCAAGAGCAAGGCACTGCCGGGAGCGTGGGACTGCTCAAACTGTTCTCTGCTGGCCCCATGCTCCTGGAAGTACTTTGCTTTTGAAATGTACAAGAGCACTTCAGAGCGTGGAGCCAATGGGGAACTGCTTGAGTCCCCTGCTGGCCATGCTCCCTGCAGTGCTTCCATCTTTGAAATGTAGCAAGAGCTGACAGGCACCCTTATCGACTAATCGACAAGTCAATGCAAATTACTTCGATTGTTCAATTAGTTGATTAATCTAAATTTAACATCCTCATAACTAGAGCAATGGAACTAGATCCTGAGTCTTCCACCTTTCAATTACATGCTTTGACCACCAGCTCCACTAACTTCATGCTTGTGTGTGCTCTCCCTCTCTCTCTGGCCCGGAGATTCTTTCCTTATTTATCCATAAGAACAACTCAACAGGAGAGCTCCATGGCGTCTCACATTAGACTGTCCTCACCTGAGATGTGGCAGACACCTATTCAAATTCCATCTTTCTCAGCCACGGGGCTAAAAGTTAGGAGGGAAGTCCTCCCCAATCCATATTGTGTAAGCTCACATGCAGCGGCCTGATCTGATAGACTATGTCTTTGTATGCTTTATGCGTGGGGCCCTGCAATGAGTTAAGCAAAGGAAAGTTTACTTTTCCCCAATTCATGCATTGTTCTAGGGCAGTGGTTCTCAAACTGTGATCTGTGGACTCCTTCCAGCTGGTCCATGGCTCGAGCTCAGCTTCCCCCTCCTTCCACCCTGCCTCCTTCTCCCTGCAGCAGGGAGCCCATGCTGCACCCTTCCTCCCATGAGATTGGAGCGCTGGCTTCCCTAGGTGGGGGAGAAGCCCCAAGCCTCCCCACTGGATCTGCCTCATGGGGAAGAAGTAGATCAACATGGAGTCAGAAGCAACTCTGCATGCTGCCACTTCTCCTCCCCCTTCCCTACCTGGGGAAACAGCAGTGCATTGACACGCTGCCTGGAGGCTTTCCCCACTGCTCCCATTGGCTGGATTCTGGCCAATACCCCCGCCCTGTTCCTGAACCCTCCCTTCTGGCCATGTACTACACTTTGCCTTGCTCTTGCCTCCTCCCCCCTACTTCCAGTCTGCTCCTGTACCCCTTCTCCCACCCAGACCTCGCACCCTCACCCCCTCCTGCAGCCCATCTTCCTGTCCACATCTGCACTCTCACCCCTCTCCCACTCACTGGCAGCCCTGTCTCACACGCTGAACCCCACATTTTTGTCCCCACCCCAAAGCCTGGAGTGTCCACAAAATCCACTAACCCCGAAACCCTAGAAAAGTAAATCCAGCCCATGGGAAACCTCAGTCCTTCCTGCTCCCCTCCGTTGCCCCATGGGGCTTGAGCTAGGGATGTTAAAATTGGATTAAGCAGCTAATCAAGTAGTCAGTGGACTTTCCATCAACTACTCAATTAGTCGATAAGGGGGGCAGGGCGCTTGCTATCCCTGCTACACTTCTGCAGAGGTGCAGCGAGGAACCCAGGGTGAGCGGAGACTCAAGGGCCGTGTCCAGACTCAGGGTTTTTTTCGGGAAAAGTAGCCTTTTTCCGAAAAAACTTCCCCTGCGTCCAGACTCAAGCCGCGTTCTTTCGAAATTAAATCGAAAGAACGCGGCTTTTCTTTCGATGGCGGTAAACCTCATTTCACGAGGAAGAACGCCTTCTGTCGAAAGTTCCTCTTTCGAAAGAAGGCGTTCTTCAATGTAAATAGGGCTTCTTCGAAAGAGAGCATCCAGACTCGCTGGATGCTTTCTTTCGAAAAAGCAAGCCGCTTTTTCGAAAGTTCAACGTGCAGTCTAGACGCTCTCTTTCGAAAGAGGCTTGCAGTCTAGACATAGCCAAGCAGAGGCACAGCAGTCGAGACTCAGGGCGAGCGGGGAATGCTTGAGTCAGCAGGAGGCCACACCTGAGACACGATGCCTGGGAGAGGTGTTGGGTGTGAAAGCAAGTAAGTGCCCCCCCCACCTCATGCTGAGACCCCACATCCCTACCGTGCTCCTGCACCACTCCCCACTGAGACCCTGCACTCTCCCCTTGGCCAGACATACCACCGCCAGCGTATTCCTACACTCTCCCTCCTGGCCAGACACCCTATCCCCACCATGCTCCTGAACCCACCCTTGCTCTTGCACTCTCCCTCCTGGCCGTACAGTGCAACTTCCCTTGCTCTTGCCCCCTCCCTCCAGCCATATATCCTACTTCCAGTCTGCTCCTGTGCCCTACCTCCTGCCCAGACCTCACACCCTCACCCCTCCTGCAGCCCATCTCCTACCCACATCCTGCACTCTCACCCCTCTCCCATTCACTGGCAGCCCTGTCCCACACACTAAACCCCTCATTTTTGTCCCCACCCCAAAGCCTGGAGTGTCCACAAAACCCATTAACCCTGAAATCCCAGGAGTAAATCCAGCCCATGGGGGGGAAGCCCTGAGCCTCAGTCCTTCCTGCTCCCCTCACCCCCTTGCTCCATGGGGCTGCAGCTAAGGATGCTAAATTTCAATTAATCAGCTAATCAAGTAGTCAATGGCATTTCTAGCGACTAATCGATAAGGGGGGTGGGGCACTCACTATCCCCACTGTGCCTCTGCCTTTGAAATGTAGCAAGAGCCCCATGGGGTCTTACATTTAAAAGGCAGAGGTACAGTGGGGAACCCAGGGTGAGTCCCCGCTTGCCCTGGGTCCCCCCGTACCTCTGCCTTTTAAAAATAGTAAGAGCCCCTGTTTGAGGGCCTGCTCGCACTGTTTCCCCACTGTGCTTGTCTCCCCTGCATTCCCAGGGAAATGGTGCTTGAGGGAACTAGCTTTTAAGCCGGCTGCCCCCAGCACCGGCTCCTGCTCCCCCTTGCTGTCTCTGAAACAGAGGCAGCAAGAGTGGGAAAGCAACTAGTCGAGTAGTGACTCATGGGCTTATCGGGTAGGTGCTTACATCTCTAGCTGGAGCACCAGAGGAGTGAGGTGTTGTAGTTGGGGGCCATATCAGTGAGGGTTGAGTGTTTTTGGAGGGGTTTTTTTTTGGCTTCTCACTTGTGTGGTCTCCACCTGATTTTTCTGTGGGTCAGTGGCCCCCAACCCAAAAAAGGTTCCCCATCCCTGCCATAAATAAAACAAACATTGAAACTGGTTATGTTGGACATAAATTAATATTTTACTTTATTTAAAATGAAGTTTGATAAACTAACATGAGAAAGTTAAAGCACTTTAATAATTTAATATTTCCTTTCTTACTGATTAAATTAAACTGTTCTCCCTAATTGCAGCACTAGCAAAATGGCTCAGGCATAGTTATGTAATTAACAGTGAGTTTCCATTAGCAACTAGTGGTCCATGGAAAGGTTTGCATTGAGCCAGGTGGGCTAAAAAGTTTGAGAACCATTGCTCTGGGGCTTAAGTGTCCAGACATCTAGGCTACGTCTACATTGGCCCCTTCTCCGGAAGACGCATGTTAATTTCCAACTTCAGAATAGGGAAATCCGCGGGGGATTTAAATATCCCCCGCGGGATTTAAATAAACATGGCCGCCGCTTTTTTTCCGGCTTGGGGAAAAGCCGGAAAAAAGCGTATAGACTGGCGCGATCCTCCGGAATAAAGCCCTTTTCCGGAGGATCGCGCCAGTCTAGACGCTTTTTTCCGGCTTTTCCCCAAGCCGGAAAAAAAGCGGCGGCCATGTTTATTTAAATCCCGCGGGGGATATTTAAATCCCGCGGGGGATATTTAAATCCCCCGCGGATTTCCCTATTCTGAAGTTGGAAATTAACATGCCTCTTCTGGAGAAGGGGCCAATGTAGACGTAGCCCTAGAGCAGGGCTACAGTGCACATACACAGATGGGAGAAACATAGGTGCCTAGGGAACTTTCATTGCAAAACTTTAGGTGCCAGGTGAGTTTAGGCTCTCACCTGGCACCTAAGTACATACCACTTATGTACAGTGGTAGTTCAGCAGGGATTTTGTGAACCCCAGTGGGACCAGATTATGGGATTTAGGCACCTGAAGCGGCACTTAGGCACCTGTGACCTATTGTGACTGTAGCAATGGCTGCTAGAAAATTGGATAGTGTGCATATGCAGGAATAGCTTTTCAAGCACTTGTCCTCAACAAGAACTGCTAGCCTGGTTTTCAAATGACAGCTGCAATTGAGCAGAAAATCTAGCAAATTTGACATTTAAAAACATAAAATTTTCTGAACTATCTGAGCACCAGAAATGAATCTGGAAATTCAATTTCTAAGAAGTTCAAACATTAAAATTGTTGTTTCCTCACCTAAGACATTTGTCAGATTTCATGCATACATTATATGTATATCTGTCTGTAAACACATAGGCTATGTCAACACTGGCGGGTTGTTGCGCCAGAAGTATGCAAATGAGGCTAAGCGTGGAATATCGCCAAGCCTCATTTGCATACCTAATGAGCTGTCATTTTTGCGGAAGAGGCTCTTGTGCTAGAAGAAGCTGTCTACACTGCCCCTTCTTGCGCAAGAAAAACCCTCTTGCGCAATGCCTCTACACTGATTATTTTCAGGAATAACGGCATTGCGCATGAGTGTTTTTCTTGCGCAAGAAGGGGCAGTGTAGACAGCTTCTCCTACTGCAAGAGCCTCTTCTGCAAAAATGGCGTCTCATTAGGTATGCAAATGAGGCTCAGCGATATTCCACGCTTAGCTTCATTTGCATACTTCTGGCGTAACAACCCGCCAGTGTAGACATAGCCTTACTGTTGCCTTTTGCTGTAATCACGTGAGAATTTTCAGCCCAAAAGTTCAGTTTTAAACAGATTCATCCCTGAGTTTATGGGCTTGGCAAAGCATCCTTTGAGATGCAGTGACACTGCATTCCCGCAGTGTGTTAAGCCCTCCGCTGCTTTCCTGTTAGCCATTGCTACCAAACACCCGCTTCCTCAAGCAGGGAATGTGGTAACCAGCTGGCTCTAGATTTGTTGCCAGGGTTTTGACTGACCAGCATATAAAGAGAATGAAGGGTAAAGGCAGGCTTAGTTGGCTGCCTCAAATCCTCAAGCTCCGATCTCCAAACCACCGAGCCCTAATGTATCTGGGCCTTGAAGCCTGTAGCTGATCTAGGCCCCTCCAGTTGTACACGGCATTTAGTTCTGTTAGGTTTATTTCTGCAGTGCTGTTTGCAAATACGGCGGTGTGCAGCCAGCCTGTCTGCCGGGGTGCGAGGCTGCCCAGTCGTGGCCTGGCATCCAACCAGTCCTGAAGCAGCGCCCCCACCCCACCAGACAAACGGCCAGGTCGTAGCGGCTGGCGCGTTGCACGGTGGCATGGAGTCAGGCCCGTGTCTCCTCTCACTCTGTCGGCAGGCGGAAGGCCTTCCCTCGCTGGAGCAGCTGGTGCACCAGGTCGTGGACAGGGAGCTCGTTCTCTCCGAGAAGCCCAAGAAGTACCTGAAACGCGCCTTCCAGCAAAGCGTCTCCAGGCGGCTGGTGCAGGGGAGCGTGCTGAGCTACCTGCGCTACAACCAGTACCACCTGCCCATGTACGCCTGGCCGGGCGTGGTGTAGCGCGCCGCGGCCGCAGCAATAAAGGCCCGCTCGGCACAGGACGGCCCGGCTGCTTTGTCCGCGCGGGCGGAGGGGCGCGGGGCGGCGGGGAGGTGCCCGCGGGGAGGTGCCCAGCAGCGGCGGGGTTACCGCCCCGGCCCAGACAACCCGCCGGCCAATGGCCGCCGGCACCGCGCTCGCAGCCGGCCAATCCGGGGCGGGGCGCCCGAGGCGGGAAAGCCGAAGCCGGGCCCGGGGCAGGGTGGGCGCTGGGGCGGCAGGTGCCGCGCTGTGCGAGCGGGCCGGGCCCGGGCGTGCGCCAAGTGCCGGGGCGGGCGCGGGGCAGCGGGCTCCTCGGGGCCTTGATGGGGCGGGCGCCAGCCACACGCGCCCTGAGCTGCCCCGGCCAACGCCGCCCGAGCCGCGGGGAAGGAAACGAGCCCCCCGCGGGCCAGGGCGCCCGTGGGAAGCGCCGCGCCTGCCCTGGGCGCGCCCTTTGCGCGGCTGCTGTCCGGGCGCCTGGCGAAGGCGCGCAAGCTGCGCCGCAGAAACCGGTGCTCGTGCCTGGCGCCCAAAGTGAAGCGCGCTGGGCGGGCGAGGGCGCCTGGCGCTCGGGGACTGGCTGGTCCCATGGCTCACAAAGCTCGGCCTAGGCGCGCCCGCATCGTGCGCGGCGCAGAGCAGGAGCGGGCTGGCTACTGAACACGGCTCTGGGGGCAGCAACGCGCTCGCGGGTGGGCTCCGGCATCGGCCGAGGACAACAGCGTTTCTGGCACGGCTCCTGCACCAAACCCGCAGCCGCTGGAACTCGCCTGCACCGATCGCCGCACCCGGAGGCGGCTGCACGGGGCTTATTTTGTAAAAGCGTACGTGGCACATGAAACTATACCCCTGCTGTACCCCCCTAAAAACGCCTGGCACTCAGTGAGCTTTGCATGGCGGCAGTGGCTGGCTAATATAAGTGAAGATGCTGCCATAACCCCAGCACGCCTGTGAGGTTTTTTTCCTGTACAAATAATAAAACCAAAAAAGAGGGGTGGGGAGAAAAGTTAAAATATTCTTTTCTGCGGAAGATGTAAGACACGTCTATCACTATTCAGACATAGCAGGGACGGGGGGGGGGCGGCTAAAAACCGAGGGGGGGCATAGCCATGTGTGAGTAGCTGTTGATTGTTTTCTGGTTGAGAGAAGTGATGATAAGATTGGGCTAAAGTGTACATTGCTCGTGTAACCTGCAGCTGTATGCTAATGATAATGGAAACAAATCCACTGCCTCCCCCATTAAACAGGGAGGAGGCAGGGAAGCACACATCACTGAACAAATACACTCGCACTAGACAAATAAAATACACACACATACATACACCACAACCACGAGAGAAAGAAAGGAGAAAGGGGTAACCGAGTCGCCAGTATGTGGCTCGGTGCGCTCCTCTCAGTTATGCTCTCCTACTTATCTTTACAGGATATTGGCTGATCATTCGGTTTTAGGACATGCTTATTGGGGAGGCTCAAGGAAATCAGTGCTGGATTGCTGTGTGGCACGAATGGAAGGTAACATAATCTGGAGGGCGTTTGTCACGCTGGCCCTGCAACAAATGCCATCGAGTGCTGGCCGCTCACACTGACGTTTCTTCCCAGAAACGGGGACCAATTACCCACCTTGGGCTGAGAACCCCAAACTTCCCCTTCATTTAGGCCTTTAGGCATAAACAAGTCGCCCTAAATAGGCCACTTAAAAGAGAAAGCTCTGCTACCCAATATACTTTGCGTAATAAAAGAGCTACTCTCTTCTCCCCCCCCCCCCCAACTACCCCCTCCCCAAAAAAGCCGAATAATGGGAGCAGATTGCCATTGGGGATACTTGAAACTTAAGCAATGGAAAATACTTCAGGTCTTTTTCTTCTGGTAGCTGGGTGAAATGGAACAGACTCGTGGGCTCTTTCTTGTTTTCTCTCGCTTTCATGTAGTATTCTTTTGTGTGTAATTATTTAAACGGGAGATCCATAGCAGCTTTATGCTAATCTGCTGAACAAAGGGAGCGGGGCGGGGGGGCGGCGGGGGAGAAGGGAAGGTGAATAGAAGGCGCTGGGCCGGGGGAGGGGGGAGCGGGCTGAGGGATTCGCGTGTCTCTCGCGTGGCCCTCAGACAGACACAACAATCGCTAATTCCTGCAAACGCGCTGCGCTCGCTCCGAGCCCCAACGCGACCCGGGTCAAACAGTAGCAACCCAGCCCATTGTTTGAGCGCCATGCAACAATGGGGTTTAGAAAGCTGACGAGCCGCTCTGATTGCAGCCTACAAGGGGGAGAGGGGTGGGTGTAGCGGGTAGTGGTGTTTCATTATAACTCTTATGCACTTCTCTGCAACCTGCCAGGTGTGTGTAAAACATTCATGAATCTGATGAAACTGTCTGAGTGCAACTTACAAGTGTGTGTGTGTGTGTGTGAGAGAGAGAGAGAGAGAGAGAGAGAGAGAGACCGGCTGACTGCAAACAACTTGATACTTACACCAAGAAGGGAGGAAATATAGATTTAAAAAAACTAACGGTAGCTGGCTCTGCTCTTGGGTCCCTGGCCTCTGTCAGGGCTGGGAATGGGTGAAAGGGGAGGGCTCACTTGACATACCTGTTCTGTTCACTCCCTCGGGCACCTGCCACTGGTCACTGACAGTAGGACACTGGGCTAGGTGGACCAGTGGCCTTTCTTATTTTCAACTCTGGGTTTGTTCCTCCAAACGGGTGGGGCAGGCTGCTGCAGTGTTCAGTAACCAAAGCTCCTGCGCCTGACGGCTGATGGGGGGGAGGAGGCAGGATTAAGTTAAAATCATGAGTGAAGTAGGCAAATCGGTAGCTGTGAGGGGCTGACAAACGGTTCAGCTGTTCGCTTCGATGCGCTCTCAGTGACATTCAAATAGCAAACTCTTCGGCCCCGGGGCTGCCCCCGCATCCCACCCCAAATACCTCATTACAGGACAGGCTAATGAGGGATCTTGTAGGAACGCGTCTCCCCAAAAGGAAAACGCCTTGCAATTGTGCTGTGCTGCCACCGACTCTTCAGTTTGGCAGAATACAAGCCAAACACAACGAAAGAAAAAAAATCCCACAACACAACGTGCCTTATTCTGCCCTCTCCTCCCCCACCCCAAATTGCAAATCGTGGCGCTGAAGGCTGCATCTCTTTGTCAGGGCCGGGCTGGGTTTCAAACAGCAATGTACGATGGGGGGAGGCTTATGGGCTGTGCCACGCAGGAGGTCAGACTAGATGACAGCCGACTCCCCGGACTTGAGGAGCCATGAAATATTCCCTGTGCAAATTCCCACATATGCCGTTGGCCTCGTCTTGCTTGTGAAGGGAAGTTGGCGCAAACAAAGTGGCTTGTGAGAGAAGGGGAGGGGGTAGTGTGGACTCAGCTGGGAATCCGGGGGGGGGGGCGGACACGTGGAAGTTTGCTGCCGAAAACAAAGCGTTCAGTGGGGCGATGGTCCCTCTGTAGCTGCAGAGGGACCGTCACTCCGCTAAAACGCTTCACACGTAACGGTTGCGGATCCGGACAGGATGGCCTTTTGTGAACGGCTGTTTAGTGCGGTGGCGCGAGAGCCGGCGCCCGTCCTTAGCACGGGTCCAGAGGCGAGCCCAGGCCTGGCCCCTCAGACTCTCCCGGCGAATACGCCTTTCGCGTGGACCCCAAGGTGCGCCCGAGCTGTAGTGCGAGACAGCCTAGAGCCGGCCGCAGCTCCCTTGTCAGACCTTGCAAACTGCTGCACCTGCTTTTGAAGACGTGTCGCTCCCGCTCTCGCTTCCTCATCCCTCCTCCCCAGTATCCCCCCCCCCCCGTTGTTGTGAAAATTAGTGTAGAATACTTGTACCTTTCAAGTTGCAATTCATCTTTACCGGGCACAACTGAAAGCAACGAGAGGCCTTTTTATTTATTTTTTTCAGCTGGCTGGAGCTAGTCAAACAACAAAAAGAAACGGATCCTTTGAATCTAACTGTGTCAATAGGGTTCAATAGATTCCCTTTGATTAATTCATAGCACCGTTTGAATCCGCTGTGCTGCAGCGGGTTTCTGATTTATTTTTGTGGGTGTTTTTTCCTTTCCTTTTACACCTAAGCTTTTTTTTATGGTAACATATTTTGACTTACAGTATAATTTTTAAATGACAGAGTGCACATAGGACCGGAACAGCTACAAAAACTAGCCGATCTGGCTCCTGCAAAGTAGTAACAGTCGCAGAAAGTAATTGGCCGGGGGGGGGGGGGGGGGCTGTGCCTTTATCACTGTTGTATCCGCAACGTGAATCGGGATTAAAACGTCTAGTAAATAACATCAGTTGCATTCGGCTTAGCAGGCATTTCTGGCTGGTTGCTATGTAGACGGGACGAGACCTGGTTTGAGCAACGCCAATCTGAGGGCGGAGAGCTGTGGGTAAATGAAGGCGTTAAAAGCGGAGTTCCTCCATGGTTCTCGTTTTGCACAATGGTCTCATTAGATATTTGTCTGCGGGCCAATGGCAGGCACCATATGAATTGTGACACCAGGTCTAGCGCGCATTAGGAGCTCGGCGCTACCTTAAATTCCCAGTCCTGCAGCCACGCGCGTGCTGCCCCTAACTTTATCCCCGCGACCATAACGCCTGGGCGGCACGCGACCCGCACCATTTCTCTGCAGGTCCCTGCCCAAGCCTGGCACCGCGCAAAGAAGGGCCCGAAGTAACCCGCCAGCAACCGTACCGCCGTGTAGCTTGACTAGCGAAGCTCAGCGTCGGGGTACGGGGCGGGGTAGGTTTTTGCTGCATGTCTACCAGGGGTTGGGGAAATCAATGCCGCCTTTTCCCCCTTATTCCCTCCCCTGCGTTGGTCTCCAGACAACATTAAAAGGCAGCAGCTCTGGGGAGGTGTCATCCCATCCCCGTGTAACAGGTATTATTGCAGACTTTGGTCCATGCGTTTCCTCGCGAATACTTCTACCGGGTTTGGGAAGATAACGCCTTTTGCGTCCCACATTTAGAGGCTGGGGGCAGGGAGGGAGTATCGGGGTGGGTTGTTGGTTTATTAGTTCTTGTGATTTTTTTCGGAGAGGAAAGTGCTATTGCAGCCGCTGCCTTGTGTTGGTGGACAGATTCCCTCCCTCCCCCCCCCCCGCTCCCCACATCTCCCCCCGCCCCAGCCCCGCAGCACGCGTCTCTTTCTCGTCCAGATTGGCCGCGGGTCGCATTCAATAGAAAGAGGTTAATTTCCTTCACAAAGGTGAAGGGGGGTGAGGCTTTGGGAAGCTACTGTGCAGAGACAGACAGACCCTTTCTTTATTTTTAGCTACTTGATTAGACCCCTTGATTTAGCATCTGATGTCAAACAGCAGACAAAATGCACCAACTGAATTAAAATGCATGAGCCCGCAAAGGATCATGTAAAAGAAGTTTGCCAGACTGAAGAAGATAGCTAGATAGATAGATAATTTTAAAAGATAAACTGAGGTTACCAGATTATATTAAGTGAACAAAGCTTCTTTTGCCAGAATGAGCAATTATACTGTCGATAATTTAAGTTATTTAAATTACGTAACAAGGATTTTTGTTGCAATTAAAGCCCCCACCCCTAAAAAAGGTCATGTTCGCCTCCCGAGCGCCCAATCGCTTCCATTCCAAAATGCACCAAATCAACAATTTGCTTTACTGATTAAAAAACAGTTTATTTAAGGTCAGAGCTTTTCGAAGATTCCGAACCATTCAGCGCTGGATTTTAGGAGACCTTCAGACTAGAATAACCAGTTTTTAAACCCTTAAAGTATCCGCTGCTAATCAAAATACCAACATGCATGTTACTCCTCGAAATGGCTTCCCATCACTTCCCTTGGCAGTACATGTAAGGTCCTGATTTTCAGACGCCAGTGGCAATCCCCTAAAATGTTTTGTTTGCAATTACTGCCACCGCACACCTCCTCTCCCCCCTCCCCATCTCATCCCAGCGCCATTTCAGCATTTCCATGGGGTGGGCAGCTTTTAAACAATTCAGAACCTACATTTTCTTTCTCTTCTCTCCCCCCTCCTGCCCTTCCCTTTCTCCAGTTTGCATATTGAACTCTCCTGACATATTTCTGACCATTCTTCTCCTTTGTTGCTATTTTGCTCCAGAACCGCGGGTAATCCCCCGGTGGGAGATGCTGCTCATTGTCATGCTGATGGACATGTCCATTTGGCAGATCGGTGCCCCCCGGAGGAGACACACAAAGGCCAGGCACGTGTGCCTTCCTATAGAAAACCATCAGACCGTGAAAAGAGGAGGGGCCAGGCGTGTGCCTTGAGCCGGGAGGGGCCAGAAGGAAAGGGGGGAGGCGGGGGAACGGAGCGCGGGGCGGGAGGGGGAGGAAGGGAAGGAGCGAGGCCGGAGAAACCCCTCAGGTACATCTGCTGCACCTAGCCAGCGGCCCCGCTGTGCCTGCCCCTTTCTGCGAGCCTGCGCCCTCCCACACCGCACTCGCGGGGAGCCGCGGGCCGCGCTGATTGGCTCGGCGGCGGAGCAGCCGGCTCGAACAATGGCATCCTCTCCCCTTAAAAAGAGGGCAGCGATCCGGGCCGGGGCAGACGGGACCTGCTCGCGGGGCGCCCACCAGAGCGCGTCGGGGGGCTGCTGAGCCCGGCCCGGATGGCAGGAGCCGGAGCAGGGAGCCGCGCCTGAGCCGCCCGACGCACCAGCCTTCGCCGCGCCCCCAGTGCCTTCCCCGCCGCCAAAGATGCCCCGCGGCTTCCTGGTGAAAAGGAACCGGAGGGCCACGCCGATCTCCTACCGGGTCCGCTGCGGCCAGGAGGGCGAGCCCGGGCCCGCGCTGCTGCTGTTCGCCGGCTGCTCCCCGCCGCCCCTCCCCGATCCGGCCGCCCCCGCCGCGCCCCGGGAGCCGCCGCCGCCCCCCACGCCGGTGCCCTTCGGCACCCCCGAGGCGGCGTGCCAGGCGCTGTACAGCCCCACGCGGCCGGTCAGCCGGGAGCACGAAAAGCCGTCCCTGGAGCGCAGCGTCAACCTGGGCTCGCCGGTCTCCGCCGAGTCCTTCCCGGCCGTGCCCGGCCCCACGGACCCGCTGCTCTTCGCCCCGGCCGAGCTCAAGCTGTGGGCAGCCGAGCCCGCGGACACGCAGGGCCGCAGCGGCCCGGCCAGCGCCAGCCCCGGCAGCCTGCCCGCCCTGCCGCCCCCCGCCGCCGGCCGCCCCCAGCCCAAGCGGCCGCCCGCCGGCGCGGAGCCCGCCAAGCACAAGCCGCCGGCCGCCAAGAAAGCCAAAGCCATGCGCAAGCTGCACTTCGAGGACGAGGTCACCACGTCGCCCGTGCTGGGGCTGCGGATCAAGGAGGGGCCGGTGGAGCCGCCGCGGGGCGCCCGGGGCCCGCTGGGCGAGTTCATCTGCCAGCTGTGCAAGGAGGCCTACGCGGACCCGCTGGCCCTGGCGCAGCACAAGTGCTCGCGCATCGTGCGCGTGGAGTACCGCTGCCCCGAGTGCCACAAGGTCTTCAGCTGCCCGGCCAACCTGGCCTCGCACCGCCGCTGGCACAAGCCGCGGCCGCCCCCGCCGGCCGCCAAGGCGCCCGAGGAGCCGCCCAAGGAGGCCGGGGGCGGCAGCGGCTGCAGCAGCGAGCGGGACACGCCCAGCCCCGGCAGCAGCGGCGGCGCCGGCGGCTCGGAGTCGGGCTCCGAGGAAGGGCTGTACGAGTGCCCCTCCTGCGCCCGCCGCTTCCGCCGCCAGGCCTACCTCCGCAAGCACCTGCTGGGCCACGAGCCGGCCCCCGGCCCCGAGAGCCCCGGCCCGGCCGCCAGCGAGTGCCACCTGTGCCCGGTGTGCGGGGAAACCTTCCCCAGCAAGGGCGGCCAGGAGCGGCACCTGCGCCTGCTGCACTCGGCGCAGGTCTTCCCCTGCAAGTACTGCCCGGCCACCTTCTACAGCTCGCCCGGCCTCACCCGCCACATCAACAAGTGCCACCCCTCGGAGAACCGGCAGGTCATCTTGCTGCAGCTGCCCGTGCGCCCTGCCTGCTAGGCCGGGACCCGGCCGTGCCTTCTGCCCCCGGCCCGGGCGGCAGCCCCGCGGAGATCCGGCGCCCGGGTTGCTTCTAGATGACAACAAAGGGGCTGGGGAAGCGAGACTAAAATCCACTTGTGCCAGTGTCTCCTTGGTGGTGCGTCCTTCCTCCTCCTCCCAGCTCAGCCCCGCTCTGAGCGCTAGCGGGACCGAGGTCCCCTTAGAAAGTCTCTCTGGTTTTCCTCTGCCCCATCCCCTCTCTCTGTGTACGTAGCTTAGGGGTTGAGTTGGTTGGTTTGTTTTTTAAAGTCAATCTCGAAGAATAATGCCTTTATATTTCACAGGCTGTAAATCGAATTTACCACATGATTAGCTTTATTATGGCTTGTGAACTGCTGGAAGCTGGCTTTACCCCCCGCCCCCTTTTTATGTGAACAAATAAAACTGCTTAATTTTGTTTTCTTTAGTATAGCCACAAATGCCTTGACTCTACTGTTGATGGTCTCCAGAAAATGCTGTAGAAACTGCCTTAAATATTACCTGCCAACTTTTTCTTTTTTGTTTTTTTTCGGTTGTTTGTCCGTAGCGAGGTAGAATCATGAGCTGACGATATGTATATGTTGATTTGAGTAATTGTTATTTATTCTTTATTTATTTATATTAATTATGAAGATTGATATTATTTGATCGTGAATATTTTAATGCGCTTTCCCCCGCCCCCTTCTTACCATTTCACTGTGCATTTTAGAAGAAGATCTTGTTCTGAAGGGATCTGCTAAAAGGTTTTAACTTTTCTACCTAGAATAACACACAAACTTGACCATTTTATCCTGCACCGAGGGCGTAGACAGCTCCGGTGCAACCGACAGCTCTTACTTTTAGATGCAATCTCTTTTCTACACACATTATTTTCTTAACTGTTAGCTATTTATAGAATGCTTCAATAGAACTGTTTCAACTGTATAACTATTTACTATTCAAATAAAAATATTTTCAAATTCAAATACACATCCTGTCGCGTCTCGTGTTTCTCGTTAGTCGTTTATCGAAGGGCAGTTTTCCTGCTCTTTTTAAAACCAGTACTGATGTACGCAGGAAGATTTACAGAGCCCTGTAGGACAGACCCCCGTAGCCTTCTCCTCTGACGGTAATTTTCATGCGCCCTCCTTGGAAGGCTACCGCAGAGGACAATTCACATTTACACTTTCTTTCAGGGGTGCTGAGACGCACAAGAACGGCCTCACTGGGTCAGACCTACTGGCCATCTAGCCCAGGAGCTAGGGACCCCATTCCTACTCATCCTATCTAATAAGTATTGATAGACCCTATACTCCATGAATGTAGCTAGTTCTTTTTTGAACCCTGTTGAAGTCCTAGTCATCACAACCTCCTGCGGCAAGGAGTTCCACAGGTTGATCCTGGGCTGCCTGAAGAAAAACTTCCTTGTGCTTGTTTTCAATCTGCTACCTGGTTTTGTGTGTGTGTGTGTGTGTGTCTGTGGAGGGGGATGCTGTGAGCCATTGAACCCAACTGTACCTCCTGATTAACTGGAAACCACTTCAAGCCAGGGGTTCCTGCAGTAGCCCGGGTGCTAGCGCCGCTGCTTTCGTTTACAGCGTCAGCCTCCCCCTAAGCACAAGAGCGGCCGTGTTAGGCATTTGCTAAACGAGTCCGCCTCTGAGCGCGCAGCTGGGGCGGCGTTTGCCCATCGGGCTGCAAAGGCAGCAGGAGCCGGCGCAGTGCGCGGGAAGGGCTGCCCAGCCCCTGGCTCTTGCTCGCGTGTCCTTCAGCACCACGGACTGCGGGCGGGCCGCGTGGCACCTTGGCCAAAGGCGCGCGCCGGCCCCCGCGCCCAGGAGCGCTGCCCCGTAGCGTGTCCCGCTGGCGGGTGAGAAAGGTGCCGGGGGGGGGAGGGGGCGAGCTGGGTCCCGCTACCGCCCGGCCTGGGGGGGGGGGGGGTCCGCTGCGCTCAGCCCTTAGCCCCGGCTGGACTAACGCGCGTGGGGGGCTGGGAGCGGGCCCGAGCTGCGTTGCTCCTGCAGCCCAGGCGGACGCGCCCCCCTTGCTGCGCCCCCCCCCCCCCCCACGCGCGGGTCAAATAGCGCGTCCCGCCGCGGTTCCCAGCGGCCAGGCGCGCGCCAGGGCGAAGTGGCCGGGTCAGGCCTTTGGGCGCGCGCGGAGCTAGTCACCAGCGCGCCCCAAGCCAACCCCGGCGCCGCAGGCAGGGTGGCCGCTCTGCCAAGGGCGGGAGCCAGGGAACCTGGGAGAAACCTTCCCTGGGAACGAGCAACCTGCCGCGACAGCGCCACAGCCGCCCGCCCCCACTGGCTGCAGGGTAAGTGATTCTTCCCAGCGCGCATTTAGCCTGAGCCAACGCCCGTGGCAGCCGGAGGGGGCCTGTCTAGTGACACTGCAGCCTCCCCCCTTAAGTCCCCAGAGCAAATCTGAGAGACGCAGCGGCCACAACCCTTGACGGGGCAGTGATGGAGAAATGGTCAGTGGCTGGGGGCCTCCTGTTCCAACAGAAAATTGAGCCTCCTCCCCGTTTAGCTTGGGCTCACGTTGTTCTGCGCTTAGCTAGGATATATTGCCGTGGCGAGACCTATTTACTGCCCTAGGTGGACCGTCACTGAGGAAGCCGTGAGCTATTGCAAATGGCCAAGGCACCAAAGCAATGACAAGCCCCCAGAAAAGGCGACTGAGGGGATCCTACAGCCTAGCAGTGTTCAACACTCTGAAATCACACAGCCTGTTAGTCCAAATACTCCCTCCCAGGTCAAACAGGGCTCTGCTGTTGCATGGGACTAGCCACAGGCCTTTGAAGGTTTCTGAGCAAAAGCTGGTAGGGAGGGGTAGCGCCCTCAACTGCAGCCTTTGATAGTGAGAACTCTTGTCTACACTTACACTGGTTTAATCGATTCTTTTTGTATGTGACCCTGCTAAGCTAGATCATTAGAAGCCTGTTGTAAACTGAGGGAAGAGGGTCCACAACAAGGAGTTGCATCGATTTCACTGAATTGACTTTGAATTCAAATTGGCACAACTTTAGTCTCACTCTGCCACCTAGACAAGCCATGGAACCAGTCTCACTTGGCTCCCAACATGCAAGTCTAAATGTGAATGGCTCATTAAATAGCTGGGCCGTTCATTCAGCTCAGGCCGAAAGGCTTCAGTTTTAATTTTTACTGGTTTTTTGACTGTTTAATCCATTTTGAAAAATGATTTGGGTTGTTCTGGACCTTGCTGCAGGTGATGGGCCTACGTGAAACCACCAGGTTTAAGAGGCACTTTCTAGCCCTACTTCATTCAGGCAGGAAAGAGCCTTTTCTGCTTGGGGAATGACAATGGTTGCAAAGCCTTCGCACTAAAACGCTTCCTACATGCACTGGAAGCTCCTGTTCCTGGGAGGTTCCCCCCTGAAAAGGGATCCTTAGACATGAAGCCTGATACAAAACTGTGTGTCTGAAAAGAGTCATTCTCTCGTAAAGGCTGCCAAAAACAAGTGCACCAGACTTAGGAGGATTTGGGTTTGTTGGATGGAAAACTTCAAGAGGTTGTGTGATAGGAAAAGAAAGTTATTTCATGGATCCTGTTGTTGGATCCATCCAGATTCCAGACTGTGTGCGTTCAGATTCCCTGGAGCTTAGGGGTCCACAGAAAGACCTCTTTCGATCCTGACCCATCAGACTGGTCACCCCACATCCTTCACTCCCTCCTCCCTTCACCTCAATCCTCTAGAAATCTACAAAAGAATGTGAAAATTCCCATGGGGAATCCCTTGGCTGCCTCCACCCCAGAATTCTGGATCAGTTCTAGCTGATGTCGAGTTTCCCACTGGTTCTCTTCCTCTGAGAAACAGAAAGTAAAGACCTCATTTCCAGTTCATCCTCAGAAGATGGTCTTAACCACATCCACATTTCCTCTGAGGGACACCAGGACCTTTCAGGACATGGCAGGCAGAAATGGCTGTAGGGCAGGAGTGTCTTTCATGGGATTGTTTTTCTCAGGAAGTCTTGCAAGTTGTTTGATGACATATAGAGCTCTAGGAGAAAGAGAAATAAGCTCTGCTGATCAGTAAGAGCCTTCTGGAACTGGCCAAAGAGGTATACTACCGTGTTGCCTCAGTTTCTAGGAACGAGACTCATTACATCAAGTCCCAAATATTTCACTTGTGGTCTTGGTTCTGAGAGACTCAAACTGGGGTAGTGGCACTTGCCTCTGGGGACAAGGAATCTGAGTCTGGATATGTTTGTCAGGAAAGCTTTTCTCTCCACACTGATCCTGGGAATCCCTGTCAGGGTCTACTGCAACTTCTCCTTACAATCCAGAACGGAATCTTGGACCCATTTCATTGCACAAGATAAAATGTGATAGTTCTTTCAGGAGCGATCTCAAATGATGTATCCGGCACAGCCGTCAGATTTTGGCTTAGCAGTGCCTTTCAGAAGAGCCTCTAAGGTTCCAGAATTCAGGTCTTGGCTGCAGCCTGCGGTAGAATATCAGAAATTCCTTGCTTTGATCCTCCTTAGCTCAAGACAGAGAACTTACATCCTGTGCTTGTCAACCCTACATGTCATCAGCGAGCAGCACAGGAATTAATTTGTGGTGCCATCAATGTCCCTGTTGTCAAGGGAATCCAGCTATGTTCCTGTTGGAGGCAGATGACATCCATTGCAGTCAGAGACATTTCTGTAGGATGAAGGTAAAATGAGGCTACACCAGCACCCCCAAACTCCCTGTGTTGTATGCTGAATGAATCCACACACAGGCCCACATTTCTGAATGGGACAAGTGGCTTAAGGGGCCCATCTTGAGTCATGTTCAAGTGCTCTTTCAGAAAGTGTGGGGCACTATAAAATCCAGGCCTGGAATGTGCCTGCAATTAAGCATCCCAAATCACTTTTACAATTTTAAGGCCCCAATGTTTCTCACTTTGGTACATGGCTGCTAGGTCAGAAACAGCTGAGATGATGTATATTATTTTTTACCTTCAGCCATGTATGCACTACAAAACTAAGTCCACCTAACTTATGTTGCATACAGCTGCTGCAGTAATTATATAGCATGTGCATGTCTACACTTTGCTCCTTGCAATGGTGCTCTTGCATCGATTACACTGTCAGTGTGGTGCATTGTGGGATGGGTCTGGAAAGCCATTAAGTTAACATAAGCAGCATAATGTCTACGCTGACATACCAAACTACATCAATCTTAACTCTACACCACTCCTGGAGATGGCGTGATTAAGTTGACATGGGGCAGTTACCTCAGGAGCCGTGTGGAAACATTCAAAGTTAGGTCAGTGTGAGCTGTCTTACATTTACCTGTAATATAATATGCCTCTCTCCTAGAACTGGAAGGGACCTTGAAAGGTCATTGAGTCCAGACCCCTGCCTTCACAGTAGGATCAAGTGCCATCCCTGACAGATTTTTGCCCCAAATTGCCACCTCAAGGACTGAACTCACAACCCTGGGTTTAGGGGACCAATGCTCAAACCACTGAGCTATCCCTGCCTGTTAACTATCCCTCACTCTGTAGTATAGACCAGATTTCAGTTACTTGATTTGGGAGGTGACATCACATAATCTGAAGCATTTCCTAGATGTACAACTTAAATTCTGAGCAGGATCATGCATTCAAAAGAGACAACACAGTAAATGAAACAGCTACAACCAAGGGGCACAGGAAAGTGTCTCTACTCTCTGTAGAACAAGTACTGACTAATGGCAGGGCCCTCCTTAGGCCTATGCAACTGCGTGGGGTACCACTAAGGCTATGTCTACACTCGTGGCGTCTTGTGTCAGAAGTATGCAAATGAGGCTAAGTGTGGCATATCGCCGAGCCTCATTTGCATACCTAATGAACCACCATTTTTGCAGAAGAGGCTTTTGCGTCAGAAGGAGCTGTCTACACTGCCCCTTCTTGCGCAAGAAAAACCATTTGGAATACTGTGGGCAGTTCTGGTCTCCCATGTTTAAGAAGGGTGAATTCAAACTGGAACAGGTACAAAGAAGGGCCACTAGGATGATCCGAGGAATGGAAAACCTGTCTTATGAAAGGAGACTCAGGGAGCTTGGCTTGTTTACCTTAACCAAAAGAAGGCTGAGGGGGGACATGATTGTACTCTTTAAATATATTAGAGGGATAAATACCAGGGAGGGAGAGGAATTATTTAAGCTTAATACCAATGTGGACACAAGAACAAATGGATATAAGTTGGCTAGTAGGAAGTTTAGATTTGAGATTAGATGAAGGTTTCCAACAATTAGAGGAGTGAGGTTCTGGAATGGCCTTCCAAGAGAAGTAGTGGGGGCAAAAGACCTATCTGGCTTCAAGATTAAACTAGATGGGTTTATGAAGGGGATGGTTTGATGAGGTAACATGATCTTGGTAACTAATTGACCTTTCATTATCAGTGGGAAATAGGTCAATGGAGGGATGATAGGAGTTACTATAGAGAACTTTCTGGGTGTCTGGCTGGTGAGTCTTGCCCACATGCTCAGGGTTTAGCCGATCGCCATATTTGGGGTCGGGAAGGAATTTTCCTCCAGGGTAGATTGGCAGGGCCCTGGAGGTTTTTCGCCTTCCTCTGTAGCATGATCACAGCTGGAGGATTCTCTGCATCTTGGGGTCTTCAAAGTATTTGAAGGCTTCAATATCTGAGATATAGGTGAGGATTATTCTAAGAGGGGTGGGTGAGATTCTGTGGCCTGCACTGTGCAGGGGGTCAGACTAGATGATCATAATGGTCCCTTCTGACCTTAAAGTCTATGAGTCTATGAGAATGCTGTTATTCCTAAAAATAATTGGCATAACGGCATTGCACAAGAGGGTTTTTCTTGCACAAGAAGGGGCAGTGTAGACAGCTCCTTCTGGTGCAAGAGCCTCTTTTGCAAAAACTGTGGTTCATTAGGTATGCAAATGAGGCTTGGCGATATTCCATGCTTAGTCTAATTTGCATACTTCTGACTCAAGAAGCTGCGAGTGTAGACATAGCCTAAATGTGGAATATATGCCTAGGGATGGGATGTTAAGCAGAAATGGGCAGTGCCAGCTCCAGCTGCCGCTTTCCCCCGCAGGCTGTGTGCTGGGGTTCCAGCAGCCCGTGGCTCCAGACCCTCCTCCCCATGGACTGCCCTCAGCCCCCTGAAAACAGGCAGCGGCAAGTGGCGTGAGCTGGACGCGGAAGGGGTGGCCACACAACTGGCAGCTGGAGAGAAGTGTCTGTTTCCCCTTCAGAGCATTGCTTCTCTCCAGCTGGCAACGTGGCTGCCTCCTGCTCCTCCAGCCTGTGCTTGTGCTGCTGCTCGCACTTCCTGCCTGCTCCTTTGAGGCTGCAGGTGAGCCTCTCTTCCCGCCCTGCTCCAGGTTTGCCAACTCCCCCAGGCCAGAAGTCATTGCAGCAAATGGTGTCTGGTCCAGGAGAGTTGGCAATGGCAACCCTCTGACAACCCCCTCCCTGCTAGCTTCTGCCCCCACATCCGCATCCACCGGTGAGGGGTATGTGTGTGTGTGTGTGTGTGTGTGTGTGTGAGTGAGTGCTGGGCTGCATAGGGCACCAGCACTATAGGGATGGTCCTGAGTAATGGGAGGTCTGGGGAAATGTCTGGAGTCCAAATTCCTTAGGAGGAAGTCCAGAGAGACTCACAGGCCAGCCACTAGGACTGAAACTGCCAGACTACGTGCAGGATCTCTGTGGTATCCAAAGGGAACAGGCCTATTGGATGTCAAATCTGAGTCTTCCATGTCTGGAATAATCAAGTATAAATTGGACAGGTGCTAGCCCTCGTTGTTGGAGTAAAATCCGAGGGGTGTACACACAGCCTGAAGCCTGCGATCAATGCATGCAGCATCATCTGAGAATCCGTGCTGGGTATATTGCCATTCATCAGTGAGTGGGACAGGCTGGAGCTATGAAAGAAAAGCCACCTCCTGTCTATGAACAAATCACTTTACTCACTGGATAAATCCAACGTCGTGTGCAGTCACCTCTCAGAGTGTAGGCGTGACCACGTAGGAAGAGCTGATGCTACCTGACGCGTTACATGATTTTTTGACAGTGTCCAAAGAGCAGACAAAGAGGCTGTTCACACTTCGTGCAAATGGTCACGTTGTGCCTCTCTATTGTAGGAGACGTTAGATACTGTCTGTTCTGTCCATATCTATCCTTGACCCTGCAATATACTGAACCTGTGGCCTAAAATGTAGCACTTAACTCCCACCCCAGAGTATTATTTGCAAGAAAACATAAAATTGCCCATACTGGGCCAGACCAATGCTCTCTCCAGCCCTGTACCCTGTTTATCAACAGTGGCTGCTGCCAGACCCTTGAAAAGAACAGGGAAATTTATTTAATGATCCATCTGCTGTCATCCCGTCCCAGCTTCTCTGAGTCAAAGGGTCAGGGATACCCAGAGCACGGGGTTCCATCACTGACCATCTTAGCTGACAGCCATTGATGGATATCCAATTCTTCTTTGAACCCAGTTATACTTTTGACCTTCACAACCTCCCCTAGCAGTGAGCTCCACTGATTTCGTCTGTGCTGTGTGAAGTGGTGTTTCCTTTTGCTGGTTGTCATCCTGCTGACTGTTAATTTCATTGGGTGGCCCCTTGTGTTCCATGAAGAGGTAACTAACACTTCCCTTTTCACCCTCTCTACATCACTCATGATTTTATAGGCCTCTAACATAATTCCCCCTGATGTGCCTTAAATCGAAGAGTCCCAGTCTTTTTTCTCAGATGGAGTCTGATTTCAGCGATAGGTTACATACCAAAGTTAGCAGCTCTGCAATTGCATATTTAAGTTCCTTCCAAACTTTTGGGTGAGAGAGACCTGGTCTTGATGACATTACTGTTTACCAGTTTGTTCCAAAACCTGCTCTATTGACACCTCAGGCTGAGGAAGTTCCTCAGCTTTGTCACCTAAAAAAGAATGGCTTAGCTGTGGGAACGGCTCACACCTTATGCAGCAAAACATATGCAAAGAATTCATTGAGCTCCTCCACAATGGCAGTATCTTTCTTGAGTGGCCCTGTAGTGCCCAGTGGCTCCACTGAGTGTTTGGCTCCCAGCTTCTGATGAGCTTTTTTGAGGTTCATTTATCTCTTTTGCTAGTTGCTCTTCAAATTCACCTTTTGACTTGCCCTCTGATACTTTTATAATTACACACACTTCTCTAACTGGAATCCTGCACATGAGATTCAGGTGCCTACACTGAAATGTGGATGGGTGAAAGGTGCAATGTTTATTACCATTCCTGCTCTACACAGGGTGCTCTTAAATCCAGCATTCCTCTAATGGATGACAGCCTGCTCAAGGGAAGAATGGGAGTGTCTCCACTCAGAGTGCAATGCTGCAAACACAGCGCTTGAGATAACGTTGCTACATTGTTTTTTGTTTTTCTGATATTCCTGGAGCTCGTGTTCACTTACCACACAGTGATCCACACAACAAATGTCCCTAGAACATGCTTTGTATGTCTCCATGCTTCAGAGCACACCTCTCACATTACGATCGGCCTCTTTGAGGGTGTGATCTCCTGCAGCTGGAAAACTGCATAGTCAAGCCATAAATGTTTTCTTCTGGCATGTATAAATAGGGAGCAGATGGGCCTGAGGCGGAGTGTTGACCTGCATCTTCTAGTTTTATGATTTGTACACTGTGTTGTTTGACTATTGAGGTTTCCATGTAACCTATCAGTGACTGCCTCTCCTTGTTGTCAGGTGCACGTGCCCATGGTGACAAGTCTAGTGATGACACTGAGGCCCATATTCACTGATAAAATACAGACCTCTGATCTCTGCAGCATCCTCTCTAGCAGCTATTTTCAAACTAGGGGTTGTGGCCAGTGCTCCCTCTAAGCCAAGGTTTCCCAACCTATGGGTCAGGACCCAAATATGGGTCACCATTACATTTCAAAAAGGTCTCCAAGTGTCTCCCCAGGTAGCTCTGCCTCCCTCCTCTCCCGTGTTTGAATTGCCTTGGGTCACCAAGTCTTCCTGAATTATCAAAATGGGTCCCCAGCTGGAAAAGGTTGGGAACCGCTGCTCTAAGCAGCTGACCGCCCAGCTTCACAGGTGATTAATCAGCCGCGCCCAATCAGAGGTTCAGGGCTCCATATTGGGAGCTGACTGACAGGGCGGGGCTGTTGAATCGCCTGTGAAGCTGGGCAGCCCTGGAGTGTGGCGGGAACACTGGTCCTGACCCAGGACTGGGGGATGGAATGTCAGGTGCTGGGACTTGTTGCTGTGGGGGGATCAGGTGAGCAGCGGGGGGGCTAAGGCAGCTCCCTGCCTGTCCTGGCACCCTAGAAGCGGCAGGCAGCAGGTCCAGCTCGTAGGTGGAGGTGGGAGTGCAGAGGGCTCTGCCCCCTGTCCCGATCACTAGCTCTGCACTCCCATTGGCTGGGAACCTGCTGCTGGCTGCTTGTGAGGTGCAGACTGGTCTGCGGGGCCAGGAGAGGCAGGAAGCTGCCTTAGCCCCCCGCTGCACGGCTGAGTGGGAGCTGCTCAAGGGAAGCCCGCCCTGCCCTGCCCAGAGCCCACACTTTAGTCAAATGATGTTGGGCGTGGGCAGTGTGTTCTCTCTTAGTTTCTGTCCTTGGGCGGGTTGAATTTCTTATGTCTGTGACGTAGTGGGGGTACCTGGCTGGTTTCTATGCTGCTGGCTCTGGGGGAACCCCCACTGGCTGCCGTGGGTACCACGACCCAGCAAAACAGGATGAGTCACTATGCAAACCAGTGGCCAGACACCCCCCATGGAGAGGAACAAAGGAAGGTGGAATGCTGCCTTGGCTGGGGGGCAGGGCTGGAAGTTAGTGAGTTGGTTGCTGGCTGTCGGAGGGCATGGAGGAGAGCCTAGGAGAAGGGGCTGGAGTTTAGGGGCCCAGTCTCCCCCATCTCAAGGGGGCCTGAGGCATCCTAGCCCAGTTACTGTGACCAGATTACATCTGTGCTGCGCTGTGCTGGAGGAGCAATAAACCACCCTCAATTCCACTGGCTGGTGCAGTCTGTTTGTGCCATTTCGGGGTGCAGGAGACGGGGAACCCCCAACGCGCCGTCACACTGGTGTCAGGAGCGGGATGCACTGCACCCCGTGGATGAAGCTCCCAGCGGCAAGCGACAAGGCGCAGTAGAAGCAAGAGCCCTGGAGCCAGGCGTACTGGAGACAGAGCGAAGCGGTTCCTGGGAATCGTGGGGCGCTGCAGCACTAGACTGGTGAGTCTGCACCGAGGGGCCCAGCGGGCAGATGGCCTACGCCCGACTCTTGAAGGCAGAGCTGGTGGGGCTGTGCAGAGAGAGGGGCTTGCCTGTGCGGAAAGCAACCAAGGCCCAGCTGATTACCCAGCTGGAAGAGAATGACCAGCCACGGGGCCAGGATCTTGTCCCCAGGGGAAGCAGCCAGACCCCCCCTGAGAGTGTGTCAGGCTCAGAGAGGGGGAGGAGCGCTGGAACCCAACGGAGAGATGAGACAGCGTCTCCCGGGAGGCCTGCAAGCCGTAGCCCATCTAGGGCAGGGGCCAGCCCAGCGGAGCTGCGGCGGCTGGAGATCCAGCTGCGGATCAGGGAATTGGAAGTAGAGGACCGAGAGAAGGACCGCCAGGACCGAGAGAAGGAGCGCCAAGATCGAGAGAGGCAGCGACAGCATGAGCTGGCCATGGCAGAGCGGAGAACCGGCGGGGCACCGGCTGCGCCAAGTGCGGATGGGCCCCAAGGTCCCAGGGCTGCCAGCCACTTGGAGAGGCTCGTGGTGGCCCAATTGAAGGACATGGGTGACATAGACGGGTTCCTCAGCTCCTTTGAGAGGGCCTGTGGACTGCAACGGGTTCCCCCAGCTGACTGGCTGCAGGAGCTCATCCCCGCACTGAGCCAGGAGGCGGCCGGAGTGCTCAGTCAGCTGGAGGACCTACAGCCAGGGGATTACAACCGAGTCAAGGAGGCCCTGCTGCACAAGTTCGGGCTGACCCCCGAGATGTACAGGAAGAAGTTCCGGGGGGTACAGAAAGGGCCACGGGAGACCTATGTGGACCTGGCCTCCCGCCTGGCGCAATACTGCCGCAAGTGGGTGTCTGGAGTCGGAGCCCAGACCGCAGAGGAGCTGCTCAAGCTGGTCATGATGGAGCAGTTCTATGAAGCGTGCCCACCCAAACTGAGGCTGTGGCTCAAGGACCGGAGACCAGAGAACCCCCAGGAGGCCGGGAGACTGGCGGACGAGTTCACGGAGAGCCGGTCCGGGTGTGAACGGGAGTCCCGGAGAGAAAGGGAACCGCGCAGAGACCGGATCTCGGCTGAGCGACGGAGGGAGTCAACTACGGGGCGAGACCAAGGAACAGGTCGTCTGCGCCCCAGAGAACCAGCCAGGGCCTGGACAGAGACAGCCCAAAGCCTAACTTGCCAGCGCTGTGGGCAAAAAGGCCACAAGAGGGCTCAGTGCACCAGGTCCCAGGACCGGGGACTTTCCAGGGTTAACTGGCTGGGGCGGGAGGAAGGGCAGGCTGCCCCAGAGGCAGGGGCTGGCAGGCAAACCTCAGCTCAGAGAGAGGGGAAGGATGCTCAGTGCACCTCCCCTGGGAGGTCTGATTCTCAGGAGGCGGATTTCTCCGTGTACCGGGTGGGGGCAGGACGGCCCCTGCGGAGCGAGTGCCTCATACCCCTGGAGGTGGATGGTAGGAAGGTGACGGGCTTCTGGGACACGGGGGCGGAGGTGACTCTGGCCCGATCTGACATAGTGGCCCAGGAGCGGATACTACCCCACGCGCAGCTGACCCTGAAGGGCATAGACGGGTCCCCGTTTAAGGTGCCTGTAGCCAGGGTGCATCTGAAATGGGGGGCGAAGGAAGGCCTCAAGGAAGTGGGGGTGCACCCGCACTTGCCCACCGAGGTGCTGATGGGGAACGACCTAGAGGAGTGGCCCCATGAATCCCAGCGGGCTCTAGTCACTACCCGGAGCCAGAGCCAGCGGGGGGCTGACAACGTGGGTCCAGGGAAGGACTCCTGGCAGCGTCCTCAGGGTCCCATCCCAGTGGACACGGGGTCCAGCCAGGCTGGGACTCCGGACCTAGGCAGAGGTGGGGGACAGGTCCCGATCCCTGCCTCAGCAGCTGAATTCCAGGCTGAGGTGCAGGCAGACCCCTCCTTGCAGAGGCTGAGGGACCAGGCTGGCCTCCGTGCAGCTCAGCCCCGGGGGAGAGGTGGCCAGGAGAGATTCCTGCGGGAGCGTGGGCTCCTGTTCCGTGAGTGGCTCCCCCCCAGGAAGGCGAGGGCATGGGGGGTCCAGCGGCAGCTGGTCGTCCCCCGAAAGTATCGCCTCAAGCTGCTGTATTTGGCCCACGATTCCCCCGTTGGGGGCCACCGGGGGATCCGGAGCACCCGGCTGAAGCTGCTCCAGCACTTCTATTGGCCGGGAATCTTTACAGCCGTGCAGCGGTACTGCCGGTCCTGTGACTCCTGCCAGAGGGGCGGGAAGGCCCAAGACAGGAGGAAAGCGGCTTGGGGGTCTCTACCCCAGATAGACCCTCTGGGCTGGCTGAGAGAGTTATGGGAGGGGAAGTCCTCCCTGGATGGAGCATCGGGGGTGGAAGCCGCCCTGGCTGTCCAGAGAAGGCTCGCTGGGCTCATGGCCCCGGCCCGAGAGACCCCGGCCAGAGATCAAGGCCAGCGGAAGGGTGGGTGTGATCCCCGAGGACAGGCCTGGGCCAGTCACCCTGGAGCGGGGCGGCGAGTGGACAGAGGGAAGCCAATTCATGTGGGGCCTTGCCACGGCCGGCCTGAGTCAAGGGGAGCACCCATGTCCCCAGGGCGGGTTCCCACGCAGAGGACCCGAACTTCCCTAGGTCACGAGCGGAGTGACCCTGCTCAGTTCGCTCTCGGAGGGGGGAGAACTGTGACGTAGTGGGGGTACCTGGCTGGTTTCTATGCTGCTGGCTCTGGGGGAACCCCCACTGGCTGCCGTGGGTACCACGACCCAGCAAAACAGGATGAGTCACTATGCAAACCAGTGGCCAGACACCCCCCATGGAGAGGAACAAAGGAAGGTGGAATGCTGCCTTGGCTGGGGGGCAGGGCTGGAAGTTAGTGAGTTGGTTGCTGGCTGTCGGAGGGCATGGAGGAGAGCCTAGGAGAAGGGGCTGGAGTTTAGGGGCCCAGTCTCCCCCATCTCAAGGGGGCCTGAGGCATCCTAGCCCAGTTA
Organism: Pelodiscus sinensis; assembly: GCF_049634645.1. Lineage (NCBI taxonomy): Eukaryota > Metazoa > Chordata > Testudines > Trionychidae > Pelodiscus > Pelodiscus sinensis. The sequence continues at coordinate 195,064,287 of NC_134713.1, forward strand.
CTGTGACCAGATTACATCTGTGCTGCGCTGTGCTGGAGGAGCAATAAACCACCCTCAATTCCACTGGCTGGTGCAGTCTGTTTGTGCCATTTCGGGGTGCAGGAGACGGGGAACCCCCAACGCGCCGTCACAATGTCCAACACCAATATTGAGGCAGCATGCAGATGTCCACTCCTAATACACACATCTAAATATCTACGGCTAGCTATACAATCTATCCGGAGCTACACCTATCGCTACCTAGCTCATGGATAAAAAGATTCCTGTGGGACTACAGAGTGATGTCATCATGTCACTCTGCATCCCATAGGAACAAGCCGACCCACCCCCAGCCTGGCCCTTCCTAGGGCCCATGTGCAGGGTTGGGGCTCCTGCGGCTCGGCACTCCTCTCACCTCCCCTTCCCAGTGGCCAGGGGGAAAACCAGGCCCGATGAGGCTTGGGCCCGGCCCCTCCCGGCTGGCTTGGGGCAAAACTGGGTCTGACACAGTTTGGGTCTGGCTCCTCCTGGTGGGCTGGAGGGAAAACCAGGACTGGTTTGGCTCAGGTATGGACCCTCTTGGTGGACCAGGAGGAAAGCTGGGCCTGGTTCCTCCCATCATACTGGAAGGGAAAGCCACACCCAGCCCCTGCCAGTGTGCCAGGGAAAGGCTGGGCCTGACCCCCTCCCAGCGGGCCGGAGGGAAAACCAGGCCCAGGGCGGCTCAGGTCCGGCCTCTCCTAGCAGGCTGGGTGGAAAGCCAGGCCCCCACCCCTCGATGGTCGGGGAGAGCAGGGTGCCACCTTGCCTCTCAGCCCACCTTCTCTAAGGGGGGGGCAGGGGATGCAAAGAGCCAGGGTGGGAGAGACAAGGAGTCAGGGGGAGCAAGAGCCAGGACAGCCTCCGACCCTCCCCAGTGGCGGGGTGGGGAGAAGAACCTCTGCCCAGCCCCTCCCAGTGGCAGGGGGTGGAGCCCAGTGTGGCTTCAGTCGGGTGATTCCCAGCAGCTGTGGGGAGAACATGGCCTTGGCTCAGACCCTTCCAGTGGCTGGAGGGGGCAAAGAGGTGGGGCTGGGTGGGGGGGGGCTCTAAGAGGTGGGGGCTGGCCTCTGGGCCAGGCCCTCCCCAGCAACCAGGGGCGGGGGAAAGTGCTGGGGCCAGGGCAGTCTCAGACCCTCCCGGTGGTGGGGGAAGAAGGGCTGAGGGTGGGTAGCCTCAGCCCTGGGCCCTCCCCAGCTGAGAGCGGGGTTGGTGAGCATAGCAAGCAGGAGGTGCAGCCCCCTAGCGTGCGTGTGTGTGTGTGTGTGTGTGTGTGCAGCCCCTTAGCACATGCGCGCACGTGTGTGTGTGTGTATAATCTCAAATAGTCCATATGTGTGGAAGAAAATATTAAACTAAGGGATAGTTAACAAGGAGCAATGTTTACACTGCTTTATATGAAATCAAATACAAAAAGAAAATTAAAATGCTTTAAAATGATAACTAAAGAAATCTATGAGTCAACAAGAAATAGCCATGTGCCTCTTGCAAGTACTAATATAATATTTACTGACACTGGCACGGAGAGTAAAAGGTATTCACTAAGGCTTATACAGTTTCTTTGGGGAATGTTTAGGATCCATGCCATACAAGAACAAGTGAAACAGAGACCTGTAAAAACAGATACAAGTTCTCCTGATTTGAAACTTTCACCCTCTGTGTGTCACCAACTCAAAGAGCAGAAGTCCCAGAACAAACTAACACATGGCTTCAGGGTTTGTAGACAGATGCATATTTCAAAGAGCTTGCAATTAAGGTTTCATCCTAGAAAACAACTAGTATCACACCTAGTACTTGCTACTTCTGACTCAGAAGAGCCAGAACTCTACACATAGCAAGGATCTGGCCTTAATGCAATACCATCTGCCGTAATGCAATACCTTCTATTCATTAGTAACATAGGAATTTTTAAAAAATCATTAAGATCAGAGTTTTAGGATCTGCAACACTCTACAAAATTCTGTTAAAAGAATCTTTTTCTCTCTCGCCTTAAGGCATTAACACCTATGTAAAAGTTGTTTGAAATGTAATCATGCAAATGTCCTGGCACCTGTGCACCCCATGTAGCCTGCTTCCCCTCTGCCCCAACCCCGTTAGAAAGGACTGCAGAAAGTCAGGACACTCCAGTCAAACTGCCCCCTGCTTCCACCTCACTACACAGATGCCAGCACCCACCCATCCCCTTTTCCCCCACCTACCTCTCTGCAATTTGCTCCCCTCGGCCCAGCTTGGGGCTGGGATAAAATCCTGCTTGTCAAACTTTCAGGAACCAGCAATCTAGCTGGGCGTTAGACAAGACACACAGCATTAACAAATTATCCATCGCTCCCCCACCTCTCCCCTGCACACAGCACAAACTTCCCCCTGCCTCCACCTCACCCCAATGCCAGCACCCCCCCCCCCCCACTTACCCTATATGCAGTCAACCCCATCCCTCCCCGTTCCCAGCCTAGGAGGCTTGAGGAGAGTGGGGTTTCTGCCGCTGCCCTGCACTCTCTCCTCGCACAGACACAGCTCTCCAAACTCCCCTCCCCTCTGACTCAACCAGCCAATTACTTTTACACTCTCACTCCTTCCCCTCCCCCAACCACTTATTCCCACCTTATTTCCCCTCCTTACCTGCTCTGGGAGCTCCTCCCTTTCAAGCATGCAGCTCCATTTGCAGCTGCTGCTCAGTGAGAAGGTCCCTTTCCCCCCACTGGTCAGCTGAGCTCCCTGCCTGTGCAGGAGCTCTGAGCCTCTGCGCCGGGCTCGTTAAAGGGCTGCACCATCATGCAGCTGTGCAGCTTACAGGGAACTTAGATGAATAGTGGGCATGAATATTTTCTTAACTGGGGCATGAGAAAAAAGTTTGAAAACCACAGCTCTCTAGAATATAATACGTACAGGTTTGAAAGAAACCCCAAGGGCGTGATTTTCAGAAGTGCTTAGTGTTATCCTAAAACTTTGCTTCCACTGTAGTCAAAAGGGACCAGTACATTATGTTCATACTCACTTTAAGGCCCTTTTAGTGCACCAGAATGCTGCCAGAACAGCAGGGTAACTGAGAATTATGATTTAAGTGTTTTACAATAGCACATTTGGACTTGCTGCATATAGCACATTTCATTAAAGCATCTCAAAATTTTACACACACACAAAAGTCAGGTTACAGTTTTAAATAATTTTAATTAAACTTAGTTGGGTGCACAACTCGCTTAACAAAGATTTCAGATTTGCATCATAAAAAACCTTTTGATATGTTAATCAGAAAGAAGGGCATTTCAAGCATGGATTTCATCTCACAGATATTAAAATACAGGCAAATGCACCACAACAGGACATTGTAGGACCTGCTTTTTATAACTGAACAGGTGATCGTGTGCCGCCTAAGGTATGTACAGACACTCCAATGTGATTGGATTTTCATGTGTCCATTATTGTTCAGCAGTACAGTCAAGACTAAAACCATGTGGAAAGGAGTTCCACATCTCCCATATAACTCCACTACAGAATACAGCATTATCATAATCAATATCTTACCTCACCTGACATCACAGGGGAAAATGTAACATTGGAAAAATTTTCAGAATGCACCTTTCAGTTATGAAACTTCACGTTGAATGATTTTTTTTAAGCAGCAAGTGGCCACTCTCCAGGGTAACACACTTTGCCTTAAAGTTATTTTTTAAAAAAGGATCAGTTACTATTTCTAGAAATGAGAAAACTACTTTGGAGCTATCATAGTCTAGTAAAAACAAACTCATATTCAATGTCTTTCACAATGCCCTGGGAAGTTCAGGGGATTAGTGCAAAAAGTGTTAATTTTACATCACCTTTCCTCTTAGGTTAGAAAGCTGACTTTGTCCTTAATTTACACAAAACTATTTCAAAGCAAAGGTTCTTTTCTATTTATGGATTGCCTGGCTTTTGTCAATTTAAAGCTCAAAGTCCACTAGGAGTTTGGATCACTGTAGTAACTGATGACATATTAGCTGTAATACCAAGGCAGGGCAGAGTAGGTTAACAACATACATCAGTATCAGTTCAGAACGGTCTTAACTGTTAGGCTAAGCCAGCATTTTACTGCTCTTTTCTATAGTTTTTCATATGTAAATTATATATTAGTTCAAAAGAAAAAAATCTCAAAATGTCTGACACCTCCATCTGGTGGGTACTTACATTCTTTTTAACAATGCTATTTACTTGGCAGACTTCAGAGGTCTGGTCTATTGTATGCAGTTCTGTTTAGGGACATTTATGCTAATATCATCATCATTGATCATACAGGCCTTGAAACACAAATGTTCAAGTCAAACGCATGTTTAAATGCTTATGTTCATCCTTGTCCCATGAACCACTTAATGCTCTAGTAGCCCCACTGACTTCAATGGGAGGCCACATGTTTGTAGGTGCAATGGGCCTGATTCAGAGCCCATTGAAATCTATGGAAAGAATTGGCATCAACTTGAATAGGCTTTCGCTCAGGCCCTCTGTCTCGTTGCAAGGTGTAGAGGATCAGGCCCATAGTCATCACAGGACTCAGTGCTGATATTCGCTATCTGGGTGATTGCTTCAGTAATGAGGATCATGATGTGGGCCATCTATCAGGGAGGGATGTAAATGGGGAAATTAATGCCTGAAGCACAGTGAAGAGACCCTAGATGATCATTAATCCTGAGCATCAAACTTACTGCTATTTTTGCATTGCTGAAAAAGAAAAGGAAAATCGCATGGGTGGATTCACTTGTTTATGGGTCAAATAATGATGCAGTTTCAATTGGAACGTACAGTTACAGTCCTGTAAATTAGTTAGCATTGCATTCATGTTCATATTGCAGAATTAGCTACTGTTCCCCTCTGTGCATTAGCTAGGATATATGACAACACTAGAGTATCTGAAATCAGACAAGGGTGTGGCCACGTGAGGGCCATGACTCCAGGCATCTCCCCCTTCCCCAGTACTCTGGGCCTACCCCACTCAGCCTGGCACTGCAGCCGGGGAGCGAGGCCAGGGCACTGGGGCTTTATCTGCTTTGCCCTAGGCTCCATCCCAGGCTTATCCCACTCAGCCTGGCTCTGGAGCAAGGGTACCAGGGCTTATTCCACTCCCCAACACTGCAGTCGGGGAGCAGGGTTGAGGTGCTGGGGCATAACCCTGCTTTCCAGCATTGCCCGCCCCCCCAAAGTCAGGGCCCCCCCAGTGGGCCCTTCTGGCTACACCACTGAATCAGATGTGAGCTGTTCATGTCTTTTGACTACTCAAATGCATTCGTTAAGCACAAAGATAACTTAGGTGTCCAAATTCCATAGACTCGCCAGAGGAGGTGGTTAACTAACTGTCCTTTGAAAATTTTCCCAGTTTCTTAATGTGTATCAAACTATTTTACAGATTAAATCCCTCATCTTGCAAACACACATGTGCACTGCATCAGGGCCTTAATTTCCACCAGTGAGGGAAAACAAAAGTTTTATGCAGTCTTTCAATTCTGGTGTATCTTTCAATTATTTTAACCCTTTTCTGATTGCCCTTGGAAACTGGGTTCTGGTAGTTGGCTCTGCTTGCCCACCATTGTTAGATTCCCAATTGCTTGCCATGCCGCAAATAATCATCAAACTGTTATTTTCCAAGACAAACTTCAAAGCTGGGGGCTGGAAATCAGTCACATATATCCATATTTAGGACCCTAAATCAGTGGGCAGATTTTCATTCTTATTGACTTGAATGGGAGTTTCTGGCTGCCAAAATTTTTAACCATAAAATGAAGTTATAAGATTTTGCTAACACTTTAGTACAACACAAACAGAACACTTATAACTCACTCTTGGCAGCTCCAGCTAATTAAACTTTCAGATCACACTAATCAATTTACAAACACAATGTCTTCAGAATGCATCTTCTGCTATGTAGGATTAACTTTCATTTCAGTATCAAAAGTTCACCCAAAGGCTATTTAGGAGACATCTCTGTCACTCCCTCATCTCTCTAAAATAGATATGGTGGGACTCCCTTTTCCCACCAACAAATGCCCATATATAGAACTGACCGCCTTCCTTTCTGTATGTTAAAGACATTCTGAGGCTTAGAACAGGAGGAACTCTCACTGAGCATTGTGTACAATGAACGGTACATAAATAATGTCTTTGGGGGGTGGTAATGGTCTGTAATTATTATCAGCAAAATACTGCAAAAACCCCTTCAAAGGAGGCTGAAGATAATGCCACTGTTGCATAGCCTCTGCTGGTTCAACCTTGCCAGAGGCTACGGCTGAGAATGCTTGCCACATTCAATACAGTGAGAATGCTCTCATGAGGGCACCACTTCTGCACTTATCCAAAGAGCCATTTCTTTGAAAATATTGATCAAATGTGCTTGCTACTGGCGGCTGAGTGCTGCAATGAATGCTCCTAAATAAGATCCAGAGAAAGGATGCGGGTGGCTGCGCTGACTCTAAGTTCAGTAGTCAAAGCTCCTTTGGAGGAGGTGAGGCTTCCTGACAGCGAGGGGAAAAAAATAGAAAAAGGAGCAAATTTCAGTCTGAATTGCCTATGTGCATCAAGGACACAGCCATCTGTGCGAATAAAAGATGTGGCATTCCAATGAAGAATCAGCTTGATTACCTTGAGTATCCCCATCTGGGCTCAGTTTGGAACTCCTCACTCAGGCAAATCTCTCTGACATATGGATGGCTAGGAGCCTTGTTGAACATTTCATATAGAAACAGTCCAAGAGTTATAAAGATTTGTCGAAAAGGGGAGAAAGGCTTTGCTAATTGCAGCCCTTTTCATTTGTTTGGGAGCAGACTGCATTATGTCATACGTTATTAGCCGATAAGAATCAAACTCTGTATTCCTAGTGAATATGCCTTGCTCCCATAAAGTCTTATAAAATCAGACTGGTTGAATTCATCTCTGGGATATCTACTTTGACTTTAATACAGTTACATAAGGGATGACTCTGACTTTTCTTGTGTGAGTTGCATGACCCAAAACAAACCAACTTTTTGAATCAAGTTCTAAAGAGCAAAAGTTGTAATTCTCCTGTCTAGTGAAACTCACCAATAGGGCTTTTCCCACTTTCTCTCAAAAATCATCCTAGGACACACATTAAACAGCTTCTAATGAGGCAGTTCCCAAAAAGTTAAGTAATCTGTGACATTGTTTCTGAACAATCTCAGGATGTCTGAATGCATCCATTTGTGCATAGGATTACATAATGGGTGTGCACTGAGCTTGTCCCTCCATTTCACAGTTTCATTCAATCCCAAACTGAACATACAAATACAGATTTGATAACATTTCAAAGCTTTTTAAGGGCCAGACTGTGCTTAAGCCGTTAGCCACACTGGGGAGCTGAGAGGTTCCATCATAATATGAACCCCAAAGGAAATTCAAGTGGGGCTCTGGGAAAGCACATGCTGCAGCGACTCATTGCCGCTCTGTTTGAAGGCACTGTGCTCTGTGCCATGCCGGGCGGGATGGTAGATGCTCTTACCATGCACCCTTCTGAGGCATTAGTATTGCTGCCAGCATGAGCTGGGAGCAGTGACTTATGCTCTGGAATGGGATTAATTCTTGGCCCCTGCACTTGAGAGCAGGAAAGGATTTAGTGAGGTGGTTGGTGACCTCTTGGAATCTAGTCTCAGAGGGGTCAGTTTATTTTATGGAAGTCCAGTGTTTGACTTCGGAGAGGATGATGAACTGAGAAGATTGTATGGTATGTCCAACAACAAGAAAATTACATTGCCCAGCCATTTCCACTTCCTCTCTGCTTCTGCACAGTTTCGTATACTGGACATTACAGATCATTCCACTATGAGAATATATAAAAGAGTGAGGCTTTTCCAGGATCTGTTTCTAGCAAAAGCCACAGGAGCCATGATTTTATAACTTGTGATAAAAACAAAACCCATTGTTGTGGAAATATCCATGTAACCGTGTGTGCTAGGAAAATAGATGCCCTTCCTAATCAGCAGAGACATTAAAATGTGGCATCTTACTGGTTCCAGGATGCATTTTTAAAAGATTTCCCATCTTCCTACTTTACTAGTACACAGGATACAAAATTGCCTCTTCACTATGAAGAATGCAGTACATTTATTCTGAAGGGAAGTTTCTGAGTTTCTCTAAAGATACAATTGCTCCTTTCGTTGTTAGGATACAACCATATACAAAAGAAATATTACGTTTTAGGGATGTAAAACCCTACTTAATTAGTTAACCATTTAAATGTTACATTTAACTGTTCATGGATTAAATGGGCAGGACGGCCCTTCAGCGCAGCTGCTTCCGTTCCAGCACAGGACTGGAAGTAGCAGCCCCATGTGCTGGGGGCCTGATGGGGCCGGAGCAGTTCTCCGCCCACATTGGGCCACATGCAGGGGGCTTCTCCCGAAAATGGGTAACCATTACCCAATAAGCATCACTCATTACCATCCCTATTATTTATGCATAATTCACTTGCACTATATGACTACTCTTTACACTTTGGGTAAGGTATCTACCCAACCCACAAGGTGGTGCTTCTAGGTGAATAAAAGTTCCTGGACATCATGTTCTTGTAAATGATCTTACTGGCAACTGAAGAGTAAAGATCTATCCACTACAGCACCTTTGCCAAATGACATGTGGAGTTGCACTATGGCAATAAGATATCTTGCATCACATCAGCACATATTTCTGGAGTAATTTTTTTCCCAGTTAAGGGTACTATGAAGCATACAATCAAGAGAACTGGAGTGGGAGAGCTTTTTCAGCAACAGCTATTGTAGAGTTTGGTCCAACACAAACATAAAGTGTCTTTTAGGCCCGGTTTATAGTGGCAGAGAAAATCAATGCAAGATATACAACTTTAGCTATGTGAATTGCATAGCTGGAGTCAACGTACTTTGCACCGATTTTCTGGGGTGGCCCCACAGCAGGAGGTCAATGGTAAGGAGTACTGGTGCCAACGGAGGTGTTCTCAACATTCGGGCCATTACTAGACCCATTAAATCAAACCCTGGAAGATCGATTGCCATAGCATTGATCCTCTGGTAAGTGGAGACATGGCTTTAGTACCATGACTTTAAGAAAATGATCTCCCACCCCAAAGTTTTACCAACTATTTTTAGACACTGGGATTATTGTCATTGTGATTCATCCACTAGTCACTACATGAAAGGGTTAATTGGAGTTTCTCTCATGTACTGAAGATGTTCTGGAGATTTCTCTTTAACATTGAAATGAGTGTATTTGTAACAATACTTTTCAAATTTCTAGGAAACCCCAAATGGTGAGGGGCCAGAAGTGAACTGTCCTTAGGTTAAATTGAATCTAGTTGTTGTTTTTTAATTATACCAAATGGCACTTGAGCCAGGCAAGTGTGTTGCTGGATAGCTGAATAGTTTTCACTGATAAAGCTAAAAAAACCCCCAAAACTTCCACCTGCTCATTCATAAAGTACAACGCACTTTGAAAAAAAGTCTAAGAACGCTGTAGGTGACTTCACAAGGACCTGCATGTGATGGAATAGTCTGGTCCCCTGTACTTTTGTGGATTAGCAGTGTACATGTCTGATTGATGCCTACAACAGGCCAAATTCAGCAGTGGCTTAAGAGCGGTGTACAAGGAACAGAAAAAAAGGTATAACTTTTTGGTACTTAGCAGGTATCCAATCTTGCCCACCACATCCTATTTCATAGCCTCATGTTAGCAATTCTTTCAGCTATACAGCTGCTCAGCTTCAGTTACACAAATGCCAGATCAGTGTCAGTTACATTGCTTCACCACTCACACTGGATAGTAACTTACCTCCTCATGGAAGTCACTAATGAAATTGTCCAGTGTTTGCCATAAGAACTGCATATATTTATACCAAGTCTTAATTATGGCCAATAGCTCTGTTCTCAAAAATGGTGTTGGTAAGCAAATGCCACTCTAATCCATCCATAATATTAAAATCTACATTTATTATTGGAATTAATATCAATAAATCAGTCCCATAGGATCAATGTATCATGTTTTAACTTGGCATCTAAACAAAGGACCTGAGTAGCTATATATACCACAAAGATACATATTTTACATGTAACATCTTTTTAAATCAGAATTACACTGTGAACTGAGATTTAATTGACTTCTGAGGAGTTAAGAAAAGGTGGTACTTGTTTGTTTTATACTACCAAAACCCTCATATTCTAATTTTTCTTTTTTTAAAAGTATTTTTATAGCAGGGAAATAATAATTCTGCACTTTCATTCTCTCCTGCATTAGAGGTTGCTGTCCTTTTAGAAAGAAAGATTGTTTTATTTAAAAAAAAGCCCCATGATCTAGTCCACATGTTATGAATTTGACATACATTTTATTGGGTAACTAAGCACAGTCATGGCCTCCTTACCCAACAATTATTAAAATGAAAACATTAGATAATGCAATACACATTTTTTCTAACTTACTTAATAGAGAGACAATCAGAAAGACGCAAAGAATGAGATTTGAAGAGACAAATGGCAGTCAGCAATGTAAGCAATTCAATTATGCTTTGTGCCAGGGGGCTGACTGAATTTACCTGTATACTGTAAATGCTAGCTAGTGCAGACTATGTACTAGCATCAGAAGCAACAATTTCCAATTTATGCTCTGGATAATGAGTGCATCCCATTTTAATTTTTCCTGATAAATTGGCTACCATTAGAACCAAATAAACTAATACATAAAGTCAATAACAAAATGCCAGTCTATAACTTATTACTATAAAGATTTATCAAATAGTATTAATTATTTACAGAGACTAAACCACAGATCATTGTCAATGTGAAAATAAACATTCACTTAATGTATACATAGACAACAACAACAACAACAAAAAATGGCTATGCACTGGTGCATTTAGCTTCCCTTAAAGTAGCTTCCCTTCAATTAAGGTAAGAAGTCACATTATGTTTTCAGGTAAGCAGCCATCTTAAACACCCACAAAACAGAGACTGTGTTAACCTGAGGAAGACAGGAAGGTTACAGGGGTATGATACAAAACTCAAAAATCAGGTAGTGAAGGTAACATATTAGATCTGATGACTACTCCCTGTCCTTCCAACAAATTAAAAAAAGAGTCAGGAAATTCAGTTTTGAAACTAAACACCTTTCATACCCTGTTGTTCCTAGCTATTACAGCATCATCACATGGAAAATCAACGTCTGTTCAAAGACGTTGCAATACAAAGAATGTCTGACAGAATTTCAGCCTGAATTTCCTACCTTCTATTAAGTGTTTAAGTGGTTAAAGTATATGTCTCTTATTTTCCTTGGTTTTATGGTAATAATTAAGTTTCTAAAAATAATGAACATTGCCCTTAATTTCTCAAATTGTCTGTTCATTCCAAAACATTTGCACAATACGCAACTCACCAAAAGAACTCTATGTAATGTGTCTTTAGAGGGTTCTTACAATATCTAGGACTAATTAGGGATACTTCAATTTGCAGATTATTGCCCTGTTGATGTGCTGTAGCAGTGTGGGTACCAAGGGATGTGTACTGGTTCCAAGTTTTAGAAATCTGGGTAAGAAGCAGTTATTACAGATGTGCACATTTGCTCTTCTAAATCAAATCACTGGTCATTTTATTTTTCCACACAGAGAAAAGGTGATTAGCTCACATTATGCATTAATCACATGCAACATTTGATATGACAAAATGACCCTATACTGTATCTAAAGATAGAAATCTTCTTTTGCAGCACTATCATAAAATACATTTGGACAGCTATAAACTAAATGGTTTGAACCAAATTATGTTAACATCTAACCTGTTTTACATTTTATGGCATAAGTATGAATATTTGTTGATACAAATAATGCCCAAACTGCAAAACCTTAAGTACAGCAGCATTGGCATGTGATGGTTATAACAAACACTGAGCGACAGAATGCAGGGGGTCTTAATTCTGCTCTCTGTATGTTAGTATGCAGCATCCCACAAAGGGCCCAATCCTGCAAGGATCAGAGCAAGCTCAGCTCCAGGATTATACTAAATGTATGGTGACATGCACCCTTGAGTAAAAGGACTAAGTGACTTCAGTCCAGGTCTTGGTGATTTATGCAATTGGCAGCACTTACCTAGATTACAAACAAATTACCTAAACCAGCTATTTGATACTTCTGGGGTTTTTTTATGCACAAAGTCTCTACTGGGGGGTATCAATTCAAAACAGAAAAGGAATTGATAACATAATGAAAAGCACCCAAGCATTCACCCATATTTAAGAGAAAAAGTCCATTTTATATTTAAATTAAATGAAAACTTGTTTTCCATTTAGACAACATTTTCTAACAGACACAGTGTTAAACTATAATTGGAATGAGAAAACAATCAACACAATGCAAGTAAATTAAATAATTGGTTTCAATATTTGCTTTGCAACCTCTTCCTGTGACCTCTGTCAATAAGTGAGTTACCCCACCTTAGTTAAATGCCTTCCATGCTGAAAAAGATTCAGTTTTGACATAGTTATTTCGATGACAACAATAATCAAGTATAATGCATGATGAGTAAATCAAGTGATATCTGTCCGTCAATGATTTAAGTTTTACAACGTAAGTATGTAACTTTATAGCAAAAACTATTTCCCTTATGTGCTCATCCAAAGCATGTAGTAATGTTCTTTTGATATAGTAAAAGATTTTAATATATTCTGATTTTTTTCCAAATTCCATTGAACGGACTTTCCTTTCCAAAGCGCTTTAATTTGAAGATTTGCTGAGTGCACTAGCAGAGCGACGAAGTTTTGCAGAGGCTTTGTTTTTCGTGGCATGGGGTAGTGTTGGAGAGGTCTGCTCTGCTAACTGCATTCCCGTGGTTATAGTAAGATCAGCACTTGCGCTCGTAGTGAGACTGCCTTGAAAAGCAAGTGGGCAAAGAAAATAAAAATTATTATTAAAAAAATAGAATGTATCCAATGACTTTATAAGATACAAAAAAGAAACACAATTAAGTGGAGAGGAGATGCTTTAGGGAGGTGCTTGTTCCAATGAACCTAAGGGTCCAGAAGAATGAGCTTTTCAGTACATGGTAAGGAGGCTAGCATTGGCCGCTTCTAGAGCAAATGACAAAGGGCTAAGTTGTGACATGCACTAAGTGCCCATGCAGGAGAGTATGAACCTTGTTCACATCGCTCTGAGGTATCCACCATGGGTTGAGACAGAGTGCAGAAATGAGCAAATGCTGTCTGTGCCACCTCACAGCAGGTGTGGGAGGAGGGGTGGAGGAGTGGGTAGCGTCTTGGCTCCATTCTCTCAAAGTGCTGGCCAATTCAGGTGAGCTGGCACAGAGGGTGCTGTAAATTACTACTGCCCCCCTAAAGCAAGGAGGAACCAGGGAAGGAACTGTGGCTCAGAGGGATGTTTCTGAGTAAGTGTCCCCGGGGGCTACTTCTAGGTTGGTGCTTAAAGGTACAATCTTAGTTTAAATCTCCCTCTTGCAAATGTAGGATTAAAGTGTTATCTTGGTTGTGTTTCCCCGAATGGCTCTATGGTATTTCATTTCTCTGTTTCTGAGGACTGAACAATAGCTTGCGTAGTATTAATATTTCTGTTCAAACTACACCAGTGATGTGCCTTAATTGCTGATGCTGAAGAGAAAAAAAAAGCAACATTTTTTTTAAACAAGAAAGCAGTAAATGAAATCACCATAATTTCTGTTTTAGGCAAGAAGGCTATTTAAGAACTTTATGCAAAGCTTAGCAAATCCCAGTTGGCTGTCTTATACTCCATATGTATTTACACACTTATTTTACACATTTAAGTTACAACTCATTTATTCCCAAAAGGTGATTACAACTAGAGGTCAGGACTAAATGGCTTGTGTGAATGAGAACAGATGAGGACACAGCTATTAAATTCAAAAGTAAATGAATAAAATTAAAGCATGTGTGCAACTCTCGTCTTTCCCCAGTGCAATTATAATCATGCTCTGAGGAATACAAAAATGCATGCTGCAACACAGCTCTGTTGTTGCTACTGTCGTTTTGACTTGTCCCAGGATACTTCTGTAAGCGCGAATGCCATTTCATCAGCTCTCTCTTGGTGCAATATTTTTAAACAATGGTATAGCTCTCCCTTTAAATCTTCAATATAAATATTTTTATTAGAGATGGGATTGAAGCAAAGCCCCATATCCAAACACCTCCAAACCTTTTGGGAGGGAGAAGGAAGATTCAGAATTCAAACTCAAATCTAGATCTACATTTCACAGTTGGCTTCTATGTCTATAAAGGGCTGAACTTTCACAAACTTCAGATCTAGAGCAACATTTTACAATGTAAACATATCTCTAACGTATCAATATACTATATTTTCAGATCACTCCTGTACCTAGATTTAATGTACCGTACTTGTGTTAAGATAATGCTTTACATATTTATAGCACCTTGTACACTGAGCAGTCCCCAAACCCTGCAGATACTGTGCACAAACACTGCCATTGAAATGCATCCACTTCTGAATTATATTTGCAGTGGAAGATGGCAACCAACTGGTTGAATAGCATGCTACACAACAGTGGGAATAATTGACTGAAAAACCATGAAGTAAATTGTGCCCTCATGAAAATTGCCAGGAAATCTTTCATGTCCAAGAAAAGAAGACAGGACATCAATTAGAAAGGTTTTAACTGAAAGATTCCATTTGCTTTCGAAGGACAAAGGACTCAGTTGATTCTGCTGGGATTTGAACATGTGCTTCTAGGTATTTTAAACCTGATGCTTAGGGCCACTAAACTACCTCTTCCTTTCCCTTCTTGTACTGACCATAAAGCCAATGAGCCAGAGCCCCCACATGCTACGGATGCATAAAGGAGCTGTAAACCCCATCTAATGGGTGTTTCGCTTTGCTGGAGCAGTGGAAAGTAGCCGCAGCACAAGGGTGAAGCTAGCCCAGTATGTTTCTAAAGCATTTTCATTTGAATCCTTCTTTCCTAATGCCTGACAGAAGGGACCCATTCTAATGTTTGCAGCTGGCATTCTAACCAAGACTATAGCTTTAGCTCCTCCCTGAAGGGCTTAAGATGTTTTACAGAAAATATATTTCATAAAAGTGTAAGTTTAGGAGACATTCTCACAAATCAATTACACAAAAAGCAACTCCTACTGGGGTAGCTGCAAGCAATCCTGGTTTATCTTCTGAATGCTTCTTGAAATTCAGCTGTACCACTGTGAGCTAGATGTCTGCATTAATCTTACTTCTCAGAAACAAAGTCTGGAAATTCAATTGTTCATTTCCTTATTACAAGGTTTAAAACAAAGCACTCATTACAAGGGTGAAACTTGTAATCATTAAATGCAACTACATTAGTAAATATCATAGTAGCACATGAAAAAACAAAAGAAAGGATGATTTAGTTCCTGTCAATCTGAAAACCTTACTGTTCATTTGAAAATCTTATACTACTTAACAAACCTTGTACTCACATTTCAAATTATACTTTTACTTACCAGTTTTATATTTTAAGTCAACTGTTTGGAGCAGAAAAAAGCACTTCCAAATAAATGAAAAATGTGATTTAATATGCAAAGACACTGTCTATGAAAAATGTGGGCCTATTAGTTTGGGCTTAGAACTGGAAAATTGCTGTGTTTTCTCTAAGAAAGAAAGCAGGGAGGAGGAGGAGGAGGAGGGAAGAGGGAGGTGCTGTATTTTACATTCCTGCAGCTAAGCAGAATGGCAGATGGTCAAAATAATACAATTTTCACTGAACGGGCAAGCTCAAGCAATATTCATGCAGGCTCTCAACAATACAGCTCCTGCGCATAGAAAAGCAGTGCAGTTCAAACAGTGTGTAAGAAGGAACAGCCACACCTAAGCATTTAGAATCATCCCCAGCATTCCATTAGCCTTTACAGTTTGTACATTCCATCAGTCAAAACTTTCTTCTGGCGAGTCCTTAACTATGCAATCAACCTTGAAGTTCCCTTTAAACTGTCTTGATTGATAGGGAGACAGCAGCTGCAGAATGAGCAAGTAATAACCACAAAAGATAAAGGCTTTCATACAAATATTATAATTCCACTTGCAAGCTGTCTGGCACGAACTCAAATTACTTGGCCTTCTTGCAATGGAAGTCTGGAACCGTATTCAGCTAACATACTCTAGCCCATGTAACTAAGTGCCACTTTAGTGAAAGGAAACAGGACAATACACACAGAGAGAAAATACACAATACATTTATATAAAGTTACAATGTTTGTGAGCGATTTAAAGATTTTCTAACAGCCCAAAGGAGATTTATCTCAATCTATATTCTAAAAATGTGATTTGGGGAGGAACAGGCTGCACAATATTTATAACTCCTTAAAGCAATTATAAAAGTGGTGGGGTAAAGTCTATCATTAAATAATGAACGTTAGTGTCTGAGATTATGATTTACAATTGCCTCTGTTTTTGCCTTCTAACATACACAATTCAAACACACTCCTACCAAAGAATATTCTAAGCCCATTCATCAGTCCACCAAGCTTCTATTTTGACAGGTTATTTTTTAAAGGCTCTCAGAGTTGCATTCGTGAATCAGGATTGAAGGAGTTAATTCAGTGCTTCAAGCACTCTTTGCCTAAGCCCAGCCTACCACTGAGCATATCCAGCCAGCATGCTGCTGTCAGGCTGCTTCCTTCCATCCGATCAGCGCATTGGAAATTGCCCAGACAAACAAGCAGAACGGAGGAGCCTGCAAAGGTCACACCTGGCGTGTGGCCGGCCGGCCTGCTCTCCGGGTCCTAAACCACACCCCCAATCGTCAGGTTCAGGGCACTCTGTGTTTCCCCTCTTTTGTCTTCTTTTCCTCCCCCAGCTGTTCCATTCAGAGGCCCAAGTTCAGCAATCTGCCCTCCCCAGAAAGGGAGGCCCTTATTAAGCTGAGCTAACTCAAAGGGCCAGCACAGCACGTGCCGCTCCTTATCGGCCCCATCTCAAGATCCTATTCCATGGTGCTTAGCCAACAAAAAAGTAAATGGACTTAACTCCCATTGGCTCCCCTGCAGCAATTCAAACAAAAGTGCAAAGCAACAAAGACATTTTCCACTATGGCAGGTGTTGGTGTCAGATTCTGCCTGCAGCAAACAGGAGCAGAAGAAAGAGAATGAAAGAAAAAGAAAGAAAGAAAAGTACGTGCTTCTCAGACATGCAGGGGGATGCCAGGCAGCCCAGCCCTCAGAGCAGCTACTCAGAGGTGGGCATAGTCAGGGTCGCTCTTTTCCTGCATACAGCATAGAACTCATGGTTTGGGGAAAGAGAGAGAGAGAGAGACCTGGCCTGAAGGGACTGCAAGAGAAAGAGAGACCCCCACACAAAGCAAGTGTTGTTTCAGCTTTAAATTAGCAATATAAAGAAGGAAGCCAGTTAGTAAATCAAGTGATGCCAGTGCTGTAGCCTGCTCGAGGTGTCACTCTTACCTTTGTCAATTACCGTAATGAGACCTTTACATATTTTAATCTAAAGGGAAAAAACACAAAGTCATATAAATAAAGAAACAGCACACCTAATACACTTGTATGAGGCTCGCAGGTCTTGTTTACACCCATTTAGTTGTGCAAGAACACGTAATTGTGCATCTTAACACAAACAAAACTTTCAGAAAGTAAAGTTCACATTTGTGTCATTATCTGGCGAGTTGTATGTGGGACCAGTATACCCACACGTCTCTCCAATGTTGGTTGAAACATGGAGAAAAAACATGAATACACAATCATTTCCATCCCACTTAGGGCATATTACATGCACATTACTATGAAATTATAGAAATGATAGTGCTCTATTATTGCAATTGCATATCCAGCACAGTTAGTGTCTGTATAATTTCCAACAGCTGTAAACTCTGAAGTTTAATAAAGATTGAAATCGCTTTTAACTGCTGGTCAAGTTAAAAATCAGCAAGTGAATATGTAATATTAAGATCTTTGGAGTACATTTTAATAATGTAGAAGCCCATTTATGCCTGCAAAAATGCATGTGTAATTGTGTGCCTACTTGTGCAAACAGTTTGTACAACCACAACCTCAAATAAGGCATTTGCATGAACAAATGGAGCTTCAGATACCTCTGTGATAATTTACATATGCAACTACTTGGTGTGCAAAATTATGATAGCTATATTGTTCAATTTCACATATTTCTTGTGCATGGATCTCAAGTTCTGTTGCATTATGTCTAAAAGGAGATTACAACTTTCAGTTTGTAAGAAAGAGGAAAATTATGCTTCTATGGAATGATTTGAGATTCCTGGAAAAAGTTTAAAAATAATTCATATTTCTGATAGAGTACCCTTTAAACCACACGTAGCTTTAAAAATCCTTATTTTTTAAAAGGATTTTTTCTTCTCTGCTGATATTTATAAGACTCTTTCCATCTGGGAAGAGAAGGCAGTACTAGAAGCAATACCATTAAATATGACGGGTCTCATTTCTTTTTACCCCGCCGCCACCGTGTATGTCTGCCTGCTATTTCAGTTTGAGCTTTGCTACTAACACCCTCTTGCATTTGCTGTGGAAGGACATATTTGTGAGCTCTCCTACTTCATAAGGTTGATGTCATCTGCTAGAATGAGTGAGAGGAAGCGCAACTGACCAACCAACACTAAACCAGTGAAATGGACTAGACAGAAAGGGATGATAAATACACAAAATAAACTGGAAAATACTGTTTTCACTCTATTTTCTCTCTTTTCCAATAATTTTAGATGTTAGTGTAAAATCAGAATGATAAGGTTTAAGGTAATAGTGCCTAGTTTTTACACAGGGTGTTTCATCAGTAGATATCCAAGTGTTTCACAGTTTTTAAATGTATTTAATTCCACAGCACCTTTGTGAGTTAGGGCAGTGCTATTCTCTTCAATGCGCAAAAGAGGATCTCAGAGACAGAGAGGCTAAGTGACTTGCCAAGATCACACAGGAAGTCCGTTGTGGAGTAGGAAATTAAATAGTGGCCCTAGCCCCTGGACTATCTGTGGTTCAGAAAAAGAACCACCCAAGACTAAGAGGGACTTGAAATATTTCCAGGGATGTGAACTTATCCTGAGAGATGCTAATCTCCCAAGACTCCTACTGAAGGCAATGGGAGCATGATACCCCTCAGAATCAAATAATTCATTATATTAGAGCTTTTAAAATCAAAACCAATGATCTACAGTAAAGGAATAATTAAAACAGCAAGGGCTAATCAGCCCAAAGCCACTTCTGCAATTGCTTGCAGCCAGCAAAGTTCCACAAAACACTTAAGCTCCATAGCCAGAGGAGCTAGTCCATCTCAAAGGCCATCTAATGCTGGAGAAAGGGCTGGCCGGTATTTTAAGGCTGACCCCTTCTCAGGGTGGAGCTGGTGAATGGGAATGATACCATCACCCAGGAAGCTAGCTCACAATTGGCTGGCTGGCTGGTTAGCTGGCATTTGTCAACCCGGGAAGAAATTTTAAAGGGGCCATACTGCTTGGAGCGTTCTTGGCTGCCTGACAGGTCAAGCAGCTGGAGCTGTCAGCTTGGAAGAAGAGAGAGGCCCATCAAGTTAACATTCCTTGCTCTACGAACTGATTGCTAGGAAGGATGATCCCCCCACCATTGTCTCTTCCAGAGATCATGGGGAAAGAGCTGCCCTGACCAAACCAACAATGTAAAGGACCAGGCCCAGGCAGAGAGAGATTGCACTATGCAGAGCATAGCCACTAGCGCCGTGCACAGTGATTACAACAAGCTGGAAGTAGCTACCATGGCCTAAGCAGTCCTGGGGGGGGGGGAGACAAATTGTGAGCAATGGTATCTGCCCTGATCCCCCAGGCAACTTCAGCCACGCGGTGTTTTTTCTTCCATTTGTAGAGCAGGAAAGCCCCTTCCACAAGACAGGGAAAGCCTGTTGCACAGCCACTGCTTAACAGGTTTGCCTGACTAGATCCATAAAAGAGAGGGGAACAGATCCTTCATTGGTGTACATCAGCATGACTTCAATGGAACTCACCAACCTATATTGCTTGACACCATCTCAGGATCTGGCCCTTTGCATTTACTATAGCTTTTTGTCACTGATTGAATGGAACAGTCAAATTTTACTACTTCCTACAGTATTCCTTTTCCTGAAAACTGTGCAAATCATCTGCCAACATACACAATAGTAAATATTAAATAACTTTTAGAAATGTTAAGCATTTGATCAGCCTATAAAATCAGAATGGTGAATTTAGCATGTTAATGTTTTCTTCCCACATTCCATTGCAGATAGCAAGCGGAGGAGTTTCAGAATTCTGAGACTCATCATACCCATTAGCAGATCGCTGAATTAAGGAGGGTATTGCAGCCTGAAAGAAGAGATCATTACTGGAAAGGGAGAAATGATGTTGGCTGTAATTGTCAGTGTTTTCCTTGTGACTACAGCAGACATTTGTGTTTGAATGAGATTTCTTCATTACTGCCAAGCAGTTACATGCTTCTTCAGTGAAGTTACAATTTTGCTTATGATATCAATTTGTTACCATGGAAATGACTATAATCTCACAAATTCACCATTTAGGACCCAGAAGATGGACCAAAAATTCAGTGCTATCTTGTTTGAACACACTGATTCTAAATTTTCTATAATGAATCATTGACAATTATTGAAAGGGTGAAATAGATTTGTGCTTCTGTCAGATCTAGTGGAAAGACTGCTCCTAGATTAAAGGAAAAATGTTGCTCCTCCTTATAAAATGGGCTTCTGTGAGGGACTCCAACAAACTGAAAACTAAAGAGTTTTTCCTCCTTTTAAAAATCAGTGAGCTCCACCAATCAGGTGACAGAAAACTCTGCCATCTCTTCAACCTCAGCTACCAACGCACTCTCTCTTGCCAGTTGATAGCTTCCCTAGGTGGAAGGGCCAAAATCTGCCGGTCTGCTCAAGGTTCTCTAAACTAGGATACTGAGCCTGGCCAAACAATAACCAAACCTAGACTGGGAAAACTTATCTGGGGAATTTTCCAAAGGACACTTGGACTACAGCACTCAGGATCACAGGCTCAAAAGGTGCATCAGTGGGAGCTTTGATGCAGGTGATAAGGGCATGTGAAGGCATGGATGAAATATCAAGTGCTGATGAAGATTCTCAGCCTGCCTAGAGTAGATTATGTTATGAGAGTAAGCTCTAAGGCCCATGTATTAGGGAAACTGTGATGTATGTTTCTTTAAACCCAGTTAGCAATGACCAAATGGGAATGATCTTTTTATTTTGGAGGGTGAAGCAGGAGAAACAGGGAGAAACCCTAAATTCCCAGTAGGTACAACTTCAAGGCTCCAATACCACCTACAGAATGCCAAGCCCTTTCCCTATATAGAGTCATCTGAGGACAAAATGGTAGGAAGATCAATGTCCAGATCCTTATGGAGATGAAAATTAATCTTTTGAACAGATCTGGGAAGCAGAAGGAGGATTACTTTAGGGGATATCCAAAATAGTAACTGGCATGGCAAGAACATGGTGCCAGCTAACCCACCCGCTCTCCATGGAGAGAGTAACAGGCAGACCACTTTTATAGAGTGACAATAAGAGTATCAACACTATATGCTTGAAGGGAGAGGTCTGGAGCTACAATGGAACTGTAGCTGCTAAATTGTGGTTTCTAAGTATTGAATCCTAATTTGGAGCCATAAGAGTCCTTTAGGTACACAGTACCTTACATAGTGAGAGGATGACGACTTTACTGAGGTTGTAACTGTAGTGTCTATATAGGACAGAGTACCCTAGATGATGACACACTTTTTTGGTGGTCTGTAAGAGTTACATACAGCCTTTGGTAAGGCAAGCTTGGCACCAGGTTTCTTACAGGACTTGGTGATTAACTCTTAACATCTAAGTGAATTTGCGCTTACACAATAATTGTATTTTACATACTATCAAGGCTTCTAGTATCTACTCTGAGAGTTTTGTGAATCTTCCTCTTATCATTGACCTACCTGATGATTTTTAGAATGCAAAGTCACAGAGAGTCCAATTAGACTTTTCAAGACTCCACACTAATCATAATCTGTTACATTTCCTCTACATTTAGATATAAACATTGTTTTTGAAATTGAAGGATTGATGGTACTGGAGTTACCCAAGCACAATTCAGAAAAGGGCTAGAATACAATTCTTCAGCTACCACATTCCAGTCTGGACATGCAACACTCCAAGGCAATTATAGTTCTGCATCTTTCCAGATCAGAAAATGTCAAACTGCTGCATGGCATTATGATGTGTGCCTCTTTCCACTACGGATGAGGAAATCACCATGATTCTAGGAGCTTAGGAATCCATCCGAACCAGTTGGGACTGGTTCCTAAGATCTGGGACCCTCCCACTTCTAAAGTGACGGTGATTTTCTATTCTGCAGTCTACTCTGAAATGTTACAGTCCTGCAGCCTGCATGCTGTAACTATGAATCACCTGACCAAAGCCAGCTGTGGCCGTTAACTGCTGTGTAGCCATACCCAAAGTATTCACAATGAATAGAAGGAAATCAAGACATAATTATAAAAAGTGTCTTTTTAAATAACATGGCTGCACTGAGCATTTCTTTTCCCCTAAAAACTAAGTACTCAGCACAAGGTACTTTTAAAAAGTAAATATATCTTGGGCAGGGAACACTTTTTTATTGCACATTCCAGAAATAAAAGAAAGGTTAGTTATTTGATATCATTTTGAAATAAAAACAAAACGAAAAATGGAGCGACCTGGCTGCTAAGTTTCAATCTGAGGTAAATGAGCTAGTAAGAGTTCCATGGCATTAAAAACCAGAGAATGCTGGAAACGACTACAGTTCCTTCACTGAAGTAGTGCTCCTGGGCAATGCTGCAATACTCATTAAAGAATCCATTTATCAACATATGTTATCGGGTGCCACGGTTATCCTATATAGTTTTCTTGTTAGTCCAGTGACAATAAATAAAGGCCGCCTTAAAAAAGTGCAATCTGAGATTCATTTGTTTTTCTTTTCATTCTGCAATAGCCATTGGCTACTAAAAAGTAAAGATTTACACTATTTATATCCTTTCTGATAATGTCAAGCATTATGCTTTATTTTCCAAATCATTAGCATGCACAAAAATGACCTCATGGTGAACAGATGCACTTGGATATAGCAGTGATTAGATCAGTCCTCTCAGCAGTCAAGTGTGCCCATTCCAATTAACCCTTTGAAGAATCAACTGCAAGACTACAATATTAAAAGAATGCTTGCAGATACAATTCTTAGAGTCTCGTGTCAGTAGAACACTAACACGATGAGTATCCAAATGTAAACACAAAGCTCTCTAAAGGAACTTATGTGAAAAGAATTGATTCCCTTTACTAGAACTTTCAAATATTTCCATCTCAGAGGAATTAAAATCACTGTTGGGCTTCCAATCTTATACTGCTACTCTGCTTGTTTCATTAACAAGCGCAATCAGGCTTGCGAACATATTTTATGCACCTGTTAGTACATATGTATTGACCATTTAGGATTGCTTTTTTGAAAGGATGCACCATCAAGTTGCACTTTCTGAAGTTTGTATGGAGAACCAGTATTTTGTCCAATAATTGTTGTGTTTTTTTTTTTTTTTTTTTTTTGCAAGGAGAGGCAGGAGGAAGAAGGGGGAAAGGATGTAGCTAAGAACACCCTTTAAAGGAAAATCTGAAAAGGGACAGAGTGAGAATAATTAAATACTGAGGGATTATGGAGGACGTCCACGGTTGACTCTTATATGCAGCCTAATTAAAACAGAGCATGTAACATTACGGTTTAGCAACAAAGGACCTTATTCTGATCTGTTGATCCTAAATTTGCATGTCTCATAAGTGAATCATGATGTGTACATTCTGTACTTTCAGTGTCTAAGATGCATGGAGATCTAGCACTACTTATGAAAAGTTGCTGGTCCTACAAAGAGCTATGGAAATCAGAGTATTCCCATGCACAAAGGTAAGCATCCCCATAAACATCTGCAGGATGGGTGCATAAGCCAGTGGTCACTTTATAATCCATGTCACATGAGAGTCTGGGGCAACATTCATTAAGTAGCCTCTTGCTATTTGCTAGTTGTCTGAGTTTGTCATAGAACATGAAAGTACAATGAATTAATAAAAGCTGCATGTTATTAATGGCCATGTTTTCATTGCACTCATCTATTAAATATTTGAGAGAGTTTGTGTCTGTCTGTCCGTCTGAGTCCGTTTATTCAAGAACTCCTAAACGGTAAGAGCTACAATCACCACATTTAGTAAGCAGCTTCCTCTTCTCATACCCTAACGGGTATGGATATGACAGGACAGTAGGATGTGCATGGAATGTGATTATTTAATTAAGTGGAAAGGGAGAGCTGTGATAGCAGGGGCAGTTATACACCCAAATGGCCACAGGGGGCAGCCGGTACGTGGGCAATGTGGCCTCTGCTGCTCTGGGCTGGCCCCTGGGAGCTGCTGGTGGCTTCCCTTCACCCTCTGCCCTCAGCCCCTCTTCCCCTCCTACTACATACTCAACCCCCTGCCTTGACTCCTGCACACCCCCTATGCACACCTAGCTCCTTGTCGTGAAGGACCTGAGCAATATCAGGTAAATCTAGTTTACAGTATATCACAGGATGTTTTTAAATCTTACATTTCTTAACTGCTTACAAATTCTAGGTACTATCTGGGATTGTGTATATGTATATACAGTGAGCATGGATTATGATCTGTGTTGCTGAAGTTAAAATGGAGGAAGAATGGGCCCTAAATACACCATGAAAGCTTAAGCTGTCCAGGGTCAATTTTTCCACTTGGCTTGCTACTTGGAGTGAGGGTGGGCGTGATGGATTGACCTGCCTTGGGCAGTTCCACTTTTCTTTGCAAGTTTCATTTCTCTGTTTTGAAATGGGCAATCCCCCTCTGTGTAACCAGAGATCTTATCAACATGTGTCAAATTTCAAAAATGGAAGAATGCCACTTCCACACAAATTGCACAGCCACTCTGCTACATACACATTTAAATAAGGTAAAATTCTGAACGACACGAGACACAATGGATAGTAGAAACTGTATCTGTAAGTACAGCACTCGTAATACTTGCAAGCTGAAATTATCACAGCTTGTATTTGTTTGCACTCAAACTTGCTCTGGGAATAGCTCACAAAATAAATTCAGTCTCCTTTTCCAGGCATTGATGTGAACGAATGGATGTGAATTCATTAATATGAATTTAATGGTATCATTCTTTTTGTTTTAAAGCAGAGGTGGGGAACCTCAGGCCTGGGGGCTGGATGTGGGATCCAACCCCTGAGGCTCAGCATTGGGGAGCCTGTGCTGGCACTCCAGCTTCCCCTGCCACCTACCGGCAGGGCTGGAGCACACAAAATCTGCTAGCCTGGGGCCCCCCTAGGTGCGAGGGGAATGTGGGGAGTTTATTTCTCCTTCTCAGTCAGGGGCTTCTCACTTTGCTTCTCACTTCCCTACTTCTTACCACCGACTGATTTTTCTGTGCGTCAGCAGCCCCCGACCCAAAAAAGGTTTCCCACCCCCGTTTTAAAGGAATGGTAATACCATTTCATGAAGCATCTGCACATAGAGATGCAAATATACACCGTCCCGATTCCTTTTTTATATGCGGAGGGTAGGGTGGCGGGTTCGAGTCCCAGGTTCCCCACCCCATCCCAGCGAGAGGCGCCCTGAGAGCAAGACATTGAGTTGGTAATGGAAGATCTACTACAAAATCATAATCTAAAATGATAATAATGGAAAAGTTCTATTAATCCAAATGTCCCAGATGTTACAGGAAGATGTGTGTCAGCAGATCAGTGTGCCCATGCTGAGCTTCCCCACCTCCGTGAGGCTCTGTTGGATCTTTTTGCAGAATCAGGACCTATATTAATGCTTGAGCCCTGAGACTATTCAGGATTAACAACAACCGTGCAATTACTTGAGTTATATCCGGGTTTCAATATTGACTTAAAGCCGAAGAGTGCACAGTCCTGAAATCTAATTATAATAGGAATCATAGTAATCCTGACATGAAACAATTTAGTAAGTAAGCAGTAATAAGTAAAAGTATGGATAGATTTTCTTTTAATCCTGGAATAGGGAAATTCTTGAGTCATGTATACATGTGTCTTTGTAAAGCCTAATATGATAAATAATTTTCATGATTCAGGAAGTTGTTTATATAGACATTTCTATTTTAAAACTATTAAATAGATACATCTCTTCTAACACATCATTTGAAATCTTATGATATAGCATTTTCTAAAGCCCATAAATGAAATTAATTTCTCCAACATGCAGTTTGCTGTGTTTTCCTTCCAGCATTCTCTAATTACAACAGATTGTTTAAAACAGATATTAACTGTCTTATAATGCTGAGTAGACTAAAGATTTGCTCAGTCAGAATAACCTGAAACCTTGGAGGGGGAATAAGACAGACTGGCAGGGGATGATTCTGAAATTAAGCTTGGGTCTGAATTTTGTGCCTTTTACTATAACTGGATACACTGAAGCCCAAAGCCAAACTCTGGAAGGCTGAAAAATCAAGATCTGAATTTTGTGACAAGTTCTGATAAGAAAAACAAAAATCACAGGAAAAGAAAATAATTATTAAGTACTAGAATAATTTAACTTGTGAACATTTTAAATGGATCTTTAGGTAATTTTGGCATTTAACAGAAATTATAAAATGTAGAAAATTATTCCACAGTAATGTCTTTTCTAGTTATGCTTGATTTGATCAGAACAAGGTGACCAAATAATGTATGCAAATGTGGTGGAACAGTAGTATGGAAGATTGACGAAGACAATAAAATATACTTAAAGTATTTTAAAATTCTGCCAAGATGCATTTTAGTTGCTGATATCTAAACAGATAAAGAACTCCAAGTTTCTAACAAAACTGGGTATGAAATCTACATTTCTATTGAAATTGATAATTTTTTTCGTCTCTGAGTTTTGGCAGGGTATATAAAAGAATTTAATTCACAGCTGTTCTACTTTTTAATGTAGAAAACATTAATCAAAGCTTTAAGTTATAAGCTTTTCTAATGTTGTTTAGTATTCCAGTTCAACAAAGATCAATAGAGGCCATCCCTGTGTTTCTTGACGCCTCTCCAGGAAGCAGAGGCGCGATTATGTAAATAGCACTGGTTCCCCTTTACTTCTGCCAGCTTGCTTATCTCCAAAGCCTTCTGCCTGCTGCTACTGGCGACCAATACAAGTACATGCATATACCTCTTATCTCCTAACAAAGCTCTGAAAGCTCAAGGATTGGAGCCAGTAATGTTAAACAATGATGCATGGCTGATTTTATTTGTAAGTGATTTATTTCAGTAAATTTAATTTCTTCCTTCAATTTTTCAGTTTAGATGGAAGATACTTGTTAACAAGGCAGAGTAAAGGGAAATAAAGCAGATGTGCTGACACGTTCATAAAGGTTTGAAATAATCTATTAAACAATCCAAGAGAGTATCATGAAATAATTAGGAAGTGTACACCCAATGGATGTAAAGAAGGGATTAAGGAATCTTTATTAAGGAATTCATCAGGCAATGACCATATACTTTTCCACAAGAGAGGAAAATTAATCCGGAGGGTGCTAGAAACCTACTCTTTAGAATTAAGGTTTCCCTTTAAAACTGATTTATCAAGAATAATTAAAATGACAAAGCAGCAACTGGTATCTTATTGAGCTTTGATGTTAACTTAACATCTTATGATGTGAAGAATATATTCACTGAGTTTTACATAGATTTCCATCATTCAACAAGACTGGTGAAATAATTGTTGAAATCGAGTTAAAAAATGAGATTCTAATCCAGGCATTGGTAGGAAGTTTGAAATTTGTCCACTGATATATCAAATATTAAAAAGACAATGTTAGTATACTGTATTACTGTTAGAATATTCTAACTGAACACTATCCTTACACTTCTTCTGCATTAATCCCTGACCCTGGTATCTCAGCAGCATAATCCCCATTTAGCATTAGCAGCAACGGCTTCTACTGTGAGGAACTATTTTTGATAAGTAAGCACTGATTCAGGCATAGCTTTTGAACAACATATTCCCAGCTCAGCAAGAAACCCACACTCCTGAATGAACCAGAGCACATTACTGAGAGAAAGTTCATTAACCTTGCTAGATTCGGGGGTTAACAGGATAGCTGAAGAAAGGAACTGAGTGAATAGCTCTGATGCAAAACAAATTAAAATGAATGTCATCATTCCTTTTGATATTCATTAGTTGATTCAGAGGGAGAATGCTCTTCTTAAATTTGCAAGCATTTATCTATGAAAAACAGGTGTACATCTGCTGCTCAAGTGCTTCTTAGTGCTAAACAGAAGAATAACATACAGACTCACCAGTTCCACTGAGAGAGTAGGTAGGAGAGGGAGCAAAGACCTGAGATGCAAAATCCTCAAATGTCATTACTTCTTTGTGATTCTGGATTATTGCTTCAAGATACAGAGCTCTTTCCTCATAACTGCAATAATCAGGTTAAGGAAATGCACATGCAAAATGAAATGTTGTTACACAATGTCTTAAAATGCTAATGGTTCAATCCATACAAACACATGTGGAGAACTACATAACTGGTGTGAAAAATATGCCTTTCAAAATTCTTAAAATATTTAAGATTTCTAAACCTAAGTCCTGAATTGCAATAACATTGTTCTTTTTTATATTATTTGCCATATCAATAATATTTTGTTTCAATAGAAATATCATTGAAAAAGGAATGGCTTTGTGACTGAATCCAAGAGATCTCTGAAGTTAGTGGGAATGAAACCAAAGACCTGAGAAGTATATTCTTGGGAAATAAAATGCTATATTTTTAAGGTAAAAAAGCATAATGTCAACAGAAATGTTGTCACAAGTTAAGCATGCTCCCAATAGATAATATTTGCCTTACATGTTTTCTTTTTATCCTATCAAAAATAATGGAATTGAGAGTGCAGGTTATAGCAAAAGGGAAAGAACAGATGCAACTGATCACTGCACTACTTAAAATAAGGAAGTACACAGTATTGAATAGGATTCCTCAGCATACAAAGTTTACATTAAAGTTATTCTGCAGAAGTTATCATTGGATGTACCAATAAATTATACATATTAATAAAATAAGACCTTGTAGTCAGTACAGTCTATACAATACAGACAATAAAGCAATCTAAACCAAGATTATTGCCTTTTCATTAAAATTCGGCAATCTGGAACATGCAGCATTCAAATGTGTAATCAAAAACCAGTCACCAATAAAACTTACAAGCGTAACAAGCTGAAGCAACTTTCCAGCTGTCTTAATAGGACCCCTGCTTGCAGCAGCTTTCCACAGTGGAGAAAGCAAATCTTTTCCTTTTGTGTGCAGCTTCTGTTTTCTCAAAAGGTGAATCATGCATTTCCAATAACAGGATAACGTCTGAAACAAATCTACAATGGACTGAAGAAACTCACATATGACTTTATGAATCAACACTTGAAGCCAGTATGACATCTCATTCCCCATTTTCTCATTTAAAAAAAAGTTTTCAGATCTTCATTGTGTTTTTGTCATATGGGAAAGCATTCTAATTCTATGAGGCTGCATTAAATAGGAGAAAGTGCCAATTCGTAACTACCAAATTATGAGAAGATGAAATAACACCAGCAACTCAATAGAATGTAGGTGATTGGAATTTTTGTAATTCAAAAGACTACATTACTCATTAGAATTATTCCACGGCGCAAGTTTGTAGTTTCTGTTACATTAATGAGACACTAAAAATGACTGAACATTCTTTTCAAGCCAGAGTAAAATAATACAGCATTAGATTTCTAGTGGTCTGTCTCAGTGGGGATAATCAATGTGTTTATGTCTTAATCATATGCAAGTTACTGTAGTCACAGGGGTGAAAAGACATTTTAGAAAGATTTTCATGCTAATGGAGACAGATACACATGATAAATCCTTCTATAAACTTCCTTTGGGAAACTGAAGGAAGCAAATGAATACTTAGCATTTCAGAGACCGCACCTGCTGACGATTTTATTTACTTATTTTCTTTTAAAGCCCAGCAGCACACATTCCTGATAGCACAAGTATTAGGCTGAGTGTATTTGGGGCTGCTTCACTATTATAGGCTGAACTCCTGATGACTCTTGTTAATGAATAGGCTGCCAAACTTCCTAAGAGAGGAGGCACACGCCTAGACGCTATTCTAAAGGGACTGACTGATGCCATTCACATCTCATTATGAACATGCTTATTCTGCACAGCACTTGGCTGTTGCCAAGGCTCTGTATTCCATACTGCCACAGCAAGCCGCTGGTCCTGTTAACAGCAGGATGTTAGGCCTGAGTGGCCGTCTGGCGAACAGGCACTCTGACACTAAGCTGGCACGTGCTGGCGCAGCAGGAGCAGACCAAGGCGTGACAAATTACTGAAAGAGCTAAGCTAAACTTATGGCTGACAACCACCTGAGCCTTAGGACCTCGATGGGCCTGCCATCAACTCTCAATTCATTGCTCACCCTTTTAGTCTGCAGTCTGCTTGTGGGCCAAGTTTAAACAAGGCAGATACACTATAAAGGCTTTTCATGCTATGCCTAATAATATCCTGCTGTTTAATGAAAGGCCTTGCACATCTAACACATAAGCATACAATGCAATAAACCATTGCTAACAAAACAGAAGTTCCTATGTCTTTTGCTAAATACTGCATGGAAAGATAGCAAGATGGGGTGCTTGCTGTGTTAATTCATAATAAAATGAATTATGAACACTCTTATTTAGGAGACAGAAGATGCCCCTAACATAGAGAAGGGCAGAGGTAATATGTCCATTAATTTACAGTAACATTAAAAATAATATATTTATGCAAGTAAACACAGATCCAGAGATCTACAAAGATTTAACTTTCATTAAAGGCATAAAAGGGAGTTTTTATTAAAAACCAAACCAAACAATTTGCACTTGAATTTCTTGCCTATGAAAGAGTAAAAGAAGAAAGGGTTACTCACCCTGTGCAGTTTTCACTCTCTGCTGAGCGGCGTCCATGACGATGGAATTGGGGTGGGGGTGTGTAAACAAGAATTCTGTGGCCTTAGACTAAATGAAGTATTTTTTATCCAACCACTTGTTCAGCAGTGTAGAGGCTGGAGTTTGCCAGATGTCATTAACGATTTCCAGGATGGCCTCATCAAAGGGAAGCACCAGTTTCAATTTTTGCGACGGTTGTAGGTTCTTCAGCAGACGATGCTGTTTTTGTGCCACGTCTGTGGTCTGAACTTCTTGTGACTGAGTGACTCTTTTAAAAAGCTCCTGGAACTGCTTGTAGTCATCTGTCGGAGAAGAATCCCCCTGAAACACTGCATCATCAGGTGAGGAAAATGACTGGTCAGTGGGGGAATCTAAGTGATGCTGCTCATGGTCAGGAGGCAGGTTGTCATCCCTCTCCTGTTGGTTAGCGGTGGAGGGCACGTCTTCCGTGGGTGTCGGAGGAGCTGTACGCGGAGGGGGGTTGTCGTGGGTCAGATGCTGCGGAGACAGGGATCGCCTATGTCTCGGTGATCTAGATCTAGAGTAGTCTGCGCTTCGCGAGCATGGGCACTTGTGGTGATAATAGGTGTAGTGTCACCTGTGATGATATGCATGAGGGGAGTGCCTCGGGGAATACCTGCTTGCATTCCTGTAGTGTTGGGAATATACTGAAGGTGTTGGAGACCTCGGCAATCTTAACCTCACTGAATAATGTGAGGGCAACTGGGAGTGGTAAGGAGGATAATATTGTCGAGGCATTAGAGATCGACGTGGTGATCTTAGGTACCGTTCCCGGGAAGAAATGTAGTGTGGAACACGTTGTTGGGTTCCAGAGTGATACAAAGCTGGAGAAGGAGGCTCCGGAGAAAAGATATCCAATTCTGGACTAGGTGATGGTGTGCGGACGTGCTTCGCTTTTCACTGTGCCTTAGTGGGTACTGGAAAGATAAGCGGAGGAACTGGAGTTGTGCGCTGTAGGCTGGTCGGTGCGGGGACAATGTCATCCAGTGCTAGCAGTGTCGGTAGTGGTGATGTTGGTGCTGTTGATATCAGCGGTGCCGCCTGTGCTGCTGGTAGCGGTGCTGAGCCCATTGGCACCACAGGTGGGTGTTGTAGTGCCTTCGGTGCCGATGGTTTTGGTCTTGTAGTAGCATGGGCCCTCAGTGCCGTTGCCGATTCTGGTTGCAACGCCGCGTGCACCGTCGGCGCCAGGTCGCTAACTATGGTGGGGCTCGGAGTTCATGTGCTATGGCCCTTGCCTGCCTTGCCGCTAACATTCCTGGGTGGCAAACTGGAGGTGCCAGGTCTATCTCCTGCACCCACACTCCTATAAGGTGCGGAACTCCTCTTGTCTTGAGACTTATGCCCCACAGGAGTCTCGTCCACTGGCGACTGCAATACTCTATTGAAAAGCAGCATTTTGAGCCACATTTCTCTGTCCTTCCTGGCTCAGGCGGTTAACTTAGTGCAATGCATGCACTTTTGAGGGATGTGACCCTCCCCGAGGCACTTAATACAGCGCAAATGGCCATCTGATACAGGCATCGCATCTCGTGCACTTTTTGAACCCGGGGGATCCGGGCATGATGGCAACTATCCTGTGTGACCAGAAATCTTAAGATAGTCTCTCTGTCTCTGCCTTCTTTTCTTGAACAGGAGAAAAAAACTTAATATATGTTTTTTTTTAAAAAACTAAAATAGAACGCTATGAACTATAACTAATGGAAAGGGTTAAACTGGGACGAACAAACTAATCTTTCTTATTTTTCTTATTCTTCCTATTTTTCATCAGAATGGAGGAGGAGCTCATCTGGATTCCGACTGCGGCCATGAACGGTTAGGAGGAACTGGCGGGGCTGGACCGCGCTCCGCAAAAGAGCACAAATGGCGCGAGACGGTGAGTGCGTATGTGCGGTCCAGCTGGGCTCCTGCTAACTAAAAATCTCCAATTTGCGGCGCTGGGACGAGCCCAACACCTTCAGTGGAGCACCCAGGATGACACTACTCGACAAACTACCTCAATTCATGCATAGTGGGGGAAGGTTTTGTGAAAGTTTTCCCACATACATTCAAGAATAAAATGCATGAGAACAGTTAACATTTTTTTATTCCAGTTTAAGACTACAAAAATGGCCAAATTGTAGGGATTGTAGTGTGGAATACTAAAGTCCACTAGGGACTAGACAATGACTAAAGTCATTTCCACTTGTAGCCTAAGTCAAGAAGTATGAAAAGATTAAATGAAAATGAAGTAAATTCACGGTTATCTATTTTAAATGTGCAAAAATGTTTCTAAAGGCAGTCTGAAGACAAAACACAGTTTTATCAAGGTCACTCAAAATGCTAGTTTAAGGAGACTATAGGAAGAATATTAATTATAGTATATAGTATTATTTAGAGCCCTTTGACAAAAATATATTTCCTTAAATAATGGTAATTGCAACAAATATAAAAATGGGCTGTTTTCAGAGAAGTTTTCTCTACAACTAAATATCTAAGTGCATAGACTGAGGTTTTCAAAAGGGGCATAATGGAATCAGGTATCCAAATTCCATTGAATTTAACGTCAAACAACACAACTACATCATGAATGCCAGGTAACCACTAAGGCCAAGTCTACACAAGATGAACTTCGCCAGAAGAGCTATATACCATACTGAAAAAGTGCTCCTATCAAGGACACAGCTTGTATTGTCAAAACTACATTTTTCCTGGTATAGATTATGTCAGCTGACCTTAGGAAAATAAGTTATGCTAGAAAATACAGAATTTTGCCACCATAACTGAGTCTACACTAGGGTTTTTTGCTGACACAACGCTGTCAGTCAGGGATCACATATCCTCATATATCTAACTGGTAACACTATGCTAGCAAAAGTTTGTAGATTAGATCTGAACTTAGGCAGACCTATAATTGTCCAAATGAGTACAGTAATTCCTCATTTAACACTATAGTGATGTTTCAGAAAATGATCGTGTTAAGTGAAAACATGTTATGTGGGGTCAATTTTCCCATTGAAAATAATGGAAAAGCTGGGGGTTGCGTTTCAAGCGGTGGTGTCTGTTGGGACCAGGACATAAGTTTGGGGGAGAAAGGGGACTGGGTCACAGCAGGGAGAGGAGGTGTTTGGCTCTGGGGAAGAAAAGGGGAGGAGAAGGGAGAGGGATTGGGTTGGGAATATGCCCCTGTGATGGGTCTGCCAGGATGTGCACTGTGTTCGGCGAGGGGAGGTCACCGGGGAACAGCGTGGCGAGCAGCAAACCTTCCGCCGCTTTGCAGGGAAGCGGAGGAAGCCCCGCACAGCCGCCGGTGATGGGCCTGCAGGTTAAATTGTGTTATTCCGGGGACAGTTGTGTAATTAAAAAAAAATTCCCTAAAAAAAAATCGTACTATCGCAAAAACATGTTAAGCGGGCACGTGTTAAATGAGGAATCACTGTAATTGCTAAAGAAAAAAAGGAGACTGGAAGGACTTCCAGAACACAATTTCAAGAACTTTTGTACTGCTACAGGTACTTTCGTGACTTAACGTACTAATATTTACATAAGAACATAAGAATGGCCGTACTGGGTCAGACCAAAGGTCCATCTAGCCCAGTAGCCTGTCTACCGACAGTGGCCAGCACCAGGTGCCCCAGAGAGGGTGGACCGAAGACAATGATCAAGCGATTTGTCTCCTGCCATCCCTCTCCAGCCTCTGACAGAGGCCAAGGACACCATTTTATCCCCTGGCTAATAGCCTTATTTAATTTATCAGCTGGAGTAAACTGTCATAGCATTGTCATAATCACATGCTTATCAGGATTTTTTCTGTTGGTAAACAGAACAACATCAGCTGGAGGGAAGAGGAGAGTAACTACAGGGTATGCTCCACCTCTTGAGCTGAAAGTCCCTTTGCAGATAGGTTTGGGTTAGGTTATATAAGACTAGAAGGAGAGGGGGCACAGAACAGTCTTTCAGAAAACTGCACAGGAAAATATCAAGAGATCTACTTCACTAATAAATAAAGGTCAGTTCAGAATGGGATGTAATACGAGAAAAAAAATAATACTCTGAGAGTAACAGGACTGATGAAAAGCAAACAACATATATACTGCAGCAACCTAAGACCTGAAAACAGGGTATTCCAAGACATGATGCAAATGGCAAATAAAGGAGTCTAGAGAGAGACCGGAGTATCACAATGACAAATGTGTTCACTTAACTCCATTATTGGAAGGTTTACTAACTACTGTCAATTTCTGCCTGCAGGAATGAGGAATATTATTAAAGCTTTCAGACACAGCTTTTAGGAAATAGTGAATATCAACAGAAGTTCATATTTATAGATAGTGTGTTTCATCCCAAATGATTTCAGTGCATTATGAACTCACACAAACATATTCTTATATTCTTTATAAACACATACTTTATTTGCCTATATTACACACAATAGAATCATAGAATACTAGGACTGGAAGGGACCTCGAGAGGTCATCGAGTCCAGTCCCCTGCCCTCATGGCAGGACCAAATACTGTCTAGACGATCCTTGATAGACAGTTATCTAACCTACTCTTAAATATCTCCAGATATGGGGATTCCACAACCTCCATGGGCAATTTATTCCAGTGTTTGACCACTCTGACAGTTAGGAACTTTTTCCTAATGTCCAAACTAAACCTCCCTTGCTTCAGTTTAAGCCCATTGCTTCTTGTTCTATCCTCAGAGGCCAAGAGGAACAAGTTTTCTCCCTCCTCCTCATGACACCCTTTTAGATACCTGAAAACGGCTATCATGTCCACCCTCAATCTTCTCTTTTCTGAACTAAACAAACCCAATTCTTTCAGCCTTCTTTCATAGGTCATGTTCTCTAGACCTTTAATCATTCTTGTTGCTCTTCTCTGGAACCTCTCCAATTTCTCCACATCTTTCTTGAAATGTGGTGCCCAAAACTGGACACAATACTCCAACTGAGGCCTAACCAGCGCAGAATAGAGTGGAAGAATGACTTCTTGTGTCTTGCTCACAACACACCTGTTAATACATCCCAGAATCATGTTTGCTTTTTTTGCAACAGCATCACACTGCTGACTCATATTCAGCTTGTGGTCCACTATAACCCCTAGATCCCTTTCTGCTGTACTCCTTCCTAGACAGTTGCTTCCTATTCTGTATGTGTGAAACTGATTGTTCCTTCCTAAGTGGAGCACTTCCTAAGTGGAGCACTTTACATTTGTCTTTATTAAACTTCATCCTGTTTACCTCAGACCATTTCTCCAATTTGTCCAGATCATTTTGAATTATGACCCTATCCTCCAGAGCAGTCGCAGCCCCTCCCAGCTTGGTATCATCTGCAAACTTAATAAGCGTACTTTCTATGCCAATATCTAAATCGTTGATGAAGATATTGAACAGAGCCAGTCCCAAAACAGACCCCTGCGGAACCCCACTTGTTATACCTTTCCAGCAGGATTGAGAACCATTAATAACTACTCCAGGCAGGTACTGTCTTT
The DNA here is from genome assembly GCF_049634645.1 of Pelodiscus sinensis. Lineage (NCBI taxonomy): Eukaryota > Metazoa > Chordata > Testudines > Trionychidae > Pelodiscus > Pelodiscus sinensis. Next base: position 195,100,753 of record NC_134713.1, read on the forward strand.
TTTGTTCTGTTCATACAATGCCCAGCACAACAGTTCCTGATCCATGGTAAGATTACTAGACAGTCTGATAATCAAAGTCTCTCTCTTTCTCTCTCTCACACACACATACACTTAATACCTCAGTTCTAGATTGAATTGCTAGGGTACGTCTACATAGCAACATTATTTCAAAATAAATTAGTGTGCATCTACACAGCAGGCAGTTATTTCAAAATAACATCAACATTCTGTCAAGCCATAGGACTTCTTACTCCGACTCCTGTAGCCCTGATTGTATGAATAAGGGAAGGTGGAGGAAGAGTGCTCTATTTTGAAATAAGTGCTGTGTAGACGCTCCCAATTTCGAAATGAGCTATTTCGAAATATGCAATTGACATAGCTCAATTTGTATAGCTTATTTCAAGTTAAGTCCTGCTGTGCAGACACACCCCTATAGACAGATAGAATCAGAATCCTTGATAGCCATTTCTCAATTCAGACATTTAAAAATTAGGTCTTAATTTTTCCAGAGTTATACACAAAATACCTGTAAAATATAAACCTATACAGTTTATGTTATTTATGGTAAGTGTGCTTTTTCAGATGTCTGCACATGTAGATCCCACTCATGGTGTGGGCATCCTATCACAGTGGTCTGGAATGTTTTCACTAACAATAGGGGTCACTCACTTGCACTCTTCAGTATCTTGCGCTCCACTACCAAAAGCATAGCAAGCTTGACATTCCCAGCCACCACATAGTTCCTTAGTTGGGGGAAGGAAGGGAAGTTGTGGGATCCACATGTGCACAATTACTCTAAGATAGTAACCACTCTTTCTTCTTTGTGTACTACACCTGTGGATTCCCCACATGACATTAAATAAAGGCTGGGTCTAGGAGTTATTTGAAAAGAGATTGTAAAACTGCCTCTCCAAAATGGATAAACTTAAAAAAAACAACAAATAGTCTGGCAGCACTTTATAGACTAACGAAACACATAGATGGTATCATGAGCTTTTGTGGGCACAGCCCACTTCTTCAGATGACCGGAGTTTTTTTTTTAAACTTGGCTACCCCCTGAAGTCTCCAAAATGGGTGTCTCGTCTATAAACATTCACTAAAAACAATCTTTTGACAATGTACCAAAGTCCAATCTGCACTCAATTTAGACATGGAACAGATGTTTTAAGCGATAAATCTGAGGCACAGTCCTAGATTGAACAGTCAACACAGGTTTTGAAACAAACTGATAAACTAAACAATATTATGTCACTAGGACTAGATGGCATTCATCTAAGAGTTCTGAAGAAACACAAACAAGAAATTGTAGAACTACTAACCACAGCATATATCCTATTGCTTAAAACATCTACCCAGGACTGAAGGATAGTTTACAATATACCTCTATCATATCACCCCCCAGTCTCTCCTTTTCTAAACTGAAAAGTCCCAGTTGCTTTAACCTCTCTTCATATGGGACCCGTTCCAAACCCCTAATCATTTTAGTTGCCCTTTTCTGAACCCTTTCCAAGGCCAAAATATCTTTTTTGAGATGAGGAGACCACATCTGTACACAGTATTCAAGATGTGGGCGTACCCTAGTTTTATACAGGGGCAGTAAGATATTCTGTGTCTTATTTTCTATCCCTTTCTTAATAATTCCTAGCATCCTATTTGCCTTTTTGACCGCCGCTGCACACTGTGTGGAAGTTTTCAGAGAACTATCCACAATAACTCAAAGATCTCTTTCCTGATTTGTCGTAGCCAAAGTAGCCCCCATCATACTGTATGTATAGTTGGGTTTATTTTTCCTGATGTACATTACTTTACACTTATCCACATTAAATTTCATTTGCCATTTTGTTGCCCAATCGCTCAGTTGGTGAGATCTTGTTGGAGTCCCTCACGGTCTGCTTCTGTCTTGACTATCCTAAACAGTTTGGTATCATCCGCAAACTTTACTACCTCACTGCTTACCCCTTTCTCCAGATCATTTATGAATAAGTTGAAAAGGATTGGTCCCAGGACTGACCCTTGGGGGACACCACTAGTTACCCCTCTCCAATCTGAAAATTTACCATTTATTTCTACCCTTTGTTTCCTGTCTTTTAACCAGTTCTCAATCCAAGAACGGACCTTCCCTCTTATCCCGTGGCCTGCACTCTAGACACCTTTGATAAACTCAGAACACCTTGATAAACTCTCTTACCAAAAGTTCTTAAGCAAAGTAAGCACTCATGGAAAAAGAGAAGACATCCTCTCATGGATCAGAAACTGCTTACAAATGATAGGGAATTAAAGAGACGATACTAGAGTACTCAAAATAGTTAAATCCAAAGCTGACTGTAAAGTGTTACAAAAGTTTCTCAAAAAACTAGGTGGCTGGGCAACAAAATAGCAGATTAAATTCAATATGGGTAGTGCAATGTACTGCACAGTGGAAAACAATTCTACATTTACAAACAAATGATGGAATCTATATTAGCTGCAAGAACTCAAGAAAGAGATCTTGATGTCATGGTGAATATTTCTCTGAACACACCTGCTCAATGTGCAGCAGTCAAAAATGTCAACCAAATATTAGGAACAGGCTAGCTTATAAAACAGAAAATATCATAATGGCACTATATTAATCCATGGTACCCCCACACTTTGAATACCACATGGAGTCACCCCTTCTCAGAAACTGGAAAAGGTACAGAGAAAGTCAAGAAAAGTGATTAGGGAGATGGAACAGCTTCCACATGAGGAGAGATTAAAATGACACTCTTCATCTTAGAAAAGAGAGGCAAAATGGGGATAAGATAGAGTTCCATAAAATCAAGACTGTGGAGAAAATAAACAGGGAAATAAAATAAAAAATATTAATTTTTTATTATTATTATTAGTTACCCCTTCACATAACACAAGATTCAGGAATCCCCCAATGAAATTAATAGGCAGCAGGTTTTAAATGAACATAAGGTAGTACTACTTTGCACATCAGAGACACAACCTGTGGAACTTATTGCCAACAGATGTTGTGAAGGCCAACATTATAACTGGTTTAAAAAAGAATTAGATACATTCATGGAGGATAAGTTTACCAATGGCAATTAGCCAAGATAGTCATGGATGCAACCCCATTCTTTCTGTGTCCCTATTCCTCTGATTGCCAGAAGCGGGTCATGGACAACAGAAGATGGATCACTTGATAAATGGCCCTGTTCTATTCATTCCCTCTGAAGCATCTGTCACTGCCCACTGTCAGAAGACTGGATACTGGGCTAGATGGACCATTGTTCTGACTCATTTATCAATGCTACCTTCATTGATAAAAGGTAAATTGGACAGTTTGGTAAGATTTCAAAAGGGGCTTCTATTAGAAGAGAAAGCACTAGATTTAAATCCCATGTTTGAGCATTCTTGCTTACATGAGGAAAACTCAAATAAAGCTTCTCAGAAATCTGCTCACTGATTGATGAGACAAAACAGAACTTCCTTTTACAAGCAGATGAAATGCTGATATAACTGCCAACTATACCTTAGCTAAAGCCACAGATAGAGAATATGATAAATAATCCAAGATCATTGGAACAAAACACTGAGAAGAAATGTGACCCTTTGATACTGCCCATAATAATAAATACTTATGATCTGAAGAATGCATAAGTCCTTTAGAAAATGTCCATCTCTCAAGCAAAGTGTTTTGTTCTTCAGAAGAATATTCAGTATCTGATGTAAACATACAGAAGCCACCCAAGCAGTGAAATGTAATAATGCTGGATTTGGGTGGAAAACAAAGCATATAAGAAAGCTTCATCATTTAAAGAAGAATAATGTGGATGACTGGATGAATTTTTCCGGTGGATCAATACCTTCTCATAATGATAAATTATATTATTTTTATGATTCCAAGCAGCAGACTGATGTGACACTAGAGAACTTGAATTATGTGATTTATATGCATTCCCCATGTACAGTGAGGGAACTTCCTCTGATTGGTGTTGATACTGTGGCCATGGGGACCAATATGGCCAAGGCTGAAGAGCATATAGATGAGAGACAGTCACCCAACCTGGGGAATACTAAGGATAGTAATAAGCATGTAAACCTTTAAATTCATTATATAGCTCATTTGCAGTGTCTTTTCTGTTATTCTTTTCTTTTTGTTGAGATGCATCCTTCTTAGATTGAGGACTCCCCTCCTGATATCTGAAGAGGAATCTGAGTCAGAAGATGAAAATCTTTCTACTGGTGGGACAACTCTACAAGATTTTAACACCTGAGAAGGGTTTCTAGTTTCTCACTTATGCTGATGAAAATAATTCTTAATTACAGGTACCTTTGATGTTTCATGATAAGATTCAGGGCTTGTCTGCATTTATAGCGCTACAGCAGTGCAGCTGCAGTGCTTACTGAAGTCTCCACCTATGCTGATGGGAAAGCGTCTCCTGTTGGTTAAGACATTTCACCTCCCTGAGAGACAGTAGCTATATTTATGGGAGAAGCCCTCACATCGACTTAACAGTCTACAATGGACATTCAATTGTTATTACTGCATCCACACCCCAAGCAACATATTTATGCTGACAAAAATACGTGGTGTAAACCAGGGTTTAGATAATACATAAAAATAGAACTTTGCAAAAGGTGACATGGACTCTGGAGTTATTCTAATACAAAAGAAAGAGTTATACTTTGTACTGCAGCTAGTTTTTGTATTGCACATTGTTAGAAAAATGTGATGATGCCTATGGAATTGTACTAAATATGGATTGTCCTTTTACTGTGGACCACATCTGCCCTGATTAAAATAACACTGGTATAACACTCCTATGTCTGTATCCCTACCATCTGATCTTTCACTCCATGCATCTGACAAGTGAGTTGCTATTCACAAAAACTTATGCCTTAATAAAATTGCTAGTCATTAAGGTGTCACCGGATTCCTTGTTATTTTAACTGAAACAGACTAACACTGCTACCTCCCAGAAAACTGCCAGTGAAAACATTTTGCTGTACTGGTCACCCACGCATCAGGAGTAGGATCTACATGTGCTGTACTTGAAGAATCACCATTATTTTACCAACTAATTATAATAGATCTGTTACATAGTCTGAAGTAGGATGTTTTGCATCACTATCTTCCTTTCCTTCAAACCCACTGCAAAGCGATTTCCAATGCACCAAAGACATCAGATGTGAAGAGATATTGACTTGTTCTTCAGCAGCAGCACTTTTGCGGTATGATTTCACCTTTCTGCAGATCAGGAAAAACTGTTTGTATAGCCGGTCATTTGTAAGACTGGCCTTCGGAAAATGGATATCCTGCAGTAATCAGAAATGAAACTGGCTGGGAATTGTGGAGGACAGAACATAAGTTAGCCACAGCAGGATATGAATGTTCTGGTCTCTCAAACTCCCATTGCCTCTGCAGTCACTGCAGTTGCAGATCATCATACTTTTACATTTCACCTTAGAAATAAAGTGATTGTAGACAGCAGTTCAGGGTAACATTTAAACACTTTCACCATCCCACATACATCTTGATGATATGCCATTATTTTCATGCAAGCACAGGGTATATGGATAGGGCAGGGAGGAACTGACTAACCACAATATAATGATGTGTACTGGGGTAGTACATAGGTCTTCCAGTGACAGATTAGGACTTTAGTGTACTAGACTCAGTCCAAATACAAAACAAAGAGACTGGTTTCCTCCAGCCCTACAGGGATTGCCAAGCAAGTTAATGCTAACTATCTGCATTAATCTCTTAGGGCTCCCATCACTGGTATGAATTCCACCCGAAGAAGGGACTTCTGAGTGGCTAGTGGACAGACTGAGAGGTAGTGTGACAGCAGAGGGCTCCTTTCACATGGATGGCTGTAGGCTTTGGGAGATCAGCCAATTTGTTTAATTCAGTTACCCATTCAGTGAGAGAGCAAGCTTTGCCAACTGAAATAAATTAGGAGATTTCACCAGCCCAAACTTGAAGTTTCCAGATTCCTCCATAAATGTAACTCTCAGTTGATTATGTGGCCAATAATTATTGTACACAAGACTAGAGAAACTGTTTCGGTGATGACATGTCTCCTTAGGTAAGTTTTGCAGCTACAGGATACAAAAAGAGTACCAGAGCACACTGAGCTTTTAATTGTTTTGTTGATTGTGCCTTTAAGACTCTAGTGCCAAAAAGTAACTGGCTGGTAATATCTATGAGTACTGCTACACAGCAGCATTATATCGGAATAACTGGCATTATTTCAAAACAACAAAATGTGTGCCTACACAGCAAGCCATTATTTTGAAATAATGTCAAGATGGAGGACTTCTTACTCCAACTCCTGTAGCCCTCATTTTACAAGGAGGAAGGGAAGCCAAAGGAAGCGTGTCCTCCTTTCAATTCCCTGCTGTGTAGACAGCACTAAAAGCTGAATTAAGCTATTTCAACTTCAGCTACCCAACTGACACAGCTGAAGTTGTGCATCTCAATTTGACTTTTGCCCTGTGTAGATGTACCCTATCACTCATCCACATCAATCGTTATATCTTTTGAGCATTAAATTTACTCTCTCAGTTTAGTGTAGGAATGACTATAATGTGCATCTTGATGTACAACTTTTGGAAATAGTTGCAGTAAAAACAAAAGAGGCAACAGTTTTTGTATTACTGAAAATAGGAACAAGAGGACCAACAGGCTTGGCTAAAGTTTTGCCATCTGATTTCCATCCTAAGTACTGTGATTCTGTTCTCTACCAAATCACTGGCAAAACTCCCATTGATCCTAATAATGCAGAATCATGCCACATAAGCAATCAGAAACTGACTTTTTGCTCCTGAATACTCTTAAGTGTTCAGCCTCAGGTCCCACGTAAAATCACCAGAAGAGAAATCACTGCACTCCTATTGAAAATATACAATAGATAAGAATGGGGTTAAGAGCCAGTCAAACCCTGCCCAAATGCTGGAACACAGATATGTATTTCTTTTGTTCTTTTCACTGGACATTGTGAAGCTAAAACATCCTTATTAAACAAAGAAATTGCACAGTAAAGATAAAATGTTAGCAAATATTGTGCCTCAAATGGCGACTGGAACACTGAGGAATTGCATGCCCAAAATACGAAGTTAATTTTTTATTTTATTTAATAACCACCTTATAATGTCTCACAAAAGGATTACCAAAATTATTCCCTAAGGAGGTATTAACCATAATACCAAATTAATATATGAAAACTAATACGGATATAAATGTTAGGGGTTTACCAAAAGGCAGCAACATAGAGATCATAAAAATGATTTCAACATAAAGTGTCAGCACACAACCCTTACATACCTAATCAGCTTACAATAAGCACTGTAAAAACATATCATGTCAGACTTTAAAATAAAATGTTCTGATGGTTGATTTATATGTGAAACTCAATATGCTTAATAGGCTTGCTATCAGTTATGGTCCAGTTATACTGCCAGCACTGCATAAATTGAACTGAAAACTTTTGGGGATTTCTGGTGGCATATATCTGTCACAGAAAAGGTGCAATTAAACCATATTTAACAGTTTCACATTTTTAAATGATATTTTTGGTATGTCAGGCAGTGAGTTACATACTATAACATTAGATGCTGGAACTTTCTTGTAATATGAACAAGAGTTTCTTATTAGTAGGATATTTAAGAATCTGAAGTGAAATTCTATGAGCCCTGGAAAACTCCTTGAGTCAGTGGCATTGTGCAAGAGACTAGATGGGAGCTGAGGATGAAACTCACTGCTTTAACCCACAGCTAGGCCAGAAGAATGTAATACAGCCCCTCTATGGTAGCTGCTCCAGCCCTTGGGATGAAATCGTTGCCCAAGATGGAATTGGACTGGCTTAGAACAAAAGCTGTTGCTCCTCCCTAATCTTTCCCATATTCAAAGCAAGCATAAAGTTCTCCTCTGCAGAAACTGGGAGGCACAGAGAGTGCAGCCACCTTGTGTACAGATTCCCATACAGATTTATGTTGGACAGAGGACCTTGTGCTGCCTCCCCATACTAGAAAAAACTTAAAAAACAACTAGTAGTCTAGTAGCACCTTAAAGACTAACAAAACATGTAGACGGTATCATGAGCTTTCGTGGGTAAAACCTCCATACTAGGTTTGTTCTGACCATGAGGAACACATGGTTTAGAAAATCTAGACGAAGTTGCAACCTTTGACGGAGGTTTTCAAAGATACAAAGGGAGTTAGATGTCCAGCACACATGGGCTTTCAATGAGAGTTAGGGAACTTTGTGCCTTTGAAAATCTCTTTCATATTTTCAGCAGCTCGCACCTGAGCCTTTTGTCTGCTGTACTTGTAGATGATGCAGTGAACAGTGAGTAACTTTGCTGTACCTTCCTATAACCCTGAAACACAATGGGATCCCAAACCCAAATGGGTTCTCTACACAGTACTATAATATAAATAATACAAATAATTGTATGTAGTAATGTTCAGCAGCAGTCTGTAAAATGTAACCTGAAGGAATACAGTATATTTCTCAATGATGATTAATATCACTGGCTTTAAAATGAAAATAGGACAATTGTATATCGGAAGTCCAACACCTTGGAAGAAGAATAATGTAATAATAAAACAATACAGTGTCTGTCCTCAGGTGAAAAACTAGGGCTTCTGCCCTTAAGTGCTGAAATGCTCTGTGCCATCTACTCCTGGCTCTAGTTCAATTTGTCATAGCCCAAGGAGAGCTAAGAACTACCAGTTTAGCAGGGACTGCTTCTACTTTTCTGTAGGATGCCAAGAATATGTGATAGATTAGTCTTCCCAAGTGCTTTGGGGGAAAGTGTTTCATTTGTTATGAAAAAGGGAGTAAAGCATCATAATTTGTTTACTACTATTCCTTCCTTGAAGAAGACCTCGTGGGAACAGATGCATCACATCATCTAGATGATTAGTTTCATGATAACATTGAAAGAGCAATTGGTTACTTTCCTAGTATCATCCAACAGTTCTGCATTTTCATTTCATTGATGCATATCCACCACCTTTAGATGTAGGGTTTTTCTCAGTTCTCTTTACTGCCTTTGTTATCAGCCAATCTTATTTGCACAGCTATCTGCTCTGCAGAAAAACATCACAAATGCAATTTATCTTCATTATAAGTTACTTCTCTTATTACAGATTATTCTTAATATAAAACTCCCATATACTTTGGAAATGATTTCGCAATGCAGCACTTAGAAAGACTGGCAAAAATAAAAAAAATCTGTCAGTCAAAAATATTGTGGGCAAATCTACAAATCTCAGAAATAAAGAATGTGATCTCATGAGACACATTAAATTTACCTTGATAAGAAAGCTGTAAGCTAGACATACTATATTCTTCATTTAAAATAGCAAAAAAACAGGAAAAAATTGAAATAAATTCAAAATATTAATTTTTATGATGGTATAGTGTAGTCATATATCCAATACAAAGTTATCAAGCTGTGTGACAGACAAGAATACAATGTTGTAATACAGAGGAAAAAGATACTAATTGCTTACTTTTAATTTCTGTCTATAATTATCCCCACAAAAAGTATGTGTCAATTTGACAAATAAAAAGCCTATTCAAATAACTTGTGTTTTTAAAAATAAAAATTAATAATACAGAGGAATCCTAACTAACACCACATACATACACACTCATATAAACAAGCAGTCCTGTGGCACCTTAGGGTATATCTAAACTACATCTCTCTTTCGAAAGAGGGATGTAAATTAGACATATCGAAATTGCAAATGAAGCCGGGATTTGAATTTCCCGCGCTTCATTTGCATAATTGCATCACAGCGTTTTTTCGAAAAATGCTATTTCGAACGTGAAACTGCAGTCTAGACGGTCAGAGTACAGGATCTTTTAAAAAAGGCTTTTCTTTTCAAAAGAACCACATCTAGACCGTGGTTTCACCCTCACTGCACGAGACAGAGTCCATCACAAAACAGTCCAAGCCCCATCAATCCAAGTAATCTGGACCACATTACCGAAAAAGTAACGTATGCCCAGTCTCCCAGCCACTGTGCAGTTGAGAGATCACTCCCTCCACCCACATGACAGTTGTGTGGTGGCAGCTATTTGAAACCCTTCTGTCAAGACCATCATCTTGGTTGTCAGCAGTCTAAGGTTACGTCTACACTGCAGACTTCTTTCAGAAAAAGCTTTTCCGGAAGAAATCTTCTGGAAAAGCTTCTTCCAAAAGAGAGCATCCACACAGCAAAAGTGCATCAAAAAAGTGATCTGCTTTTTTGAAAAATAGCGTCCACACTGAAAGATTGCATCCACACGCTCTCTCACATATAAGCTGTGATTACTATGGATGGAGTGGCCACCAGGGCACCTGTGCTTTTTCCTCTTCCCTCTTCTTTTGAAAGAACTCCTTCCTCCCTGTTCACACACGCCTTTTTCCAAAAGAGCTCTTTTGGAAAAAGGCTTCTCTCTTGTAGAATGAGGGTTTACCAATGTTGGAAAAACCCCTCTGTTCTTTCAATTTTTTGTTGAAAGAAAGCAATTGCAGTGTGGACATAAGTGAAGTTTTTCCGAAAAAAACTGTGTAGTGTAGACATAGCCTAAGAATGGCAGTCCTGTGTGAAGATAGTAAGAAACCCCACACTAATGCACCGGAAAGGAAAATACATAACTGTGTCTGTGCACAAGACAGATAAGTCATCATAATATCCATGTCACAAAGATAATGCATTAAGGAAACAAGCCAAAAGCTGAAAACCAAAGAATTTCTTACACTGAAAATGGCAGACTCAATCCTCTATAAGCTCCATCTCCCATTCAGTACTATGGCCCATCTGCACCTTACTTATGAGTTTTTCATCACCATAGTTCAGCAGTTAAAACTGCCTAAAGGATAAAGTTAGCCCCATTATATGCATATTATGTGCTTTTGTGAAGATTTCAGTATTATCATCAGTGTACAAACCTAGCACTTTAAAAACAAGCTTCACAAGACAACACTGTTCCAACTCATTGGCAACACATTTAGTTGCAGTGTAGGAGACGTTTAAATTCACCCAAACTTTCAACAGAAGTCAGTGGAACTTGTAGGTGCTGACCTTAGGGACTGCCAGTGTATTTCTGTCCTGGGTTTCTCCCTCCTGGCTTCTGTCTGCCTTTATAATTCTGTTACATATATCCAAACTCCCAATTTTGCCTCTGTAATTTGAGAAATTGTTTGAAACACATACCTTTAAACTGATAACTAAAGAAGAGTTCCATAATGGAATGAAAAGCAGAATCTTAAAATAAGATGTTCAATGCCTCTTATTTGTAATTCATTTTAAAATCATAAACCCTCCTACTAAGAGAATGAAATAACTCTGTGCCATGCACAGGAGTCCTATACATATCTTTAATATTAGGTAGTTTATCTGAACACCAAAGTGCTCAAATGCTGAAGCATATCTACTTTCAAAAGGGCACTTCTATCCTGCAGTGAAATCCAGTCCCCACTGTAATCATGCCTAGGGGACTTTCCATATGTCAGCCTCACATGGTTATAAGATACTTGATACATACTTTGAGAACAATAATTCAAACTACTAAACTTCCTGTTATCCACAAGAAACTGTTACGTTCCATTAAGGGACATATTTTCTGCTCTATATTTTGATATCCACATAAATAATCTTAAATATTTTGAGCTGTTCTGTTGGTTTTAAAAACCCACGTAAATATTTGTCACCTGTTTGAGAAAGTCTGACTTTGTTATAGAAAACCAAAGGATTCAAAATAACTAACTTGTGAATAATCAATCAACAGTGTCAAATAAGCAAAGCACCATGCATCTTGAATAGAAGATGGCTGAGCAGTTGAGCATTTCCCAGTTATTCAAATCTTGAAAATATCTCATTTCAGCCACTTGTGGTGATGAATTACAAGTTTACATCAACCTTAATGAGAGAGAGCAGCAGAAAAAGCTGATGAAAATACAGTGCTAAAATTCTGGTTACCTTATAAAAACTGTTTATTACAATACCGTATGATGAAATGACAAGCCACTGTAATCAATGAGCCATATTCAGCAAAGTTTGCTCAGGGAGGTGTAAATACACTTGCCTACACCATTGCAATCCATTGCACCCCCAGAAGATTCAACTCTGCTGAACCCCCAAAACAGAAGTTTGCAGCTAGGCAAAATAGCACCACTTGGTCCCAGGCACCTTCCACAGTAGTTCATATCAGTGGACATCTTACCTTTGTACATATAAAATGTCTACACAAATTGTACTGAGTCATTAAAAATATTATACATGAATCAAAACTGAGAAGGTTCTTATATCATTACAGAGCTTTCAAATTAAGTCCAATATTGGAATAATCAGAATGAAATGGAGGTTGGAATTTTTGTTCTTAACTTGTATTTGATCCCCAAAATAAACCATATAGCACTGCAAACCAGAAGCAAGTTCTGTCTCTGCATTGGAAAAAGCATGTCAACGAAGGGAAGACATGCTCTGCAACTTGAGTCCCACTGGCCCGAGTCAGCTGGTATAGTCCAGTCACAGACTCTTAATTGCAGTATAGACATATCCTAATGTCCTTAGAGCATTCCAGGCCACTAATATCCGGAACACTGATGGTGCAAAAGTCATTCTTAGAGAGCCCAAGATGCTTGGGAACAGAGGTCTAAAGGATGGGTCTCTCATCCCAAGTTGGACATATCTGTGGTGACTGCAGTTTGAATAGGGGGCATGATGAAAGGCCTGGCCTCACTGAAGATTGTCTATGGAGTGCCACTGGGCCAGAGATCATTTATCCCCAATGCAGTCTGAAAATCCCTGTGCTGGCCGCTTCCATTAGAGAGTTTTTGTTCAGTAAGTCTGTAAGGTCAGCTTTATAATGCTCAAGACCATATGTCCAAAGAACTACCAGTTCAACAAATTACTGCTGCCCTCAATGACCAAAATGCTAAGAACTTGAGTTGAACTGCCTATTTCAGTTAAGGGAGCACAAAACCTAGGAGTGAGAAGACACTCAGATAAACCTAATTATAAGCAGGACTTGGGCACCTATGACATTTGCCAATGCAGAGAAAAGATGTTGATTCTTAGGCAGGTGTGAAAAGGAAATGTTGTCATGCAGAGACTTTATAGGACTCAAATTTCACTGCAAAGATCCAGGATGAAAGAAGGTGGCTGATTACAGAAGACAAATCTCTAGGTCATTTTTCTACAACGATTATAACAATGTGACTGTCCCATTTTATTGATGTATATATAACCACCGATGGTCATGTTCTCTAATTATCTAGCTTGGTCCAAAAATTAGGTGATCACAGAGGGATAAATTACTGGAGGAAAGATCACATGTTACCAAGCAATGTTTCCCTGCTTCTCTAGTGCTTAGTGAACATGTTAATCTTATTCAAAATACTGACAAAATACATCTTTTTCAGTAAGTTGACTAATGAGCTGTTACTTTTGGACTTTAGAAAAGGGAGCACAATGAATTAAAACCTACCTTTTTATTTATTACATTTGCCATTTACTAATCCCTGAACTAGGATATTCTAACTCATAGAAACGGTATGCCATCTTTGGTGTGCTACTGTCAAAAAACAACATACAGCTAATTACTGAAGAGCTGTTAAAAAAAGTGAAAAGCCAACATTGTATCACGATTGTCTCCAGTACTTTGTGTATATGCTTAGGGAGAATGAGAGGTTCCATTTCAAAGCGTGAGATCCTCCTCCCCCCTTACAACAACATTCTAAGCCATTTATTTACTTGTACAAACTACAGGAGATTTTCCAAAAGTACTTGTCCAACTCAACTCCCATTAAAGTCAATTGCAAAACTCCCACTGGCATCAACTGGACATGAGATGGGGTGGCCCTGAGCATCTGCACTATTCCTTATATAATAATTCATCCGGACACAGGACGTAGCATTTTGACTCTAGATCATTCCTGTATGTGCAATTACTTGACACGAGCCTAGTTGCATGTTTAAGTGTTTGCAGGATTGGGGCCTTAATTAAGATGAGGAATCACACTAAGAATCTTTATAAAGGTAATGGAAATATTGATGGAAAACCACTGCAAGTTCACATTAAGGGGTCACATACTTGAATATTGTCATTGCCCTTCATTTTTTTCAATATAGTGTGCGGAACGGGCTAGGGCCCCTGCATGACACCCAGCTGCTGCTCCATGGTGGGCAAGGCCCAGGTGCACGGTCCCTGGGCTTCCTCCACCCTCACCCCCACCATACACATAAGGGGAGCATGATGGCATTCACATGTGGAGCCCTCCCTGGCCTTGGACGACACAGCTGATGTGCTCTGTGGGATGCCTCGGGGGTCCTGGGCAGGCTCCTTGCAGGCTCCTGGCTCTTAGCATCCTCTTCCTCCTCCTCCGTGTCAGGGACGGGGCCCTCTGCCCTGGGGTCAATCACCACCCTGGGGGCATGGACTGCATGAGCACCCAGGATGCGGTCCAGGGCCTCATAATGAGGGCATGCCTCTGGGTCATCCCCTGGCTGGGAGGCCCTGGAGTAGGCCTGCCGCAGGTCCCTGATTTTGCAGCAGACCTGCTCCTGGATCCGCATGTAGCCTCTGGTGGCCAGGCTGGCAGCCATGTGGCTGTAGACGGCCACATTCCTCTGGCTAATGTAAAGCTCGTGGACGTTGGAGGCCATCCCTCAAACCTCGATGAGGTCCACGATCTCCACACTAGACCAGAAGGGTGCCCGCCTCTTACGGTCCAGGGCAGGCTCCTGGGAGCCGCCAGCCTGTTCCTGGGAAGAGGCGGAGGGCTGGGTGGCAGCGGGTGGCTGGATCATGCTGTGCCAGGTGAAGGGTCTGCTGGCTGGGTGCTGGCAGGCTTGCAACTGGCACAAGCACTGTAGCCAGACCATGCCCCTTTAAGGGCTCCGGGGCTTGGGGGGGAGAGGGTCAGAAGAGTTTCCCTGGTTTGGCCCAGAATGGCCACCAGGGCAACCTGGGAAGGGCTAGCCTCCAACTAGTTTGAATTAAGTGGCTACACAGCCCTTAATTCAAACTATTTAATTCGAACTAGCCATTACTCCTTGTAGAATGAGGTTTACCTAGTTTGAATTAAGCGCTCCGCTATTTCGAATTAAATTTGAAATAGCGGTTTGCATGTGTAGCCCCTATTAAAGTTAATTCGAACTAACAGCTGTTAGACATACCCCCAGAGAAGGATGTCTGGGGAAAAGACAGGCATTGAACTCCTGGATTACAATAAAGTTCTTTGACAACAAACCATCTTCTCGTTCAAAATAAAACCTTTGTACCAGACTGCACTAGCATGGAACATGTATTTTAGAGAAAAATCTATTTCAGAAGAGTTTTGGTGGCTTTTAAAAATTTAACTGATACTATGTCCCTCTGTAAAATCAGGCTCCCTTATTCTGCAGGAATCCAAAAGCATAAGCATCGGAGGAAAAAGAAAATTCTGCTAATGGAGTGTAAGTTGAAAACATTTTTTCTGGTAGTTTATTATTATTTTCACTGAGAGCTGTTCGAAGCTGCTCTTTGGAATGTTAATAGTAGCTCTTTTATAAAGATGGATTAGAGGTAAGTCGTAATTTATCACATGACTTAGTTACATGGAGGCAAGTTCACCTAGACAAAATTGATAATGTGGCTTGGGTCATGAAAGACACTCAGGAGAGGTGATGGAACTTATATTTGGTCGTATAGACTGAAACAGTTCAGCAGTGCTTCTAACATAAATGCCAAATTCATGTGTAATATTTGATCCAGGGAGCCTCTGGGTGTCCAGGTAGGGGCAGTGGCCATGAAGAAGAGTGTGATCTTTTCTCTTTCATGGTGTCCTTATGTTAATGGTCTGTGGCATAGTTATCTTCTAATTGCATTGCTGTGATGTGCTACACATGGGCCTACGCCCTCAGATCACTCAGAAAATCAAGTTTGTATAGACAGCAGCAGCCCTATGACCAAACAGAGTTACATATCGGGAAAACATTTCACCAGACTGTCAGGATCTGCACTGGCTTTGAGCTGGAGTTTGAACCTACAAACTGGGTTATGGTCATTGCGGAGATGGTCGTTCACTCTGAGACATACTGTGACAATTCAGATCAGCGGAGATATCTGAGCTGTTGCTATAGATGTGAAAGAGCTGTTAGTAAGACACTGTCTTTGAGACTTCAAAACTTGGTCTGCCATAAATCAAATTTCTTAAACTTCATGAGACACTGCCAATGTCCATCTTTCCCCAAAACTTTTATGAAAGTAATAAGCTCAAGGATGCAGAGGTTAGGATATATATATTATATTATCCTTACATTACCCAACAGCAGAGTGGGATGAACAGTATTGTATAGTGGGGCCACATCGCATAAGACAGGGGCTTATACAGGTCTCTATAGAGGTAAATAAATGTCATCACATTGTAACAGGTTCACCATCTCTTGTGAGTGCCCCCTTCTGCTGACGGCATGTGTCTACATGCTCTTTACTCCTCCTCCTTCACTCTGGAACCAGATGGTGTCCAAGATGCCCCTTCCTCTGGATTGCCTAGGATAAGCCTTCTTTCTTTCCCTCCAGTAGTTACTGAAAGGTTGGAGGGACACAGGCCTGCTTACTCCTATGAGTTCTGGCCCAGAAACTCTGTAAACAGCAGTTGTCTGCTAAGTGCCAGTCTTTGAGGTTTCACTGCTATTCCACTCCCTGGCTACTTCCCTGTAGGTCTGCATTGTCTGTGCCTCAAAGTCCCAGCAGCACCCCCTCCAGGGTTCTGCAATTCTTCCGACCAGCTACACTCAGACTTCAGTAGTCGACTCTGGGCTCCAGCCTAGTCTGCAATAAGCTCTTCACACTGAACTGTCCAAGGTACTGCCGCTTTCTCAATCAGCAAGTCCCTTAATCTGTCTAGTTTGAGCTCCGAAGAACTGCCTGGCTCTGGACCAGGCTTAGCAGCTTCTTAACACTGGCTTGCTGGGTCCTGATTGGCTTCTTCTGCAGCAGCCTGCCTGGAGGACTTCTCTCCTGCTCTTTTCCTGGGTGGGGTGCAGCAAGGTCACAAGCTTCCAGAAGCTTCAGAGCCTAGCCTACCCCATTATACACATCTAGACACATATCCATATATATGTGCTACATATTTATTATTTAATTTATAAATGTGCCTATTTTCCAAGCACAGACATATTGCTAAAATTAAATAAGTAAACGCTTATCTAAACCAGCACAATTTCAGTTAGAGAACTTAAAACTCACACCAAAAGAAATACACTCTGTCCCTCTGCCCATGACCAGGCCTTGCAGTATACCCGGAAGGTCTATCAAATCAATATGGAAATAAGTTCCAAAATAGAGGGTTCTCTACGGAGAATGAATTGCCTGCAGCCATACAAATCTTGCAGCTGTCTAATGTTGGGGATGGAACAAAGAGGGAGAGAGGAATAAAAGTATTGCCAAGATTAACAGGACCTAAACCATAGAACTTTGTAGTTTAAAACCAATGCCCTGAGAATTGCACTCACAAACTAAATGGAATGTTGTTTAATTAAGTAATCATTTCATTATTTTTCTTTATCCTCCTGCATCAGCATCATCCATCAGTTTCTGACATTTATTTTGGACTTGTGTTCATAGAATCATGCAATAATAGGACTGGAAGGGACCTCAAGAGGTCATCGAGTCCAGCCCCCCGCCCTCAAGGCAGGACCAAGCACTGTCTACACCATCCCTGACAGATGTTTATCTAACCTGTTCTTAAATATCTCCAGAAAGGGAGATTCCACCACCTCCCTTGGCAATTTATTCCAATATTTGACCACCCTGACAGTTAGGAATTTTTTCCTAATGTCCAATCTAAACCTCCCCTGCTGCACTTTAAGCCCATTACTCCTTGTCCTGTCCTCAGTAACCAAGAGGAACAAATTTTCTCCTTCCTCCTTGTGACACCCTTTTAGATATTTGAAAACCGCTATCATGTCCCCCCTTAATCTTCTTTTTTCCAAACTAAACAAGCCCAGTTCATGAAGCCTGGCTTCATAGGTCATGTTCTCTAAACCTTTAATCATTCTTGTCGCTCTTCTCTGTACCCTTTCCAATTTCTCCACATCTTTCTTGAAATGTGGCGCCCAGAACTGGACACAGTACTCCAGCTGAGGCCTAACTAGTGCAGAGTAGAGCGGCAGAATGACTTCACAAGTTTTGCTTACAACACACCTGTTGATACAACCTAGAATCATATTTGCTTTTTTTGCAACAGCATCACACTGTTGACTCATATTCAACTTGTGGTCCACTATGACCCCTAGATCCCTTTCTGCCATGCTCCTTCCTAGACAGTCGCTTCCCATCTTGTATGTATGGAACTGATTGTTCCTTCCTAAGTGGAGCACTTTGCATTTCTCTTTATTAAACCTCATCCTGTTTACCTCTGACCATTTCTCTAACTTGCTAAGGTCATTTTGAATTATGTCCCTATCCTCCAAAGAAGTTGCAACCCCACCCAGTTTGGTATCATCTGCAACCTTAATAAGCGTACTCTCTATCCCAATATCTACATTATTGATGAAGATATTGAACAGTACAGGTCCCAAAACTGACCCTTGTGGAACTCCACTTGTTATCCCTTTCCAGCAGGATTTAGCACCATTAACAACAACTCTCTGACTACGGTTATCCAGCCAATTATGCACCCACCTTATCGTGGCCCTATCTAAGTTATATTTGCCTAGTTTATCAATAAGAATATCATGCGAGACCGTATCAAATGCCTTACTAAAGTCTAGGTATATGACACCCACCGCTTCTCCCTTATCCACAAGGCTCGTTATCCTATCAAAGAAAGCTATCAGATTAGTTTGGCATGACTTGTTCTTCACAAACCCATGCTGGCTATTCCCTATCACTTTATTACCTTCCAAGTGTTTGCATATGATTTCCTTAATTACCTGCTCCATTATCTTCCCTGGGACAGACGCTAAACTGACCGGTCTGTAGTTTCCTGGGTTGTTCTTATTCCCCTTTTTATAGATAGGCACAATATTTGCCTTTTTCCAGTCTTCTGGAATCTCCCGTCTGCCATGATTTTTCAAAAATCATAGATAAAGGCTCAGATACCTCCTCTATCAGCTCCTTGAGTATCCTGGGATACATTTCATCAGGACCTGGTGACTTGCTGACATCTAACTTTCCTAAGTGATTTTTAACTTGTTCTTTGTGTATCCTATCTTCTAAACTTACCCTCTCTCTGCTTGTATTCACTACGTTAGGCACACTTCCAGACTTCTCGGTGAAGACCGAAACAAAGAAGTCATTGAGCATCTCTGCCATTTCCAAGTTTCCTGTTACTGCTTCTCCCTCCTCACTAAGCAGTGGGCCTACCCTGTCCTTGGTCTTCCTCTTGCTTTTAATGTATTTATAAAAGGTCTTCTTGTTTCCCTTTATGCCTGTAGCTAGTTTGATCTCATTTTGTGCCTTTGCCTTTCTAATCTTGACCCTGCATTCCCGTGTTGCTTGCCTATATTCATCCTTTGTTATTTGTCCTAGTTTCCATTTTTTATTTGACTCCTTTTTCATTTTGAGATCATGCAGGATCTCCTTGTTAAGCCAAGCTGGTCTTTTGCCATATTTTCTGTCTTTCTTACACAGCGGAATTGTTTGCTTTTGGGCCCTTAACAACGTCCCTTTGAAATACTTCTAACTCTCCTCAGTTGTTTTTCGCTTCAGTCTTGCTTCCCATGGGACCTTACCTACAAGTTCTCTGAGCTTATCAAAATCTGCCTTCCTGAAATCCATTACCTCAATTGTGCTGGTCTCTTCAGGTTTCTGGGTGTCATGTTGATGGATTTGGCTGCCTCTATTTTGCAAAGTTTCTCTAAATCCTCTTTTCAGGGGCTGTCCATACTATCCCTTGACATGGAAGTCATGTTGGTGACATCCTTAAAGTATGTCCTAAATATGTCCATCTTGGTCTTCTTACCATATTTGACACTTTACATTTATTTGTTCCATTTAGAATTTCTGATGCAGCAAGACACTTTTTCTAATGGACTCAGAAGATGTTCCATCAGCATTTACTTTGGAATTAATTGATCTTATTTCTTGCTGTTGTGGGCTTTCCTGACTCTGCTCCAAAAAGGAGGACAGACATGGTGCTTATGTTAAAAAATAATATTTTTGTGTTAGTGCCAATTTTGCTACTGTTCAAAATCTTCTCAAGTTCATGAAAGCTGTTTGCTTCTTTAGAAATGTGTTGCTTAGAATCTAGCATAGTGTCACCATCATTGAACATCTCAGTCCTGAGGTAGGTAAATTATTTTCTTCTAGTGTTTCTTTGCCCTTTTTAATGGCTAGATTGGGGGTATTACAGCCATTTAGTTTATCTTCCCATGTTGCTGAACAAACCAACGTGTTTTGCTGTATTTGCCAAAAGCTGGGTCTTTTCTTCCATTAAGCAATGAACTGAACAAAGCAGGACAATGTCATCAGCAAAAATGAGGTCCTCTATTGCCTTCTGTGGTTAATTTCCTCATGACATCGTGATAAACAATAGTGGGGAGTTAATAAATCCTTATCTTATTCCAATTGTCATTGCAAACCTTTGGGTTGATATTGTCTCCATTTCTAACTGCATATTCAGTATTACTGAACATATCTTTGATTCTAATATATTTTGGCTGGCACTCCATCATATGCCATAATTTTCCAAAGAATGTCTTTGTAATGCTGAATCTACTAATCAAGAAATTATGATGGAATAATTCAATATTTTAAAGCTTGAACATCACCAATCTGATACTCTGTATATTTGGAACAATACACCAGCAAAATAAAAAGTCTGCACCTACACCTGTAACTAATAAAATAAAGAATTCTGTCTACTTTGATATATAGATCTAAATACATAATATTTAGCACTTGCATGCTATTTTATATTTTTAAAGCACAAATCTATAAACTTGTACTCATAAAACTTATCTAGAAGAAAAAATAGTAATAAGACAACAGTAGATGACAGGGGTTTTATTCTAGTGAGTGCTGAAAACAGCTCCTTATGATTTTCTCAGAAAGGAAGATAATATAATAGGTTCAAAAACTGTACACAAGTTTTATAATCTGCTAAAAATCGCAATTGTGACGCAATTTGAAATGATTTCTTGAATTATTTAGTCCAAAATCTTTTTTTACAACAGAAAATAACCAATACCTTTTCCCATAAACTTATCTAACCCTTCCTCAAAGACATCTAATTGAGGAAAAATCACCTTATCCAACAAAGTTGGACCACCTTCCGATAGTGAGAGAAACAAGCTTTCAAGCGTAAACACTATGCGTCAGGTCTGGGAAATGTACTCAGTGTCACAGCTAGATATAAAGTGGAACAGACGGTTTAGCATAAGTAGTTGACACACATTTCAAGGGATCATACCAAGTGACCTGGCCCATTAACACCTGTCCAGTCATAAGGCAGAAAGGAGAAAAAAAGCTGGGAGAAGGGATAAATGGATTATAGATTGCTGTAATAAACCATAAATCCAGTATCTCTATTCAGTCCATGATTTTTGGTATTTAGAAAACTCAGGCAAGGTCTACACTAGACCTGGAAGGTCAGATTAAGGTATGTAATTCCAGCTACATAGAATACACAGCTGGAGTGGGCTTACCTTAAACTGAGCTTGGTGCCATCCCCACTGGGGGCAAATGCTCTTTGCGACTGCGAGTACAGATACTGGCCAGAGCTGCTCTCAGCATTCCATTTATTGGTCTATACTAGACCTACTAAAGCGAATGCCAGAATGTCAGTTTCTGGCATGGCAAGTGAGGACGTGCCCTTAGGAATTTATGCTCTCTGGTTCATCTTTTGAAAGTGTTGTGGCAGGTTTCCTTTGAGAATATTGACTGAGAAGTCAAAGAGAGCAATCACTTTGTGAAAAGTATTTACTCACAGGTGATATAATATTTTTATCATTTTTCTGGTTGGGTTCATTGGTTGTTCTTGGAGCATTTAGTGTACTATCTGAGGAACACACATTGTGCTAAGCACATGTAGGATCCATTGATCTGGAAAGGTATTGTGTGGGGAGTGTTGATGATCATGCCAGTGGAGATATGTTTGAAGTTTTCCCATCTCTTGTTCTGGCAGGGATAGGTATGGCTTTGATTTCGTGGGACCTGGTTTGGGGAGGAGCTTGCGTCTGGTACTGAGCAGGTTGGAAGGTTGTCTGAAGGCACAAGAAGTTCAGAAAAGATTACTTTCAGACTATGGTCCGCATTGAGCATGGGTTCAAACTGTTTGATGATACCTCATATGGGTTCCAGCATGGGGTGGATGGATACATTGAAAGTATATGGTCAGTGGAGGTTTTACTAGTGTTTTGAAGCAGTTTCTCTCAGGATATTCCATGATGTGATACACTTCTCTGGTAGAGTGTCTTTGTTTAGAGAACTCTTTTTTAAACATGTGAAGATATATATCCCAGAACTTTCTCCTTAGAGCATATTTTGTGGTATCTGACTGCCTATCTGTCTTGCTGTGTTTGGGGTGATAACTGCATCTGTGCAGATAAATGTAGTGATTGGCGTATTTCTTGTAAATAGTATCTTTACGGTTCCATTGTTGAAGACTATCATGCTATCCAGTAAGCTGATGTCAGCATGGGAATGTTCTAGTGATAATTTAATGGATAGGAGTTAATTGCTGAACTTGTGGTGGAAGTTTGAGGGATTTTAAATCACCTATCCAAAGGATGAAAATATCAGCAATATAATTTCAGGTATATTATTGATTTCCTGAAGCATTTGTCCAGAAATTCTTCTTCGAGGTGGCCCATGAATGGTTTGGCACACTGGAGAACCGCAAAAGTATCCTAACTGTTCCCATGATTTGGACAAAGTATTCATTAGCGAATGTAAAATTGTTATGTGTGACAAAATAAATGAGTTTGGTGATGTGCTTGGGGTAGATAGCTGAGGGTTGTCAATTGTCTGGTAAATATTTGAAGCAGACAGTGATGTCACCTTTGAGAGAGATGTTGGTGTATAGGGAGATGACGCTGTAGCCAGACACGAACCCCATCTTGTCCCCCCCCCCGCCAGAAAGCAAGAGAAAGGCAGTCAGCCTTTGATGCCATGAGAACGCAGGTGCGCTGCCTGTCCCTGATTCTACCATAAACAGAAACCAGACAGTAAATGGGCTAGCTGACGACCCGGGGCCTCCCATCGCCCTGATGGCTAGTACCAGTAATTGACACGCCTGCACTGTCCCAGAAGAGGGATCTTCGCCCATCATATACCAGAGGTGCCCATTGTCTGCATTTTCCCAGGTGTGAATTATGCTTTGCACCCTTTGTGGGAAACTTGGTGTTCAAAGCCATTTTTCCTAATTGGCCACTTGAGACCAGGAAGAAGCCTACGTGACCCAAGGGGTATAAAGAGGGTTTAGTAGCCCACCCCATTTGCGCTCCAATCATCTATACCTGCTGGCAGGTATTGATTGTCTCCCGAGGTCTGTGGGACGCCCAACCTCGCCCTACTTCTTCCCGAGGGATTGAGAGAAAGACGCTGGCCACGCCAAGTCTGGAACACAGGGGTGAGAATATATACCTGCTATGTGTCTATTTTGCATGCATTTAATAAGAGCTCAGAGAACCAAAAGGATTTCATGGTACCTGTAAGTGACTTATTAGTGTAATTTCTGTCCTGTCCTTTGTAGTGGCTGTGTTATCTGTAACATAGCAGTAGCATTTAACAACTAAGTTTACCCTGTAACAATAAAATAGTAACTGTTTAAGCTTTAACCTGACTCCTTCAGTTGCTGTAACAGAACCAAGCACAATTTAAAAGAACTTCAGCCGGTCATAAGGGACTCACTGCCCTGACTGTCGGCTGACAGACGCCCAAGGGCCAAGCAGGGTACAGTATTCTGAGAGAGAGTATTAATATTAGGGATGTTAAAATGTGTTTAAGTAAACATGCAGTGGCTGAAATTGTCAACTTTTAAGCCAGTTCCCCATGTGCACTGGCTCCCATCTCCCCCCTGGCCATGCTGCTGCCTCTGATACAGAGGCAGCATCTGGGGCAGAGGGTTAGCAGGCGGCTCCCTGACAGAGTATATTGGGAGCCTGCTTGTAACTATGGAGGTTCTTACTCCAGAATGCAGCATCATCCGGTGTTAAAGAACATCACAATAAGAATGGCCATATGAGGTCAGACCAACAGTCCATCTAACCCAGTGTCCTGTCTGCCAACAGTGGCCAAAACCAGAAGCCCCAAAGGAAGGGAACACAACAAATAATCCTCACGTGATCCCTCATTTCCAGACAGTCTCATCATGGTTGCCTGGTAAAGTGAGCTAAAAATCAAAATATTTAAAATTATATAAAAATTAAGGATTTAAACAACAGAATTATAAAGGCACATCTCCATAGTTAAATAAGATATGTCATTTTAGAATGCAGGAGGAGCTTAAATAATGCATTTTGCCCCCTAGCATGTTGAAATATACATAGACAAGATGATACAAGATTTAGTTCTATCCATATTTATGCCCAATTCTTCCCTTGATTAGGGCAATTCTGTGGCATTCCAGGGGCACAAAGGACATCTACAGCTGGTGTAGCTAGCCTTCCTAGTTCTTATGACAAATATTCATGATTGCTATAAGTATCCAGAACTAAACTGAACTGTGAATTCCTATATTTACAAAGTAAGGCCACAAGGGGCCATTGTGATCAAATTTAGTCGTCTATATAACACTTTCCTGAATTAATTCCTGTTTGATCTGGAGCATATCTTTTAGAAACAAAGTCAGTCTTGATTTTAAAAACCCAATGGTGAAGAATCTTTCACAATTCTTGGTAAACCGTTCCAATAGTTAATTAACTTGACTTAAAAATCTACACCTTATTTTCTGTCTAAATTTGTCTAGCTTCAATTTCCAGCCATGTATCAGACCAGCTAGCCTCTTGAACACAGGTACACAGCTCTCTGTAATATATAATCCTTAAAAACACTTTTTCAGCTTTCCATATTGCATCTCCCAGAAAGCTCAGCTTTGACTAATATAAAAACAAATATTCCAGTGTAGTTTCCTTTTATTTGTTCAAAAGAGTTTAATTTCAGCAAACAGATGCAGCATTAGCTCTACCTGAGCTCATTAGGGACACTTGCATACTCAAGACTCAAAAATCTAAAAAGATCGTTGGCAATAATCTTCAGATTCTAGCCTCCCAGCCATACTGTGCAATCATGCTGTTTATTCCACTGTTAACAATCAGACAGACAGAGCAGAACACCTGGTACTCTCAATACTTGGCCTTCCTTGGCAGTTGACAGCAAAATCTCCCTACCAGGTGGTTGCACTTCAATTACATTAGCTAGTCACTGTAGGGTTAACAAGTACCAAATGGAAATCTTTTATTCATGTAACACAGTGTCTTTTGTTGATCATTGAACAATGTTGCTTAAAATCCATTAAAATTAAAATACACTTTGCAAACATGAAGATTGTAGTGGTATAAATACAGCCGTAAGTTTCCTCTCTCTCTCTCTCTCTCTCTCTCTCCCCCACACTCTCACACACACACACTCTCTCTCTCTCTCCCCCCAAAAAACAGTTCTTCACCTTCACTAACTATTGTTCTTTGAGATGTGCTGCTCATGTCCATTCCATTGTAGGTATGTGCATTACCACATGGAGACTTTTGCCTTAGCAGTAGCCATATGGATGGCTGTGGTGCCCTCTGGAGTGCCATGCGTATGGTGCGGTATATCTCTATTGCCCTCTCAGTTTCTTCTCGCTGACAATTTTGACAGGGGGCAGTGGAATGGACAACAGCAACACATCACAAAGAACAACAATTATCAAAGGAAGGTAACTTTTTTTTTGGTTTTTGGATGCTTGTTCATGTCAATTCCATTGTAGGTAACTCTCAAGCAGAATCCTCAGAGGTGGGCTCAGAGTTTGGAGTCTGGCAGATTGGAGCACTGTTCTGCAGAGGTCAGCATCATCTCAAGCTTACTGGATCAGTGCATAGTGTGATGAGAATGTGTGGACAGATGACCAGGTTGCAGTTCCTTGGATCGGCACCTGAGCAAGTCAGGCTGCCAAGAGAGCCTGTGCCCTAGTTGAGTGAGCCGTCAAATTGCTGGCACCTCTGCCAGCTCACAGTAATAGCTGATGCAGGCTATAATCCAGGACAAGTCTTTGGGCTGACACCATCGACCTTTCATCCCCTCAGCAACAGCCACAAACAACTGTGTTTACTTATGTAACAGCTTTGTTTTACCAATGTAGAAGACAAGCACCTGCCTGACATCCAGGGTACATGACCTTTGCTCCCCATCTGTTACATGAAGTTTTGGACACTGGACTGGTAAATAAATATGTTAGCCTGTTTGGAACTGAGAAACTATGTTGGGCAGAAAAGCTGTGTGTGGACACAGTTGGACCATACTCTTATAGATGACTGTGTACGTTGCTCTAATGCGAGTGGCCTGATCTCAGACACAGTAGTGGAAGTTATAACAACCAAGAAAGCGACTTTCTAGGAGAGATGCAGAAGGGAGCAAGATGCTAAGGGCTCAGACATGGAGGAGGGACCTATGAGCCTTGACAGCAGGAGATTCAGATCCCAAGGGGGAACTGGGTCCCTGACATGTGGGTAAAGGCATTCCAGACCTTTCAGGAACTGTGCTGTCATAGGATGAGCAAAGATCAATGTGCTCTGAAACGGAAATGTGAAAATGGTCACCAGGTGTATATTTCTTGAATTCTGGCTGATTTGACATCTACCAGCCTCTTTTTTATGTCCCGTCTCTCTTCAATGGCTTTCCATGTATCAGGCTTAATCCACTCCTTCCTCTTCTTCCTATCCTCAAAACCCAGACAGGCCTCGCTGCTCTTTGTGTAGACTGATGCAATCTGTTCCCATGCCATGTTAATTTTATCTGTGATACTGGTAGATACATCATCCCTTAAATCTTGCAAAGCATGGAATCTGTTCCTCAGTTGAATGGTGAAGACAGTCTTTGTGGTGACATATCGTAGCTTTTCAACACTGAAGAGTCTTTGTATGGATGTCTTAATACCTGTTCTTCGCAGCTTAAGTTTCACAAGTGTCATCACTAAATGGTGATTACTACCAACATCCGCTCCTCTCCTCACTTTCACATCTTGCAAGCTGTGTCTCTATGTACCGTTGATCATCAGATGATTGATCTGGTTCTTGTCTCTGCCATTTGGCGAAAACCAAGTCTGCTTGTGAATGTTGCAGTGTGGGAAGAGAGTCCCTCCAATGACCAGACTGTTGACAGAACAAAATCCTACAAGTCTTTCACCACTATCATTCACAGTGCCACAACCATGTCTGCCCATGGCCCTGTCACAATGTGTGTTGTCATTTCCCACTTTGGCATTCAGATCACCCATGATGATGGTAAGATCGTGGTGTGGTGTAGACTCCACTTCTGCCGCTCATAGAAGATGTCTTTAATTTCTTCACCAATGTAATTGGTTGAAGCATAAACCTGGATCAAGGTGATGTTCACTTGTCTTCCTTTCAATCTGACCCTCATCAATCTGCTGTTGACAAGTTTCCACTCTAGCAAACATTTCTCAATCCCCTTCTTAAGGATAATGGCCACTCCCTCATGATGCTGGTCATTGTCTCTTCAATACAGAGCTCTTTTCGAAATTCAAGAAATATGCATTCTTGGGCTGAAGAGCCAATGCATAGAGGACAGAGAGGGAATATCAGTGTCATAGTTACCATGCATAATTAAAACTTTCTGAGGAACTTGTTTAAAAGCTCTGAGGTCTAGAATTGGTCCGGAGATTAGAAAGTACCTCAATCCTTTGTTCTTCGAATACAATTTTTTTTAATAGTTTCTGCTTGCAGCAGAGCTTGGGTGTCTATCCTTAAGTTCTTGTCAGAAAGGTCCCCGGAAAGGGAGGTTGCATTGAGGAAGAAATTTGAACTGGGTCATATAATCTTCATTTAGTGCACCTAAAAATCCATTTGTCTGGGGTGATATTTTCCCATGCATTGTAAAAATGATATGTATGGTTTTCAAAAATATGGGTCATGTTTATTTAAATTGCTCTGAAAGAGAAGTTACTCACTTTGTGCAGAAATTATTGTTCAAGATGTGTGTCTCTGTGAGTGCTTCACAGTTGGTGTCGGGCTTGTCCCGGCACCACAGATTGGAGACTTTGAGAGCAGCGATCGGGTGGGCTGCGCATGCACGAGTGGAGAGTAGCACTCCCACCTTTGAAGTAGCGTGCGAAGCCCGCTTCTCCTCTGTTTCTTCGACGCCCTCATGGGCTGCTATTATTGCCCAAAGAAGTGGGGAGGAGGGCAGGTAGTGGAGCAACCAAGGGGACACACATCTCAAAGAATAATCATTAATCCACAAAGTGAGTAACTTTTCTTTCTTCTTCAAATGACATCACTATGGGTGCTCCACACTTGGTGACTGTATAGCAGTGCCCATTCACGTGGACAGTGGGCTTTGATCGATTGCTACAGATTGTGGAGAGAACCACGGTGGCTACTGCAGTATCTGTTGTGAAGCAGGGTGGAATAGCGTAATGCTTTATGAAGGTGTGATTAGACGACCATGTGGCTGCTCTGCGTATTTTCTGGAGTAAGACTCCCTTTAGGAAAGCAGCTGATGTTGTTATAGCTCTGGTAGAGTGGGCCTTTGGATTTGTTGGTAATGACCCATGATGGAGTGAGTAGCATGTAGTAATGCATGATGTTATTAGCTTTGATATGCACTGGGAGACAGTGGTTTTTCCTTGGCTTTTGGCTAGGGATACCACCAATCTTTGGGATGACTGAAAGGATTGAGTCCTATCCAGATAGAAGGCAATTGCCCTTCTGACATCTAGTGTGTGTAATATGGCTTCTTCTCTGGAACAATGTGGTTTTGGGTAGAAAGTGACGAGGATTATCAGTTCATTGAGATGGAATTCTGAGATCACTTTTGGTAAGAAGGACGGGTGTGGCCGCAGGATGACCCTGTGCTTGTGAAAGGTTGTGTATGGAGGTGAGGCTGTGAGAGCCGTGAGTTTGCTGATCCTCCTTGCAGAAGTGATCGCCAGAAGGAACAACGTTTTCATGGTAAGAAAGGTAAGTGGTGCGGTTGCCATTGGTTCAAAGGGCGTTCTTGTGAGTGTAGGACCAATTCTAAGTCCTACGTGGGGGGAATGGGTTTTCGAGGTGGGTGAAGGTTCTGTAGACCCTTCCAGAATCTTTTAGAGATGGGGTGTGCAAATATGGAGAACTCTTCAATAGGAGGGTGCAAGGCCATAATGGTGACCATATGCACCTAGAGTGAGGAAATTGACACATTTTGTTGTTTCATGTGCATGACGTATTCCAGTACTTGGTGGAGCAGCGCCCTGGATGGTTCGATTGCCCTGTGTGCACACCACTGTGTAAATCGGTGCCACCTGTATAGGTAAGTCTTGCATGTTGTTTGTCTCCTGCTATGCAGTAGAACATTTTTCACTTGTTGGGAGCACTGTTGCTCCTCTTCTGAGAACCAGATAGTTACCATGCCATCAGGTGCAGCGTTTGTGATTGAGGATGAATTACTGACCCCTGGTTCTGGGAGAGCAGATCTGGGCGGTTTGGAAGTGGGTAGGGAGGTCATACAGAGAGGTGATAAAGACATGTGAACCATGTTGGTTGGAGCCAGGTTGGGGCTATCAAGATCACTTGGGCCCCATCCATCTGTATCTTCTGGAGGACTCTGGAAATGAGAGGAATGGGTGGAAAGGTGTATAATAGGTGGGCCCCCCACATGAGGAGCATGGAATTGTTAAGGGAGCCGCCGCGTCCTAAGCCCAATTTCAAGCAGTACTGGGGGTATTTGGAGTTCTGTCTGGCGGTGAACAGATCTATCTGTGGTCACCCCCATCGGGATGGATGATCTGTTTGTGTAGTTCCCACTCGTGTTCTGTGCGGAAATTGTGGCTGAGGGTATCTGCCATAATTCTCTTGTTTCCAGGCAGGTATTTTGCTCAGATAGTAATATTGTGGCGGATGCACCAATTCCAAAGCCTGATTGCCTCTGTGCACAGTGACTGGGATCTCACACCCCTTTGGTTGTTGTAAAACATAGTTGTCATATTGTCAGTGAGGATATGCACGGAAGAGTCTTGGATGTAAGGGAGGAAGTGCTTGCATGTGTTGTGGATGTGAAACTGGATGTGTGGCTTCTTCCAAAGCAACTGATGGCAATTTAAAATTTGACGCCATCCTATCTGCTGGCTTGAGAAACCGAATTGCATCCTCAAAAGGAGACAATGCTATAGCTACACCCACATTTTCATCAGGAGATAAGTCACTGTTCTACTCAATAGCTTGTTAACATTTCTGTAGTTCACTGTAAATTACTTTGTCCTCCACAGAATACTATTAGGATTGACTGAACATACACATTGTATGGTTACTCATATCCTAATGTCCTGATATTTTCAATTTTTATCTTTATTTATTATGAATTCAGACAACTATGATTTAGTGCTAACAAATAAAAAGAAGTCCTAGCATTGGCTAGAACTATAAATACATGCTATGAAAAATTTATCCACATAACTTTCCCAATAGCCCCTTGCTATTTAAGTCCTGTGTTGCTCCAGTGCAGAGACTGCAAAACTGTGTCTGTTTTCTGGAAAACATCCACCAGGGGCTAAAATGAGCTACCCAATTAATTTCACTTCCTAATTAACTTTTCAAATAGATTACAATCTAGTTCTCAGGAGTTACTGTAAAAGGCTAGTATAATCTCCTACTGCATCATCTAGCACTCTTTTTATTTTAAAACTGAATTACATTACTTGGTGGACTAGCAGTAATTCTAATGGAACTACATGTAGTTACTAGACCATGATCAGATACTTTGAAAATAAATCTATCAGTTTTTCTAAAACATTTATTTTCAATAAATGCCTTGGCATTTATCTTCTGGGGCAGACTTATCTGGTGCCAATGTATAATGCCATTAACGTTATTGTATACTTATATTATCATACCTTGGACAAGGTTTGGCTAAAAAGGTATTAGAATGTGCTTATTTGAAGCAGATACTCTTCTACAGCTCAAAACAATAACCAGCACTTCTGAATAAATACAGAGAAAGTGAACATTAGCACATCAAAAGGCCCTTTCTGTAAAGAAAAAAATGCATGATGCACACTTTAATCTTTCTGACAATCTATTCATGGTTTTGAACTGAAGTCTATTTTTCATATAAATGTGAATGGTTGGTACAACGACATCTTTACCAAAAGTAAAAAGAACACAAAAAGATAGGCTAGTGCAGCCTTTGCAATTTTTAAAATCTTTATCACTGGGCAATAATTTTTAACTATGGACAGTGTAATACACAATTTTCAATTATTCCATCACAAAAATCTGAGTAAAACCAAAATAATGATTACAGGTAATAAGGAAAGCTTTAAAATAGATATAACTTTAAAGTAAAAAAGCCCTGCACTTTTAAAAACTTTTGATCAATCAACAATTTAAAAATCTGTAAAAATAAGGATTAGAGGAAAACTAATATGAAAAATATTGAAGTCTGAAGCTTTATCTGGGTAAAACAAATTGGGCTCAGGCTTAGCCTTTTGAACGAATACTGTTAAAATACATTTTTAATTTAATTTTCTCAAAGCATGGCTTTCTAGGTAGGCTTAACTGTCTTAGGTATTTTGATCTTCTAATTTTGTATTACTCATTCTTAACAATTCTGAAAAAAATAAAATTTAAAAAGCTAAATCCTTGGACTTGGAGAACTCTCTCTCCATAGATCTGGAGAGCAGATACTTCCAGGGGGAAAAGACATATGCCTGTAAGCCAAAAATATTTATTACTCCTGGGATGTGTAGTCGATTAGCTTCTCTATCTACCCCAGATCAAATGATTGTTTCTTACTTATTAACAACTTTGATTAACTTCTGTTTTGCCTGGATGAGTGAAACCTCATATTCCATTCCATTCCATTTATTTATTTACAGTAGGGGAAATTAAAGGAAGATTACTTATCAAGTAACTGGAATACTCAACTAGATTGCCTTCATAAATCTGTATTGCTGGAATAGTGTACAGTGTTTTCTGATTCCCAGAACTGTTTATCATTAAGGATCATGCATGTAGTTCAACCCCTGATGGCAAATGTTCTGACAGAGTCCAAATTGTATATTTTGAAAGGAAAGGCAAGACTAGCTTGAGGGTGAAGTGTGACAGATTCTTCAACACTTCTCCTCCCATTCCCCCACAAGGATGCTCTAGCCGCTCCAGTGATGTGCTGCCAACATTTTATCCAGGGGCTTCCACTCAAACCTTCCCCTTGATACAAGTTAAACCTTGTGCACAGTACATGCCTAGAGAGCAGGGTGAGGGAAGTATGGAATCTATTTGTGTGTACTTCCATTTAAACAAAAATGAATTTCTGTAATTATAACCTAGGATATTAATGTAGATTGAACCTCTATAATCTAGGTTTCTCTTGTCCAACATCCCAATGAGTGTTCCAGGGCTGGGGCACTCATGGGGAAAAGCCAGCTTCCTCACACCTCAGCAAATTCTCCCCTGCTTCTCAGAGCTTCAGGAGCATCACAAATAGTGGAGCTCAGGCTCAGAGATGGAGAGAGAGGAGGGGGGACAGGGTGCCCTCCAGGGAAGAGGCTTTGCTCCACAGTTGCCCCACCTCTTCCCCCGAGTGCCACCCCCCGCCCACTCTGTCAGTAACAACCCATCTGCTGCTGCTGAATCGAGCTCCAGAGCCAGCAGCAGCAGAAGGGCCAGCATTGACCTCCCTTGGTCCAACAAATTGCCTGGTACAAGACTAGTCAGGTCCTGAGGGTGCCAGACCAGGGAGGTTCAACCTGTACTTTAGAAAGAAGCTTGACTGAGTCAGAACTGGGACCCTCCTGGTACTAGAAGGAGACTCATGATGGAATAAAGGAAGGTAACTGGCGGTCGGTCTACACAATTCTCACACAGCCTCTGAAAATTTGAGAGACTCCTGTGCTTCACTCCTGAAAGGGATCATAAGCATCAAAGCTTAGACTCAATCTCTACACCAAGAAATAAAGATTCCTCCCTTATCCTGGATGCAAACAGTCATACTGGTTCAGACCAATGGATGACCTAGCCCAATAGCCTTCCAACAGAGGCCAATGCCAAGTGGTTGAGAGAGAATGAGCAATCATTAAACCATACCCTGTCATCCACTCCCAGCTTCTGGCAATAGAGGCTAAAGACACTCAGACCTCGTGGCTGCATTTCTGAGCATTCTGGCTAATAGCCATTGATGGCCCTATCTTCCATGAATGTGTGTAGGTTTTTTTTAACCCTGTTATCGTTTTAGCTTTCATAACATCCCTCAGCAAAAAGTTATAAATCCTTACTTCTTGTTTTATGTGAAAGAGTAAAAATAACATTTCCTTATTCACTTTCTACACATCAGGCAAGATTTTATAGACTCTATCATGTTCCCTCTTAGTCTTCTTTTTTCCTACATGAAAAGTCCAAGTTTTAATAATTTAATAAGGCATTTGATACGGTCTCGCATGATATTCTTATTGATAAACTAGGCAAATATAACTTAGATAGGGCCACGATAAGGTGGGTGCATAATTGGTTGGATAACCGTAGTCAGAGAGTTGTTGTTAACAGTTCTAAATCCTGCTGGAAAGGGATAACAAGTGGAGTTCCTCAAGGGTCTGTTTTGGGACCCGTACTGTTAAATATCTTCATCAATGATGTAGATATTGGGATAGAGAGTACGCTTATTAAGTTTGCAGATGATACCAAACTGGGTGGGGCTGCAACTTCTTTGGAGGATAGGGACATAATTCAAAATGACCTTAGCAAGTTAGAGAAATGGTCAGAGGTAAACAGGATGAGGTTTAATAAAGAGAAATGCAAAGTGCTCCACTTAGGAAGGAACAATCAGTTCCATACATACAAGATGGGAAGCGACTGTCTAGGAAGGAGCATGGCGGAAAGGGATCTAGGGGTCATAGTGGACCACAAGTTGAATATGAGTCAACAGTGTGATGCTGTTGCAAAAAAAGCAAATATGATTCTAGGTTGTATCAACAGGTGTGTTGTAAGCAAAACTTGTGAAGTCATTCTGCCGCTCTACTCTGCACTAGTTAGGCCTCAGCTGGAGTACTGTGTCCAGTTCTGGGCGCCACATTTCAAGAAAGATGTGGAGAAATTGGAAAGGGTACAGAGAAGAGCGACAAGAATGATTAAAGGTTTAGAGAACATGACCTATGAAGCCAGGCTTCATGAACTGGGCTTGTTTAGTTTGGAAAAAAGAAGATTAAGGGGGGACATGATAGCGGTTTTCAAATATCTAAAAGGGTGTCACAAGGAGGAAGGAGAAAATTTGTTCCTCTTGGTTTCTGAGGACGGGACAAGGAGTAATGGGCTTAAAGTGCAGCAGGGGAGGTTTAGATTGGACATTAGGAAAAAATTCCTAACTGTCAGGGTGGTCAAATATTGGAATAAATTGCCAAGGGAGGTGGTGGAATCTCCCTCTTTGGAGATATTTAAGAACAGGTTAGATAGACATCTGTCAGGGATGGTGTAGACGGAGCTTGGTCCTGCCTTGAGGGCGGGGGGCTGGACTCGATGACCTCTTGAGGTCCCTTCCAGTCCTATTATTCCATGATTCTATGATTCTAATACCTCGTCATACAGATGCTCTTCTATACCCCTCATTATTTTTGTTGCCCTTCTCTTTTCCAAATCTAATATACCTTTTTTGAGAAGGAAAGACCAGAACTGCATGCAATATTCAAGATGTAGGCATATTATGGATTTATATGAGACAATGTAATGTTTTCTGTCTTCTTATTGACCCTATTCCTAATGGCATCTATCATTGTTAGCTTTTTTGGCTGTTGTTGCTTGTTGACCCCCCTGAAAAAAATCTAGTAGATTGGTGAACCATGATTTCTCTTTACAAAAGTTACGTTGACTCTTCCTCAACATCTCATGCTCATCTATGTCTCTGACAAATCTGTTCGTTAGTATAGTTTCAACTAATTTCAACCAGGTACTGAAGTTAGGATTATTGTCCTGTAATAGCTCAGATTGCTTTTTAAAAAGTTGATGTCACATTAGCTATCCTCCAGTCATATAGCACAAAAGCTGATTTAAATGATAGGTTATATACCACCATTAGTTCTGCACATGTGCCATCAATATGCATTCCAATCTCTCTGGCCTTGGGAACAATGACATACCTGAACCCAGTCAACCGTCCTAACTTTGGATGGTAAAAAATAATTTGACAGCATTAGAGTGGGATTCTCTCTTAAATATATACTTGGATTTCAGAAAACAAATGTCAAAGTAAGGTAAATAAAATAACACCACGCTACAATTACACTATTCAGATAAACAAATGATCTATAATTCACAAGCTCAAATTAGGGCACCAGGAAAGCATGACCTGTCTCTTCTCACCTCTTTAACAGTGAAACCACTAGTGACAGGAATTTGATATATTCGTTTGAAGTCCTCCTGAATATAGGAGTTACTACAAGACTGTCATTGGTTAAAAATCTTGCCTTAATACTTACAGAACTGATAAAGGCTATATAGCTGACTGTACATTATCTTAGGGTCCAAATTCAGTTGGCTCCAGTTCTGAAATCCTGTCACTCTTGAAATGTTGTCTCTTTATTGGTAAGAAACACTTTACATGGGTTAAAACAAAAGAAAAACAATGTATCTAATACTGAAAAAAATCAGGTGCTCTTAAAATTATTGGTCTATTACTTAAAACATATGTACATAGAAGAAAAATATGGTACAGAAACGATAAATGATTTTAAGGCAAAGGTTGGAAATAACAATACTAGGTTGGATAAATTTATGGGCAAGTTCAGAAAGAATTCAGACATGAACCAAAATGGTGAAGGATCAGAAGAAATATGCAGTGAGAACAACTGATGGAACAATAGTTCCCCATAAAGAAATCTATAAAGTGACATGGGACTCCCAGATGGTACTACAAAGAACCAGATAGATCACTTCTGAATTTCAAGAATGTTTTGCAACTTGCTGACAGATGTACATGCATATGGGGGAGCAGATGTAAGCAGCGACCACAACCGTTGCATTGCTAAACTGCAGATCAAGTTAAAGAGGATGAAGAAGGTTAAAGAGAGACCAAACACCAACAGTGCACAATTAAGACACACTAACAAAAAAAGTTCCCCAACTTGAATGCAAGAACATATTCAGTGTTGCAATGGAGTTAACTGAGGAAAACCAAAGACACTAATATGCTGTGGGAAAAGATTGGAGATTGCTATATACAAAGTGAAAAGACAATTCTAATAGCAGTAACATCTAGAAGGGAAGAATGGATTATCCAGTACTATTTGGACATCAGTGTAAAACTGAAGAAGTGTAAAGCAACAAGTCATGAATGTGGAGATATGGAGTGACAAGCAAATGATAAGAACAGCAACAAGAGTTAGCTAGAGACGTAAAATGGAATAGTAGAAGAGATAAAAGGCCACATATTGATAGAAAATGTCCAGAGGCTGAACATGTTAGCCAAAAGGTGACCTTACAACCTCCCATAAGACAATCCAATAGCTAACAGGAAATTTTAGCAGTACTCGAGTCCCCATTAAAGTTGTAAGTGGAAAGACTGTTAATACAGATGAACAAAGGAAATGATGGGCAGAACACTTTCAGGCTGCTTTAAATAAACCAAGCCCAAGATAATTACTAGAAATACATGATGAATACCTACTATTAGAACCTGATATTGGAGATTTAATGATAATGTGAGAGAGTTTTTTTTAATATATTAGGACCAAAAAGAATCTTGACAATGGTATTTGTCCATTACCAGATGGAAATAGCAGAATTATCATTCTAGAAGTGTTAAATAAATATTTCGTCTTCTGCATTTGGGAGAAAAACAGATGATACAGTCTCATCATATGGCAATTGTAACATCCTTTCCATTCCATCAGTATCCCTGAAGGACGCTGAACAGAAAACACTAAAGATATACATTTTAACATTAGCAGGTCCAAACAACCCACATCCAAGAATTTTAGAACCACCAGATAAGCAGCTTGCTAGATAGTTAACATTGATTTTCAGTAAGGTTTGACGCACCAAAAAAGTTCCAGAAGACTGAAAGAAACCTAATTGTGTGTCTATTTTTTAAAAAGGCTAAATGTGATGACCTGGATAATTACCCTAAGAATCTGAGAAATGTAGGGCTGGAAGGAACCAAAAGAAACCATCAAGTTCAGTCCCCTGTGTTGTGCCAGAATCAAATAAACCTCGACCATTTCAGACTGGTGTTTTTCTAGCTTGTTTTTAAAAGCCTCCAGTATTCTGCAACTTCCCTTGGAAATCTATTCCAGAGCTTTACTACCCTGATAGACAAATTTCCCTTGCTGTAAATCAAGCCCATTATTTCTTTTCTATCTTCAGTGGAAATGGAGAACAACTGATCACTGTCCTCGTTATAACTGTCCTTAACATATTTAAATACTTATCAATTCCCCTCAATCTTCTCTTTTTAAGACTATACATGACCAGTTTTTTTTCAACCTTTCCTTACAGGTCACATCTCCTAAACCTTTTTATCATTTTTGTAGCCTTCCTTTGAACATGCTCCAATTTGTCCACTTCTTTCTGAAAAGGTGGTGCCAAGAAATGGACACAGTGCTCCAGATGAAGCCTCACCAGTGCAGAGCAGGATAGTGGCTTACATACAACACTCATATTAATATAATTCAATGATAGCCTTTTAAGTAACTGAATCGCATTGCTAACTCAAAGTCAGTTTGTGATCTACTATGACCCTCAGATGCTTTTCAGCAGAGCTGCCACCTCCTCTGTTGACCAGAATCAAATCTAAAATGGCTGTCTCCCTGCTTACACCCTCCACTTTCTGGAACAAAATGTGGACCCAACACATTCCCAGAATTTACTGGAAAATGTGTGTTTTGCCATATTTCTTTTCTAAAATATGTTGGGATAGTTAAAGTGACCAATTACTACCAAGTTTTGTATGCTGGACATATCTGTTATTTGTTCTAGAAATCTACCTCTTCTTCCTGAGTTGGCTACTAATATGATGTCATCCACATTTTTTTTTAACTCAAGACTCTCAATTGATCTGCTTCCCACCTCATTCTGGTCCTCTGAAAGTCTGTATATTCCTGATATATAATGCAACAATTCCTCCCTTTTTACTCTGCCTGTCTTTCCTGAATAAGCTATTTCCCTCTAAAGAAACATTTTGGTCATGATTCTTATCCTAGCAAGTCTCTAGAATGCCAATTAAGCCATAATAGGCCTGTCAGCCTGACTGTGATCCTAGGCAAGAAAATGGAGCAGCTGATATGGGACTCAATTAATAAAGAATTAAAGGATAACAATTAACAGAAATCAACATAGTTTTATGGAAAACCGGTCCTGTCAAATTAACGTGATCGCTTTTTTTGATGAGATTATAAGTTTTGTTAATAAAGGTAATAGCACTGACATAATAGATTTCTGTAAAGTGCTTTAATTGATATACAACATTTTGATTAAAAAACTAGAATGATAGAAGATTAACATGGCGCACACATTAAACTGATGAAAAGCTGGCTAGATGATGGATCTAAAAATATAATTACAAATGGGGAATAGTCATTGAGTTGGTATGTTTCCAGCGGGGTCTCAAAGGGATCATTCTTGGCCCTACAGTTTTTAATACTTTTATTAATAACCTGGTAGAAAATTTAAAATCGATCAGATGATAAAGTTTACAGATGGCACAAAGATTGGGGGAGTCACATATAATGAAGAGGACAGGTCACTCTTGAGAGTGATCCGGATCACTTGGCAAACTGGATATTGGTAAACTATATGCATTTTATTATGCCTAAATATAAAAGGAACAAGGAATGTAAGCCATACTTACAGAATGGAGGACTCTACACTAGGAAGCAGTGACTATGAAAAAGATTTGAGGATTGTGGTGGATAATCTGAACATGAGCTACCAGCGCAACACTGAGGCCAAAAGAGCTAATGTAATCCTGGGACATATAAACAGGGGGATATTGAGCAGGAATAGAAAGGTTATTTACCTCTATATTTGGCATTGGTGTGATTTCTGCTGGAACAGTATGTCCAGTTCTGGTGCCACAATTTAAAAAGGATGTTGACAAATTAGAGAGGGTTCAGAGAAGAGACACTAGAATGATTAAAGGATTAGAAAACATGGCCTATAGAGCCAAACAGCTCAATCCATTTAACTTAACAAAGAGACGGTTAAGGGAAGACTTTATTACAGCATACAAGTACTTAGTGGAGAACATATTTAATAGTGCGCTCTTCAGTCTAGCAGAGAAAGGAACTTGAAGCTAGACAAATTCAAACTGGAAATATGGCATAAAATTTTATAAAAGGAGAGCATTAACGACTGGAACAATTTACCAAGGATCATAGTGAGTTCTCTAACACTGACAATTTTTAAATCAAGATTATTTTTTTTTCCTAAAAGATATACTCTAGGAATTACTTACAGGAAGCTCTACGGCTTGCTATAAAGCAGATTAGATTGGAATATCACAATGGCCCCGTCTGGCCTCGGAATCTATGAAAATTATAGCAAACTATGGAATACCAGAAAATAATTATAATCATTTATATCAGGAACCTCAGGCCTAAGGGACTGGATGCCAGGGATGTAAGCAACTAGTCATCCCTCCCCCCCCTTGCTGTCTATGTATAAGAGGCACCAAGGGGGGGGAAGCAGGAGCAGGTGCTAGAGGGTGCCAACTTCAAAGACGGTGCTCCCCAGCACTGTCTCTGTGAGGGGCACAAGGGAGGCAGAGGTGCAACAGGGGAAATGGCGCGAATGGAGACGAAGCAGTCCCCTTCGCGCTGGGTCCAGACTGCTGCGCCTCTCCCCTTTGAAATGTACAAGAGCCACAAGTAGCTCTTATACATTTCAAAGGGAGAGGCGGCTCTTGTATATTTCGAAGGCAGAGGCACAGTGGGATAGCAAGCACCCCCCCTTCTCGACTAATTGAGTAGTCGATGGAAATTCTATCAACTACTCGATTAGCTGATTAATCAAAATTTAACATCCCTACCAGATGCACTCCCCCTGGCCTGCCTGGATCCAGCCCCCAAGGCTTAGGGGGGCTGCAGCACACAAAATCTACAAAGATGGGCCCCTCTAGGCTCTGGTGTGGTGAGGGGAACGTGGAGAGTGTCTCTCTCCTTCGCATTTGGGGGTCACAGAGAGGGTTTTTTTTTTTTGTTTTTTTTTTTTGCTTCTTGTCTGCGGACCTGATTGATTTTTCTGTGGGTGAGTACACCACCAAATGTACACTCAGAGATGGTTAGAACATCAGCTAATAGTTCTCACAGACAACTGGAGTAAGTCAAGGGTATACTATGTCCCCTGTTATTTACATTGCTCATTGACTGTCCTGAAAAAAGTAATTACAGAAGACAACAAAATAATTTTATGGATAAATGATAAGGCCCAGTTTGATTAGGGATGCTAAAATGCATTTAATTAAGTAACCGGGTAACCTCTGACATTTTCAGCAGTTACATGCATGGGGCAGGTGACTCTCTGGGATGTCATACATTAGGGATGTGAAAGTGTAACTATGTACATGGCTAATTCATGAGCCTGGGCTCATTGGTTAACGTTCACTGTTATGTGCAGGCTCCTGGTACATGTGGGGAGCCAGCTTAAAAGCCAACTCCCTGCACACAACAGCTCCTACCTGTTCCTGCCCCCCCCCAACCGCTGCTTCTGATACAGAGGGATCAGTGCAGGGGAAGGGGGATGGTAGGTGGTTCCCCGTCAGCCAGTGCACCAAGGGAGATGACTTTTAAGGTTACACGGTTACACTTTCACGACCCTAAATCGGATAACCTTGTTTTTGCTGATGATGTCGTCTATCTTAAAAGTGTCAGAGGGGCAGCTGTGTTAGCCTGTAACGACAAAAACA
Source organism: Pelodiscus sinensis (assembly GCF_049634645.1). NCBI lineage: Eukaryota > Metazoa > Chordata > Testudines > Trionychidae > Pelodiscus > Pelodiscus sinensis. The sequence goes on from NC_134713.1 coordinate 195,141,734, forward strand.
ATGAGGAGCCCTACGGCACCTTAAAAATTAATAAAAATATACAGCTGGTGGTATGAGCTTTCATGGGTGAAACCCACTTCCTCAGCTTAGTTTAATATATCACTAAAAGAAAGAAACCCCCTAGCTTCTGGCACATACACCACTACAAGTTGCTTGTTCATCTACAAGAGGAAGACAAGCTGTATGGCTGCCAAAGTCCTGAATGTAACCATTAGAAAGGACAAAGAAACAGGAGTAGTAGTACGTAGTTTTACCTAACCAAGGAGTAAATTGGGCAATGATCGTGACACTGAGCTAGATGCTAAATAACAAATTATCAAAAGCGGGAAACAACTTACATACACTTGAGACTTGGAAAAGTGACATGATAGGCACTGACATCTGAAGAAGTGGGCTGTGCCCACAAAAGCTCATGATACCATCTACATGTTTGTTAGTCTATAAAATGCTACCAGAGTATTTGTTGTTTTTTTACAAAAAATATGAATGTTTAACACTGGCATTATGCCTGTTCTCCTTAATGGAGCAGAATTATTGAAACCTATATCAGAAATTGATAAAGATGAACACTTGCCAAAATAAATGAGGGCAACCTAGAGAAATATTACACAGAACAGAAAAAGAAGCCAATTTTATCAGCATAATATTGAGAAACCTGGACAGACCAGCACAAGACCAAAATAAATGGTGGAAATTGAGGGATGCCTTGTGCACCTGGGAATGCAAGAGGATAATGATATAGGAAAGCAGAGAAGTGAAAGCATTGTTATTATTTATATTAAAGTGGCACCCCGAAGCTCCAATGAGGATCGCAATATCATGGTACTGGGTTTAAATACAGATACAAAATAAAAAGATAGGCCTTATCCTGCAGCTTAGATTTTAAATAACTAGGCAGATGAAAAATAAAGGGAAAAAGATATGGGTCTGTCTGCTGCATCGTGATTTTCACTGTCTTCTTTTAGAAAACACTAAACATACATCAGAGGGGTAGCCGTGTTAGTCTGAATCTGCAAAAGCGACGAGGAGTCCTGTGGCACCTTATAGACTAACTGAAGTGTAGGAGCATAAGCTTTCGTGGGCAAAGACCCACTTCGTCAGATGCATGTAGTGGAAATTTCCAGAGGCAGGAATAAATATGCAGGCCAGGATCAGGCTGGAGATGATGAGGTGATCCAATCAAGGAGGATTTATTCCTGCCTCTGGAAATTTCCACTACATGCATCTGACGAAGTGGGTCTTTGCCCACGAAAGCTTATGCTCCTACACTTCAGTTAGTCTATAAGGTGCCACAGGACTCCTCGTCACTAAACATACACATAGTGAAACATTTTTTATTGCAATTATGCATATATCCTCACTGTCTGTGATGCTGTATGACTGAAACGTGACCATGTACATCATTAATATTGCCACTGTTAGATGACAGCAACAAATCTTGTATAAAATATTATGTAAGGTCAATATAAAAAGTTATGATTTGCTAAATAAGATTATCCTATTGAAATCCAGGCATCATCACTGTATCTGAAGTTATGGATACTGGCTATATAACATTCCTAGGGTAATACCCACTAGGTAAAATTGACATTAAGTCAGACAACTAAGTGTGGATAGACCATTAAAGATACTTAACGCTCACTATGGGCCCTAGGAAGAAACTCTTTCTGCCCACCATGTCTTCTTATGGATGCTTTATCACGGATATTAACGATGGTCGCCATCATGAGTCATCAAGCCATGTAAGGAAATGTTATGCTCATGTGATCCTGGACCCAATCTTGTGCCAGTAACTTTCCAAAAACTGGGGCTGAGAGCGCTGTGTGTAGGACAGGGTTTCCTGGTCTGATTCTCTAAACTGCAGGTTTACAACTGAAAGGAGTGCATAGAACTGTGAATTGAGGATTTTCTAGTACTTTGGAAGTTACCAGAGACTTCACAAGCCAGCAGTTCATTCTATCAGTGCTACAGACTTGACACAAGAAGGATTTTAACTATAATTGTCTTCTTTCTTACAAATAAACCTTTAAATTGTAGTTACTAAAGGATTTCTAGCAGCATGATTATTCAGTAAGATCCGAGTTATATATTTGGTCGATCTTTTGAGATCAGAAAACCCCTTTGTTTTTGTTGGGAGTCCCAAATTGGTTTTCAGTAACCACTTGTAATAAAGTCGAGGCTACATCTAGACTACAGGGCTTTTGCGGGATATCAAAGGTATCCCACAAAACCCCTGCTGTGGCCAAAGAATGCGTTTGCTCTTCTGCTTTTTTTCATGGAAGAGCAAACACCCACTTTTGGGGAGGCCTGTATATCTTGTTTCACAAGGCATAAGGGATCTGTCAAAAGAGGAGGCTTTTTCGCCATTTAGCCCTGCCTAGATGGGGCCAAATGGTGGAAAAGCCCCCTCCCCCCCAAGCTGAAAAAGCTACACAAAATGCAGAGCACCAATTGTGTAGCTTTTTCCCACGAAAACGCAGCAGTCTAGCCTTAGCCCTAATGTCTGGGTGGGTGAAATAAGGACTGGAATGCCTAAGGAGACTGCTTTTTTACTTTTTGATACTCAAAGTGATGAGACAGAAGTTTACTTTTGTAACTGGCTTGGTATTTCTAATGAAAGAACAGCCACCAGTTTGGGATGAATTCACACTATTTCGTAGCAGTTTGTCAGGAATCTGCTATTCTTATTTGTCATCTACTGAGACATGGTGACACTGGCTGATAAAAACTTTAGACATCAAAAGCAGTAATAAAATTCATGTGAGAATTTTATTTGTAGCCCTACCTAATACAAATTTTAATTAATCAAGTAGTTACTATACAAGTCAAATCTCTCCAATTTGTATGAAAAATTTTGACTACTTCATGTGTGACTTTTGGAATTTAATAATTAATGCTACTGTAATTTTCTAAAATGTGAGGTAGAAATGCTGGCATGCAAATCCTATTCAGCAGCTTGAGAATACTAAGAGCTTTAATAAGGCAAAGAGCATGTTAAAAGTTCATTAATTAAACAGTGCTTGTGGAACAGATGGAATGGCTATCTGGACTCTAATTACTGTAACTTGGTGCAGAGGTTTGCAGACCTTAACGAGGTTCAACAAAATGAATAATTACACATTAGTCACAATTACAGAAATCTGCAAGATGTGCTGGATTATCATGGCAACAAGTCATAATACATGGTAACAGAAAGACCAAAAGGCACCGCAAAACCTAATAAAGAAAATGCTTTAGGATTCAAATAATATAGCCTCAAATCGAAGTCCATGGAAAAAAATCATCAGGATTTAAAGTGACTTTACCATCTTCATGCATGCTGTAGAATTGATTGGTTATAGCAAAGTATCAGAGAAATGTATCACCTAAAGGGTTAACCAAATGAAAGCCAACAGGGCAATGATCTGAAAAATAACTAGCTACAGAAATGAACAGAACAGGAATCTTTTTGTCACACATTAAATGCATTATTGAAAATGAGACACTGAAGTTTCCTTTTATCTTTACAGAAAAATGGAGATGTAATATGTCAGGCACTGAGGCTGTTTAAACCAGTATGATTAGTAAATGCAGCTATCCAGAAAATACAATTATTTCATAGCTTGTTTTTGTTTCGGAAACAGTTGTCATGAAAGATTAGAAATTATTCATTAAATACAGTGAAACCAATTAGATGAAAACTTTTGACTGTGTTTTCATTTAGTTGAACATTTTCTTCATGTTTTTATGAATCAAGCACATATTTAATCAGTGTAAATTGTCACTATTTCCCCATTTAGAAGACCGGTTATGATAATATAATTAAAGATGGCTACATTAAGCACAGAGAAAATTCTTAGAGGACTGTACTACAATACAATTATCACAAATCAGTTACAATCCTGTAAATACTTTAGACACATCTGTTCTTGGTAAAAGTGACATTATAAAACTAAAGTGATAAAAATTATAAAGTGGTTTATAATTACTTAACTGAAATACTACCAGATTCTCATTTTTATTGTTTATTTTAAAAGGTGTTTACTACTTGGATGATAATTTAATTTAGAGTAAATAGTTTCATACACATATATGGTTTGAATTTTATATCCATACTGTAGGACATATATTCGCTCTGTCAGGACTCTTCATCTGTTGAGCATTATCCATATTCTAAATGGGAGGCATCAAGTAGGGATGTAAAATCCTATTTAATTGATTAACTGCTTAAACATTATTTAACTCGTTCACGGATTAAGAAGGGGAGTTGCTCCAGCTGCTGGGCTGGAGCATTCCCATCCCACTTCAGGCAGGGGCTCCCACTACGGGCAAGGGCGGCAGAGCAACCCCTGCCTACAGACAGAGGATGTTCTGGATGCCAGAGCAACCCCCTGTCATGCAAGTCCTATTGTCTTCCTGGGGTGGAATCTGTGACTTATTGCCTAGCCCTTTGAGTCATTTATGGCACTGGGTTCCAGGGAATGATGTACGAATAGGCAGTGGGTATACTCAACAGGTGGCATTTTTCTCTGGCTGAGTGAAAGCTCAGAATAGGAGCTTGTCCAATGAGAAGATAGGTTGGGATGCTCTCTGGCAACTGGAGGAGAGGAAGGCAAGCCCCTTCAGTGCAATGATGGGGAGATGAAAGAAGAACCAGTCAAAACATACAGATTCAGAAGACCCATCCCTTATCAGAGGCAGAAACTCTCAGCCTGACATAACACCGGTCATTGTGAGAGTGACTTCGATCACCCAAATCCTCAAGGCAAAATTTATTTTTAAATAAAAGGACAAGAAATTAGTCTCAGTCTCCTCCTCTCTCTGCCACTGCAACTGCTTATAGGGAAAAGATATTATTAGAGACCAGAATTTCTAGGCCAGTAGTAAATCTCAGGTGCTCCAGAAGGATGGAGAAGAAGCTGTTAGAGGAGAATGGAAATAAGTACAGGTTGGACTTCAATTCTAGTTCCCTTGACACCTGCCCCTCCCCACCTGGCTCTACTCCTGGACTGGTTGCTGGCTTCCTTGCCAGCTCCCCCTCTGCCGCTGGCTCAGCAGGGTTCTCAGCCATAGCACAGGGGTTGGAGCCACAGCCGCAGCTCCTCTGGGCTCCCAGCTGCCTGCCCCCACTGCCATGCTGGCCTGCAGCCCGCTGGTGTGCCAGCCCTCCTGCTGCTGTCTCAGCTGGACTCCTGCGGCAGGGTCTTCCGGCCATCGGCCCCACTACAGCCAGTCCAGCTGAGCTCCCGGCCTCCACAGGGCTCCTGGTTGCTGGCCCTCTCCCGGGATTCATTGATCCAGGAACATCTGTGCCCCAGAGCAGAGAGTCCTGCTTTAGAGAAGTTCAACCTGTAGTACGGCTACTCAAGGAAGGACAACACTGATTTAGACTACATGTTCTTAGCTTCAATGTAGTGCTCTGGGCAATGAGTGAGTTTGGCATCTGTACTTCTCTGCCTTGAAAGAACTTCCAGAGCACTGACTGATTATGGACTCCAGAAATTAATGTTCTCTACAATGAAGGCTAAGCAGGGTCCTGAAATATATAGCACTGAGCCAAAATGTGAACCTCCAACAGTAAGAGAGAAAAAGAGAGAGAGTTTTCTACAACCTCGATTTCATAATTCAGCATTTTTATGTCAGCACTTTGCAGTGACAGTGAGCTTTGACACTGTGCACTAGAGTCAGGAATTTTGATTTCAAATGGAAACACCTAATCCAGCTAAAAGGTGCATAAATGATGGATCCATTTTGCTTCATGAAGTTAGTGATTTGCAAGCTAAGGTCTGCCTACACGACGTGAAAGTAAGCAGGTGCACCCCGGTGTGCAGCTCTGGTAAGAGCACCCTGCGTTCTGGCAAGAACCGGCTGGGGTGTGCTGCTCTGCAGGAGGCAGGCAGGCAATTTAAAGGGACCAACTGGGGGAACGCTGTAAGACAGACAGGCACATTCCCAGCTAGGCTATTGGGAAGGGCTGGCAGCAGCTCTCATCTGGCCACGGCCCCTGCTCCTGCCAGGGAAATGGGGCACGGAATCGGCCCATCTGGCTGGGCTGAGGCAGCACAGCCCTAGCTCCTATCTGCCACAGGAGAAGCTGGCAGTGGCCCCACTCCTGTCATGGTGGCCTGGCCCCAGCCTCACTCCTGTGGGGAATTGACTCCTGTCAGGCCATAGATGTGGCAGCCCAGCCTCAATCCTGGAGCAGGCCTCACAGTCTGCTCCCCATCTGGCCCTGGCGGCCTGGCCCCAGCCCTGCATGGCAGGGATAGGAAAGGAGGTGGTATTGGCTGCAGTAGCCCGCTCTGAGCCAGGTAAGTTAACCCAGCCCACTCCATACACTCTTCCCCACCCCCACCCCACTGCCCTGAGTCTCTCATACACCTGACCCCTGTACCTCCTCCCACCCCAACTCCCTGCCTTGAGCCCCTCAACACCTCAACTTCAACTCCTACACCCCCCATGTTCCCTGCCCTGCCTCCTGTACCCCATACATCCCCAGTCCCTTGCCCTCAATCCCCTGCACTCCACCCCACACTTGGGTAATGTTGTATCACGAAATCTCCACCCGCCCAGAGGCCCCCCCCAAGGGGGAGTGAGTTGTGATAGTACAGTGCCTGTAAGAAATTTAAGTTACTTTCACCCCTGAGCTACACTATATTGGTGTAACTATGTTGCTCAGGGGGTGTGAAAATCCACAAAGCTACTGCCCCTTGGGAGGCTAGATTAACTGTGCTGACAGAAGAGCTCTCTCTCCTGCTAGCTAAAAGCATTTACATTAAAGCACTACAGTGACACAGCTGAATCAGTGCAGCTGTGCCAAAGCAGATTTTAAGAATAGACCTGCCCTAAAGTAGTGTTATAAGATCATTTCCCTAGTATCTTTTATTGCTTAGGTGGGCAATCTTCTGGATTTATAACATAGCCCACAACTTTCTAGAAAATACTACTATGGATTGGGAGGAAAAATATATTTTTTCCAAAATAATCAAAATAATATTTACCTATCAGGTTACACTACTACTTCAAAGGAGCCATCATAATGTATCAGGGAAACTGAAGAAGGTTTTCACTTAGTAACTACAAGAAAACATTACTTTTACACTGGCGTCTGATTTATGTTTAGATTTAAGTAATCCTAAATAATGACCACTGAAACAAGAGCTCTAGCCATTCTGACAGCAATTTAACAACACCCCTAGCATTAAAACTTAAAAATTACACAAACAAATTAACAACTCAGCAGACAGAAAATCAGTTACACAAAATTATTGCCACCAGCCCTCACTACTACTGTCTCCAGGATCATAGCTTCAACTTTCTACAGGCACCCTATCAGATAAATAAGCTGAAAGCTGCCTTTTTCAAGAGCCTATGAAGAAAAATGTCATTATGGGTGGGACAAAAAAGCACAATGACATCTAATATACAAGCCCTAAATAATTTACACACCAGATCCTAAACATACATTTAAAATAAAAGATTCATGGAAGGTCACAGGCCAAAGTAAAGGTATTTTGATTATGAAGCAAACCAACAAAATTAAGGCCATGCAAAGCTAAGTCGGAAAGTCCACCTTCATTTTTCAAATGTGCCTCTACATTCTTAAGTCTTTTTTAGCTACTGAAGTATACATAAAACCACATACAGGCAGTCCCCGGGTTACGTACAAGATAGGGACTGTAGGTTTGTTCTTAAGTTGAATCTGTATGTAAGTCGGAACTGGCGTCCAGATTCAGCCGCTGTTGAAACTGACCGCCAGTTCTGACTTACATACAGATTCAACTTAAGAACCCCAAGCGTCCCCAAGTCAGCTGCTGCTGAAACTGATCAGGGGCTGATTCCAGGAAGCCTGGGGCAGAGCAACTCTGCCTCGGGCTTCCTGTAGTCAGCGCTGGTCAGTTTCAGCACCGGCTGACTTGGGGACGCCTGGGGCAGAGCAGCTGGAGTGCTGCCGGGTTGGTCCAGTAGCGCCAAGGAGCGGTGCTGCGGGACCAACCGGCAGCGCGCCAGCTGCTCTGCCCCAGGGTCCACAACAAAAGCCTGGTCTGCTGGGGGGGGGCACACTAGCTGCGCCCCCCCCCCCAGCAGACCAGGGACACGGGGAGCAAAGCCGCAGCGGCAGCGGGGTGCCGCGCCTCTGAGGCTTTGCTCTGGCAAAGCCTCAGAGGCGCGGGAACCCGCCACTGCTGCGGCTTCACTCCCGGTGCCCCTGGTCTGCTGGAGACCGTCTCCAGCAGACCAGGGGCACCGGTAGCGAAGCTGCAGCTGCGGCGGGGTCCCGCGCCTCTGAGGCTTTGCCAGAGCAAAACCTCAGAAGCGCGGGAACCCGCCGCCACTGTGGCTTCGCTCCTGGTGTCTCTGGTCTGCTGGGGACCGTCTCCAGCAGACCAGGGACACCGGGAGCAGCTTTTCTCGCCCCGGAGGTCGAGGTGGCGGATCGCTGCCTGCGAGCTCCGGGGCAAGAAAGCCCCGTTCGTAAGTGCGGATCCGACATAAGTCGGATCTGCGTAAGTCGGGGACTGCCTGTACTGAAGTCAGATTATTTGCAGATTGAGAAACTGAAGCTTGGTGCACAAAAATGCATATTTAGATGTATATTAGTGTTTGAAATTATTGCATTTACATGTATAAATTGGTTATCTGTACATGCAAATAACCACATAGATATCTATTTAGTCTTTCATATTATTACTCAGACTAACTTCAAGGGCAAATCCAAGAATGCATTTTTAGGAGCTTAGGAACTGCCATAGTGAATCAAACATATGGCTCCATATAAGTTAAGTAACCTGTCTTCATTACCACATACTTCAGAGGAAGGTGCAAGAACCTTGCAGTAGGCACAGTTTGGGGAAGATTATCTGAAAAGGTCTCATTAAATTCCCTAATGCTTAGAGACAGGCTTTAATCCTGAAGCATCTAGTTTCACTATCCCATTCCTTACTTTATATACTTCTCATACCTTCTTTTATCACTTGCCTTATCTCTAAGGCAAGCAATCCCAATCTTTCTTCTTGAGAGTTTTTTCATACCCAATATCATTCTTGTGCCCACACACCCATTTTCCAATCTCCTTGTTTTACTGTTTTTATGCCTAATTTCTTTGATTTTGGCAGTTTAGACTGGCCACAGTAGATTGTAAAAATGTGGTTGCATCTTCTTAAATCTAAATTAAATTAAGTATTCAAAGGAATTTAACTTAATATAGTTAAAATATAGAAGTGATCACTTTGTGTGCTGCACATTGTGATTACATTGGATGGTTTGGAAATATTATAAGCAGCATCAGTAGCTCCCTCTAGTTGGAAAATTTGTTTTTGTCCCCTTCTCCCCCGGAAGAACATGATATTCTAGGTAGATAAATAGACATTTCAACCTTACTAGTATAAATGGGTGGCCTCTGAATACTATGGCATTTGAATATGACAGTTGCACACCCAGTAGTTATATTAATATTAATGTATTGATTGGTTCTTTTCCTTATGAAACACAACGTAAAATGTTCTATACTTTGCTGGATGATTGACTAGCTTTTTAACACAGAACTATTAGAAACATTTAAAACCTCATGTTAAGAACAGAAAAGATGGATTTTTTATATTATTCTTACTTTTAAAATAAGACAAGAACTTGCATATACTTTTAATAAATATAAGGTTTCATATATCGATCCAGAAGCCACCTACTTACATTTCCAAAGCTTTGAAACTAAAGAAGAGGCTTTTTAGCCAGAGGGGTTAAAAGTGTGGGTGTGGAAGTAGGCTTTTGTTTGAAAAATTAGCAATGCTATGAGTCATTGTGCATTAGTGGCAGAATAGTTTTGCATCTTGTATGAATCCAGACACCATATGCCATGCGAGGACCTATTACTTTATTCGGTGCCATTGCTGACAGGCAGACACGTGGGTATCCCCAGTGGAAAGGCTGTCTCCTCTCCGTGGTGAGTACAGGAACCCAGTGATCTGAACACATCAGACATTGTAACTAGCAGCAGGAACAGCTGGTAAGCAAGCAAGAAGCAACGGCAATACAGAGCTAGAATGTTAATGAGACTGCATGAGCTCACAGCACAAACCTCAAAAGAGAAAATATCAATTTGAATTTTCTCAGTTCCTGCATTTTAAGGCTGAATCCTGTGATCTTTATTTAGGCAAACTCCCACTAAAGTCATAGGCTTTGCTTGACATGGACTGAGTAAAATCTGAGTAAGGGCCTTTGGATTTAGCCATTTAATTTTATTATTTTAAAAACGTGATCTTTATTTCCAGTCAATGACGTAATAGTGGCCAAGCTGGAAATCTTTCATCAAGCAAAACTTGTGGTAAAGACAATTAATGTTTTGCCTTATAAGGGATTACACAGACTGAATTAAATTTAAAAAATAATTTACATGCAAAAATTATGTATGATCTCTACAGACATATACACACACACAACCTTAGAAAATTCAAAGCATAATATTTGGAAGTAAATTTTCAATAAGTGTTTCCTTGAGGTTTCATTGCCTGACTCCATTTGAGATTAAATGTGCGCTGCACAGCAAATTCCCTAAGGATTGTTTTGAAAAGTCCTTACTTTGTGCTGGCCAGGGGTTAAAAAAACCACAACTGTTTAGAATAACAAATTCAGTGTTAGTTCAAACATAGCACCTATGGTTAATTTTGTTTTCTGTCATAACTTGAAATGATATTTTACCCAGGAGTATCTGAGTTACAGGTTCTTTGTTTTTCCTCATAACCCGAGCGTAGGGGGGAGCTGTATTCAGCTTTTTGAGGAAAGAACCCTTCGCTCAAACAGGAAGTGACTGTCAAACGTTATGTTTTAAAGATCTGCTTATGATAGAGCTTAATTCTCTCTTTGCTAATGGGCAAACCAGATATTATAAGCAGACTTTTGGTGTTTCACCATAGTTTCCAACACAGATTTGATACTAATAACAATGTGTAGCGAAGGCTCATAATAAAAATACTCAATTAAAAAAATAGATTGCAGTACATTTACTATGTAATATGAAAGTAGTCTTGCAAATAAAATTATATTTCTCTTAATTAGTGCCCAATTTTGCTACTGAAACTTACACTCAGTAGCACTATACTTTGTGGGTAACCATATTGAAATCAGTGTAATTACTCTCAGAAGGAATCACTATTCATCAAACAGCAAGTGGCACTCAATGAGCAATGAACATTTCAAAATCTAGTAATACTGTTTAGTATTTCTATAGCTCTTTACAGAGTGGGTCCTGATCTCAGAGTCGTGTAAGCAGAGTGTAAAGCCACCTTAAATGCTACTGAAGATATTCTTGTACAGGGCCCTATACAATCCCCCTTTGCAGGCTATATCTGGTATAAGGAACAGGCCTGTTCACCTTTGAGCTCTGACAATCCCATGTTATCATTACCCCAGTAGTTCTCTACTCTTCCTCTAGCAACCCAAAGAAAACAAAGGTAGAGTACTGTCACGTATGTGCAACTCAGCCTGATCCAAGGACTAGGGCCTACATGTTCAAAGTATTATGCTCATAACAGCTAACAACATTCTGAGAAGTATATGATGCTGTATAAATCAAATTGTTACAGGTGGGGAAATGAATCAGAAAAGGAAAGTGATCTGTGTAAAACAATAGCATTTTCCACAACAGAGCTAAGACTAGAATTCATAATTCCCAAATCCAAATAATTTGCTCATTCCTGAAAGCTACACTGCTTCCAAAACCACAATGGACCTTCCAGTCCTCAGTGTAAATTGCAGATGTTTTATTATATATTTAGGCCAAAAGTTTTAATTCAGTTGAATTATTCCACGTTTATACCAGTCTGACAGAAAAGAATGTGACTGGTATTCTCTTTATGGCTTGGTATCTCAGTTATTTCATTGTTGGTTTTTAAAATTGATTAGCTTACCTGTAACATTACTTTTAACCAGAGATTCTATTTTATGAATTGTGTTACTAAAGCAATATAATAAAAACCTTTTAAAAACTGTTTACTATTTACTGAAGAGACTATGATTTCTGCATATATGGAGATCACCATCAAGAGAGGAGGCAGTCAGACCTGCGGATTATAACTATATCAGTGACATTACTGTCAAGAGTTGCAGCACTAATGATTACACCAAAAACAGGGAGATGCAGAAAATAAAGATACTCATATTGAGAATAGTGTCTATACCAATATAAGGATCAGGATCAGTTGTCTTGCAAAGGTCACCCAAATGGGGTGAAGAGTAGTTTAAGTTCAAAGTCATGGCGGAAAGATTAATTGGATTGGATTGAGTTAATTGTAAGGCATATGAAAACATGGGGAAAACCATAAAAGCCTTTGTGCCAATAACCTCTCTCAGGGTAACACACTCAACATGCAATCTGGATATATACAAACTGGAAGTCTTTATTTGGTAACCTTGAGTACAATGTCAGAACTGATTTTAAGGAATCAAATGGAGTCTTGAAATTAATGGAGAGGAGCAATGCTCCTCTTATGAGGAGAGATTTCAAAGAAAAACAAAAATGAATTGGCAGGATGACTAAACTATTCACCAGCAGAGCCAATCCCTCCTATCACAAGGCTGAGGGATGTTGAAAGTCTGAACTATAACTGTTGTATCTATTATGAAGAGGGGGCTTTGCTTTCTGGGGCTAATGCTCTGTCTCTCAATTCAGTTGTTAATTCTCCTTAACACTGTAAGCACGAGACACAGAAAGGTAGAGATGGCACTGAGTTTTTCAATTGACCATCCTCAGAAGGGAAAAGGAATGTACATCCAAGTATGAATAGGGAAGTTGAGCAGTCAGTACATGGGGGAAGCAAACATATCTGAAATTTAAAGTTGTTGATGTTTATGAATGCTTCAGTTTGAATCTGTGCAAACAAATACATCTAGAACTATGCAGTACCACCTGAATGCAATACATTTCTCTCCAAGTCTAAGAAGTGCACTATGAATAAGAGCTAAAGAGCTAGCTCCACAATCCCATGTAATGCCACCTAAACGCTTTGCCTCGCATGACTTATTATAGGCTGGAACAAATCAGAGTTATTGATTGCTGCCTGAAGAAGGTTCTCAATGTGAGAACGGAAGGCAAGCAGCAGAGACAGACAGCTAAACAAACTATTGATCTACTTCAGCAGGGAAACTGCACTGCAAAATGAAGGTCAGTACTCCTTTATACCACCTATTAGAACTATTGTAGCATTTATCAGAATAGTTTCAGAAATTGGTGTGACTAGACCACTACTCCCATCTCAAAATCCAAACTGTCTTGTGGTTAGAATAGATAGCAGAGAAGCTAAACATGGCATGTTAAAATTGTTGCTTTTCTGTAGATAAGACATCAGAAACTGACTATCGATACAGGCAGTCCCCGGGTTACGTACAAGATAGGGACTGTAGGTTTGTTCTTAAGTTGAATCTGTATGTAAGTCGGAACTGGCGTCAGCCGCTGCTGAAACTGATCAGTTTCAACAGCGCCTGAATCTGGATGCCAGTTCTGACTTACATACAGATTCAACTTAAGAAACCCAGGCGTCCCCAAGTCAGCTGCTGCTGAAACTGACCAGCGGCTGATTCCCTGGTCTGCAGGGAGACGGGGAGCAAAGCCTTGGAGCACACCCGCAGCGGGACAGCCCGGGCGCGCTTGGGCTGTCCTGCTGCGGGCGTGCTCCAAGGCTTTGCTCCCCGTCTCCCTGGTCTGCAGGAAGATGGGGAGCAAAGCCTTGGAGCACGCCCGCAGTGGGACAGCCTGGGCGCGCTTGGGCTGTCCCGCTGCGGGCGTGCTCTGCGGCATTGCTCTCCGTCTCCCTGGTCTGCTGGGGGCGGTCCAGCAAAGCCGCTGGACCCCCCCAGCAGACCAGGGACACCCGAGCAAAGCCGCCGCCTGGGAGGCTTTGCTCGTTTGCCCGGGAGCAAAGCCGCCCAGGCGGCGGCTTTGCTCGGGTGTCCCTGGTCTGCTGGGGGGGTCCAGTGGCTTTGCTGGACCCCTCCAGCAGACCAGGGGGACAGGAGCAAAGCCGCCCAGGCAGGGGGACTTTGCTCGGGTGTCCCTGGTCTGCTGGGGGGGGGTCCAGCGGCTGGACCCCCCCCAGCAGACTAGGGAGACCGAGAGAAGCTTTTCTCGCCCCGGAGGACATGGGTGGCGATTCGCCGCCCGTGAGCTCCGGGGCGAGAAAAGCCCCGTTCGTAAGTGCGGATCCGACGTAAGTCGGAGCCGCGTAAGTCGGGGACTGCCTGTACTCCTGAAAGGTGGAACTAATCATTTCAGCAGAAAATTCAGGTTCCATGTCAAATTGCCAAAGCTACAGAGATACTTTTTTAAAATGACATACTAATTTCTAACATAACATAACATAAGCTTCACTGGATTAAAAAAAAACCAAACATTTTTGAAAGAGATTAGTAGGCTTTTTCCTTGATTTTCAATCACAGAATCAAATAGATCAAAATGGTATTCTTTTTACAGTCCAACAAAGTAGATAACACTCACCAAAAAATTCTGCATCTGGTGTGGATCATAGAATACAAAAAAAATATTTTAACCACCACACAGTGTATCTAATTAGAAGTATATTTTACGCACAAATGTTTAAATCAAGCAGTGACAATTTTTAGTAGTTTCTTTTAAAGAGGTGTAAAAATGAAAAATTAACGTTAAGGGCTTGATTTAAACCAATAAAAGTAAACTTATTCAGAATAAAAGCTGAAAATCCGTTCTTAACCTACCCTAGTCTGAACATCATATTTGGACACAATGTGATGAACTGAAGACTTAGAACATCCTTGCTTTTGTGGTTCTAAAGGTTAGACTTTAATTTTTAATCTTATGTGGCTACTTGTTATTTTAATATAGCTTAGTATATGCACAGTAGAACTTGAGAGTTACAAACATCTTGGGAACAGAGGTTATTCATAACTATGAATGTTCATAACTCTGAACATACATTATGGTTGTTCTTTCAAAAGTTTACAGATGAAGACTGACTTCATAAAGCTTTGAAACTTTACTATGGAGAACAAAAATGCTGCCTTAAACTGTATTATTTTAAATGAAACAAGCACAGAAGCAATTTCCTTATCTTGTCAAATCTTTCTTTTTTAGTAGTTTAACACAGTACTGTACTTCCTTTTTGGGGGCTCAGGCTGGGAGGTGTCTCTGCTGCTGCCTGGTTGCATACTTCCATTTTCAAATGAGGCTTGTGGTTGATAACCATTAGGCCATAATTTTGTTGTTCATAACGTTAAGGTTCTACTATATTGTATTCACTAAGCACATATCTTCAGGAATTGCTCATGTGCCACACCACCATACTAGAAGTAACGATCATTCTTTTCTAGTAATCTGCAGGATTACAAACTCTAACATATCTGAGTAGATACCTAACATCCAATGTTCAACTATTACATAAATCGAATGAGTGTTCTTATTGTGTTTATTTAAACACAGACATACACACAAATAAATAATGTCACAGTGGAAAAGCATGAACAGTCATGATAAACTTGAGATGTAACCCTCTACTTTCAGGATTTGTAACTGGGATGGGACTCTAGAAGCTGTTAACTGAGCAATTTTTAATAAAATTAAATGTGTTTCAGCTTTATTTTTTTATTTACATAAAGAGAAAAACAAATCCCCAAACCAATAAATTATACTGTTAGTATTTTCAAACTTCTGGAACCCTCTTGCACTGCTACTAAAAGCAGTGAGTCAGTCTAGTAACAAAGAGGAAGAGGTGTTATAGAGTTACTGTTTGGGCTATCTCCATTTCTACTGCAGAGAAGAGGCAACCCACTACTTCAGAAGAGAGAGTTACTCACCTTGTGCAGTAACGTCTGTTCTTCGAGATGTGTGTCCCCGTGGATGTTCCACTCAAGGTGTTGGGCTCGTCCCAGCGCCGCAATCCAGAGAATCTTCATGTAGTAGCCCAGCGAGACCACGCATGCGCGCCTGCTGTCTCATGCCATTAGTGCCTTTCTGCTGAGTGCGGTCCGGCCCCGTCAGTTCCTCCCAACTGGAAGCATCTGAAAAAGATAAAAACAGTGGCTCCGAGGCAGGGAGGAATGCGGGACGTGGCACACCCACGGGTACACATCTCTCGAAGAACAGATGTTACTGCACAAGGTGAGTAACTCTCTTTTCTTCGTCGATTAGTGTCCCTGTGGGTGCTCCACTCAAGGTGAATACGTAGCAGTGGTCCAATGCTTTACGTGTGCTTTGGACTTGTTTTCTGTGCTGTGGACAGAACTGCTTGGGCCACTGCAGATTCGCTCTTCAATATTTTCATGAGGACATAATGTCTGGCAAAGGTAAGAGCAGATGGCACATGTTGCTGCACGGCATATGTCCTGTAATGATACACCCTTAAGGTAAGCTGTGGATGTGGCCTTGTCCCTAGTGGGGTGGGCATGAGGATGATGTGGCAAAGATTTATTACGCAAAGCATAACATTGTGTGATGCAAGAGACAATCAAGCTTGAAATGCGCTGTACGGAGAGTTGTTGACCTTTTCAATGCTCAGCTGTAGATAAGAAAAGGCACTGCGACTTTCTGAAAGCACATGTTCTGTCAAGGTAAAAGGCCAACGCCCTTCTGATGTCCAGCGTATGCAAACGTAATTCTTTCACAGTGGAATGAGGTTTTGGGTAGAATGTCGGCTGGCTTCCGGGTTCGTTTATGTGAAAGATGGAATTCACTTTCGGCAGAAAGGGAGGACGAACACGAAGCACTACTCCATGCTCAGTAAATAACGTGTATGGCGGATCAGCAGAGAGAGCCACTAATTCGCTCACTCGCTGCATTGAAGTTATGGCAAGCAGAAACGCCAACTCCATTGTAAGCATGCGGAGGTCACACGTCGCAAAAGGTTTGAGAGGGGGGCGAGTCAGGGTGTTCAAGACCAGAACTAGGTTCCACAGCTCTGGTGGAAACCTGTGAGCAGGATACAGATTTTGGAGCCCCTTTAAAAATCGTTTGGTTAACGAGTGTGCAAATACCGAATGATCGTCGATGGAAGGTCAGAAGGCTGAGATTGCCGCCAGGTGAACCTTGAGGGAAGAAATTGAAAGACCCATCGTCTTTAGGTGTAGGATGTAATCAAGTACTTGCCCAACAGGCAAGGAAAGAGTGTAGAAAGCCATTGCTGAACACCAGGACTGGATCCGGTGCCATTTTTGAAGTTAAGTCTTCCTAGTAGTGTGGTGTCCACTGTTTGTAAGCACATGCTTGACAGCCTGAGAACAGCTCATTTCCGAAGCTTGGAGCCATTCAGTGAGGTGCATGCGATCAATGTGTAGGTGGATTATTGTACCGTGTTGCTGAGATAGTAAGTTGTACAGCTTTGGTAGTCTCTGTGGCTGGGCCGCCGACATCTGCGACAATTGCGTTAGCTACGTCTGTTGGGGATAAAAGCGTGCTATCAAAATCATTGCTGCGCCGTCCAATGCTATTTCCTTTAGTACCCTCGGGATGAGTGGTAGAGGGGGAAAGGCGTAGAGCCGATGCCCACTCATGAGCAATAATGATGGCACTTTCTGTTGCAGTGAGTGGCGAAGAAGTCTATACTGGGGAACCCCCATCATTGGAAAAGATCGTGCACAACCTCGTTGTGCAACTCTCATTCGTGCTGATGAAGGAACTGTCTGCTGATGGTATCGGCGATGATGTTGTCTTTTCCTGGAAGGTATGATGCAGTAAGGGTGATCCCGTGTCGAATGGCCCAGTTCCACAATTGCATGGCTTCCGCGCAGAGGGGGCGTGAGTGCGCACCGCCTTGTCAATTGATATAATAAACTGTGTAGATGTTGTCGGTGAGGATCTGGATCGTAAGACCCCGGATCATGCGAGGAAATGCTTGCAGGCATTGAATACTGCTCTTAACTCGAGGAAGTTTATGTGCTGCAGGGATTCCTGGGGTGTCCAGAGACCCTGAACCCAACAGTACTGCAAATGGGCGTCCCACCCAAGTAAGGACGCATCTATTGTGATCTGTACTGTGGGTTTCTGCCTGTGAAAGGGAACACCTGTTAGCATGTTCTTGGGCTTGATCCACCATGTTAGTGAGCCCCTGCAGTCTTTTGGAATGGAGGCTGTCCTGTGCATGCCATGGACGCTTGGTGTGTATAGCGTGAATAGCCAATGTTGAAGGCTTCGCAGATGAAGCCTTGCATGCGGCACCACATATGTGGTGGCAGCCATGTGTCCTAACAGCTGTAGGCAGGTACATAGACAAGATTTGGGAGAAACTGATACAGTCTGAACTAAGTCTTGGATAACGTGAAACCTCTTTATGGGTAAGTATGCTCTTGCGGTCGATGAATCGAGCCTTGCACTGATGAATTCTAGGCAGTAACTCAGCATTAGGGAAGACTTGCCTAAATTGATTATGAGCTCCAGAGCCTTGAACACTGTCCTGGTAGTGGTGACTGCCCATGTAGCATCGTCCAAGGTAGGAGCCTTCAATAGACGGTCATCTAAATACAGGAAGATCATGATGTCGAGATGCCGAAAGTAGGCAGCCACTACTGCCAGAGTCTTGGAAAAAACTCTTGGCGCTTCTGAAAGTCAAAAGGTAACACTGCATTGGTAGTGTTCCACGCCCAGTAAGAACTGGAGGAACTGCCTGTGGGCCGGGTGTATCGTTATATGAAAATAGGCATCCTGTAAATTGAGGGATGCGAACCAATCCCCTTTGTTGAGAGCTGGGATGATAAAGGCTAACATGACCATCTTGAATTTTTGTTTGCGCAGGTAATGGTTGAGCTGGTGTAGATCCAGAATAGGTCTCCAGCCTCCTGACTTCTTCTGAGTGAGGAAGTACCAAGAGTAAAACCCTTTCCCATGAAACTGAGCTGGCACCCTCTCCACTGCTCCTATGGTAAGTAGGTGTGAGACCTCTTGCTGTAGAAGAGGCTCGTGAGAGGGGTCCCTGAAAAGGGACGGGGAGGGTGGGGGGACTGAGATGAAAGTGATGACGTATCCCCAAGTGACTATATCCTGGACCCAACAGTCGGTGGTTATGAAAGACCAACACTGGTGATAAGGTCTCAACCTGAGATGAAATAACTTTTGTACCTTGTGTGGTGCCTCTGTCAGAGGGGTGGTGCACAGTCCCTTGATCAACATGTCAAACTTGCTGCCGGCCCTGCTGGTGAGTGGGCGCTTTGTTGGGTTGCTGGCTCCGTTTTTACAGGCGTTGCCTTGACCTCTGTTGATCGTATGGCCTAACACGGGGTGCAGCATAAGAGAAAGGCCTCTGCTTGTTGTAGGGCAGTGGTCCCCGACATGGCGCCTGCGGGGGCATTTGTGTGCGCCCGCCAAGTGCTCGGGGCTGGCTTGGCCCTGGGCATGTGGCACATGCATGGTGCCGGAGCCAGCCCCGGGCACATGGTGCACGGTGAGCACCGGCCCCGGGAGCACTGCGGATTGGCCACCCGCGCTCTGGGCGCGCGGCTCTTGGAGGGGGCGCAGGCGCACGGCGCTTGCGGGGGGGGGAGCGCCGGCCCCGGGCACGTGGCACTTGGGGGGGAGCTCCGGCCCCAGGCGCGCGGCGCTTGGAGGGGGCACCAGCCCCGGGCACGCGACGCTTGGAGGGGGCCCTGCCCCCGGGCACGCGGCTATGTGGGGGCTCTGCCCCCGGGCGAGCAAGTGTCCCTGCCCTCTGGCGCCCAGCGGGCGAATGGCCATGCCCCCTGGCGCCCGGCAACCTCCAGTGGTTGGGGACCACTGTTGTAGGGCATGTATCTTTTACGTCTATATGGAGGCATGTACAACCCCAAAGTTCTCAAAGTGGTGCGGGAGACTTTACCTGAATGGAAGACCTGATCTGTATTTTGAGTGAAGAGTAATTAGCGAGTGAAAGGTAAGTCTTCAACCTTGGCATGTTGGTCTTTTGGGACAGCCGCCAGATGCAGCCAAGACGCACAACGCATGACCATGGCTGTAGCTGTGGTTCGTGCCACCATGTCAGCTGTGTCGAGGGTGATCTGCAGCGCTGTTTGAGCTGCTATGTAGCCTTCCTGGATTACTGCCTTCAGAACTTGTCTTTTGGAGTCCAGTAAATGTTCCAAAAGAGGGCCTAACTTTGAATAGTTGTCAAAATTCTGATTTGCGAGAAGAGCCGTGTAATTGGACATTCTCAGGGTTGAGGTGGCAGAAGAATATACGTTTCTGCCTAAGATGTCCAGACGCTTGGCCTCCTTATCATTAGCGGTGGTTTTCCCTTGTGTTTTTTACCTCTGTTGTGCAGTGTCCATGACGAGGGAATTGGGCTGGGGGTGCGTAAGTAAAAATTCCATCCCCTTCTGGGATACGAAATACTTCTTATCCGATCGTTTGTTGATTGGCAAATTGGCTGCTGGAGTCTGCCAGATGTCATTAGCGACCTCCAATATGGCCTCGGCAAAGGGGAGCGCTAGTTTTGATTTTTGAGAAGGTTGCAAGTTTTTTAGCAAGTGATGTTGTTTTTGCTGCACATCTGTAGTTTGGACCTCCTGAGATTGGGCAACTCTCTTAAAGAGCTCCTGAAATTGTTTATGGTCCTCTGTTGGGGAAGATTTCCCTTGGAAAACTGCGTTGTCAGGTGATGATGGCAATTGGTTGGTAGGGGAATCCAAATGTTGTTGCTTCTGTTGCGGAGCGTGGTTGTCAGTCTCCTCCTTGTGAGTAGGGACTGAGATCGTGTCTTCCGCAGGTGTTGGCGGAGCTGAATAAGGGAGCGGATCCTGAGGTGGATAATGCGGTGAAGCCAGATGGGAGGTCGTGACAATAACTGTCATAGTATCGCCCATGATGGTATGAGTCCGAGAGCATCTTGGAGAATACCCCCTTGCTGCCCCATAGCGGTGTGAGTATGCCGAGAGTCTCGAGGATCTTGGTGACATAGACCTCATGGTGTAGTGAGACGGGGAGCGGGAATAACGAGCTTGGTAATATCGTCGTGGAGGGGAGTGATGAGGTGACCTGTAGTAGCGCTCTCTGGTAGAGATATAATGCAAAACATGGTGATGACTACCAGAACAGATGAGGTCCAGGAGAAAAAATAGCCCAGTCTGGGGTGAGGGATGGCGTCCACATGCGTCCAGACTTCCGCTGCGCCTTAGTAGGCACAGAAGAGATATGTGGGGAAGACGGTACCATCTGCAGTGGGCTGGCTGGTGCGGAAATAGCGTCATTGAAGTGGCTACTGTTGTCTGTGTGTGCTGGTGCCATCACCATTATTAGTTGTACTGGCACCAGGAGAAGCAATGTGGGCGATCAGGGATGCGTGGTGCTTGACTCTGTCTGTACCACTGGTGCCGATGCTGCCGGCGCCGTGGATACCGGTGCTGATGTTGCTGTCATCGCTGCTGTGGGTGCCGGCAGTCTCGCCTCTGTGCAGGCGCCAGCGAAGCCGGTGCCGGGGAGGGCGGTGCTGGCTTTGCATGAGCCGTTGCCAGTGCTGACTCATCCCACGGCCCTTTGAAAGGCGCTGATACTGGGTCTTTTGATAGGGCAGGGCTTGGAGCTGAAATGCTACGGCCCTTGCCCATCTTGTTGGTGGGGTGCCTCGGCAGAATGCCTGAGGTGCCCAGTCTATCACCGACACTCACTCGTCCAGTGGGCTCATCGGAGATCGGTCGAGCTTCATGTGCCCCTGAGATGCCTTTAGGCGGCTCGTCTATGCTGAGTGTTTGCAGGACTTTGTTAAATAAAAGCATCCTTAACCTCATTTCTCTATTGCACCTTGCATGCATGGTCAGTTTAGTGCAATGTGTGCACTTATGTGGGATGTGCCCGTAGGCACTTGATGCACCGAGAGTGCTCATCTGATGCGGGCATGGCATCTCGACATTGAGAACATTTCTTGAAGCTGGGTGACCCTGGCATAATGATCTTGTTTATTTAATTCTTTTAGTCTATTCTTGTTCTCCTTTTCCTCTTTTTTTTGGGGGGGAGGAGGGGCTATTGAAACAGAACTTATAACTAGAATGGAATTTTTTTTTTAACTGTGGTATCTAAACTATAACCAGAACAACAACTACTAACAATAACTAATTAACAAAGAACTAACTAACTATAACTCTATAACTAATTTCCCGTTCTCCTCAGAGCGGAGAGGGAGCGATTCCTAACACCGTCTGCAGCCGTGGATGGTTGGAAAGAAACTGACG
This sequence comes from Pelodiscus sinensis, assembly GCF_049634645.1. Classification (NCBI taxonomy): domain Eukaryota; kingdom Metazoa; phylum Chordata; order Testudines; family Trionychidae; genus Pelodiscus; species Pelodiscus sinensis. Next base: position 195,163,859 of record NC_134713.1, read on the forward strand.
GGGTCGGACCACGCTCAGCAGAAAGGTGCGAACGGCACGAGACAGCAGGCATGCATGCGCGATCTGGCTGGGCTACTGCTAATGAAGATTCTCCGGATTGCGGAGCCGGGACGAGCCGACACCTTGAATGGAGCACCGACGGGGACACTACTAGACGAAAAACAGCTGTGATTTTACTCAATGAAATGACAAATATACGTAGGAATCTGAATCTGCAGTAATCAAGTGGCTCGAAAAGAAGAGAAAACATCATCAGTTTTGCTGATGTCTTCTAAAATGAGGATCTTAAAAGCTAACTTTAGATTGACCAACTACTGTATTAATCCAAAGTAGGGATGTAAGCAACTACCTGAGTAATTGACTACCCAATAAGTTTAGGTTTAGGCTTATGGGGCATCATATCTCCTCTTAATCTCCTCTTCTCTAAGCTGAAAAGTCCCAGTCTTTTTTCATCTTTCCTCATATGGCAGCTGTTCCAACCCATAATCATTTTAGTTGCCCTTTTCTGACCTTTTTCCAATATCAAGATAAATCAAGACTCAAAACTCCAGTCATCTGAAGAAGTTGGCTGTGCCCACAAAAGCTCATGATACTATCTACATGTTTTGTTAGCCTATAAAGTGCTACCAGACCATTTGTTGTTTTTTCAAGAATCATAGACTAGGCTTCGAAGAGACCTCAGAAGGCCATCAAGTCCAGTGTTTCTCAATCAGTGGTATGAGTACCCTTAGGGGTACTAGAGAGACGTCTGGAGGGTACGTCAATACAACTGAAATTTGGAGAAAACGGAATTTTTGTTTTAAGTTTTACAGCACTTTATTATTTTTGTACTTTTACACCCAAGAATTTCATCGCCCACTCGGCTATGATTAAGTTGTTTAAACAAATGTGTTGCAATGGTAGAAAAAAATGTGTGTGTCTGAAAACTGTAAGTACTGCGGGTACTTATATATTTTTAAAAGGGGTAGGAACTTTTAAAAAAAAAAAAAGACAGACACTGATCTAGTCAAACTCCCATCTCAAAGCAAATCAAGCATGGTTTTAAAAACCTCTAAGGATAGAGATTCCAACACCACCCTAGGTAACCCATTCCAGTCTGTCACCACTGTCCTAATGAAAGTTTTTCCTAATATACAACCTATACCTCCCCTACTGCAACTTGAGACCTTTGCTTCTTGTTCTATCATCTTCTACCAGTGAGATTAGCCTAGTTCCATTCTGCTTGGAACCCTCTTCAGGTGGTTGCAGGCTGCTATATGATGTAATGTGGTGGCCATTCCACACACTGCTTTACCACGCACCAGTCATTTGCTCTCAGATGATCAGCTAACTGACTCTTGTTCATATGCTCAGGAAAGTGACCACCATTTGTAGAGTTATGGAGAAATATTATTCTATGTTAGCTTGGCAAAGATTTTGGGAATTTTTTGCCTCTCTCTTCAGCATGGGGTGCTGGCCATTTTCTGATGTTTCCAAAATATATTTCATTCACTCAACTACCTGCCATATGAGAGGCATTTGGCAGTGAGGCACCTCCGTGCCTTTTGTGCTCTGCAGTCCCTCTAGCATGTCAGAGTTTAGACTCTTGTGAGTTGTAACATTTTGGTCTAATTTCAGTTACTGGATTCAGTGTGGGGGTGCTGTTGGTGGGCTGTAATTTAGAGGTCAGTCTAAGTGTTTTTGTCTGGCCTTAATCTCTATGGGTATGTCTATGCTTGCAGCCTATTTCGGAATAGGGCTGCAAATGTAGGCATTCGGAATTGCAAATCAAGCCCGGGATTTAAATATCCTGCGCTTGATTTGCATCTTCCCGGCCAGGTGCCATTTTTTGAAATTTACAAGTCCGGAATAACTGCCCGCGTCTACACACGGCAGTGAAACGGGAGTTTGAAATAAAGCCCTATTTCGAACTACCTGTTAAACCTCATTGCAGGAGGAATAAGTTAGTTTGAAATAGGACTTTATTTCCAACGCCCGTTTCACTGCCGTGTGTAGACGCGGGCAGTTATTCCGGACTTGTAAATTTCAAAAAATGGCACCTGGCCGGGAAGATGCAAATCAAGCGCGGGATATTTCAATCTTGGGCTTGATTTGCAATTCCGAATGCCTACATTTGCAGCCCTATTCCGAAAAAGGCTGTAAGTGTAGACATACCCTATGATCCACTTGCCTGAATCCTGATGTAGAAGATTTAGCCAAGGGATAGGCAATAATTTTTTCTCAGGGGCCACTTCAAAAATTTTTGAAGTATCCCCAGGGCACCCCAGAAGGGGTGGGGCTACCCCACCCCCAGACCATGATTGGTCTGGGGATGGGGGAGCCCCTTTGTCCCCTCTTCCCACTACACACCCATGGCCTGGAAGAAGCTTGGCACGCTCCCCTACCCCCGAATCCAGCCAGCGGAGGCCCTTTTGCCCACACCTGGTTTAGCTCAACCTGGGAGATATGCTACTTCCACATCTGCTTTACATAAAACTGAAGGCAAGTTAGAGGTACAACAGCGACTTGACCTGCAGTCATGAATTACAAGAACTTATCTATATCTGACACTATGTCTATGGAGCAGTTCTACTCAGAAGCTACATCAACTACTAAAATAAGAAGCAGTTTGAATCCTCTGAAACTGACAGCATAAAAATAAAGCATATTTTTCTGAGCTGTATGTACAATATTTAGCTAAAGTGTGCATTAATATCATCATAAAATTCTTGTAAGTAATTTTTACCAAGAAATTACATATAGTGAATCCTAAACTGACTAAAACCTCTTGGATAACCTGAAGGAGAGACCACACAGAAGGATGATTCTTTTCACATGGATGCTTTTTTCAATCACATCATATATTTTACATGCTCTTTGTTGTGCCCTGCCTTTTTCTGTGTGTAATTAAACTGATTTAAAGCCTTAGTTTACACATACACTGTTTATCAACTCTGCTCCTAATAAGTGCCTAGGACATGCTGCTTATAGCATTATGTTCTTTTCAAGATGGTACTGACAATTAGCAACCTCAGATTTAATTGCCATTTGATTAGGAGGATCTTTTGTTTATCTGCAGTCAATTGTTTTAGTGTGAGAGTACGCTCAGGAATGAGATCTATTGGAGATTACTGGATGCTTCCTTTCTCCAAGAAACAGAAAATAGTTTTGAAACGCTCAAACACTTGTGTAATACTTATTAAGTTAATATGAAGCAATCTCTTAGTAGGTTTACATATTAGCATGCTATATTCTTATTATGGTGTTATGCCATTTGAATGCTTATAGTTAACCATTAAAACACATTCAAAGTATATCAGCTAGCATTTTCAAGTTTGAGAAAGCACTCCTTATTCTGTGTTAAAGGAAGAATCCATGCATTTCTAGAAGCTTTAAGGATGTACTCCTGAAAAAGAAAGATTATTTAAATGCATGCTAGTACCTGACAAATATGAACTATATCAGTGTTTCTCAATCAGTGGCACGGGTACCCTTAGGGGTACTCAAGAGAAGTCTGGGGGTGGGGGGGTAACGTCAATACAACTTAAATTTGGAGAAAACGGAATTTGTGTCTTGTTTTTATAGCGCTTTATTATTTTTTTACTTTTTACACCCAAAAAATTTCATCACCCGCCTGACTACGATTGCGCTGTTTAAACAAATGTGTTGCAATGGTAAAAAAAAAATGGTGCATCTGAAAACTGTAGGTACTGGGAGTACTTATAACTTTTTTTTAAAGGGGGTACTTTATAAAAAAGATTAAGAAAAACTGAACTATAGAACACTTCAAAAAGAAGTTGGATTCTGATCTTTCAAAAGGATGCTACTTGAATTCTCTGTTTTGTTACCTAATTTAACCAGAGTATTGGTTTGATTTTGTGTGATGCCATCACTCAGCCTGAACTGTGTAAATGAACCATTTTTCATGAGACTTCAAAAGATAAGCCATCATAAACACACTACATTTTTCTTATCTGATATGTTTGTGAATACATTTTTGTGCTATAATAAATGTTTTAACAAATACAAATCACTGCAGCAACATGAAAAGTATTTAAGACCAAGAAAAAAAAAGACATTCATGTTCTCTTTACTATGTGGAATTTGAGTCATCATGACCAAATGATTACAGTGCAAACCCTAGATTCTTCTGTGGCTCTGCAGGCTTCTGGTCCCCATGGTAACTAAACCTCAGATATTGTCCTCCACTCAGCTGGAGTACTAAGTACTAGGAGGCTTTTGTGTCTGATGAGATTTCTTCCACAACCTTCTAGCAACATACCCTAGTGCTTCCTTCTGACTCTTTTCTAATTGAGATGCAAATTAATCTGTGTGGCTGATTACACTTCCCTTACAGCTACCGATGATAAGTGCAGCTGTAAACCAGAGTTTACAGACTTTCCAACAAGTGACTTCAGCTGCCATTATTTGCATGAGGCTGCTAGGACTTTGCAGCCCACTATCTAGGAGATGTACATCATTTCCTCTGAGGCACTGCAAGCATTTTCACTGCATGTTGTCTAAATTAAAAAGTGAAAACGAAAGTGAACTTTGCTATTTGAGATACATTTTTCACAATTATTGTACTGTCCTCAACATTATTCTACACTATGTTTCACTTTGCATTATGTTTCTGACTCTACTATCATTTGCTGTAATGCATTTTTTTAGTTTATTCCCAAATTCAGGTCATAAACACATTTCTGAATGTCCCTAATTGTTTTTGTTGCTGTTCTCAGAATGTCTTCATATTTGTCAATACTTTCAACACATTTCTGTTCATCATTACAATTTGGCTACAGTTCTTCAGCTCATTTCCAGTCTAGATGGCACTGTTCTTACTTTAGGACAATCTCATTAAATTCTGAGAGTAAGATTTCCTGAGACACCAGAAAATCTTCAATAATATTTGAACATTGTACAGCTATTGAAACATCCATTTTCTGTAATTCTATCAAAAATGCAAATAACTGTTTCTGGCACGATATATGCCTTACTAATTTATGGTACTATTGCTCGTGGTTATATTAACTTATAGATGCTTAGAAAGTTTCTCTCAATTTTTTTGTATTATTTTACTGGAGTTTGGAGGAATCACTGGGAGATAATTATCAGGATGATTATTTTTAGGACATTAATCTTCTCCAATCTTATAACTCAATCACTACTTTAGTTTATAATCAAACACAAATTGTCTTCTTAACATAGTCACTCTCAAAACACCAAGATTGGATAGCATCAAAATACAACATATGAAAACTATGGGAAGGGGCTACTAATGTGTACAATAGTAAGTTTTTCACTATATTAGTAATTATTCAGTTTTCTCTCTTCAGTTGTAAGCATTTTATGAGCATATATGTGCATGGAAAATTATAGTTTTTTATATAAACCCTTTGACCTTATTCTGTCAATCCCTTTCCGTTCGTTTCGTATTTCCAACCAACAGCCTGACAGATTTGTGCACGCTACAGGTTGAAGACAAAAAGTTGCCTTCTCATCCCATGACAGATCTTCAGGTCCCTTGTGTGCTCTGTTCTATCTTGTTTCCCCTCCCACCCCACCAGTAATCACCAGCTTCCATGAGAATTCTCTCTGGCAGGGGTGGCCAATAAAATGTTCTATCCCTTTAAGTCAGTCACCAAATCTTTACTTTGTGTTTAAAGGGAAATGTTTATTCTCTGCCACATGCAATAAAAATTTCATAGTACTTTCCACCCTATCCCAGCTTTCCCCCTTCTCTGATGTCTCTTATCCACTGTATTACCTGTTGTGAGGTCCACTTGCTCTGTCAGGCTCCTGTTATTTATACTCTTGATTTACATCACATTGCCACATGCAAAGTATGGTTTGATGTCAAAGTGCACATGTGAAAAATAATGATGAATCCAAACCTCACAATGCCTCTAGAAGGGAACAGTGGCATGCATCATACCTAGTCTCTGTGTGTGTTGTATAATATAGAGAGGCATAGGCCTAGCAAAAGGTGGGTCCAGGGAGGCTGAGAGATTTGCCAGGCCTCTGGGCAAGGTGGGGGGGGGGGGTGGCCTTGTGCTCCTGGAACAGGCAGCGCTTTGGGCAGAAGGGGCAGGGATGGAGCAGACAGCACTGTCCAGAGCATATTGTGCGGTGTGCCCTCCCCCCAGTAGCTCTCAGTTACCCAGAGCATGTCAAGTGATGCTCCAGAGGGGATTTAAAGGGCCAGGAACTCTGGCTGATGCTATAGTAGCAGCAGCGGTAGCCAGGAGGACACCCTCTTCTCCCCCCCCCCCCCCGACCCTTATGAATCACCAGGTGCTGTGGTAATTGCCCTCTTTGCCCCACCCTGTAAGCAGATGTGGTTGAGTTACAGCAGGCTGGTGAAAACCAAATGCCTATGAAATGTGCAGAGCCTCTACAGAGCCTTCAGGCCTAAGGGAGATGAAAGACATGGTGATCTCTCTTAGCATTAGGTGGAGCAGTGACAATGAAGGAACTGGGGATCTGTTTATGGGGTAGTGTGTTGCCTTACTAGGAACCTTAAAAATGGTTTCTTTTTGATACAGGTCCTTAAGTAAACCAGCTTATTTATCCTTAGCATTCTTGTATGGCTATATAGCACACATGTTCTTCTCAACAGAGTCACCCTCGGACTCCACTATGTCACCCACAAATGTCATTACGCACACAAAGTTAGATACATACATGCATGTTAGAATGCTAGGGATTAGTCAAGTGGTTCTGATAAGGTAACTGTACCAGAGCTGAACTCTTTCTTTAAAACATGGGTTTGTATTTTAATGTGTATACATTGCTCTGAAGTTAGAAAAGGCTACAGTATTTATATTTGCTATGTATCATTGTTCCTAGGTGGCAGAGTGCAGTTTAGAGAAATTGGTTTTGATCCTGATAACCACTGACTATGATTTGATTTTAAAATCATTGGTTAACTTGGGAATTGTAACCATAGCAAGTGGCAAACTTCCAGTTTTCAGCACTCTAGACATTAAAGTATGTCCACTGATTGCTCATGAGGGAAAAAAAAAGCAGATGGCAGTTGAGCTAGCTCTAACCACTGAGAAAGAGCAGTAACCACTAGATAAAGGCTAAACTTGACAGATTCTACTTAGCCTGCTGAGGTAGATATTATAGGAAAATCTAGAGGGGACAAAGGGCAAGGATGAACATTACATCAAATCATATCTTCTGTTTTCCTACTGTGTCAAAAATCATTTTTTCCCTAAGAGGTAATGGCATCTTTTTCACTCTTATAATCTCTTGTTACTATGTTCAGGTTACCAGCAATACTACACTGATTGTTTTATTGTCAGACACAGCTTAACACATCTGCTCATACAGTCAAGGTTATTGATAGAAGGAACTACTTTGACAGTAGTACTTAGCTGAATTACCCACTCATGACACAAAAGTGAAAAAGCTAGTGAGTTCTGAGTCTGTTTTTAAGTACTGCCATAATCTTATATCTAAGGTATTGTGTGGGCCTGCTTGTGCAACTCCAAACTACTTTATCTAGTTTAAACTGAAAAGGAAAAATAAAAAGGCAACAAAATGTTATTTTGTTTCTTTGATACTTATGTAAATCTTCATTTCTGAAGCTTTCCACAAACACAATGAATCAAATTCAGCTCTTCTACAAAAAATACTATTTCTTACATAGCCTTAGTAACTAGAAAAACTGAGCCTAAAATGTAAATGCCTCAGACACACTTTAACAAAGTCATCTTTGCTTCATCACAAAGATTGAGCATTCCAGTTGTTTCAGCTCAGAAAAATCAATGAAAACACTCCTCATTACATAATTCACCGCTGCCCTAAATGAAAAGCCTCCAAAATAAACAGAAAGAAGAAGACTGGGACTGTTAGCAATGTGGTTAATGAAGCACACTAGAATCATTTTATAACATTAGTGGCATTAAGAGAAAAGAAAACCAGAATGTCAAGTAATGAGTGATTTTATACGATTAGCTTGCATACCACAGAAGAAGAATTCACACTACCCAATTCTACAACACCAAAGCATACCTTCCAGTTACCTATAACAACAGCTGGAAGAATGTGTTCTCAAAACTCTAAGATGCAATATGGGCAATATGAAAAATGGAGAGAAAGACTAATAAATATCAATATAATTGGCCAAATGCTATCTTACTGATGTTAAGATTCTCCAAGAAGACGCTGAAATTACTTGCATAATTACAGTAAGGGAATTCTTTTGTAAATATTAAGCTAATACATACAATTATTTTCTCTGTGCTATAGGAGTTTGTATAGCCCCCTCCTCTTAAAGTTTAAAGCACCATTACATATAACAGCATACCTATTGACTATGTAATTAAGTCCAAAAATGATGTAGAGAGCATTTTTGTATTGCTATACTTTCTTTTTAAAACATACCATATCAGATTAAAGCTCAGCAAGAATTAGTCTAACAACACGCTGCTCGATAGGAAGAAAGTGTTCACATTTTCCTGATGCACAGTTCTTGGCATAAAGTCCAACCAAAGAGATGTCATTAGCACTTACCTCTACTAGAAGAATACTTGTACTTATGATTCCTACATATACATTGCATAAAATGCACAGAAGGAAAGGATACAAGCTCTGGTAGAGTGGTATTAGAGATTTCACAGCTCTGCTGGCATTGATGCATGTGGCACATATAAGGCTTGGCAGCAGTTTTGCAGTCACTATCGCGCCATCAAAGAGGGGACCAAAAAATGGCACCTGCAAACCAAAAATGATGGCATTTTTAGGTACAGTATTCTCTGATCTTAAATTAATTATATAATTTGGGGGAAGAGTGGAGATTTTCCAAGTTAGAATTGGAAACTAGGTACTCAATCGCCACTACTTTCAAAGGATTAAGGATTCTAACTTCCCTTCATGCCTTTGAAAATCTATTCTGAGGACATTGTATTAAATCCTGCAATACACAAATAAGGACCAATGAGGATTTGGAAAGGGAGACTGCAAAAATGAAAAATATCTGACCCATTATCTCTTTATAATGGGTCTGCACCACTTATTTCCAACAGAAATAAAATAAGCATGTTACTATATGTACCTTATTGTGTGTGTCTTCTGGTAAGACATTCATGACGATATTTTGTTTTCACAAAAACATACATTTATTCAGCTCTGCCACTGTACTTACAGCTAAATATTTGTATACCTAAAGTTCTGTGTCTGGATCAAACAAGCAGTTCCCATCTCTTCTGAAGACCAGGAAGATACTAATAAATATTTTTTCAACGTTTCAGTGCAGACAAAAAAACCCTGACTGCTAGAATACTGCCTGTGAATAGTGTGTGTGTTAGATATAGCATTTCTCCTCCATCCCATCACTGCAGCTAAGATCAGAAGAAAGGTACAGCAATGAACATAGAAGAAAATCACACACAGTAGATTTTAGTTTTCATAGAATCATAGAATAATAGGACTGGAAGGGACCTCAAGAGGTCATCGAGTCCAGCCCCCCGCCCTCAAGGCAGGATCAAGCTCCGTCTACACCATCCCTGACAGATGTCTATCTAACCTGTTCTTAAATATCTCCAGAGAGGGAGATTCCACCACCTCCCTTGGCAATTTATTCCAATATTTGACCACCCTGACAGTTAGGAATTTTTTCCTAATGTCCAATCTAAACCTCCCCTGCTGCACTTTAAGCCCATTACTCCTTGTCCTGTCCTCAGAAACCAAGAGGAACAAATTTTCTCCTTCCTCCTTGTGACACCCTTTTAGATATTTGAAAACCGCTATCATGTCCCCCCTTAATCTTCTTTTTTCCAAACTAAACAAGCCCAGTTCATGAAGCCTGGCTTCATAGGTCATGTTCTCTAAACCTTTAATCATTCTTGTCGCTCTTCTCTGTACCCTTTCCAATTTCTCCACATCTTTCTTGAAATGTGGCGCCCAGAACTGGACACAGTACTCCAGCTGAGGCCTAACTAGTGCAGAGTAGAGCGGCAGAATGACTTCACGAGTTTTGCTTACAACACACCTGTTGATACAACCTAGAATCATATTTGCTTTTTTTGCAACAGCATCACACTGTTGACTCATATTCAACTTGTGGTCCACTATGACCCCTAGATCCCTTTCCGCCATGCTCCTTCCTAGACAGTCGCTTCCCATCTTGTATGTATGGAACTGATTGTTCCTTCCTAAGTGGAGCACTTTGCATTTCTCTTTATTAAACCTCATCCTGTTTACCTCTGACCATTTCTCTAACTTTCTAAGGTCATTTTGAATTATGTCCCTATCCTCCAAAGAAGTTGCAACCCCACCCAGTTTGGTATCATCTGCAAACTTAATAAGCGTACTCTCTATCCCAATATCTACATCATTGATGAAGATATTGAACAGTACGGGTCCCAAAACAGACCCTTGAGGAACTCCACTTGCTATCCCTTTCCAGCAGGATTTAGAACCGTTAACCACAACTCTCTGACTACGGTTATCCAGCCAATTATGCACCCACCTTATCGTGGCCCTATCTAAGTTATATTTGCCTAGTTTATCAATAAGAATATCATGCGAGACCGTATCAAATGCCTTACTAAAGTCTAGGTATATGACATCCACCGCTTCTCCCTTATCCACAAGGCTCGTTATCTTATCAAAGAAAGCTATCAGATTAGTTTGGCATGACTTGTTCTTCATAAACCCATGCTGGCTATTCCCTATCACTTTATTACCTTCCAAGTGTTTGCATATGATTTCCTTAATTACCTGCTCCATTATCTTCCCTGGGACAGACGCTAAACTGACCGGTCTGTAGTTTCCTGGGTTGTTCTTATTCCCCTTTTTATAGATGGGTACAATATTTGCCCTTTTCCAGTCTTCTGGAATCTCCCCTGTCTGCCATGATTTTTCAAAGATCATAGCTAAAGGCTCAGATACCTCCTCTATCAGCTCCTTGAGTATCCTGGGATGCATTTCATCAGGACCTGGTGACTTGCTGACATCTAACTTTCCTAAGTGATTTTTAACTTGTTCTTTGTGTATCCTATCTTCTAAACTTACCCTCTCTCTGCTTGTATTCACTACGTTAGGCACTCTTCCAGACTTCTCGGTGAAGACCGAAACAAAGAAGTCATTGAGCATCTCCGCCATTTCCAAGTTTCCTGTTACTGCTTCTCCCTCCTCACTAAGCAGTGGGCCTACCCTGTCCTTGGTCTTCCTCTTGCTTTTAATGTATTTATAAAAGGTCTTCTTGTTTCCCTTTATGCCTTTATTCAGTTAACATACTACTGCGATAACTTCACTACAGAAACAAAACCGATATTAGATATGATTCAATGCATTTAAAATAGATACATTCTGTGGAGAGATTAAACTTTACATAGCTGTCCCCAGCACACCTAACATGTAAACAAATACTTTTGTAAATGGTTTAAGATTTAAAACATGCTTATTTTTTATACAGTATTATGTATAACTGCAGAGTTCATCTGTGAACTTGAGAGTGGTAATGCGCCCCTGGAAGATATTACTTTATGATACCGAAGGTAGATATTTGTCTATACTAAATCTTACAAGTGGAATTTCACATAGGAAACCTCCGTCTCTTGTACAACTCTGTTTAAAGGTTTTCATAAGGAAAAATAATGATCTGGCCCACGGTAATTAACTTTTTGTCTAAGGGGCAGGGATAGTAAAAATAAACCATAATATCCCATCTTAAAAACAGTATTTCACAAATACATAGGGGCAAGACGCTGAAAGGTTTTCCATAGTACAGGAGTCAAAACTGTGATACCTTTCATTGGCTTAGAATCACTAAGGAATCGATCATATAAAGTAGGCTGACAACTTGCAGTGTGCTTTCACTACCACTGAACATTACAGGGAAATGTCAGAATAGGCACAAGACATGGAGAAGCCCAAATCATTTGTAAAGTGGAAGTATGTACAGAAACACACACACATAAAATTAATACAGACAATTAAAAGAAAAATGAAAACTCTTAAGGATATTAAAAATGTATAGCAGATACTGATTTTTAGAATAAATCAACCATGAAAGAATTTCTCCACCACAAAAATCAAAACAAAAAAGAAACTAAACAGGCGCGAACAGTAATTATCAAAATTTAATCTATGGATCTTTTTCCATCTGTACTGGGGCTTATTACATAAATAAATACCCTCTATTATTCTTCTGCAACAGCTTTGTGGGTGACTGTGACAGTCATTCAATAAGTGGACAAAAGGAATAATATAAATCCCCTGCATCCAGGGAATCCCTCTAATTAGAAGTGGCAATGAATCACAGAAGAAATTTGGTTTTAATATAACATCTGCAAATGACAGCTGTCTTTTCACACAGTTCTTGATAATGCCATTCCTTTACTTAAAACAATTATTAAAACCTGAAGAAATAGATTAATATAAAATATTTCCATAATCTGACTACTTTTGGCAGATTTTCAGCATGCACCGTTTAACATTTAGAGCTATCATCTATTTCCATTTGTAAAATGTAGTATATTCCCAAATGGAAAAAACCAAACAATCTTTGCCACGAAGTTCTAGGGCAGTACGTTTTTGCTTTTTTTTAAAAAAAATAAAAATTAAGAATTGCAAGACCAAAACATTTAAGTGTAATATTTAAAAATCCTATTAAATGAAAAACATTTTAGAAGTATTGAGACAGGAAGCAAAGAGCTAGACCTGTTAATTCTGCATACCAGGTGTGAATAACAAGGATATGCACTTACAAACACCATATGCAGACCTCACACACAATTTCAATTTGAAATTTTGGCGACTTACGCACGTAACTGACCAGAAACTGATATGTCTTAGTAGTTAATTTATGTCAATGTCTTAAGAGTTAATTTTAGAGGCTTTAATACCCATATGAACAAAAACAAAAAGTTGACAATGTAAATCACTGGAATTATAAAATGAAAGTACTTTTCAGATAATCTTTTTGACTATCAGTCATATCTTGTAAAGTCTTGATACTTGCATATTAAAGAAAATTATTAAAATCTTGGAAACATATGGGCAGCATCATACGAGTTACATTTATCATGACATTTTTGAAAATCAACAAGTAATCTTTAACAAATGTAAAAAAATTAAATGTTTCCAAACTGAGCCATTTTCATCTACAGAATGAAATGCTAGATTCTGACACAAATCTATTTCAATATTATATCCGTAAAGAGAAAAAATGTATTTTCCATCGATGACTATATTTTCTTAGTATTCAAGATAAGTATGCCATTAAAATCATGTTCTGAGCTAATGTAAAATCAGAATTCTGAAAATGGGAACTATTTGTACCTTGTACCACAGAATAGATTTAATTATTGTTATTTGTGGATAAATGTGAAGACAAGGTCCCTACCCAGAGCAGCTTATGAAATAAAGAATCAGTCCTGTCAACTTGTGCAAGTAATTTTACTCACCTGAGTAATAGTATTACCATAAATCTACTCATCTGAGTAGGAGTTGCAACAGGGTAGATCCCATAACATACGATATGCAAACAAGGATGTGGTGGAAAGAGGAGCAACAAAAAGGAATATGGTACAATTGTGAGGTTAAACCTTGTAACTTCCATGATTTTGCATGGATTACTTTTATGTGAATATCTTTTAATACATCAGGTAGATGGGTGGCCTATGGTTTACAGGCCTCTTCAAAGAAGCATATTTTCAGGAGGATGATGAAGACAACATAAAGGGGTTGGCAAATTTTGGACTAGGTCAAAGGAAGTTCCAGAAAAAGGTTTCTATGAAAATTATCTAATTTCTGGATTTATAAAATTTTTAACACAACAATCAGAAGACGACAGGTGCTGTCAACTTGTATACACAATCAGTCTTTATGCACATCTCTCTTTTTCAATCCAGTATGGACTTAAAGACTCAAACATGAACACAGGGAGGTACAGAATTGACTTTGCATGACAGTTAATTAAAGACAGATTCAGTCTGTCAAATGTGTAACATGGTGCTGGGACATTCAGAGTTGTGAGCCTCTGTGTTATCTCTATCTCATCAAGAGCGAGGAGTCTCTTAGTGAGGAAAAAGGGCCTTACAGTGGAATATGCATTATTATTATTTAATAAATAATAATAAATAATAACAACAACAACAACTATTATTATTATTATTATTATTATTAAATATATGTATTAACTGACTGCTATGAGTATACCTGGAACTTCTCAAAATGTGTTAAATCCATAACATAAAGAGCTTTCAGTTTAAGGCTTTCATCCTCTGAATTGCAGAGAATGCTTAATTCCATCTGAATTCAGTGGATGTTGAGGTTTTTCAGTACACTGCAGGACTGGTGTAGAAATCCCCAATTGTGGACTCTGATTTTATGGGAGTGTTAGTTGCAAAAGGAATACACAACTGGACCATAAATCCATATAAACAAAAAGACTAGCATTATCAATTCCTATGCACTCTCAATACCCATGCTGAGGCCCATTAAAATCAATGGGACTCCATGCAGTCATAAGCTTCGCCCATGTGGATCTTTTTGTGTTAATGAGGGAGTTTGGTTGAATATGTAAATTGAATATATATTACAATGTCCTCTGGTTAGTACTTTATGTAAGTTGATCTTGGGAGAGAAAACAAGATTACCTTCTGACGAATCTTGAGTGTCTCAGTTGAAAAATACAGTAAAGGTAATAACAGAAATAAACTATAGTCAGATAAAATGTACAGTTGTGGAGAGAAACATACACTTTCTTTGACCACTACAAATGCTAAAGTAAGTTATCCATGAAACACAAAAATTAATATTTTCCACATTGCAAACACCTGCTTCATTGCAATTACTAAGGAAAATAGGTGTTTTTTTTTTTTTGGTGTACCCACTAAAAGAAGACAAGGTTAAATAAACCTTTTGAGTATAAATACTTCAGTTCTATAGCAAGTAGCACTAGTTAAAAGACTGGGGAATGGGTAAATTATTGTACCAAATGGCTGAGAATTAATCTCTGATGACTAGCTGCAATCTAACGAGGCATCTGTGTCCCAGGGAACACACAGTATGTCCCTGGCGGTATGTGTAGTGTGTAGAGTCTGCATGGCATTCTTTGTCCTCTTTTGCAGGCAGCTTTTCGTCTCATTGTTTAGAATATCCTCATGCATCTGTGACGCGTGGAATGCATTCATACTAACAGACTTACTATTGTTTTCTCTCAGAAGCTTTGTTGAGCAAAGACTGCATCACAGTTCCTGATAATTATATTGCTTAATTAATCAAGACAAAAAATTTTGCAAATCATTGCCTGGTTGCCAAGCAGGGAGATAAAAAATGAAAACAATACAAGCTGAAGCAATATAACAAAAGTAACAGCTATCTGATCAGAAATTCTTATATAATGAAGCGATTAATGCTAAATCGGTTAATGTTAACATTGCTCCAGGTGTCTCTACTTAGATGCAAACAAAAAGGCTAACATTATGTATATAAAAGGCCAAATGTTGCCATGGATTCTGTAACCTGATAGAGAGGACAGCCTTTTCATTTGATTAGGGAATGCAATTTAAATACCAGGGACTGAAGCCAAACAACAGACATTTCTCTCTGCAAGCTTCTTTCATTCACCCTGGGGTCAGTAGCTGGTGAACAAAAGGTCAGCCACACTTGCCCTGGAAATGTCTGGATTAATTTTATTACATTGTAATGGTTTGTACTTTAAATGTAGGGATAACACTAAATTTCCAGTTGGCTATTATTCTTTATGCCCTTGGGTGGTTTTTTTCAATAATATGTAAAAGGCACAGATTTTCTTGGATCAATTCACACAATTTTCAAACAAGCTTATAATACTAAATTCTATTTTTTTTGCGACATTCTCATGACATGATACTATTGGCTATAACACTTCAGCATTCTAAGATGTCATTTTCACTATTTTAAGGTTCCTGACAAATACATTGTAGATTCTTTATACATCCAAAATAAGGTTTAACAGAAATAAAAGGGCATAAATTAACAAGTTACAAAAATAAACCTTAGAATTTGCAACTGTTTACTGACAAATTACTAATTGTTAAACTGTATAGTTCTTGTCTTTTTCATGGATCTGAAAGATGTAACATATTCAACTTAAAAAAATGTGTTACCGGATTTATGGATCATTTTAGTACACTGCTGTACCCTAAGACAAACATCATCCTTCATCTATGAAGGAGATGGTATTGTGGACTACAATTACTTTTATTAAATAAATTTTCCATTAAAAAATTAATGTATCAAATAAATTACAACCACAAATTTACGCACACTTATAATTTCTCCCTTTATGTGTACAACTTTTTAGACACTGGTTTCCTTTTGCTCTGAGATTTAACACCACATTTACTAGGAAACTGAAGTTACACTTTTAAATTATTGACTAAAATAGAAGAGAAATTAAAATAAGTCTTACTAACACCACAAATTTGGATATTTCCCCCCAAAACCCAGGATGCTAAGTGAGAGGAAAGGCACACACTTCTTAAATCATCCCAATGAGTCCGATTATTGCAGAGGTCTCAAACACTGGTTGAGGGTACATACAGAACCATATGTGCCATATGTGCTGCAGTATCTAAGTATGGTGGGGAGAATTAATGCCAAGTGAAGTCTCTCTCAATTTCCTTGATTTTATTAGTTTAAATAGAGCCTTGCCATTGTTTTAAACAAGTTTCTTTATATTTCATCTCCTACACTTTAGAATTTTAAAAGGTTGCCCCCAAATGTTAAGCATTACAGTAACATGAATATGTTCTTCATTTCATATCTAGTTATTTAAATGTGTACTTATTAAATTCTCAGAATAAGGCAGTTTTCTTTAAGCTATACAAGAAATGTTGGCCGTATTCAAAACATACCTCTGGTTTCTTCATTATCTCTACAAAAAACATGTGATTCTTCATTGGATAAATAATAATTAAAACATCTCCAAAATCTGTTGGTATAATACCCCTGCGGTAGTTCCTGGTGTGCTCAGACCAGACGATGTGAACCTCATCATTTCCCAAGTGACGAAGCTGCAACGGCAAATTGGCTCTTTATTAATCAGAGTGATAACAACAGTTTATGAGGGGTCATGGCTTACAAATTGAATTACAATGCTTGACAGTAGAAATATTTCATTACAGAAAAGGTTAAAATATTGTTTTTCTCTGCTTGCTGGAAATTAAAAGCAACTAAAGAACTTGTCTCATTTAAAACATTGTTATTTAATGTTGTGATTAAGTAATTATCAAATTATCAGCTTGCATGAATTGTAAATGCATAGTGTATATACAGATTCCTATGATAATCTGGATTACTATATCAAAATGAGAATTAGCAGAACATTTTAATTCAGTTAAAATACTGAAACCTATACAACAATAAAAATTCTGGTTGCAAACACATCTTCTATTGTGACTATCCATATTCTATTTTCTCAGACACCTGAAAGACTGACTTTTGGGATTGATGCTTATTATGCTGTCAGAAGGCAAATTATGTTCTGAAAATGTGAGCAAAATCTTGAAAGTAATTTTTGAGTTATGAGAGAACTAGAGAAAAATTACCTTTAAAAAAACAAACAAAATATGCCTGAAGCTTAAAGTTGAATTTTATCATATAACTAGTCCTTTATTAAATAGTAGTGCCTTTTCTTTATGAGGAAAAAATGTTTGTGATTTAACGAATGTAAAGTAATTTGAAAATTACACACGGAACATTCACAATAGACTGTTTCTGCTATACACTTTACCGTGATATTATATCTAGTTATTAAAAGTGAAATTTACTCCTATGCAGGAGGCTAGCACAAGACCTGTACAATACTTAAGTTCTATTTAAACCTTAAAATAGAGAAAGCTGATAATTAGAATAAACCATAGGTTATGTTCTGGCCTTCTGATAGTGATGAATTTCATTCTACTAGAATTTGGTAGTAATTTTTCAACAGTAAAGGATTTCTAGCAAAGTTTCAAAACAATATTGCAAGGATCGGAATGCTAAAAACAGTACCTTTACTTCGGACATTATGGGCTAATAATAGCTGGAATTTATACTTGAGCAAAGCAAAATAAGACCTGTTCATACAATAACTCAAGTTCACAGCTCATTATTTGATTTTACTTGACACTGAAAAGTTACTGAATTTATTTCTCTAATTTATACATACAAATAAAAAAAATCAATTTCAGTTCTAGCTACAAAATAAATAATCATCAGTAACTCATTCCTCAGTTTGAAATGTGTAAACACTACACAAAGTATTTTTTTCCCCTGGACCAATACAGATTAGCGTAAAATAACTCTCTCACAATCCTGCCCATGGCTATGCGCATTCCATTATTTTCTAATGCTATCTGATGATTGAGTTAAAAAACAAAAATGTGTGAAAATTGTGTATTTTGTGTACACACACATATAGCTAGATATATAGATACACACACAGATATATAGTGAAATCTTGGTTCCCCTGAAGACAATGGCAAAACTCCCACTGACTTCAATGAGGATATGATTTCGCCCACAGTGAGTAAATGGATGCAACTTAAAAACTGTATGAGTGACCACAAAATGTGAAGCAAATTTCCTATTGAACAAAAGAAGTGTCTGGGCTACACTAATACATACGTTACAGCTATTCAGAAATAGTATACATTACTCTAGCAAAAAATAAACAGAATGTGGAAGGGAATTCACAGCACACAAACGGGTACATTTAATGTAATAGTATACTAGCTGAATAACAGTAAGAGCCCAATTATATTTCTTGTACTCACTGAGTAGCATTTTTGAAAACAGTTCAATGGGAATATTTTTTGAAGTGCTACTAAGTGTAAATAAGGATTTATTTATATAAATCAACTCATTATATAGTAGACTGAAGTTAAGACAGAGTTCTAGTAGTAGCTTTGCAACAAATTAAAAACCTACTTTGCTTGAATTTTAAAACCATCATTAATTTAACAAATTCCAGTACACAACATATATGAAATCACAGAACATCCTCTTCACAGATTATCCAATTACATAGAGGAACACAAGCACATTCCTCTAACTGTAAGATACAACATTCTGAAGGAGTATCTCCTACAACACTCAGTCTCAAAGTTCTTTGAAAGCATATGCAGATGTATAAAAAGCAAGAGGAAAAACACAAGACCAAACCTTGAAAAAAGCAGGACTTCTTTTTCAATCATATGATTTCTTCAACCAATGATTTCTTATATTTATAAGCACTTTTCATTCTGAAGAATCCCAAAATAATTTACAAACATTATAGGGATTGCTCATCTATGTCTGAAATACAGCCACTTCTAGCATGCTAACATAGTAACCATTCTGAACTAGCAACACCACATTTTGTAATAGGATTTAAATACAAGAGAACATCCAAAACAGAATGTAATTTTGCTAGTTGTCATTTAGCCAGAAAACAGTGGCGTACAGTCCTATCTTTTACAAAAAAGACAACATACTTAATGATCACATGTGACTGGAACCTTGATTCTATGTCTTTTCCAAAAGATACCTCCCTTCAGAAATGGAGTGCTTATTAGTACAATGCTTTGGCATCAGTTTGATTCTCACTTAGAAGACAGACACATATTGAATCATGAATCTCTCTTCCTAGTACCTAGGTTCTCTGAAACGTTATCCATCTAAATCTGACAAGACTACATTCTGCTTCACCTGTGAGATATAACACAATCACAGCCCAAAGTAACACCAGAAACGTGTATTTGCTTTAGAGTGATAATTACCTTTGCGGCTTGAAAGACCATTTATCATAATATTTGTAAAGGTCATGTATCCTTGATCAGTATTATTATTTGAACTACAATAATACCTAGGAGCCCTAGCCATAGACCACACTTTGTTAGGTACCGTACAAACAAAGAGACAGTCACTACTCCCAGAGACTTCTAATGTATGAGACAAAAACCAACAAATCAATATAGGCAGACAGGGAATACAAGTAAACAAGGAGATAGTATTGGTCAATAGGATAGGCAGTTTGCCACACCAAACATTTAACCATTGTCAGGTTTTCTGTAGATATCTTTGCAAAGGAAAGTTCTGAGGAGGACTTCTGAAGGTGGGTAATAAGGTAGCTTGGTGGATGTTTCTGCCAAATGCATTCCAAACACCCATGGGGCAACATAGGAGAAAGCACACAGATGCCTATTTAAAAATTTAACAAATGGGCAGTGGAAACTGGTTTCATGGGCCAAACAGAGGAGAAGATTAACAATTCAGTAGTGAAAGAGAGGTAAATATGGTGGAGATTTATTATAAGGGCCTTGAAAGTGAGCACAAGCAATTTATGTTTGATTCAATCTCTCTACATGGGCAAAATGCAGGACAATGTAGCACTTTAAAGACTAACAAGATGGTTTATTAGATGATGAGCTTTCGTGGGCCAGACCCACTTCCTCAGATCAAATAGTGGAAGAAAGTAGTCACAACCATATATACCAAAGGATACAATTAAAAAAAATGAACAAATATGAAAAGGACAAATGCCCCCCCGCATCCCCCTCCTGTTCTGCAATGTGATTTGTCCTTTTCATATTTGTTCATTTTTTTAATTGTATCCTTTGGTATATATGGTTGTGACTACTTTCTTCCACTATTTGATCTGAGGAAGTGGGTCTGGCCCACGAAAGCTCATCATCTAATAAACCATCTTGTTAGTCTTTAAAGTGCTACATTGTCCTGCATTTTGCTTCAACTACCCCAGACTAACACGGCTACATTTCTATCACTCTCTACATGGGGATTCAAAGGGAGAGGTAGCATTGTCAAAGTAATGGGCTAGGAAAATGAACTTGACAGCAGCATTCTGAAAGGATAGACGTGAGGAAAGATTGCATTTATCAAGGCTAGAAAAAATAATGTTGCATTAATCAATGCACAAGACGATGAGAGCTTAATCAAGCGCTTTAGAGGATGTATAAAGGCTGTGTATTAAGATAGTTTGATTATAGCCTGGCCATGAGCCTGGCCATGGAGTCATAGGTGACGTCCAGGTTATAGCCTGCCTGACCACCGTGATGATGGTGTTGTCCAGAGTGATAGAGAAAAGTGACAGTAGGGAAGATGTGGGAAGAAGATTAGTGACTCTGTTTTAGCCATGTTTAGCTAGCCATTCACAAGACGTCAGAGAAGCAGATCGAGGCTTTAATTTGGACAGAAGATAACACAGACTAGAGATGTAAATCTGTGAGTTGCTGGCATTGTAGTTACATTTGTATCTGTGGATTGCCCAGAGATGAAATTTATAGATAAGTGGTCACCAACCAATAGATTGGGCTCTACTGGTAGATCTAGGAGCCTCTGACAGGTGACCCTGACTGGTTTGGCCAAGAGGCTATCAAGCACAGCACTTCAACTGCCTCTCCCCCACTGCTGTGCATCTCCTGCCCTTTGCCTTGGCTCTGCCCAGCGGGAGCCTGCTGCTTGCTGTGCAGAGCAGGGAAGGGAGAGGAGGGAGCGCTGATGTCAGCGTGCCCCCCCTCCCACCCTGTATTCTATAGCCATAGAACGGATGGAGGGAGTTTTCTGTGTGTTGTTGAGAATAGTGCAGGGACAGGGCAGGGGTGATCCTGCTTTAGCCCCACTGTACCACCACCCAGAAGCCACCTGAGGTAAGCAGTGTCCAGCTGGAGCCAGAAGTCCAAACCCCTGCCCTAATCATAAACCCCTTCTTACTCTCCAAGCTCCTGTCCTAGCCCTGAACCCCTTGGACTCAAACTCCCTTACAGAGCCTGTACCCTGAACCCCCTCCCCCACCCCAACTCCCTGCCCCAGGCTCAGCTCAGAGCCCCCCCCCCCACACTTCAAATCCCTTAGCCCAAGACCAGAGCCTGTGTCCCAACCCCTCTGCCCCTGCCTGGTGAAAGGAAGGAAGGATGGGGGAGGGAGGGAGGGAGGATGGAGTTAGCAGGAGTAGGGCCTCAGAGAAGGGGCACAAAGGAGGCGGGTTAAGGGTATTTGGGTCAGACGTAGATCCTGGATTGCCCTTAAATTCAAAAAGTGATCTTCTGCTTAAAAAGGTTGGAGACCACTGGTGTCGACAGAAGAGAAGGGGACCTGGGACAAATGGCAGATGAGGAAGGATATGATGAAGGAGAGATTAGAAAATTAGGAGGGGATCCAGAAGAGGACAGTCTTGTAAATCAAGGGAGGAAAAGATTTCATTGAATTGTCAGTGAATTCTGACAGTTTTGATCATATCATTATCATACTGTACCTATCAATTTTTTTTAAAGATTGGCTTTTGTGCTTTGACAAAACATTATTATATCACCAATGACATAGAATAGTAAAGCCACAATACACTAACTGTGGACTTCTTACTTAGATCACTGACAAAAAATATTTTGGATTTTTGTGTGATATTCCTAAAGCTTCTGAGAACAAACTAAACCCCAAAGTGTCTGTTTTGGCTATTGCCAACTAGATGAATAAATAATCCAAAGCAAAAATGATGAGTCCTCTCTCCTCCAATAAACACTGTTAAAAAAATTAACCAACCATGAAAAGGATGAAACAACTAGAAAATAAGACAAATAAGTAGGCTGTTCTTTTAAACTGAGCCTGCCCTGAAAGTTGGTGGAGATGTACATAAACAAATATTCAAGGAAGGAAGCTTTTGCTGTTTGCATTTTCCTTCTAAAACTTCATTGATTATTATAAGCAGAACATAACTTTAAGAACGTGAATGAGATTTACCCATGTTTTTAACCACACATTTGTTCAAGTACAGAAGTTTCCTTAATGTCTCAATTAGATCAAACTATAAATATACATGTAACTTAGGTCAATGTATAGCCTCTAATTTGAATTATGCCATCATTAATCATGTCTCGGCTGCACTCCCTCAGCTAGAATATGTGCTTCAGAATGTACTTGTCAGTTACAGTACAAATGCTCATTTTTCAAGCCTTATGAAAACAACTCCATGTTCTGAGGCTAGTCGTGCGCCGCTTCCACTCACTCACTTGAGTAAATAGTTTTAAAGGCACTCTGCTTTAGCTAGTCTGCATGCTGCCAGCCAGGCAACACGCCACTGCTGACACTGGTCATGGTACACACCTAATAGTCTGACCTCCTTTTCCTACTAATTGCATTACATAGCCAGCTGGCTCCAGAAAGGAGTCGTCTGTTTGATTGAAGAATTCCTGCTTTTGGGTAGGCATGGCTGCTACTTTTACTAAGTAACAGTCAGGCCTGACATCCCCATTGTTTGTCTGACAGTGAGCCCATCCTAAAATCTAAGTTTTATTTGTAAATTACCCAAGAAACTTCCTGCCAGAACAGCACTGCCTGGAGACTGATAATGTGTGCCTTTCATTCCCTTTCACTCTTACTGTATCACTGCCAATTTGTTTTTCTGCTGCTGGCCAGCCTTAGGCTATAAAAGCCTTGTAAGACATAAGTGCAATTATAGTCCTGGAGTCAAATGAATTGGACAAATCCAATAGCACAGCTCTGTCCCCACTTTGCAAACCCCTACAGCTGTTAGATTAGCTGCTAAAAATCTAATCTAGCTATAGCTAACAAATTTCTGAAGCAAAGGAGCAAGAGTTCAGTATAGTATTGCAACCACATTTCTGAATTGAAAATGTTCTACTATAACAATGGGAGAAGATGAAATAAATCACTTAAATTTTACAGCTCATTTTTAAACTGTTGGGTACAATTTAGTTAGACTAAGACAAGGGACTGTAGGATGCTGTTACTGAGATTGATTTTCATTCTAGCGGTGAGATATCTTGATAAAACTTTTATCACTAATGGTGCTAAATCTTATAGCTGGAAAAGGTACCAGTTGAATTTTGATTATGTCTGTAGGAAAGCTTTTGTTCGGGGCCAAGTCTTCAAATATTATTTAGTGTTGTGATGCTTATTTTTAGAAGAGCAATAACCTTTTTTATATGAAAACTTGTTTTTTTAAATGTAGGTCATACCAAAAATATGTAAAAGGAAACATATTTGTATTATTGTAGTCTGTAGAATTACTGGGCCAAATTCATCCTTGATGGATGTGCACTAACTTTAGTGAATTTTACATCAGAAATAGATGCATCCCCTTGTGCCTAATTAGGTGGGGTTTCTGCATCAGTCTGCAATTGCACAATCCCTGGAATATAAAGTCCACTGTACAACTACAGTATTTACAGGATGCATCCTTGTCCAGCAGAGATAAGACTTTCTATTATACTATTGGGCTTGCAACCAAAGCAATCAGCACTATGCTGCTTTTGTCTGGAGACAGGCAGAAAGAATAGAGCAAAATAATATATATGTGAAACTGCTAGAGACCTACCGGCCTAGTAGCTACCAGGTTTCGCTCAGGATAAAGTTGTTCCTGAGTTGGTTACTGTCTGGGCTCTGGCCATCCTTTGGAACTGAGGGTGCTTGTCAGGATTGTGATTAATCTAATGATGGTTTCATATTGCAGTTGGTTGATTTTTGTGACACATTCATCACTTTTCTTTCACTCCTTTTCTCTTCCTTTAGTAGACTAGCTCACTTTTTTGTTCATCCATCTTTGTATTTTAGGAGAATGATATTTTATTACATTTTATTATATCGTACATAGTTTTATTATGTTGTACTGAACTCTGAAGGTTATGACAATGAGGCAAATGAAATAAAACAGTTATTATTATTATTATTATTACTACAAATGGTATTTGATGCTGCCATGGAAATGCAGAATCCAGTTTTCACAAAGCAGTTAATTTGGAGGAGTAAGCTGTGTGCTGCAGAATAAAGAGGGGTTTGCATACATAGTACAACTTGTATTCCATTCAAATTCTGATTTAAGCACATGAAGATTCCCCCCCCCACACATATTTCAAAATAATTTACTAGCAATATTGTAGAAATATTGTAGAAATTTCTATCATAGTAAATTATATAAATGAAGTACCTTTTTGGTCAGTGAATCATCTGAATCTGATGGCATTCTTGTGGACACATGAAAAATGACTTCCACGGTAGAGGTAGCATAATATGGTGCTGTTTGTCCTGTGCTGCCATTACGTTGCAGACCACCCATAAATCCACAATGTGTTGAAAGATCAACCTTATTGATGCAAAAGGGAAAACAATAAGGAAAAAGGCTTCTCTTTACTAAGCCATATTCAAAGGAGATTATAGCATAGATGACCAAAGGGGAATGTATGTGATATGTAAAGGCTTTAATTTGGTGGGGGGGGGAGAGGGTGTACAACATATTAGGATATGCCTGCTTTCCATATCTATAAGCTACTAAAAGGAAACATCTCTAAAACTAGTAATTAGATAGTCATAATGGAGACAAGGTGATCTGCTTACCTATTAATGTAGTTTCTTTTATTCTTTAGTGACTGATTACAAACTACTGGTATTCTATCTTTCTACATTGCAAATGGCAAGAGGGACCAAAGTAATTCTCTAATATTAGGCTCCTTCATTGAGGTTAATTCTGTCTGAATAAACCAGTTCAAGAAACCTTAGAACAATGAACCACACTCATGAACCCTTAATGAAAAATCAATGTCCAATATGGAGATAACAAACAAACATAGGTGAAAAGAAATGCCCCACAAAGCGCAATTGCTATTACAATTTTAAAAATAATATAACATCTAAAAGCATATATGTTCATTACACCTTCAGTCTTGTACAACCTTTATACCTGTAAAACCCCACTTCAAAGGGCAAAGAAAAGTGCAAGTTTCCAGTCCACAATTCAGCAGCCTCAGGCTTGGGGATCTGGGATGGCCCATTAAAAAGTGAAGCTAAAATTAGGGCAAAAGAACTATTTGTTTTTTATCACCACCTGGGGGGGTCAGTCCAGATAGGGAACTTTAGTGACAATAGCACTATAGACATTAATGTAACAATGGTCAACAGACCACTTTCTGCAGGGCTTCCTTGTAGGCATGCCACACCGGCAGTGGCAAGGGAAATGATGTAGGAATGCTCAGGTTACCACCCTGCGGCATTCTAGATGGAAGATATCTCTTTCTGCTTATAATATGGCTACAACCTTGTTAGAGAGGGCTCTGATGGTTGGAAGATGATATCAACTTTACACCATAGAGGTGAGAGAATGACTCAGAAGTGTATCTGTCAATTAAGTCCTTCAATTCTTTCTAGTGCTGTAACATGAACAAAAGGCCAGATGACCATCTCACTATGGCTTTTTTAAGGTTGACCCCCAGTTCCTCTTTATATTAAGGTATGCAGCTATTTTCATTATTTAAAAAAGACCAGAGAAAAGGAAGGACTCCTTAACCTACCAGTCAGCGAAAGGATCATGAGAAAGAAGGGAGTGACGGGCTAATTTGGTTATCATTGCATTTTGATGAAAGACTTAGTAAACACCTAAATGTGAAAGGCCTGAATATCTTTCACTCTCAACAGAACAGATGCCCTCCAGAAAGTTTGTCTGAAGAGGGGAGGGAGGACCTTTTGGACACTGGTCTTATAGGCCTGAAGAGAAAATATAGAAGGGTAAGACAGACCAAGTACATTCCCAAAGGGAGTATAAATAGATACTAAGGGCCTTGTCTTGTTTACTGCCTGAAAGTTTGGTCCTGTTCTAAAAAGGAGCTGTAGAAACAGCATCGCAGAGTACCATCTATTTGTCTTGCAGTTCAAAGTTGCTTATTTTACATATCAAAAGTTTTTTTCTGTTAGCCATGCAGTCATTCTTCAAGCTGAAAGTTAAGCTGGGTTTTACGGTATCATGCATTGTCACTGTATTGCCTTTGGTTGCACCTCAGTAGGACTGCACAGCGTACATGAAGATAGACTATAGCCCTGCAGTTGGACCTCAGTTAACAATCCTTTTGATACATGATCCAGAACAGAATCCAGCTCACTTGTCTCATTGCTGCAGTGGTTCTACAGTAAACAGCTGAAAAATGTACTTTTCTCACTGAAGTAGAGTAAGAGTAAACGTGTGGAGTAGCTCTGTTGAAGAATAGGATTCCATTTTTAGAGAGTCATTTTCTGACCTTAATTTCCTTTATGGACTCACTTTTGGGTGACACTCCAATGACCTTTCTTGTTGCTATTTTTGGCACTCTAGCTCAGCAATGCTAGTACATATCTTGGCTCTCTGAGCTGGAGACATACTCTAAATGGAGACAGTAGTATATAGCATCAGAGTGCCCTGGATCAAAATGAAGAACATGAAAATTGGGATGCCACTGGTCTAAGACCTCAACACCTTCTAAATTAGAGATGATAAAATGTGTTTCTTTTGATAAAGGTTTACCTGCAGAAATTCTCAGTGAATACATGCTTACACCCAAGGAGGGGGGAGCCGGTGTGCGTAGGAAGCTGTCTTTTAAGTTGGCTCCCTGTACATACCGGCGCCTGCAGAGTCACTTGCCTCCCCACCTTGCACTGCTGCTCTGATATATTCTCTCTCTTAAAAGCCAGCTCCCCCCACACTTACTGACTCCTGCCTTCCCCTCTCCTGCTGGGTTGGGGGGGGGGAAGCATGTGGCTCAGCAGGAGCCAATACGCCCAAGGAGCCGGCTCTCTGTATGTACTGGCTCCAACATGGCCCCCCCCCATGCTGCTGCCGTTCTATCAGTGACAGCAACATGGAGGCCAGGAGGCTCACCAAAAGCTGGTGCTTGTGGAGAACTTGCAAGCTGGTGCTTGCGGAAAGCCTGCTTCCCCGTCCCTGCACTGTTGCCCCTGATACCAAGGCAGTAGCACAGGGAAGGGGAGCTACATGTAACCATGAAGGTTAACCCATGAGCCCAGGCTCATCGGTTAACTGTTTACATGTTTACACCATCATATCCCTACTTCTAAAGTAACTTTTCCATTAACAGGGAAAGAGAAAAGACATGCTATCCGTGGCATGCCGATGATATGAGGCATCAACCTTAAGAATATGAACCTCATTCAAAAAGTAGAGAACAAAAAGAGGAACTTCTGTACTTTCCCATTTTCAGGTATAATGTTTGGGTGCATATGGAGCAGATGGCCACAGCTGTCATCTAAAGAGAATACCTACAGTGTGATTCCACTTAATGGATCTGACAGATGCTTAGCTAGTTTGCTTTACAATTCGTTTTTTGATATGGTGTATGGCAAAGACAGTGATTAGATTTCTCTCTACCCCCAGAAAGATATGACATGCTTTACATTATTTTCCAGGGTTTTTATTCTGTCATAAGGACTGCCTATTCAAGTGACCAGGATCATGTTCATCTTCGCCACTCTGCCCGTTAGATCATAGGTGAAATGAAGAACAAACTAAACTGCTCAGTGGCCTGTGTTTCAGAAGTGCTAAGCTTCCATAACTTTCATTCAATTCCACTGGATTTGGGGGATCTCAATTAGGGATGTTAGCGACTAGTCAACTAACTGACAAAAAGGAACTTATTGATTAGCACTATCGACTAGTCACTTCCCCCCAGCTGCCGCTCCACACTGAACAGCCCAGGGAAGATGGCGCACAAAAGCGGTAGGTCAGTTTCTGTTCCATGGGTGTCTCTTCATTCATCAGACCTCACACCCACATACCCAGCTGCTGCTCTGCACCAGATAGTCGAGGGAAGCTGGCGTGCGAAGGCACTAGGTTGGGTGTGTGTGTGTGCGTGCGTGTGTGTGAGCGTGCATTTTCTCATGAATAAAAAAAGACCTGTAGAGCAGGAACTGACTTAGTGCCTTTGCATGCCAGCTTCCCTGGGCTGTACAATGCAGTGTGTCCATGAGTGTTTGTGTGAGCGTGTGGTCTCGTGAATGAAAAGAGACCTGAGGAGTCAGGACTGAACATAAGAACGGCCGTACTGGGTCACATCAAAGGTCCATCTAGCCCAGTATCCTGTCTACCGACAGTGGCCAGCACCAGATGCCCCAGAGAGGGTGGACCGAAGACAATGATCAAGCAATTTGTCTCCTGCCATCCCTCTCCAGCCTCTGACAAACAGAGGCCAAGGAAACCATTTTATCCCCTGGCTAATAGCCTTTTATGGACCTAACCTCCATGAATTTATCCAGCTTCTCTTTAAACTCTATTATAGTCCTAGCCTTCACAGCCTCCTCTGGCAAGGAGTTCCACAGGTTGACAACACGCTGTGTGAAGAAGAACTTTCTTTTATTAGTTTTAAACCTGCTACCCATTAATTTCATTTGGTGTCCTCTAGTTCTTCTATTATGGGAACTAATAAATAACTTTTCTTTATCAGCCCTCTCCACACCACTCATGATTTTATAGACCTCTATCATATCCCCCCTCAGTCTCCTCTTTTCTAAACTGAAAAGTCCCAGTCGCTTTAACCTCTCCTCATATGGGACCCGTTCCAAACCCCTAATCATTTTAGTTGCCCTTTTCTGAACCCTTTCCAAGGCCAAAATATCTTTTTTGAGGTGAGGAGACCACATCTGTACACAGTATTCAAGATGTGGGCGTACCATAGTTTTATACAGGGGCAGTAAGATATTCTGGGTCTTATTTTCTATCCCTTTCTTAATAATTCCTAGCATCCTATTTGCCTTTTTGACCGCCGCTGCACACTGTGTGGAAGTTTTCAGAGAACTGTCCACGATAACTCCAAGATCTCTTTCCTGATTTGTCGTAGCCAAATTAGCCCCCATCATACTGTACGTATAGTTGGGGTTATTTTTCCCGATGTGCATTACTTTACACTTATCCACATTACATTTCATTTGCCATTTTGTTGCCCAATCACTCAGTTTGGTGAGAAGTTCTTGGAGTCCCTCACAGTCTGCTTCTGTCTTGACTATCCTAAACAGTTTGGTATCATCCGCAAACTTTATTACCTCACTGCTTACCTCTTTCTCCAGATCATTTATGAATAAGTTGAAAAGGATTGGTCCCAGGACTGACCCTTGGGGTACACCACTAGTTACCCCTCTCCAATCTGAAAATTTACCATTTATTCCTACCCTTTGTTTCCTGTGTTTTAACCAGTTCTCAATCCAAGAAAGGACCTTCCCTCTTATCCCATGGCCATGTAATTTACACAAGAGCCTTTGGTGAGGGACCTTGTCAAAGGCTTTCTGAAAATCCAAGTATACTATATCTACTGGATCCCCCTTGTCCGCATGTTTGTTAACCCCTTCAAAGAACTCTAACAGATTAGTAAGACAGAAACCATGTTGACTTTTGTCCAACAAATTATGTTCTGCTACATGCTTCACAATTTTATTCTTTACTATTGTTTCGACTAATTTGCCCGGTACTGAAGTTAGACTTACCGGTCTGTAATTGCCAGGATCGCCTCTAGAGCCCTTTTTAAATATTGGTGTCACGTTGGCTACCTTCCAGTCATTACGTACGGAAGCCGATTTAAAGGATAGGTTACAAACCACAGCTAATAGCTCAGCAATTTCCCATTTAAGTTCTTTTAGAACCCTTGGATGAATGCCATCCGGTCCCGGAGATTTGTTAACATTAAGTTTTTCTATTTGTTCCAAAACCTCCTCTAATGACACTTTAATCCGGGACAGTTCCTCAGATTCATCACCCACAAAGGACGGTGCAGATTTGGGAATCTCCCCAACGTCCTCAGCCGTGAAGACTGAAGCAAAGAAATCATTTAGTTTCTCCACAATGGCTTTATCGTCCTTGATTGCTCCTTTTATAGCTCGATCATCTAGGGGACCCACAGGCTTTTTAGCAGGCTTCCTGCTTCTAATGTACTTAAAAAACATTTTGTTATTTCTTTTTGAGTTTTTGGCTAGCTGTTCCTCAAAATCTTTTTTTGCTTTTCTTATTACATTTTTACACTTGATTTGACAGTGTTTATGTTCCTTTCTATTTATCTCACTAGGATTGGACTTCCACTTCTTAAAAGATACCTTTTGTCCCTCACTGCTTCTTTTACATGGTGGTTAAGCCACGGTGACTCTTTTTTAGGTCTCTTGCTATGTTTTTTAATTTGGGGTATACATTTAAGTTGGGCCTCTATTATGGTGTCTTTAAAAAGTTTCCATGTAGCTTTCAGGGATTTGGCTCTAGTCACTGTGCCTTTTAATTTCTGTTTAACTAACCTCCTCATTTTTGCGTAATTCCCCTTTTTGAAATTAAATGCCAGGGTGCTAGACTGCTGAGGTGTTCTTCCCACCACAGGAATGTTGAATGATATTATATTATGATCACTATTCCCAAGCGGTCCTGTAATGGTTATATCCTGGACCTAATCCTGCACTCCACTCAGGACTAAATCGAGAATTGCCTCTCCCCTTGTGGGTTCCTGCACTAGCTGCTCCAAGAAGCAGTCATTTAAGGCATTGAGAAATTTTATCTCCGCTTCTCTTCCTGAGGTGACATGTATCCAGTCAATATGGGGGTAATTAAAATCCCCCATTATTATAGAGTTCTCTATTTTGGTAGCCTCTCTAATCTCCCTCAGCATTTCTATGTCAGTATCGCTGTCCTGGTCAGGTGGTCGGTAATATATCCCTACTGCTAATTTCTTATTATTGGAGCATGGAATTTCTATCCATAGCGATTCTATGGAACATGTTGATTCACTTAATATTTTTATTTCATTTGATTCTACATTATCTTTCACATACAGTGCCACTCCGCCACCCACCCGGCCTGCTCTAGCCTTTCTATATATTTTATATCCCAGTATGATTGAGTCCCACAGATTTTCCTCATTCCACCAGATTTCAGTGATGCCTATTATGTCTATCTCCTCATTTAATACGAGGTACTCTAGTTCACCCATCTTATTAGTCAGACTTCTAGCATTTGTGTACAAGCACTTTAAAAATTTGCCACTGGTTATTTGTCTGCCCTTCCCTGATGCATTGGATTCCTTTGTATGCGGTTGTTTGTCAGCTCTGGCCCATGGTTTGCCCTCTCCCCTCCTCTCTGACTACAGCTTAGAGAATCTCTATCAACGGATTCTCCTCTAAGAGAAGTCTCTCTCCGATTTACGTGCATCTCCGCACCAATCGGCTTTCCCCCATCTCTTCGTTTAAAAACTGCTCTACGGCCTTATTAATGTTTAGTGCCAGCAGTCTGGTTCCACCCTGGTTTAGGTGGAGTCCATCCTTCCTGTATAGGCTCCCCCGTCCCAAAAGTGTCCCCAGTTCCTAATAAATCTAAACCCCTCCTCCCTACACCATCGTCTCATCCACGCATTGAGACTCTGAAGCTCTGCCTGCCTGCCTGGCCCTGCGCGTGGAACTGGAAGCATTTCCACCATAGAGGTCCTGGATTTCAGTCTCTTTTCCTAGCAGCCTAGACTGATCTAGTGCCTTCGCACACTGGCTTCCCTGGGCTGTTCAATGCAGAGTGGTAGCTGCGGAGGTTGTGCTGTGAACTGGCACAAGCCAGACTGAACACCATAACTTCCTACCCTTGTCAACTAACTGAACAGTCGACAGAAAATCTATTGACTATTCAATTAGAAAAGTAACTGCATTTTTACATCCCTAATCTCAACAGCTTTGAAAATCATTTATTTTGTTCCCAAATAGTTAAGAGCTCTCTGATTCAATCTAAGCAACACTGTGCTACTTTCTGACAAAAGTGAGCAGTACAGGTCAAGAAACTACAAGATACCTATAGTAGATGATATCCTTATATAGTCAACAGCCTAGAGATAAACTCAAGTCTAGGGAAAGAGAGACTAGCTCTAATGGGTACAGAAATCTCATGAGTCAGAGCTGAAGAGAGTACTCTTAGAAATGAGCTCACAAATAGATGGATCTAATTAATGAAGTTGTTTTTTGAGTGACAGTCTTTGTGATATACAAGCTCTGTAGGCGAATAAACAGAGATCTTAGAACTTGGAGGTTGGCCCCTGCAAGAGCAGCGAGATCTAATTCATGGTAGTGTATTGACTGAAGGCTCTTAGAAGAAAAAAACACCTTGAATTATTGAGAACAGAGTTGGGATCCAAGAAGATAGGGCAGGAGTAAAGGATTTCTTGGACTGTAACTTAGCTCTGGGCTTATAGTAAGGATCATACAATAGTTGCTGGAATACATGGTCCTAGAACATGGCTCAGAAGGGTATGTTTTCCAGAGAAAACGTGTAAGGAGATTTTTGGCTAATGAGTGAGCGCTAACATAACCATTACCTTGACAAAAATGTGGGAGTCAATGACTAGACAAACTCCAGAGTATTATATTAATATTGGCCTTGAGACCAGAATAAAGAGAAACAGAAAGGCTGGTCATACGGGAATGTATAAATGTATATCCTGGAGACCCAGGGCAGAGAGACACGCTCCCAGGTTTATTGCAGGATTAACTGACTTCAGTTCTGAGATGAGGAAAGAACCAAAGAAGAGAAGAGAACCCCAGGAAGGCTGTGTAGGCTGAAAAAAAAAGTACAATATTTTCTATGGCAGGACTTGCGTCTCAGTCCCAAAAGCCAGCAGGTGTTAAGCATCTCCTGATTCATTTATTATTCATATTGGCCTTTGGACACAAGAAAGGGCTGAAATTATTCTTTTTATGGAACAGCTGAAATTTAAACTATGTTACCTAAAGCAGAGAAATTCTTTTTCATGACTCAGTGATCTGATGTGTAGAGCCTGTGCTTGTGAAAATCACTGTAGCCTCCCCTCAATAAGTGGGATTCTTCTGTAGGCATATGGTGTTTCAAGAAGTGAGTTTTAACCTATGTAATCTTTTATAACCTAACCTGAGACTCTGGCTTATGATCTAGGAAGAGAAATAGGATAATCTAAACCAGGGTAACATGAACTTTCCACAAATGGTGGAATGTTCTCCATATAGCTTTCTGTGGTGCAAAAGACACAACAGAAGAAAATAAGTGGAATCATTTTGCAGCCGAAACATTCTCCAATGCAGGTTAAACTTCTCTCGTCCAGAACTCTGGTCCGGAAACATTAGTCATTCAGAATGATATTAATTAGCCAGATATGCACTTTTCATGGATGTGGCCAAGGTTCCCTCAGTCTAATAAAGTTTGTTTACAGTCACCAGTCTTAGCTCTCAATGTTCTGTTATTTAGCTTTAATTTATCCCTAAATGTCCTTTAAACAGCACAGTAAGCAATGGAAGTGTTGATAATGCTGCTAGATAATATTGACCCTCTGTGGTCAGGAAAATTCTCTGGTTTGAAACTGGTCAGGTCCTGAGGGTGCCAGAATAGAGAGGTTCTACCTGTTGCATATCTATGGCTCCAGTGGAAAACAAACCACCTTTAAAACAAACAAACAAACAAACAAACAAACAAACAAACAAACACCCCCCCCCCAAATAGCTAAAAACAGAATTGATATTTTGTTTCTCTGCCTCCATCTGAAAGTAGGAGGAATAAAAATACTGTTGGGCCTAACCTATGGGAAACAGAAGAAACTTGTTTTGTTCTGAAGCATGTCAAATGTAACACAAGCTGCTCCTACAGTGATTCCTCTAATAATTTAAAGCAGATAAATTTCTTTTAAAAAGCTAATGGAAAGTTGCATTCAGACTACTGCCCCTCCTTGCAGCCTTCTGAAACACTTGATGGAAAGAAATATTTCACAGCTAACTAAACTATAGCTATAAAAACTTAATTGAAATTTATATTTTCAGACAATTTTTTTTCTCTATTTTCTAAAATGTTTCACAGTTTACATGTGGCAGGAAGTACTGCATATATTGACAGTCAGGATTCTATTTTGTATGTTGCTCAGCATTTTTAAATCAATTTTTTTCCAAATATCACACAATATGTAAGTTTAAATTATTTCACATTTTAAAAATTAAAAAAATATGTAACTAATGTAGAATTTACACATTTTTTACAATGTTGATTTCAGCAACCTAAAAAACATTCTGAAGTTTGCTTAAGTTTGTTACTATTACCTCCCAACCCAATCCAGCAACAAAATCTTCATATGCTTGGCTTCCTCTTGCATTGGACAATATTGAGCATTTGTCCTCTTGACCTTCTGCAATGTAAAACACTGCAATCTTGTGAGTTTCACGGCTGCAATTAGAGGTAACAAGAAATCTAAGTTCATTTTAAAATGTGGAAGTGACCTACTGTAAATGGACATGCTTACAGGTATGTGGTCCCCAAACATTGTCCTCATACATGTGCACCAATGTCAGAGTGTAGAAATTCTTCAAATCAATGACTATTGGCTGACACACATGTACAATTACTCTTTATGCTCCCAACTTAAGTACGAGGGCAGTGAGTACTGATGCGTCTCCAGTTCCTCCTCTTATTACAACCCAACAGAATCTAAAGTAAGAAAGTCCTTGCATATGAGGCAGACCACTCAGGGCTGAAGGGAATTTCCAACATGAGGGGTATGTACAGAGCAGGAATAGCAGGGGCAGTCCCCCAAATCTCTGTGTCTCTCTACAGCCTGGGGAGAGAAGCAGCAGCTCCTCTTTTCCTCACTCCTACAGCTACTTCCTGCTGTTTTCTCCTTTTCTGCCAATATAATCATCAAAAACATCAGTTTTCAAATAAAGATGTTGAGTTGCTGCTGAAGGTCTAGGATGGGTCTTCAGCCTTTGCTTTTTCTGGAACTTAGAAATTACAGGAAGTAAAATCTCTTCCATGGTAATGAGGATGGACATGTGCTACTGCCCCACAGTGTAAGAGGGATTCCACTTCCTGTTGAAAAATTACCTCAGAGTAGTCCTTGAAAGGTTTTGTGAGATGGGAAATAGAAACTCTTCGAAGTATCTCTTGAGGATATTCTCCAGAATCTGACGGTTTACAGTGATCTTTAGTCTATTTGTGGGCAAAGAATGCAAGACAACTCCCAACAGTAACAGGGGATGAGGTATTTGGCATCAGCTGGTACACAGATCTTGATCAGTATGGCACTCTTCGCTCATGGTTGAGAATGAGCAGAGGTTATGAAAGTGGCTGAGAAGCGAGGTCCCTGAATCTTCTGACATTTGTGTAATGATTCACCTTTGCACTGATATTAAGCTGCATGAGAAGGGGAACAAATACAGTATCTTAGCCCTTTTTGGAACACTACCTGATTTTACTATGGTCTGACTGATGGGTAAAGCCACTTTACCTGGTCCCTATCACTGTCAGATATTCAAGAGCTGGCAGTTGAGGATCCTTTACCTCCTTTAATAGGATCTGTAGGTAACTGATCTTACAGCTCCTGGTAACGGTGATGTTCATCTGGTGGAGCAAGTGAAGAAGGAATGGCTGCTTCATTTGGGGATGATACAGAAGCATCCCTTGGAACGGTCACTAATTACAAAGTAAATTCCATCACTTCCCTCTTGTACACTGACAGAACTGGCTGGTGAGAGGGAGAGGAGCAGTACGAATCTGGAGAGGGGCCAGATCATCTTCCATAAAGATTCAATAGACCCCAATAAGGGCGGCAAGAAGGAGGACACCAAGGTAATCAGTATGCAGTTTCTGTGGGAGTTGTATTAGGCAGAATGACCGAGAATAATCCCTTGACTATCTATTACAACTCAACTGCCTCCATGGATATAACAACAAATGATCTGATAGCACTTTATAGACTAACAAAACATGTAGATGGTATCATGAGCTTTCGTGGGCACAGCCCCACTTTAGATGACCGGTCATCTCAAGAAGTGTGCTGTGCCCACGAAAGCTCATGATGCCATCTACATGTTTTGTTAGTCTATAAAGTGCTACCAGACCATTTGTTGTTTTTTCCTCTACAGACTCTCTCAGCTACCCTCTGAAGCTTCTATGGATATAGTGACACATCCATCCACTCTGCTTCACTGGTAGCAGCAGTGCCATCAGAACCAGGGCATTTCTGATAGTTGGAGGTAAAACAGCTCCTGGGACAGCAATGTAAAGTCTCCATCTGAACAAAGATGTCCCTTAGGAGGGCTGGGCCAGAAAAAAGTGGAGACCTCGAATAAGGTAAGAATATAGCCTCTGATGTTATATAAGTCTTGATATGCCCTGATGTCTGACAGGTTCCTGCATGTTAAGCATGTTGGGATTCAATGCATTAACAACTGCACAATTGTTAGATGAATGAGGTGGTACCAATGATGAATTTAGAGCAGCACTTCTAGACACAACCAGCAACCGTCCATCCTTAGGCTTCAGTAACAAGATGAATAATGGAATTGGCAGAGCTTTCTTTTTACACATCTTGCCCTCACATCTGGTCACCTTCACTGGTGCTAGCTCCTTAGGTTCCATTTATGTTGTCTCTCACAATCCAAACTGGCTTAGGGAGGAAATGAATTTCTTATGTATAGTCCTTAACAGGGATCTGTCCTTGCATTCATGAGTGCGCCCTCTGCTCTCATGGGAAGCCCAGGAAGAAGAATCCTTGGATTTACATGTTCAGGGCACAGCTCCAAGGCACGTGCCAGGCAGGAGCAACTGGTCTCCATAATGTGCTTCTGTAGAAGTTACCAGACTTCTTGTGTGCTGGGTGAGAAGCAGCAGCACAGCAAATATTGCACTTTGCAGAGATATGCACCTCACCCAAGCAGTACAGGCATTGGTTCATGTTTACAACAGATGGAGAAAGACTGAGGGTAGGGACACAATTCTTGAATCCCAAGACTTTGGGGCATAGTCCCAGAGCTGAGGGAGGGGTTTCCTAATTGGAGAGAGTGAAATACTCAAGGCTATACTATAACTTTTTAATGACTAATTACTAGTCTAAGAATACAACTGTTTACATGGGAAGGAGAACTTGAGACTGAGTAAATTCATGTGGCAATAAGAATAAACTAAGGAGACATCAATCCTGGCTGGCTCTTATAAGATTGGGCAAGAGCACAAGAACTGCTGCACATGTGTGAACCAATGGACGCTGCTTTGAAGAATTTCCAGATTTGGATGCATGGCAAACATGCATATCCTAGATGTGGAATACACATAGGGACCTAGTTCAGTTAATTTTTCTTTAAATTAAGAGCAGTCTACTCGGAAATATGACTATATAAGAATCACACCATTTTACGCAACAGATCTGCTCCTTGTAGGAATACAGTCGCGTCATCCAACTCTAGTGACAAAAACAACTTTTTATTGTGTTTTACTTCTGATTACACTGCAGAGTCAGCACCATTAAGGAAGAGTAAACTGGATTCTATTCTTTTTGTGCACCAGCAAAAATACTGATTACCCAATTCCAATTACAGGGTTAATCACTTACATCTGTGCAGCCTCAGTGAAGACAATGGAAGTGGCCTGGTGTTAATGAGGGCATAATTTGGCCTATCGAATTTTAATTACTGGTGATAATATAAAAGAAGGAAAAAATGTTTAGGGACATTAAGAAACCAAGTTGAGTTTGACAAAGGCAATTTTTGGGGAGTAAACAGAGCATACTTGTTATGAAAATTACTAGGATACAATATTATCTTTATAGTCACTCTTCAAATAAAAAAATCATACTTTAAGGAATGGCAAATAGTATACAACATTCAGAACTTCATTCTGCTACTTCCAAAGTCTAAAGAAATAGGTGTGAGCTTGCTTTTAGAGGATGTTATCATCATGGGAATCATTCTGAAGAAAATTCTTCTTTTGGAAAATATTCCTTGGCTAATATACATTAACAGTAGCTTCTTTTGCCTATATCATTATGGACACTGGCACAAAAACACGATTTTTGTTTAAGGAGCCATATATTTCTGCTACTTATATTCAACTTCCTACATAGTGATACCAAAAGTAATTTGCTCACTCCAGTTAAAAAAAATAATCAAGAAATCTTTTCATTTCCAATTTGTGAAGAGGGTGTCACCCAAATGAACTGAAAGCATGGGGAAAACAGTACAGTAAAACTCCAATAATCCGGCATCCAATTGTATGGCACTTCCAATAGTCCGGCATCAAAATGGCAAGAGCCTAGTGAGTGACTTTCAGCAAAAAACGAGTCATAAGGCAGCAGTGGCAGCAGCTGAACCGAGCAAAAAGGGTAAAAAAGAGTTAACAAAACTAAAACATTACAGTATACTGTATACAGTATGTACAATAAAAATGATTAAAAACACTTTATATACAGTATATATATAACCAGTTTATAGTACCTCCTGATAGTCCGGCACATCCAATAATTCGGCACTACCAAGGTCCCAAAGGTTCCGGATTATCGGAAATCTACTGTATTAGGCTGATTTACTGAATATCAAGGTTCTCATAAAAAACCTCAAATTTGAACTGTATACACAATGACAAGTATTTGCATTGCTAACACATGCAGTTTCTTCTGGGAATGATTAATTTTGGGGATGCTGCTGTGGTGCACTCCTTTGAAAATCTGGTCTTTAATATTAGAACTGTTGATGAAGTTTCACTTACCATTGGCGGGAGTCCAGATTTTTCAACTCTCTCAATAATTTAGAATTTTTCTTAAGTAGATGAAAGTTTTTTCTACAGATATATAAGACAGGGATTTAAGGGAAATGTATTACAGAATATATGAAGCAAGTTTCATAATTCAAACAGATAAGTAAAGGTAAATGCATGAGTCAGACTTAAAATATACATATAAAAATTCCACACAGTATGATTAATTTGCATCACTTCAGTGCTTAAGACCTGTAATTAGCAAAACCAAATATAGAAAAAACTGAAAAATGCTATTTCTGACTACTAACTAGCTTCACAGTTCTTTCTCTTTTCTAACCTTTGGGGAAACAAAGGTATTTTGCAGACAGCTTTGCAGGAAATCAAATTTGGGCTATTTCATATCCAAGAACCCTTCTCTTAGAGAATGCTATGCCAGTGGCTCCATTTGATTAATACCTAGAGAGTTCCAGCATGAGCATCTATGCAAATCACAACTGTGGTAGCATATCACAGGGAAACAGAAGACTCAAGGGTTTTTTTAAGATAACAGCAACATCACAAACATACATTCACAGATACAGTCTTACCTTCTATCCCAAGAATTCATTCCTAAGTCGTTTAGCAACAGCCTACAGAAATAGAAAGGTGCTTGTGGTTCAACAGAACTTGGTTCTTCTTGGCTGGCTACTTTCATACCAAGATCAGAGCTGCATCTATGTACATGTTCTTTTTCTTGGGCACTCTGCCTTATTATGGCTTCTATTATATCATTTTCTTGATCATGGCTCATACCAAATGGTGGTGGTGATGGCTCATTTAGTTTTAGCTGTGAACGTAAAAGGCATTCAGGACTAGTACTGCCAATCTTTTCTAGCAATTTGTCAAGTGCATCATCTCCTTCTTCTGCTTGAGAAATGTTTGTGTGGGCCTCAAGTTGTCCTTCATGACTGCCCCAAAACACAAATGAATTATTTCCATTCTGACGTGCTAGACAGCCTTCCAAAGGTCCATACAATATCCTGCCATCCCAAGAATATTTCCCTGAGATATCTCTGACAATTACTCTTACATCTGAGAGGACTCCTGCTGGCTCAGTATCCATCGTCGTTTCTGCAGGAATTTGAAGGTAAGATATAAGAGTATTGTCATTAAATACAAATAATTGCAAGTTTGGACTTCTGAAGACATCTGAAGACAGCTCAGAAGATTCCACATAAAAGTTGTCATGATTCTCACTGATAAGGCTGTGAAGAATGGCAGGTCCTCCACTGAGGGGATAGTGACTTAAGTGGTTTACTAGATGTGTCATTACCATCCGTGCAGTTAGAGGTATTAATTCCAAGCTTCTTCTTTTTCTTTCTAAAAATCAATCAATACAAACATAATTATCAACAGCAGCAGCAAAGAGTAATTAAAACAAGCACCGACACATTCCTATCAATATGGAATTCATTGCAGGTGTTAAGGCTCCTTTGATTTTTTTTCTTAAAGCCATCCTTTTTTCCATTAAAGAAACACTTTCTAAAATAAAAAAACCCCTCTCCACATTCCTTTCAAAAATAATCTTTAGATTTCAAAATTCTCCTTTTGGCTAATTTGCATTTATTCTAGCTCATTTTTCCCACAAAATGTAAAGAGGTAACACTTGTTTTTAATGGGGCTATTGTCAATTAAAAGAAACAAAAGGAAGCATTAATTCACACAATTCACACTCAACCTGTGAAACTCCTTGTCAGAGGATGCTGTGAAGTCCAAGATTATAACAGGGTTCAAAAAAGAGCTAGATAAATTCATGGACAGGTGCATCAAAGGCTATTAGCCAGAATGGTGTCTCTAGCCTTTCTATTTGTCAGAAACTAGTAATGGGTGATAGGGAATGGATTGCTTGATGATTATCTGTTCTGTTCATTCCCTCTGGGGCACCTGACATTATCCACTGTTAGAAGACAGGACAGTAGGCTACATGGACCTTTGGCCTGACTGTTTTTATGGCTGTTCTTACGTTCTTATTAAAATTTTTGACCTAAAACTGGTCAGAGTTACCCTATCTCTACTGTAGTGAACTCTTATTTATAACCCCGAGAGAAAGAGAGAGAATGATTTACAGTGAAGAAGCTAACGGAAGAACAAAGAAATCTGATGAGACAAGGTGGATGAGATAATATCTTTTATTGGACCAACTTCTGCAAGGCACTCCAGAAATACCTCCATTTCTTCTGCCAAATCATGGCTCAAATCAGTAACAAGTATGATCAGAAGATCACTACTACTAGGAAGACAAGAACCCCTTCTCTAACCTATTAAGAATCTCTATTTTTCTATTACCTGCATGAGACAACACTGAGCAAAGCAAAATTACTTCAGAATATTGGGGAAACATAAGACATTAGCAGGCTGGCAAGAAGGTAATGATTTTTATAGAAACAGAGAAATTTATATTATTTACTGTTGTCAGCAATAGATGCAGCTTCTGTCTGTTTGCCCAATTCTGAAATACGTCTGTTTGCCCAATTCTGATATCAGCTAACATTCATCTGTATTACACAACTCCCCTGGTTTTTTTTTGTTTTTTTTTGTTAAGAGTGGAATCTTCAATAACATTTAATTTTACTACCCTTGTCCATCTTCAAAAACACAAAGCAGCTGCCTGCATTCTGTCATAATGAACTGGATATAGCTCTTTCTGGAGCTAATCAATGACATTCCATTCATCGGCAAGAAGAGGCTACAAGAGTGCTGTCAGGTGTTTCCTCCTTCCTAGGGGATGAGCACTGACAAGCATCTTAAACAATATTAACGGCATACAGTGATTTACATCTGCAAAGACACACACACACACACGACTTTTTCCAATGTTCTGTGCTGCTACTCCAATATAAAGTCTCATTAAATCTTGAATACCACAGTGTACTTGCAACAGCTTAATTTCATCTTATTTTACATTTACTCAGGACTTCTTAGCTGTGCTACATAATCTTCAGAATGAATTTATGGTCCAGACAAGATCATAATCTAGAAGGTCATCATCATCACAGGGCGAGCTGTGATTTAGACCCCATTCAGTCCCCCTTCAGTGAACCTCCCCAGGTGACTGGCCTGGATTCCTGAATGTCATTTTGAGTACCACCACATCATCTGATCACTGGATTCAGGGCAATTGCTCCCTTACCAACTGTGTTAACCTGACAGGCCCAGCTTGGTATGTGGGTTTGGCACTTATGAGCCTATTTCTTCTGGAAAATTGTGACAAAATAAGTTTGTAGTGACATAGAAATAGTTTCTTCAGAACAAAGCATTATTTATTCTTTT
Organism: Pelodiscus sinensis; assembly: GCF_049634645.1. Taxonomy (NCBI): domain Eukaryota; kingdom Metazoa; phylum Chordata; order Testudines; family Trionychidae; genus Pelodiscus; species Pelodiscus sinensis. The sequence continues at coordinate 195,206,391 of NC_134713.1, forward strand.
AGCCAAAGGTACCTAGCAATTACAAAGTTTAAAACAATATAGGTCTATATGCATATTGCCTGTTACCTAACCCCTGATCTTTCCTTGCAAGCTGTAATAAATTCCATTCAGTTCAGCTCTTCCCATCTCTGAGCTGGGAGGGACAGTCTGCATTGCTGCAGCAGCAGCATGTTCTGTGTCATGAACACAGTTCCAGCTGCTGTGGACAACCCGAACCCACTGCACAACCTTTTCAACCTAGCCTAACCTCTTTCTGATTTTAGTATACTTTTTCACCCTAAAGTTTGGCCTGGGAAGTCAATTTTCTTAACCTGGTGGGCACCAAGCCAGGGTTTATTTCCCACTTCCATAGTTTCTCAAAAGACCCTTGTGGGTGTCCTGTCACAATTTCCTGCTTATACACCCCTTGATTTAACTTGCATTCAGACAGGATACTATTGGACTGATATACTGAAGTACATAAGATACGAAAAAGTACACTTAAATCCCTCATTCTCTACAAAGAATGGCAATTCCAAGTTTTTATTAAGACATTCAGCATTTTTTTCACAAAGGCATTATTGGTCACTTGGCAGGCTTCAAGTTCATCCCCACACTGCAACAGGATAGAAGTGCTGTAAAAATCAGCTGAATCAGGCTGTGAAAGAGTGTCTTGGTCTCTGTCCATAATTTATAGTTAATGACAAAAGAACAAAAAACCTGTCTAAAGGGTTTTAACAAGGGGCCCGAGGAAACGATACACAACCACATCTGGGAAAGTTGGGATCTGAGCTAGATCATTATGGTTTTATTGTTCAATAGTCAATCTCTTCTCATTGGGCTACGTTCTGCAAGATGAAGCATGAATCTGTTACTCTACTGTGGGTGTACTGAGGTGGAGAAAACTGATTTGGGAAGTGGAAATAGCTGCATTGGATCGAGGCTCTTGGTACTGATGTTGAGACAAGCAGTGCTGAGACAAGGACCAGAGTAGTTAAAGAGAAGAGACCGTTTTTGCAAGCTGCAACTAAGCTGAAAATGCCTTATCTAGTTCATGAGAATCAGAAATCTAGATGATATGTTAAGCAAACCATTTCTCTTGCTGCAATTCTCTGTTCTTAATAAACCTTGTTTTTTGTCATCATTATTGCTGTATGGGTTATTTCAAGGAGGCTGCACTCAAAGAGAAGAAAATCCTTATAATCTCAAAGGGTACGTCTTACACAGCAGCATTATTTTGGGAATAGCTGGTGTTATTTAGAAATAACGGTGCGGGTCTACACAGCAAGCCATTATTTTGAAATAATGTCGAGATGGAGGACTTCTTACTCTGACTCCTGTAACCTTCATTTCACAAGGAGTAAGGGAAGTCAAAGGAAGAGTGATCTTCCTTCGACTTCCTGCTGTGTAGACAGCGCCAAAAAGCTGAATTAAGCTATTTTGACTTCAGCGACGCAATTGATGTAGATGAAGTTATATATCTTAATTCGACTTTTGCCCTGCAGCGTAGACATATCTCCGGCTCAGGCAGGGAAAATGAACACAGGTATTCTATCCCAGTGTGGTATGTTGCCATTAGGCTGCAAAAGGGCCAAGCAGAAGAGAGTTGAAGGAGGTGGGCGTAACTCGGGTGCTTGCTGGTTATATGACAAACACAACCCCATCACCCCAGAAGATCTAACCAAAAGGGAGAAAAGAATCTCCAGTTTCCTGTATGAAGTTTGCCTGTTAGATTGAATACATTTCATATTCCTAATGTTGAGGTTTACAATAATATAAAATGAGTGATCACAATCTCAAGCTGTCAGGGTTCCAAATTTTTGGAGACTATGTCTAATTTCCTTTCAGATGTTGAGAATACTAGAAAAGAGGAAATTACACACATGTGCAGTAACCAATGTTCTTCAAGAGGAGTGTCCCCGTGGGTGCTCCATATTAGGTTGGTGTGTCACTGCCAAGCCTGTTTTTTGGAGTCTTCAAAGCAATGTCCTGGGCCGCACATGCGCATGCCCCAACCCACGTGCTCCTATTGTGCAGGCACTGCATATGCATAAATACTGCCCCCCGCCTTCCTCAGTTCCTTCTCTACTCTAGAAGCATATAGTTTGTCAAGGAGGCCAGCATCCCAAAGTAGAAGAAAAGAGTATAGTGGAGCACCCATGGGGACACTCATCTCGAAAAATGTCAGTTACTGCAGAGGTGAGTCACCTCCTCTTCGAGAGAGAGAGAGAGAGAGAGAGAGAGAGAGAGAGAGATGTCCCTTACAAAGCTGTACCTGTTTAAAGTGGTAGGGACTTTGGATCTGGCATGAATGCAGTGGATAGTATCGTAACACTAGAACTGGAAGGGACCTTGAGAGGTCATTGAGTCCAGTCCTCTGCCCTCACGGCAGGACCCAGTACCATCTAGACCAGGGCTACTCAACTTTGGAAGTCCCGGGGGCCACCATGATACTCACAGCACACGCCAAGGGCCACAACTTAAGTGTAGTTGCATATACATGCAAATATATGCAAATAGCTTCTTTCACACTGATGGGCATGACTACAAAGCACTTCCCACAATGCCCCGGCGCTCCTGGCACTTCCTCGCTGAGGGCTAGAAACACTGACACCCTGTACCAGTCTGTTCCAGCCAGCCCATCCACTTGCATCTTTCAGTGCTCACCCCACCTGGGAGACACCTCGCTGTTGTGGAGCATGTTCCCGGTGGAGGCCATGTTCAAAGGATTCCACTTGTGGGCCATGTGTTGAGCCCTGCATAAACCCAAACTGCTCTACAGGTTGCAGGCCCTGGTTTAGACAATCCCTGATAGATGTCTGTCTAACCTGCTCTTAAATATCTCCAGAAATGGAGATTCCACAACCTCGCTAGGCAACTTATTCCAGTGTTTAAACCACCCTGACAGTTAGGAACTTTTTCCTAATGTCCAACCTAAACCTCCCTTGCTGCAGTTTAAGCCCATTGCTTCTTGTCCTATCCTCAGAGGCCAAGGAGAACAATCAATCTCTCCTCCTTATGACACCCTTTAAGATATTTGAAAACCGCTATCATGTCCCCGCTCAGTCTTCTCCATTCCAAACTATACAAGCCCAATTCTTTTAGTCTTCCTTCGTAGATCATGTTCTCTAGACCTTTAATTATCCTTGTCGCTCTTCTATGGACCTTCTCCAATTTCTCCACATCTTTCTTGAAATGTGGTGCCCAGAACTGGACACAATACTCCAATTGAGGCCTAATCAGCACAGAGTCGAGTGGAAGAATGACTTCTCGTTTCTTGCTCACAACACTCCTTAGTTGATAGGATAGGACTGCCTTAGAGAATCTGAAGGTAGACAGAGGTCCCTGAAAAAGTGCATGGTGCTATGTCAATATATGCTGTGATGACCAGGTAGCAGCTGTTCAAATGTCTGCTATATGGACCTTATGGAGAAATGCTATTCAGGTAGACATGGCTCCAGTTGCGTGTGCTCTTATTTTGTCAGGAGGGTTAGCACCTGATAGAGTAACACAGTCCTATACCATCCGAAATCGAGTGGGAAAGTCACTGGACTGAAATGGCTTGACCTTTATTGTGATTAGCAATGGAGACAAACAGTCTAGGAGAGGACCTAAACAGCTTTGTATGTTGTAAATAAAAGGAAAGTACCCCACGTATATCCAGTGTGTGCATGATTGCATCAAATGCATTAGCATGAGATTTGAGGAAGAAGGTAGGCAGATATATGGTTTGATTCAAATGGAAAAAAGATCAAACCTTTGGCAAAAACTTGTGATGAGTTTGTAAGGTAACCTTGTTTTTGAAAAAGGTAGTGTACCGGGGATCTGCTATCAGTGCGGCAATGTCTCCTACCCATCTTGAGGAGGTAATAGCTACAAGAAAAGTTGTTGTCATAGAAAGGTGCAAAAGGGAGAATGTTACCATTGGCTCAAACAGAGATTAGGGTACGTCTACACTAGCCCCCTAGACCAATCTAGGGAGGCTGAGGGTAACCGGAATTGCAAATCAAACCTGGGATTTAAGTATCTCATGCTTGATTTGCATGTTCCCGGCTGGTTGCCATTTTAGAAATTGACTAGCCTCGAAGTAACTGCCCATGTCTAAATGTGTCAGTGAAACAGGATTCTGGAATAAAGCCCCTAAATCGAATTAGGTGGTAAACCTCATTCCATGAGGAATAGCACTTACCGCCTAATTTGATTTAAGGGCTTTATTCCGGAATCCTGTTTCACTGCCGCATGTGGACGTGGGCAGTTACTTCGGGCTAGTCAATTTCTAAAATGGCGACCGTCCGGGAACATGCAAATCAAGCGTGGGATATTTAAATCCTGGGCTTGATTTGCAATTCTGGTCACCCTCATTAGCCTCTCTAGATTGATCTAGGGGGCTAGTGTAGACGTACCATTAGATAGGAGTATTTAAAACCAGGTGGAGGGCCCATGGTTGTGCTGGTGGGGTCAAATATGGGTAAAGTGCTTGGAGGCCTTTGATGAACCTTAGTAAGAGGATGTGCAAATATTGAAGTGTCGTCTATTTTGAGGAGAAAAGTCATTATAGCAGTGAGGTGTACCTTGATGGAACTCAGTGCAAGACCAGTCTGTTTAAAGTGGAACACATAGTTCAAGATTAAAGATAATGAAGAAGTGGATGGGTTGGCATGTTGCTGTGAACACCAAAAATGGAGAAGGTTCTCCAGATGAAGGTATGTTTTACAGGTGCTTTGTGCTCTGCTGTGAAGTAGGAAGCATAAAACCCGCTGGAAACACTCTACTTCTTGTGCACAAAACCATTGAGGAGCCACGCATTCAGGTTCATCATGTGAAGATTGGGGTGGCTGGTTTGATTCCCTGGCAGAGATCATGATTGTAGGGCAGAGAGATGGATGGTATTCAAGTCATTCTGAACAGGAAGGGGAACCAGACTTGATGTGGCCAAAAAGGTGCTATGAGAGTTAAACGTGCTTTGCTGGTCTGCACTCTGTTTCTAAGGGTTATAGGAGATGATGTGACCAGTTGGTGAGGAAGGCATCTCTAAGGGAGCCCATTCCCATTCCGGCTCTGGAACAGAAATGTGGACGCTTGTTGTTGTTTTGTGTGGCAAAGAGGTCTATAGTGGGATGACTCCGTTGGTGGAAGAGCCAGAGAGAATCTGTGGGCTGATTTGCCACTCGAGTTTGGTGGGTAGCACCCTGCTTAGTGCATCAGCCTTGGTATTAAGGATGTTAAGGACTAGTCGACTATCCAATAAGCAAATGATTATCGGATAGTCAGTCGACTAGTCGATTCCCCCCCACCCCTTAATACCTCTATCTGATAGAGGCAGCAAAGAGGGGACGGAAGACAGGGTACTTCAAAGTGACAGCGCTGCACAGCTGATCCCGGGCTCAGCTGTGTGGTGCTGCCCATTTGAAAAACTGAGGCAGCATTTCAAGGTGGCAGAGCTGCGTGGAGCCAAGGGTCAGTTGGGGACTCGGCGGAACCTGGGATCAGCTGGCGCCACATGGCATTTCAAATTGGCAGCTGATCCTAGGCTCCATGCTGCATTTCCACTTTGAAATGCACAAGAGCCCCCAACGACTCAACTAGTAAAATAACCAATAGTTAACATCCCTTGATATTAAGGTTGCCTGGAAGGTGTATGTCCATGATAGAAATGCCATGCTTCAGGCACCAATTCCAAAGTGCAAGTGCTTTTGTGCATACAGCATGTGATTGGGCCCTTCCCCGACAATTTATATAAAACATTGCAGCGACACTGTCTATGTATAGTCTCAAATGACTGTTGATTAAAGGGAGGAAATGCTCTCAAGCATATTTCCCTGCTCACAGTTCTAGCACATTTATGTGGAGACCTCTGTCTTTGCTGGACCACAGTCCCTGAGCTGTTTGAAGCTCCAAGTGGGCGTCCCAGCCCGTGAGGGATACACTGGTCAGCACTGAAACAGACAGTTTCACAGTAAGGAACAGAACACGATAAAGATTTTCCTGTTTCATGCACCAGAGAAGAGATTTCTTTACCCAGGGTGGGATGATGAGGGACTTTGATATTGGGTGGATGTTGGGTTGGTAAACTATCTTCAGCCACCCCTGCAAACACCTCATGTGTAAATGTGCATTTCTTACAACAAAGTTGCAAGCTGCCATGTGACCCAGGAGTTGTAGACAGTCATGGGCCATTATTCTGGAAGAGGACTGCGGCAGCTTGATCAAGTCTAGGGACAAAAACCAATCACCTCTTTCCAACGCTGGTATGATGATGGCGAGTGTAAACATCTTAAACTTCTGTTCCTTAACAAATTTATTTAATGCTCTTAGATCTAGAATGGGATGCCATCCTCCCAACTTTTTCCTCCATGAGGAAGAAGTGGGAGTAAAAAATCTTTCCCCTTGTGGTGTGGGGGAACTAACTGAATTATCCCAACTGTAAGAGATGGTCAACCTCCTGTTGGGGAAGTTCCTCATGCGAGTGGTCCCTGAAGAGGGACTGGGTAGGGGAATGGAGGAGGGTGATGACATAAGGGGAATTGAATATCCAATCTTAACTATTTGGAGAATCAATTATCAGATGTTATCCTTCTCCGATTGTTAAGAAAAACAGTAGCATTGGAATTGGCAAAAGGTTTTCACAACCCTCAACATATCCCTTGAATTTGCTTAGAAGATTGCTGAGAATTGTTAGTTGGCATTGTCATTGGCCCCTGCCTCAACTGCCGTTTTGATGGTGTTGATCCTGTTTATTATATTGTTGAGTCCATAGAGGGTATCTGGGTCTGGGATATAGCTGGCACCTGTATTGTCGCCTTCTTCTTGTTGCAGGATTATGAATGCCCAGAGATCTGAGGGCTGCTCAAGAATCCTTCATGGAGTGCAGCATGCATTCCGTAGAGCCTCCACTGCGAAGAGCCTCTACTGTGGGCTGGATTTCTTTAGGGAAGGCAGCAGTGTTGGACCATGAGGCTCTTAGTATCACTACAGCTGTTGCTGTAGAACAGGCCACTGTATTAGCTGCATCTAGCGCAGCTCATAGGGCTATCCCTGAGATTGTATGGCCCTCCTGTATCACATCTTTAAACTACTGCTTTTTCGCCTCAGATATCTAAAATAAAAGAGTTTCATTTGGAATAATTTTGATGATCGTATTTGCTTAATAGTGCCACATAATTAGTGACTCAGAATTGCAATGTAGAAGACATATACACTTTGCATCCAAAGAGGTCCACCCTCTTGCTATTGCAATCAGAGGGGTTGGATCTAAAGAGTTGTTACTTAGTCTTTTGATGCGCTGCTTCCACCACCAGAGAATTAGACACAGTATGCATAAAAAGAAACTCTGATCTCTTGGGGAAATATAATATTTCTTGTCAGCTCACTTGCATGTTGGGAGGGCAATTGCTGGTTGGGTTAATTGGAAGGGCTATCCTGGAAGTTGTAAGGGTTAGTAAAATATCAGTCAACTATTGCTGGCTCCCTGATACCTCGGCGACGTCTACACTGGCACGATTTTCCGGAAATGCTTTTAACAGAAAAGTTTTCCGTTAAAAGCATTTTCGGAAAAGCACGTCTAGATTGGCAGGACGCTTTTCCGCAAAAGCACTTTTTGCAGAAAAGCGTCCGTGGCCAATCTAGACGCACTTTTCCGCAAAAAAGCCCCGATCGCCATTTTCGCTATCGGGGCTAATTTGCGGAAAACAAATCTCTGCGGTCTACACTGGCCCTACTGCGCAAAAGTTTTTCGGAAAAAGACTTTTGCCCGAATGGGAGTAGCGTAGTATTTCTGCAAAAGCACTGACAATCTTACATGAGATCGTCAGTGCTTTTGTGGAAATTCAAGCGGCCAGTGTAGACAGCTGGCAAGTTTTTCCAGAAAAGCAGATGGTTTTGCGGAAAAACTTGCCAGTCTAGACACAGCCCTCTTGTATGGGAATACTGAGTTCAGCCGAGATGCATTTAAATAGGTCCTGGAAATGCGAAAAATCATCTGCTGTGGTGAGGGGGTATCTCTGCTTCATCCAAAGATGATGTGTTAGTGTCAGGTGATGCGTCTGGTGGGGGGGTCAGACTGATCCCTGAGCATTGCACACAGTCGCTAAGGAGGGAGATTGTGGTGGAGGAGAGTATTGAGGCACAGAAACATGTTTACGTGAATGGTGGTGTTTACGTGAATGGTGGTGTTTACGTCAAGGCTGACAGGGACTCCAGTACTGCCACTCTGGGTAGGGCACGGAAGATGGTACCCCATGGGTTGCTGTACCAAGGTGGCATGTTGCGGTGCCTGGTGTGTGGAGGATGAGTCCTTGCTAAGTACACTAAATAATATGGGGGAGGGGAGCTGTAAGGTGAAAACATCACATCCACCTCCTCATCCGAGTCACTAGAAAACCTTTCTGGAAATACTTCCATTCTCAGGGCCGAGGTACTGAGAAAAGGTCAACTGAAAGTTGAGGAGACTAAAAGGTTTCTGTGTTGTGTATATGGCTGCACCAGCGTAGATGGTGCTGTGGTGAGCTGCACCGATGCAACTTGTGGTGCCGTGTGATGTCTTGGGAACGAGCAGCCAGGAGAAAGTGTTGGTGCCATGTCAGTGCTGACAGCAGTACCTGATGATGTGCTTAGCACCAGAAGGTTGCTGTGCTATCAAGGTAACATCAGTTCTGGCTGTTGCCATGGCACTAGAGGCACGCAACTTCAGGCCCATGGTCTCGGAGTGAGACTTTGTATTTGCCACTCTTATGACAGTGCTGGTGGTGCCGGACATGCCCGGTGCATTGTAGGTACTGAGACACTGTGCCGGAGATGATGGTTTGGGTGCTAAAGCCTTCTGGGGCAATGAGGAAGTGCGTTTTTTTACAGATTCTTTTGTCTTTTTGCACCTGGCGCTTATCAGATTGTTGGCCAGGTCCGAGGCTGGTCTTAGGGACTTTTCAAGTAAAATCAGCTTGAGGGGTAGAGCTCTCTCATGCTGCGCCCTTTTGTTTTCAATTTTGCACAATGGGGACATTTTTGTGAGACATGAGCCTCACCCAGGCAGTGGACACATTGAGTAAGTCCATCCGACCCAGGGATTGGATCTTTGCAGGAAGAACGATGCTTGAAACTCAGGGAACCGGGCCTGGCACTTGCTATTCCTATCTATCAACTGGGAGAACAAACTTGGATGAAAAAACTTAAAATAAACAACTACAAATAACAACAACTAACTAGGAACAGGTAAAACCAGGGAAGAACTGGATTTCTTCATCTAACACACGACTGAGGTTGGGGACACTGCCGAGCTCCATGTATGACCGGAGGCAGTAGCGAAGGAACTGAGGAGAAGGGGCTCATGCATGCACGATGCCTGTACAATAGGAGCATGCGGCTTGAGGTGCATGCATGCACGATCCTATGGACATTGCTCTGAAGACTCTTGAAAAGGAGCTCAGCAGCACACTGCCCTAATGTGGTACAACTATGGGGACATCTCTTGAAGAAGACATGGGAGAGACAGACAACAGAAAGCTTTACTAATTTTTGATTGATCTTGTAATGATTAACTTTTTGTATTTAACTTATTTAATTATCCTGGATAGTTACCTTGGAAAATTAGTAATCTGCTCTCTGCCTACACCATTATTATATTTTGAATAAAATACACACTCACCACTACATCTACAATGCCTGTTGCTGCTATAGCAGCTGCGACTAATGTGTTTCCTCTTTCCTCTGACCTGATTAAATCTATTGTTATTGTTGTAAGCAACTATACTGAGTGATGGATACGTAAAAAACATAATAAATAAAAGCAGGAATAATCTCTTTTAAACATTAGCTTGAAAATAGGAGGACAGTAAAATGGAAGAATGTATAAGGCACAAACATATCCAAGATGAGAAACATTTTGTTCTGCCTAAAATGACAAATCTCTCACATCTATTTTTATCTTTCTGCTCTTCACAAAATGTACCCACTCAGCAAGTGTGTAGAGCAATTGGTTTTAATGCCTTTAACCTTTTTGTTAAACTAAAAATAAAGGTAACAAGGGAAATAAAAAGAAAACATGCTGTAATGATGAAAATTTGTTCCAATATGAGATACAGAAAGACCTGTATTTCAAAGTAGCATAGAAAGTCTAGTATTATTTTGCACATCTTACTGCATCTGTGTTTCTGAATCCTGTTGAAAATATATTTTTAAGAAATGGTTTATATAAAGTTTTTAGTACAATATTGAACTATGGAAGTTTAGTTTATTTCAATCTAATGCCTGAATTGATTATATTGACCAAGATACATAACAGTTAATCAGATAAGGTCCAAGTTTTTCTCTCAAGCAGTCCTAGTAAAATTATTTTTGAAACCAATATTTACAAAATTATTCATTTTTACTAAGAAGTGAAGAGCTATTGCTCTTTGGAGAATTTTCATCAACATCAAACCACTGATGACTACATACTTGTTTAGTTTCCCAAGAAGCAGTTATGGCATTCAAACATGGTACACAAGAGACCTGCCACACAGTTCTCAAAGGGATTTGATTTGGAGTTAATTTTATTCACTCAGTTTTAATTCTGTATATGGAGCCACATCCAATTGCCCAGTGCCATCATATCTATGCCTTTCTCACTATAGAAAAGGCACATGAGAGTGGTGACATTTTCTTCTCTATTTTTAGTAGTTGAACCACTGGCAACGAGTATTAATACTCTATTACTATCCAAGGAATTAAGTTCCACTAACTGAACTACCGACTGTGCCTCTTTACAATCATCTTGCGACCTTCCAAGATCCTAAGAATTCCATACTAGGTATCTGCAATCGATTAATGACCTTAGGAAGTTTTCAAGATGCTGTGACAAGTGACAGAAACAGAGCTGTCTTGGTAGCTCCAAACCTGTATACCAGAGCCCAACTTTTATTATTACAATCTCTCACGTATCTCAGGATTTGAATTCATTCTAACCTCAGAATTTTCATGCAAATTCATTTTGAATCAATACATAGAATCATCTTCTCTGCCATACATCACTAAGCAAGTAAAACTAACAGACAGCATTCTCACAATTAACACATTTTATATACAGGCAGTCCCCAACTTACGCGGATCCGACTTACGTCGGATCCGCACTTACGAACGGGGCTTTCTCGCCCTGGAAGTCGGGGCGAGAAAGCCCCGTTCGTAAGCTGCTCCGGTGCCCCTGGTCTGCTGGAGACCGTCTCCAGCAGACCAGGGGCACCGGGCGGGTTCCCGCGCTTCTGAGGCTTTGCCAGAGCAAAGCCTCAGAGGCGCGGGGAACCGCCGCTGCTGCCGCTTCAGTCTGGGTGCCTGTGGTCTGCTGGGGACCGTCCCCAGCAGACCACAGGCTCCCGGACTGAAGCCGCAGCCGCAGGGGGGTCCCGCGCCTCTGAGGCTTTGCCAGAGCAAAGCCTCAGAGGCGCGGGGAACCGCCGCTGCTGCCGCTTCAATCTGGGTGCCTGTGGTCTGCTGGGGACCGTCCCCAGCAGACCACAGGCTCCCGGACTGAAGCCGCAGCCGCGGGGGGGTCCCGCGCCTCTGAGGCTTTGCCAGAGCAAAGCCTCAGAGGCGCGGGGAACCGCCGCTGCTGCCGCTTCAATCCGGGTGCCTGTGGTCTGCTGGGGACGGTCCCCAGCAGACCACAGGCACCCAGATTGAAGCGGCAGCAGCGGCGGTTCCCCGCGCCTCTGAGGCTTTGCCAGAGCAAAGCCTCAGAGGCTCTGCTCCCCATGTCCCTGGTCTGCTGGGGAGGGGGGGGGGCAGCTAGTGTGCTCCCCCCCCCCCCCCCCCCCCCAGCAGACCAGGCTTTTGTTTTGGACTCTGGGGCAGAGCAGCTGGGGCGCTGCCGATTGGTCCTGCAGCGCCCGCTCTGGGCACTACTGGACCAACCCGGCGGCACCCCAGCTGCTCTGCCCCAGGTCCTGATTCAGCCGCTGCTGGTCAGTTTCAGCAGCGGCTGAATCAGGACACCTGGGGCAGAGCAGATGGGGTGCTGCTAGGTTGGTCCAGTAGCACCCAGGAGCGGCGCTACTGGAGCAACCCAGCAGCACCCCAGCTGCTCTGCCCCAGGCGTCCCCAAGTCAGCTTCTGCTGAAACTGACCAGCGCTGACTACAGGAAGCCCCAGGCAGAGTTGCTCTGCCCCGGGCTTCCTGGAATCAGCTGCTGATCAGTTTCAGCAGCAGCTGACTTGGGGACGCCTGCGGTTCTTAAGTTGATTCTGTATGTAAGTCAGAACTGGCGGTCAGTTTCAGCAGTGTTTGAATCTGGACGCCAGTTCCGACTTACATACAGATTCAACTTAAGAACAAACCTACAGTCCCTATCTTGTACGTAACCCGGGGACTGCCTGTACTTTATTGCAATGCTATTATCCCTCTATATTCCAAATGACAATTTCAATGATAGTTCTTAACTGGGACAAATATTTACTCTCTTGCTATTATAGCTCACATGTGTTACGAGGTCATAGCCTTTCCCTTTGCAAAACAGTACATCAACTTGCTTATGTGGTTAATTAATTAATGATTTTCCCTTCCAAAAGAGGGCTCGAGGTAAATATTTAATGTTTGGAGTCACACTGAAGATGTGTTTATATGTATTGTTTTGGAGTATTTGCGGCCATAATTTATGCATGGTTGTTATCTTTTCTACAAAGAAATTCTAGTTTTAATACATTATAGTAAGCATCAAGATGTGTGGGAAATTTTCTGGTTCCTCACTAGTATTCTCCTTACATAGTGAACATGACTTACACAAGTGAACTTCAGACTATGAATGCATTAAACCACATCATTTTCCCTGTAAAATACCTGTAGAATTATTGAGTGTTACCTATGCAAACATGTTTTTCAACTAAGAAATGCCACTTAGCAGATTATTAAATCCCCAAATTGTTAATATTGAAATCCTAGCAATGTTCCAGTTATTTTCTGTGGAGTTACTTACCCTCAACAACAGTGAGTAGATTTCCCAAATCTGTGGTGGAATGAGAGTGTGCTGGCTCAGAATTCTTGACATTTCCCAATGGCAAAAATGGATCATAATCATTACATGAGAGATCTGCAAGGCTCAATGTGTAATGACTTTGCTGTGTATATGTGCTTGAGCCATAAACACAACAGTGTAACACCTGCAAGAAGCATTCAGCCAAAAAATTGTACTAGAAATAAATTATACAAAAATATATCAAGTCAAGTAACATACAATGATGAAAAACATCTATGGGGTACAGAGGGGGGAGGGATAGCTCAGTGGTTTGAACATTGGCCTGCTCATCCCAGGGTTGAGAATTCAATCCTTAAGGGGGCCATTTGGGGCAAATCTGACAGGGATGGTACTCAGTCCTGCCATGAGAGCAGGGGACAGGACTCAATGACCTCTCAAGGTCCCTTCCAGTTCTATGAGATAGGTATAGGTATTTTACTTTGGAGTGTTTGTATAGCATCCAGTACAATGGGACACTGGTCTAAGGCTGGGGCTCCTCTGAGCTAGTACAATACACTTACATTATTATTAATAATAATACATATTGTATATTAATGCTAAATATTCTTTGAGAATTAAAAAATAAAATGCTTTTTCTCTTATCAAATTATCTTTTCAGAAGTAAACTTACTATTTTAGCTTTGAAAACAAAAAATTTTAGCCTTGAAAACAAAAACTTTAGCACAGATTAATCTTGATTTCAATGAAAGCAAAAGCAAAATGATATTTTTGTAGGTGGAAAATGTGTGTATGCAAATTTTAAAGCAAGACTGACTTAATGGTTGTTAAACACATTTCCAAAATCAGCACAAGTTCTATTGCGGTATATTGTTATTGTGGCTAGGTCCCCCGGGCAGCGTGGTGGCCTAGTGGTTAGGTCCTGGGATTAGCTAGTGGCAAAGGGGTGCAGCTCTTTCTCGCTGGTGCCCCAGGCCTAAGAACTCTGACCCATTATCTGAGTAGAGTTCTTAAGTTTGAGGCATGGCCCCGAAAGTCCAAATTTACCCCTCATTAGTGAGGGTTCCTCGTAGGTTCTTTCCCTTTGCCCCAGATTTTTAATTTTTTAAACTAACCTACATAATTGTGTTTAGTTATTTATTCACCCATCCAGTGATTTGAGCATTTAAATAATCACTTGTAAGCCAACAGTATAAATCAGCCCCAAAATTAAGAAAAAAAAAAAGTAATTTAAACTCCTTTAAATTCCAAAGCTACTAAACAGACTTACTTGTAAATTTCTAGAAAATTAAATCTAAAGATTAGAGGCGAAGTTTCAATATGTTTTCATAACTAACCAATGGATTTCAACTGAAAAACTTCAATACAATTTAAAAGATGGAGTTGTCAGTTCTACTTTCATAATGCTTCTGTGCCTAACCATTCCAGGACAGGAACATTTTTACACATTTGAAAACACTGTAGGATGAATCGTACTGAATTTATTCTTCATACTCACCCTATATATATAATCAAGTAAGGGTGCTTTGGAAGAATGTTGATCTTCCAGAACAGTAGATACTGGCTCTAGTAAGGTTTTCATTGGTAGTGCCATGCACCAATCCAACAAGCAAAGTAATAATGAAACTATAAACTGAAGAGAAACATGCAAAAAATACATAAGCAATACTCATCAGATTCATCAAAACGTTTCAAGATTAATTTGATATTTTAAAATAAGATACAGTAATATGTAGTTCAAGCAGCAAAAACAATGACGGAGTTTGTGTTTTATGCCACATACCTTTTTATCTGTTTCTACAGAGGAGTACTCAGCACTTGGTAAAAGAAATGCAATGGTGGCCACAAGAATCTGCACAGAAATCAAACATACAGGCAAACAAAGTTATCCCAAACTTGTTTGTTTAATATAAATACAAGGCCTGAAACACTAACCTTCAATAGGCTTTGGATGAAGGCTATAAGGGTACATCTACACAGCAGCATAATTTTGAAATAACACAGCCTACGTCTACACAGAAAGCAGTTATTTTGAAACAATGTCAAAATACTGTCCAACTGGAGGACTTCTTACTCCAACTCCTGTAAACCTCATTGTATGAGGAGTAAGGGAAGTTGGAGGAAGAGTGCTCTATTTCAAAATAGGTGCTGAGTAGTCACTCCTAATTTCAAAATAAGCTACACAATTGACGTAGCTTAATTTGCGTAGCTTATTTTGAGTTAAGCCCTCCTGTGTAGACACACCCTAAAACACCACTTAGCAGCCATTTTTGTATGAAATATGTGAGTTTGAGTTCCACATTGTTAGCAGGCTCTAGAAATAAATTAGTGCAAATTTGGGGGGGGGGGGAAAAATCACACTGGCTCAAGCAAACTGCAATAAAGAACTCTCCTAACAATGACTTCAGAAAGAAGTAAAAAAGTTAGAGTTCTATTATTGTAACTTTCAACTGTTAACTTTGAAACTTTTTAAATTCTATGAACAATCAACACAGAACATTAGAAATGTTATTTTCAGTTCCTATATATGAATATATTAAGAGATACGACATACTTCAGTAATTTTCCTGGATAGAGAAGATTCATGCTTCTGAAGCTTTTCCCAATAAGAAACTAGCAGTTGAAGAACATCACAGGCTACCTGAGCTACCAATTTATTAGAAAACTGTAAGGAAAAAAATTAAAATTAAACCAAACAGTATCATGCCAGAAAAATATTCACATAATAAATAAGTAATGTCAGAGTTGTTACTATTTTAAACCATACTACAGCTATAAAAACTACATTAGAGAAAGATGACGATTACTTGTAACTAGAGTTCTTTGAGATGGCTCTGCGCATGCTCACATTTATGGGTTTTGTATTGTCTAATGGTGCTTAACTGTAGAACCTTCTACAAATAGTGTCTATCAGTGTGTTCACATATATTCTCCTAGCCCACTCCCTAGCACCTTTGAATGTTTTGAAAATGATACTATATAAGGGGAAGTACACTCTACCACCTCAGTTCCATTGACACCAACCCCAAAAGACACAATGAAAAGGGCTCTGAGAAAAAGGGGAAGGTAGATGAAAAGTGTGAATATGTAGAGCCCTCTTTAAGAATTCTGGTTTCAAATAATTAGCCACCTTTTTTTTTCATGGCTTTGCATATTGACACTTACGGGTAGCTTGATAAGTAGTGCAGAAATTAATCCAAAAGAAAAAAAATAGATTCCAAAGAGGAAGGAGCTACACTATTGTCTGTGGTGGCAAATGACAGAACAAGAAGCAGTAGTCTCAAGTTGTGGTGGGGGAGGTCTAGGTTGTGTATTAGGAGAAACTACTTCATTGGGGGGTGGTTGAAAGACAGGAATAGGTATCCTAGAGAGGACGTGGACTCTCCATTCTTAGAGATTTTTAAGGCCAGACTTGACAAAGCCCTGGCTGGGATGATTTATTTGGGGTTGGCTTTGCTTTGAACATGGGGTTTAACTAGGTAACCTCCTGAAGTCTCTTCATACCCTAATCTTCTATGATCCTATGAGTCCTAGCTAAACTGAGAACATGAATCATGATGTGCAAAGCTCTGTCCTGAAAATGGCAGGGATCCTGAACTATAAGGCTACGTCTACACTGGCCCCTTTTCCGAAAGGGGCATGCTAATTTTAAACTTCGGAATAGGGAAATCCGCGGGGGATTTAAATATCCCCCGTGGGATTTAAATAAAGATGTCCACCGCTTTTTTCCGGCTTGGGGAAAAGCCGGAAAAAAGCGTCTAGACTGGCCCGATCCTCCGGAATAAAGCCCTATTCCGGAGGATCTCTTATTCCTACTTCAACAGGGATTTCCCTATTCCGAAGTTTAAAATTAGCATGCCCCTTTCGGAAAAGGGGCCAGTGTAGACGTAGCCTAAGAGCACTCAGATATGGCCCTGCCCCAACTACTGTGTGACACATCTCAAGTTACCTGCACGGATGGTGAAGGGGGACGGAACTGGATATCTCTGAATGTTTGCTCTGATTGACCATCACATCAATGATTCTAGAATGTATGACTAATATCTGGAGATCATCATAGACAGTCAAAGCTGCAATGACTTCAGTGCGAGTTGTGCAAATGTAGTGCCGTCCGTAAGACTCACAAAGAAGGTTACTTTCTAATTGACATATTGAACATATTATTTATTCTTAAAAAAAAATGGTCCTCTATTAAAAAGGCTTTTTTCCTGCTACCAAGTCCAATATGGAGCCTATGAATAACATTTTCTGAGTTGGTCAGGGATTTGACTTTGACATTTGCAAGAAGTCCCAGTTCTAAAAAAAGTGGCTTAATAAGTCATCACAAACAGCCTTTAAAAGACAATCAATAGAATAGGGTAAACAAAAATACCCTGCTTTCTCAGTGGAGCTTCTATGACAGAGAAGCACTTAGTAAAAACTCTTGGGGTTGTGGCCAGCCAAACAACCCTTTATACTGGAAACGGTGTATTCTGAAATGATGTTATTCTGAAAAAACAAAGAGTGCATCTGCACTGCAAGCCATTATTTTGAAATAATGGTGAGCTGGAGGACTTCTTACTCTGACTCCCCATACCCCTTGTAAAATGAGGGTTACAGAAGTTGAAGGAAAAGTGTTTTTCCTTCAACTTTCTGCTGTGTAGACAGTACTAAAAGCCAAATTAAACTATTTTTTCCTAAGCTACGCAACTGATGTAGCTGAAGTTGTATAGCTTAATTCAAGTTTTGCCCTGCTGTATAGATGTATCCTAAGAGAGTTAGTGCATGAAAGACAAGCCACGTTCACCACATCTGAGAAGCAGCTGGAGAACATGTGGAAGGTCCTGAAGAAACTTTATATCAAGCATAATCAGCAAATTCCTGATAGTGCCCTAAGTATTTAAAAAACAAGCTTGCAGACAGATAATGTTGTAAGCATACTGAAGTGTGCAATTCATAAATAACCAAATAATGAGGATACACAACTGGTACACGTCTTAATCTTAAATCAGAAAAGTACATAATCATACGTTGGGTGAATATTTCAAGTATCTAGAACACTTTGTTCATACAAATGTTTCCTTTGTCAATCACACAAACACAATTCATACTAATACCTTTAATGTGACACCTATAACATTTATTGCATCCTTCACTTGAGGATGGTTTGTGCACTGTACTAGTTCTTCACATATCCAAACGCCAAGGCAGCAAACAGCTATACACCTTTTAAAAAGAAAGGGGAACAATGATGCAGTCGTAAGATTAAAAAGAATATCCTCCTCCTTTAATATTTCTCTCTCTCAAAGATATATTTTGGCAGGTTTCATAATGATTTCTGAATGGCACAGTACAGGTCAGTTTTAACTGATAGAAGATTTTATGGCTAATTACAGAAAACAAACTCAAATGAAGAGTTTGATACTAACTGAATGTCAGTCAACATGGGATACCCTCTCTCTGCCTTCAGGTTCTGGGACTGGAGGGTGGCTGAGCAGACCAAAGAGGTGTGCACCCGGTGTCACACCTCTTATGCCTCTTGGACACCAGGGATTTGGAATGGTGCTGTGTCTTGCTGTGGTGTCTAGGATCCACAATGCTGGTGTTCTTTGGAAGAGTCCTTAGGTTGTGAGGTATCACGTACTGATGCAGGGATGCTATGCACCAAAGAACTTGGGCCTAGTGCTGCTGGCCTGAGCTCTGCCTCAATAACTGCCATATGCAAAAGTCCTTTTTTTTCCTTCGTGCCCAACTTGAAAGATTTTCAGATGTTGCAGCAATATGTCTGATGTATTTCCCACAGACAAGGTAGGCAAGAGTTGTAACACTCACTGTTGGGCATAGGCTTATGGCAGGAACCACAAGTCTAGAAGCACAATGCCTGAAGTGTATGGCAGTGACTACCTACTATCTAATAACTACAATGAACACTTAACTAAGAACAATGCAAATGAACAACTAATGAACTGTAGCTAAGTGCACTTGTGGAGCAAACAAGCGATGTTCCAACACCTCTACTGACAGTAAGAAGCAACTAAGAGAGGGGTGGGTCAGCAGGGTCATATATAGTGCTGCATATTAGCACCACTCCAGGAGGCTCCCTGGTTGACCCTCTGGAGGCTGCTGGGGAAAAGTTTTCAATGACAATTGTGACATCTCTTCCTTACTCTTGGTGGGTCTTGCATTTTCATGCAGGTTATTTGCTTCAGAGGCTCACAGCAGCCCTCAATTTAGACACTGGCTTGCTGTTGGTTGAGCCATTAGCCATTATGGGGGAAAAAGAGGGGAAACCAAACTTCATAGTCTTTGAGGCCCAGTGATACCGGGTAGGACAAACCTTGTACCAAACTAGTCTTTTTTCTAGAACTGAAATGGGGAGCTGGTGGTGGGAGGCATCCGGGCTCACCCTCTACTCCCTGTTCCAGCCCAAAGACCATGTAATAGCAGTTGTCTATAATGTTTCTGATAATAGCTGTGACAACTAGCAATCCCTGGCCCACTTTCCCGCAGCCCTCCCAAGTACCTTCCTTACTAAAGGGTCTTCCTCCTGTTACCTGCTAGCACTTTCTTCTGCTAGACTCTCCACCACACTTTCTCTTATCTGCTCCTTCCTCACACTAAGCAAACAGACAGGAAACCTTTTTAAACCAGTCTCAACTGGTTTTTAATTGGCCCCCAGGTGTTCTGATTAGTCTGGGTCCCTTGAGTCTGGAAGCCTCCTAATTGGTACCAAGTGTTTCAACTGGTCTGATTATTCTGAATGATTCTAGCAGGTTCCTTCTGGTTCTGGATCATCTTAATTAGTCTACCCTGGGATCAGAGACCTATTCAATCTGGGGCTAATGTATTTTCTCTCCACTACTCTCCTGTAGCCCTCTGGCCTGACTCTGTCAGGAGGTGCACATGAAGTGTGCTGACCACCTGAATTTGAATCAATGTGAACAAGCACTCAAAGAACCACCTCTAATGACTGTGGGCAGGTAGGACAATTTCATTCCTGAAAAAAGCCCTCAGAGATGTTTTATTATTTTATAAATGACAGATGCAATAAAGGTGCAGCACACACAGAAGTGTTGATAACAGACAGATCTCTGTTTCCTGTCCCCAGCCACATAACATGGGTAGGTTTGTTACTAAAACTTGTATTCCTGTCACAAGCAAGGACTACAGTGGCTACTTCATCTTCCCATTAAAAAATAATGAACTGTAAATAAAGCATTGTCAGCCAAAAATATCAACCATAAATTAATACAAGAATAAAATAAATGAAAATAAACCCAAATCCAAACAAACTAACCAATATTTAGAATGGAGGCCAGAGAATGCAACCATATTCCCTCCAACAAATGGGAGAACCATTTTGTTTCTTAGCAATTACTTGGCAGCTACTGTTTTGGAACATTAATTTAACTTTAGCTGTCTACTCAGTACTCAAAACAATTCTTCTACAATAGCCCAAATACCCACACAGCTCTGGTGTTTTTCATTGTCAGAGACTGAGTGGGCATATTTTGCTTCTGTCAGCTTACAAGCATGATCAGTAGCATTCTAAACATCCTCCAGAGATAGAAACACGGTGTGTTTGGTTTTATTTTAATGTCTTCTGTTCCTCCTATAAGAACGGAATTCATAGGTCACTACAATATAACATCTTAGTGAGCGATGTACTGCTCTTACTTCAGCAAGTTGTCAGTCACTTAGTGTTTGAAATCTTACAGTCACACATTTACAATGCAGATAACTGTTTGGTATTCTTGTTGAGGCAACACAGGCAGCTATGTGAAAGGAAGGAGGCAGGGCTAAGGGATTAATTGTCTATATTCAAGATGCTTGTTAGATGCCAATAGACTTTTATCCATACCCTTTTAAATTGGTGACCCGCCTAAAGTTGTATTGTGCTATTTTAACATTGCTAAGTACTGAATATTTTAGTTGGCCTGGATTTTTTTTTAATCAGGTTGTTTCCTATTTTTTCCAAGTTTCCTGCCAGCCCATCTGGCGATGCAAAAGTAACCTTTGAAATCCCTTAGGAATATATAAACCACTGTTTACAAAACTGATCCATGAATCTAGCTGGGGAAAGCCATCAAAGAACCAATGTTCTCACTAATAATGGAAATAAATCTATAGTAAAGAATCCTCCAATAAAACTCTAGTAATACATTAACCAAATAAACATTTCCTAGATGAGAACATACACTTCTCTTTCACAATATTATACAGTGAATATAGAGCTATTTATATCATGTCATCTGATTTACCCATTTCAAAAATATCAACTCCTAAAAGGAGATCCTCATGAATAGAAAACATCTTTTTATTCATTTGAATAAGTAAGCCTCTGCTTCAGATAAGAAACCCTGCTAACTTACCTGAAAAGAGCATTAGTTTACTCAGTCTTGAAAAAGCCAACAATGAGGGAGAAAGACCTTTCCAACTCTCACCCCATCTTCAACCTCGCTTTCTTAGAAAAACTTAGCAATGATGTAATATGCTCATGCTTGCAAGATTGAGCTCTTACTTGTCATTACAAACATTATTTGTAAAAACTGTATATTGCACTGAAATATATTAGGTCTGATCCTGCTGCCACTGTAGTCAAGGATAAAGCTACTATTGACTTCAGGGACAAAAGACAGTACCTGAAGGGATATTTTTGAAACTTTGTTATCACAGTCTTGATTGTTTAAATGTAAAGTTTATCATTTCTTTTAATTTAGAATCCTTAAAAGAACCTTTTCACAAAAAAGATGACAAGGTCTTGTTTAAACCTATGATCTATTCTGTGTATTTTCTGACTTTTATGAAATGTTGCTTGTAATACATCATGTTAAAATATGCAGATTTTGAGTACCCAAAAATAGATCTGATGGATTCAAATGGCTGCTTCAAAGTTGCAAGCAATGTCACTGTTGGTCCAAGGATATGAGACAAATCTCTCGTGTACTGGGTGATGTAATCTCTTTTGTTGGACCAAATTCCATTGGTGAGAGACATAAGCTTTTACACCTACACGGTCTCCTTCAGGTCTGGAAAAGGTACTCAGGGTATGTGTATACTTGAAAAGACAGTTACCTGTTTCCATAACTGGTCTTCTTCAAGAAGTATTGCCCACATCCATTCAACTTAGATGCTGGAAAATTTTCCCTCAGTGTCCATAAGGGGACCAGCCCTCAGCACCCACTGGAGTAGCGCACACATATCACACTATATATGGCACCACTGGGCCCTTCCCTCTCCAGCTCCTTCGTACCAAAAACTCTAACTGAGGAGAAAGAGGGAGATGTTGAATGGACATGAGCAATGCATCTCAAAGAACACCAGTTACAGAAATAGGTAACTGTCTTTTCTTCGAGTGACTGCTCATTTCCATTCAACTTAGGTGACTCCGAGCAGAATCTGTAGCGGTAGATAGGAAGAATTTAAGGAAATGTAGAATTCAGTATTACCTTGCTGAAACCCATATCTTTTCTGACCAGCTGTGTAATGATATAGTGGGATGTAAACATGTGAGTTGAAGACCATGTGGCAGCCCTTCAGATGTTCACAATCGGGACATTGGCCAGGAGGGTGGCTGAAGAGGATTATGCCCTGGTTGAGTGTGCCCTCACCAGTGACAGAGGTTGAACATCTGTCAGTTCATAGCATATTTTGATGCAGAGATGCTCTACCTGGAAATCTATTGTGAAGAAACTAGTAGACCCTTCATATGTTCAGCGTACACCACAAAGAGCTGTGAGGATTTATGGAAGGGCCTCATATGGTCCAGGTAGAAAGCAAGTGCCCTCCTGACAAACAAGGCATAGTGGAGTCTTTCCTCACTGGTCTTATGTGGTTTCGGATAGCAGTCAGGGAGAAATATATTCTGGCCCAGGTAGAAGATGGAAACCACCTTGGGGAGAAAGGTCAGATGAGGTCTCAGCTGCACCTTATCCTTGAGCATGGATGCCTCTACCCAGGTCCTGGTGTGGTCTTGCTGTATTTGTGGCTTGCAATTCCCACTGAGTGATCTCCAGGCTGGGGGAGACAACCGTTGTGAAAGGTGCCTGCTGGTGGAATCTCTCAGGCAGCAGGTGGGAGAGCTACAGGAGGAGGTGGCCAGGCTGAGGAGCATTCGAAGCCATGAGGAATTCCTGGACAGTATTCCTGTGGAGTCCACGGAGGTCACTGTCCTAGGATGTGGGACTGTTGACCAGCCATTTATGGAGGAGGCAGTGGTGCAGGGTGAGCACTGGCAGCTGGTTACTTCCGGCAGCGGGCAGTGTTCCACCCCTGCTCCTAACCCTCCCACTGTGTTGTTACATAACCGTTACACTTTACTTTCAGCAGGAGACAAGGAGTCACCCCCCACAGTGGAGGAGACCAGGCCTTGCACCACCAAGGTTGAGCAGTCTCCTGCCACCACTGCGAGGAGGAAACGTAGAGTAGTGGTGGTTGGAGACTCTCTTCTGAGGGGAACGGAGGCACCCATCTGTCGCCCTGACAGCTCATCTCGAGAGGTATGCTGTCTGCCAGGGGCCCGTATCCGAGATGTTACGGAGGCATTGTCGAGGATCATCCGGCCCTCTGACTACTACCCCATGCTACTCATCCACGTGGGCACAAATGATACTGCCAGGTGTGACACTGAGCGGATCAAGTGTGACTACAGGGCTTTGGGAGTACGGGTGAAGGAGTTTGGAGCGCAGGTGGTATTCTCTTCTATCCTTCCTGTCAAAGGTAGGGGCCCGGGCAGAGAGAGGTGCATCCTGGAGGTGAATGCCTGGCTGCGACGATGGTGTCGCCAGGAGGGATTCGGCTTCCTTGATCACGGGGTGCTCTTCCAGGAAGGACTACTTGGCGGAGATGGAGTTCACCTTTCCAGGAGTGGGAAGGCCTTGTTTGGACACAGACTGGCTAACCTTGTGAGGAGGGCTTTAAACTAGGTTTGTCGGGGGCAGGTGAGCAAAGCCCACAGGTAAGTGCTGAATGTGCGGGACTGGGAGATGGGTTGGAAATGGGGGGGACTACAGCCTATAATGGCAAGGAGAAAGGAGGGTCAGGGCACAACAGGGAGGCAAGATCAAATCAGTATCTTAGATGCCTATATACAAATGCGAGAAGTATGGGTAATAAGCAGGAAGAACTGGAATTGCTAACCAATAAATACAACTATGATATCATTGGTATTACAGAAACCTGGTGGGATGGGACGCATGATTGGAATATTGGTATGGAAGGGTACGGCTTGCTCAGGAAGGACAGACAGGGAAAAAAGGGAGGAGGGGTTGCCTTGTATATTAAAAATGTACACACTTGGACTGAAGTGGAGATGAACGTAGGAGATAGCTGTGTAGAGAGTCTCTGGGTTAAGCTAAAAGGGGTAAAAAACGAGGGTGATATCATGCTAGGAGTCTACTACAGGCCACCTAGCCAGGTGGAAGAGGTGGATGAGGCCTTTTTTAAACAATTAACAAAACTATCCAAAGCCCAAGATTTGGTGGTGATGGGGGACTTCAACTATCCAGACATATGTTGGGAAACTAACACAGCGAGGCACAGGCTATCCAATAAGTTTCTGGACTGCATTGGAGACAACTTTCTGTTTCAGAAGGTTGAAAAAGCTACCAGAGGAGAAGCTGTTCTGGATTTGGTTTTAACAAATAGGGAGGAACTAGTTGAGAACTTGAAAGTGGAAGACAGTATAGGGGACAGTGATCACGAAATAATAGAGTTCATGATCTTAAGGAAAGGCAGAAGGGAGACCAGCACAATTGAGGTTATGGATTTCAGGAAGGCAGATTTTGATAAGCTCAGAGAACTTGTAGGTAAGGTCCCATGGGAAGCAAGACTGAAGGGAAAAACAACTGAGGAGAGTTGGAAGTATTTCAAAGGGACGTTGTTAAGGGCCCAAAAGCAAACAATTCCGCTGTGTAGGAAAGATAGAAAATATGGCAAAAGACCAGCTTGGCTTAACAAGGAGATCTTGCATGATCTCAAAATAAAAAAGGAGTCATATAAAAAATGGAAACTAGGACAACTAACAAAGGATGAATATAGGCAAGCAACACGGGAATGCAGGGGCAAGATTAGAAAGGCAAAGGAACAAAATGAGATCAAACTAGCTACAGGCATAAAGGGAAACAAGAAGACCTTTTATAAATACATTAAAAGCAAGAGGAAGACCAAGGACAGGGTAGGCCCACTGCTTAGCGAGGAGGGAGAAGCAGTAACAGGGAACTTGGAAATGGCAGAGATGCTCAATGACTTCTTTGTTTCGGTCTTCACCGAGAAGTCTGGAGGTGTGCCTAACGTAGTGAATACAAGCAGAGAGAGGGTAAGTTTAGAAGATAGGATACACAAAGAACAAGTTAAAAATCACTTAGGAAAGTTAGATGTCAGCAAGTCACCAGGTCCTGATGAAATGCATCCCAGGATACTCAAGGAGCTGATAGAGGAGGTATCTGAGCCTTTAGCTATGATCTTTGAAAAATCATGGCAGACAGGGGAGATTCCAGAAGACTGGAAAAGGGCAAATATTGTGCCCATCTATAAAAAGGGGAATAAGAACAACCCAGGAAATTATAGACCGGTCAGTTTAACGTCTGTCCCAGGGAAGATAATGGAGCAGGTAATTAAGGAAATCGTATGCAAACACTTGGAAAGTAATAAAGTGATAGGGAATAGCCAGCATGGGTTTGTGAAGAACAAGTCATGCCAAACTAATCTGATAGCTTTCTTTGATAAGATAACGAGCCTTGTGGATAAGGGAGAAGCGGTGGATGTCATATACCTAGACTTTAGTAAGGCATTTGATACGGTCTCGCATGATATTCTTATTGATAAACTAGGCAAATATAACTTAGATAGGGCCACGATAAGGTGGGTGCATAATTGGCTGGATAACCGTAGTCAGAGAGTTGTTGTTAACGGTTCTAAATCCTGCTGGAAAGGGATAACAAGTGGAGTTCCTCAAGGGTCTGTTTTGGGACCCGTACTGTTCAATATCTTCATCAATGATGTAGATATTGGGATAGAGAGTACTCTTATTAAGTTTGCAGATGATACCAAACTGGGTGGGGTTGCGACTTCTTTGGAGGATAGGGACATAATTCAAAATGACCTTAGCAAGTTAGAGAAATGGTCAGAGGTAAACAGGATGAGGTTTAATAAAGAGAAATGCAAAGTGCTCCACTTAGGAAGGAACAATCAGTTCCATACATACAAGATGGGAAGCGACTGTCTAGGAAGGAGCATGGCGGAAAGGGATCTAGGGGTCATAGTGGACCACAAGTTGAATATGAGTCAACAGTGTGATGCTGTTGCAAAAAAAGCAAATATGATTCTAGGTTGTATCAACAGGTGTGTTGTAAGCAAAACTCGTGAAGTCATTCTGCCGCTCTATTCTGCACTAGTTAGGCCTCAGCTGGAGTACTGTGTCCAGTTCTGGGCGCCACATTTCAAGAAAGATGTGGAGAAATTGGAAAGGGTGCAGAGAAGAGCGACAAGAATGATTAAAGGTCTAGAGAACATGACCTATGAAGCCAGGCTTCATGAACTGGGCTTGTTTAGTTTGGAAAAAAGAAGATTAAGGGGGGACATGATAGCGGTTTTCAAATATCTAAAAGGGTGTCACAAGGAGGAAGGCGAAAATTTGTTCCTCTTGGTTTCTGAGGACAGGACAAGGAGTAATGGGCTTAAAGTGCAGCAGGGGAGGTTTAGATTGGACATTAGGAAAAAATTCCTAACTGTCAGGGTGGTCAAATATTGGAATAAATTGCCAAGGGAGGTGGTGGAATCTCCCTCTCTGGAGATATTTAAGAACAGGTTAGATAGACATCTGTCAGGGATGGTGTAG
The DNA here is from genome assembly GCF_049634645.1 of Pelodiscus sinensis. Taxonomy (NCBI): domain Eukaryota; kingdom Metazoa; phylum Chordata; order Testudines; family Trionychidae; genus Pelodiscus; species Pelodiscus sinensis. The sequence goes on from NC_134713.1 coordinate 195,233,121, forward strand.
ACGGAGCTTGATCCTGCCTTGAGGGCGGGGGGCTGGACTCGATGACCTCTCGAGGTCCCTTCCAGTCCTATTATTCTATGATTCTATGATTCTATGATTCTAAGACCATGTAAGTTAGTTCTGAAGTGAATGCACAAAGCTCAGATACCCTCCTGGGCTGATATTGCTACCAAGAAGGCCACCTTCACTGACAGGAAAGAAAAGGAACAGGAGGTCAATGGTTCAAAGGGGGTCCTGTCAGGCAAGATGGGATTAAGGTCCCAGTAGGGAAGGGAGGGATGAGAGCCTGCAGGAAAAGCCTTTCAGGACCTTTTAAGAACTTGGCCATTAAATCATAGGAGAATACAGATGGGCCTTGAAAGGGAGTATAAAAGACCAAGACTGTGGCTAAGTGGACCTTGATTGACACCAGAACCAGACCTGAGTGTTTCAGGTGAAGGAGGTAGTCCAGTATTGTCTGCAGAGGAGCCTCAATCGGATTAAGTCCTTTCTGAGTTGCCCAGACCGAGAATCAGGTCCATTTTGCCATATAGGTAGATCTTGTGGAACGCTTCCTGCTTTCTAAGAGGACCCACCCTCACTTCTGAGGAACATGCCTGCTCTTGCAGGTTTAATGATGGAGCATCCATGCTGTGAGGTGTGGGTGCAACAGATGGACCTGATCCTGAGACAAGATGTGCATGGGCCGAGGAGGCCACGATTGTCATACCAGAGATTCATGAGCTGAACCAGTGCTGATGCGGCCAAGCCCGTGCGATGAGAATCACCCATGCTGAATCCTGCTTGATCTTCTGTAAGACCTTGCCAATCAGGGGAAAGGGTACAAACACATACATGAGGTTTCCCAATCAAGGGAGAAGGAAGGCATCTGCAAGTGGATTTTTGAAAAATCATGGCAGACAGGGGAGATTCCAGAAGACTGGAAAAAGGCAAATATTGTGCCCATCTATAAAAAGGGGAATAAGAACAACCCAGGAAACTACAGACCGGGCAGTTTAACGTCTGTCCCAGGGAAGATAATGGAGCAGGTAATTAAGGAAATCATATGCAAACACTTGGAAGGTAATAAAGTGATAGGGAATAGCCAGCATGGGTTTGTGAAGAACAAGTCATGCCAAACTAATCTGATAGCTTTCTTTGATAGGATAACGAGCCTTGTGGATAAGGGAGAAGCGGTGGATGTCATATACCTAGACTTTAGTAAGGCATTTGATACGGTCTCGCATGATATTCTTATTGATAAACTAGGCAAATATAACTTAGATAGGGCCACGATAAGGTGGGTGCATAATTGGCTGGATAACCGTAGTCAGAGAGTTGTTGTTAACGGTTCTAAATCCTGCTGGAAAGGGATAACAAGTGGAGTTCCGCAAGGGTCTGTTTTGGGACCCGTACTGTTCAATATCTTCATCAATGATGTAGATATTGGGATAGAGAGTACGCTTATTAAGTTTGCAGATGATACCAAACTGGGTGGGGTTGCAACTTCTTTGGAGGATAGGGACATAATTCAAAATGACCTTAGCAAGTTAGAGAAATGGTCAGAGGTAAACAGGATGAGGTTTAATAAAGAGAAATGCAAAGTGCTCCACTTAGGAAGGAAAAATCAGTTCCATACATACAAGATGGGAAGCGACTGTCTAGGAAGGAGCATGGCGGAAAGGGATCTAGGGGTCATAGTGGACCACAAGTTGAATATGAGTCAACAGTGTGATGCTGTTGCAAAAAAAGCAAATATGATTCTAGGTTGTATCAACAGGTGTGTTGTAAGCAAAACTCGTGAAGTCATTCTGCCGCTCTACTCTGCACTAGTTAGGCCTCAGCTGGAGTACTGTGTCCAGTTCTGGGCGCCACATTTCAAGAAAGATGTGGAGAAATTGGAAAGGGTACAGAGAAGAGCGACAAGAATGATTAAAGGTCTAGAGAACATGACCTATGAAGCCAGGCTTCATGAACTGGGCTTGTTTAGTTTGGAAAAAAGAAGATTAAGGGGGACATGATAGCGGTTTTAAAATATCTAAAAGGGTGTCACAAGGAGGAAGGAGAAAATTTGTTCCTCTTGGTTTCTGAGGACAGGACAAGGAGTAATGGGCTTAAAGTGCAGCAGGGGAGGTTTAGATTGGACGTTAGGAAAAAATTCCTGTCAGGGTGGTCAAATATTGGAATAAATTGCCAAGGGAGGTGGTGGAATCTCCCTCTCTGGAGATATTTAAGAACAGGTTAGATAGACATCTGTCAGGGATAGTGTAGACGGAGCTTGGTCCTGCCTTGAGGGCTGGGGGCTGGACTCGATGACCTCTCGAGGTCCCTTCCAGTCCTATTATTCTATGATTCTAAGGGAATCTTCCTCCAGGCTGTGCCTGGAACCTAATTTGGGACACTTCACATTCTGCTTGGCAGTGAAGAGATCCACCTGGGGAGATCTCCACTCTCGGAAGAGTCTGGAAGTCACCTCAGTGTGAAGGCTCCACTCATGATGAGATGGGAACTACCTGCTCAGGTGATCTGCGATGGTGTTCTTGGCACTGGGAAGGTGATGGTCCTCCAGGGAGATTTGATGCAGGGTGTAGAAGTCCCAGAGTCCTAGTGCCTCCTGACAGAGCACTACAGAGCAGGCTCCTTCCTCCCTGCTGATATAGAACATTATGGCCATGTTGTTCATTGTTGGGCCACTCTGCCCAACTAGCATGGGAGAAACACTTTGCATGCCTTTTGCACCTCTCTGAGCTCTTTGACATTTATGTGGATGTTCAGCAATGCGGGATTCCACTCTCCCTGGATCTGAAACGTGCCTACATTGTCTCCCCAACCTCTATTTGAAGCGTCAGAAATCAGTTCCAAGGAATGCCATGGCTACCAGAAAGGAATGCCTAGGAGGGCTTAGACGGTAAGGCTTAGATTTCCCCGGGGTGGGGTCTTTCCTCAAAAAGGATCCACTGAGCTGTTAGGGAGGAGGCCTGAGTATAGTGTAAGTGTTATTAGTCGTTCGTTTAAAGACAGTTAGTCCCCTGTTGAGACTGCCCAGTGACAGGGCATGGTCTGGTCCTTTGGGTTTAAACGATATGCTATCGCTGGAGCACAGTTTCAAGGATTATCACTGGCAGCTAGAAGAAACTGGAGAGGGAGGAGTCCAGTAGAGCTCTATATTGTGTGGCATGAGCACACAACTCCAGGGGGTGCTGAGGGCTGGTCTCCTATGGATACTACTTAGGGAAAAATCGTCCGGCACCAGTGCACGTGGTGAACACACACATCTAAATTAAATGGACATGAGCAATCACTTGAAGAAGAATTTTGTCATTCACGGGTGCTTAACCCTCCCTCCTGTCCATGAATGATAAAGTTTTGCCCCTGCTAACAAAGCGAACTCCCTGCAAAGCGGGTAGAATTAATTTTTTGGCAAAAGTGCCAATAAACAGCATTCAGAGAAGCTGACTTTTAACAACAAGGCTGTGTCAACATACCCTCAATTTCACAGATAAAAATAAGGTGGCACTGATTGTTTGGCATAAGTAGTTAGCAATATTTCAATGGACCGCTCAAGGCAAAATGGCCCATTAACACTCCACCAGTCATGAGGGAGGGAGGGAAAAGGGGGAAAGAAGGCACCTAACAGCAGGCTTCCCTGTCCCCTTTCTTTCCCCCCTATGACTGAAGGGGTGTTAACAGGCCATTTTACCCTGAATGATCATCCACCTTGTCTCTCTAATATTCTGGAACTGTCAGTTACGATTACACTGCATAAGCAGTAGTCAGTTGGTGGACCACAGGCCATATCCAGACTGTCAGACACTTGAACAGAAAATCTTGAACCACAAAATCTTTTTATTTACTTACCATTATTGTTATTTTTGTATTATTTTCTATGGAGTCTGAACCTTGACAATACATTGACCAAGAAATTTGAAACTTGACAAAAATTAATGGATTACTCCTACCTTATAGCCACTAAAAATGTGTTAGAGTGAACACCATATTGTTTACCTGCTTTGTACATTATTCAGGACATGTTCTGTCTATCAGATTAACCTTTTTAGTAAGAAAATACATAAGACAGAATTTTATTATAATAGCTGAAAAGCGAAAATAAATGTTAAGAAAAAACTTTGTTTTTATTTAAAATAAAAGTTTTCTTATTTTGTGTAAGGATTCGAAAACATGACTTGCACTGATTGACTCAAAGAGCTTAATCTATTTATGGATTTTCCATCAGTGACAATTTTTAAATCAAGATTGGATGTTTTTCTGAATTATTTTGGGCAAGTTCTATGACCAGTGTTATACAGGAGGTACAGACCAGATAATCAAAATGGTGCCTGTTGGACTTGGTATCTAGGAATGAGTACAAAATCAAAAAGTCAAGAGCTCAAGGTTTGTGTGCAGGCTTATGGTCCAACTACTGATCTTGCTTATACTGTGACTGAGAGCAAAATTTGGTGTCACTGTCTATGCTACAAAATAAAGTCTGAAATGTGAACCATAGACATAGTTACTTGTTTACAGGTAGATGACATAATAATAAAAAACACCCATTAGACTACAATATTCTTTTACAAGTTTCAATCCAATCAATTTTGATCTTTTACAACATACTCAGTAAAAATTTTACAACATACTCAGTTTCAAATATCCCCCAAAACATTGTCTCCCAACCTATTATTTTTTATATTATTCAAGCTGAAAGACCTCCAAAAAGTTCAGCCCTTTCATACCAAGTGATTTTGGTTTCAATCTGCCATTGTCAGACTCCATTGTATTTTCTTTTATTCAGTATTTTACCTTGCAGCTTCACAGGGCTCATCTGTGGCATTCTTCAATAGAATATTTATGAGGTAACACTAAAACAATAAAATTAATTAGAATAAACACTTTTCCCCCACAAATTACTTCTCTGTTAATTCTAATGTGCTGATATCTAATTTGGACTGGGTCACAAAGTAAAATAAATTTTCTCATCCTAGTATGCTCTCTCTAATAGATATTTGTTTCATTTCATATTTTGGCAGAAGTGAGAGAGGTATTGGTTCCAACTAAAATTAATAACATTGCGTGGATGACTAAGTACCATATTCAAATGTAGGCACCAAAATCATAAAGGGTTGATTTTCAGAGTTGCTGAGCCCCCTCCGGTCCAACTGGCAGTGCTCAGCATGTCTGAATGGATAGATTCACAGAGAAATGTAGGTAAGGTGATGCTGAATGTCTCCATGCCTTATCACTTCTTAGAAAATTGCTGGAATTCACAAAGCCTGAGTATGGGCCTAAGCTCCCTATACAATGAATAGGGCAGATGACTCAGAGTGGAATTCACAAAAGCCAGCGTGGTAAGCAACTCCCCACCCAAGATGCCAAGATGGAGAATGAGTTCTAAGCTCCTCCCCATGAAGGAGTTTTGTGCCTAAACAAAGTCTGGAAGGAGGTGCCTCCCCCTCTTGGAATTTTCTGGTGCAAACCCTGTCTTTGCTGTTTTTGTAGTTAGATGGAGATGGGGGAAGAAGTTCAGAAGCGGGGCTCGCTCCTAACATTTAAGACCATCAGTTAGGGTACTCCACGTGCAAGCCCTGCTCTACCTGAGTGGAGATGGAATTTGAACAGGATCTGCCACATCTCAGGCAAGAGCTCTGGGCTATGAAACATTCTTATGTGGTGCTCCTTCAGTCTCTCCTGTTGAAGCTGTTCCACTGGATAAATTATTTTTTAAAAAGTCCTTAGACAGAGGGACTAGATTTTCAGTTTCCCACCTCCCAGGTGTGATTGCTCATCTCCAGGTTACCGAGTCATTCCTGCTGCTTGTTCTCTCTCTCCCTGTTGCCCAATAATTCCTTTATTATTTATTCATAGTAGAAGAGCTTTATGAGGAAAGACTGAGATAGCCTTGCATCAGAATATCCCATTGCCCAGTATGTAGGGCACTCACCTCTGAGTTACAGGTACCTGTTCAAATTCCTTCTCTCTCCCTTCAGTTGATGGGATTAGAACCTGGCATCTCCCACAACCCGGGTGAGTACCTTTATCACTAAGCTAAAAATTATGAGTCTCCTTGGTCACTCTGTGTAAGTCTGCCCCTATGTAAGTGCATTTACATTACTTGCATTTTGGTAAATGCGCTCAGAGCTCCCCAACCACATTGGGTTCTGCAGGTTAATTAAGTGGAGAAATGCTAACCTTCTCACTGTTGCTACATTGCCCTGGGACTTAGGCATTCACATGCCTGGCATGGGGTTGTAGTGTGCATGAGCAAAGGCAGAAATGTACTCATTCAGGGAATGTAGTCCTTTTGTGAATCCAGCTCTAGGGTGTCTCATTTTTAGGCAGACATGTCTGAAAATCTTGGCCTACTTTCTTAAGTTTAGAAAAGGATTTAACTCTAATCTGGCTCATTTTAATATTTTTCATAACTCTATCAAGCCCAATTAGTATTTAGTTGAGAAAGGAAAGGTTATTCACCTTGTGCAGTAACTGGTGTTCTTCAAGATGGGTGTCCCTGGGGCGGCTCCACTGTAGGTGTCTTGATACCCCAGCACTTGGATCTGGAAATTTTCAGCAACAGTTACCGCCCCCCACCCCTTCCCCAGGTGGTGGTATTCACGTGCAGCACCATCCGCACCATAGTTAATGTGCTGATGCATGCACATTATCAACTGCCCATCTGTTCCTTCTCTACCACAGAGAGATGTTGCAACTCCAAAGCAGAGGGGAGGAGGGCGGGTTGGGGAGCTCCCACAGGGATATCCATCTCGAAGAAAACCAGTTACTGCACAAGGTGAGTAACCTTTCTTCTTCTTCTTCTTCTTCTTCTTCTTCGAGGAGTGTCTCTTTGGGTGCTCCACTGTAGGTAACTATGGAGCTGTGCCCTCAGTCTTTGGAAGGAGGGGGTTTGGATGTGAGTGGTGGACTGTGGCTAGCACTGCCTGCCCAAAAGCAGTGGGCTGTGAAGCTTAAGTGTCCATAGTATAGTGCTTCGTGACTGTATGGGCAGAGGCCCACCTTGCCGCCCTACAAATGTCTGCAATGGGCACATTATGGAGAAAGGCTGTAGAGGTTGCCATAGTTCTGGTGCAGTGTGCCCTGATTTGAGTTGACAAAGGCACCTTGTTAATGTGGAAGGATTCCTTAATGCAATTTATTATCTATTTGGAAAGTCTCTATTTCGATATGGCTTGACTCTTGGAATGGTCTGCTATAGAAATAAAAAGTCTTGGAGATTGTTTAAAAGGTCTGGCTTTATCTAGGTAAAAGGCAAGTGCCTGCTGGACATCGAGGACATGGAGCCATGCTGCATTGGCATCTGGATGCGGCTTTTCATGGAAAACAGGTAAGTATATAGGTTTGTTAAGATGAAATTGGGAGACTACTTTCGGGAGAAACTTAGGGTGTGGTTTTAAATGACATTTTCCTTGTAGAAGATGGTGGATGCACCATAAGTGCGGCTAGCTCATCCATTCTTCTTGCTGTCGTGATTGCTAGGAGGAAGGCCATCTTTATGGACAGGTGAGGGAGCAAGTTGTCATGGGCTCAAAGGGTGGGCAGGTCAAGCAGATAAGAAGAAGCTTAGGTCCCAAAGTGGCACTGATGGCTTTACAGGGGGAAATATGTTGGTCAGGCCTTTCAGGAACTTTTTGGTTATAGGGTGTGAGCATATGGTGTGCCCGTCCACTATCTTGTGCTCACTTGATATTGCCGCTAAATGTACCTTTATGGAGGAATTGGAAAGGTTCTGCTATTTTAAAGTGAGGAGGTAGTATAATATTACCATAAGATGTGCTGATTGTGGGTGTAGGGATCTTTGATCTGCCAACTCAGAGAAACGTCTCCATTTTTGGGAAGATGTTTTGTGTGTCAGCTGCTTGCAACAGTTCATAACTATATTATGTACTTCCTCTCCCCATGTGCCCTGTGGGTTACTCAGCCCTGTAGAAGCCAGGCACGGAGATGAAGCTTGTGAATGTGCAGATGAACAACTCGGCCCTGATCCTGGGATAGTATTCTGCCTATTGTGGTAGAGGAAGGGATGGCGCTGTCACCAACTGGGACAGGTAAGGAAACCCTGGTTGTCTGGGCCAGGCCGGAGCTACGACAGTCACTCTTGCTTTATGCTGTTTTATGTTCTGTATGTCTCTGACCAGCAGTGGAACTGAGAAGACTGTGCATATAGAAGACTGTGAGGCCAGCTGATCATCATGGCGTCCCCCATGGAGCCCTTGGCAAGCCCTGCCCTGGAACAAAACTTGGGGCATTTGGCATTCTGTGATGTTGCGAATAAGTCAATTTCCTCAATGCCCCTCTTGAGGAAGACGGAATGTAGGACTTGAGGGTGTATTTCCCATCTGTATTTCCGGTGAAATATTCAGCTTACGCTATCCACGGTGATGTTTTGGTTGCCTGGAAGATATACTGCTGATAGGGTGATGTGATGTTGAATGCATCACTGCCACAGTTTTATAGCCTTCCTGCAGAGGTGATAAGATCTGGTTCCGCCTTGACAGTTTATGTAAAACATGCAGGCGGTGTTGTCCGTGAGTAGTCTCACAGACTTGCCGTGAATCAATAGCAAGAAGCGTTCACATGTTTTTCTCACTGTGCAAAGTTCTAAAATGTTGATGTGCAGGGTCGATGCTGTCGTTGACAACTGTCCCTGAGTGCTGTGGTCATTGATGTGTGTGCCCCATCCCTCTAGTGAGGCATCTGTGGTTATGGTTACGGTAGGGGACTCCCAAACACAGGTTGTGCTCCTGGAGTCACCATAGGAGCAATTTTTTGACCCTCTTTGTGGGACTGGATGGCCTCATGCTCTGATCGTGATACGATCAGGCAGTTGTCTAGGTATGGGAAGATTATTATGCCCTGTTTTCTGAAATGGGCAACTGCAATGGCTAGTATTTTGGAAAAAACTCGCAGGGCTGAAGACAGGCCGAAAGGGAGGACCCGGTACTAGTAGTGTGGGTCCTTTAATATGAAACTCAGAAATATTATGTGTGATGGCCAGTTTGCAATGTGAAAATGTGTGTCCTGAAGGTCAAGGGACAATGTCCAATTTCCCTGTTCCAATGATGGAATTATCTTTGCTAACATTACCATGGTGAATCTTTGCTTTCTTAGATATTTATTCAGTCTGGATAAGTCCAGAATAGGCCTCCAACCCCCTGATTTTTTTGGAGTGAGGAAATATCCTGAGTAAAACCCCTTTTCCCTGTGATGAGCTACACAATCTCTATTGCTCCACAGCTGAAGTAGTCTGTTTACCTCCTGTTGTAGCAGGGGCTCATGAGAGGGAGTCCCTCAAGAGGGATGGGAAAGGGGGTTGGGTTGGAGGGAATTTGGTGAATGGAATGGTGAGGCCTTTCTGTGTGACCTCTAAAGTCCATTTGTCTGTAGTAATCTTGGCCCATGATTGGTAGAAGGGATGCAGACTATATTGGTAACTTGCATTGGGAAATGACTTCAAACCCTCGACTAGATTTTCAAAAGGCTAGTCAGCAGTTGGTTGACTGAGATATGGTTGGCTAATCTTGAGTTTGCCTGCATTTTTGTTGCCTTTGCCTCCTCCTGAGGTCGTAGTGTCTCTGGGGTGCAAAAGATGACGATGCTCTGCCCTGTGATGTATACTGCCTGTTTAGTCTCTTCCTGGGCTGGGAAACATATGTGCCCAGGGTCTTCAAGGTCACTCAAGAATCCTTGAGGGAGTGAAGGGAGGCATCTGTTGTTGCAGAAAAAAGTTTTTGGCCTTCAAAAGGGAGATCCCTCAACATTACCATTACATTTTGTACCTCTCTAGGAAACCCTGAAAGGTGGAGCCACGATACTCGGTGTATGACTACCAGGGTGGCTAAGGACCATGCTGCAGTGTCTCCCACATCAAGGGATGCCTATAGTGCTGTTTTGGCTTAAAGGAATCCTTCAATAACAGTGGACTGCAAAGAAGCCTTACTTTCGTCAGGAAGCCGTTCAATAACATTTTTCATATTGTAAAAGTGGTGGTATGTGTATTTCGCCGACAGCGCCACATGGTTTACTATTCTTATTAGGAGGGAGGCTGAAAAGTATGACTTCCGTCCAAGGATATCGAGTCTCTTTCATTCCTTATCGTAGGGAGTGGATTTATATTGCGATTGTTTGCTTCTATTATTGGCTGCATCAATCACTGATGAATTTGGTGCTGGATGTGTGAATGAAATTCGGCACCCTTCACCAGGATGCAGTGCTTCCTATCCGATCCTTTTGATGTCGGAGGAATAGATGCTGGTGTTTGCCATAGTATTTTCACAGGATCTAGAATGGCCTCATTTACTAGTAGCACAATTTTTGAGGACAGTGAGGCTTGTAAGATGTTGGTGAGTTTGTGCTGTGTCTCGGGCACCTCAACCAACAAAATGTCTAGGTGTTTACCACTCTCTTATATAGGTCCTGAAAGGACTTAAAATCATCTCCTACTGTTAGTGGAGGGGGCATTATTGTCTCTTCTCCCTGTGAGTCATCAAAACTCTTTGATGTCCTCCTGTGTAACCTCTGGCCTTGTAGGGGTGGAGGCTCTGTGTACCTCTATAGGAGGGCTTGGTGGGGGCATCAGCTGAAGGGGCTGAACCTGAGCCTTCAGCGTGCCGAATGGGTACTATCCCTGCTAAGGCTGTGGGAGTGGGATTGGAGGAAACCACGGAAATGGGTGCACATTTGTGTTTGAGACAGTTGTGTCTGTGTGGTTTGCATGGGCAATGAGTGTCTAGGGGAGAAAATAATCACCTCATCATCGCTGTTGCTAGAGAATCGAGGTGTCAGACTGGTTGCAGTGGGCAGCCTGCTTGTTTCCTCCAGTTTCAGGGAGGCATTGGTACCGAATAACGGTGTGCCCAGTACTGATGCTACTGTCAGTTCCTGTTGCATGGTCAGCGGCTTTGGCAGAGTGATGGTCGGTACCGCCAGTGCTGTGCATTGTAACTGTACTATGGAGTCTGCCTGTACCCTGTATGTAGACGGTACTGGGAAGATCTCTGTGGCCTCTCTCAGTACCAGTTTCGATGGAGTGCATATCGACAGTTCAGAGCACCTCTTGTGCTCGACATCATGCAGCTTCTTCAGAGCCAACTTCATCGGTACTGCCAATGCCGGTACCAACAGCCCAGTGGCAGTTTTCTTTGGCTTGGACGCCAGTACCGCAAGGCGCGGATCTTTTCCAGATATCACCCATTAGTGTTTGTCCGTACCAGACTTCCCTGGTGCCTGCGCGTCCCCCATAGTCTTTCCCTTAGGTGAAAGAAGCTTACTATGGGGAAATAGTCTGTTCAGTGCCCACTCTGCTGAGGGTGTGGAGTGCTTCCTTTTGGCGGTCTTTTTGGCTGGGATGTCTCTTGGAACCAAGGGGTGCTGGTCAGAAGCCACCGTTGGTGAGGTGCATACCAGGGAGGCTTGAGGTGGCAGTTCAGAGGCTGGTCTCTCCATTTTTTCCATGGTGAGGAGTTTCACCTGAAGCTCTCTTGCCTTCAAAGATCTGAGCAAGAGCTTTTTACAGTAGTGGCAGCTCTTCGGCAAATGGTCTTGGCCTAAGTATTGAATGCATTGGACAGTCCTGTCCGAAACGGGTATGAACATACAGCATGTCAGACTACGTTTTATTTAAACTAATGAACTAACAAAATAACTACTCGGGAGGGGAAACCACGATGAGAACTATCTAATAATAACTACAGTACTAAATCTTTGAGTAAGGCAAGGAGCGCTGCGGTGTTCCGACCAAACCGGGAGCGGTTGAGAAGGAACTGACGGACAGTTGACAGTGCGCATGTGTCGGCATGTTCACTATGGCACGGATGGTGCTGCGCATATGTGCCACCACTCGGGGAGGAGGGGTATTGCTGCTGAAAAGTTCCGGGTCCAAGCACTGGGGCATCAAGACACCTATAATGGAATGCCCACAGAGACACTCTGAAGAATGCAATAATTTCATACCAGGTATCACAAAGAGGATATGTGGGGAGGTGGTCTTGTGCTTTCTCCTTTTCCCACCCTGTAAAGTTCCCTAGTTGGCATTTGAAGATTATCCTACATCCTTATCCAAGTTCCCCAGCACATTAGTATGGTATCCTATGGATACCAAAAAAAATGTAATCTTTACCACTCAGGCTGACTTCAGTGTAAATTAACACTTTATGGCTTGTTTAAAACAAGGTGATTACTATAAAGGCTCCTATACTGCCAAGCATGACACGTGTAAAATTAGTCTCCTATGGAATCCCATTGAAATTAATGCCCTAGGAAAACACATCTGAACAAAACTGATTTCTCTCTCCAGTAAATGCACATTGTTTCATACTATAAAATATGAAAAATAAAAAATAACTGTGCATAGTTGAGTCTGTCAATGATGTACATATAACTAAAAAGATTCACTACATAATAAAATGCTTTTTATAATTTGCAATTAAAGTGGTTTGATTCTTTCTCCTATACATTAAAAAATTAATGTCATAAGTTGAAACACTGATGCAGCAATTTTAGTTCACTGCTAAAAATTAAGAATTAATTTTATCAATTAATGCATGATAAAAATAATCAAATTACTTAACCAAATGTAAAACTTCACTAGATGAGGTAAGAATTTACTAATATAATTTTACTTTACTTTGACATCTGCAGTTCCTGCGATAAATTCATCAGCTTCAGGGTTGGGTTGTAATAGAGGGATCTCTTGGTAGATATTTGGAAAGCAAACAAGAGACCCAAGAAGGGTATGAGCTTCTGAACGAGGGGCCTAAAGGAAAAAAAATACAAACGCAATAGATTATCTTTTCCAAAAAGTGACTTAAAAGGATATTCTAAACAATGGTGATACCCTAACATCAAACAGACTCCAAGTTCTTCGCAATCGATCACATGTCTCTTCTGCTCTTTTTTGTTGAACATGTACACTGTATTACACTATATACACAATACTAAGCAGGCATTACCTGCACATATTTAGCACACACTTTTGGTTTTATTATGATACATACTGTTCTCCTATTTCCATTTTCCTCCTGTTTCCATTTTCAGATGGCCCTTTGGTCAATAGTTTGGCAAGAGGAGGCAAGTAATTGCCTCTGTAGGATCTAGTGTGCTGACTGAACACAGTTACCACTTTTGGAAATTAGGGTATTTCATCGCACCTCAGGGTTAAATTTTCATTGATCAATTCAATAATGCACACAATGCATTATTACCAATCTTTACAAGTAATTCTGTAGCTTCACAGTTCTGTGGCTATCCAAGTTACTTGGAATCTATTCAAATATACATATAATCTTTCAATATGGTAGAACTTCAGAGTTACAAACAGCAGAGTTATGAACTGATCAATCACACACCTCATTTGGAACTAGAAGTATACTGTAAGGTAGCAACAAAAACCAAAAAAGCCAAACCTCCCAAACAAACAATCCCTTCCCCATCCCCCACACCGCTGCTCCCAAATACAATATAGTACCATATAAAATGTAAACTACATAATGGGAAAGTGGCATTTTTCTTCTGCATAGTAATGTTTCAAAGCTGTACAAAGTCAATGTTCAGTTCTAAACTTTGAAAGAACCACCATAATGATTTGTTCAGAGTTAGTTATGAACATTTCAGTTACAAATTCCTTTCCTGAGGTGTTCATAACTAAGGTTCTATTATAATCCGGAACTACAAAATGTTTACTATGCTTGCTGGACCAATGATAGAGACATTTAAATTGTTCCTAGCCCGAATTAATGTTCTCAACTAAGTGATGCGGAAGTCCACAAAATGCTAAATTCTTTCATGCAGTATCATATCAATAGCAATTTCTGCATGCATTATACTGCATGCACCACAAATAAAATATTGCATTTAGTTTTACTCTATAAACTGCAAAACATGAGCCCCGCCTTTTTAAAATGGGCATTAACATACTGATTTAAAATGAGATCTTTTCTAAAATTTGAGGAGCCTCATTTTCATACATAAATGCCTAAATAGGCTGTTTGGAAGCTTAAACTCACAGTTTGACATATAAAAAGATAGTTATCTGATCCGTAACTAGTGTTCTTGAAGACATGTTGCTCATTTCCAATCCACATTAGGTGCATGTGCTGGAAGTTTTCCCTTAGCAGTACCCATGGGGGAGCAATTCAGGAGACCCCTGAAGTAGTGCCATGATAGCACACACAATATAAGGGGCACCACACACTTCCCCCACCCTCAGTTCTTTCTTGATAGAAAACTCCCACATTAGGAAAGGAGGGCTGGTCATGGAATGGACATGAGCAACACATCTCAAAGAATACCAGTTATGAAACAGGTAACTGTCTTTTCTTCAAATGATTGCTCACGTTCATTCCACGTTAGGTGACACACCAAGCAGTACCTTGGCCTTCTTGCTTCAACTGCTTTGACTTACTCAGCTGCAAGGTCTACTTGATGGTTGTGAGGCTTGGGGAAGAACACAGAGACAAATTTGTCTTGGTTCACATGGAAGGAGGAAACAACCTTCGATAGGAAGACTGGATGGGACTGTAGCTGGACCTTGTCTTTGTAGAAGACAGTATAGAGATTCTGAAGATAAAGCAGTGATCTCCAAAACATGCCTTGCTGTTGTCGCTGCCACCGGGAATGCAAATTTCCAGGACAAGTAGGAAAAGGAGCATGATCTAAGTGGCTCAAAGGGCACTCTGGTGTGCTACACCTGTCCCGACAGGCAGAGGCAGACCCTGGCTATGGTCAGGAGAAACACAGAAACCTCCACTGTGAGGCTATCCAGGGCTTGGAACCTGATTAGGCGCAGGTCGAGTTGAGCACTGCTCTGATGAACTCTATCCATGACATGAACTTTTAACTAGGAGCCTAAGGAACTGGCAGCTGTCTAGAAAAACTGCTATGATGTGATGCACCTGGGTCCTGGAGCTGCCCTTGCCCAGACAGTTGTTGAGGTAAGGGTAGATCTGTAAATTCCAGCAGCTGAGGTAGGCTGCCACTACTACCATGCACTTGGTAAACTAGCCATGCCAAAGGGGAGAACTGTAAACTGGTAGTGCATGGGCCCTGCCATAAACCAAATAATCTGTGAGCTGGAAAGATCGCCACATGCAAGTATGCATCCTTCAGCTTGAAGGCAGCATACCAGTCTCCCAGATCCAGAGCAGGAATGATGGAGGCCAAGAAGACCATGTGGAAGTTAAACTTCCTTAGATATCTGTTGAGGTCTCTGAGATGAAGGATGGACCACAGAGCTTCCTTGGCTTTTTGGATTAGGAAATATTTGGAACAGAAGACCCTGTTCCAGTACTGGGTTGGAACTTCCTCCACCACCCTCAATGAAAAGAACCTTGTGATAGCGGTCCCTGAAGAGGGACAAGGAGGGAGGTTGTGAGGGATGTAGAAGAGAATTGGAGGGTATAATCCTGGGAAATAGTACCCAAGACCCATTGGTCCAACTTTATAGCAGTCCAGGCTAAAAGAAAGTAGGAAAGGTGGTTGACAAATAAGGGGGGATGGAGAAAGAAGAGTGGATCCCTAGGGAAGTTAGATATGTTGCCCTCGGGCACAACCCTTTTTACAATGTGCCTAAGTGAGCTGAGGGCACTGGCTGACTCAACCACCACTGATAGCCCTTGCTTTTCTGAGCCAGGGGTTCCTGATGTAGCTGGCTTCTTGGACCCAGAGAGTACTGGAGGAAGAACAGTTTATGGGCCAGGCTGGGAAGGTACAGCCCCAGGGTCTTTAAGGTTTTACAGGAATCCTTAAGCTCATGTAATTTTGTATCTGTCCGTTCTACATATAGAGAGTGATCATCAAAAGGGAAATCCTGCAGCAATTGCTGAGCTGCTGCAAACAGCCCTGGACGGAATAGCCAGGACACTTGGCAAATGGATAAATTCAAAGCCCTCATGTGAGCTGCAGAGTCTGTCTTATTGGCTACTTCCTGGAGATCCTCCCTGGTAGCCACAAATCCCTCCTCAAGGATTTCCTTAAACTCTTTCCTTGAGGCTTCAGGAAGCCATCCCTCAACTTTGACCCTGGCCTACCACATATTAAAACTGTAGCGGTCAAGGAGGGCTGGGTCATTTGCTACCTGCAATTGAAGGCTGGCAAAAAAATAATGTATGATGTAAAATATGAAGGTATGCACTAAGGACTAAGTCATGGCTCTGTAGATTTCTTAGAATGGCACACGAGCCAGGAAAGCTGCCAAAGAAACTTGTGCTCATGTAGAGTGCACAGTGAGAGGCAGCAGGGAGACCTTAGCTAGATCATAATATGCACGGATACACGTTATACAATAGAAGATTAGATGAAATGCAAAGAGACAAATACTCCCTTCACATGATCCACCATGACAACAAACGGCTGCAAAGACTTGTGAAAGGCCTTGGACCAATCAAGGCAAAAAGCGAGAGTACAACTCTCATCAAGGAAGTGCAATCTTTGTTCCTGCAAGATCTGGTGAGGCTTTGGATAGAACACAGGGAGAAAAGTGTCCTGCTCAGAGTTGAAACTGGAGACCACTTTTGAAAGGAAGGCTGGGTGAGGACGAAGCTGAACCTTGTCCATGTGGAAGACAGTATATGGGGGTCCCAACATCAGGGTGTGAAGCTCCGATACCCACTGAACAGAGGTAATCCCAAGCAAAAAGGCCACCTTCCAAGAAAGATAAATCAGGAGGCACATGGCCAGAGGCTCAAAGTGAGGACCCATGAGTGTTGAGAAGACCAAGTTAAAGTCCCAGGCAGGGACAAGACACCGAGCCGTGAGGGTGAAGTCTGTCTATACCCTTGAAGTAGCACCCAATAAGGGGGTTCAAGAATACAGAGCAGCCAGACTCTCCAGGATGGAAAGCCAAGACAGCCACTAGGTGCACCTTACGTGATGAAGTTGCTAAGCCTTGCTGCTTCAGGGACACCAGATACTCCAGCACCTAAGGCACAGTGGCAGATAGAAGGTCTGGACACCAATATGAAAAACATTTCCGCTTGGCAGAATAAGGGAGCCTAGTAGAGGGCTTTCTGCTACTAAAGAAGACCTGCTGAACTAGGTCTCAGCTGGGTTTAGCCATAAAGCTGACAAGAGAACTATATGAAAGTAAGCGTCCTTTAAGTCAACAGTGGCATACCAATCTTCCGAATCCAGTATGTGTGTGGGGGATAACGGAGTTCAGCGAGACCATACAAAACCTGTGAGTGACTATAAATTTGTTGAAGTCTCTGAGGTCCAGGATGGGCCAGAAAGCCATTGCCCTCCCCTTTGCTTTGGGAACAAGGAAATAACAGGAGTAAAAGCCCTTGCTTCTGAACTCTGCTGGCACCTCCTCCACCACCCCAAGGTCCAGGAGAATGTACACCTCCTGGAGAAGGAGATGCTTGTGAGAGGGGTCCCTGAAGAGGGACATGCAGAAGGGGATGGAGTAACCCGTTTCCACTGTCTGGAACACCCAGTGGTCCGAGGTGATGGCAACCCAAGCCTGGGGGAAGCAGAAACACTGGTCCTGGAAGAGAAGAGGATCCAATTTGGTCAGCATTCTATCCTTGTGTACCTTCAAAAGGCCTGCTCAGATCCCAAAGAAGGGTTGGATTGATCCTAGTTGTTACCAGACCGCGGCCAGGATGGCTTACATCACAATTACCTAGGCTGCCTTTGTGAGAAATCAGTGCTGGGATGAGAAAGGAATCGCCACTGCAAGGACTGTGGCTTGAAGGTCTTCCAGTGTGTTGAGGGTACTACAGAACACCTTGCTGTCCTGGACCAAGGCGGTGAACTCATCCTGAATGTCTTGGGGCAACAAGTCCCTGAATTTAGTAAACAGTTATAACAATAATGGCTCAGGATAGCCTGTTGATTCACTATCCAGAGCAGCAGACTCCCACATCAAGCAGAACTTACAGCTGAGTAAGTCAAGGCATTTGGTGTCCTTCGATTTAGGCGCCGCGACCTGATGAACTTTGTGCTCTCTTGTTCACCACGTCCACTACCAGGGAACAAGGTGTGTGTGTGGGGATGTAAACAAGTATTTAAACCTCTTGACTGGTACAAAGTACTTTCTCTCAACCCCTTTCACAATTGTTGTAATAGATGCAGGGGTTTGCCATAAAGAATTGGCCATGAACAAGATGATCTTATTGAGAGGAAGTGTCATCCTCGACAGCCCCTCTGGAGCCAGAATGTAGACCATCAGGTCATCCTGTTCCAGGGCAATCTCTACCTAGAGGTTAAGCTGAGGCTACCCTGTGGAGCAGGTCCTGTAGGGCCCTGTAAACCATGTGGAGGAGGCCTGTGATGGAGATGCCTGCTACCGCCTTGGCAAGCAAAGAGGATAAATACGCCCCTACATCCTGGGGACAAAGAATCATAGAGTTTTTTCTAATATCCAACCTCTCCCACTGTAACTTGAGACCACTGCTCCTTGTTCTGCCATCCGTCACTACTGTGAACAGCCTTTCTCCATCCTCTTTGGAACTTCCCTTCAGGAAGTTGAAGGCTGCTATCAAATCCCCCCTTACTCTTCTCTTCTGCAGACTAAACAAACCCATCTCCTCAAAGGTCATGTGCTCCAGCCCCCTAATAATTTTGATCACCCTCCACTGGACCCTCTCCAATGCATCCACATCCTTTCTATAGTGGGGGGCCCAGAATTTGACACAGTACTCCAGAAGTGGCCTCACCAGTGCCGAATAAAGGGGAATAATCACTTCTCTGAATCTGCTGGCAATGCTCCTCCTAATGCACCGTGATATGCCATTAGCCTTCTTGGCTACAAGGGCACACTGTTGACTCATATCCAGCTTCTCATTCACTATAATCCCCTGGTCCTTTTCTGCAGAACTGCTACATAGCCATTCAGTCCCCAGCCTGTAACAATACTTGGGATTCTTCTGTCCCAACTGCAGGACTCTACACTTGTCCTTGTTGAACCTCATCAGCTTTCTTTTGACACAATCCTTTAATCTGTCCAGGTCACTCTGGACTCTATCCCTGCTCTCCAACGTATCTACTTCTCCTCCCAGCTTAGTGTCATCTGTGAACTTGCTGAGGGTGCAATCCATCCCCTTATCCAGGTCATTAATAAAGATGTTGAACAAAACCAGTCCTAGAACAGATCTTTGGGGATCTCGACTAGAAACTGACCGTCAACCTGACATTGAGCCTTTGTTCACTACCCATTGGGCTCGACAGTCTAGCCAGCTTTCTATCAACCTTACAGTCCATTTATCCAATCCATATTCCCTTAACTTGCTGGCAAAAATATTGTGGGAGACCAGATAAAAAGTTTTCCTAAAGTCAAGGTATACTACATCCACTGACTTTCCCGTATCCACAGAGTCAGTTACCTCATCATAGAAGCTAATCAGATTGGTCAGGCACAACTTGCCCTTCGTGAATCCATGTCGACTATTCCTGATCACTTTCCCCTCTTCCAAGTGCTTCAAAATGGATTCCTTGAGGATCCCCTCCATGATTTTTCCTGGGACTGAGGTAAGGCTGACTGGTCTGTAGTTTCCTGGATTGTCCCTCTTCCCTTTTTTAAAGAAGGGCACTCCATTTGCCTTTTTCCAGTCATCCGGGATCTCACCCGATTGCCACGAGTTTTCAAAGGTAATGGCCAAAGGCTCCGCAATGACATTTGCCAGCTCCCTCAGTACCCTTGGATGCATTAAATTAGGGCCCATGGATTTGTGTATGTTTAGCTTTTCTAAATAGTTCCTAACTTGTTCTTTCCTCACCAAGGGCTGTCCACCTTCTTCCACGCTGCGTTGCCTAGTGCATTTGTTTGGGAGCTGACCTTGTCCGTGAAGATAGAGGCAAAGAAAGCATTGAGCACTTCAGCTTTTCCCACATCATCTATCACTAGGTTACCTCCCTCATCCAGTAAGGATCTCTCATACTCTCTGATCACCCTCTTATTGCTAACATACCTGTAGAAACCTTTCTTGTTACCCTTCACATTCCTTGCTAGCTTCAATTCCAATTGTGCTTTCGCCTTCCTGATTACTGCCCTGCATTCTCATGCAATATATTTATACTCCTCCCTAGTCATCTGTCCAAGTTTCCACTTCTTGTAAGCTTCTTTTTTATGTTTACGCTCACCAAGGATTTCCCCGGTAAGCCAATCTGGTCGCCTACCATATTTGCTTTTCTTGCTGCGCATAGGGATGGTTTCTTCCTGTGCCTTCAATAAGGCTTCTTTAAAATACTGCCAGCTCTCCTGGACTCCTTTCCCTTCATGTAAGCATTCCAGGGAATCCTGCCCATCAGTTCTCTGAGGGAGTAAAAGTCTGCTCTTCTGAAGTCCAGGGTGTGTATTTTGCTACTCTCCTTTCTTCCTTTGGTCAGAATCCTGAAATCTACCATCTCATGATCACTGCTTCCCAGATTGTCATCACCACCTTTACTTCCCCTACTAGTTCCTCCCTGTTTATGAGCAGCAGGTCAAGCTGTGCATGGCCCCATGTCGGTTCCTTCAGCACTTGTACCAAGAAGTTATCCCTGACAGTATCCACACATTTCCTGGATTGTCTGTACTGCTGTATTGGTCTTCCAAAAGATGTCAGGGTGATTAAAGACCCCCATGAAAACCAGGGCCTGCGACCTGGAAGCTTCTCTCAGTTGTCCGAAGAAAGCCTCGTCTACCTCATCCACCTGATCCGGTGGTCTATTGCAGACACCAAACACAACATCACCCCTGGTGCTTTCACCTCTAGACTTAACCCATAGACTCTCAACAGTCTTTTCTCCCTCTAAATACTGGAGCTCTCAGCAATCATATTGCTCTCTTACATACAATGCAACTCTTCCTCCATTTCTCCCCTGCCTGATCTTCCTGAACAGTTTATACCCTTTCATGACAGAGCTCCAGTCATGTGAGTCATCCTACCAAGTCCGTTATTCCAATCAAATCATAGTTCTTTGACTGGGCCAGGGCTTCTAATACTTCCTATTTGTTTCCCAGACTTTCACATTTGAGTACAAACACCTTAGATAGCCAGTTGATCTCCCTACCTTCTCCATCTGAATCAGGGGTCCTCCTTTGTTGCTCCTTCCTCCTTGTGTTTCTTCCCCGTATCCGACTTCCTCACTTACTTCAGGGCTTTGGTCACTGTCCCCCAAACAACCTAGTTTAAAGTCCTCCTCACTAGGTTTGCAAGCCTGCCCGTGAAGATGCTCTTTCCTCTCTTGGTTAGGTGGATCCCATCCTTTCCTAGCAATTCTTGTGCCCGGAACAGAGTCCAGTGGTTGAAGAAACTAAAGCCCTCTCTCCGACACCATCTGCGCAACCACGCATTTACTTCCTCAATTCAACCATCTCTACACCTGGACCTTTTCCTTCAACTGGAAGGATGGACGAGAACACCACCTGCTCTTCAAATTCTTTGATCCTTCTTACCAGCGCTACATAATCTGCTGTGACCCGCTCAAGGTCATTCTTGGCTACATTGTTAGCTCCTACATGGAGAAGCAGGAAGGGGTAGCGATCCAAAGGTTTAATCACTTTTGGAAGACTCTTGATCACATCCTGAATGTGAGCTCCCAGTAAGCAGCACACTTCTTGAGATTGCAAGTCAGGTCGGCAGATGGATGACTCAGTCCCTCTTAGGAGGGAGTCCCCGACCACCACCACCTGTCTTCTTCTTTTGGGTGTGGTGGTCATGGAACCCCCATCCCTAGGACTATTCATCCCATGCCTTCCGGTAGATGGTGTTCCCTTCTGATTTCTTCCCTGAGAGGTCCCTGACAAAGCAATCTCCACCTCAGTGCCTGGGGGATACTGAGTTGTCTGCCTTCTCTTTCTAGAAGCTACATGTTGCCAGTTTTCTTCCTTGTTCTGTAGTGCCCTGACTGGCTCTTCAGCCTGCTGTGCCTGCAGGACTAAACGCTGCCTTCTATTGAGGAAGTCTTCATCCTCTCTGATGGAATGTAGGGTCAATACTTGGGCCTTAAGTTCTCTAATTTTTTCTTCCAAAATGGCGACCAGCTTGCTCTTAGTGCAGATGAAATTCCTTCTTTCTTCTGGAAGGAAGACAAACATGGCACATGCTGTGCAGGTAACAACAGCAGACCTATCACTATCCATACCTGCGTTCCTTCCGAGAGATTCCTGAGTTATTAAATGCCTCCTTGAAGGACAGGAGTGTAGCGAAAAGATCTTAAAGAATAGTATTCCTCGCCCCCTTCCCACTCCCTCTCCAAACTCCCTGTCAGCAGAACTGGCGTGCGTACGGGATGTACCGGGTGTGCCCAGGCACACCCTAATGTCTTAGGGTTGCCAGGTGTCCGGTTTTCTACTGGACAGTCCATTTTTTTGGGGCTCTATCTGGTAAAAAAATCCAGAAAATACCTGACATGTGCAATGTCCAGTATTTTCTGGTTTTCCGACTGGGCGCTCAGAAACCTGGTGAGGGGAGTGGCTGGGAGGCCTGGTTGCGTGTGAGGAGGAGGGGCACCCGGTCTGTGCTTCTGTGCGCTGGTCAAGCGCGTGGTGGAACTGCAGCCAGACTGACTCACGCTTCGCCTGGACCAACTCGCACTTCGCCTGGACCGTGTGGGGGGCAGGAGCGCCCTGGGATCTGCACTGCTCAGGGTCAATCCTGCTCCCTACCGGCTGATATGCTCCTCCCCCCTCACCCCTTCCTGACCAGCCGGTTGGTTCTCCTCCACTTCTCCTCCTGATCTTCCCCGGCCAGCCCCAGTGCACCTGTCACTGAGGACACTGAGGCCTGAGCCAATGGGCCTAGCATGAAGTGTGGCGGCGAGTGGGAGGATTGTCCTTGGAAGGAGACCGAGTCATCTCAATGAAAACCCTGTAGCTTCATGTGTGTCCGGCATGGAGAACGGCTCAACCTACATTACTTCCACTTGTGGAGAGTCCAGGATGATGGGCTTCTGGGTATGAGCAGAAATCAGCAGCGCCATGCTGTGGGGCCAAAGATTATAGAGATCCACTGGCACTGAAGGCATGGTGGCCAGCAGTGTCGCTGACAACAAGGAGGAGAGCTTGGCTGCCTTCGAAGGCTATACCAAAGAGTAGGACCAGTGCCAGGAATCCTTTTTTGATTCTGGGCCCAGAACCGAAGGTGGTGTGCTACGCACCAAGGCACTCAGTGCTATGTTGGGTCTTTGCAGCCACAAAATAATGTCTGTTTTATGTGCTTAAGTGCTGATCTGAGCATATAATTGTAGAATTTAGAGCCAGTATATGAAAATTAGACTCTGAACTGGATGCTAAAAACTAACAACACATTTAAAAATTAGAAGCCTATTGATGTATTTGGAACAGAGAGATATCACATTTATCTTTAAATAATTGTCTGAAATTTTGTATTCAATATTCTTACTTTATACTAGAATAAAGAAGAATTATTTACTTAACGTTTCCCTTAACCTAGTTATCTGATATATTTAATATAAATATTGGTAGTTACTGATGTTTACAATTTGAGATCAATCTATAAATTAATATGTATTTACAATCTCTAAATCTAGCTATATCTATCCACTTACCAGGCTCTAGGTTCTTAGGCAGTCCTCATCAACAGTGCCTTTAACTCTAATTCAATTAAGAAGTCTGAGCCTTTGGCCTCTTATTTTGGGTACTATAACGTCTCTCTTCTCCAGCAACTCCCCACTTCCAGCTCTACAGCTTCCCCCCTGTTTGGCTGCTTAACTTACATTACTCTCATGCATTTATGACCACATCAAATTATCTCTGAATCACTCCATGGGCTTCCTTAGTCACTACTACAAATTCAAGTAGTTTGCTTTCAAGACTCAGTGCTACATTGCTCCAAGTTTCTTTCTAGACCCCATCTCTAATCCCTATTGTTCCCGCTCTGCTCTTTACTCGTTCAAGGTTGGAATGACTTGCCTACTGAATGTCCTCTCTCCCTTCCTCCTCCACATGCTTCTTTAAAATCAGTTTCTTCTGGAAATCTTTCCTATCTTGTTCTGCTGTCCAGTCTCTTCACACCCACGTGCACCTGCACTATTGTCCTACTGATTTGCAATTTTTGCTATGTCTTTCTCAGTGTTCCTGGCCTGGGAACTTTTCTAATGTAGTTTGTATACTACTGTATATATTTATGACACATTATAAAAAAACCTGTAATAACGTACAAGACAGTAATGCTTCATTTTTGTTATGGAGTTTCATGCAAAATAATTTAATGTAAATATTATTAGATAAAACTAGTTTTGCATTTGAGCTGCAGTATTAAAGACTCACATTTAATCAAGGTTGAAAAAAGTTAAAAAATATCCTCTGAGGCCAGGGTCAGGAATGGAAACTTTCAGCCTACATTTTAGGTATTATTTCTAATCTAATATTTCTATCTATGAACTGACCCTGCAAGTTCATATGCATGGGCATACTCCTGCATCCACATGGAGCTTTGTCAATATTAATGGCTCCAATCACATATATGAGCTTTCAGCACTAGGAGCTATGCGGTTTTATATTGTGTTCACTGTTGCAGTATCCAAGTGCTACAATCATGGATGCAATAACCATCCAACCAAACCCAACCAATTTCCCCACATACTCACAAAAGATGTGCATGCATCTTGAATGGAAATTCAACATTTACAGTAACACAGATAGCATGACATTAGAAAGAAACCACAAAGCATATGCTACAGTAGACCATATTAGTTATTTTATATATACATACACTAAACATGTCATGATGTACCTTATATTTTACATATTTGGTATAGCATGACATGTTTAGTATTTAAAGCTCTAACCTGCCCAGGAAACTAAGGGCAAATGGCTATTTGTGCTTTAAGTATACTAATTAATTTTGCATAATATTTCAAATAAAATATATAACAGTATAAAGTGGTCTGTGCCATATAGCAGGTTTGGCAGAAGGATTTTTCACATTTATATGAAGTACAGTTTGATGGTGTTTTGTGCTTACTGGCTTCTGCAAGTTTATGATCAACAATCAGGATTAATTTTTGTGATAACTCTGTATTCAAAACTGACAAAAAGTAGACTAAACCTGATGGCTGTAAAGTTCAGTAATAAGATCAAAAAAATCAGGGGCAAGATGTTTCACCATCTGATTTCTTCTGAAATAGAAGGTGATCTTTCTTCTTCCCTTAACTCATACTTTATGCCTGGATATTGCAGCTAATATACCTCTACACAAACTTTCTGAGCATCAATAATTAAACTAGGCTCAAACACAGAGAAAGAGTATCCTTGTCCTGATTTCCCATTCTTACCCACAAGTTCTCCTGTTTTTGCAAGCTTGCATGAATTTCAAACTTATTTTAGCCTGTCAAGTAATAATTTTGTATTTTATTAATTTTTTAAATTAGATTTGATGGTGTCTGATTCATACTGCTATTAATCCTTACAAAACCATAGGAAAATCTGCTTTTCCTGTCAGAAAGCTTTGTATTTTCAATATTCATTTATAGTAGAAAGCTAATGAGATTCTGAAATCCAAGTCTTGCTTTTAGTGTGTAAATGTGCTGCAATATTAGCGAGGATATGATTTCTCTCACTTTGGCCTTTTGATGAAACACCTTTGCAATACTAGTATGTCACCTTATCCTACAATTTCACACATCAACTGCCATGGTATCTGCCCCAAGAGCCCAGTTTCACATTGCACTAATGAGTCAACACCTGTTAGAGTGGAGAAATCTGAACCTTGTTAGCAACTGTGTATTCTCCTGGGAACTTGGATGTTGAGCATTGTCATACTCACCTCCAACATGTCTGTACTAAGGACTCTCGCTGCAGCTGTGATGAAGTCTCCTATTAGCATTGTAAAACCAGGTAAACCCAAGAAGAAAAAGCAAGATGGGCAGTGTTTTATGACAGTATTTAAAATATCCTGAAAAGAAGGAAATATTATTTCTTAATTTTTATAGAAAAATGTTTGAAAATATTTAATAAAAACACACCCACCCACCTAAACACTGATATGGTTTACTAGTCTATCCTAGAGGCGTATATCTACTAGGAATGGCTTCCAATTTAAGTAACATTTCAATTCTTACACCCTTTGAGAAAAAAAGAGGGGTTTCTTTACTTAGAAACATATTGAAAATGAAACAACTGTTACATGATTTTTTATGTTTCTCAAAAAATGTATTAAAATATTCATCAGGTTATGATAAACTCACATTTTATCAGAAATAAGATATAGCCACAAAATCATTTTATTCAGGCTTCCATGACTATGTAACATTCATGAAATTACACTAGCTATTGTCCTCGCTTTTGATCGTTCAAGGCAATAACCTACAGCCATTATTAAAACTTCAGTAATAATTTCTTTACAGGAACACACAGATGTCAAAACAAAAAATACCTGGGCATAGTGAAGAGAAAGAGAGGAACTGAGAAATCTTTGTTAACTTCTACCAGAAATCACATCCTCTACACCTTTTACCATAACCAATGTGACAGGGGTAAACATTTTTAATTAATTATTTCATTTTCTAAATGGAAGTCTGCATTAAGTTTAACGGGTATAATGCTATCAAAAGCTTTGTTCCCACAATTTGGTGCCACACATTATACACACACACATTTTCTCAGAATGAGAATTTTTTCATCCGTTTTCCCTCTGCTCCATTTCTTTACTCGCTGCCATCAATGACAAATGATCCCAACAATATTTGAATTGAATTTCCAAATCTCCATTTGAGTTGGTACAAAACTGGACACAAAATTTGTATAAACACTAACTGCAATTATTACTTTTGAAGAAGAAAGAGTTGGTTGATTTCTGCAGAAGTTCAAAACCATTCTTATTCCTACTAAAAGATTAAAGACAACTTATGGCAGAAAATATTAGGCTCTCTCCTTTCCTCACAACTTTTTTTCCTTGCACTAAGGAAGGCCTGAACTTATTTTAAATTAAAAAATATTTGCCCTGATTTTTTCAATTAGAAATTAAAAAGTTTTGTCTACCCTTAAATAGTTCATCAGCAGATACAAAGCTAGTAAGAATCTGACAGGTATCACAGGTATCAAGGAAATAAAACTTGATTGACAGAATAAAACTTTTTAAACCTTTGTTTTTATAATGTCACTTATTTAAACTAAAATAGTTGATAAAAACTCTGTTAATTATTCAACATTTCCATCCTTGTAATTAAAACCTGTTATCCTAAAAAACAATGGAGACCAGATTTGACATTTCTGAGATATGTACATTAAAAAAGCAAGTCTTCTTTCATACACATCTTACTATATATTTTAAAAATCATGTCTGTCTGTGAGTCTGTTTGTTCAAGAACTCCTCCTAAACAGTAAGAGCTAGGACCACCACATTTGATATGCAGTTTCCTATCATCATAACGTAAAGCAAGCCAGGGGTTTGGTTGTGCAAGGACAATGGGATGTATCTGGAATTCTATTCTCTCTTATAAAATGAAAAGGAAGGGGTCTGTTAGGAGGGAGTTATACTCCAGAATGACCTCAGCGGGGCATCAAAGGACCAGAGATGGGGGATCAGAACAGCTATAACCCCATTGGGCCAACAGTGGGCAGAGGTAGAGAAAGGGACATTACTATATATTTCAGAGAATTTGTCTGTTTGTCTCCCACCTGGGGGACATGCCCCTCTGCCTGAGCTGTGCCCACTGCAGAGGCCATGGACATGTGCTTCTCATCTGGCCCGAAGCTGCTGCAGTGAGAGGGGGCTAGAGCTGTCCTCTTTCCCCAGGATAGCCTGCATACAGAACCCCTCATCTCCAGCCCCAGAACAATGATTTAAATGAAGAAAAGCAAAATTTATTTGAATTAAGGACTTGAGCAATGCTCAAGTAAATCATCTAGTCATAACAAAACAAAAGAACATAAACTCAGTCTTTTTCCCCCCTTGCAGACTATCCTTTTAACTTATATCGGTAACTGGAAAAAAACTATGTAAGTTTGAGCAGAATCCATTTATTCTTTCTCCTTTACAATATTTACAGTAGCATACTGTGAAATGATAAAGCGGCTTGTAAATTATGAAATTAAAACAGATCATTTTTAATTTTGGCATTGCAGAAGATAGTGTTTTCCCGTCTCTGAATGACCACAATGCCACTCAAGTTAATGTTTAAACTAGTTTTAATCACTTCCTTTGATACATTTTAAAGTCAATATCAGTCAATGCAAACATTCTAAAAGACTGAGCAGATGGATGCTGCAGCTCATAAGGTGGGTGGTAAACTCATGCTCTGAGGGCAGAACAAAAGAGCCACCTTTTTTCATAATTAAGGGGTTGATTAATGCATTGCACTCCTCACAACACACCTGCAATTGCTAACAGAGGTAGGTATTGTACTGTGCTCTGACTCTGAATATCAGGCATCAAGCTATACAGCAGCAGATGGGAGTACGTTTCTGCTGACATATGCTACAATAAAAAAATGCATGAAAACCTGGCTTAAAAGGTGACAGAATGTAGCACTTTTGACGATTAACACCACAAACAACTGCATTAACTTTGTCCTGTTCTCATTAATTCCATCTGTTCAAGTTAGATATTAAACTAAATCTTCAGTTTTCTTTTTGAAATCTTTCATATTTGGCTGTAGAAACTACTGGGGGCTGGAGCCAAACGGTCTGTGAGGCCTCATGGGGAGGCTCCAAAGATTCAATAGACACCCAGTCTTTTGAGAATTTATGAAAGCTGAACGTGAACCTTTAGAAGTATCATCCTTTAATGCTAGGATGGTGTTGATTAGGTTAAGAAAATATTGCACACATTATTATAAAGCTTTAACTTTGGTCTTTTCACATCACCCTTTGTAAATAGGCAAAGGGAGTAAAGAATATAAAAGAAAGACAAAGTTTCAGGTATGAGAATATAGTTGCAATATTAAACAAGATGATGCAACTTTTAACACCTGATGTCTTCACGGTGCATTTAATAAACAGTGAAAGAATTTAGCTACTGATACCATAATGTTTGCTAGTGAAGAAACATGGTAAAGCACCTTTTACTAATTAAAAAAATATTTTTTTCAAAATAAGTTAAAACTTTGTCTATAAACTTTGTTTTGAAAAACTACTGTAATATGATTCTCCGCTTCTCTTTTTCACAATTCACACCTTTAGGATTTGCAGTTTCACAACACAAGTCATGCTAGTGGGTGATGTGGCAGGCTCACAACTATTGGCACCAAAGTTATTTATGTGCAATTGAATAAAAAAATCTGTTTATGTTCAGTCTTTGATTTCATATCAGTTCCACAGTCAAAGGTCTCAGTGATACCACTGGTGTAAAGCCAGGATGGTTCTACTGACTTTGTTAACATTAATCCTGTTTTATGCCAATATAAATAAAATCAGAATCTGAAAAAAAACCCCACGAAAAAGACTTCTGCTATATTTCAAATTAATACAAATAGTATAATTTTAAATGCAAATTTAATGACAAATAGTTTGTCAAATTGTATCTCTCATTTCCTGATTAACACAGATTTGCGCACTACATCCATCTAATGATAGAGGCTACATTTTATGTAGTAATACAGTAGGTTAGCAGCTTGTCAAAAGATTCACATTTATGAGAAAGCAACCAAGTGAGAACATCTGTCCTTTATCAGTGATCTTGCAAAAATCAGGTAATTCAAACAGAGGCAAGTTGTTTCCTTCCCTTCCAAGCACAGTTCTATAAATGTAAACTGTATTCAGCAGCTTACAGCCTAGTAAATGAATCACTTTAATTGAATGCTATGTACACAGTAACTGGAAAAACACAAGCAATAAGAAAAGCATATGGTGATGGCAATAGAAATTGGTTTACTCATTTTGTACAGTGTTGTTTCTTTACTTCTTTCATAATTGACCTTTAGAAGGATAAATGTGTAAAATAATTTTGGTTTATTATGGCTCCAAACCTTTCAACAATTACACAAAATGAAAATCTAAAAGGAAGTATTCATTCTGGAAGCATTTCCATTGTTTACATAATTGCACAGCTATAATTTAGTGTTCATGTTGTTTTGGAAAAGTGAAAAAAAGAAGAACCATTATGAACTATTTCAATTCCAAATGCTTTACTGTAGTGTCAAAAATGGGGAAAATATCCTGTTTATGCCAGTCTAAAATGGATTAACCCTATAATTGATAACATATTTCAATACAGAGTGTTCGTTCTACTGATGAATAAAACAACATCATATGGTCATCACCATCCTCTGAGTATGGGAAAAAATGTTTACGCAAGTTCACTACAAGGTCAGCTATAAAAATATTCTTCACTTAGTTTTGCCCAAGCTATTGCAGATTATAGGTGTAACAAAATAGCTTGCCATCTGTCTTTATCAGGTTTCCCAACTGTCCCTCATCAGGAACAAGCTGGGTACTTCACGAAAGTTCACCTTGTTCTTCAATGAGATATCACCAGGGACTGAAATTTACAAAAAGGAAACAGCCATATCAAAATTGATCTGTTTTGCTTCCAATTTTTAAAAGGAAAAATACTTCAATATGTTGCTTTGAGTTACTCAGAGAAGAGGTTTTTCTCTTTTTCCTTTTTCAGACTTTCAGTAGAGTTACTATATTGTCTGAACAGATAAATGATAAAACAGGCTGAATTTTTTAATAAAGGAACCCTCACTAGTCTAGCTACAATGACATTTTAGGGGTCTAAAACATTAATCTGTAAGATCTGAAGTTTAAACAAAAATGTATAAAGACTTAACTCACATGAAGCAAGAGGATTATTTTGATAGAAGAGCCATTAAAATTGGTGATTTAAAAGTATTATCAAAACAGTCATAGTCAGCTGCTATAAGGAATGGTGTTAAAATTATAAACATATATGGTAAATACTCTGAATCTGGCAACACACAGAAGCAACCCTGAGGAAAGAAGTGCTTAATAAGGGAAATGAATGGAACTAGGGGCAGAAGGAAAGAAGAAATTAAATTTGATATTACTAATACTGGAATTACATTCCTGGGCAGAAAAGATGGTAGAAAGGAACGGCAGGAATGTGGGTTTAAACAACTGGGAAGTGAAATGACTGATGAGGTCTTCAGCATAAGAATAGATTAGAAAGGAAAGGTAAAGTTATTTACAAAGGACAAAGGCACAGATGAGAGGGGAGTGAGTTTAAATTGTAGCATGTGAACATAGCTTCCAGAGACACTCCAGAGTTCCTTGGTTCTGTAGTAGATAATTTCCAGCTGGAGCAGAGGGGCTAAAGAAGAGGGAAGGGATCCTGCTAGGTTCATGTCAGAGCAGCTCTCATTCCCTAGCATCAGAAGAAGGCTTGGAAGTTCTACCAGGCATTGGTAGAGCAGTTTTATGGGATGGATTTAAATGCAGCTTTGTGACTTTAATACTCTATACATAATACCCATCTGTTCATACAGTAGTGTAAGATTTGATTGTAATAAGGGCACTGCTAAAAAAAAGGACATTGCGCCAGTGAACAGCATTTGGAGAGAGAAGGGAAAGGGAGAAATTCATTACAACTCTTGGAAGGAAACCAAAATTAACAAAATAATATTGAAATATGAAAGTCTTATGAAGTTACTAGAAGATTTACCCAGCATTGCTCAAGACTTTAACTCAAATATGTTTTTTCTTCATTTAAATCATTGTTATGAGGTGGGGCTGTGAATAACGGGTGCAGTATGCAGGCTGCCCTGGAGAGAGAGGACAACCCCAGCGCTGTCTCACCGCAGTTCCTTGGGGCCAGATGAGAAGCACATGTCCATGAGCGCTGCAGCAGACATAGCCAGGAGAGGGGCGCATATCTCCCAAATGGGGGACAGACACTCAGACAAACTCTCTGAAATATATAGTAGATAGCGGTCCCTTCCTCCACTCCTGTCTACTGTTTTCCCAAAGCGGTTATTTATAGCTTTAATACTCAAGGAGTTGATAGAGGAGGTATCTGAGCCTTTAGCTATCATCTTTGAAAAGTCATGGAAGTTGAGAGATAACAGAAGACTGGAAAAGGGCAAATATAGTGCCTATCTATAAAAGGGAAATAAGAACAACCCAGGAAACTACAGACCAGTCAGTTTAACTACTGTGCGAGGGAAGATAATGGAGCAAGTAATTAAGGAATTCAGCTGCAAACATTTGGAAGAAAATAAGGTGAAAGGTAACAGCCAGCACGGATTTGTAAAAAACAAATCATGTCAAACCAATCTGATAGCTTTCTTTGATAGGCTATCAAGCCTTGTGCGTAAGGGAGAAGTTGTGGATATGGTATACCTAGACTTTAGGAAAGCATTTGACACAGTCTTGCATGACCTTCTTATCAATAAACCAGGGAAATACAACCTAGATGGGGCTACTAATAAGGTGGGTTCATAACTGCCTGGATAACCATTTTCAGTGAGTAGTTACTAACGGTTCACAATCATGCTGGAAGGGCATAACAAGTGGGGTTCCACTGGGGTCTGTTTTGGCTCCGGTGTTGTTCAATATCTTCATCAACATTTTAGATGATGGCATAGAAAGTATAATTATTAAGTTTGCAGATGATACTAAGTGGGGAGGGGTTGCAAGTGCTTTGAAGGATAGGGTCAAAATTCAAAATGATCTGGACAAACTGGAGAAATGGTCTGAGGTAAACAGGATTAAGTTTAATAAGGACAAATGCAAACTACTCCACTTAGGAAGGAACAATCTGTTTCACACATATATAATGGGAAGTGATTGTCTAGGAAGGAGTACTGCAGAAAGGGAATTAGGAATCATAGTGGACCACAATCTAAATATGAGTCAACAGCATGACGCTGTTGCAAAAAAAAGCAAACATGATTCTTGGATGCATTAACAGGAGTGTTGTGAGCAAGACACAAGAAGTCATTCTTCTGCTCTACTTTGCACTGATTAGGCCTCAGTTGGAGTACTGTGTCCTGTTATGGGCACGTTTCAAGAAAGAGGTGGAAAAACTCAAGAAGGACCAGAGAAGGGCAACAAAAAAGATTAAAGGCTTAGAAAACATGAGCTATGAGGGGAGACTGAAATAATTGGGCTTGTTAAGTTTAGAAAAGAGAAGACAGAGGGGACTTCAGTTTTTCAAGTATCTAAAAGGGTGTTATAAGAAGGAGGAATAATTTTTTTTCTCCTTGGCTTCTGATGATAGGACAAGAAGCAATGGGCTTAAATTGCATCAAGGGAGGTTTAGATTAAACATCAGGAA
The DNA here is from genome assembly GCF_049634645.1 of Pelodiscus sinensis. Classification (NCBI taxonomy): domain Eukaryota; kingdom Metazoa; phylum Chordata; order Testudines; family Trionychidae; genus Pelodiscus; species Pelodiscus sinensis. The sequence continues at coordinate 195,266,231 of NC_134713.1, forward strand.
AAACTTCCTAACTGTCAGGGTAGTTAAACACTGGAATAAATTGCATAGGGTAGTTGTGGAATCTCCATCACCGGAGATATTTAAGAGCAGGTTGGACAGACATGTATCAGGCATGGTCCTGCCATGAGGGCAGGGGACTGGACTTGATGGTCTCTTGAGGTCACTTCCAGTTCTAATATTCTATGATTCTATTATTTCTGGTTCCCATCTCCGGTCCCTTGCTGCCCCCCATGGTCATTCTCAAGCATAACTCTCTCCTACCAGACCCCTTCCTTTCCATTTTATGAGAAAGAATAGAGTTCCAGGCACATCTCATTGTCTTGGCAAAACCAAACTCTGACCTTGCTTTAAGGTATAAGAGGAAGCGATATGGTGGTCTTAGCTCTTACCATTTAGGAGGCGTTCTTGAACAAACGGACTCACACACGGATGCACATTTGTAAAATATATAGTAAGATATTAGTTTTATAAAAATAATTTGTAAAGATTAATCTAATACCCACAATGGCTTTTGGTTTCTAAAATGCCTCAGAACTAAGGGTCCTCCTCATCCACATCAGCTACAAAAATATCTACAGAGAGTACTTTTTCCATGGCAAAGAAAAGCAAATCTGCTTGCGTATTGTATCTTTAGAAAACATTGCTCTACTCAGCTAATACATATCCCAGTAAACAGCACTAACAGCTCTGCAGTTTAAAAGTTCTACACTAGTGCTCATTGTATTTCTAAATAAGAACTTAATAGAAAGATATAAAAGCCCATAATTACCTTTTTCCTTCAAATCAATGGTAATAGATGATTTAAATGGCTTCTATAAAACAATTGTGCTCACATAAAATACATATTATAAATTAGTAAGCTGCCTAAGTATATCAAACTGACATCCCTCCATACACATTGTTTCTACAGAAGTTTGCTGCAAAACTACTCTGTTATTTCCTTGCCACAAGTATCAATAGCATGTTCAAAACGTTAAAAACCTCCTCTCATATATAAATATTTAGGTTACATATATTAATATACAAAAGTGGCATAGATAATTTGTATCAACAATGTACATTTGCTTTCTCTAAGCCAGGTCTGGTCACACTTGTTATTAAAATGAAAAGTAGAAATGAAGTCAAAATATGACCTTTAACTTTTCAATTTTCAATTGCACAGCACTTTGTTGGCTTACACTTTCTATATGAAGGAACAAATCCAATTTCTCCGTGTTGAAATTTAATCATCAAATACATCTGTTAACTCAGCAAGGCTTCTTTTGTCAGGATTTAGTTTTATTCTTACCTTCATGAAAGTAAAACATGGTGCAACTGCAATGCCTTCCTGTTAGTTTAAAATTGTAAAAGCGACAAGGAGTCCTGTAGCACTTTATAGACTAACAGATGTATTGGAGCATAAGCTTTTGTGGGCAAAGACCCACATGCATCTGACGAAGTGGGTCTTTGCCCACGAAAGCTTATGCTCTAACATATCTGTTAGTCTACAGGGTGCTACAGGACTCCTTGTCGCTTTTGCAGATCCAGACTAACACGGCTACCCCTCTGATACTTTAAAATTGTAGTTACAGCTGAGTATCTCTGAAATCTTGTTCTTTAAGAATACTCTCTAATAAATTTTCTATCTTAAAATCATAGCTCCAAAATGAGATGCTCAAATAAATTGAAACTGCAGCCATGAATTGTAATTGTTATGCTTTCACATGTTTTTATGGAATAGAACCCAAAAGTCTGGAATGTAATCTAACCCATTTACCCACATCTTAAACATCCTCCTTTGCCCAATGGCCATATATTGTATGGCATATGTTATCAAGATATTATCCTAAGTATGTTCATTAATGTGTATAATTGTGGCAGGAGGCAGAGAATCTGAGGGAAATTTATAGCTATCAATGGGAATTCTTTAAAAGAGTCTCTGCTTTCAAGTTTAAAAAGAAAAAAAAAAAGACTTTAAATCTAGATAGTGAAGTAAACCCTGCCTCAAAAAAGCAGAGGTCTTTTTCAGAAGAAAATCCAGAGGGAGAGTTTCCAATGGCAGATAGAGGCACCTGCTTATTCACTGCAGATCTGGAGTTATCCATACTGCTACTGCCTAGAAATTTCAAAAGAACTGATCTGCTCATAAAACTCCTAGTACTTCTGAATTCAGATGAAACCAGGAAATTACAGAAATTTGGCTTGTAACATTAGCTTTGATTTTGTGTCCATTAAAACCAATAGCAAAATTCCCATAGACTTCAATAGTGCAGCATCAGGAGCAAAATAAATCAAGGTTTTTAGCATAACATTTACTTACGGAGAAGTTACTCATCCTGTGCAGTAACGATGGTTCTTCGAGATGTGTCCCCCCGGGGGAGCTCCACTGTTGGTGTCAGGCTCGTCCCGGTGCTGTGGATTGGAGACTTTTACAGCAGTGTCCCGTTGAGCTGCGTATGTGCAAGAGGTGCATGTTGTTCCTGCCTTTAAAGTTAGCGCGCACAGTCCAATTTCTTCTATGACGCCCTCCTGGCAAGTTGTTAATGCCCAAAGTAATGGGGAGGAGAGTGGGTAGTGGAGCACCCACGGGGACACACATCTCAAAGAACCATCGTTGGTGCACAGGGTGAGTAATTTCTCTTTCTTTTTCAGTGATGTCCCTGTGGGTGCTTCACTATTGATGAATGTGTAACAGTGCCCAATTATTTGGTAGCTGGGCTTCGCTAATTGTTGTGGGCCTTGGAAAGGACCACAGTAGCTATTGCGGTGTCCATTGTCGAGCATGGTGGAATTGCATAGTGCTTCATGAATATATGGTGTTATATATTCAGTTAGCCGCCCAACGTATTTCTTGTAGTGAGACTCCTCTGTGGAAGGCTGTTGATGTTGCCATCGCGCTAGTGGAATGACCTTTGGAAGTCATTGGTATTGCTCTATTCTGGAGTGAGTAGCATATGGTAGTACAGGATGTTATCAGTTTTGATATGTGCTGGGAAGAAACTGTTTTTCCCTTGGTCCTTTTGGCTAGAGAGACAAACAAGTCTTTTATCAGAGGGGTAGCCATGTTAGTCTGGATCTGCAAAAGCGACGAGGAGTCCTGTGGCACCTTATAGACCAACAGATGTATTGGAGCATAAGCTTTCGTGGCATCAGAAACAAGTCTTTGTGATAGCCGAAAAGATTGCATCTTGTCTACTTAGAATGCAATGGACCTTCTTACAGCTAGAGTGTGCAATGTGGCTTCATCCCTGAAGCAATGAGGTTTGAGATAGAAAGTGGGAAGCATTTTTGGTTCGTTAATATGGAATTTGGAACAAACTTCGGATAAGGAGGAGGGATGGGGTCATAAAATAATTGTGGCCTGTTGAGTGGGGCCTCAAATGAGACAACTGTCCAAATAAGAAAAGACTGTGATGCCTCTTCATCGAAGATATGCCGCTGCAACTGCCAAGGTCTTGGAAAAGACTCTGGGGGCAAAGGAAAGTCTGAAAGGGAGGACTCTGTACTGAAAATGGTGTGATGCTACTCTAAAGCATAGAAAACGTTAGTGCACAGGATGTATTTGTGATATGGAAGCACACATCTTGGAGGTCGGTGTCTGCAAACCAGTCTCCTTTGTTCAGCGCCAGGATAATCATGGTGAGTATAACCATTTTGAAGCACTGCTTATGGAAGAATCTGTTCAGTTGGCAGAGGTCTAAGACAGGCCTCCAACCCCCAGTTCTCTTTTTGGTGAGAAAGTTGTTTGAGTAAAATCCTCTCCTTTGCCATTGTTGGGGACAGCTCTCATAATGAAAAAGTATTGGACTTTTTGGTGGAGCAGTGTTTCCTATGATGGGTTCCTGAAAATGGAGGGAGAAGGTGAAAGGGTGGGGGGATCAATGTGAGAAGGATAGCATACCCGCAGCTGATACTTTCTAAAACCCACCCATCTGTGGTGATTGCTGTCTTTTGGTTGTAGAAAGGGCATAAGCTAGAGCTGGGCAAAATCCGGCCCCGCGGGCCAAATCTAGCCCACAGACCACCCTGCTAGGACCCTCAGGCACATAACTGCGTGGTTTAAAGCTCAGCCCATGCATCTCTCTGCTCTGCAGAAAGGGGGAAGCTTTGTGCAATCTCCCTGCCCCCAGCCCAAGCCTAAGCTCTTAGTGGCCAGAAACAACTGGCCAATAGGAACTGACCCCAGCCAATCTCTCAGCTCCTAATGGCTGGAAACAACCAGCCAATAAGAGTTGAGATATTGGCCTGCAGGATGGGACAAGCGCAAATCTTTTCCCACTCCCGGAGTTGAGAGCCACGTGGGGTTTGCAGCTTGTAGTTTTAAGTGATTTGGGGCTGAAGCAGGCAGGGAGCCCAGCCTGCCTTGGGGTGCTGCAGGGCTGTTGGCTTAGGTAAGTGCCTCCCAGCCAGAGCCTGCCTCTGGCACCCCTCTTCCTCCCACATCCCAACTCCCTTCCCCAGGTCACCATCCAAACCCTCTGCACCCCCTTGCCCCAGGTTACAACTCCCTCCCAGACCCTGTATCCCCTCCTACACCCCTCTCCCAGGCCAGAAACCTCTCCCGCACCCAAACACCCTCCCAGACCCTGCACCCCATTTCCCTGCCCCAAGTCACCACCCATACCCTCAGTAGTCTGCACCCCCTTTTCCCAGGTCACAGCTCCCTCCCAGACTTTGCACTCCCTCCTAGTGCCCCTCTCCCCAGGCCAGAATCTTCTTCTGTACCCATATCCCCTCCCTGATCCTACACCCAATCAAGGTCACAACCCCCTCCTTTGCCCAAACTTCCTCCGAGACCTCACACCGTCTCCTGCACCCCAGTTCCTTACTTCACGCACCCTTCTGTGCCAACTTCCATACTAGACCCTGCACATCCTCCACAGGAAAGTGCAGCCCTTGACCACTTTCCAAAATCTTGGAGTGGCCCCCCGCCAAAAGTGATTGCTCACCTCTGGCATAAGCGGTGGTGGAAGATGTTGGACTCATCAGACACTGGTGGGGAAGAAGGGTCGGTCAGATCCTCGACCAAATTTTCAAACCTGCTGCCTAGAGGTCTGAGCCATGGAAGTGTGTGTGAATGGAGCTCTTCGCTGTTGATTTTGTAGTCAGAAGCTTCTTTTGTCAATTAGTTGATTCTGCTGCTGTCTGCTAAAGATTGTGGCCCTGTGACTCCAGCTGTTTGAAGCCAGGATGAGTGTCTCATTACTATGGAAGTCACCATAGCTCTTGCCACTGTGTCTGTGGCATCAAGAGCCATCTGTAGGGCTGTGCGAGATATGGTATAGCACTCTTTGATGATGGCTTTCAAGATCGGTGTCTCATCACCCGGGAGGTGTTGCATGAGTTCTGTTAAGTTTGCATAGTTGTCAAAGTCTTGATTTGTGAGTAGGGCTGTGTAATTAGCTATGTGAAGCTGAAGGGCTGAAGAGCACACATTTTCTTCCCAGTCAAGTCCAGGCATTTATGGACTTTGTCTTGTGTATTTGTTTTGTATTGAGGGTTTTTAGACCTTCAATTTGCAGCATCAACTACTAGAGAGTTGGGTTGAGGGTGTAAGAATAAAAAGTCCATGCCTTTTGATGGAACAAAGTATTTTCTATCAGCTCTTCTGTTGGTTGGGGGGGCTGTGGCTGGTGTTTGCCATACTTCATCTGCTACTTCCAATATTGCTTCAATTTTGGATTTTGTGGAGGGCTGGAGGTTCTTTAAAAGCGTGTGCTACTTTTCCTGTACTTCTGATAGCACAACCTCCTGACTGACAACAACCCTTTTGAATAGATCTTGAAACTGTTTTAGGTCATCACTAGGAGAGGGATCCTATGGGATAACTGCTTCATCAGCTGCAGAAGACGAGTTATCATTGTGTGGCATCTCCAGTTGTTGGATGGTTGGGTCATCCACAATCTGCCCATCCTCATCCACAATCTGACCGTCTGTTGGAGGGAGTGATATTTGTTTGGGTGTGGGAGGGCCACTGGAGCGGTCATGGTGCCCAATAACAATAGGGGGAACAGCGACTATGATGCTGAGGATAGTATGCTGAGGATAGTATGACACAGAGGGTACTGGCAGTGCTATAGTCTGTGTGCCCCATATGATGCATGTGCTCTCTCTGGGGATGAATGTTGTGAGGAGAAAACACTCCTTGCATCCCCCTGGTAGCCATTATATTGCGATAAAGTAGGTGAGTATGGCGAGGGAGGAAACCTCCTTATTGATGAGGAGGAACGAGAGTGATGACATGCCAAAGACTCGTGTGGTGATCTAATTCTTGATCCCCTGTCAGTTACTGATGCGGCGTGCATCTTGCCTCACTTTGTGAAGCAGCGGCGGTTTGCTGTTCTATGAGTTCTATTATGAGGTACCAAGTCACCCGGTGCCAGCAGTGGAGGCATCAGTGCCATTGGAGACATAGGAAACTGCGAGGCTGTGCAGTTGGAGGGTGGGTGGAATTCATCATCTTTCCCTAGTGCTGGATGCGAACGCCGTGCCTGAGGCTCACAGGTGCTGGCGGTGACTTTATTGTTTCAGGGCTTTTGATAGGTGCCCTTTTTGGTGGCTGGGGAGCCAGCTTCATAGACTGTTTAGACTGCGGTTTTGAGCCTCTTAGAGAGGAGCCTGAGGTGCATGGTTCATCTCCCTTGCTAATCTGCAGTGGGAGGAAGCGGGCTGTTGAAGGTTTCGGTTTTGAGCGCACCTCTGTGGCGGAGAGCTTGAGAGTTTCCCCTGAGGGGAATCACATCAGAGTCATTTATCCATGTGAGGGTCTAGTGCTTTACCAGATAGCAGCATTCATATTCTGAGCTCTCTATCCTTGCGGGCTCTCGCCATAAGACTATGGTAATGAACACATTGCTGGGTAATATGTGTCTTGCCCAGACAGCATATACATTCAGTATGGCCGTCAGACACTGGCATAGAGTTGCAGCATTTTTCACATTTTTGAAGCTGGAAGAGCCCAGCACTGTATCAGATGGCAGGCTGTAGTTCGCCGAGGCTTGACACTGAGGAGTTATGCAGCAGTAAACCTAATAGTCACACTAACTATATACGAAATTGAAGTAAAAATAATGGTCTCTTCTTTTTTTTTTAAAACTATTAACTGGTTAATAAAAAGAGAAAACAAGGTAAGGTAAAGCTACTCTAACTAAAATTTCTTTACAGCAGTGACAGGAGAAGAAGAGAGGTTGGAACTCCATTCTCAGCCAATGGTGGCGAAGAAGGAACTGAGAGGAGTCGAACTGAGCACACTAACTTCAAAGGCAGGAATGACATGCACCTCTTGCACATGTGCAGCCCAGCTGGACACTGCTGTAAAAGTCTCTGAACTGCATCGGGATGAGACCGACACCAATAGTGGAGCACCCATGGGGACATCACTCAAAGAAGAACTATACATTAGTGCACACACAGCATGTTTTCTCTTCTGATCTTTCAGAGGTCATTTTTCTCTTTGTAATGTGGCCTAAAAGGTAGTGTCTCACCTGGATTCTTGAGCACCTGAAAGGAGACTGGGATGTTTTTCATTCAACTGAAATTCTAACTAGGAATGTGAATGGGTAACTGGTTAACCAGATAGGTTTATCAGGTACTGGTTAGCTAATGCCCAGGAGTGGCCCACTGCAGGTGGAGGGGAGAATGGAGCAAAAGCTGGTCTACCCATGCTTACAGATGCCACCAGCAGTAGCCAGCAGCCCCAAGTGCGGGGAGGAGGGTGGAGAGGAGAGCAGAAGCTGGCCCCTCCCTGTGCATGGGGGGTGGCAGCAGCAGTCCTAAGGACAGGGAGGCTGGCAGCGGCAGCCCTGCACAAGGGCAAGTGGGAGCAGCATCTCACTTAATCGATTAACTGCTTATAGCTAAGGTTTAACCCATTAACTGATTAATCAGGATTTTACATCCCTAATCCTCCCACATCTATCTTGTCAACAAGTGTCTGGTGACTTCTTCTAGCTAATAGTATCCTGTCCTTTGCTAATAGGAACATGGAAATACCCACAGTGGATCAGACCCGATCAATTATCCAGTTTTTGATTGTGGCCCACATTAGATGCCTCAGTGGAAGGAAGAACCATCCAGCAGCAGGCAGATACAGGATGATCTTTCCCCACATTAAGTCTTATCCTAATTTCTGTAATTTGGGATCAGTTTGACTCTGAAGCATGTAATTTAATATTAATTCCAAAATTTCTGTAATAAATTATAAATCCATATGTTCTTGTTATCTGTTTTAGCATCCAATCTGTTTTTTGATCTTGCCAAGATTTTACCTCAATAACATCCTTTGTCTGAGTTTCATGGTCTAATTACATGTCACGTGGAAAAAATATTTCCTTTCATTAGTTACTAATTTATCACTATTTAATTTCATGGACTGTCTTTTTTGTGCATTAAACACACAAAATATAGAACTTCCAAATCTAACATCTGTATAAAATTCATTATCTACTATATATTTAAGGGAGTTTGTCAGTCTGTCCGTCAATTTGTTCAAGAATTCGTCCTAAATGGTTAGAGCAAGAATCACCAAATTTGGTCGGCAGCTTCCTCTTAACATAACTTAAAGCAAAGTAAGGGTTTGGTTGTGCCAGGATAATGGAATATGCCTGGAATGGAATTGCTTCTAAAAATATATATATATAGAAGAGAGACAGAACTGCCCCAGCCCTGAGTCTTTAGGAAGGGAGGGGAAGGGTTGAAGCTGCCCCCCCATCTGTACTGGGACATTGCTGGCTGTTTACCTTTGTCAGGGAGCGAGGGGAAAGTGCTCAATTTGCTGCATTCCTCATTTTGTCTGGGGAGCACAGGGGGCAGACAAACCTGGATCTACTCTAGCTGGGAGACATGCAACTCTCCATGGCTGTGCCCACTGGAGCTGCAGCGGCAATGGGGAGGTCCTTCTCACTTAGCCCCAAGCTGCTGAGGTGAAAGAGGGCTGGGAAAGTCCTTTCCCCCCAGGACAGCCTGTATATTGAACCCCTCATACCCAGACCCAGAGCAATGATTTAAATGAAGCATGTACATTTTCATTTTATTTCCCAAAAAACAAAAATTAATTTAATTAAGGAGTCAAGCAACGCCAGGTATTCTAGTTTATATATCTATATCTATACAGGCAGTCCCCGACTTAAACGGGGCTTTCTCGCCCCGGAGGTCGGGGCGAGAAAGCCCCATTCGTAAGCTGCTCCGGTGCCCCTGGTCGTAAGCTGCTCCGTTCGTAAGCTGCTCCGTTCGAAAGCCCCGTTCATAAGCTGCTCCGGTGCCCCGTTCGTAAGCTGCTCCGGTGCCCCGTTCGTAAGCTGCTCCGGTGCCCCTGGTGCTCTGGCAAAGCCTCAGAGGCGCGGGGACCCCCCCGCGGCTGCGGCTTCAGTCTGGGTGCCTGTGGTGTGCTGGGGACCGTCCCCAGCAGACCACAGGCACCCAGACTGAAGCGGCAGCAGCGGCGGTTCCCCGCGCCTCTGAGGCTTTGCTCTGGCAAAGCCTCAGAGGCGCGGAACCCCGCTGCCCCTGCGGCTCTGCTCCCCGTGTCCCTGGTCTGCTGGGGGGAGGGCGCAGCTAATGTGCTCCCCCCCCCAGCAGACCAGGCTTTTGTTTTGGACTCTGGGGCAGAGCAGCTGGGGCGCTGCCGATTGGTCCTGCAGTGCCCGCTCTGGGCACTACTGGACCAACCCGGCAGCACCCCAGCTGCTCTGCCCCAGGTCCTGATTCAGCCGCTGCTGGTCAGTTTCAGCAGCGGCTGAATCAGGACGCCTGGGGCAGAGCAGATGGGGTGCTGCTGGGTTGGTCCAGTAGCACCGAGGAGCGGCGCTACTGGAGCAACCCAGCAGCACCCCAGCTGCTCTGCCCCAGGCGTCCCCAAGTCAGCTTCTGCTGAAACTGACCAGCGCTGACTACAGGAAGCCCCAGGCAGAGTTGCTCTGCCCCGGGCTTCCTGGAATCAGCTGCTGATCAGTTTCAGCAGCAGCTGACTTGGGGACGCCTGGGGTTCTTAAGTTGATTCTGTATGTAAGTCAGAACTGGCGGTCAGTTTCAGCAGTGTCTGAATCTGGACGCCAGTTCCGACTTACATACAGATTCAACTTAAGAACAAACCTACAGTCCCTATCTTGTACGTAACCCGGGGACTGCCTGTATATATAAAAATAAACATTCCCCTCAATTTCCTCACAAAAATAAACAATCCCAATCTTTCAGTTCTCCCCGCATATGAGAGTTTTCCCCCTAGGCATTTGATCATTCTCATCACCATTTTCTAAATCTCTTTAACCATTCAATATCCTGCCCGTGACAGGATGACCAGTAATGTGCACATCATCCAGATAAGGGTGTCCATATCACTGGAGTTTTACAATGTCATTGTAACTGATATTATTCTCTATCCCATTCCTTATATGCATTCTAATTATCTTTTCAAGAGTGAACTTCATTTGCTATTATGTTGCCCATTCACCTGGCTTGGGTAGGTCTTTCTGGAGTTCCTCAGAGTACTCTGGTTTTAACCAACTTAAAAGAACTTTGCATCAACTGTGAATTTTGGAATGTCGCTGCTCATTTCCCTTTCTGCATTTTTATAGGAAGAGATGTGAGTGTCATTTATATGATTGTTCATTTCCTCATAACTTTCCAAACTAACTGTTGGGGCTTAAATTTTCCATGGTGAGTGTATGCCTCAGATTCAGTTTAGGGACAGAGGGAAAGGAGAATTTCAGCAAAAGTTGTCCGGCTGTTGTTGAATCAGATAAGGAGAAAATATGTTGCCCAAGATTTAAAAAACTACTTACAACCATATTGTGAAGAAGCACTAAGGCCTCCACACTTTACAGCAGTGACTTGAAATTTGAAAAGGAAAAAATGAGTCCCAGTCTCAGAGATGTGACTTTTGCTGCATGAAAAAAAGGCTCAAATTTCACTAAAATATAAGACTGAGAAATCCCAATTCACACATGCTCAGTAGAAGACAGTTTAGCAGCTAAATTCTTTGAAGCATCAATCTGCACTGAGCATGCTTCAACACAAAACTGCATGGGGAAGAAATTAGAATCGAGAGCCACTGTAAAATGGGGATAATACCATCACTTCACTTCACACAGATTGTGAAAATAAATGCATTAATGTTTGTGAAGCATTCAGATAATATAAGCCCCACAGAAAAGCTATCAATAAATTAATAATTCTGTGTTCAGAACAGGATTTGAATATATAATAAATAAGCCACAGAGTCACACACTGACCAATATGGACTAAACAAAATATTGAATACCTGTCTTTTCCTGAGCTTGTCAAAGACCTTTTGAAAGTCTAAATGATCTTCATTGGTTCTCCTTTATCCCCTACTTTACTGACAAAGTTCAAAAATTCTAATAGAGTAATGAGACATGATTTTCCTTTGTAGAAACTCTCAGCTAGACACTCTCAAATCATGATCTTCCAAGTGTTTTATTATTCACTTTTAATAGGTAATTCTCTCTCCTCAGCTTGTGTGGCCAGACAGGAATTTTTGCCTTTTCAATGAACGTTGCAAGTTTTGACCTCTCTTCTGCCATAATGAGTCCATTGGGACTTTCAAGAACTATATTTCGAAGCTCTTCCTCATCCCTGAACTCTCAAGTTGTGGCTGTGTAAAACATGCATAACTATCTGCCCATAATAGGGGCTTTCTGTACAGCTTCACCAAAAATACTGATCATGGTTAGTAACTAGACCTTATCTAATGTTTTTAAATGAACTGTTTTTTCCACTGAAAAAATGCATTTTTAGCATCAAAAACGAAAATTAATGATTTGAGAGTATCTAGCTAAGAGTTTCTACAAAGGAAAATCATGTCTCATTCAAAAAATTTTGTGGTCAGTTCAACATAATTTTTTTCAATTTGATGAAAAATTGCAACCCCTCCCCCCCAAAAAAACCCCTATAAATGTTTTGTTTGAAACAGACTGAACTTTTTTTTAAGTTCAGCCCCCCTCGCCACCCAAAAAAACCCTAAAAAAAACCCACAAAAAAAACCCAAATATTATTTGCTCAGCTCTCTTAGAAACTACCATACATATGCTTATTCTGGAATTTTCTGGGAACTTCTAGCTGAGTTCTCCTTTCTGCAATTTGCTCTCGGTACACATATAGAATCATAAATAATTCAAACAAAACAATTCCTCCTTCCCTTTCTTTAGGCTTACAAAAGAGAAGTTCAGCATAAATGTGAAGTATGATGGCATATCAACCCAAAGTGTTTTTATCTGTATATGAAAAATTTAAAAATATAAGGTGAGAGGGTTTTCCCACACTGTATGACTAATTTTTAAATTTCCACTATACAAAATGATTTCTCTAGTCTGAAAAAAAGGTGATGCAATTGTTGCATATGATTATTCATGTTTTCGTACAGGGACATTTGTTATTAAAAGCAGGTATGGACAAATTACAGGCATCTTAGTTACATCACTATCTTTCTTTCACTCTTAGCTAATTGCTAAATCTTCAGCTCTAAATGCCCTTGGGAGCTTTGCATAAAATACTCACTTATACTGTTCTTTTACACACCTCAAGAGAGGATATAAACATTTCTGGCAAGCTTGAAATGTTAGGTCACGTTTGCCATTAATTATATTGTATTTCTGTATGAACTTAAGTCAAAATGACATTTTTTAGTTTTATTCCTCTTCTAGCACTATAAAAATTAACAACATCTAGAAGAAAAATTTGAGTTTTGCAGAAATTCAGCCTTCAATAAGGAGTGCTGTCTTGGCCAGTCTGACAAGATTTGTATGAGAAATAAAGTGATAAACAAAGACAACATGTGCTTTAGCAATGAAGTATTATCCTTACCAATGTAAAAGTACCCTATATGCAGTTATCCAGATATATACAATATGCAGATAAAGATGCATACGTATTTGGGTGCCTGTGCATTGAAATGAACCCAACCGTGTTAGTTGTTCAACTAGTATCTTCTTGCTAATACTTCGCATGATTTCTTTTCTGCATGAAAGCTGTCAAATCTTTGTCATAATGAAAATCATGTCAGCGATGTGAATAACTCTTCAACAACTGGCTTTCATATGGTACAAGGCTTGTGAATTTTTCTTTTTAAATAATGAAACTTTTCAGAAAAGGTTTCTACCGGTGTCAACGGGCAAGTGGAACGAAGAAACTCTTGATATCACATTTCAATTAAAAGGCCCCTGGGCTTTAGTTTTTTTTGTTTGTTTGTTTTCAACTTAAGTATATAACCATATAAAAACAAACTCAAATAGTGAGGCATGCTGACAGGAAAGGGGCGGGGGGAGAGAAGAGGAGGACATCTGCCAGGGGCTTGGGTGACTTAAACAGGCTCGGTGGCCATTGGCCACTGTGGGGTGCTAGAACAATTTGCCTAGTGGAGGTGCTGTAAGCCACCAAATCAAACTATGAATCTTGCATATAATGGAAACTACTTCAAGTCAGGGGGTGCTGTATCATCCCAACACTTCTAGTTCCAACACCTATGAGTGGCTGTGGGAGCCAGCAGCCCCGGGCCCTTTTAAATTGACCAGGCTCCTAGATGCACGTGGAGTGGTACCAGCAGTGGTGAAGTCGGCTATGCAGGCATGTGGAAACCTGGCTATGTCAGAAGAGTGCACCCAGCAGTGCAACCAGAAGCTTGCTAGGCACCAGCCAGCACAGGTGAAACACCACCAAAATGTCAGGTGGACCACCTCTGCATGGGCTCAGCTTGTGCACGCATAGGCACCCACTGATTATTTTGCTCTGGGCCCAGAACTGCTGTTGACAAGTCTGCAAAAGGCCAATATAGTTGTGTGCTCCCTTTACTGTGAGCTTTGAAGTCTTTTGCCCAGTCACACTTCCCAACCATATGTGGATGTGATTATTATTCACAATATTTACTTAGATTGTAAAGACCTGGAGCTAAGGACTGTCCTTTTTGTATGTGTCTGTACAATGCCCACTACAGAGAGACCCTGGATCTATGATTGGAGCTTGTATATGCTACTGTAATATAAATATTAAGTAACAGTGATCTTCAATATATTTTAGAAATATGTGTTTGTCTGTCCATTTATATTTCAAAGAGTTTGTCTGTCTGTGTGTCTGTCTGCCCTCAGCCATGAGACATGCTCCCCTCCTATGGCTATGCCTGCTACAGTGGCCATGGACAGGTGCTTTTCACCTGGCACCAAGCTGCTGTGGTGAGAGAGGACTGGGGTAGCTTGCATACTGCACCCTTCATCCCCAGACCAATGAATTAAATGAAGACAAATAAAATGTATTTGAGTTAAGGACCCGAGCAACACCAGGTAAATCTTCTAATATAAAATTATTAAGTATTTATTTAAACAAATCTATTAAATACCACTGAGGTGTGTTTTATCAGTATCTGCATTAGTAGTTATAAGCTGTGTTGGTTCTGCACAGTAATTTGTTTAAGGCATCATTTAGTTCCCTGAGAAGCCATACACCATTGCAGTTGATTTGGGGCAACTTAAGATAAATTTGAAAATTTAGGAGGTTTTTACATTAAATATAGAAACAAACAAGAAAATAAAGATGACATCACCCTTATTTAAATATGATGTTAAATTACATAGTGTTCTAATGGTACATTTTAAATTTAGAGTGTGCTGTAGATTTCTGCACTGAAAGTCCACAACAATGCAAAGCGAATGTGTCAGAGGAAATCAGAAGCTTTGGCAGATAGACAAGGGACTGTTGTGGCTTCTGCCACCAAAGCAGCTATGGTAAATATTTGAATGTGTGTGATAACTTCAGCATTAGCTAAATGGTAAAATGATCAGATAGTTAACAAGACTGATGATGCAATTTGCATAATTAGATCTCAAATTTAATACCCTACTGTGCTAATGGAGTCATTTATATTTGTCTAAGCTACTGTTTCAGGCTGTGTGCAGACTCAAACAAATATCACTATATACATTTGTATCCACTTCTTTGGGAGGTTTTCCATAAGGGACAGGAACTTTTTTTTTTAAATGAATGTTTATATTCTGGTCTATATTTCTGAAGCAAGGGATGAATTCTGTAGATAACATTAAGTACTAAGGGTCTTCTTATGCTATGTAATATATGTCAGATGTTAACTTATTCCATTATACAAATATATCAATAGGTAGCAAATTATGAAATACATAGTTTCATGTCACCAAAAGTTTACACAGATGTCTAATGCACTATACCGTAGTTGTTGAACAATAGGCATTAAGATTGAGTACTTTCATGTCAGGTCATAATGTTATACCCCAATTGGTACAAAATATACTCGCTGAGTACTATAATTTTTCCAGTTGAAAAATGAAGTTTTCTCAAATCAAGTCAGCTAATTTTGGCTAATATAACCACCTTCTTTATAAATATTCTTACATGTTTACCTATAGCAAATTTTATTCTCAGTTTATGAAACAGATTTGAGTTATGATCTAGCAGCTTGATATTAATCACAGTGCTGACTTTCAGCTAAATAAAATGTAGTAATACTCAGAACAAATGCATTTATTCATGGGTTTGGAAAATCTAAAGGAAAAAATGGTTTCTCCGAGCTGCTTTTCAGATAATTTAAAAGTTGACAAAAATCAAGGCACTATAACATGACAGGAAACTTGCAGTCAAGTGTGCCACCAAGAGGCAAAAATCAGCAAGCCTCGACAGAACAAAGGACAGTGTTATCATGTGACAAAACTGAAAAACTTTGGAGTGGTTTATAACTCAGAGTCTGCATTCACTATGCAGTCTTTACACCTTGACCGAATTTAAATTCTAGATTGTAAAATATATTGATGATATATATTTGTATATAACAATTAAATTAAATGCTATTCCAAGATGAAAGTGTTGTGGCTGTAGGTTCACTGGCTGTAAAATGCCAGTAAAATTCAACTTTGTAGTAGTAAGTTACAGTTAAAGAGAAACAAGAGCAGTTTATGTTTAGAGTACACGGCAGTGAGTACTTCATTTTAAATTTTATCACTGATTTTAAGAAATACAAAACAAAAATTGCAATGACAAGACGAAATATACAAGACATTTAAATTAATATAGCAGTCATTACTACCAACACTGAGATAAAGAAATCTAAACATACCGGGCTAGCTCTTACTACATATAAAAGGCAGTGGCACAGCATGGCACCCAATGTGAGCTGGGACTAAGGAAGTCCCGGCTTGGGCTGGGTCTCAGACCTACTCCCGCTGTGGCTTTGCAGTTTAAATATAGTAGGAGCCAGGCTGCCTGCACACCAGTTCCTACTACATTTAAACTGCAGAGCCACAGTGGCCCCTTATCAACTAATTGTGTACTCAATACAAATTATACTGAGTACACAATTTGTCATTTACTCAATACTTAACATCCTTACTTTTAAACATTCTGAAGAAACTGGACCTGTATTAGCTTTCCATTTGGCTAGTACAAGACGCATCAGTTTCCATTTTTGGTGTTTGCTAGAAGATTTAATGTGTCTACTAATTGCAATAAAAAAATTAATTTAGATATTTGTATTCATGACACCACAAAAATCTTTGTGTATATATCCCTTTAAAATTTTAATAATCGTGGCAAGGAAAATTCTATTCCACAGCATCAACTATGTGCAGCTAAACCTGCTTTAAATAAATGTTTTGATACTCAGCAACATCTTTTTGACATTTTATCCTGGAAAATCAGATGTGTCATCTTTAGGCTCCTGAACTTTGTGTAACATTTTTCCTTGTCAGGATTCTCACATTCCTGTGGAATAACATCTTTCAATGATAGGTGTAGTGAAAAGGCTCTGTCCCCATGAACTGCCACCACATGAATACATTTTTAGAAGATTTATTGATACCCTCATAAAAAAACATGGAAGGCAATTTTTAGAAATATTCCATTTTGTTTAAAATATCTTCCTTCCTGTAGTTTTTTGACAATGTACATTTGCGTGAAAACAGAAAATTATTTTAAGAGCAGACCTCTTTCTGATATCAGGAAAGCCCCGCAAATCCATGGATATATGCATTATATCCGCAGGTACCTGCATCCGCAGATGTGGATGAAGATATCCGTGACTCATTTTTGCAGATAAGGATGTGGATGCAAATACCAATTTTTTTATTCATGCAGGGCTCTAGCTATCTGTTCCTCACATTAATCAATAATTTCCTTAAGTCACTCATTTCCTGATTTCCCACTGAGGTATTGCTCAATTTTTCACCAAGATTTAACACAGAAGCTAGAAATTGCATTCATGCAAGCCATGAAAGTAAGCAGAATCACATTAGAGGCTCATAGTAATCCTATGATCAACCAATGGACCCACATGTTTTTGTTCAGTTACCTCCAAGTGATATGCCCTCATTTTATAGCAAAAATTCTTGTCAGTAGTCCCGAAATGCTTGACTCTGCATTTCGCATGACTAAATTCCATACCATTTCTAGTACTTCAATTTACAAGGTTATCTGGATATTCTTGTATGGCAGTGGTCCCCAACCTTTCGAGGTTGTCGGGCGCCAGGGGGCATGGCCGTTCGCCCGCCGGGCGCCAGGGGGCGGGGACACTTGCGCCCCGGGGCGGCCCCCCCCCATAGCCACATGCCCGGGGCCGGCGCTCCCCCCGCCAAGCACCGCGCGCCTGGGGCCGGCGCTCCCCCCGCCATGCGCCGTGCACCCGGGGCCGGCGCTCCCCCCCGCCATGCGCCGTGCGCCCGGGGCCGGCGCTCCCCCCGCCATGCGCCGCACGCCCAGCGCTCCCCCCTGCCAGCGCCGCACACCCGGCGCTCCCCGCCGCCAGCACCGCGCGCCCGGCGCTCCCCCCGCCATGCGCCGCGCGCCCGGGGCCGGCGCTCCCCCCGCCATGCGCCCGGAGCTAGGCCAGCCCCGAGCACCTGGCGGGCGGATGGAAATGCCCCCGCGGGCGCCATAGCGCCCGCGGGCACCGTGTTGGGGACCACGGTTGTATGGTATTCTGATCCTCCTCTGTACTTGTGATAGCTTCCAACTTAAGTGTTATCAGCAATTTTATTAGCACTCTCCCTCTTTTTGTGACAAAGTCAATAAAAAGATCTACTATATATTTTAGAAAAGTGCTTCTGTCTCTCCATCAATACATCCATTTGTTTAAGAACTGCTCCTAAGAGCTAGGACCACCAATTTGGTATTCAGCTTCCTCTCAACGATAACTTAAAGCAAGGTAAGGGTTTGGTTGTGCCAAGACAATGGGATATGCATGGAATTTGATTGTTTCTCATAAAATAGAAAAGGAGGGGTTGTCGGCATTGGAGCGGATGGTGCTGAAACACTCAGTGCTGGAGTTGTTGGCACCAGAGCTACCAATGATGAAAATGGAGTCAGTATCGCCAATAAATCCATGCCTGCCAATGGGGCCAAAGTAGATGCTGACACATATTGAAGAGCCAAAGAACCCACAGGCGTGACAATGTCCACTGATGCCAGAAATATAGGAGCCAACAACAATGGGAGAACCTGGGAGGACTGACTGAACTCTGGCACCAAAGCAACCAAAGTGAAGTGGAGGGATGGACAGTTCCAGGAAATGAAGTCTTCTGTGTTCCTTATGAGACTCAGTCAGGATCCCCCAAAACCGCTGGTAGTACATTGCTCATGAACGTCACTAAGGCCAATAAGATGGACCATAAGACATAGGGACAAGTGTTGAACAATGGCCATCTTACGTGTTAGAAGCCAGGAGACTTCTCCTGCCTTTGCTGCATCTGTACTGAGAAATAAAGTGTCCTGGAATAAATTGGAAAGCCTCGAACAGAAAATTGAGGGTCTGGGTCAGAATGCTCCTCCATATAATGTATCATAGATGACAACCCCTCATCATGGATAACAGAAGTTGTGGAAGACTCAGGTTTCACAGAAATACGAGCAGTTGGTGATCCAGCAGGCCTTGGTACCAAGTTGTGGTAACTCAGGCCCATTCAGTACTAGGAATTTTAAATATTGGTTAACTGAATAGTTGATTAACCTCATGAATTCTTATCAGTTAGTTGACTGTACGATAGTCCCCAGTTGTGGGGCTGGCAGTCAGTGCGCTTTGGCCTCACTCCCAAGGAGCTCCCTACCACTCTGAGCTGCCAGGCAGGAGCTGGTCTGTGAGGAGAGCCAGTTTAAAAACCGTCTCCCCTTGTGGACCAGCTGCCTGTCGCCCTATGCTGCTGCCTTTGATAAAGAGGCAGTAGCATGGGGTGGTAGCAGCCCCTGTCTGGGGTGAGGGTCTGAGCTCCCAGACCCTGCATAAGCCAGAACTGAGCTAGGCTGCATGTCCAGTCAGCTCCTAATACACTTTAAATGCAGAGCCACAGAGTGGGAGGTCCCAAACCCAGTGTGAGCCAGAGCTGCTGGCCAGCCTGCTAAAAATGTACTGGCGGGGGGAGGAGGGAAGAATGCATGTAGTCTATAGCATTAACCTATAAGCTTTTGCTTATCAGTTAATCAACTACACTATTACATTCCTATTCAGTACCATAAGATCATAGAATCATAGAATACTAGAACAGGAAGGGACCTTGAAAGGTCATCGAGTCCAGTCCCCTGCTCTCACAGCAGGATCGACCATTGTCTAGATCTTTTGGGTACCAAAATTTCTGCAGTATTGGGGGCACAAAAGAACTTTCTACAGAGAATGATAATGTTCTGGATGCCATTGTCTGAAGCCCTGTCAATGAGGGGATCACATATTCTACTGAAACTGCCCTCTTTGTCATATTAGTCTTAGTTGACATCTTTCATAGTGCCTGAAATTCTAAGACCTTCATCAGCACTCCCCTTTGGGGCCTGAAGTAATCAAGTTGTCTTTGAGGAGGAACTCTCTGCTCTCCTCCTCTTATCGTCCTCTTTAACCTTAAAAGCTCTTGGGATCTTCTCCACAGTTGTCAGTATCTTACTCACAGACAGTGTCAGAGACCAAGGTTTCAGTGCCATCTTTCCCTTGGAAGTTCTCATCACCATTATCTTGATGTCAATAGGGCACTGATGATGTAGAGGGTCTCTGTACAGAGGGGGTTTCTCTGCACCTGGGACAGAAGCTAGTCTTAAAGCTTGCTCCATCATTTAAACCTAATACTTTAGTTCCCTGCTCTTAAAGGATCTTCCCTTAAAAGAAGCGATGGATCTTGAATTTGCTGAGAATATGAGTCTCCCAAAAAATACCCTGGGCAACAGAGACTGTTGCCAAAAAAGGCACCTTTTAAGCCTATTGAGTGCAGCATTCCAGACAGAAGAAAATTTGTGAGGGCCCTTGATATGGGGGAAGAAACCAAAAATGTATTCTTTTAAAGAATAAAAATAAGTAAATGTGAATAAGCATCCCTTAAGCTATAAGGTAATAAACATACCACTACTACTGTTGCTAAGATCTAATATGCTAGGAATATTAATAAAAGAAAAACACAAACTAAATTCCACTCTGCTGGAGGAGATTGAGAAGAAACTGAGGGCAATTTGCCCATGCAGCCCTAGATAGCCTCTGAACGGGGCATGAGGATAAACTGGGCACAAGTGAGAGACGAATGGGCACTGCTACCAAATTGTCCCACCAAAGACACAGAGGTAAGGTGCACAACTGAAGTGCAGCACCCACAAGGACACTACTCAAAGAAAAACGATTTCTTTTACTGAGGAAACAGGCAAACCTGCAGCAGTTTGAAAGTTTGCCAGCTGGAGAGAACAAAATTTGAGAGAACAGAAAAGGAGGCAAATATACAATACACAAACAGGGAGAACAATTTAGAATACTAGAACTGGAAGGGACTTCGAGATGTCATCAAGTCCAGTCCCCTGTATTCACGGCTGAAGTATTATCTAGATCATCTCTGAGAGGTGTTTGTCGAACCTGGTCTTAAAAATCTTCAAATGATGGAGATTCTACAGCCTCCCTAGGCAATTTATTCTAGTGCTTAACTACTCTGACAGTTAGGAAGTTTTTCCTAATATCCAACTTAATTCTCCCTTGCTGTTCTTGTCCTATCCTCACAGGTAAAGAAGAATAATTCTTCTCCCTCCTTTTAACAACCTTTTATATACTTGAAAAATTTTACATTTCCTATCCCTTTCAGACTTATCTTTTCCACACTAAACAAATCCAATTCTTTCAATTTTCCTTCATAGGTCATGTTTTCTGGATTTTTACTTATTATTGTTGCTCTTCTTTGGACTTTCTCCAATTTGTCCACACCTGTTCTGAAATATGGTGCCCAGAACTGGGTACAACATTCCTGCTGAGGTCTAATCAGCACGGAGCAGAGCGAAAGAATTACTTCTCATGTCTTGCTTCCCAAAATCTTACTAATACATCCAAGAATATTTGCTTTTTTTGCATCACTGACATACTGTTGACTCATATTAACTTGTGGTCCATTATAACCTCCAGATCCCTTTCTGCAGCACTCCTTCCCAGGCAGCTATTTCCCATTTTGTATGTATGCAACTCACTGTTCCTTTCTAAATGGAGTACAGAAAGTCCCTGGGTTACGTACAAGATAGGGATTGTAGGTTTGTTCTTAAGTTGAATTTGTACGTAAGTCGGAACTGGTACATATTGTACCCCAGGTGACCCCGATTCAGCCGCTGCTGAAACCGACCAGCGGCTGACTACAGGAAGCCGGAGGCAGAGCTGCTTTGCCCCGGGCTTCCTGGAATCAGCCGCTGATCAGTTTCAGCAGCAGCTGACTTGGGGACACCTGGGGTAGAGCAGCTGGGGTGCTGCCAGGTTGGTCCCCGCAGCGCCGAGGTACGGCGCTCCAGGGACCAATCCGGCAGCACCCCAGCTGCTCTGTCCCAGGCGTCCAGATTCAGCTGCTGTTGAAACTGACCAGAAAGCAGCGGCTGAATCGGACATGCCTAGGGCAGAGCAGCTGGAGTGCTGCTGGGTTGGTCTGGTAGCGCTGACCCTTGGCGCGGCGGGACCAACCCGGCAGCACCCCAGCTGCTCTACCCCAGGTGTCCCCAAGTCAGCCGCTGCTGAAACTGATCAGCAGCTGATTCCAGGAAGCCCGGAGCAGAGCAGCTCTGCCTCGGGCTTCCTGTAGTCAGCCGCTGGTCAGTTTCAGCAGCGGCTGAGTTGCGGACACCTGAGGCAGAGCAGCTGGGGTGCTGCTGGGTTGGTCCAGTAGCGTTGCACTTCAGCATTGTGGGACCAACCCAGCAGCGCTCCCGCTGCTCTACCCCAGGCGTCGGCGAGAAAAGCCTGGTCTGCTGGGGGGGGGGAGGGAGGTCGCACTAGCTGCACCCCCCCCAGCAGACCAGGGAGACGCGGAGCGGCTTTTCTCGCCATGGAGGACGCGGGTGGCGGGACCCGCGTCCTCCGCGGCGAGAAAAGCCACTCCGCGTCTCCCCGGTCTGCTGGGGGGGGGGGGGGGGGGGGACGCTAGCTCCGCGTCTCCCTGGTCTGCTGGGAGGAAGCGCCTACCGCGCTGCCGGAGGCGGCGACAGTGGGGGAGGCACCCCGCACTAGCTGCGCTCCCTCTCTCCCCCATTCGTAACTAGGGGTCCAACTTAAGTCGGATTGACGTAACCCGGGGACTGCCTGTACTTTGCATTTACCCTTACTGAATTTCATCCTGTTAACTTCAGACAATTTCTCCAGTTTGTCCAGATTATTTTGAATTTTAATCCTATCCTCCAAAACACTTGCAACCCCTCCCAGCTTGGTATCCTCTGCAAATTTTATAAGCTTACTTTCTATGCCATTACCTAAATCATTAAGGGTACGTCTACACTAGCTAGAGCTAGGTAGGGTAATCAGGGCAAGTGGAGTTGCAAATGAAGCCAGATTTAAATATCCCGGGCTTCATATGCATGTTCCCGGGCGCTGGACATTCCACAAGGAGTAATGGTAGTTCGAATTGGGATCTTTAATTCGAACTACTTACTCCATGCCGCGTGTAGCCGCAGGCACCGAGTTCAGACTAAGGGGGATTTAAAAATGGCAGCGCCCGGGAACATGCAAATGAAGCCCGAGATATTTAAATCCCAGGCTTCATTTGCAACTCCGCTTGCCCTAATTATCCTGCCTTGCTCAAATTAACGAGCTAGTATAGACATACCCTAAGATATTGAACAGAATGGACATAGAACTGATCCTTGAGGGACCCCATGCATTATGCCAGTGGTCCCCAACACGGTGTCATGGCGCCCGCGGGGGCACTTGTCTGCGCCCGCCAAGTGCTCAGGGCTGGCCTGGCCCCGGGCACGTGGTGCATGCGTGGTGCCGAAGCCGGCCCCGGGCGCACGGTGAGCGCCAGCCCTCGGGGCGCCGCGGATTGACTGCCCACGCTCTGGGCACGCGGCGCATGGGGGGAGCGCAGGCCCTGGGCACGCGGTGCTTGGGGGGGGAGCACCAGCGCCAGCCCCAGGCGCGCAGCGCTTGCAGGATGAGCCAGGTGCGCAGCACTTCGAGAGCGCTGGCCCCGGGCGCGCGGCGCTTGAGGGGAGAGCGCCGGCCCCGGGAATGCGGCTATGGGGGGCCCCGCCCCTGGGTGTGCAAGGTGGGGCCCCACCCCCTGGTGCCCGGCAACCCCAAATGGTTGGGGACCACTGCATGATGCCCTTCTAGCATAAGTGTGAACCCTGATTTGCACGCACCTTATAGTAGTTCCATCTAGATTGCATTTCCCTAGTTAATGAGAGGGTCATGCGAGACAGTACCAAATGCTTTACTGAAGACAAAGATATACCAAGTCTACCACTCTCCTCCCTACATTCACAAGGCTTGTTACCCTATCACAAAAACTATCAGGTTGGTTTGATATTTTTTCACCTTGACAAATCTCTGCCATTACATATCAACTTATTATCTTCTAGATCTTTGCAAACTGATTGCTTAATTATTTGCTCCATTGTCTGACAAAAGTTACAGAAGTTAAGCTGACTGGTCTATAATTCTTTAGCCTTATTTCCCTTTTTATAGATTAGTACTATATTTGCACTTTTCCAGTCCTCTGGAATTTCTCATGTAGTCCATAACTTCAAAGCTTCAGAATTACTAATCCAGGCGTTGGCATCAAAACAATGTAGTACAAATGTGTAAGTGCAGTAGTAAACATATTAAATGTAAATAAATTATTTTTAAAAGAAAATTCAAGCTTTTACCTGATCTTCACTAGTTAGGCCAATGTGCATCACGAGGTAAAAATGCACTAGAAAATCAGAATTTGGCAAAACATCTTGGCGCCTAGTCATCATAGCACAGATCAACCTGTATGCTTGAAGCTTGCCTTCTTTATATTCATTTGGCAAGCTTGTTGCCTGAAAGAAGTACAGAAGTTTTATTAACAGATCTCTTTAGTTACTAAATCATTCAAATCTGTATCTCCAGCAAGGTATATTTATAACTTATAGCAACCAATTTATATATATGTGCCAACAAATGTCTTGGATACTGAAGAGTTATTCTAGGCTGGGGTGGGTAATATTTTTTGATGGGAGGGGGGCATTCCAAAGTTTTGGTAAGTGGTCAGAGGCTGCACTTTTCAATTATATTAATGGAGACAGTGCGAGATCTGGGATGAAGGATAGGGGAAGAAGGGGTTGTGAGTGACTAGGGATGTTAGCAAAGGTGGTTTTTGGTAAGCATGTAACTGCCAAATTTTTCATCGGTTCCATGTTTACATGTAGGGGGGGCAGGTGGGAGCCGGTGCTCACAGGGAGTTGGCTTTTAAGCCAGCTCCCTGTGATCTCTGGCTCCTACCTGCTCCCACCCCCACTGTCTTGATACAGAGGTAGCAGCATGGAGCTGGGGAGCAGGCAGCTCTGTGGGAACCTGTACGCACAGGGAGCCAGCTTGAAAGCCAGCTTCCCCCATGTACTGACTCCCGCTGGCCCTTCTGCCCCCAACCCCGCATTGCCGCTTCTCTGTCAGAGACAGCAATGTAGAAGGCAGGCAGCTTCATGGGAGCTGGTACACATAGGGAGTTGGCTTTAATCCAGCTTCCCCAAGAACCAGCTCCCACCTGCACCCTCCCCCTGCACAATGCTGCCTCTGTGAGAGGCAGTGGGAGGAGGAGAGGTGGCTCTGCAGGAGCCAGCACACATAGGGAGCTAACTCCCGCCTTCCCATCCTTTGGAGGAGGGTGAAAGTAGTCATTAGGATTAACTGATGAGCCCAAGCTTGTCGGTTAACCGGGTAAATGACTACGTGCTAACGTTCCTAGTTGTGACCAGGAGTAGGAGAGAAAAAAATTAGATCCCAGTAAGCTGCGCAGTTGCATGGCCGCACAGCTGTTTAATGAGTCCCACCCAGAGACTCAGAGCTCACAGGCAGGGAGCTCAGCTGACTGGTTGGGGAAGTGGCCGTCTGACACTGAGTAGCTTCAAACATAGCTGCCTACTTGAAATGGAGGAGCTCAGAGAGCAGTTAGGGAGGGGAAATAAGGAGGGAAGAAATAACTGGCTGGCCAAAGAGTTGTGGGATTGGAGAGTTTGGAGAGATGAGGAAAAAGGGACTAACTGTCCGGAGGTGGGAGTGGGAAAGAGTTTGCACTTTCATTAAGCATCCTTGACTAGGAAGGGGCGGGGGAGGGGGGAACCTGAATGCATGGGATAGGTGGGGGGAAAAGAAGATGGATGGGTGCTAGCATTGGGGTGAGGTGGAAGTGGAGAGTGAGTTTGTGCTGTGTGTCCAGGGGTGAGGTGGGGGATAATTTGTTAATGCTGTATGTTTTGTCCTAGCTCCTACCTAGCCTGCTGGTGAATTCAATCGGAGAAGCAGGATTTTATCCCAGCCCCCTGCCTGGGTGGTGGGGAGGAGATTACACAAGGGTAGGTAGAGGAAAGGGGAAGGGTAAGGGTAAGTGCTTGCATCTGTGCAGTGAGGTGGAGGCAAGGGGGATTTTGGGGTGTCCTGATTTACTTGCTGTAGTCCAGATGGCAGTCCTCTCTGGCTGAATTGGGGGAAAGCCGCAGAGAAGGCTACATAGGAGGGGGGTGCATGGACATGTACATGATTACATTTCAAACAAAGTTTACATAGGTGTTAATGGCTTAAGATAAGAAAGAAAAGGATTCTTTTAACAGAAGTTTTTGGAGTGTTACAGATATCTAAAATTCTGATCTTAATTATTTATTATTTTTTGAATCCTGTATTACTAATTAATACATGGTATATTGTGTTGCATTAAGGCAAGATTTTTGCTATGTGGTAGATTTCTGGCTCTTATGAGTCAGAAGTAGCAAGTAATATGTGTGATGCTAGTTGTTTTGTAGAATGAACCCTTATCTGCAAGCTCTTTGAAACATGGAACTGTCTACAAACCCTGAAACCATGTGTTAATTTTCTCTGCGGCTTCTACTCTGAGTTGGTGTCACACAAGGTGAAAGTTTCAAACCAGGAGAACTTGTATCTATTTTTACAGGTCTCTGTTTCACTTTTTCTTGTATAGCATGGGTCCTAAAACATTCCCCAGAGAAACTGTATAAGCCTTAGAGAATGCCTTTTACTCTCTTTTCTAGTGTCAGTAAATACAGTATTAGTATTTGTAAGGGGAGCATGGCTATTTCTAGTTGACTCAGATGTGGTTTGCATCTGAAAGCTGAACTATGTGCTGGCAATATGCATTTTGGTGTGTTTACTAGCTTGAATTATTAAAAAGGACAATAATACATGTATTCCAACGGTAGTGTTAATTGTCTTTTTATTTGATTTCATATTAAACAACAAGGAGCTATGCTTACAATGTTTAACTATGCATATTCTACGTCAATATTTGTGTTGCACATAAGAAATATCAACCCCTCCCCCCGCCAAAAGAAAATTCAACCCACTCAAGGATAGAAAGTCTTAGAGGGAGCACTGATTGGGATGCAGGGCCTAGGAGGGGATGTGAGTGTAGGGGAGAGGGGCTGTCAAAGGAGCAGAGGGTTGGGGTATGGGAGGGGGTGAGATGCATGATCAGGTTCTGGCTGGGAGGTACTTACTGTAGTAAGTCCTAGCCAGCAGCCCAGCAGGACCCTTGTGCAGACTCCCTGGCTTATGTGACCTCACACAACATTTTAAGTTGCCAGCTGCTGGGGCAAGTATGTGTTTTCTATTCAACATGCACCTTGGAGGTAGGGGGGCAGTGAGTCTCAACAGGCTGCAGGCACCTGCAAGCACTGCACCTGCAGCTCCAATTGGTCAGTTTGACTGGTCAATTGGAGAATTGTGCTGGGGGTGGGGCAGTGCGCAGAGACCCTTTTCCTCCAAGGGGCATGCTGTGCAGAGACATTCACACTGGCCCCTAGCAGCCAGCTGCTTTGAGTGGCATGTGGGGCTGTGACAGACAGGGAATCTGCCCAAGGGTCCTGCTGAGCCATGCTGGGCTGGATCTAGCCCACAGGCCATATTTTGCCCACCCCTGTTCTAGATAAACATTTAACTAAAGGGTGGATGCTAAATATTTTTCCAGGGTATCTAGAACAATGATTGCAGAAAGAAACACCATAAAAATCCCACTAAGTGATTCAATATTGATA
This sequence comes from Pelodiscus sinensis, assembly GCF_049634645.1. Classification (NCBI taxonomy): domain Eukaryota; kingdom Metazoa; phylum Chordata; order Testudines; family Trionychidae; genus Pelodiscus; species Pelodiscus sinensis. Next base: position 195,293,663 of record NC_134713.1, read on the forward strand.
TGCAGCAAACACTATGCACAATTTAAGACTAATTTACCTTGAACAACCATGATGCAAATATTCTGAGAGGTGGAATTAAAACAGGAGGAGAGGGTGTAGACTGGTTGTCCAAACTGATAGCAAGATTGTCCCTTATCTGATTTATAAAAAGGAAAGGATTAATAAAATAATACGTAATACATACAAATGAGTATTATTTACAATCCCCTATTACTTTCCAGGTTCTCTACTAGAAGTCCTATCCTCTCTTTCACTTCCCCCTCCCTCACATGCATGTTTGTGTACACACACTTTCCAATGAATTCAAATTCAACAGAAAAATGTGTGTATTGTGGAAATCTACAGTAACTCCCAAAACATGTGGATTATTTTGTACTTTCAGTTCATTGCTTCAATGTTACTATTTTACAATTTCAGAATATATTAACAAATTATTTTTGTTACTACACAGAATTGTCTTTTCTTAGATGTTCTTCCTAAAATTCAAACATTCTTTTTCATTATTTATTTTTCTATGCACACTTTATTCATTATCTCACAGTTAAAATGATAGTATCACTAAAAAAAATAGCATGATCAGTTGAAACAGCTCAAATATTCTAACAAAAAGTGTATTTTATTACTTAATAAACTTTTTTTATACTGTAAATGAAATTTATAGCAAATGCAAAATCATTCTCTTTACATTATGATAAACACACTTTGGAAACAATACCTTTGCCAGTTTGTACCATAGTTCATAGAGATACCCAAAAACTTTGGCATGGATTTTAGGAGACTGGATATTGTTCACATCTCCAAGAATTCCGAAGATCCTCCTCCATAATACAGCAGCTGAATCAGGATGCCACCCTATGAGGTTTCCACCAGCAATTATACTGCAGTCATCAGCAAGGAACTCGCTGCTGTCTATAGAATTTTAAAAAAATGTTTACACTGGTTATAAATGCAATGGGTAGTCTCTCTGTGGTCAACAAAACAGTCATTTATATAAAACAAGGGAGTACTAGTTATGGGAAAAGTTCTGAGCTATGAATTTCAGCATTCACTATACAAAATTTACATTCAGAGCAACACTTTTCTCATTATCAAATTAAGGAATTATCTTTTCTCGCTGAGAGGCATCGAATTTTGGCCCTTTTAATAACCTCTTGAATTTCCTATTATGAGTTATCCTCATCCAGTCACTCCTTTAATTCCTACATGATCGGCATCTAAAAGTCAGAAATAAAATGTCAAATAAACATTTAGGCATATGCAGCCCCTTACATCAGTGGTTGTCAAAGTGTGGTGCGTGATCGTCAGGAAGGAAAAAAGGCAGAAAGACACAAGTTAATATTTAACGTGGCTAACTCCCTCAACATGCAAAAAACAGTTAGGAACACTCATTCTGGTAGGCAACAACAATATTATTACTACATTTGCCTTTCTACTTTAGGTTCCTGATCAAATTATTTTATAAAAATAGTTCCAGAGAAGAGCAACAAGAATGATTAAAGGTCTAGAGCACATGACCTACAAAGGAAGACTGAAAGAATTGGGCTTGTTTAGTTTGGAAAGGAGAAAACTGAGAGGGGACATGATAGCGGATTTCAGGTATCTAAAAGGGTGTCACAAGGAGGAGGGAAAAAAATTGTTTTCTTTGGCCTCCGAGGATAGGACAAGAAGCAATGGGCTTAAACTGCAGCAAGGGAGGTTTAGGTTGGACATTAGGAAAATGTTCCTAACTGCCAGGGTGGTTAAACACTGGAATAAGCTGCCTCCGGAGATTGTGGAATCTCCAGCTCTGGAGATATTTAAGAGCAGGTTAGATAGACATCTATCAGAAATGGTCTAGATGGTACTGGGTCCTGTCGTGAGGGCAGGGGACTGAACTTGATTACATGCTGAGGTCCCTTCCAGTTCTAGTGTTCTATGATTATTAAATATTTGGACATTAAATTCTGATCATTTTAACTATAGTAGACCCAGTTTTTTAATCATAAGATGATATTCTTGTAAGTACAGATCTCTTCCTCCACTTTCTTAATATTTAGAAACCAGTAAGAATAGAATATCACAAATATACTCATTACCCTTAACTTCACATATAGCCTTACAGAAAAAAATACTTTTCTGTTTCATCGGGTGGAGGGTGGATGAATTGCTGTTTCTACTTCTAATGTATCTCTTGACAAAATAGCTAATTACTTGTGTCACCTCAAGAAGAAAGATACCAGAGCACAAACAAGAAACCTAAAGAGATGACCTTCACTTTGAGATACTAATGATGTCTGACGTTCATTTCACTATCATGTTCTTACATGACTGTCCCTCATTTAATAACATACAATATATAGTATTTACTGGCTTTGTTTCACTGCCTTCCATTTTTGCATGTGTGTGTGTATTTTGTTCTGTTGAGTTGTGTTACATTAGGGAATCAAACAGACACATCATTATGATGAAGTGAAAAAGTGATAATGCATATTATCTGAGGAAGGGTTAACTTTCTAGACACTAGTACTGTACACACAGTTTTGTTAATATTATTCAAAATAAAGAAAATGAAGCATTACTAAGAGTTTACAATATTTTTTCTTAAAGATAAGCTACACCATTAGGGTTACATTTAATGCCAAATAATTCTCATCTATTTTAAAGCAAACACTTTTGAAAATAGAAAAAAGTGCATGCAGAGAGAGTTAATTAGCATGGATAAGAAGATAGGAAAGAGTAACAGGACGGATCACTTCATAATTATCTATTCTGTACACTCCCTCGGAGCATCTGGCATGGGCCATTTCTGGAAGACAGGATACTGTACTAGAGGGACATTTGGTTGGACCCAGTAAGGCCATTCTTATATTCCTAAATCCTATCATTTCATGAATAAAATCTACAATATCTATTGCACTATGAACATTGGTACCTGTTAAATTTGCAGCATCTGAAGGACTAAGCTGCAGCCAATGATGTGCATCTGCATCTACACAAATGTCAGTAGGTATAGTAACTTCATGTTCTTCTTCACATGTTTGCCAGGGAACCAGGGTGGTCTCTACTTCATTATTGTAGCCAATGGACATGTCACTGCTAACACTTTCACCTAAAATAAGCAAGAATTACTAAGTCTCATAAGCAATGTACTACAATAAAAACAAATCTTATTTTAAAAAACATGATTAAAAACAATCAGTATTCTATATGTAATTTGTCAAATTAGCACATGGGACAGCAAATTACTACTCCTTAGGAAAAGTATTTGGTTTCCTGAAACTCACTTATTTCTCTCTCTCTGTGATTTCCATGTGACTGCTGCAAGTCTTCTTTCAAATCTAGTTCAGCTGGACTGCTGCTCCTTCGTATTAAAACCTTCAGAAAAAATATAAAATTGCATTCCTCTCAATTCACTTATGATTAATTTGAAAAATATATACCATAATACATTATAGTAATTTCCTCTACTAAGAGGCATATACATTTTACACATAAGAATCACTGAAAATTAACTGGTTTATTTAGGAATGAGCCACAACCCCTGGCTTGCCTGGCTCTGGCCCCCGAGGCTCAGCATTGGGGAGCCTGCGCTGGCACTTCAGCCCCCCTACCACCCACACGCAGGGCTGGCGCACACAGTCTACTGTCTGGGCCCCTCTAGGCTCTGGTGTGCAAGAGGAACGTGGGGAGCGTCTTTCTCCTTCTCAGTCAGCAGCTTCTCACTTTGCTTCTCACTTTGCTTCTCGCTTGTGTGTGGCCCCTGACCAATTTTTCTCTGGGTCAGTGGCCCCCAACCCAAAAACGGTTTTCCACCCCTGGTTTAGACAATACAGGAAACCCGCACCATTTGGGGTGGATGCATTCCTGGCAGGGATGTAAAATCCCGGTTAGTCGGTTTAAACCTTAGGTTTAGCCCTTTAACCAATGAAGTGGGATCCTGCATGAGGGGGCTGGCATCAGGTGCCAAGTTCTGCTCCTGTCCTCCCAAGCTTGGGGCTGCCAGCCCTCCCTGTGGGGGGGAAGGGTTGGGCAGCAGAAGCAGGCAGTCCCAAGCACAGAGGTGGGGATCAGAAGTCTGTCCCCCCTCCACCCATAGTTGGGAATGCCGGACAGCTTCTGTTCCTGCCATCCACCTCTTTCTCCGTACTGGGCAGCTGGCTTCTGCTCACGATACAGCCATGCAGGGAGTGGAGGCTAGCTCCTGACCACCACGGGGCTGCTCCCGAGTACCGTACCAGTTAACTGGTACCCAGGACCGGTCTTAACCAATTGGCAGACCCAGGCCAAGCCAAAAAAAAGACCAGCTCTGTCAGAAGCACCTTCAAAATGGCGGCCCTGGGCAACCACCCAGCTTGCCCGCCCCTAAGACTGGCTCTGCTGGTACCTGGTAAGCATCACTAGTTAAAGGTGATGCTTACTCAGTAACTAGTTAACCAATTACCTGGGTCCACATCTCTAGTTCCTGGCACTACTGCGAATGGTGAAGTTTGGGATCTGTGGATCTCAGCTCCTGGGATGAGCTCCCCACTGCTTCTAATTTCACGCTGAGAGGCAGGGAGCCACAGGGAACTCACTGCAGCTACTGCACTCACCATCCCCCCAGGCCAGGACAGAGAAACCTCATGAATATGCAGAATCACAAATAGCAATTCCACGATTTGCAAGAGTCTACTATACTTAGTTCTGCCTCAATGCAGGGGACTAGATGAGACAGCCAACTGAGGTCCCTTCCAGTCCTACATGTCTATGATTTTATTAGTAAAAGACCATCTCTCATAAGGTACAGAGTAGGAACTTTTAACTAGTCAGTTGCTATGGAAACTAACTAACAGGTTTTAAAACTTACCTGTACAAAAATTTGCATCAATACAGAGGGTTAGGGATGGTTTGTTTTTTTTATATTTGCAATGAAAATTTTTATTTTTTTTAAAAAGAGGAAAGATGACCTACATGGTAAAAAAACTTAAGTGTTCTTAAAACACTGGTCAGATATCACAGCCATTTTTCTCCCTAATTGGTTTCTCAGGCCACGGTACTACTACACAAGAGGCAGTGAACTCATCTGCAGAGGCTATCTTTCTACAACTTATGGCCCTACAGCTGATTTTTGTGGAGAAGGAAATGGCAATCACTCCTTGGGCACATTCAGTTGCTTGCACTGTTTAGAAGATTGCATACAGTTTTGTTTTTCCCACTAAATCAGGTTCATATTGAGCAGTGGTCAGATAAATCCAGCAAGTGGTAATTTTTTAGCTTTGCACTGGTTCACATAATATTTTCTGTTATTTATGTAATAAATAAGGCCACAACCTCAATATCAACTTGGGGAAAGGGAGAGGTGAGATATTGACTACAGCATTATCAGGTGGTGGTAAATATTCTGACATCAAAAGGGGGAGGAGGGCTAATCTTTTACACCCACCAGCATTGTCTTTTGACTGCTGGTAAAGAAACAGAAGCAGAACAATACACAGTGTCCCCCTGTGCTTGAGCCAAACATGTAGTCCCCATGTTGCTGTTAGATTACATCCCTTAAGAGCAGCAGACCAAACCAGAGTTTCAAACTATGGCCATCAATTTGATTTTACATTACACTTCTAACAGGAAAACCAGTTTCAATCATACATTATTTCTACTATTTATTCAAAATTACATGAAATGTTTAATAAATCTGTCAGCCAAAATGGTAACATACAAAATTTTGAAATAAATGGCTGATTATGGAAACTGCGTGAAGAAAGGTATTTCTCTGAACCACTAAAAATGTATTTAAGTACTATGAAATTCTGTAATGAATATAATTAATATATGATAGCTATGAACTTAGTGTTTATATTTTATATGCACATGCACTCCTATAGTTTCTATATGTTGCTTTATGTAATTTTCTTTATAGTATTTCTATAAATGAATGTTACAGCCTAATCGTATTAGAAGATGTGGAATATTCAAAAATACTTGCTATAGTGAACAGCTACAATTAAATTCCAATTTTGATATCATTAATGGGATCCACAAATGCAAAATTTCATTTGCTACTTTTTCCTAAACATTTGTATTAATCATTAGAAATGAAACATTTTTAGGATTTTGTCAATTATTAGAATTAGAATTTGGATCAGAGTCTTCCAATTTTGCCTTACGTGTTGGGCTTCATTTTCTTTCTTCATAGATCCCTTCTTGTCTTGAATAGATTTGGAATCTGAACAATTTAAATTCTGCGAACTCTCAGTCTTTTTACCTGCAAAATCAAAATTTTAAAATGTAAACTAATGAAATAAGAAATAGAAACCATTAAGGAAATGGAGTCCATAGCTAATTCTAACATGATTCAAAAGAACATTAAATATGTACATCTTCCTCATATTCCCAATGTTTACACAGAAGTGATTGAATAAGATGGGGTAGGATTGTTGTGGACTCATTTACATGATGAAAGAACACAATTATTTGGCTATTTCCCCAAGAGTGTAAAAAACTGTTATGGGAATACAACTAAAATCTTTAGCTATGATGTGAAATGTAAATGTAGTGACAGACACTGGAAATGACATATTACATAGCAATCACAGATATTTTCAGTGGCTTTGATCGTAAAACAAGTCCTGCTTTAAGAACGATTATGTTCTACACTTTCAAATCACAACTGCCTAAACCAAATTGATTTTTTACAAACTAACCAAAAATGAGATAATCATCAAAGAGATTTTAGTGCTCGTGAAAAGTTTTAGAACAACAGAGCTGGAAAGTGAAGTTATACTTCCCATTGAACAGATGCAGCACATAGAAAGGTAACTCAAGATTCCCAGTACATTCCTACTAATGTGACTTGTTAGCTGATACTTCCTTTCCGAGGCACAGCAGGTAAAATATCAGAATATGCACTAATGGCAAATAAATTATACAATGAAGTCAAGACTCTCTCTAAATTGCTCAGTGTCCATTTATGAAGCCCTTCAATAAGACAGATAAAGTTTGATTGACTGTTCCCTAGGCTTCTTAGATGAATGGCAGGCAAATAGATGTAGACCAGAGTAAAGACAGCATCACAACCAATAAATCCTGAAGAAAGCATCTCTAAAGCTGTATAGGCAAATTATTAGCCAATGACAGCGGTCTTTCAGTAACTGGTAATGTACTCAAAACTCTGGTCCATACTACAGAATTATTTTGGTATAACTGTGTTGCTGAGGAGTGTGAATAATCCACTGATATTTGCACCTGTATAGACAGCGCTATGCAGGCAGAGACCTAGCCAAAACAGTGTTTTTAGTGTGCCCATAGTATAAAGCACCTCTAACTAACTCAATGTGGAATGTTGCAATATATTCCCCTATAGACCAGGGATGTTAAATATAAGTTAATTGAATAGCTGATTAACCTCATGAATTCTAGTCGACTATTCTATAAGCCCCTGTCCGGGTGTGGGGTCTGAGCTCCTGGACCCGGCACGAGCTGGAACTGAGCTGGGCTGCCTACTCGCCTGGCTCCTAATACACTTTAAATGCAGAGCCACAGTGGGGGTAGGCCTCAGATCCTGCACAAGCCGAGACTCAGCCAGGCTGCTGGCCAGCCTGCTAAAAAATTTACTGGCAAGGAGTGGAGGGGAAAATGCGTATAGTCTATAGCATTAACCTATAAGTTTATATTAATGATGTTGTCCACACTGGGGAAGAGGAAGAGTTCACTCAAGCTAGTCTGGAAACTACTGAGCTCATTAAATTTATCTCCTGCATGCAATTAATGTTACCTCTGTATTCTTCTAAAATGCAGAGTATGTGCAAGAACAACTATTTATGAGAGGTAAGTGCTAATATATTAGTGGTGACTACTCTAAGGTTACAGCTATACTGGAAAATTAGGACTGTAGTTCATCAATGGTTGCACAACAAATAGAAACTGCAGTGTTCTAATGTGCTAATCGTGTCATCTAACACTATTGAGAGTTCAAATTAATTAACATTACCAAGTACTCTAGTATAGAAAAATACAATGGTAGCACTACTTTTTTGCAAGATGTAAATGACATTTCCATTATGATCACTGAAGCAGAAATTGTTTTTAAAGTATCATGGTAAAAATGAATGGCTCTTATCTATATAACAGCATCCAGTATTGCTAAATTAGGAACTTCACTGGTAAATTAAGTCCTAATTTTTCAAAGATAGCAAAAAGCTAAAGTTAAATACACTTTCCTCGGCCAATATATTGCATCTTCAAATGGATAAAACTAACTTTTTAAGTGGTATATTTAAGCTTCTGAAAATCCTCAAGGAGTGGGTAGACGGAGAAAATCAGAGATATTAATTTAGGTGCATGAGGAAGTTACTTACTTCGTGCAGTAACGATGGTTCTTCGAGGTGTGTCCCCGTGGGTACTCCACGTCTGGTGTTGGGCTGGTCCCAGCGCCGCAAATCGGAGCTTGCCAGAGCTGTGTGTGTGTGTGTGGCCGGACCGCGCGTGCGCGAGCCAGTTTCGCGCCTTTCATCTGCCGCGTGCGGTCCGGCGCCCGCCAGTTCGTCTCACCGCCTATCTGAAAGACAGAAAGACAAGATTCCGAAGCGGGGAGGAGGGCGGGTCGTGGAGCACCCACGGGGACACACCTCGAAGAACCATCGTTACTGCACGAAGTGAGTAACTTCCTCTTCTTCTCCGGGTAGTCCCCGTGGGTGCTCCACGTCTGGTGACTCCGAAGCAGTAATCTCAGTTAGACGCGGGCATCAGAATCGGGATTCTGAACACTAGGCAGCACTGCCAAGGCTACCGCTGAGTCAGAGGAGAAGTGCTGAACAATTGCATAATGCCTTGAAAAGGTGGAAGTAGAAGACCAAGACGCCGCTCGGCAGATGTCCCGCAGGGGGACTCCTTTCACGAAAGCTGCCGACGCAGCAACTGCTCGTGTCGAGTGGGCCCTAGGCTGCGACGTGAGCGGCTTCTTACAATGGTATATCAAGTCGTAATACAAGAGACAACCAGTTTAGAAATACGTTGGGCCGATAAAGACTTGCCCTTAGAAGGCCCTGATGTCAAAACGAAGAGGCGATCCATCTTACGCAGAGTACAGGTTCTATCTATATAGAATGCCAAGGCTCTATGAACATCGAGGGTATGCAAAAGGGCATTACGCTGAGAGGTATGAGGTTTTGGACAGAAACATGGCAAAACGATTGACTCATTTATATGAAAATCTGTGCAGACTTTAGGTAGAAAGGCTGGATGAGTCCTCAGTATCACTGATTCCGCATTAAACACTGTATAGGGAGGTGTTGACATCAAAGCAGCTAATTCGCTCACCCTACGTGCCGATGTTATGGCAAGAAGAAAGAGTACCTTCATTGTAAGCACCGACATGGGTACCGTGGCTGACGGTTCAAACGGTGGTCGCGTTAAGACATCAAGCACCAGGTCAAGATTCCATGCTGGTGGTGGAGGCCTACGTGGTGGGTTAAGGTTAGCCAGTCCTTTGAGCAATCTAGTCATCATGGGATGGGGAAAAAACCGACTTGCCTTCAACGGGATAGTGAAAAGCAGCTATCGCCGCCACATGGACTTTAAGTGATGAGATGGAGAGTCCAGTCAATTGTAGCTGAAGGACATAGTCCAGTAAAACATGTAGTGGTGAAACAAGAGGGTCTAGAAGCTTAGGAGCGCACCAGCGCACGAACCTAGACCACTTGGACCGGTAAGTTTTCCTAGTGGAATCCTTCCTGCTGTGTAAGAGAACACGCTTCACCTGGTCTGAACAAAGGTTCTCAGACGCGCTGAACCATATATCATCCACGCAGTCAGGTGCAGAGTATCCAGCTTCGGATGAAGCAGGGAGCCTTTCTGTTGTGTGAGCAAGTCCGGTAGGTAAGGCAATCGGTGCGGTGCTCGTACGGAGAGCTGCAGAAGAGTTGAGTACCATGGCTGTCTGGGCCACGCCGGGGCTATGAGTATCACTCGTGCCCTGTCCATCATGATCTTCTCAAGTACTCTGGGAATGAGTACAACAGGGGGGAATGCATACAAAAGTGATGTGCCCCAATGAAGGAGAAATGCATCTCCCAGAGAGTGGTTGCCCAGTCCTGCTCTGGAACAGTAAGCTCTGCATTTCGCATTGGCATGCGTGGCGAACAGATCTATCACCGAAAAGCCCCACCGATGGAAGAGAGGTAAGAGGACATCCATGCGGATCACCCACTCGTGGTCTTCAGGGAAATGTCTGCTCAGCGCATCCGCAGTGGTATGGTTCGCACCCGGTAAGTATGACGCGACTATAAAAATGTTGTTTTGAATGCACCAGTTCCAGAGGCGGATCGCTTCTGCACAAAGTGAACAGGATCGGGCACCCCCGTTTGTTCACATAATACATCGCCACTACATTGTCTGTGAGAATTCTCGTGACAGTGCCTCTTATGTGTAACTTGAAGTGTTTGCAGGCACGAAACACCGCTCGGAGCTCGAGAAAGTTGATATGGAGCATCATCTCCGCTGTGGACCAGCGGCCTTGAGCTGTTTTTGCGCCCATGTGGGCACCCCAGACGATGAGAGAAGCGTCTGTGGTTATCTCCACTGACGGCCGCGGTGCGTGAAAGGGGACTCCTGACAGCATGTTGTTGCGATCGGTCCACCATAAGAGGGAGTCTTTGACATGTGCAGGTAGCACCACGGTCTTGCGGATGCTGTGCCTGGTTGGACTGTATACCGTGCTTAGCCAGTGCTGTAGACACCTGAGGTGTAGCCTTGCGTGGCGGACTATGATTGTAGTCGATGCCATATGACCCAGAAGCTGGAGGCATACACGTACTGGGAGCGTTGGAGCTTGCAAGACTGTTTTTATCAGGTCTTGCATAAGTTGAAAACGCTCGACTGGCAGATGAACTCTTTCTGACTGAGTCGAGACGCGCCCCTATGAAGTTTAGAATTTGTGTAGGTTGCGGACGTGATTTTTGAATGTTCACAATAAGGCTAAGGGAGTTGAACAGATCCCGAGTTGCGACCACCATGTGATGTGCCTCTGACTGGGTGTGTCCCTTGATGAGGCAGTTGTCGAGGTAGGGGAAAATGGAGACTCCTGTTCTGCATAGATGGGCAGCCACTACCGCCAGCATTTTGGAGAACACCCTTGGGGCTGAGATGAGGCCGAAAGGTAGTACCCTGTACTGGAAATGGTCGTCGCCCACTACGAATCTCAGAAAACGTCTGTGCACTATGTGTATTGTCACATGGAAGTATGCGTCCTGCAAATCTAGAACTGCGAAACAGTCTCCTTTGTTTAGTGCTGGCATGATCTTGGCCAGCGTGGTCATTTTGAAGCGCTGCTTTCGGATGAAACGATTTAGACTTCTCAGGTCGAGGATGGGTCTCCACCCCCCGGATTTCTTGGGAACTAGGAAATACCTGGAGTAAAACCCTTTCCCCCAGAATTTGGCGGGTACTCGCTCTATGGCTCCGATCTCGAGCAGGTGAAAAACTTCTTCTTGAAGAGCGGCCCCGTGATATTGGTCCCTGAGAAGGGAGGGGGTGGGACGGGTGGTAGGGGGGACTGAGGCAAATGGGATCGTAAGGCCTGATGATATGACCTCTAGGACCCATCGGTCCTAGGTAATGCTGGCCCATTGATGAAGAAATGGCCTCAGGCGGTGGTGGAATAAGGTGGTGGCAGGCTTTAGTGTGTTGACCAGTGGAGATGTGTTCGAGTCCCCCGCACAGGAGTCAAACCTGCTGCTTCTGAGGAGGCCGAGCTGAAGAGCGATTCTGCTGCTGACGTTTGCGCTGAGGGCGCTGTCTAAATCTAGGTTGGTCAGATCCACGCTGCTGTTGCTGCTTATAGGGGAAGTAATCATATCTCCTTTGAAAGGGGTAGTATCGCCTGCGTTTGAAAGGTGGCGTGTACATCCCTAGAGACCGAAGGGTAGTACGAGAGTCCTTGCCAGAATGGAGAACCTCATCGGTAGTGGAGGCAAACAGATTTTGACGATCAAAGGGTAAATCTTCCACTCTGGACTGCAACTCCTTAGGGGCTCCCGCCAACAATAACCAGGAAGCTTTTCGCATCGCAATACCTGTTGCCATTGCTCGAGCGGCTGTGTTGGCAACGTCCGCGGCGATCTGAAGCGATGTTCTACATGCAGTGAACCCTTCTTGGACAACTGCTTTAAGGAGAGACCTCTTATTGTCAGGGAGATGTTGCATAAGTTCTGGGAGCTTGGAGTAGTTGTCAAAGTTATGGTTTGACAAAAGAGCAGCATAATTGGCAACACGCAGGAGCAAGGTTGAGGAGGAGTAAACTTTTCGGCCAAAATAGTCCAATTTCTTTGTATCCCTATCCAGTAGGGAAGTTTTAAATTGGGGCATCTTACTCTTATGGCGAACAGCATCCACTATCAGGGAATTTGGCTGTGGGTGATTAAACAGAAAATCCAAACCTTTGGATGGGACAAAATACTTTTTATCCACTTTTTTATTGGTGGGCGGTATTGATGTTGGCGTCTGCCAGATGTCCTGTGCTACCTCCATGATAGCATCATCTATCGGGAGGGCAATCTTTCGTTGTTGTTTAGGATGTAAATTCTTGAATAACTTATGCTGTTTAACCTGGGACTCAGTAAGTTGTACTTCTTGGGATTGCGCGACACGTTTAAAGAGGTCTTGGAATTCTTTAAGATCGTCCGGAGGTGACGTTTTGCCCAGAGACACCAGTTCATCCCTGGAAGGCACAGATGAGCAGGCTTTAGGAGACATGTCCGGGTCAGTTTCTGAGAGTTGCCCTTCCTCTAAGTCTGACATTTGTGATCGGGGTACCGGAGAACGAGAAGGTATCGTACGTCGTAGCGGGGAGTGTTTGAGAATCTCTGAATGAATGGAATGTGGGATAATAGAACAACAGGAACATGGAGACCTGCGATGAGATCGAGAATGACTGCGATGAGATGATTCAATATAGTAAGGTCTCTGATGGTGGGTATAACGTCGGTCAGACCCCGCAGGTGACGAAGGTCTAGAAGACCTAGTATTGCTATACCTGACATAATAGGTACTTCGTGGTGAATGAATCGGTGAGCGAGAGTGTCTTGTAGGAGAACGAGATCTAGAGCATCCCTAGCAGCGATGCTCTCTATAATAATGGCGACGAGGTGAAAGACTTCGCTGATGATATTCCCTCTGATCTCTTGTATGGCATGTAGAAACACAAGGGTGAGGAGATGGGTCCCGAGAAAACCCTGGAGAGGTATGCAGGGAGATTTCCTGGATATTTGATTTTGATGCTGGAAGCTGTCCAGAGCCTGGGGACTGAAGGGTTAAAGGCTCAGAAGGAGGAATCTGGGCAGGAGTTTGCTGCTCCGGTGCCGGTGCTGGGGATAACTCCATGTGAGGAGCAGTGATTGAAGGCATTTCAGCACCTGGTGCGGACAGGTCCGGTGCCACTGTAGCTGTACCTTTAAGAAGCCCTTGTGCAGATTGCGGTGCCGGCGGCTGCCGCGATCGGGGAATGCCGGCCGGCTTCTTTGCAATAGGAGCACGGGTTACCCTCGAGCCCGAGGTACCCGGCTTATCACCTGTGCTCACCCACGATTGCAGAGCAGCTGGCAGAGAATGAGCGGGGGAGGCTGTCTTCCTTTTTGGTGAAGGCACAGCCTCGGAAGGAGCCCTCCACTTTTCAGCCGTGGGGCCTGAGGCAGAGGATCCTGAAGCAGTAGAAGGCAGGAGAGCCTTATTGAACAGGATCTCTTTTAAACGACGCTCCTGCTCCTTGCGGGCTCTGGTCATCAAGCTGGCACAGTGGGTGCACTTCTGGGGGATATGTGCCTCCCCAAGGCAACAGACACAAGCCGAGTGTCCGTCTGATATCGGCATTGGCTCAGCGCACCTGGCACATTTTTTAAAACCAGGGGAGCCCAGCATTTTGCACCGTGAAAGGGATGAAAGTTCGCGCCTCCTAAATGCCGCCGCTTTTGTCACCGGCTTTCTTTCCGCTTGTACTTCTTTATCACAAAGGTTATTATTTCTCTCTCTCTCTTTTTTTTTTTTTTACTGTTAGTTTAAAACATTAAGAGTAATGGGGAGAAACTGTGAATGAGGGAAACGTCTTTCTTGTGGTTTGTTTGTTTGGGTTTTTTTTTTCTTCTTTTAAACAACAAGCCTGCAACCCGGGCTAAATGAGGAACGGTTTTATTCTTTTCAAATTTCCCCTCAGGTAGCTGCCTGAAGGAGAAGGAGAACCTCTGTTTGAGGAGAAAGGGGGAGCTCTGTCTGCGACCCAAGGCGGATGAGGAGAACTGGCGGGCGCCGGACCACACGCGGCAGATGAAAGGTGCGAAACTGGCTCGCGCACGCGCGGTCCGGCCACACACACACAGCTCTGGCAAGCTCCGATTTGCAGCACCAGGACCAGCCTGACACCAGACGTGGAGCACCCATGGGGACTACCCAAAGAAGAAGCTAGTGTTACATTTAAGTTTGTTATTTAATAAAACAGTATTTAGAGCACTGAAAAACAAATGTAATTTATCAAAGGTAGCTCAACACATTATAGGTACTGTATGTCACAAAAGTTACCTTGAAAAAAATCAGAACTAAATTGGTCTGTAACATCTGAAGTGCTACTGCTTCGGGTTAGTTGATGCTCCTGGTCTGCAAAGGGGCCAAGAGATTCTGCTCCTGTTGTATTTTCTGATTGCTGAGCTTCTTCAACATCTGTAGATAAAATAAAATGCGTTGCAAGGATTCTGAAACTTTGTACATTAACTACACACTAACATAGCAAAGTCATGTGAAAGATGAACAAGATAAATATTAAGACACAGAGAAATTTTGATAATAAAATGAAGAATTTCAATTTTAGTTTTACCCCAAATGCTTTCCACAACAGAAAGAAATTTCAGGGAAAAAAGTATGCCAACAGCAGAATTGGGAAGAAGTTCAGAGAAGGGAAACTCAAATGATTAGAGTCAGAGTGGGTGTTGAGAGGTGCAAGGGATGTCACATAGAAAGAGATGACTGTTTAGTGTACAAAGGAAAAGGGTGAGGACTCAGAGATAAAAATTAATGAATGCTATAGAGAAGATTCAGTGTTCCCTTTTATATTTTCCAAAATAAAAGAAAAAAGACACTTAAAAAGTCAACAGATTCAAAACAGATAAAAATAATATATATTTGTTTAATAAACACCTTATATAACTATCCAGTGGGACTCACAAGTAAGGGATTTGCTTTAAAAAAAAGATGAGTCTCATTACACATATAGGAGGGAATCACCTCTCCTGAATTCCTTAGGATATGCACAGAAAGCTGGATCCTTTCCTGGGGACAGATTTGCAAGAGATTTGCAGGTGGAGGGGGGGGGGAGAACAGAAGATACAAGTAGAACACTGAGGAGAAGGGGGTCCCTGTCCTTCCAGTGGATTACCTCACATCAATGACAGCAACACTTGTATATTTGGGAGGTGCATAGGAGGTCCATTCTGTAGGTATTAGCAAATTTATTCTCCTCCTTCCCTTAACTTCCTACATGCAGATGCTAGAAGGAATTTGAGATCCTGTTTTTAGTCTTATGAGATAGGTGGGCAGAGTTTAAAAATCTCCAATGCCCTGTAAGCCAAAGGAACCTCTTTAGCAGCCATCCAATTCTTCTTAACTTTAAAAAGCTTGTTCTTTGTTGATGAGCAAAATCTGAGTCACCTGGTAGGCCTAATAAGTTGTCAGTCTTTGGACACTTCTATTTACGCTCATTGACTGATGACCCTGAGAGCTATGAAGAGCTACTAAACCTAATAAAACCATCCTCTCCCATCAGAATCCATAATGGATCCCAATTAACTAGTAAGATTTACAAAGGGTTGGAGCCATCTATAAGTCTACTAAGGCATGTTGAGGAATCCTCAGCACTGTCCCAAAACTATTAGCAGGGTTAGTTAAGTGTAAGAAATACTCTCTTCTATGTAGGGACTGGCTAGGGCTTTAGCATGTTACATTTTTAAAGTTGCCTGTTTGTTATTTAACTGCCGCGATTACATTAACTTAGTTCACTTCATATTGCCAGATAATTTGTTTTGCTTGTTGTGCATTACCAATTTCAGAAAGTCTGTTCAATAGATATTAAATACTTACCCCCCCAAAAGTTTAAAGATTTAAGCCATTAAAAATTATATAAACCATATCCTTAGCACACTCCCTCTCATTCCTTCTCTCTTTACAAGACCACAAACCCCTCTGTTTGACAGTTTCTTAGATAATATCAAATGTGCTAGGTGGGAAAAATGGAGACGCCATTTTAAGTGTTAGCTCTTAGTTTTAGGTGTTAAAGTCTGATTCTGTTTCTTCATAAGATAGAACATGGCAAGCATGAAAGTGGACAAAGAAAAGAATAGCAAACTCAGCATCTGTCTTTGTCTTCAGCTGTAATTCATTTGCTCAAAGTCACATGAATTGCATATAACTTTATTAGCCTCTTTGGGATCTGGCAAACTACCACCAGAATTGGACAACAGTATCACTTTATCTTGCCTCTCTGAACACAGCAAAAGATTACATGGTTTGATTTGTCCTGGCAGGCTTAGCTGAATTCTCATTAGAATGAAGTCAAGCAGATAAAGAGAAGAGAGAAATATGAAGCATCAAGTGGAGGGAGGAGCGAGGAGGAAGGAAAATAATACACACCCAAAGGAGACACAGCAGGAACCTTAGGTTTGTATCTCAGTAATTAGAACAACTGTAGAGACAATTTATTTTGACTGGTCAGATTACTCCCAGGATCAAGAAACAGACAACCTAAGTATTTGATGATCAAGTCTTGTGTTCCAGCATTTGGTGGTAGTGACAGGTCTGGCAGTAATACTAGTTAATGCACCCTAACATGCCTAAGCTAATACTCAGCTCCTTCCTGGAGTATCAATGACTCACTCATGCACCCTTCTTCTCTTCTTAAAGTTTTGTTCTTTTACTAGGGCAATTCCTTGGGAGTATGGAAAATCCTGCTCAGATTTTTTTAGTTCAGACAAATACAAATTATAGCACTGGTACCAAGCTGTGGTTTCTTCAAACAATATTACATAATAAGCATATAAATTATGCTTCCACCAATTTTCAACTCACTATGGAACAATTCAAAACCATCCATGAGAATTCAACACAACTTATTTCCACTCCCCTATTCCTCTGCTATGCCTTTCAAACCCTTTATCTTTTGGCGTCTCTGTTTTGTGGCCCTTTTCTCTGGCTACTTTCTGCAGATCTCCTAAAGTCTATATAAAGTGAACACCAAAAACAGTCTGCAGAAAGGACCAGGGGGCTAGCAAAAAGAAAGAACATTCCCCTCACCACAATCTCTGCTGACCTCTCCACCTCTGATTGTGTGTTGGGAAGACAATTAAATTCAGGTCCATTTTAATTTAGTTATAAAGGAAGACGTACTTAAATAAATTGTAGGTCAAGATAAACCCTTAATGTGTAAGTGAATACAACAGAACCGTTTGTGGGGCTCCAAATGTCCGAACAAAAGCAGAAAACAATACTATCTATGCCTTGCATGTTTAAATAAAGTTGTTGTTGGGTTTTTTGTTTGTTTTGGTAATAGGAAGCATAGCTCAAAAGTTATTTTTGTTTTCTAAAATCAAGATCTTCAGGAAAACGTTATTAAAGGCAAACATTTATAATTAGCATTAACTTGTATGACCTCATTGTTAGAGAGTGAATGGTCAAAAAGCTGTTGGATGGGTTTTTCCAGCATGTTTTGTTTTGAAGCATTAGACCCAATCAAATAGCTTTAGAAATATTTTCCCTGAAATTACTCAAAAAAAAAAAAGCTTTTGTTCACTAAGTGTTCCATACATTTTTATACCATCCAAACAAAATTTGAGAGTGAATATGAGGTAACCTGTGTTATTAAACTTATGCTTAAAGAGGAAATATCTCCCAAGGACTACAGAATGTGCTTTAAATGCAGCAGTCATTACTGAGTAATTGTAAAGTAAGCAGAGAGTGTGAAATGTAAAACATGCTAACACATAGTACTATAGAATAAAAGGACAGAAAAAGCCAGTAACAGCAGTTTAAAAAACAAAGAATATTGAAATATAAGACGGCTTTAAGTACAGTACCTGAAAGTCTGTGAGAGCAAGAAGTGTAAGAGATACCAGGTAAAAGAGAGCTCACAGTGTGAAGCAGAAGAGGTACACTTTTAGTGGCTGGCAAAGCCTCATAAAGATGCACACAGTTGCTGATAGACTGGCTTCGCTTAGCTTCCAGGGAAAAATAAAGTAATAATTATATGTCAGAAGAACAGTAAAATACAGGGATTTTTCTAAGGATATTGTTTAAGTGTCATGGCAAAATAAATGCAACACACATCTGAAACAATTCATAAATAGTCAGAAAGCCTACATAAAAATGAATTTCTATACAGTAAAGGTTTGAATGTGTTGGAATAAAACTGACACATAATAAAACATATGTAATAAACAGCAGGGTTTTATTACAAGATTCTGAAATATTACAATACCAAATCTTACTATAAATCCATTTTTGTCGATTAACATATTGGATATCTTATTAGCTGTTACTAGCACTTAGTAACTCTGTAAAATTATGATGGATCACCAGTCTAACCAATCCTAAATTTTTGTTAAATACTTAGGACTATTAGAGAACAGAAGAGAAATATATTCAACAATGGGTGCATCTCAAAACTAAATTAATGCAAATTTCTTCTCTCAATTTCTTTTCTGTTTCTCTTAAGTCTGAGATGTATGGAGTCCTCTCTGAAGTTCTGCAGGTGGTTGTACATTGTAACAGCCATGTGGGCCACACCCACTTCTTTGTTTGGCCACCAGACAATTCATTTCTATATTGTGTACAAACTCTGAAAATATGACATGTAACAATAACTTTAAAGGCAATCAATAAACTACATATAGTGACCCACAACTTGTAAATATAAAAATTAAATGTTGTCCATTTGCTAAGACACCATGTGGGGAAGTTAGAAATATGAAAGATGCTGCTAGCAGAAAGGAATTGATTACTTAAATTTTCCATTCTGCAGTCCCAGTGTTTCCCCACTTCTGAGGTGTATGGGAAACAGAAAGCAATGAACATAAGTAGAGAGGGATAAAGAAATAGACTGAAATAGGGAAAGTTCTCTCCTAAAATTAAATATCAAACTGGAAAGCTGTTTGTGGATCATCGCACGTAACACATTCCTTCTAAAGGAGACCTCTGCTGAGGATAGCAAATACACCATATGTGCAGATCGCGCGGCGCCAGCAGTGCTGGCTTGTAATCTACTCGCCATGGGAGAGAAGATTACATGATTTGTCGAGCCCTGACCATATATACCAAAGAAATACAATGAAAAAAGTGAACACATTATTAAACTGACAAATCAGATTTAGTACAGAAGGTGAGGTGAGGGGGAGGGGAGGAGGGAGGGAATAGCTATTTGAGTCAATGAATGGCTAATCAGGGGTCATAAATGGGAAGCTATTTTGTAATGCTTAAGGTAATTAGCATCTTTGTTAAGGCCCATTCGTAAAGTGTCAAATTTAAGGATGAAAGAAAGCTTTCCCTCTGTAATCTGGTGTTAAAGTCTCTTTGAAGTAAGATGCATGTATAAGGTCATTGAGACTATGTCCAGGTAGGCTGAAATGAAAAGCAACTGGTTTTTCCTTGTGAAGATGTCTGATTTGTGGGCATTAATTCAAAATGCTTTGAGCGTTCTATTGCCGAGTCTACCAGATCTGAAAACCAAAGGACTCCTTCACCAGAGACACACTAATATCACCTTTACTTCCTTTTGCTTTATCTTCTAAAACTCCTTTCGTAGAAGTGAAAGAGGTGGGAATGCATAAAAGCAGGCTTTGGGACATCTGTGTAACATTGTAGCCATCTCAAGTGATACAAGAGCTGCTCTGAGGAATCTATACCCGATTTCAAATCAGAACCTGATTTATCATGCACTTCACTGAGTGGTTTCACATCTTGAGGATAAATTCATGGACACACTTCATATAGGAACGCTGATTCATATGTATGAAAACAGATGGCCCAGTAGTTGGAAAGAGTGAACTATGGATTGTCTCTGTGTTCCTTCTCAATAGTGGTAGCAGTTCTGGATCTTCTTGAATCTGTTCAGTGACAGGTAGACTTTGGCTGCAGAAGTGTCTATTTCAATTCCCAAGTGAACCATTTTTATGAAGGAGATCAGGTAGCTCTTCAAGGTTATCACAAAACCATGCACTTGAAATATCTCCATTGTCTGAGCTGTGGTGCTGTAAGCTACTTCTTTCATTGGAGGTCTGAGCATATCCCAAGTGGGATACAAGTGAGTGTTCTAGGACCTAAAACTGGCTAGAACCACCACCAGTGACTTGGTAAGGACTCCGGAGAGGTCAATGAATGACTGATGTGGCAGAGGAAAAGACAAGTTTTTTTTCCTTCAAGCCTAAATCTGTTAAGGGATTTAACCCCCCAACCTACCCAGATGGATCCCTCCTCCTCCGACTCTCACTATGAATTATTCTGAAGCTTTTGATCAGGTTTTTCTGCATTGGAGTCACAGTTCCTTGGGGAAAGGAAGGAGGTCCAACTCTCGGGGTACATCTACACAGCAGGGCAAAACTTGAATTAAGCTACACAACTTCAGCTACATCAGTTGTATAGTTTAAGTTGAAATAGCTTGCTTTGTCGACAGAACTCAATGTGTCTGGACGCTCTTTGTCGACGGAAGTTTTGTCGACAGTATCTGTCGACAAAACTTCCGTCGACAAAACGTGGTAGTCTAGACGTACCCTTAGGTATCAAGCTGGAGAACTGCAAGTGGCAGGCACAAACTGCATTAGGATGATGAATCATCTCCAGTACTGCAGAGAGCAGAGGAAAAGTCTACACACCTCAGAACTGTTGGACATGCTGTCCTGCTAAGTGAATTCCACTGAATAATACGTTTCTATTATTAAGAATACTATTAAATAGAAAAGAAAGAAAAAGTGAACAGACACTTCCTGCAGGAAAGATGGAATATTAAAATTTCAGGACCGTGTCATAGTGCAAGTACAATTAAACGAGATGTCAGTGCTAGGATTCTAGTGCTATATGCCCAAGAAGTGAGCTTTGAAACCAGATTCTGATATCACACCTGTCACACAGCACATTTTTGCATGCCTCAGAACCATGTACAAAGTCTGGCCCCACTTAGACATTTATTTAAATGTATACACAAAATAACCAACGGCATCCACTTCAGGCTCCAAGGGCCCCTGCCATAAATTATGTAAAACATGAAACTGCCCACAGAACACCTTCAGTTCTAAAATATCAATCTTATGCCAGGACTCTTTATTGGGTCTGCTGGGTTAGAAAATTGTCCAATTCTGGCAGAATTTTTCTCTGTCTGACAGTAGTAGCGCAGAAGCACCAACGCTGACAATTTCCTTGGAGTTGCTTGCCACCCAGCTCCATCCCAGGTCCTGCCCCCCTCAGCCTTTTCTCCTAAGGTCCCATCCCCAACTCCACCTCTTCCTGATCTGCCTCTTCCTGCTCCTATTCTATTCCTTCCCCTGATCATGTCCCACTGTCACTCCTTTTTCCGCACTGCCTTCTGCATGCTATAGAACAGCTATCTGGTGGGTCAGAGATGTTGGGAGGGAGGATGAATGAGCTGGAGGGGGGGCAATGGGTGGTGAGCACCTGCTATTTTTTTCCATAGGTGTTCCAGACCCAGAGCACCAGTGGAGTTGGTATATCTGACATGGGGACATTCAGAACTATCCATTCTCCTCCAAAACTGCATCTATGCATACAGGAACAGTCTTCCCCTCGACTCCATGAAGCTCTTGCAACTAACCCACAATGCAGCAGCCAAAATTTATACTAATGATTTTGTTTAAAATTTTGGCAACTGAGGTTCCAACTTCCAACAGATCATAATAATGCACTGCAGTGCTCTCCTGCACAGTTCACATATATTAAGTTCATTATTCTTTTAAGGGACTAATACATTGCAATGCCACACCTTAAATGGAGTTACCCAGACATGTTAACTTAAACACCGGATTAGATAAAACAAAATAAATGTATTAACTAAAGAGATAGAATTTAAACAAGAACAAGCAATGAGATACAAATCAGAAATGGTTACAAGAGAAACAAAGATAAAATGCTTTCTAGTGCCTAACAAACCATATAAGATTTAAAGCAAAGTTTCTCATCACATGCCTCTAGCATCATTACTGACTATATCCTTCATTTCCAGCAAAAAATCAAGAGATAGGGGGGCTGTGGAGGAAGGAACTCTCATGGTGTTTGTCCCAGCCCCTTTTCTCGTCAAAGAATGGTCACTTTATAGGGGTGGACCATTAACTTCGTTGACATCCGGATGTGGCATAAGTTTGCCCTTTGTCTTTTAGAAATTGGTTTAGCCATTCCCCAGACTTATCTGGGAAATGCACTTCAGTCATGATTTCATCTTATGTTAATAAATGTACAGATAATGTTGCTATGTGCATTTTACCATGATATTAATGATCAGCAAGTTTTGAGTTTTTAAAAGGATTCCTCACAAGCAACATTGTGTTATCTACATGCTTTTGCTGCTGCTCAGGAGAGATTTCAATGCCCACCCAGCAGATTACCAAAGCACTCATAACTAGGTTTTTCATTTCTACTGGTGATGCACATTCACACATGCCTCAGTGCACATAACATTTATTCTGCATGTGGATGAAAAAAATCCACACATGGATGTAAAAGATTTGAGGGAATGATGCTCAGAAGACATGTCTGTATAAAGATTATTATAACAGGTGTAGGGTATGAATACAGGGGTGCATTTCACCATATCTTTCTCCATAAAAGGCTGCAGTAGTGTTAGCTCTAGCTAAGAAAAAAGAGAACGTGAACCTCAGACATCTCACACTCAAAACAAGATTCATACCATTAGGCAACAAACCATTTGCTTGCCACAAGTTGTCTGTTTCTGGTCTGAGTGATCACAGTCAAAGTTAAAAAAATTCTCTGTAGAATGTCCTAACGCTTATGATCAATGGGATTTTTCAGAAAGAAGTCTCGAGTAAAGGTGTGACTGTTTTTCACTGGTACAGTTGTGCCAAACTTAGTTTCCCAAAACACATACATTTTCCATATTATCTTATAAAATATTTTAGTCTAACATTTACTTTTCATGAGAAGACTCCTTTGATATTTTATGACATCCTCCAATGACAAGAGTAAAGGAAACTCTGTATCTACTGTTCCTGAAGGAAAAGATTTTTTAAAAATATTGACTTCCCCACAAGCCACGAATGGGCTTCCAATCCTGGGAGACCCACGTGTGTTTTCACTGACAGTGTCTCAGAGTTTGATGGCAGAAAGGACCATTATGTCATCTAGTCTGACCACCTGTGTATTCGAGACCATTAATTACATCCAGTTACCCCTTTATTGAGCCCAATAACTTGCATTGCACATGTCCGGTATTCTCTGATTTTTTTTTTTACCAAAGAGTGAAAATATTGGACTGTCCAGTAGAATACCGACACCAGGCAACCCTAGCTGGCGGTGCTGGGACTGGACATGAGAGGCAGTGGGAGACCACTTACTTGCTTTTGCACAGCTCAAAGCACCATAGCCCAGGCACTGCCTCCCACTGCTCCCATTATCCAGATTCTGACCAATGGGAGCAGCAGGGAAAGCCTCCAGGAAGCATGTCCTTGTGCTTCTGTTTTCTCAACTGGGGGAGGGGGAAGGGAAGCGGCAGTGCACATAGCTGCTTCTAGCTCCACTTCTTGCCTGCAAGCCAGATTCAGTGGGGAGGCTCGGAGCTTTCTCCCCACTTCCCCCGCAGGTAGCCAGCACTGGTGCTCCAATTTTGTGTGTGTGGGGGGGGGGGGAGGCTGCAAGGTTGGAGCACCAACATGGGCTCCCTGTTGCAGGAGTGGGGAGGGCTGAGCTGGAGCTGCAAAAGAGCCATATTTGGCTCCCCACCAAACCATAGGTTGCTGACCTCAGAGCTAGATCGACCTTTGGTCTGACCCAGTATGGCTGTTATGTTTTCTCCTCTTTCTTTCAGTCTTTCTAGAAGAAACAAATAAGAAAAAAAGGAAACTAGAGAATTCCAAGCTACTGTATATATGTTTTGAGATACTGTACATATTTACTCGACCTTATTTTCAAAAGTGTTGTTGAAAAAAATCAAGTAACTTATTCAGGCACCTAAAATATGGATTTAAGAGCTTAATTTGTGTACCCATTTTTGAAAAATTGTCATTATGCACAAGACTACAGATGTGCATTACACTTCAGAATAAGAAAATCACAAAACAAATGTAAAATGACCCCTCTTTTGAGAAAGTATGAGATGTAATAAAATGTACAAGGATATAAGTTATGGATGTTAGGTATGAATAAATACAAAACATTTTATTAAGGTTAGCTTTATTAAATAATTATGATCATTTAAAAATATTGTAATGAAAAACTGGCAGTTTACAATTAAGAGATTTTATCCACTGGTTGTTAAAATGATAGACTATACTTTATTTATTAGCTGACATTTTTACACTTATGCAAATATAGTATTTTGTAGGAAGTGGCTTTGTTTTGTAGCTTTTTTCCATAAACTGTAATAAGATAATTCCCAAATAACAGTATGTATTATAATATTTACTACTATTCTGTAAAGCTTTCATTAATTAAGTTGCTTAACCCATAATTTACAGCTACTACAATTATTTAATGAAACTGAAAAGCATTTCTATACCTCCATATAATGTTTACCAAATACTAAGCTGTGTAGTTCATAATTTAGTGTGTGTGTGTGTGTGTGTGTGTGTGTGTGTGTGTGTGTGTGTGTATATAGAGAGAGAGAACCTATTCACAACGAATACATTAAAATACTTTCATACAGAATCCTTCACCAAAAAAATCTAAGGGTGTTTTATAATTCAGATCTGGTAAAAGCAGGGGAGAGAAAGATTATTGTGAACATATATTGTATTTTCTGTAACTTATTACTATCTGACAAGATTATTCTGAGGTGCACAAAATATATGTAAACATCAGCAGGACATGAAAATGTAGGTATTCGTACCAATACTTGAATGCTTGAAAGGCTGAGCTAAGTTTTAAGGCAGGGATGGGGAACTTCAGGACCAGGGACCAGATGCGGCCCCAGGCTTGCCTGGATCCAGCCCCTGAGGCTCAGGGCCACCTCCCTGCATGGAAAGCCTGCACTGGCACTCCAGTCCCCCATCACAGCCCCACCACAGTGCTGGAGTACACACAATCTACTAGGCTGGGGCTCCCAGGTGCTAATGTGCAATGGCAATGTGAGGAGTGTCTTTCTCCTTCTCAGTCGGGTGCCACATCAGTAAGGTTTTTGTGTGTGGTCCTCAACTGATTTTTCTGTGGGTCAGTGGCCCCCGACCCAAAAAAGGTTTCCCACCCCTATTTTAAGGTATGAAGCCAAAGTATCTCAATTTACTAGTAAATGCTGACATTTCCTGGGAACAGTGGGCTGTGAAGATGCAAGTTATTGTTTTAATAAGAAGTTAGTCTAATGTCTGAAAGGCAGTCAGGCCAGCTACAAAATCCAAGGTTGTACTAATACATATTTTATAGTATATCTCTACAGTACACAATACTTAGCTAATCATTCTTTATTATTGAGACCATTTAAAAAAACCAACAAAATATTACATCCTTGTATCCTACTTTAGTAGATAACAAACCTATCCTAGGTTATATCATTGTAATATGTTTTTATTCACTTCAAGAATACAACTGATCTCTTTTTCTAGGTGGAAAAAAAGATTCAGAGACAACTTTGCAAATATTTTTCCTAATTAAAAATCACAAGACGACATAATGTTTTATAAATGTATTTCTTTCAATGTATTTAGTAAAAACAGTAAAAGCACTCAGTGCCTAACCTGTTGCTCTTTGTCGGACTATGTTTCTTGCTTTCTCGACTCCTGGTGCTCCAGAAGTAGTAGCACTCCTGAATCTCATTGGTTCCACAACTTCAGGATGACTTCTCCAGCTTAATGAAAATGATCGTCCCACTGTAGTTGCCTTCTGAGGATCTGAAACTCCACCTTTGAAATCAAGTAAAAGCGACATCAATCTAGAACATTTACAATTACACAGAGTTGTGTTTCTATGAAAAGAAACTAAAATGGGACAAACTTTAAGCATATTATTTTTCACAGAAAAATATTATTCAAAATAATTTAAGAGATGCCAAATATGGAGAAGCTATATCACAAAGCTCCTCTCATTGTTTCTTCTTTCTCTCCATTTTTCAAACAAAGTTATATATAATATCAATGGAATAAAATGATGTACTAAAACTTGAAAATAAATCAATTTAATGATTCAAATATAAGTATATTGCCTCTTGACAAGAACTCAAGACTTAAGTGTCTACATAGGTTTCTAGAATAATACCATATTGTACTAAGATGAATAAGTAATGTGTTCCTTAATTTATATTCAAGAATCAAGTCACTGACATTAAGAGTCTACTTTGCCCTCCCAGCCAACTCCCTGATTTTTTTAAAGGGCGCTAAAGCTGTGAATATGTACTTCCTTCCACCTGATTTCAGTGCAGGCTTCTGGGTGCCTGACATTTTTGAAAATCAGGCCACTTACAGGCAGTCCCCGGGTTACGTACAAGATAGGGACTGTAGGTTTGTTCATAAGTTGAATCTGTATGTAAGTCGGAACTGGCATCCAGATTCAGCCGCTGCTGAAACTGACTGCCAGTTCTGACTTACATACAGATTCAACTTAAGAACCCCAGGCGTCCCCAAGTCAGCTGCTGCTGAAACTGATCAGCAGCTGATTCCAGGAAGCCCGGGGCAGAGCAACTCTGCCTCGGGCTTCCTGTAGTCAGCCACTGGTCAGTTTCAGCAGCGGCTAACTTGGGGACGCCTGGGGCAGAGCAGCTCGGGTGCTGCTGGCTTGGTCCAGTAGCGCGGCCGCTCCTCGGCACTACTGGACCAACCCAGCAGCACCCCAGCTGCTCTGCCCCAGACGTCCTGATTCAGCCACTGCTGAAACTGATCAGCAGCGGCTGAATCAGGACTCCTGGGGCGTAGTAGCTGGGGTGCTGCCGGGTTGGTCCAGTAGCGCCAAGGAGCGGTGCTGCGGGACCAACCGGCAGCACCCCACCTGCTCTACCACAGGCCCCAGGCTTTGCTCCACATCTCCCTGGTCTGCTGAGGGGGGCACTAGCTGCGTCCCCCCCAGCAGACCAGAGAGACGCAGAGCAAAGCGGCGCAGGACCCGGGGCCGGACCCGCGGCCGCTTCCAGATCAGCTGGAAGCGCCGCGGGTCCAGCCCCGGGTCCTGCGCCGCTTTGCTCCCCGTCTCCCTGGTCTGCTGGCTCCCGCAGCAGACCAGGGAAACGGGGAGCAGCTTTTCTCGCCCCAGAGGAGGCAGGCAGCGGGACCAGGCGTCCCGCCGCTCCAGTCCTCCGGGGCGAGAAAACCCCCGTTCATATCTGCGGATCTGACGTAAGTCAGATCCGCGTAACTCGGGGACTGCCTGTATTTAGATGCCAAACATTAGACACTCCTCTTCTTTTTTTTTTTAAATAATCTTTGTCTATATCCTTCTAAACCTTTATTCCTTTTTTGAGGCAGTAGAGAAAACTATAAACTCAACACTAGACCTTAAGTTTATTAGGCACTTTTTCTGAATCTCAGATTATTCATGGTCAGCACCCCTGGCCTTTGGGAATGGTGAAATTGGATCTTGGATTTTTTGAGGGAGATCCCACATCAATTGGCTTAAGGTAAGAGGTGGGCAGCACAGCTTGAATCTCTCTAGTCTAGCACTCTCTAGTCTGGCAATATCCATGGTCTAGAATAATTTTAGTCAGATGTCCACTAATCATGGGTACAGACAAGTTTCGTTGCAATCCCATAAAGTTTGTTAACAGCTCTTAGTGTTCTGTGCTGTTTAGTTCCAATTTACCCCCCAAATGTCTTTTAAAAGCCCAGTAAGCAGTGGAAGTATTGATAATGCTGCTAGACAATATTGACCTTCCATGGTTTGGCTCAGAATCAGCCAAGGTCCTGAGGGTGGAGGACTAGAGAGGTTCAACCAATACTGTCATTAATCATAAGGTCAGTGTAAGCTTCTCCCTAGTTAATGGCCTACAGTATAATGAGGAGCAGCAGCCTACTAAAAACAGATTAAACACAGTGAAAGTAAGGGATTCCTGGGTTTTAATCCTGGTTCTAACAGTAACTCTCTATATTGTCTTGGGGATGAAATTCTGTGCTGTACATCTAGGACACAGTACAGACCTTGCAGCCCAGAAAAAGCAGATGCTAAGATGTCTAAGACCTTGTCTATATTATGAGATAAGGTTGAATTTATTAAGGTTGATTTTTAGCACCCAATTTGGTAAAGTTGAAGCTGCATGTCCCCAGTGTGCACAAAAATTCGAAGTAATATGAAGTAGCATGTCCCCTATAATGTGACTACCATTGACTTTGAGAATGATGCACTGCGAGCAGCTCTCTCACAGTTCCTGCTGCACCTTTACATTCTGGGTTATGCTCCCAGTGTATGCTGGGACCAAAACTGTGCAGCACATGGTTCTGGGTACATGTCAAAGTCCCATAATGCACTCATCTCCTCCTTTCCCCCGAGCTTGAAAACAACTGCAAACCATCTTTTCATGCCTTTTTTCCCCCTTGTGGTTATCCATGCAAATGACATGGCAGGGAAAGCATGGGACTAATCCAGTAGCAAAATGGCAATCATATTCACTATGGTGTGACTTATGCTGGAGTAAGTCCAGAGGGTATCTATAGTCCGGTGGAACAAGGATGAATTTTAGGAGGCCATGAATATACACTTCTGCAAAGTACTTGGGTTGAGCAACTGTCCAGCATTCAAACCTCTTGATTCAATGGAATGCCAGTTCTGATGCTGTGAGACAAGCATAGACTGTTAAGACTGGACTTGGGTGCAGGTATGGGACAAACAGCAGTGGCTGAAAACTTCCTTGTGAGTGAGTAAGGCCACTTTCAGGGAAGCTTGCAAATTGCTTTCCCCCACCCTGAAGCACAGGAATCCTGAAATGAGATTGGTCTAGTAGAATCGTTGGACTCTTAGCTGGAGAAGGTGAGTCTAGGTGTTGTGATCGGTGAGGTAAGTATTCTGCTGCTGGTGGTTGGCAGATACAGGAAGATCCCCTACGTGATGATGGTGTGTGGTCACGCTGGGGACGATCATCATATGATCTATGATAGCGCTCATAATACCGCTCAGAACGCGACGGGAAGGAGTGATGAGACGAGCATGCACTACCATGTTGGATATAATAGACATGACACGGAGAACATCTAACAGACCCGTACGTTGAGAATCGGGAGGGTGAACGAGATCGTG
The DNA here is from genome assembly GCF_049634645.1 of Pelodiscus sinensis. NCBI lineage: Eukaryota > Metazoa > Chordata > Testudines > Trionychidae > Pelodiscus > Pelodiscus sinensis. Next base: position 195,323,027 of record NC_134713.1, read on the forward strand.
AACAGGATCGACATGCCTCTAAGTATACTGTATCCCTATAATTACACTGGCTGTACGTGACCCGTGAAGGAGAAACACTATAGTCAGGATAGCGACCATGCCTTGCTGGTGAAATAGCTGGAGAAAAAGACCTGTCCTTATAGTGGGTCTTTGACAATGACTTCCTAGGTCTTGAAGCCTCATCTATCCCCGCAGCCACAGGGTAGCCAGGCACTGAGAGGAAATGAAGCGGTGCCAGGGAAATCAGCTGTTGCTGTGCTGATGCCAGTGCCGGTAGAATGCCCGGTGCCGGGGTTAACAACAGTGCCGAGGCTGAGGCATCGTAGTGTTCTGCCTCGGATACCGGTGCCGGAGGGGACTGTGCGATTACCATCATCGGGGCCGGTGAGGCAGGTGCCGTTACAGCCGGTGCCGCTGAAGCCGGTGCAGAGCGGCTGGTCAGTTGCGGCACCAGTGCCTCTGTCAATTTCAGGGAGCGCGCAGCTCAAGCCAGTGCAGACTTGCCTTCCAGCTGCGGCACTGTTCCCGATGTTGGTGCCGAAGCTGCTCTCACTCTCGAAGGTGGGGGCTCTCTCATGCCAGCCCCAGCAAGTTGTCCAGACCCCCCGGGGGTCACCTTGGAAGCCCCTGCTGATGATGTGGCTGCCGCAGGGAGAGAGTGCGTTCGGGACAGCTTTGATGTTTTTGAGACAGCTGGTCCCAGAGAAGCTACTCTCTTCTTACGCTCAGAGGTTTTTGTGGCTGCAGGAGGGATCGGGTCAGGCTGCAATGCCTTGCCAAACATTAACATCCTTGTCTTCATCTCCCGCTCCCTCCGAGCTCTTGAGGTTAGCTTGGGACAATGGGTACACTTTTCGGGGACATGAACTTCCCCCAGGCACCTGATACAAGTGTCATGGCCGTCAGCCGTTGGCATGGCTTCGCGGCACACTGAGCATTTTTTAAGGCCAGTTGATCCAGGCATTGTCAGCAGTTAGAGAAACTGAATGCCTGTGTAATCCCCGTTTTGGGTAGTCAATTTCACCACTTTAGCGCTTTGCTGCAGCGCTTCTCAAAGAGAAGTGGTTTTGAGAGAAAAACTTTTTTTTTTTTTTTTAAACAGAACAACAAGTAACAGGAACACGACTAACACTAAACTTCAACTATTTACAGATAGAAAACTATTTAAAAACATCACTGAAGAAAGAGTTCAGGGAGCTCCAATTGCGACCTGAGGCTGTTGAGAGGAACTGACGGTTGCCGGCTCACGCGCGGCTGATCAAAGGCGTGAACGCTATCCTGGGGAAGCACACATGCGCGAGCCGGCGAAACACAGCTATGAAAAGTCTCCGAGCCGCGGTGCCGGGACGGGACCCGACACCTAGAGTGGAGTACCCACAGGGCCACTCAAAGAACAACTTGAAATTCCAGACAACTATCCATCAGTTGGGAATCAATTAGAAGAGAGGAAATCTACAGTGGGGGCTGTTGTGATCCAAGTAGCCAAGGCAATCAATACCATTCTGCTATGGAGGGCAGAGACTCTTGGAAACATGCAGGACATGGTGGAGGGCTTTGCCATGATGGGGGTCCCTAACTATGATGGGGCTACAGACTGAATGCACATTTTTATCTTGGCACCTGACCACTTTGCCAAAGAGTACATAAACTGCAAGAGGTACTTCTCGATGCTGCTGCAGATGCTGGTGGATCAGAATGGCCATTTCACCAACATCAGTGTGGGATGGTCGGGAAAGGTGAACATCGTGTGCATCTTTAGGAATTCCTGCCTAGGCAGGAGCAATGCAAATCAGAGAGGCTTTGAAAAACAGCTTTATGAATGGCCAGACAGCAATAGGAGAGTCATAAATATTGCTCTTAATGAGGTGCCCCTGCATTAGCTGTGCTAGCCTGTAAACCCCCCAACACCTTCAATGCAAGCCATGAAGACACTGTTGTTCAGAAACAATGGCTATGTCTACACTGGCACCCTTTTCCGGAAATGCTTAAAACGGAACAGTGTTCCGTTATAAGTATTTCCGGAAAAAGCGCGTCTACATTGGTAGGATGCTTCTCCGGAAAAGCACTTTTTCCGGAAAAGCGTCCGTGGCCAATGTAGATGCGCTCTTCCGGAAAAAAGCCCCGATCGTCATTTTCGCGATCGGGGCTTTTTTGCGGAAAAGACTACTGTGCTGTCTCCACTGGCCCTTTTCCGGAACAGTTTTTCCGGAAAAGGACTTTTGCCCGAACGGGAACAGCATAGTTTTTCCGGAAAAACACTGACAATTTTACAGTAGATCGTCATTGCTTTTCCGGAAAAGCAAGCGGCCAGTGTAGACAGCTGGCAAGTTATTCCGGAAAAGCAGCTGCTTTTCCGGAATAAGTGGCCCAGTGTAGACACAGCCAATGTGTTTTTATTTAGGGAACACAGCAGTGACAGAAAAAGAGTTCAGGGCAGGGGGCTGATCACAGGTGAGAGCAGGAAAGCCTTTTGCTCCAGAATGCATCATAGGGAGTTGAGTGTGTGGCTGCACTTGACTCCCTCCTGTTCCCTCACTTCCTCTCCTTCTCCCCCTCCCTCCTCGGGGACCTTCTACAGTCCCTGGGAAAGGAGGCTATGAAACTCATTGGGGAGGGAATGAGGGTCTGCAAGGTCTGGAGAGGTGCTTATGAATGTGGAAGAGCGCCATGCAGGTCATCACATCTGCCATGACCATCAAGACTCTCTCCTGGTTCTTCACTTTCAGTTCCCTGCATGCTCTCTGGTCCTCACAGTCCACTCGCCTCTCTCCTGCAGCAGCGTATTCCTCCACTCACTTAATTGCTCCCTGTCCCAAGTGGGTGGATTGCATTTGCTCCTTGAAGAACATGTCCTCCCTAGCACAATTTTGCCTTTGAATGTGTGCTAGCCAGACAGTTGGCAGAGCCAGGGGAGTGTGCAGCATGCTCACTACTACACCTGCTGTAATAAAAAGTAAAGGGCAAACTTAACAAGAAATACATTGTTAAGTGTAAAACCAAATCTCTTAACATAAAAGGAAGGTCTGCCTAAAGACAATAAGGGTGTATTATGTACAAGGCCTCAGTTTTGCTTTAAAGCACCCACTATATAGCAGGTATGCCTCAGAGATCTTAAGGGAAAAGCTGAACTCGCTTTGGTGGCAGGTATGGTACGGGACAGGCAAGGGCTGGAGCCTGCAGGAGGGAGAGGTTCCGGGCATGGCAGCAAGGCAAGGCTGGGCAGGGACTCACGTGATGGCTGTGTGTTCATCACCCTCCATTTGCTGGGAGAGTGCAACTTTCCCTTCTCACAAGAGCATACAGATGGGAGGGGGAAGAGGGTCCAGGAGTGGCAGCAGGGCAGGGGCTCACACCATGCTAAATTGGGGATGAGCAAACAGAGGTTTACTGCAGAGGCATCAATTAATCGCTTCCCTTGCTTCACCCAGGTTGCCTTCTGCGATATCAGCCTTCTCCAAATCACTTCTCCAAAGTGATAAGGAGTGGATGCTGATTGAATGGGGCCAGAGTCCTGGACCTGCAAAGCTTTGTGCTGCAATGACACCAGACCACTTACTTCTGGCTTGGTGAGATAAGGTGTCCTACCACGGAGCACAAAAGAAGACAAGAAACCTTGTGAGCAGCATTAAAGAGTTCTTCTATGAGAGCTTTATGGAAATGTACAGGGAGGATTCCCATTCCATCTCCAGACACGTTAACAAGCTGTTCTGGGGAGCTCCTGGTGGGTAGGCACAGTGGCTACCACAGACCTCACCCAACTGCCTTAAACCATTTGTAGCAAGATAAAAAATGTGTTCTCACCAGAAGTGCCCTCCCCTGATCGATGCCTGGCTGTGAGACATCCTGAGAGAAGGGGATTGTCTCCAAAGTTATAACGAGTTCTTGGCTCTTGGTGACCTTATTGCCCTGTTCACCTGCTGACCATCCTCCTCATCATCATTATGCACGCTGTCCTCCACACTACTGACAGAGGTTGCCTGAGTGTCTTGGGAGGAATCCAAAGACTGACTAGGGAAGCTGGTTGGGTCCCCTACTCCAAGATCACATGCAGCTTCTCAGAGAAGTGGCCTGTTTGCAGCGCTGACCCAGACTGTCCATTTGCCCGATTTGTCTTTTGGTACGACCGCCTCAGCTCCTTTATTTTCATGTGGCACTGCTGGGTGTCCCTGGTGTATCCTTTCTCCTCCATGCCCTTTACCATGTTGGCACAGATACCTGCATTTCTTCTGCTGGTTTGTATTTCTGAGAGAACACATTCTATTCCTCTAGTATCTTACTAGACCAGATGCTCGATGAGGACCAGAATCTCCTGCATGCTCCATGTTTGGTGTAACCCTGGGCATTCATGGTCAGGTGTGCTGCTGAGGTGTGCTGCCTGCTCAGAGGTCTGCTTGCCATCCTGTCCACACAGGGAATGAAATTCAAAATTCCTGGGGCTTTTCCTGAGCAGTTGAAAATCCTGGACAGAGCAGTCACAGTGGGGCATCTCCCAAAAGCCCAGAATGTTGGCTTTCACAGTGCTGCATCTGCATGACCCTAAATTCTACCATGCAAGGCTGAATTTACTGTTACTCTTCATGAAAAGCAGAAGTACTGAAATCGACTTTAATGGCCCTTAAAGTTGACAGTGGTGGTGTAGACTTTAGAAAATGGATCGAATGTGGCTAAGTTCAACCTAAACTCCCAGTGTAAACCAGGCCTAAATCACCTTTGTACCTTCCTGATCCTGAGTTGCTTCAAGGGCTAGAGGCCTCTGGTATAATTTAGACAACTGTAGGGGTCTGCCTAAATGATGCTAACCTCCTGTGGCTACTCTATGGGCTTCATCACTGCAGTACTGTATCACCACTCCTGTCAAACATGCTCATCCTGGCATCAGTCCCGCCCCTTGGCTTGTGAATAAGTCCTTAAGACCATCTTCTGCAGTGCCTGTGCCAGGTGAACAGTCCCGGGGCTAGTTATAGGCCTACAGGGGCTTTCTGTACTGCTCTGGACTTTATACCCAGCATAATAGGGTTAGTGCAGGGGAAAGGGTCTGAGTTTGGGTCTTTTTACCTTAGCTTTACCACCTGGGAAATGGGAATTGCATTTATCTACCTCACAGAGCTCCATCCATGTTTACCAAGACAGTTCAATTAGTTAACTATTGTAAATTGCTACATTAGTGGTGCTAAGATTTATAAGACTGCACACAAAATCGTCCACTGGCCCCCAGACTCTTACATAAACAGATTTATTAAAATAAAATGCAATACAATTAAATTACATTAAAAAGGAATTCAAGAGTTGGTGTTTATGCACAAATTTCAATACAAATAGCCATGCTTTTTTCCTACTACTACAGTAGAGACTGGTTAAGCACTAAATACCCATCCATATTTAAAAATAGTTTTTATAAAAACAGATCGATGTAAGTATCTTACTAGACCAGATGCTCGATATTTTTGCATGCAACAATACTAAGTAAAATTGAGTGCATTTTTTCAAAGGCATCTTTGCAATATGTAAAGAACCATAATGAATATCTTAATTTGTTTAATATAAAATGCACTAAAGAAGAGAGACTTTACCTTTGCCTCTTTGTTTTTTTTCCTTTTGCTCACTTAATTTATCCAGTGGTAAATTAGTCATTTCAACCCCATACACCGTTCTTGCTAACACTGCTGTTAGAGAATCCATGATGTTGGCCCATTCAGTTATCAGTTCCTCCCAGTCAGTAAGGGAAGATAGTACGCTGAGCAGTTCATCCCAAAGTTCTCGAGAAATGTACACACTCAGATTTGCTCGGATCCAAGCCACAATAAGAGTCTGGGAAATAGGAAAGCAATGACATTTTGTACATTTCTAAAAAGCATAGAATTAAAAATTTGGAAACAGATTTCCAAAGACCAAATGAATTTCTCATATTTAACAGCTTATAACATTTTCAATTCAGACATTAAAATGAGAATTTTTTCTTTGTTATTCTTTACTTTCAGAGGATGCCACTTCCTGAGGCTGTTACTGAAAAATGATTAAGAACTACAAAACATAAATCAAAGTTTCATGGGAGTTAAAAAAGTAGCAGTTAACAGACACCGGTGTATTATGAAGCAAAATTCTGCAGCAATAATGCCCCCTTATTTCAGCAGCGTATCAGGACTTAATTCTGTGTGGGAGAAGGAGATGGTCAGGATATGTATCCATGGAATGGAGAAATGGAAAGGAGTAAGTAGTTCCCCTCCCTTTCCATCTATGTTCCAGTAAGAGTAATCCAGGCCTGCACTCGCTGTGGAAATTACATTCATTCCTACTTCTTTTGGATAACTCCGTAGACAAAGACTTAGCTGCCCTACTGCTCTGATTGTTAAAGGGTCTGAACTTTTTGATGATCTTGGATCTGAGCTGCTACTTTCAAGAGCACTACCTGTGGAAACCTGATTAGGCCTGGTAGGCATTTTTTCTCCGGTTCTGAGGAGGCTCTTTGAGAGCACTTCTACATTCTGTATCCACCTGGAGAAGGAATAACAGATTGAGCATTTATCACGCACGTGTCTTGCTCCAAAAAAGGCAACTCAGTTGCCCATCATTAAGGGTGTGTCTAAACAGCAGGGCTAAACTCAGAATAAGCTTTGCAACTTCAGCTACATCAATTACATAGCTTAAGTTGAAAGAGCTTAACTCGGCTTTTGGCACAGTTTACACAGTGGGAAGTCGAAGGAAGTATACTCTTTCTTCGACTTCCCTTACTCCTCTTGAAGAGGAGGTTACTCATCTTTAGCAGTAAATTACGTTCTTTAAGATGAGCATCCCTATGGGTGCTCTACAGCTAGTTCTGGTGCATCCCAGTGCCACAAACCAGATTATTCACAGCAGTGCATGGGGGGCCGCTCATGAGTGGCAGGGGAGGCACATGGATGTTGCTCCGGACTACCATGCATGCGCGGCCCCCCTCCCCTCAGTTCCTTCTCTACCTGGACACCCAGCCTGATAAAAAAAAAGATTACATACATTGTGATATTCAGGCCAGCTGCAACCCTCTCAAAGAGATCTTGAAAGGGGGTCAAGTCATCAGCCATGGTTGGAGGCAGTGGCATGACTGCCTCATCAGGCAAGGAGGATGAATCTGTACCTGGGGTGTGTCTGGGCCTAACTCGTGAGACCATGGATCAGCGGTTTCCTGCTGCTTCCTCTGTGGTGACAGAGATTAAAGTAGAGGATTCACATGAGAGGGAGCTGTTTGTCTGCGCCTGAAGACGGTTAGGAGGAGAGGGTGCGGGCTGGGTATGTTTCTTTATCTGAATGTCTCTTTTTGTAGTCATAAGTCCATGGTTCTCCAGTACTGCTACTGTGCAGCATAAGGCATAGGCAGTGGCATCCATGGATGTGGATCCCAAGGGGGCATGCTCACTGGATGCCTAAAAGCTGGGATGAGTCGAAGGCACAGATATTTTGGTACTGGGAGATAACGGGTGAGAATGATAGCCTCTATTCATTGTCGTCATCACTGGATAAAAGAATAGGTGATGAGACATGTTTCAGTACTGCTGAGGGAGGTGACTTGCTGGCACTGAGAAATGGAGAATTAAACACAGACAACATGGCAAGGTCTCCCTAGTGTAAATACTTGGGGTCCCGCGGTGGACGGTATCAAGGCCATCGGTACCATGAACAGTACCAGAGCCGGTGTGGTTGCGGTTGGCACCAATGTGGGTTGTGGTGCCGAGCTAAATATGGCATCATTAAGTGGTGGGACAGTGCCGATAGGCTGCACAAGACGGTTGCTGTTGTGCTGTGGCAGTAGGTATCAGTGCTGAGCATTCAACAGTCTGGTTACTGGGTGCCGAAACATGAGAGACAGAAGGGCCTGTAGCCTTGGTACGGGCTCTGTGGTTAATGTGCCAGGAGAGGGTCTGATCGGTGCCGGAAGTGCCCAGAGCATTGTAAGGACTGAGGTGAGGTGGCCTCTCAGCCCTCGGTACCAATCTTTCGGTTGTGCGCTGCTTACACGACTGCCCCTTGTGAGGAAACAAAGAGGCACATTTCTTTGGGGATCTTTTCCCCTTTTCAGGTCTCATCTTATCAGGACCTTGTGTGCCAGGGTCCAAGGAGGGATGTTGAGCCTTTTCTAACAATCATTTTCAGGTGGTGGTTCCTGTCTCTGTGTGTTCGTGTCGTGAGTTTGGCGCAGTGCTGGCAGTCCTGTTGAACGGGCAGGGTGTCATTACAGGCTGAACAATGTTTAAAGCCTGGTGACCCTGGCATTGCAGTGAATGCACACGGTAGGAGATTAACTTGGAGAAAAAGCGGAGGTTTTTTTTTTTTTTTTAAGGTAAATAAACTTAGATAAGGCGTACGGTAACTGAGTGAGAAATACCAAAAATGTAACTACTTCTCTATAGGATTAACGAAGGAGTGAAGAGCAATGCCGAGCTCCATCTTAAACTGGGGATGGTAAAAAGGAATGAAGGGCAGGGGGAGGGGAGTCCCGGGGAGCACGCACGTGCCTCCCTTGCCAAGAGTGAGTGCCACCCCCATGCACACTGCTCTGAAGAGTCTGGGATGCACTGACACCTGCTGTGGAGCAACCACAGGGACGTCTCTAGAAGAAGAAATGAGGGTTACCACGAGTCGGAGTAAGAAGTCCTTCGGCTTGACATTATTTCAAAATAAAGGCTTGTAGTGTAGACATGCACTATGTTATTTCAGAATAATGTTAGTTATCCCAAAATAATGCTGCTGTGTAGATGTACCCTAAGTGAAAGAACTGCATCACTGTAGGGACAAGTTTTGAGCCCTTGGGACTTGGTTTCAGCCATAGTACGGTGCTGGTACTAGACAAGTTCTTAACACTAAATAGGATTTATTTAAATGTTCTCGACCAAACGGCACGAAAGGAGAAAAATACACGAACTATTATTTGTGTATACACATGTGCACGCATGCACAGCAAAGCTGCAGATGAATAGAAAAGTGGACAATGCAGGGATTCCATCTAGCTGCCACAAATGGAAAGAAGAAATTGAGGGATGATTGGGCCTGCTTTGCCCTTTATGCTCTCCAGTGGAAGGGGAAGATACAATGGCATTCAGGGCACAAGAGTGGTCTCAATGGACACTGCTATCCAACAGATTTTGAAATGGTGTGTAGGGGAAGGGGTGATGTACACCAGAAGAGGAACACACATACACAATCACTCAAAGAAGAAAACAAATAATTACTTAAGATTTCAAGTAAATAATGCCATTTAAGAAATCTAATCGCAATGTAAATAATTAAAGGCTGGAGAAGTTAGTATAGCCCCAGCAGCCTTTAATTCCAACATAGAACTTTTAAAAAAAAATTAAATTGACAGTAGAAATTAAATGCAAAGTTATATGAATCTGACATTTAAATAACTACTGTTTTTCAGATGTGGCTCTACTGTGACATCAGTTAATAACTAGGAACCTTTTTTTATTGCAGATACTAACTGAACCTGTTTGTGGAAACTACAGTTTGGAACAAAATTATAATAGAAAAGCAGAGTTGATGCACAAAATGAATATACAATAGCCAGAAGGTGGTGCTAGAGATCCAATTTTTCAAGCTGAGGCTGCTGATTAAAAGATGATAAAAGGTTACAATTGTTTTTGCATTATTCCTTGAGCAATGTTTCTATCATCAAAAAGAAAAATCTATTTTTGTATGTGTTTTGTTATTTCTTCTTTTATTTTTTTTCTAATTGATTTCTGAGTATAGTTGCATTACATTTTTTGACTCGGTTTCCTTCCCATCTGTTTGTTTCCTTTTCTAGAAAAATACTTGATTTGGCTTAATGGATATAACTTGAATGATATTTAGAAATTATCCTCAGAATCACATTCCCCTGAAACATTCCTGATGTTGGTACTTAAAATGTTGTGGTACAATGTGTTAAATTACTTTAGGTTAATTTAATTTAATTTATTTATAAGTACGCAATAGGAAAATTTCTTACTATAAAGAATATAAATAAAATTGGTAGAGGGAATATCACTGTGAATCTCCTATAAGAATATTTTTCAAATAAATTTAAGATTACACCTTTGATGGTGGAATTTCAAAATCATTTTAGGAAGGAAGAGGCTACTCTGTTCACTTGTAAATCCAGAAATACACAGAGATTGATTTGATGTCTAAATACTATAAACAGAATGACTGATACCAGAGAATTCTCTAAATCTGAAATAATCAGAAACAGACTATCATATATTCATCAATATAGGAGTCCAAGTAGACCAATTTATACATAAAACAAAGAGGGCCTATTCACAGGGAGGTCAAATAGCTTCTGACATTCAATACACAAATGGGTATAAAGATACACAGGTAAGGCATCCAAACAAAATTAACTCTGTCCTTCATCAATGTCGCAAGGAGCAGAAAAATAAAATGGCTTGTAAAAATCTGTTTCATCTTCTCAGCCTGAGACAAACAAGAAAATGCCTTAATCATCATCATTATAGTTATTGCACAGGCTCACAATACACCGGGTGTTAAGGGTCACTATTCATTTTTACCTTTGTGCATTTATATTTCTATTAAGTGTAACAATTTTGGAATTCCTGGGTTTACACACTTGAGTTGGGGTTAATTAGAACATGCTTATAATGTTTTTACTTGTAAATCACTGAAACATCTTCTCCAGCATATTTGGGGTGGCACTTCTGGGATTTTTTGGGTTTGTTTTGCCTGAAAATTATGCAATCAGTGTTGGACTAAGCTTTTGGGGCCACAGCCCAGGGCCCCAGATTAAGAGGGGGCTGCAGCCACTAATATCCCTGTGTTCTGGGCCAGCCCTTCCTCGTGGTGGGGTGGGGGAGGCGGTTCCATGTACTGCCCCAGATATTGATTATACTCTGCAAGTGCCCGGGGAAGTTCTCTGTCCCTGCACTGCCCTCACCTGGAGGCTCCACCTTTGCTGATCCCATTGGCCAGCAGTCATGGCTAATGGGAGCTGCAGGGGATGTGCCTGCAAACAAGTGCAGGGCACATGGAGTCACCTGTTCCCCCTGCATCAAAGGGGAGCTGCCCCAGGTAAGTACCCCACAACTAGCCTTCTGTCCCAGCAATAACCCTCTTCCAGACCTCGCATCCCAACCCCTGTCCCCACTCTGAGCCAATTCCAACATCCTGCCTCCCAGACCCCACACCCCAAACCTGAGCCCCCTCCCGAATCCTAACTCCTGCTCAGACCCCTCACCTCCTCCCCTGACCCTCCTCCTGCACTCCAAACCCCTTGGTCCCAGCCTGGAGCCCTCCTGTACCCCAAACAACTTATCGCCAGCTCCACTGCAGAGCCTGCACCACACAGCAATGCCAACCCTTCTCTTCATGCCAACCCTTCTCTTCAACCCACAGCTCCCTCCCGCATATTGAACTCTTAATTTTTGCCCCCCCAATCTAATAGCTCAGAAGAGTTAACTTAGCCCTGTATGCAGTACTGTATGGCTACGTCTACACTGGCCCCTTTTCCGGAAGGGGCATGTTAATTTCACAGGTCGTAATAGGGAAATCCGCAGGGGATTTAAATATCCCCCGCGGCATTTAAATAAAAATGTCCGCCGCTTTTTTCCGGCTTTTAGAAAAGCCGGAAAAGAGCGTCTACACTGGCCCCGATCCGGCCCAATCCTCTGGAAAAAAGCCCTTTTCCGGAGGATCTCTTATTCCTACTTTGAAGTAGGAATAAGAGATCCTCCGGAAAAGGGCTTTTTTCCGGAGGATCGGGGCCAGTGTAGACGCTCTTTTCCGGCTTTTCTAAAAGCCGGAAAAAAGCGGTGGACATTTTTATTTAAATCCCCCGCAGATTTCCCTATTACGACCTGTGAAATTAACATGCCCCTTTCGGAAAAGGGGCCAGTGTAGACGTAGCCAATATGTTTTAATTTTTCATTAATCCAAAAAGTTCCAAGAATCTTGCTGAGTGAATAGCTGTGAAGGTTACCGATGAAGGAAGCTCATGAAAACTGGAGTATAGCTTGTAGGCTGCCTAATATGACTCATGATTTCTTTAGAAGAAAGGTCAAAGAAAAAGAGGGAAAAAATATCTTGGTTAATGTGAAAGGAAGGGATGAATATATCTTGATAATAAATTCTGAATAAATTCTCAGAGGCTCGCTCTTTCTCTGCCAGAGAAATCTACTGTTGTAAAAAGGACTCATGACAAATATCGAAATTTGCAGAAAAATTCTGCTGTACTTGTTCATAAGACTCTTAATTTATAAAACCTAGAATAATTCATTGACACAGAGAATTATCAGCATGACAAAAAATACAAGATGCATATTTCCTCCATACATCCTCAGGATGAGCATAATGCTAGTCAAAAACTCTGAGGTATATGGTGTATTGATATTTATTATACCTTAGAATATACTATTCCCTAGCTGAATTATGACTATTTTCCTTTGGTTCAGCATAATGCAGCATTCTGGCTTGATACATATTAATTTACCTTTAGGAAACAATTAGAAAATGCTGAGATTTTAGAGACAATTATTTACGTAGTCCTGAAACTATACAGCTGTCCTACAAAAGGGGCATATCTTGACTACAGTACACTTCATTAAAGCATCCAAGTTAATTTTATATGAAAATAAGTGTTGTATGACTCCAAAGGGGCAAAACGAACAGAAAGCAGTAAACTACCATGATGACTAAACAAACCTATCCAGCACATGCAAATAAGGGATCAGGGAACATAAAGGAAATGCAAATGTTGAGTACATCCTGTACCTTGCAATAGTAACAAAAGCAGATACTGTAACAACAACATGCAACATTTGCAGGTTTGTCTGACTATTAAAATAAACTAGCCAATTAGCCTCTCATAAGATGGGATTTTCAGGTCTCTCCTCCACGTCAGTCTTCTCTCCTGAGCCTTCGGTCTCTCGCTCCGTCTCTCTCTCTATCCTCCCGCTCCTGCCTCTCACTCGGGGGACCACGGAGCCCAAATGGCTGTTTGGGCGCCGCACTCCCCGTGCTGCATAAGGGGTGTGGAGCCCAAACGGTCGCTTGCACCACTTGCTCCCACGAGGCGGCCTGGCTGAGCGGTGCAGAAGTCAGCCGAGCGCCACGGCGGGAGGTGAAGGGGGGCGGGGCGGTGACATTCACGCCCAGGGGGCAGGGCCTGGAGCTACTGTCATGCTGCAGGTCACTGCCCTCCCCCCTTCGCCTCCCGCTGAGGCACACGGCTGACTTCTGCGCCGCTCAACCGGGCCGCCATGGGGGAGCAAGCGGCTGTTTGGGCCCCGCACTCCCCATGCAGCATGGGCCGCCCAGAGGGAACAGCCAGCATTTCAGGCAACAGCGCCACCCACAGGGAACAGCCAGCATTTCAGGCAACAGCGCCACCCACAGGGAACAGCCAGCATTTCAGCGTTACAGACGCACAGACACTGGGCTACTATATATATAATAAGTATACTGGACAGACTTTCTGAAGTGATCAAGTCTTCCTCTAGTGGCTACATTCTATAAAGCATAGATTACCTCATACCCCAAGCTGTACTATAGATTGAACCTCCCTGGACCGAAACGCTCAAGACCTGACTGGTCTCTAACAAGGGAGTTTACCAGTCTAGAGGAGGTCGGGGGGTAGAAAAGGTGCCAGCCTCTCTGCTGGGCTCCTCTAACCAGCCACCAGCCTCCGCTGCCCCCCAGCCTCCCGAAGGCTCTGGCAACCCCACCAGCTACACAGCCCTGCGGGCTCTGGAAGCCACAGCCATCTCAGTTGACTGTACAGGGGCAGGCCCATGAACTACACCGTCCCACTGGCCCTGCCAGACAGCTCCATTCCCAGCGGCCAGCAAGCTCTGCCGCTGGGGCTCTCTGGTCTAGCAACACAGACCAGAGAGTCCCAGAAGTCAGAGGTTCAACCTGTACTGTATTAGCAAGTTAATATATTATAGGTTGAATATGTTAATTTTTGTAATACGGTGAAATAGAAAAAAACTGTACCTTTTAGAATGACATAATATTATAGCATGAAAAATCCACTTCTGATGTAAAATAACCTGCTATTGAAATTTACTTTCCATCCTTTTGAAAACACTTTAAAAAATTGCAGTTTCAGTTTGACATGTTCTTAACAAAAAAAACAAAAAACAAAACTAAACAAAGCACTTACCCTGAAAAGCAAACCTGCCAAGCTTTGAGCAAACATGTCCTTTATTTGGTTTTCCTTTGGCTTCTGCATGACAGCTTCTGTTATTCGCAGGAGTATTTGTAACATCTGTTCCCTGGTATGAAAATAAAACCTCAGATTTCAGTTACAAGTTTTATTAACTTTGCTAGTTTGATTTCCAGGTATGAAAACTACCCTTAATTCATTGATAAAGTCTCATAAATTGAAAATGTGACAATACAAGTTGAACCTCTCTCGTGTGGGACTCTCTGGTTTGGCAACATCCGTGGTCCATGAGGACCATGGATGTTGCTGGACCAGAGAGCCCTAGGATCCCAGTGGTCGGAACGCAGCCTGAGCTTCATCCTGGTGCTGCAGGTGCTGTGGCAGCCCCAGGACTGGGGGTGGGAGACAATGGCAGTCCTGGGGCTGCGACACCCTCTGAAGCCCTGGTGCTGTGAAGCCCCAGCAGCCGCAAGACAGCAGAACCCCAGCAGCCCCAGAATTGTGGGGGCAGCAGCAGCCCTGGTGGCAGCAGAGCCCCAGCAGTCCCAGAGCAGCAGAACCAGGAGAGCCCTGCTGCTGGGGCAGCCCTCCGCTGATAGACCCCGGGAGAGCCTGGAGTCAGTCATCAAAGAGGTGTAATTCACTTCTGTTGGTCCAGCAATCTCCCTCATTTGGGAACGGTATGAAATTGCTAACCCCAAATATTTCCAAGGCACAGTTCATTGTATGCAAAGGGAGAACTGAACGCACTGAAGGATGACGACTCTCTATTACAAACTAAGAATGTTGCCAGGCATTGAAACAAAACCCTGTTCTGCCAACATTACAACATTCTGGAGACCTGTTCTTTGAGCAGCATTCCCATACTCATACTTTGGAGCAGGAATTTGAAATTTGGCAGGGATAGCTTTTGTGTCAGAGATGTATTTTTTTACTGTTCCAATGAAAATCTACCTAAATATGTCCAAGTTGTAGAACTTTAATAAGTTTCCATATACTCCGTACACTTGTTAGAGGTTTGCAGACAAAAGCTCCCCACAAAGCACACTCCATCCTCTCATAGTTCTTAGTGTTGGGGCAAGCCCCAGATTGGAGAGCAAAGAACCTCTTTCTTAATGACCTTCCCCCACCCGCTGGCATCCAGGGAATATGGAGGAGGTAGTAATCTGAGACAAATATTGAGGGACAAAAACGGAAATGGAAGGGAAGAACAGGAGTAGATTTGGACCAAGAATCTGGTAAGACCATACATGACAAAGCACACAAACTAAGGAGGCAGAACTAAGGTTGCACAATAATTCTGGCATTTCCTTTTGAGTGCTTGGTTTTGGATTTGGCTGAATGAATGCACAGTCTCACACTCTATTCAAATGGCATTCCTGTGTGTCTGCCTGCCTATAATAAAATTAAAAAGTAAAAAGTACATTTTTCTACAAAGGAATTTCACCATCCATTACAGTGAAAGACTGCTTAACTGGAATTAATTTACAAACTTGACACTGTCAACCCACACTTAAATAAAGATCGTAACTAGTTAAAGAACTACAAAGCCAATTTACCTTGCTTCTGACATTCACATTTTCACATCAAAAGTTACAAATGGGACATATCCAGCCTTCTCAATTAGCTTCAGTAACATGGGTCCTACAATTGAGAGGTAACTGCTTTTGCTGTTACATATTCACCTTGGATTCTGTTATTTTCACTACAATTCATCTGATGAAGTGGGTTTTATCCACGAACGCTCATGATCTAATAGAGTCTAATACGATCTGAAATCCAGTGGGACAGTCTTTGTGATGAGACAGCCTGACACTTGCTGTGGTTTGCTATAGATACGAACAGTCTTGGGAAGGACCTAAACGGTCTAGTGCATTGTAGATAGAAGCAAAATGCTCTGCATAAGTCACAGGTGTGCACCTTCATTTCACAGGAGTTGATGTGCAGTTTGGGAAAGAAGGTAGGAAGGTGTACTGTCTGACTGAAAAGGAAGAATGACCATATCTTGGGGAGGAAACTGGGGTGGGTACCTAAAGTGACCTTGTCTTTAAAAAAGGTAGCGTATAGGGGCTCTGCTATTAAGGCTGAAATTTCTTCCACCCACCTTGCCAAGGTAATGGCTACAAGAAAGGTGGTCTTCATGGATAAGTGCAGGAGAGAGAAGAGGCCATTGGCTTGAACAGTGGCCATGTTAGAGTGTTCAGTACAAGAGGTAGATCCCACAGTTGTGTTGGTGGGGTGGTATATGGATAAAGTGCATGAAGGCCTTATAAAAACCTCTTAGTGAGTGGATATGCAAATATCAACGAATTAGCTATCTTAAGGCAAAAGATAGTTATAGCAGCAAGGTGAACATTGATGGAACTCATAGCAAGGGCCACTTGTTCAAGGGCAGTAGGAAATCAAGGATGATAGGTAAGGAGGATGGTTGAGGGTACGATGTGGTAATCTACGCATCATATGGAGAATCTTTTCCGTTACTGAAGGTAAGTCTTATGGGTGGTCCCTGTGGGTGCTCCACATTAGGCTGGTGTGCCGCTGCCAAGCCTCAGAGTGGAGATTTCATAGCAGTGTCACTGGGGCCACACACGCACGCACTAGCAACCGTGCACTGTTAGGCTGCAGGCCCTGTGCATGCATGAGCACCCCTGCCCACTCTTCAGTTCCTTCTCTACCCCGAAACCATGGCTTGAGAAGGCCAGGATCCTGAAGTAGAGGGGAGGAAGAAAGGGTTTTGGAGCACCCACAGGGACACACATCTCAAAGAATGTCAGTTACTATCGAGGTGAGTAACATCCTTTTCTTCAAGAGATGTCACCGTGGGTGCTCCACATTAGGTGACTACAAACCTATTTCCTTTGAGGGAGGTAGAGACTTCGGATCTGGCAGAAAAGCGGTGGAAAGAACTGCCTTAGCTAGTTTCAGGTTGGAAAGTGGTCCCTGCATAAGCACGTAGTGATTTGCAAATGTGTGGTCGGAGGACCCTGTGGCAGCTGCACAGATGTCTCTTATGGATACTTTGCGGAGGAATGCTATCGAGGTAGCCACGGCTTTGGTTGAGTGTGCCCTTATGTTATCTGGAGGCGGCACGTCCGACTGTGTGTAGCAAAATTTGATGTAATCTGAGATCCAGTGGGAGAGTCTCTGTGATGAGATGGCCTGGCCCTTATTGTAATTTTCTATTGAAACAAAGAGTCTGGGAGACACCTGGAACGGTTTTCGTCGCTGCAGGTAAAATGAGAGCGCTCTGAACAGGTCAAGGGTATGCATTTTCCATCTCAAAAGAGCTGGTGTGTTGTTTGGGGAAGAAGGTGGGAAGGTATATTGTCTGACTGATGTGGAAGGATGAGTGTACTTTGGGGAGGAATTTGGGATGGGTATGTAACGTGACCTTGTCTTCAAAAAAGATGGTGTATGGGGGATCTGCCATTAGGGCTGCAATCTCTCTTATCTGTCTGGCTGAGGTAATAGCTACAAGGAAAACTGTTTTTATGGACGAGTGTAATAATGAGGTGGTCACTATTGGCTCAAAAGGCAGCCTAGTTACAGTATTCAATAATAAATGCAGGTTCCACAGTTGCATTGGTGGATTGATATCTGGATAAAGTGCCTGCAGACCCTTTAAGAACCTCTTGGTGAGTGGATGAGCAAATATGGACAAGTTGTCTATCTTAGAGTGGAACGTAGTAATAGCAGCAAGGTGAACTTTAATGGAGTTTATTGCGAGGCCCGCTTGTTTAAGGTGCAGAATATAGTCGAGGATGGTAGGTAAGGAGGATGTTGAAAGAACCAGCTGGTGACGTACACACCATATCGAGAATCTTTTCTATTTCTGAAGACAAATCTTGTGGGTGCTCTGTGCCCTACTGTATAGAAGGACTGTTTGCACTTGTTGTGAGCAAGTCAACCCTAAGTCAGAGAACCATCCAGGAGCCACGCCTTCAGGTGTAGTGAGTGGAGGTTCGGTTGGCCGTCGTGGGAGCCCAGGTAACGAAGGAGATCCCTAATGCAAGGTAAGTGGATCGGTGGGGCGCGAGACATCGTCACTAGGAAGAGGAATCATGGGTGGCATGGCCATGCTGGAGCTAGAAGTATAAAATGGGCCCTGTACCTCATCTTGTGAACCACTCTGTTCAATAGGGGTATAGGAGGAAATGCATACAATAGATGTGATGTCCATGCGATGAGGAAGGCATCTCCCACTGATCCCTTGCCTATGCCCACCCTGGAACAGAATAGGGGGCATTTCGTGTTGGATTGCATGACAAACAAGTCTATGGTCGGGTGACCCCCACAGGCAGATGTCCTGCAATATGTGCGGGGTCATTTGCCACTCCTGTTTGGTCGGGAGGGTTCTGCGCTGAGTGTATCCGCTGTTGTGCTTGAGGTGCTGAGGCGGCTCACTTTTTGGCAGACTTTTTGGATCCTCACTATTTGAGTTACTCGGGCTGCTGGCCTGGATCAGCCGCTCATCTAAGTGAGTTTTCCAATAAAAATAACTTGAGGCAGTGGTCTCTGTCTTTCCGCACCTTCGATTTTAGCTTTGCACAACTGAGGGCATTTCTGAGAGTTATGCTGCTCTCTGAGGCAGCAGACACATTGTGAGTGACCATCCGATATCAGGATAGGGTCTTTACATGGGGTACGTCGCTTAAACAACAGTGAGCCAGGCATGCCTATGGAAGAAATCAGACTGCAGAAAGGGATTAACTGGGAGAAAAAAGAAAAACCCCTTATACTAATCTAGATTTTTTTTAAACTAACGAACTAATTAACTATTTAAACTCACTACTTAACTCCTATAATGAATTTAACTGGTTTTCAAGAAGTGTAATCATATAAACGCAAAGTGCTAGGGAGTACTGCTGAGTCCATCAGTAACCAGAGGTAGTAGAGAAGGAACTGAGGAGCAGGGGGCATAGGGGTTCGTGCGCAGCTGCAGGGATGCTGCTATAAAATCTCCACTCTGAGGCTTGGCAGCAGCACACCAACCTAATGTGGAGCACCTACAGGGACATCACTTTCAAAGACAAACTTTCTTAAAGTAGTTTTTAATTTATCTACACTAAGCATTTCAAGGTGTGACTAAACTGTATTTTTAAAAGTTGAAAATTTGGTTTGCACAATAATCAAGTTTGAGCTAAAAATAGTACAATGGAAGATTACACAAGCAAAAAAACTATAAACAAAAATCTCTTATATTCAGTATTTTAGGAACTTTGCCCCCAATGGAATCATGAGCTGTGTTATAAAATAACTACACTCATAGTTCTTACAATGTCACAAAAGGAAACATTAAAAAAACCTAAAATGTTATTGAAATTCCCTCATCTTTTTTTCAATTATTTGGTCTTAAAATTCTAAAAGGTTATACTATTAATTTATTCAATCTAAATTCTTATGATACACACAAAACTTACCATGTCTTTTTATTCATTGAAAGTTCCATTATCATGCGCCTAAATATACTCAAAACGGCTTTGCAAGCATCAACTTGCTCTTTCAGAAGTGCAGGGACTTCAGTACATGGTTCCAATAAAAACACATTTGCAGAGTTTGTTAAAAACACCTTGAAAACAGAGTGTTTTAATTAGAAAAAACTAATTTCCACAGCATCAAACAAGACTAAAGATTAAGTTTAAAAACATGTATGTTTTTCTCTTCTAACCAAACCCTCATCTTTCCTTACAGAAGGATATATTATATTTTCTTTCGGTTCTCCCACACTATCTCAAAGAGAGGCATGTTATGTCTGCTATTATAGGTAAAGCTGGCAAATGCATAGCTTTCTGAGTAATTCTCAATTCCAGCAGTATAGAAAAAGTGTCTAGTTTAAAGTATATCTAAAACTGGTGTCAGGTTCTCCAAGACAGGAACACACAGTTAATATGCAAGAAGTGAAATTATTCACAAGGGAACCCATGAAAATGTTAAACTCGTGTAGCAGTTGTTTGCTGCCATCCAAGAACACAAACAAAAGGAGCATGATCCAAGATGTCCTTCAAAAAATCTAGAATTCTTGTTTACATTAACAGGAACTCTATTTTTTGCATGGCAAGAAAAGGTACCTAGTGTTTCCTGGCATGTAAATGCATTCTGACCACTTAATTTGAAAATTCTCTTTTAGAGTCCAACCCAAGATAAGGTTAATGAATGGACTCCTACTGACCTTAATTTAAGTTGGAGGACCATTAACTAGGATCATTTTCTCAAAAGACAAAGACAGAATTTTAAAACTGGAATAAAAGGATGGTAGCAGAAAATCTCTTTCATTACTTAAGCAGGTTAATTATTGCAAGATACATAGGACACCAGAAAGTCTCAAAAGCTAACCCACAGTTCAGGCTGAACCTCTAAAAACTGGGACGCTCTGGCACAGCAATATCCATGGCACAGCAGGACCATGAATATTCCTGGGCCAGTGAGCCCCTATGGCTGTGAGAAGGGCACAAGAGGGCTTGCGGCTGGGAGCTCTGACAGGGCGGTGGCATCAAGAGTGGTGTAGTGGTGGTGCTGGAGCCAGGATTCCAGTAATGTGGGGATAAACAAATGCAGCAGGGTCGGTGGCAGCCGCAGTGGGGCTAGCAGTAGCCTGGCCAGGGCGGTGAGTCCCACTGGGGCTGGTAGCCCTGCAGGGGTGGCACCACCAGGGTCGGGAGTCCTGGCTAGGAATGGCAGCTGCAGTGGAGCTGGCATCAGTGCGGCCACAAATCCAGCTGGGGATGGCAGCCCTGCTGGGCTGATGGTGCTGGGAGTCCAGCTGGAAACAGAAGTGGGCTGGCAGTTTTCCTGGGGTGGTGGTGCCAGGGCAGGGAGTCCAACTGGAGACAGCAGCTCATCCAGGGATGACTGTTCCAGAAGGACCAGTGGCCGAGAGCCCTGCGTGGCGCAGGCGGCAGTGGCAAGTCTGGGGATCAGGCAGCAGAGCCAGGCAGGTGACCCAGAATTTATCTCCTCTGGTCTGACAAATTCTCTCGTTCAGGAAAAATCAAGTCCCGAGGATGCTGGACTAGAGAGGTCCATCCTGTAATTAGAGTTACTGTACACTTTCGTTACACTTTTTTTTAATAGAGTTCAAAGGAAAAAAAAGTTGATGTATGGAGTTCCTTTATCACCTAATTATGCTTCCCCATGAAAAACAAAACATAGTTCCATGGGCTAGAAATCTATGATTTGGATTAGGGCTGTCAAGTGATTGAAAAAATTAATCATGATTAAAGCTCACTGTTAAACAACAGAATACTACATATTTAAATATTCTGCATGTTTTCAACATTTTCAAATATATTAATTTCGTTTACAGCACAATACAAAATATACAGTACTCATTTTATATTGATTTTTATTACAAATATTTGCATTCTAGCCCTCCCGCCCCAAAGAAATAGTATTTTTCAATCCACCTAGTACAAGCCTTAGCCACCACAAATCCCTTCTTCCAGGAGGGCTTTGAAATCCATCCTCTGGGAGCACTTCCTCAATCTTAGTCATGACCTGCCACAAGTTGTAGGAGCTAAGGAGAACTTGGTGGTTAGCCACCCGTAATTGTAAACTGCTCAATGAATAAATCTTTCGACCAAGGGAGTCCAGTCCCGGAGTTTTTCCTTCTTGGGTGCTGCCCTGGGTTACCCCTGCCTCTCTTTCTGGTTGACCAGCACCACCACCACCACCAGGAACCTAGGCATGGGGTGGTAGTAAAGGTAATCACTGTAAACCTCTGCTCATCTGAGGAAGTGGGTTTTGCCCACAAAAAGCTCATGATACACAATATATATATATATTCGTCTCTAAGTTGCTACAGGATTACTCTTTTTTTAAAGTTACAGACTAACACAGCTATCCCTCTGAGACTTCCCATTATTAGAGTTCTTTTCTTTCCAGGTCCTTTAATGTGTCCTCTTCTGATGGGGAGTTTTCGGTAAAGAAACTGAAGACAGTTGTTTGCTTCCCATCTTTAAACAGTGTTTTCCCCCGGGCGGAAAGTCTTTGTCCCATTCCCTCAACCAATGGAAAAATACCAAATTCAAGATGGATTCCAGCACCAGGTGGCATGGTAACATGTCTTAGTAGGACCAACCACAATTTAGACTTACAAGAAACACAAAACTATCTACAGATCCTGGACTTGTACACCAGGCCATTAAGATCCTTGAGTACCACTAGTGACCTTCATAAGAAGAGCTAGAATCAACAGGTTTGCACTTTACATTTCTAATTTCACATATAAGAATGATACATACACACAAATAGAACATGCAAATTTAGGAGTTTACAATCTCCTGAATGATCGGTTACTTGCCTCATTTTCCATAAAGCACATTCAAGTGATGCATAATCATATTCAAAAAACACATTTCCATGAAAAATATGGGGGCACACAGTCACAGGTACTTCCTTTGCATTTGTCAAATATGATGTGAAAGTGTTTTTAAAACAAACATGGCTAGGCATCATCCAAGACAGCTACCACATGAAATACACGGCACAATGAGGGTAAAACAAAAACAGGAGACATACAATTCTTGCCCTCCTCCCCTCCCCCAGGAGTTCATTCACAAATTTAATTAGCATGTTTTTTAAACAAGCATCATCAGCATGGAAGCATAGCCACTGGAATAATGGCTAAAACTTGAAAGGGCATATCAATGTTTAGCATATTTGGCATGCAAATACCTTACAACACCAGCTAAAGAAATGCCATGAGAACACCTGTTCTAATCTTTCAGGTTATACTGTAAATAAGAAGCAGGCAACAGTATCTCCTGAAAATGTAAAAAAACTTGTTTGTCTTTGCAACTGGCTGAGTAAGAAGTAGAACTGAGTGGACTGTAGGCTCTAAAGTTTCATATTGTTTTGCTTTTGAGTGCAGTTATTTAACAAAAATAAATCTATATTTGTAAATTAGATTTTTACAATGAAGTGGCTGCTCTACAATACCTCCATAAAGTTGACTGAAAAATACTATTTCTTTTGTTTATCAATTTAAAGTGTAAACTTCTATTTAAAAAAATAAAATGAGTTCTGTATACTTTTTATTTTGTGTTGTAATAGAAATCGATATATTTCCAAGCGTAGAAAAAACATCAAAATATTTAATAAATTTTAATTCTTGTTCTATTGTTTAACAGTGCATGAGTTAAGTGCATGAGCTAACTGCTATTAATCGACAATCTTAGTTAGGATTAAAAGCTAAGGTAAATTGCATTACTACTCATGTATAATTGTCTGTCTTTGGTGTTCTTTAATGTGTTCTTTGGCATTCGAAAATCTCTCAGTTGAACTGCTTATTACTGAAGTGCATTTTACCTGCTCAGCTAGTCTGTTGTTGAGCTTAGAATGTCATCTCCTGATTGTTGACATTACAAGTAGATTTTTCTTTAATTTCTAGGTAGCTAGCTCTGTGACCTTCCTCTGCCATAACTGTTTCTTGGCTGATCATCTTGGCTTATATATATACTAGCAATATTAATGTGCCTGATTGAATCTTTTGCTTTCCCTATCAAGTATTTCTGCAAAGAAATGAGAAAAAAAGTTCATATTTTGAGCAACCGCTACCTCCTTTCTATGGATATTACAAGGTGCCCAGTTCACAGCTATTACTTTTGCTAATCCTACCTGTATGATCCCTAAACCATACATGTGACTGACCACTGCGCCCTTATGAAACCTGTGTCATTTCAGTTATATAGTCAGATATGCAAAACATAATATGAAGAGACTAAGATCAGCTGGAGTAAGAACAGTGCAATTGCATGCATCCAAACAATTCAGGCAAGAGAGAGAAAGTAATAAAGCTTTCTCTCAATTACTTGTGCTACATGAAAATGTATGTCCTATGCTGCTTATCATGCTAACAACAACATATTATTCTTAAGATCACCAGGGATTTTATTATTCATATCCTCTGAAAAATCCATAATGATACATATTTTCAGTTTAGATGTTTGGTATATAGTGGGAGAGCAATATAAAAAAACAACAGTTTGGAAGGATAGAATTTTGGGGAGAAGCAAACTGACACACACATTTCCATTTCTTAATATTAATAGTATGATTATAATCTGAACTAAGTACACAAGTACAAATAAAGAGATACTATATAATATATAATTATTAAATAATATTTAAGGAACCATCAAACACTCAAAAGATTTGGTGACTACTTCAGAAAGTTTAAGCATGTAAAATTGGCAAAGAATGGAAACTGTTTTGCAAACATTAATACAGCAGTTGGAAACCTTACATTAATTTATCATCTTTGAAAACATGTCCCTTCCGTTGACTTCACAAACAATTTAATGGAATAGTTTCAAATTTATTTTTTAAATTAACAACCTAATGTTTTCTCCATATACTATACCTGTAATGCAGCCTGAGCACCAGCCTTAACATTCTTGTCTTCATCTTCTAGTATACATCCTCTGCTAACAGCATTAGAGAAGGAATAAGTTCTTCCCCAACTGGAAGATCTTTTATGTCCCGAATGACCAGAGGCAAGCTTTCAAAAACACATGATAGTAAATATATATATATATATTTCACATAAAAGCTTTAAAAAAAAACCTTTCAACACTCATAGGTTCTGTACTCATTTGCATAGCCATTAATTAATAGTTACTTTTATTCAGTGATCTAATTTGTATAACATAAGGATAGACCACATTACTTTCAAATACTTCATAATACTTTTCATAGCTCATTCATAGCTGTGTAATTTCTACCTTTTAATTTTTTTATATATAAATAAAAAAATCTTAGCTGAATTTTAAGCTTTCTATAAAGCAGCCTAAGCAAATATTGGTACTATAAGTATTCTAACTCTTGTTCCCCCATGCACAGAAATACCCTTTTAAAATAACAAAACCTCAGAAAGATAATCAATTAGGGAATATACTTCTGGCTCAATATATTAAGAAATGAGGACCCAAACCACAAAGTTTAGATCTGAGTTGGAACTTCCCAAAATTCAAGGTGTCAAGACGCAGGGTCCATATCATAAAACTGATGGAATATTTGCAAATCCTTAATCAAGATTTTATGATGGATTTAAAGATAATCAAATATTTGTACTTTTAACTGTTTTAATGTATACTCATACTAACGTATTTGTCAAAAGGAAACAAATATTAATGCAAACAGGAAATACTAAACTAGTAGACTGAACAATTCAATATTGCATAATGGAACACTATTTGTTCCATCAAGTCCATTCAAAATGACATTTACACAGAGTTAAAAGAATAATTAAAGGTCAGATTTCCAAAACAGCTTAGCACCCAGAGTCACTAATGGTTGAGTGCTGCTGGGTACTCAGCACATTTGAAAATCTGGACCTAAAGAAATAAAAAGGTGCCAAAGTAAATAAGTATAATTAAAAAAACAATTTTATGAAAAAGGATTGAAGACAAAGAGTAAAATACGTGAGTAGTACCATACATGTTTGCAATCTGTCTCTGTATGTTCCAAATTGGACACATCATCTTGATTGTTTGGTTTATCTGGTTCTTCCATGAACACAGGCTTGTCTTGCAATATCCACTTTCTATATACCTTAATCACTTTTCGTGTTGCAGATATATCAGAGGAAGGCAACAAAAAAGCCTAAAATGCAAATTTAACTTAGTTTACCTATATATAGAACTTTACAAATTACACAGACCAGAACAATTTTAAATCCCGATTATCAAGAGCTAAGTCCATACCAAGCTATATAAAAATCAACAAAAAAAATTTTTTTAAGTTCTATGTTGCTGATTTTAAGTCTGAGCACAAATATGGAAAAATGATATTTCTAGTCACTCTCTCTGCAAACTCAACCTGAGTTCTCTCCCCATCTTGCTCAGCATTAGCAGTGATAGAAATTCTGTAAACTAAATTATGCCTTCAGAGACACAACTTGTATAACCCCACTGATTTCAGATTATGTTATCAATGTCATATATAACATACTAGTGAAGGCAAATACTGTTAAAGGGGCATCACTAAGGGCATAATTAGAAGATGGGAAGACTATATGTGGCAGTCTGTCACTTCTTACTATACTTTCTAAGGTCACAGAAGAACATATTTTTGCACACTTCCTGTGGTCTGCAGCTCACAGCTTATTTGAACAAAGGAACATAAAAACGGCCGTTCTGGTCAGACTAAAGGTCCATCTAGCCCAGTAGCCTGTCTGCTGACAGTGGCCAGCACCTGGTACCCCAGAGAGGGTGGACCGAAGACAATGATCAAGAGATTTATCTCCTGCCATCCTTCTCCAGCCTCTGACAAACAGAGGCCAAGGACACCATTTCTATCCCCTGGCTAATAGCTTTTTATGGACCTAACCTCCAGGAAATTATCTAGCTTCTCTTTAAACTCTGTTATAGTCCTAGCCTTCACAGCCTCCTCTGGCAAGGAGTTCCACAGGTTGACTACACGCTGTGTGAAGAACTTTCTTTTATTAGTTTTAAACCTGCTACCCATTAACTTCATTTGGTGTCCTCTAGTTCTTCTATTATGGGAACTAATAAATAACTTTTCTTTATTCGCCCTCTCCACACCACTCCTGATTTTATATACCTCTTCCATATCCCCCCTCAGTCTCCTCTTTTCTAAACTGAAAAGTCCCAGTCGCTTTAACCTCTCTTCATATGGGTCCCGTTCCAAACCCCTAATCATTTTAGTTGCCCTTTTCTGAACCCTTTCCAAGACCAAAATATATTTTTTGAGGTGAGGAGACCACATCTGTACACAGTATTCAAGATGTGGGCGTACCACAGGGGCAGTAAGATATTCTTTGTCTTATTTTCTATCCCTTTCTTAATAATTCCTAGCATCCCATTTGCCTTTTTGACTGCCGCTGCACACTGTGTGGAAGTTTTCAGAGAACTATCCACAATAACTCCAAGATCTCTTTCCTGAGTTGTCGTAGCCAAATTAGCTCCCTTCATATTGTACGTATAGTTGGGGTTATTTTTCCCGATGTGCATTACGTTACACTTATCCACATTAAATTTCATTTGCCATTTTGTTGCCCAATCACTCAGTTTGGTGTGATCTTCTTGGAGTCCCTCACAGTCTGCTTCTGTCTTGACTATCCTAAACAGTTTGGTATCATCCACAAACTTTACCACCTCACTGCTTACCCCTTTTTCCAGATCATTTATGAATAAGTTGAACAGGATTTGTCCCAGGACTGACCCTTGAAGGACCCCACTAGTTACCCCTCTCCATTTTGAAAATTTACCATTTATTCCTACCCTTTGTTTCCTGTCTTTTAACCAGTTCTCAATTCATGAAAGGACCTTCCCTCTTATCCCATGGCAATGTAATTTACACAAGAGCCTTTGGTGAGGGATCTTGTCAAAGGCTTTCTGAAAATCTAAGTATACCATATCTACTGGATCCCCCTTGTCTGCATGTTTGTTAACCCCTTCAAAGAACTCTAATAGATTAGTAAGACATGATTTCCCTTTACAGAAACCATGTTGACTTTTGTCCAACAAATTATATTCTTCTACGTGCCTCACAATTTTATTCTTTACTATTGTTTCGAATAATTTGCCCGGTACTTTGTAAGGTCCACCATTGAAAGACTAAGCTGGCAGCTTTCCAAATTTCTTCTAATATATTTGTAGAACATTTTCTTGTTACCCTTTATGTGTCTAGCAAGAGTTAGTTCATTTTGCGCCTTTGCCTTTCTAATCTTGCCCCTGCATATCTGTGTTGTTTGCCTACATTCATCCTTTGTAATTTGACCTCGCTTCCACTTTTTATACGATTCCTTTTTGATTTTTAGATCATGTAAAATCTCCCATTTTTAACAAATAGGGAGGAAGTGGTTGAAAATTTGAAAGTGGAAGGCAGCCTGGCTGAAAGTGATCATAAAGAAATCATAAGAGTTCATGATTCTGAGGAATGATCAAAGGGAGAACAGCAGAATAGAGACAATGGATTTCAGGAAGTCAGATTTTAGTAAACAGAGAGCTGTTAGGTAAGGTCCCATAGGAAACAAGACTAAGAGGAAAAACAACTGAAGAGAGTTGGCAGTTTTTTCAAGAGACATTATTAAGAGCCCAAAAGCAAACTATTCCACTGCACAGGAAAGAAAGAAAGTATAGTGGGAGACCACCTTGGATCAAATATGATGATGGAGACCAAAGTCTGTTTTGTAAGGGGCTCTGACTCTACCCCATACCACCTAGATCCACCTAGTGCCTCCCCATTTGGTGACTGTTTGGAAACCTGTCCCACATAGTAAATGGGGGCAGGGCCAGTGGAAAGGAAGTAACT
Organism: Pelodiscus sinensis; assembly: GCF_049634645.1. Lineage (NCBI taxonomy): Eukaryota > Metazoa > Chordata > Testudines > Trionychidae > Pelodiscus > Pelodiscus sinensis. Next base: position 195,351,432 of record NC_134713.1, read on the forward strand.
ATAACTTGGTGGCTTAGGAGGGAGATGGAGAGTGTGCTGATGGGGAATAAAGCAGAGCCTAGGTCACAATGTCACTCACTGGCTCAACCACCTCCCCATCACTTGTGTAGGAGGCACACTCTGCCTTAGGCCACCCATTACTGCTGTACCATTAGTTTCCACGGCCAATCTGTTTGTGACCACTGGAGTGGCAGAAAGGAAGCAGAAACTGGGAGAGTCTAAAAATTAAGATAGCTTAGTTTTGCTATTTTCATTTATTAATCCCCTACTCTTCTGCAAACTGAAAAAAGATTACAGATTTGTTGTATTTTTAATTAATTTATTTAAAAGTTGGGGTATAAGGGACTTGCATTTAAGGATAATTCAGTTTTATGCTATTAATACATGGTTAATTGAATGTTAACATGCTGTATTGCAGCAAACATTTTTGAGTTATACGACATGTAACCTGCAAAAAAAGAAAAAAGCACGGTCTGACAAAACGTTTTTGTGGATTCTGTGGCTACCCTAAAGTTAACCAACTGGAGTAAACAACAGTAAAATAGTATTAAAAGTCCTCAGCCCTCGTCGACTGGAGGCAGGAATACTGCAATATACAGCCTTCAAGGGAAGCAGAAAAATAAATGTATATAGTACCAGATGAGATTCTCACTTCCTCTTCTTTCAAAGAGAAAAAAACAGACCAAAATCTACTGTTTCTATTATATAATCCTTATGTATATTAAATAAAAGGAAAATTTCTATTGTGGTGTTCTTAATTTCTATAACATACAGTGAAGTTTTAAGTACTTTGAAGGAATGCTGAAGTAATTTATCCTCATGCCAGAAGAGGGCAGCATAACATAGTATTCCATAAATTAGAAAACTATGCCTTAGCTTCAAATCACACTCATCTCTTTTTCAATAAAGTATTAATACTGTATGCATATATTTCCTATGAAATCTTGTTTTAAAACATGGTAAATTAATATCTGGGGCTAATAGAAAACATCCAACAAAGACACTTACTGTTGTCTACATGGAAATTATCTATTCGGTTTCATAACTGCAGACTATATATTTTTAATTATATACACCAGTGTATGAGACATCAAAATTCACGTGCAATGCTGCATTAAATGAAATGAGAAGCATGACAGAATTGTTATTTTGATCTGAGCAATGAATTTTTATTCCTATTTGACTTTCTTATCTGTTTACCAATTAATCCTAATAAATAAAAAATTGAGATTTTCAATGCTAGAAAATGTCAAAACTTCTTTTAATCACATTATTAAATTGCATCTTATTAAACTGTATAAATAGTTTTATTTTCCTCACCTGCATCCCTTCCAAGTTATCTTATTTCAGAACCCTCTTCTAAATTTATCAAGCAGATACACAAAATTTTAAATTTACTTTCAGTTTTCAATGGTAACCACCACTAACCAGAAAAGGGAAACAGACTCAAGATGATAATCATGATGGGTAAAAGGCTGTTTGGTCACTAAGAAAAAGCAGAACACAGTATCCCATTTCATGGTTTTTAACTGCGAATGTGCCAGCTTAAAAGTTACATCTTCAGATGAATTAATAAATACATTTAAAATATTTTATATAATATACAAGAAAGCTTCTTTAGCAAATGGTATTTTCTTCTATCTGGAACATTGTAAATCGTCATCATGTAAGGACTGGACCTAGAAAGTGCTGTAAAAAAGGAAGACTTGCAGACAGCACCATGATCCAGTTTAGTCAATCATTTGTTTCAATAGCATGTACAGTTTGCTTTCATAAAACACTTAGCCACACAATGCAATTATGCATATGCTTCTGCAGGTTTTAAAGTTATACAATAGTATGCATAATTTCATACTACTTACTTGGTGAAATACTTCATTAACAAAGTTGACATAACCTCGAGTGGATAACAGAATTCTCTGTACCATCTCATACACTGTCCGATGTTGCTCTTCAATGCTGCAAAGGCTAGAGTTACTGAATCTCCTATCAGACAAAGTGCTGCTATTGGAATGATTTTTCTCTTGCTCTGGTAGCACACTAGTTTCCAACTCAGGGTTTTTATCCTGCGATGTACCACCAGTCTAGATAGGAGAAAATGCAAGCCTAATAAAATACTTGTATAATATTGCATATAAACACACCAAAAACTTTAAGTTTACTTATTTCAAACTCCAGTTACCAGCAATTTTCACAAACCCATGGATACCCAGGAACAAATGAATACAATCTGCAATAAACTTGAGCTAACGTAAAAAAATCGGTCTTACAATATTTAAATGCCTAATATGCATCCTATTCCCTTATCTCTGATCTGTTGACTGAGAAACAGGAAATCACAAGATAAAATGAGTTGGACCATGGAGATTTAAGAGAGTTTCCTATATGGGGCACACCAGCAACTCTGAATCTCCAACATTAGAATTCTCAATTTTTAGTCTTCAGAAAACAAGGGCACAGTGCTAGGGGATGTTTTTTAGGTCACCCTGTGCTCCACCAGAAAGAAGAGAGAAACTGGGGAGGAAAAGATTTGGTGAGGAAGAGAAGAAGCAGAGGAGTTTCATGTCACTTTTTTTCATTTGGGAAAAACTGCAACTCTAGTCACAGTCATGAAACAATTTAATAAAATGGTAATTTATGGGGTTATTTGTATACCTGCAATATTTTGTAATAAAAGGGATCCATTCACAAGAGTTAAATGACAGTGGATGTAGTCTTAAAAAGAGGTTCTGTAAAACTTATCTATTTTAATGGAAGAAATGTTATCTTATTAAAACATGTAATTCACATGCAACAATGTTCAATTCACTGGAAATATTGCCTGGGCATAGGTGCTGCTGATTAGCAAAGATTTTTTTTTTAACAGTATCAGATTTAGGGATGTTAACTTTAGATGAATCAGTTAATCAAATAGTCAATAAGGGCGCCTCCACCTCTGAAGTGTAGCAACAGCCCCAGGACTGTTGCTACACTTCGAAGGTGAAAGCACTGCAGGGGCTATGGGGCCAACAGGGGACTCAAGAAGTCCCCTGCTGGCTCCCTGTTCTCTGTGGCGTTTCAAAGTGGCCACAACAATTTCAACTTTAGACTTCTTACTTTCTATATTTCTTTAGAGAATCTGCAACCAAAGCCAACTGTTATTAAAAAAAACCTCACTGTACGTGACAGTAATATTGGCCAAATTTGAACAAGTAAATTGTAAATCAAATGTGTAAATATTGACACTGTTTTTCCTTATTTCCAGCTGCTAAATTGCAAGAAAAGGAATTAAAATACATTAAATACTTTTCTAGTATTTCACTGTAAACAACTGGTAAAGTTGTTGTTTGATTGATTATTAAAGATGGCCATCAAGATACTCTCACTCTTGAGAAATCATCTACAATATAAAAAAGTTTGAATGTGTGTGGTTTAGAACAAGCATGATTATCTCGTGTTCAGAAGGTTCCTTTTCATCTTTAAATAAGGCAAAGGGCAAACAGCTACACAAATATTTTCTAGTACATTGCTAAAAAGTGTTCCTCCAACGACGCATTCCATTTGAGGGAAGTAAATTTAAACTCCATCATTCATCTTCCTAAACAAAAGCATTTCCATTTTGTTTCAGTTGTGTCAATATATTTTGATCATCTGCAGCTTCTCTAGCATATAGATAAGGCAACAAGTAAGTTTCTGACATACCTGAATAATTTTAGGTAGCATGTCTCCTCCATTTTTAGTATTTTGCACTGAAGTTAAGTACTTCTTTTCAAGAAAGAAGGTTACAAGCCATTTAATAAAAACAACACGAGCAGCCATGAACGGGATTTTTGTGCTGTAGATGTTTTCATTATTTCGAATTGCAGTAATGTATGCTGGTTTTGGCCTCAAGTCAGGAATATCTAGTAAGATTAAACATATAATTTATATAAATTTTTTAAGAAATAAATGATTGGTGAAATTAATTGCATATTAGACCAATAGCATTTTTTCTCCAAGCTAAATAATAAATTTGATGAACCAGCTATTTGCATCTATTATTATTATTAATATATATTAATATACCAGGGGTAGGGAACCTAAGACTCAGGGGCTGGATGTGGCCCCCAGCTTGCCTCAATCCAGCCCCCAGGGTTCAGGGCTTCCCCCCAGCATTGGGGAGCCTGTGCTGGCATTCCAGACCCTGCCACCCTCCCCTTCGGGTTGAAACACACAAAATCTAGTAGCCTGGGCTCCCATAGGCTCTGGTGTACATGGGGAATGGGGGGAGTGTTTTTCTCCTTCTCAGTCAGGGGCCATGTCAGTGAGAATTTTTCTGGGCTTTTTTCGCTTCTTACTTGTGTGTAGCCCCCGACTGATTTTTCTGTGGGTCAGCGGCCTCTGACCCAAAAAAGGTTCCCCACCCTTGTATGTACTGTCATCATTTTAATTGGTGATAGAGAGAAACACCATGACAACCAACCAGTTCCTTCCCTGACAAACTTAATCTATACCCAATAAATAACTAACAATGCAAACAGTGAACAAACGAAAGGGATAGGAAGGGGTGTGACAAGTGCTTCAAGTAAGAATACGTTCAAGTGGAACATAAAATTATCTTATAAATTCTGATAATTTTTATTGAGAAAAAAGTGAAAGAGGAATGGAGTAAATAAATCAAGAGCAATCAAACAGTGCAAAGCTAAGTGGAAGGAGTGAGGCTTGAGGAAGAAAAAGAGGATGTGCTAAGGCATACTAGAAAGGGGAGATCGACTCAGGTACAGGGAGCAGTGTGAGAAGCACAGAGAAAGTAGAAAATGGGCAAAAAGCTAAAGATGTGAAGAACAGCCAGAGCACAAAAGCATAACTATATAGATGAGCTATAAAACATAGGCAGGGCATAGTTGTGCAGAGGCTTAAAAGTGGGCATGAGTATTTTCAATGCTGTGAAAAGAGATGACATGAAGTGTCTCTATGGGTGATTAACATGGTTGAAGTGGCAGTTAAGATGGTATTAGCTGGTAAAAAGCTGGATAGATTGAAGAGGATAAGGTTCACAGTCAGGGAGGATGTTGAGTACTGTATTAATACTGGTCAAGTATTAATGGCTCTGTTCTCATTCAAACTCCAGCCCATTAGTTCTAATGCAATACTTAACCTGTATATTAGGAACAACTCAAAGATGAAAGGATTTCAACATTTCCAGAGTGATGGAAACCTTTAATCATTCAACTGGATTTTGACCAGCTCTGCAGCTGTAACCCCCTGCTCACA